>NC_137349.1:18581628-19831628 GCF_965287045.1 Carcharhinus amblyrhynchos
AAATACATTCCTATTCTGTTTCTTAAGGTGCCAGGAAGATACTTTGTCAGGACTGGATGATCAGCCTTAACCGAGGGTACAGAGTGTCAATTTTTTCTGTGGACAAGTCTCCAGCAACAAGGTGCTGACTCCCTTGAAGGAACGGGGCTGGAGGTTTAGGGGGAGTGCTGGGAAGGGAGTCAGCCTTTAGCTGACACTGAGGGAGTTAACTGGTGAAGGATTTAGCACAACTGAGCAGGTGAAACTGGAAAATCCATGACCTGCTAGCTAAAGAGTCAGCCCAAACACGTCTGCATTTGTTATGTTTAAGGATTCGGCCTCATAGGATTACCGAGAACAGTGCAGTCACTCAGTACTAGTAACTCCTCTTGTTCTTGAAATGTGTCCAGCAGCCTGAGGAATCGTGCATTCACCACGATGGGGGAACCGATTGGAACAGCCTGGTTGTTACCCTGCAGTCTGCTCGCTGCTGGTCAGATAGAGCAAGGACCCATTAGCAATGTAGTGGCAGGAGCTAACATGAAGATGTTCTGGCAGGAGCATAACACTCGTGGTAAAGCCTCTCCCAACTACAGCTGCTCAAATCATTCAAGTCACTGATCCTAAAGGTACAGATAAGTAACAGCAATACTCGTTGCACCAGTAGTGACATCTACTGACATGGTACAAGATGGTAATGGACTATTTCCATTCCAAGAGGCAGGTGTTGGTAAGCAGCAGCCAATTGCCCAACTCCCCTTCGACTCTGGCTATGTCAATGTTTTGTGTGGCTGTATCTTGCTGACATGCAATGCAATACTGACACAAGAGGTTGAACCAATGCAAACCATTGGCAGGTGACACTACTCCACTGGCCCCATTTCCTTGTTATACATCAGGTTGCAAGGCAATCAATACAACTATCCCCCCTGCCTCACCCACCAGCTATTCCAAGGGGCAACAACCCAGGTAATCATAGAATCCCTGCACAGCAGAACAGGGACATTCGGCCCATCGAATCTGCACTGACTCTCTGACAGAGTCTCTTACCCAGGCCTCTCTCCTGCCCTTTCCCCTTAACCCCATGTATTTACCCCACTAATCTATGCATCTTGGAACATAAGGGACAATTTAGCATGGCCAATCCAACTAACCAGCAGGTCTTTTGGACTGTGGGAGCATCCGGAGGAAACCCACACAGACACAGGGAGAATGTGCAACCTCCGCACAGACAGTGACCCAAGCCAGGAATCAAATCCGGATCTCTGGAGCTGTGAGGCAGCAGTACTAACCACTGTGCCACTCAGCCCCATTTACTGCACCTACCCATTCCATTATACCAGATATCCACCTCTGGAAATGTAGCACTTTTAAGGCATCTTATCGTTTCCTCTGGACAAAGAATTTCAAAGTTGAATAATTAATTTTTGAAATTCAATCACTGTTGTTATGTAGACAAATGCTGCAACAAATCTAGAATCAGCAAAGACCCATGCGTAGCAAACAATATTTAATTTTCTTTTTCTTTGGTGTTATTTTAGGGAAAGTATTGACCAAGGGATAGGTGAAGTCTGCACAATTCGTCAACTTGTGCCCAGAGATCTTTTGTACTCTGCGCTCAATTTACCATCTCGCTCAAAAGTTAATTGTACTGAAGTGTTAGTCCAGTTTAAGTATTCAGATCTTAGGGTGAAAATTGAACTTAGAACCTTTTGACTCAGAAGCCAAAATGCTACCAACTGAACCAAGCATCAAGGGCTGTGAACTTCACTGGCCAGGCCACCATTTAGTGCCTTTCCATAATTGCCTTTGAGAAGGTGAGGGTTGGATGTCTTCTTGAACTGCTGCAGTCCATACAAAGTAGGTGCTATTAGTGATGGAGGCATGATGACCTCTTCCATCACTTTACTGATGATCGAGAAAAGACTGATTGAGTGATAATAGTTCGGGTTAGATTTCTCCTGCTTTTTGTGTACAGGACATAACTGGGCAATTTGCCACATTGCCGGATAGATGCCAGCCTTGCAGCTTGCCTGGAACAGGTTAGCCAGGGGAGCGGCAAATTCTGGAGCACAAGCCTTCAATACTATTTCCGAAATATTGTCAGGGCCCATTGCCTTTGCAGCATCCAGTGCCTCCAACCATTTCTTGATATCACATGGAGTGAATCAAATTGGCTGAAGACTGGAATCTGTGGTGCTGGGGCCCTCCAGAGGAGGCCAAGATGGATCATCCACTCAGCATTTCTGGCTGAAGATTGATACAAGTATTTCAGCCTCGTCTTTTTCATTGCTGGAATCAAGAGTTGCCAATTCTGACTGGACTTAATTCAAGATCCTTGATCACGTGACGTGCCATTACTCCAGTTTTGTAAGTTATCTCTATACCTTATAGAGGTTGGGTATGCTGGGGTTAGATTTTCCACATTCGCACATTCTTTTTTCTTAAATCAAAACTTCAGTTGCCGTTTTGGGCAGTGGGGGTGACCCACCGGAAGGAAATCTCAGCATGGAAGAAATTGCTCATTGACAGAATCTGAACACGGGAAATTCCTTGAGCAACTGGCAGAGAGATAGGAAAATGGGATTGGAAGGTGGATCACAGTCCATCAGCACAAACCATTTTTATACAAATATTGTCCTCCCCAGCGATCTGAAGCAGCGCCTGGAAGCCCTGACACCCACCCGGGGATAAACCAGGATGTTCCTAAATTACTTGGACAACAAGAAGAAAGACAGATTTAATCTCCAGTAATGAACACTTCCCCCCTAAAGTTAGGATAATTGGAGTGCATTTGCGAAAAGGCATACTCTGTGGGCAACACATGGGCACAGTGGTTAGCACTGCTGCCTCACAGTGCCAGGGACCTGGGTTTGATTCCTGGCTTGGGTCACTGTCTGTGCAGAGTCTGCTCATTCTCCCCATGGGTTTCCTCCAGGTGCTCCGGTTTTCTCCCACAGTCCGAAAGACGTGCTGTTTAGGTGCATTGGCCATGCTAAATTCTCCCTCAATGTACCCGAGCAGGCACCGGAGTGTGACAACTAGGGGATTTTTACTGTAACTACATTGCAATGTTGATGTTAATCCTTTTGTGATACTAATAAGTAAACTTCTATTTTTTAAAAAACTTCTCGACCATCAGTGAAGTGATGCAAGGGGTCATCCTGCCTTCCTCTCTAACAGCACTGTGGTAGCTCACAACAGAAATCTTATGATTCAGAGGGTAGCAGCCCTGCCACTGAGACAGAAGCCTTGGGTTCAAGTCCCACTCTGGGACTTGATGACCAAGGAAGGCGTATTCAGAATGTGGTCAACCAGGCTGTGTATCACCCTGTAAATCCTTCTGAAATAGGGAAAGAGCATGAGAGAATCCTGGTCAGATATGTGACGGAAAGTTTTTGAAGCCATTGCTGTCACTGTCACTGTCTATAATTCCCAGACTGCAACATGCATGTAAACTGTATGTTGCCACAGCAACTTGGTCTCCTTGAAGGAGCCAGTTGGCTAGTATGGACCAGATCGATGCCAAAGCAGAAGAGTTTGACTCTGTTCCAGCTGAGGTAGGTTTGGGACCTCGCTCGTTGCCCTGTCCATGGTGGAGGTTGTGATGCTTTGGGTCAGACCTACCTTTGGGTAGAGAAGTGAAGACGAATTGCACAAGGTGCTTTTCTCGACCGTCCGCACGCCCCCAGCTCAGTTCGGTACAATTCTCTCCCTTCCTTCAAAATTGGGAATTTGTTCTCCGATTCTCTACAATGATCCTTCCAGCACCAGCATTCCCGGGAAAGCATGAGAGACAGAGAAGCCAAAAACCTACCAGCTGATTCCGGGACGAGTGAGGTTCCCAGAACGGAAATCCCTGTTAGCATCAGGCAGGATTTTACGATTTCACCCTAGTGAGGCCGTAAAATCCTGCCCACAGACTGGAACATTCTGGCTGTTCACACTAGCGGGATTCTCCCATCCCGCTGCAGTGAACAGAGATTTGACAGGGAACCAAATTCTCCGACCGCGCTGCAGTGGAAATGCGGTGTGAATGGTCGGTAAGAACACACCCTGAGACACAAACTCAGAAAAAAACTCCTAGTTTATTTAACACCTTTCAGGATGTCCCAAAGTACTTTACCCCCAAGTCAGTGATTTTAAAGTATGTCAGTGCTGTAATTTAGAAAACATACAGCCAATCTGCACGCAGCATGCTGCCATAAACAGCAATGTGACAATGATCAAATAATCCAGGCTTTTTGAAGAGATGTGCATCGAGAGATATTGGAGACACTCACGTTCTGTCAGTCTAGATAGTACAATGGGATTTGTTTTACATCCACCTTAGAGAACAAACATTCAGGGCGTGAACCTATTGGCTCGCTGCGCTGGTCAATCAACGCATCAAACTGGGACAGTAGCCCACGAGAGGAAAAATCCGATTCACGCTGGGTGTGAATCCAGATCTGTTTTACCACCAAAAAGAGCTTGGTGCCCAGAAAGGGTGGAAAGCCTATTAACATAAATTTAAAAGGACTTACCTGGTCAGGCATGGCTGCTTCCGCCCTCCCCAGTTCCCTGCCCTCAGCAGAGTGATGTCATGCCGGCGAGAATAACCTACTGCCCCTCATTAGCACAGACGAGATGCCGTGGCCATGTTAGAGGGATTGCAGGCCATTGAATCCCATGGGTGGTCAGGGACATGGCAGGGCAGTGCCCACCTGGCATTCTGGAAGAGCCAATTGGGCAAAGTGTCAGGCAGTGTCGAGGGGGTGGGGTCTGAGTTGGGTGGGACCTGAGTGAGTGTGGGGCTATGATGGCGTGGCATGCACAATTACAGGAGAGGGCTTATGGAATGGGGATCTCTGCAAGGTAGAGACAAATACGAGGAGCAGTCAGCAATGGAGGATAAACTGGCCTGGGAGGCTGTGCAAGGTGGTCGTGATGGGGGATCAATTGGGACGGCCCCAAAACTCCGATCCCAGCAGTTTGTGTTGCATGGGGGGGTTTACACTGCCACCAATAAAGCTTATTTATTAGTGTCACAAGTAGATTTACATTAACACTGCAATGAAGTCACTGTGAAAATCCCCTAGTCGCCACACTCTGGTGCCTATTTGGGTATGCTGAGGGGGAATTTAGCATGGCCAATGCACCTAACCAGCACATCTTTCAGACTGTGGGAGGAAACTGGAGCACCCAGAGGAAACCCATGCAGACGCAGGGAGAAGGTGCAAATTCCACATAGACAGTGAGCCAAGCCAGGAATTGACCCGGATCTCTGACGCTGTGAGGTGGCAGTGGTAATCACTGTGCCACCGTACTGCACTAATGTTTGGGGGGTTTGGGGGGGGGGTGGTGGTTGGAGGAAGAGGGATGATGCCGGGGTGGGGGGGGGAGGTGTGTATGGCAGGTGGTGTCCCACTTCACCAGTTGATCAGGCGCCTGCGCAATGGCACCTCAAACAGCAATGTGGCTGACTCTCAGCTACCCTCCAAGAGCAACCTGGGATGGGCAATAATCGCTGGCCAGCCAGCGACACCCAGTACCCATAAATGAATAAAAGAAAGCTGTGGGGATTTATCGATCATGTGAGCTGGGAGTCAGGAGAAGTATGTCACTGAAGTAGCCGGATATTTTGAGAGTTAAGGACTCTCAAGCATTCTCAATGAAGGTATTCTCATTTTTCTTTATTAAGCCCACATGCCCAATAGAAGTAAGGAGATGAAAAGGTTTTGGGTGGTGCAGCAACCAGTGGGTATATTAATGATCCTCTGCAAGTGAAGACAGAATAAAAGCAAATTACTGCGGATGCTGGAATCTGAAACCAGAAGAGAAAATGCTGGGAAACCTCAGTAGGTCTGGCAGCATCTGGAAGGAGAGAAAAGAGCTGACCCTTCAACTCCAGACGACCCTTTGTCAAAGCGAAGACAGAATGATGACCAAGCCTGAAGCACGCAAACAAAACACTTTTCTCCTGGGTCACCTGTAACATCGCTTGGGAGAACAACCACCCATTTTGGGAGACTCTGGGAAATGGAGGATGGCTGGAAACTGTAAGAGAGTGCATCGCTACCGTTCACCATTCCTGCTGATTAAAATAAATTCGAGGCGACATATGAGTCTTCATGAGTCTGTTTGTTCATCTAACCTAATTTGCTGCGTCAACCCACAGCAATTATCGCCAAAGAAAGGGAATGATGATGGTAGAGAGTTACAACAGGAAGCAATAAAAAAGAGTAACCTGGAAAGATGTTTCCGAGCTCAATTCAAGACTGACTCGGATAATTCACATCCACAGCTGGTAATTGCTTTGCCTTCAGTCTGCTCTCAGCCACTGATAGAAAATTTCCTCAGAGCTGCTCCTGATTGTGTCAGAAACTCCATTATATCCTCAAAGGGGTTTGTGCCGCACTTTCAGTGAAGTTACAGCAGGGGACTCAGAGCAGCTTCCAGGAAATTCCAGGTTCTGAAAGCGAGGCACTTTGGAATACATGATGCTTTTCAGTAAACTGTGACCAGCAGCTATAACACTGAACAGCAGTGAAAAAAAAAGCACCATAAAAAATACCCGTTTGCCCTCTGCGTTATTCCTACACGAGGGAATTTTCACAGTAACTTCACTGTGTTAATGTAAGCCTGCTTGTGGCACTGATAAATAAACTTTAACATTTACAGAAAAGACAGAAAACAACAGAAGACAACAGAGCCGGGATTCTCCAACCGTGGCTGGGATTCTCCAGTCCCGCTGCTGTAGAGACAGATTTGGCTGAGCGCCAAACTTTCTCTACTCGGAGAATTTCAGCGCCTTTGTAGTAGTAGCAATGGATCTAAATTTAAGTAAAATAAAATTAATTTATTAATCACAGGTGAGGCTTACATTAACACTGCAATGAAGTCACTGTGAAATTCCCTTAGTCACCACACTCCGGTGCCTGTTTGGGTCAATGCACCCTAACCAGCACATCTTTCAGGCTGTGGGAGGAACCTGGAGCACCAGAGGAAACCCACGTAGACATGGGGAGAACATGCAGACTCCACACAATCAATGACCCAAGCCAGGAACCATATCCGGGTCTCTGGCGCTGAGAGGCAGCAATGCTAACCGCTGTGCCGCTGGGTGTAAGATGAAGAAAAGGGAACAAGCCTTTGGTTTTCACAACTAAAATCCTTTATCTGCTTTATTATTATTTGTTTTAGCAACAAAGCGTGTTTAAATAAGGCAAAAGATCCAAAGGTTTGAGTGAAATTTTCTCACCTGAATTTCTGCTGGGAGGATGGGAGTATTTTTACATTGGAAACCACCACCCCTCCCCCCCCGCCCCTCCACCGCTCACGGAGCAATGTCCATTCCAGGTGATATGTTACCAGCTACACAGAGGTGGGGGCTGTGGGAAGTTCTGACTGTTGGATAGCTAATGCCACCCCTCCCCCCACCCCACCTCAGAGTGATCTTTCTGGAATCAAAGCTGGTGCTGGCCATTCACTCGGCAGCAGTGGGCAGCCACAGAAATATGGGGGCACTGGGACTTTGCCAGTAGTGGGCAGGCTCCTTGATGAGGCTGGAGCCACTGGTAAGTGGAGGCAGCCTCCCTGCAGCAGGCCAGGAGACTGGTCAATGCTTCCTTTAACTCTCTTCCCAGAGACACTTTGAACGTTAGACAGGTGAGTGACATAACATTTTGTTATTTGTTCATGGTTGTGATTGCCGCTGGCAAAGGCCACTGCTTGTTACCCTTCCATAATTGTCCTTGACAAAGTGGTGATGAGCTACTTTTTTGTATTGCCTCAATCCATGTCGTGTGCGTATGCACACAATGGTGTTATTCAGATGCCAGCTCCCACGCTGTGACTTGCAAAGGTATAGCATTGGTTGAGTCAATATACCACGCAGCTACACTCATTCACCTCTCTGCAGACACCTCACATCCTGTTCAAATACTCACCCCATTCCTCTCCCACACCCTTGCTTCACAGTCACACTCCACCAATAGTGTCTTTCTCATTATGCACGCTCCAGAACCCATGTCCACCAGTCTAGAAAACATCTGCCTCTTGTGTTTATTTCTTTTTGTTACAGATATGCCATAACGTCAGAAAAATATTGCTGACATGAAACTGTCAGGGAAATCCAAGAAGTTGGAATATTTTTGCTGTTTGTATAATTTTGGAACTGTAGGACAGTAAGTTAAGACAGGGACGGCGTTGGCTGTGCTAATTGAATTGGTGCCTTTGATTTGTTAATGAGCTTAGCAGCACTGCAACAGATGTTTACCAAAGGCAAGATCGTAACAATGGGAAACAGAAGATGAATGGATTTGAGTAAGATGTTTAAGGTTTCAAAGGAAGAGATACAAGGTGTGAAAAAAGAGGTGTGTAGAAAGATTCGTAAAGTGAGTGTGTTTTGCTTTAACACCCCAAAACCCTAAATCAAGGAACGAAGGTATTAAGCCTGACTTTGTCAGATGAGGGAAGATCTAAGGGGAAAACTATATTTAAGGAGATTGTTAAACCTATGCAGAAGGAATTGTCTTAAGATCTCAGCCAACAGTTGGGTTTAACTCCCAGTAAGCAGTGTCTGTGAGGAAATCCTGATTTGAAAAGCAAGCAATTGGTTTACCTCAGAAGCATCTCCAAAGAGACATAACTTCATTGTTTGGTAACAGTTGCTGGATTTTTATAGATGTTTAAAATATATAAGGAGTTGCAGAACGTTTAGGGCAAGTTAGTTCTGGAGTTAGTTAAACTAAGATTGTTTGGAATGGTTTAAAATTTGCAATACTGTGTATTGCTATTGTCTGAGTTAAGTGTACTTCGAGTTTACTTTATTATTGCTCATTTTCTTTCTTAATAAACATTTATCTTATTTAAAATCATCACAGAACATCTGGGGCATCATTCTCTGGATTCCAAACCTTTCCTCACATTATACCAAGTTGCAAAAATGTAGTTGAGGACAGTTGTTTCCAGTTTCTCTTCCAGGATTCGGATCAACAGGGCATTGGCCCTGCCCTTAACACACAGCCAGAGGATAGCAAGCCAGACCATCTCAACTCAGGTGGGAGCTATAGAATAAATGGCGAAACCCTCAGCACAACACGCACACACAGATCTGGGAGTACAGGTTCACGGATCTTTAAAAGTGGCAGCACAGGTGGAAAAGGTCAAGAAGAAAGCAAATGGCACGCTTTCCTTCATCAGCCAGGGCATCAAATATAAAAGTTGGCAAATTATGTTACAGTTATGTAAAATGTTGTTTTGGCCACATTTGGAATACTGTGTCCAATTCTGCTCGCCAGAAGGACCTGAAGGCTTTGGAGGGAGTACGGAAAAATTTACTAGGATGTTGCACTGCCAAGCAGGATGGTGGAGGCAGACACGTTGGGATCATTTAAGACTTATCTGGATAGTCACATGAGCAGACTGAGAACGGAGGGATACAAAAGAATGATCTAGTTGGACCAATGAGCGGCGCAGGCTTGGAGGGCCAAAGGGCCTGTTTCCTGTGCTGCATTGTTCTTTGATCTTTGTTGCCTGATGTAGAGGGTATTAGCTAGAAGGAAGGATTGAATAAACTGAGATTGTTCCCCTTGGAAAGACGAAAGGTGAGGGGCAACCTGATGAAAGTTTAAAAAATGATGAGGGGCATTAGGTGAACAGTTGGAAGCTTTTTCTCAGGGCAGAAATGATCATTTCAAGGAGGCACAAGTTCAAGGTAAGGGAGAAGAAGGTACAGTAGAGATCTGCGAGGGAGATTTTTTACACAGAGGGTGGTGGGGGCCTGGAATGCACTATCAAGTGAGATGGTTGAGGCAGATACATTAGCCACATTCAAGACCTATCTGGATGGACACATGAACAGGCAGGGAATAGAGGGGCACATGTTGTTGGTCCAAATAGGACAACATGATCAACACAGGCTTGGTGGGCTGAAGGGCCTGGTCCTGTGCTGCACTGTTCTTTGTTCTTTGTACAAGACACTCATCATAGCTCCCAACAATATTACCACTTGAAGTAGCAGCTCAGATAGGTGCATTACAACATGCATCTCTGAAGCTGGGCATGGAAGCAGAGTTATAACAATGCAACAAACAAAAGCTAATGCCAGACAAATAATTTACACAATCGCCAAGAAAAGCTGCAATCCTCTTAGGTCCTCTCCCCCATTCCTTCTGCCTGACTATTGACAACGATATCTTCAGCCATCAAAGCCCTAATATCTGGAATTTGCAGCCTAAATTTAGCCACTTCTATGCACTGCCTCAAGACAGTCCTAAAACCTACCTCTTTATCCAAACTTTTGATGATCCACCCTAATCCCTTCTTCTGTGGCTCTGTTTCAATTTTTGACTGACGATTCTCCTGTGAAGTACCTTGAGACATTTTGGAATGTTATACGATATAGTGGAGATTTTTGTTGTTGAAATGGTAGGGTAAATTGCTTTGAGGCAGGTTTATGTAACAGATATTTGATCATTTTCACACTCGACTGCATAGGCAAGTAGACAAAATGCAATTTCAACCAGTGATCCATATAGGATCCAAGTGAGAAGAACAGCTGCTCTTGGCTTACAATCTGAGGTACAATAAATTAATAACATCAATTATAACATTCACAATCTTCATTGTCCCTCAGACTGTAATCCATAGCGACCGGAGATGAAAGTTCCAATCTCTGATTACTGGCATAATGTGCAGCAGGGAACCTATTTCTAAAGGGCGAATGAGACCAGGGCTCTGGCTTCTAAAAGATGGGGTTAAAGCCAACAGGCTAAGTGACCATGGCATCATAGTTCAGGGAGTCATTCAAGTGGAGGGAGAAAAGACAAATGTCGTCGTAGTTGGGGACAGAATAGTCAGGGCAGAGTGTCTCAAAGGTTATGTTGCCTGCCAGGATTTGGGATATCTGTCTTATTCAGGAGAGGAAGTTGCAGTGGGAGGTGGAGGATCCCATTCATGATGGTGGCTCATGTAGGTACAAATGACTAGGTAGAAGCAGGAAAGGAGTTCTATGAAAGCAGTTTGAGGAGTGAGGCACTAAATTAAAGAACAGAACCTCCAAGAGTAGGAACAGAATAATTTCTGGATTACTACCAGAGTCATGTGCAAAGGGGACATAAAATTAGGGAGACTAATGTGGCTCAAAAACTGGTGGTGGAGAAGTGAGTTCTGGTTTGTGGGACACTGGCATCAGCACTAGTGAAAGTAGGGGCTGTAGCTTTGGAATGGTCTACAATTGAACCGTGATGAGACCAGTTTCTTGCGGACCATATAACAAGAGAAATGGAGAGGACTTTACACTGAAGAGTTGGGGTGAGGGTTCAGTTGCATGGAAAATTAGGAAGTCAAAGTTAAAGAAGGTAGGAGTACAGATGAGTCAGGAGTCTGAGTCTCAACAGAAGAAGGCAAAAGGTAGTGACAGACCATGTGAAAGTCGTATTGCACCAAGGACTCATACATCCCTAACTTCTGAGCCAGAAGCTCTGGGTTCGAGTCCTGTAAGAAGTCTCACAACGCCAGGTTAAAGTCCAACAGGTTTATTTGGTAGCAAACACCACTAGCTTTTGGAGATTGAACAGTGAGAAATGTAGCATGTCGTTGAACAGTGCCAGGGGCAAGTTGGGGAGGGTGCAGTTAAGGGACAATTGCGGCAAGCTTTCATAACAACATGAAATGTAATTTTGGACTGGTAAAACTTTCCACTTCTGTCGCTGAACTTGCCCAAATTGGAAGGGAAGTGGAAAATCCCAGGCCCAATTTTCTGTTGCTAGCTGCCATTTAAACGCTCCTTGTTAGAGAAGAATCAGAATGTATGTTCATCAAATGGGATGATACACACCCTGAGTGATGAGAGAATTTCAGGACGTTGCACTCTTCCCCAGACCGCAACAGTTACCAAACAGTCACAGAGCACCTGATGGGCATCTGCCAGAAAAAGACACTTCACCTCTTGAATGCGTTAAAGGAGACCTAATGCTGACGGAAGACCCCACTCTCAAATTAGCCAGACCAGAAGGAACATATTCTGAGCTTTGTAAGTGCAGTTTTTCAAGGTCTACTGGGGCCCAACCAGCCGTCCTTAAAGGGTTTTCTGGAGGCCTTTGATGGGAGGATTAGTTGATTTTTGTTTAACTTAACCTGGAGTCAGCTGGAGTAGGAGTATTCTGCACCCATTTCCCACCTGCCCACCACCCATTCATTCGTTTCCTTCCCTCTCGGGAACTAGCTGGAACTGAACTGGCTGATTTTACAAAGACCGCAGCTGGCACGAAGCATCAAAACACCCCATTGCTATTTGCAGTTGGCTGCTTTTTGTGGAAGTGGGGCTAGAGGTTCAGATTGGAGAAGCGTTGGGCCTACGTCCTCAGGAACTTGTCCTGGGCAAGCAGCTAACTTTGCAATGATTTCTGCTGCAAGCTTAATTCCAGCCCAGTGAAGTGCCACAGCAACTTGCAATGTGTGGGATTATTGTCCCCAGTGATTTAATAAACTGAAAAGATTATAATAAATCATAACCTACTGCAAGGCAGGAGAGAATTGGAGGACATATGTAATACTTACAATAATATACAATTATAATTTCAAATTATAATACATACCTTTAATAAGACTTTTCGTGCCACAAGTAGACTTACATTAACACTGCAATGAAGTTACCGTGAAAATCCCCTAGTCGCCACATTCTGGCACCTGTTCAGGTACACTGAGGGAGAATTGAGAATGGCCAATGCATCCTAACCAGCACGTCTTTCAGACTGTGGGAAGAAACCGGAGCATCAGGAGGAAATCCAAGCAGATGCTGGGAGAATATGCAGCCTCTGCACAGACAATGACCTCAACCAGGAATTGAATCTGGGTCCCTGACTCTGTGAGGCAGCAGTGCTAACCACTGTGCCACTTTTCATAGGTAGTGGGCATGTCTGGTGGCATTGCAAGGCCTCTGGGCCAATGTAGATGTATGTGTTTGAAAGTCTGGCAAAGGAATTGGGGTAGTTATTCTAAGCATGATAATGTTGACAAAATTTTGCTGTTCTTAATGACAGTTCCAAATTCATATCTATGGACCTGTCGCCAAGCATAACTACACGGCCTTGCTCAAAAGTAAGCTACAAAAGTGATTGTTAGACTTGTGTACGAGTAATGAGCTGCCTTGTGATGTTTATGATAGAATTCATTCCCATCACCTACTATGTCTACACATGCCAAAGATGCATAAAAGCGATGTCTCATTGTGCTGCCCTGTTTTATCAATGACTGGTTCTGTGCAATGTGAATTAGCCAAATGCTTGAGCGAATCACTAAAGCCAGTTCTTAGTAAGTTTTGCACACACTCAATGAAAGATTCTTTCACCTTTGTGAAGACGATATGAGGCATACACCTTCTTTAAGTGCTCTTTTGACATTGTGGGCCCATACACCAATGAGCCACTGAAGGAAGTCAAGAGCATTTTCTCTGTGTTGCTATATCACAGCAATATAGATGTGCCATCATTTTCTGAACCTGTATTTATTCAGCTTAGCAACTCACACAGTTGAGTTCAGCTTTAATGACATCACGTATACCCAAATATATTGTATAGTCAAGGGCTCCCCTCTAGATTCAGAGCTTACTAACATTTTTTTCAGTTTCCCTGAGAAATGTTGTGGAGATGTCAGCGTTGGACTGGGGTGGGCACAGTAAGAAGTCTCACAACATTAGGTTAAAGATTATTTGGAATCACAAGCTTTCGGAGCACAGCTCCTTTATCAGGTGAGTGGAAACGTAGCTGTGGAGATGCTGGCATTGAACTGGGGACTAACATTGCAAACCATCGGTTCAAAGTGAAGAGGATCTCCAAGAAAAAATGAAGGGCACCTTCCTCTCCACTCACCTGACGAAAGAGCAGCACTTTGAAAGCTCATGATTCCAAACAAATCTGTTGGATTTTAAGAGACTTCTTACCATGACAAATGTGTTTTTGACAGAATAGTAAGTAGTCTCACAACACCAGGGTAAAGTCCAACAGGTTTATTTAGAATCACAAGCTTTCGGAGCACGGCTCCTTCATCAGGTGAGTGCAGGATTTGTTTCATAAACAAGGTTATATAGACACAAACTCAATTACAAGATAATGGTTGGAATGCGAGTCTTAACAGGTAATCAAGTCTTTACAGGTACAGACAATGTGAGTGGAGAGAGGGTTAAGCTCAGGTTAAAGAGGTATGAATTGTCTCAAGCCAGGGCAGTTAGTGAAACTTTGCAAGCCTAGGCAAGTTGTGGGGGTTACAGATAGTGTGACATGAACCCAAGATCCTGGTTTAAGGCCATCCTCATGTGTGCAGAACTTGGCTATCAGTTTCCGCTCAGCGATTCTGCATTGTCATGTGTCTTGAAGGCCACCTTGGAAAATGCTTACCCAAAGATCAGAGGCTGAATGCCCTTGACTGCTGAAGTGTTCCCCAAAAGGAAGGGAATACTCTTGCCTGGTGATTGTTGAGCAGTGTCCATTCATCCATTGCTGTGGTGTCTGCATAACTGTTTAGATTTCCATAGGTAAGGAAGGAGCTATATCCTTCAGAATGATTCTCTTTTCCTGGAATGAGATTATTGTCCAATGAGGAAAGATTCAGCAAAATGGACCTTGCATTCTCTGGAGTTTAAAATAATGTGAGATGATCCTACTCAATGGATAGCACTCTGAGGAGGCTTGCCAGGGTCCATGCTAAGAGGTTAATTCCCCTGTCAGGGGAGTCCAGAACTAACGGTCATAATCTCAAAATAAGGAGTTAGTCACTTAAAGATGAAGAGAAACCTCTTTGCCTAAAGGGCTGTGAATCTTTGGAATCCTCTATCCAGAGACCTGTGAATGCTCAGTCAATGAGTATATACAAGGTTGGGATTGATAGCTTTTGGGGGACAGGCTGCAATTTTACCGGCTCGTCCCACCCATCGATCAGGTGAGAGCTGAGAATTCTTGATCACACCTGATTACTCAGTTCTTGCATTTTCACCGGCACCAGATATCTGGCGTGATTAGTCTGTCGCCCATTTATGGCAAGAGCTGAATAATTTATTCAAATTTGCATGATATTAGTGATTCTGGGATGCAATCGCCGGGGCTCACTTGCCTTTATGGCTTCGCCAGGACAGGTTCCTTCTAGTATGGAAAGAACCTGGTCTTCAGCAACAAGGAACAGTCGTGTTGGCCTTGCCGGTAGAACCAGAGGCCCTTGAGGCTCCCCAGAGAGAACAAGGGCAAGAGGGAGTGTCCCTTGGGCAGTGCTAGCCCGGCACCTTGGCAACGTCCACTCTGCACCTTGGCACTGTCTGCATGCAGTGCCAGGGGTGGGACCTGAAGGGTCATGGCCTATTGGGATGGGGCCTTGGAGTGGGCCTATAGAGGTGAAGCTTGAAGTGGGCGTGGCCAGGCCGGAGCAGTTCGATCGGGAGGGGGATCCACTGCAGCTCTGCGTGTGATCCATAGTGGGGTGGGGGGGGGCACGATTGATCTGAGTGGCCAGGGAGGTGCGGAGGGGGATTGCAGGGGTGATATTACTAAGCGGTGGGGGGCTCATGATCGGCCATGGGCCCCCATATTAGCTGCAATGAGTGGTCCTTTGAGACTGGCTGCAGATGCAGTGGCCCGACAGATCCCTCTCTTTCTCTTTCTCTCTCTCTGTCAGGCCACTGCACATGCGCAATAGCTCCCTGTGCTGCTAGAGCTAGCTGGCTAGTGAGTTAAGCCCTGCCACTGCCTCAAGTGGCTGGAAGTGGTCTAGCCCATATTTTCCTGCACAAACTGCATAAGATTGGGAGTAAAGCCTCACCTAAAAGTGGGCCTGAAGCTCTCCCACTTTCACGCTAGTTGGACACTTAGAATTTTTCTCATAGAATCACCCCCATAGAGTCCTAGGGCAACACAGGATAGAAGCAGGCCCTTCAGCCCAACCAGTCCATGCCAACTATGATGTCTTCTCAGCTAGTCCCAGTTGCACACGCCTGGCCCATATCTGTCTAATCCTTTCCCATCCATGTATTTATCCAAATGCTTTTTAAATGTTGCTATTACACTTGCCTCAAGCACTCATTCCACATATGTACCACCTTCTGCGTGAAGAAGTCACCCCTCAGTATCCTTTTAAATCTTTCTCCTCTCACCTTAAACCTATGCCCACTAGTTTTCAATTTCCCTTGGGAAAGGACTATGTGCGTTCACCCTATCTATGCCCTCAAGATTTTATACACCTCAATAAAGTTGCTCCTCATTTTCCTACATTCTAAGGAATAGCCCTAGTCTGGCCAACCTCTCCCTATAACTCAGGTCCACTAGTCCTGGCAACATCCTCGTAAGTCTTTGCATTTTTCCAGTTTATCAATGTCTTTCCTACAACAGGGTAACCAAAACCGTACACAATAGTCCAAGTGCAGCCTCACCAATAACTTATACAACTGTAACATAATGCCCCAACTCCTATGCTCAGTGCCCTGACTGATGAAGGCCGGTGTGCCAAATGCATTCTTCACCACCCTGTCTACCTGGGATGCCTCTTTCAGTGAATTGAATATGGGATTAACCAGGAAAGTGGAGTTGCAGTGGATGCTCAGTCATGATCTTATTGAATTGGGCAGGTTTGTGATGCAGTAAGACCCATTCCTGGTGCTATTCATGTCTTGATGAATCAGACTAATCTAAACACCAGGCAACATTCTCATCCATCCAACACAGAAAGTCACTCAAAGCATTGTGTGTTATGGCTGTTTTTTTTCTTTAGCAGGACTTCAGAAATCCTGTGATCTCAACAAAGAGTGTAACTCAAAGGCAATATACAGGTCAGAGAATTGGTGCTACAGCGTAACGGTGCTATTTCTGATCCATGTTCCTATCACATCTTGATATTTGCTTGGAGGACAATATCACTACATTTATACTATGATAAATTTGCCCGACAATGTTTGTAAAAGAAATCCCACTAAAACATTAATTTGTAAGAGTTTCTTGGGAGCGCTTATCCTGTGCGATTCACCAGTGTTTGTGATGTCAGCATGGAGTACAACAATGACTTAATCACTTGCAACGAGTAAATTTCAAGTATAATGACACAAAACATATCCACTATAGAATGCTGACATGGAACTTTAGCAGGGACATCTGCTTGTTTGACCAGCTGTGACTCTAAACAGATTGAAACATGCTCAGCAACTGTCTTTCATGTCACTTATCAACTCACATTTTAGCCTTGATTTTGTGCAACCAACAAAATTTACGCTGGCAACGGCTGCCAACCAGGGCAAGCTGGCCCACAGAACATGGTGAGCTGATAGCAACCAATTTGGCATATTCTCCCAGAACCTAGACTACCGCTGTGCACGCAATGTAACCAGCAGCACAAATTTAAAGGGATGAGTACACTGAAAGGCTGGCGGTGCTGACTGTTTCTGTGTTTCTAACATTTTACGTTTAACACCGGGGAAATGTGGAAGAAATGTTCTTCCAGGCAAAAATTAACTGAGAGTAAATCCTATGTGGAGGTCTCCAAATGGAAACTGAAGCCAAAACGATTGAGTGGGGCAGGATTTATTTAACAGAGGTTTGTAAGAAGGTCTGTGGTTGGCATCATTTCACAAGAGGCAGGTTGGGCCAGTGATCCATGCCATAAAATAGACATAAGTGTGATGTTCTGCACATTTGGAAAGCCTAACAGTGGGGACTAACCTGTTCCTTGTCAAGCCTTCTTTGATATAGGAGCAGTGATGAATATGTTTATTTATTCGAGTCACAAGTAGGCTTACACTAACACTGCAATGAAGTTACTATGAAAATTCTCTAGTCACCACACTCCGGAGTTTGTTTGGGTACATTGAGGGAGAATTTAGCATAGCCAATAGGATTGGCAAGCATATATATTGGACTGTGGGAGGAAACCAGAGCACCCAGAGGAAACCCATGCAGGCATTGGGAGAACGTGCAGACTCCGCACAGACAGTGACCCAAGTTGGGAATCGAACCTGGCTCCCTGGCACTGTGAGGCAGCAGTGCTAACTACTGTACCAACATGCCAGTCATTGCTTGCAAATTCTCAATCCATTTATGATAGTAGACTGACTAAATATATGACTAGTGGCGATTTGGAAGACTCCAATGGCATACAGATTTAATGAGCAAGGGTGCTCATGGCAAAGTGTATACTGCTCCAGGTAAACCTGCAGTGGGAGATGAAAATGTATCACATCCTGTGAAATAAAGATAGAAAAGGCATGGCTACTCTGATATGTGCAAATTGGTGTGGTGATGACTTTAAACACAAATCCCAGTTGGAATGGTGAAGAGTGTGTATAAAATGCTCAAAATATCATTGTCACTGCATTCACTGCCTCCATACTGAAACATGAAGAGTTGTGAGAACCCTCAAAGGAATTCCAATCCACATCACTTTCTATAGACATATCCCAATGGCTGGAACCAACAGCAATGAGGACTTTATTGACAGATGAATGGGAGTAACTCATTCAAGTGACTTCCAAACCTGTGACCTCTACCAACTACAGGATGAGGGCTTGCAGATGCATGGGAACACATTCATCTGCAATTTCAGCCTCAGGGCAGTGGCACAGTGGTTAGCCCTGCTGCCAGGGATCCAGGTTCACTTCCAGCCTCAGTTGACTGTGTAGAATTTGCACATTCTCCCCGTGTCAGTGTGGGTTTCCTCCGTGTGCTCCAGTTTCCTCCCACACACTAAAGATATGCGGATTAGGTTGATTGGCCATGCTACATTGACCCTTAGTATTTGGGAAATTAGCAGGGTAAATATGTGAGGTCACAGGGATAGAAACTGGGTTGGATTGTTGTTGCCACAGGCTCGCTGGGTGAATGGCCTCCTTCTACACTGTAGGGATTCTATGATTTGAACCACACAATATTGTGAGGAACAAAGACCTCACCCTGTATCTTTTTTTGGTGAACTATATAGAGGTATGCTCATTACAATCTCTGAAAATTTCAAACTGGACACAGTTTGAAAATGGCTGAATAATATGTATGTATCTGTGATCTCAAACAAAAGAAACTACCTGGAATATCAAGGGTTGTTATCCCTAAAGACATTAATGACTCTCTGTAGGCTCCACAGGCCAAATTCAAAGAGAGTTATACAAAGGCTATTTACATTTCAGAACTGAGACAGATCATCAGCATTCTGCCCAACTGCTGAGACAGAGGGTCCCATAACCAACCCTTCAATTCTTGATGGTTGAAACAATTAACCGAGGACCCAGACAAGGGATAGAATCATTTGTCAAAGGCAGTGTGAAGAAGTGGGCATCATGCGACATGAACCTCTGGCTTTTGGAACCAGTAATATTGCCTTGCTGAACTGCAAAGTCTCAGTCTGCTTTTTTATCACAGCACCAGGGATCCGGGTTCAAGTTCCGCCTTGGTTCACGGTCTATGCGGAGTCTGCACCTTCTCCCCGTATCTGTGTAGGTTTCCTTCAGGTACTCCGGCTTCCTCCCAAACTCTGAAAGACGTGCTGGTTAGATACATTTGTCATGCTAAATTCTCCCTCAGGGTAGCCCAACAGGCGATGTAGTGTGCCGATGAGGGGGTTTCCACAGTAACTTCATTGCAGTGTTAATTTAAGCCTTACTTGTGACACTAATAAATAAACAGAGAATTACAGTGGGAATTGTGCCTGAGCTACCAGTAGCAGAATTGATTTCCTCCTTAGAAATGATTTGGCTGGCAGCAAAGTGTTAGCCGGCAAAAGAGAAGAGGCCAACATCAGAAATCTTCAGGAGACCAGGAGGCTAGGGAAGGTCCAGAGGCCCAAAAGGGTGGAAGGTCACCCCTGAACACTGAGCGAGGGCAGTCCACAGGTAGCAAGGCCAAAGCCAGGCAGGCAAGTTAAAAGAGGGCATAGTCTTCCAGAGTATCCCCCAATTAAACAGGGGCTTGAGGACTCCTGGAGCAGGGAACGAGGCAGTGAAGGAGTTGCCCCATGTAGTGAAAAGACTGAAAGAAGGCACATTATTAAACCAATAATGACAAATGTTAAGGAATTGCTGGATGTACGATCGGCAGAAACATTCTTCCCAATATTAAATAGGAACAAAGGGAGTTCCCAAACCAATGAGCATTTCCTTCCCAGTCAAAAAGCCACAAGGAAGTATAGTTGGAGCAGCACCTCTTCTTGAGGGAAATGGTGTTCCGGGGAGGTGGCACAAGTTAGGAGAGCATTCCCTCCAATCCAAAGGCACCAGCTGAGATGCCATCATTTGGTCTGGCCAACAGCTTCATGGCAAATTTAAATGGCGACCAGGAAGGTGGTCTAGAAAGCGCGAGTGTAATGTCACTCTGAGTTGAAAAACTACCAGGTGGTATAGCGAAACTGAGCATCCGCCAGGGGGCAGTAAAGAGCTTCCATCCCTATTGGACCCTGTTCGCAGCCAACTTAATGCAGAATTGGGGAGCAACCTGGCAGGACTGCCCGCACTTGCAATGATCTGTAACAAGTCACCAAGCTGCAGCACACACTCGATAGGAGGGATATAGGAGAGATCCATTCCAAAGTGCAACCTTCCTTTCACCCGGGCCCAGGCAGGCTGGCCCAAGTTCCGGGACAGACTGTTTGCCTGTTGCTGTGCCAGTCCAAAGCACCTAGCAACAGAAACAGGAACACCCCAGTTGCGGGCTACTGCCCAAACCGGTTACTGAACCAGAATCTCCTAAACAGTCCCATTAAAACACCACAATCTCCTGACAATCAGACTGTCCCTGGGTTTGAACAGCTGAAGCCACAGGGGGAAGAGAGAGGAGCCTAGCTGGGCAAGAGCAGTTCAGCCCAATGGCCAAAGGTCCTGGCGCTCAGTGAGTAAGATGCCCAGCCTCCCCTTACGGATAGCCCCCGAACAGTTTAACCATTATTCACCTGCTGAGCGCTACCCATCCTGCAAAACTCCCAGACCCTTCAGAAGATATTTAATCAGGAATTGGACAGGATGAGTTCTGAAATCAGTGCCTTTATTCCTACCTGATTCCCAACAGAGGAAAATACAGATATCTACCCCTGAGTCAACATCCCCATAAAGAGATCTGAAATTTCAGCCTATACACTCCACATCCCAGGGAAGGACCAAAGCCAGAATCCCACAGCTGCTCATTCCGGTGGGATTTTCCCATCTCACTGCAGTGAATGGGGATTCGGCCGGACGGCAAATTCTCCCACCGCATTGCAGTGGGAGTGTGGTGTGAACAGCCGGTAAAATCACGCCCCATATCTTTATTGATAAAGATTTAAATCTCCAAAGACAATGCAGCAGGGAACCACCTTCGCTCCTGCTAGCTGTACGTCTGATGGGCCATCATGAATGAGAGAATTAATGCAAACTTCTTTACTTCCTATTCTTCCTTCATAAGACCAGATACATACAAGAAATTGAAAGAGAATTCATTTTTCCTCGAGACTGCTAGGAATTTGAGGCTGAAGACCTCTCCCTGCATCTTGCTTTTATAAATATTTAGAGATATGCTCATTGCTATTGCTAAAAACACCAAAACTAGACAAAGATCTAAAGTGGCTTAATCTATGTCTGTCTGTGACCCAGAACAAAATAAACTACCTGGCAGAAGCAAGGCTGGTTATCCTTGAAGAGCCATTAATGACTCCCTGTGAGCTCCACAGATCAAATTCAAAGAGAGCTATACAAAGGTCATTTGCATGTATTAACCCAGGCTGGCCAAGAGCAGTCTGCCCATCTGCTAAAGCAAACGATCCTTTCAATTCTTAATGGTTGAAACATTTAACCAATCTCGGGGATCCAGACAAGGGATCCAATCCTTTGTCAAAGACAATGTGGGGAAGTGGGACTCATGGGACATGGGCTTCTGGCTTTTGGAACCCAGTTATAATGCCTTATTGAACTGTAAAGTCTCAGTCTGCTTTTTCACCATCTAACTAGCTGCCTAACAGACAAGGAGCTCTGGCCCAGGCTGGACACCCGTTTACACTGCCTCTGTTAGAAATTCTGTCCCCTCGCCAAGAAGACTGGCCCATCTCATTGTGTGAAGTTAAGACCAGCGGTTAAGTGAATTATCCAGCATTGGTTTTCAGCTCACTGACCTCTAGAAATTCGACTTTTGATTCTGGCCTCTGGAACCCACGTGAAACAATGGGAGTGCTGAATTGGTGGGAAAACTGTTCTAGGTCACAATTGTTTCCTCAGTGCAACTTCAGACCCAAATCTCCACAGTCTGTGCAATGCAAAGATCACAATCGAGAATCTCATTAAATGCTGTTCGCACCAAAGAGCCTGAAATCAGCGGGATGAGCGGGAACCCGTGCATGCACACATCACTCAGAGGTCACTGAAAAGACCTCCCAGCATCCAGATCACTACCCTCAACCCCCCAAGACATCGCCGTCCTCATTGCTGGCTCCCACAACCCCACCGCCCCCCAGCCACAGACATCACTGGCCTTATCACTGACCGCCCATATAGGAATCATTGCCCCCCCATACAGACATCACTGCCACTTCATTTGGACATCTATGCCCCCCAGAGAGACATCGCTGGCCCTCTTTAGAGACATTGGTGCCCCCCCCCCATATAGACATCGCTGCCCCCTCCCACCTCCCCCTCACCCCCACACATCCCGAAACTGCCAGCACAATGCCTGAGACACAGTTATGCATTGCACACCGTGCACTTCAATATATTAATGCTTGCACCCAACTTATGTTCCCAAAGGAGAAAAGCATACAGAGCATGCACAGACTGGTGGGGGTGTGCCTGACCTATGGCAGCTAACCAGCATTGAGGGGCGTGCCACGGAGCTGGCAGGGGGTGATGGGCCATCCCGAATGGTCACTGACAGCCAGGTCGGCGTCCAGCATGCAAGTGAGCAGAAGCATACCCTCAACCTTGTTCCCCCTCAAAGTAAGTGCGATGTTGTGTAGGATGTTTTGCCTCCTTCCCCCTTGTGTGTTCTTTATTGACCCTGAGGAACTGGCCCTTTGAGTGTTGGTGCTGCCCCTGCTTCTCTGGAGCAAACTCCCCACGACCCCCTAGATGACACTCGGAGGGAGGCACTGAGGAATCCTCCGAGGGCAGCACCACTGAAGCAGCACCGGCATATACCACGCAACCCACCAACACAGAGACTATCACCACGGTGGGTACCTTTAGTGTTGAGGCTTCTGGGTCACTAATTGGTGACGACACCTTAAACACTAATGCATATTGAGTGGAGGTAGGCACAACTGAGGGCTCGGGCAGACAGAGATCTGCCGGAGGCCAGGATTCAGCTGTCCCTAAGTCAAATGCTGGGTCTCGGGGTTTGTTCATCCCAAGGCTGGTGGAGGTGCATCAGCAAACCCGGGGTGTTGCAGAAGGGCTGTCAACAACCATGCTGCGACTGCAAGGCTGTTTAGGGGAGTCCAACAGAGTGCTGTTGCAGGACATGGTGCCGACACAGTGTGAGACCCAGGCCAAACATAAGAACATAAGAACATGAGAAATAGGAGCAGGAGTAGGCCATCTAGCCCTTCGAGCCTGCCCCACCATTCAATAAGATCATGGCTGATCTGAAGTGGCTCAGTTCCACATTCCCGCTTTCCCCCCATAACCCCTTGTCTGTCAAAAACCTATCTACCTGTGACTTAAATATATTTAGCGAGGCAGCCTCCACCACTTCAACGGGCAGAGAATTCCAGAGATTCACCACCCTTTGAGTGAAGAAGTTCCTCCTCAACTCCGATCAAAACTGCACCCCCCCCATTTCTTGAGGCTTTGCCCTCTAGTCCTGCTATCCTTTCTAAGTGGGAAGAATCCATCCCTTTCATTATCTTATACATCTCTATAAATCCCCCCTCATCCTTTTAAACTCCAACGAGTACAGACCCAGTCTATTTAGTCTCTCTTCATAGTCCAACCCCCTCATCTCCGGTATCAGCCTTGTGAACCTCCTCTGCACTCCCTCCAAGGCCAAAATATCCTTGCGCAAGTGCGGCGACCAAAACTGCACACAGTACTCCAGCTGCGGCCTCACCAGTGCCCTGTACAGTTGCAACAAGACCTCCCTGCTTTTATATTCTATCCCCCTCGCTATAAAGGCCAGCATTCCATTCACCTTCTTGATCACCTGCAGCACCTGCAGACTGGGTTTTAGCGACTCTTGCACAAGGACCCGAGGTCCCTCTGCACCATAGCATGCTGCAGCTTTTCGCCCTTTAAATAGTAATTCCTCCTACTATTATTTCTACCAAAGTGGATAACCTCACACTTGCTAACATTGTACTCCATCTGCCAGGTCCTCACCCACTCGCTCAGCCTATCCAGATCCCTCTGCAGACTTTCCACATCCTCCGCACAATTTGCTTTTCCACTCAACTTCGTGTCATCAGCAAATTTCGACACCCTACACTCAGCTCCCTCCTCCAGATCATCTATATAAATGGTAAATAGCTGAGGCCCCAGCACCGATCCCTGCGGCACTCCACTAGTCACCAACCGCCAATCAGAATAGCACCCATTGATACCAACTCTCTGCCTCCTATTAGACATGATGTGGGTATGCCGGCGTTGGACTGGCGTAAACACAGTAAAAAGTCTGACAACACCAGGTTTTAGTCCAACCTATTTATTTGATAATATACTCGCAAGCTTTCGGGTTAGCCCCTTCGTCAGGTGAATGGAGAGTTCTGGCCTCAGACAGAGCATACGAAGCACAGACAGTTTAGAGATTACTGATTAGAATGCGAATCCTTACACCTAACCTGCTGTTCAAGACCTGAAGTGGCTGATAATGTGAGTGGAAGGAGCACTGATCACAGTTTAAAGAGATGTGTATTGTCTCCAGACAGTACAGTAAGTGAGGTTTTGCAAACCCAGGCAAGTCACGAGGGTCAGACTTTTTACTCCTATTAGACAACCAATCTTCTATCCATGCTAACACCTTACCCCCAATTCCATGCCCCCTAGCCTTCTGAAGCAATCTTTTATGAGGCACCTTATCAAACGCCTTTTGTAAATTGAGAAACACCACATCCACCAGTTCCCCTCTGTCTACCGCAATAGTCACATCCTCATAGAAATCCAATAAATTCGTCAAACACAACTTCCCCTTAACGAATCCATGCTGCGCCTGCTCTATCAAACCCTTCCTTTCCAGGCGCCTCGCTATTTCTTCTTTGATGACGGATTCAAGCATTTTTCCAACTACAGACGCTAAACTAACTAGCCTCTAATTCCCTGCCTTTTGTCTGCTACCTTTTTTAAACAGCAGTGTAACATTAGCAGTTTTCCAATCTTCCAGCACTTCCCTGGAATCCAGCGAATTTTGGAAAATAATCACTAAGGCATCCACTATCACCTCTGCCATTTCCTTCAGAACCCTGGGATGCATTCCATCTGGTCCTGGGGACTTGTCCACCATCAGTCCCGCTAGTCGATCAAGCACTACCTCTCTAGTGACAGTAATCGCATTCAGGCCCTCAACTCCTCCCATCCTTCTATCTTTAATATCCGGCAAACTATTCACATCCTCCTCCGTGAAGACCGAGGCAAAAAACTTATTTAAGGCCTCCGCCATTTCCTCATCTCCCACCACTAAATCCCCCCTCTCATCCTCTAAGGGTCCAACATTCAAAGGGTGATGACGGCAGAGGAAAGTCTGGTTCAGGGGTCTGCCCTCATGGGTGACAAGGTCCAGGCCATCCTGAAGACACAACGGGCCACAGGCAAGTGTGCTTCCGACATCCAGGAGGCGCAGTGTTCCATGGTCATGGATACCGGGGACATGTGGGAGACACATTAGGACGTGGCTGTGATCCTCACTGGCATCCTGGTGACACAGCAGGCTGTGGCTGTGAGCCTCGACAACTTTGCTTAGTTTTGGAGGGCTACCGCTGAAGGGCTCCAGAATCTGGCTCACTCACAGAATGCTGTAGCAGAGGGACTCCAGATCTTAGCTGAGTGTCAGAGGGCCAGGGCTGAGGGGTCACAGGTCATGGGGCAGACACATCCAGGCCTCCAGGACTGGCAGAGCCAGGTCACGCCAGAGCTTCTGGAGTGCAGTCCAGCTACCCTGGCATCCCTTGGACTGCCCCTGGGGCCTCTGGGCACTCCAAGGTCAGAGGAAGAGCTTGAGCCCATGCCAGGGTCTTTCACCCAGAAGATCCCAGACATCCAGAGACCTTCCAATCCCCCCCTTCCTCACACTGGGGCACCTCAAGGCCAGTGAGATGAATAGGGTGGCACTGAAACGGTGCCACCCGCGAGTCAGCCAAGGCCCTCCAGGTCTCAGCCACCCAGGGGACATCTGCCAAAGGCATCACAGGCAATGGGACGTGATTCAAAGCTGGACACCTCCACCTCTGATGTGCATCCTGGGATAGCACCTAGAAGAAGCAGTACACCACACAAAATTAGAAAGCTGTAGTTCACTAAGAGGGCAGGGGTGATGGTCACCAGCAGACACAGATTATTCATCACTAATGTTAAGAACACAATAAACTTTTATTTCCATCTCACTGCTGTAACTGATGCGTCCCTGATTCCACCCTCCCTGGGTGGCACGCATCAATCTGCATGATCTTCATTAGATGGTCACGGACAGTTTGAATGTTCAGGGAGTGGAACTGCTTCCTGTTCACAAACTGCTGCGGTCCTGCATGTGGGGTCCTCAAGGCGATGTATGTCCCGTCCACTGCTCCCTCATCATTGGGAATCCAAGCAATGGCAGTGAAGCCTAGGAGCCAGGCCTCTTGCTATGCACGGCCCACATCAAAGTTTATGTTCTGCCCTGCCTAGGCGTATAGGGTATCTGTGACCTGCCGCACACACCTGTGCACAGAGGCCTGGGAGATCTCACTGAGGGTGCCTGAAATGACTCAGAAGCAAAAACGTTCAGGCAGCCGTCACTTTCACGTCAACAGAGAGCAAGTGCCAGCTGTGCCAGCACCTCACAAAGGTGCCGTACCGTGGTGTAGGAGATCCGCAACCGGCAACGGCACATCTCCTCCAAGAGGGCCTCAGATGAATTGCAAGGCCTGTACCTCCTTGCCCTTGGCACCCTCTGCCTTCTGTGCACCCTCTCAGGAGGCTGCTCACCCACTTCCTGGCCCTCAGCGGCAGCCCCTGCCCTCCTTCCTGGGCTCTGGTCCTGCAGTGGTCTCTCCATGCCTGCCACCTGAGCCGTCGCTGTCTCCTCCTCCTCCACCATCACCATAATGGCCAGTTCTACATCAAGCAAACCAAGATCCATCTGCACAGTGGGGTTTGGAAAGTGTAAGAATGACGGATTATTATCGTTAGCTGCATAGACCGAGCACCACCCCCTCACTTGGACCAGCATCCCCATTTGTGGGAGTTGGCAACCCCACACAATCCATGATGCTTTGTGTGACCCAATGAGATTGTGGGAGATTCCCATCGTGACAAATGCTGGCTCAGGTCATGCAGGTTGGAGAGCAGATATGAGCAACGTGCGCCGTTGAGCCATTGCTATGTGTGCAAAAGCAGCATCCATTACAGGATTGGATTACTGCTCCATGTCACAGGACAGGGAGAGATTGCAAATCAGCACCAGATGGGTGCCCAGTAACAGCAGTTTCCGTGCAGCCTGAACCTCTGCACCTCGGCCTGGAGCAGCAGCTGCTTCATCTGGTTAGGCCTCGGTCACCACATGGTGCACTCCTCCCCCACCCCAGATCCCCAGCACTCAGTTGAGTCCCTGACCACACTCTGCAGCAAGACAATGGCACTGCGCAGTGGAGGGGAAGGCTGAGCAGGACTCTTTGAGGCTGCCTCCCACACTGAGTTCCAGTGCTGCCCTGGTGGGAAGGGCTGAGCAGGACCTCACCCAGAGAGCCCTGAAGAAACAGAAGCCCCCTCTCCCTTCCACCCCAGATATCACTGGTCCACGAGCCAGCACCTGAAGACAGCAGGAGGAAGTAGACCTGCCAGCAACAGCCTCCACACTCTGCGAGCAGCACTAACCTCCTCGTGCCAGTTCAAGTCTGCCACGTCAGGTTGAGACTTTTATATACCCACCCTGAAAGTGACATCACACCAAAGAAGTGGGAGATGCAAACGTGGATGATATTGCTATGTCGATCCCGATAATGGCATGCTAAAGTATGGTAAATAATGCAAATTAGTGGCACACCAGTTTTCAGCATGGTCCCACAGTGCCATTTTTTTCCAGTTGGGAGTAACACGCAGGTCATAGACACTCACAAGGAACCCACAAAATGGCCGACATGAGCATCTCCTGACCCAGCCCACCAAAAAATGTGCGTGTCGCAATGGGAAAATCGCCCCCAATATTTCTATTCTCTGTGGTTTCTATACTGAAAATCCAACTCTTCTATATCCCTTTATTCTCATTGGCTGCATAGACCCAGCGGATTCGTGAAGGGTAAGTCTTGCCTCACAAATTTGATTGAATTCTTTGTGGAGGTAACTAAGTGTGTAGATGAAGGTAGAGCAGTTGATATCATATACATGGATTTTAGTAAGGCATTTGATAAGGTTCCCCATGGCAGACTCATGAAGAAAGTAAGGAGGCGTGGGATTGAAGGATATTTGGCCGATTGGATAAGTAACTGGTTATCTCATAGAAGACGGAGGGTGGTGGTGGATGGAAAATTTTCAGACTGGAGACCAGTTACCGATGGTGTACCACAGGGGTCAATGCTGGGTCCTCTGCTATTTGTGATTTTTATCAATGACTTGGAGGAGGAGGCTGAAGGGTGGGTTAGTAAATTTGCTGATGACACCAAGATTGGTGGAGTAATGGATGAGGTGGAGGACTGTCGTAGGTTGCAAAGAGACATTGATAAGATGCAGAGCTGGGCTGAAAAGTGGCAGATGGAGTTTAACTCTGATAAGTGCGAGGTGATTCATTTTGGCAGGACAAATTTGAATGCGAATTACAGGGTCAGCAGCACAGTTCTGAGAAATGTGGAGGAACAGAGAGATCTTGGGGTTTATATCCACAGATCTCTGAAGGTTGCCACTCAAGTGGATAGAGCCGTGAAGAAGGTGTTTGTGTGTTAGTGTTTATTAACAGGGGGTTTAAGTCGAAGAGCCATGGGGTTATGCTGCAACAATATAGGACCTTGGTGAGACCACATTTAGGGTATTGTGTGCAGTTCTGGTCACCTCACTATAGGAAGGATGTGGAAGCATTGGAGAGAGTGAGAGGACATTTACTAGGGTGCTGCCTGGTTTGGAGGATAGGTCTTATAAGGAAAGGTTGAGGGAGCTAGGGCTTTTCTCTTTAGAGTGGAGGAGGATGAGAGGCAACTTAATAGAGGTTTATAAAATGATGAGGGCGATAGATAGAGTGGACATTCAGAGATTATTCCCTTGTGTGGATGTAGCTGTTACTACTGGGCCATAACTGTAAGGTTCATGATGGGAGATATAGGAGGGATGTCCAAGATACGTTCTTTACTTAGTGAGTGGTTGGGGTGTGGAATGGACTGCCTGTTGTGATAGTGGAGTTGGACACTTTAGGTACTTTCAAGTAGCTATTGGATAGGCACATGGAGCACATCAGAATAATAGGGAGTGGGATAGCTTCATCTTGGTTTCGGACAAAGCTAGGCACAACATTGAGGGCTGAAGGGCCTGTACTGTGCTATACTGTTCTATGTTCCTTTCCTTACCATTGGAGTCTGGAGGCAACATTGCAACCCTCCTCCTGCATTTTGAGTGTGTGAAATTAAACCAACGCTTTAAGTACACCCTATCTCGAGTTTACTGTGGGGTTATTGACGGAAAACTGGATCACACCAAAAGCAAAGTTTGGGAAATTCATCACCACTTGTAAAAGGGAAAACAAATCAAAACAAATCAAAAAATGTTTACAGATAGATGAGGAGAGGCGAAAGTAGGGTTGTTTAACTTAACACCCCGCTCCCTCCTCCTGTCCGTAACATCATCCTGACTCAGAACTGTGTCACTGTCACTGTGTCAAAAGCCTGGAACCTGCCTGGAACCTAACAGCTCTGTGAGTGTACCTGCAGCCGATGGATCTCAGTGGGTCAAGAATGCAGATCACCACCACCTTCTCAAGGACAATTATCACCTTCACAAGGACAAAGTAGCATGGTGGCACGGTGGTTAGCACTGCTGCCTCACAGCAGTTCAATTTCTGGCTTGGGTTTGATTCCTACTTTGGGTCGCTGTCTGTGCGGAGTCTGCACATTCTCCTTGTGTCTGTGTGTGTTTCCTCCAGGTGCTCCAATTTCCTCCCACAGTCCGAAAGATGGGCTGGTTAGGTGCATCGGCCATGCTAAATTCCCCCTCAGTGTGCCTGAACAGGCGCTGGAATGTGGCGACTAGGGGATTTTCACAGTAACTTCATTGCTGTGTTAATGTAAGCCTACTTGTGATGCTAATAAATAAACACTAAAACTCTAATTAGGGGCAGGCAGTAATTAATAGCTTTGCCAGCAACACTCACTTCATGTGGAAGAATTTTTAAAAAACAATCTTGAAGTACAAATTAGCATATTGTCTAACAAAATCAATTCACATATTCAAAAAAAAACAGATTGCTAATACTGAGGAAATCAAAATTTGTTCTAAAAGTATATCACAATAAACTCATTTTAAGATATTTATTTGAGCGGGCCAGGTTACAGAATTAGGCATGCACTCATACCTTTCAGTGATTGGGAAAAGTCCACTGGAAAAAATAAAGGATGGAATTTTCCAGCCATTCACTCTGGCGGGATTTTCGGGTCCTGCTGCAGTGAACGGAGATTTGGCCGGGAGACAAATTCTCGCTTGCAGTGGCAGCGGAGCGTGAGCGGCTGGTAAGATTGCACCCAAAATCTAGTGAGGAGTCACAGCAATGGTTTTCAAGCCTCCACTGAGACGTGATCAGGCCACAATGCAACATCCAACACAACCCCGAAAGTCTTCAAATTCTGGAACTATTTACCCCAGCTAATGGATTAATTTAGCCTCACGTAGCCTCCCTGCTGGAAACAAAGTTGCAGCAGATTTATCCTTCTCCCTCATCTTCCACTAAAACACACTCTGAAGTTTCTTTTTCCAATTTTTATCATGGGATGTTGGCCTGGGCAGGATTTGTTGTCCATCCCTAATTTCCCTTGAGAAATCAGTGGTGAGCAGCCTTCTTGAACTGCTGCAGTCCATGTGGTGTAGGCACACCCGCAGCGCTGAGTTCCAGCATTATGACCCAGTGGATGTGGCCAACAAGTCCCGGTGTTGGACTCAGATCCTGAGCTTCTGGTCCAGAATTGGACCCATTACCACTGCGCCACAAGGCCTCCTCATTTAGCATGTAGTGCCACGCAACACAGTGGAGGATCTCCTCAATGTTAAGTGATGAAACTTCAACTTTAATCACATACAGTAATTGAATTGGAGCCTCATAAGGCCCAGAGGCTGTACTTGCAACCTGTTCTTTGTGCTGATTACCAGTTTACAATGATACTCTGTTTGAAAGGACATGGAGACCAATTAACATACGCACAACTCTCCACCCAGTACAGCAAATTCTCTCAGCAATGGGAAATACTTGCTCAATTTGCTATTACGTGCCAAAAGCATTCCTGAAAGATTATTCATATCAGCAATGGGTGTAGTTCATTGGTGACACAAGGCTTTTTAATTGTGGAAAAAGATGAATATTAAAAATATCAATGCTCAGCTCCATTGCGTAGGTCTAAAATGAGAGTAACTGAGTAACTTCATATATCACAGCAGGAGAGAATAACAAAGGTAAGTGGCACCCAGCATGGGTGGGTGGCTTCTTATTATTTGTACCCAAAGAACAAAGAAAATTATAGCACAGGAACAGGCCCTTCAGCCCTCCAAGCCTGTACTGACCACGCTGCCTCACTGAACTAAAACCCGTACCCTTCCAGGCACTATATCCCTCTATTCCCATCCTATTCATGTATTTGTCAAGATGCCCTTAAAGGTCACTGTCATATCTACTTCCACTATCTCCCGCAGCAGCAAGTTCCAGGCACCCACCACCTTCTATGTAAAAAACTGCCTCGTACATCTCCTTTAAACCTTGCCCGTCACACCTTAAGGCTATGCTCTCTAGTAATTGACTCTTCCACCCTGGGGAAAAGCTTCCGACTAACCACTCTGTCCATGCCCCTCATAATCTTGTAGACTTCTATCAGGTCACCCCTCAACCACCATCATTCCAGTGGGGACAAACCAAGTTTCTCCAACTTCTCCTCATAGCTAATGCCCTCCATACCAGGCAACACCCTGGTACATCTTTTCCGTACTCTCTCCAAAGCCTCCACATCCTTCTGGTAGTGCGGCGACCAGAATTGAACACTATATTCCAAGTGCGGCCTAACTAAGGTTCTATAAAGCCACAACATGACTTGCCAATTTTTAAACTTAATGCCCTGGCTGATGAAGGCAAGCATGCCATACCCTTTCTTGACTACCTTCTCCACCTGCATTATGGACACTGCCCACCAGGCACACTGGCACTGTCAGCATAACAAACTGGCAGTGCCTGCTGGGCACCAGGCAGTGACAGGGGGTGGGGCCTGGCAATCGAGAAGCCAGCAGGCCAGTTGTTGGGAGAGGGGTGGCATGAGGGTCGGGCCAGCAATGGAGAGGCTGGCAATTGGGGGGGAGCAGGGGCATGTCAACCGAACTCCCAATAGCCCCCTGAGCACTCTGCTGCCAGCCTCTCCAATGGGATTCTCTCCCCCACCCCCCTCCCCACAAGTGTGGCTCTCCTGACAGCCCCTGTATTGCATAGACTGCCATAAATTATCAAACATCAGTTCGTCCAAAAAATGGGGAGTGGGGAAAACTTCCAGTTTTCTCACCCATTGAATACTTGGATTTATTTTGGGAGAATCGCACCCTCAGTCTGATCCTGGAGAAAGGCACTCGTAATAAGCTTTGACTGTCTCTTCAGGATGAATGAGGGAAAGAGCATCCAACGTTAAACAAAAAGCTCTCCCTTATATAGGTGCCAATAATCTGAGTACCTGCAGCTGAATGCTTACTGATATACTGAACCCTGCTAGCTGTGGAGCCAACCCACCAAACTTCATCCTGTGTTTTAGGCAATGGGTGAGAGATCTGCTTGTAGTTGTTATTATTGAGTTTGACTCCTAATTCCATCAGAGAATCCAATCCACTCATGAGGGTGTCACCTACCTTTGGTGAGGATCGTTGCTGACTAGTATCTCAGTAGACAAAATGGTGTAAGAAAAATAAATGGCGACTCGGCAGCTAGTACATCACTGTAATTTTTACTGCCTCTCAGCCCCTCCATGTCCAGCTATGGGCAGGGGAGGTGTTAAGATTCCCCTTGGCAAAGGAATTAAACACAGAACTTATTTTTAATATCTATTCTATTTGTCTTTCTACTCCCTGACTGACTGTTCATTACTGTCCCACAAAAGTCCAATGTCAGTTGCTTGCAATCCAAACTTAATTTTTCATTGTAAACAATCTGGAGTTTAGCATTCATTTTAAAATTAAACACCTCTTTACCAAAAGCATATCATAGAATCATAGAATCCCTACAGTGCTGAAAGAGGCCATTCGGCCCATTGAGCTGCACCAACAACAATCCCACCCAAGCCCTATCCCTGCAACCTCACATATTTACAATGTTAGCCCCTCTGACAACAAGGGGCAATTTTTGCACGGCCAATCAACCTAACCTTCACATCTTTGGCCTGTGGGAGGAAACCGGAGCACTCGGAGGAAACCCATGCAGACACGGGGAGAACATGCAAACTCCAAACAATTGAACCCGAGTCCCTGGCGCTGTGAGGCAGCAGTGCTAACCACTGTGCCACCACCACCTCCTTAACATAAGCATGTCTTATTATTTTTCTCAAAATCATTCAGGTAAAACATTTAACATGTAAAATAATAATTAGATGGTTTCAAAAATGTTTTAATCACAAAGAGATAGAGAGTGGGCAATAGATTTGCTTAAAATAACTTGGTGCATTATTTTAATATTGTCACAAATTTTAAGTTAGACTGGAGATGAGTTATATCCCCCACGTGCTTATATGTCGAAGCCTTTAAAGAGTCAGGGGAAAATATGTCGGAAAAGCCATTTCCATTAGGTCTATTCACTGAGATTGTCAATTCTCACTTGCTTCGAATAGGATTCACATATTTTGGTTTTAAGCTATGATATTAAAGTGAAGTGATGGAAGGGATCATCAGCAGTGCCACTTGCTTAGCAATCACCTGCTCACTGACACTCTTTCTGGGTTCCACCAGGGTCACTCAGCTCCTGGACACATTACAACCTTGGTTCAAATGTGGACAAAAAAATCTGAAGTCCAAAATTGAGGTGAGGGTGACTGATCGTGGCATCAAGGTGGCATTTGATAGAGTGTGGCACGAAGAAACCCAAGCAAAGCTGGCATCAATGGCAGAGTAAATATTCTCGACTTTTTGGAATCATGCCTAGCAAAAAGGAAGATAGTTGTGGTTGTTGGAGGTCAATCATCTCGATTCCAGGACATCACTGTAAGAGTTGCTCAGGGTCGTATCCTGGGTCTAACCATCCTCAGCTGCTTCATCAATGAGCTTCTGTCCATCTTAAGGTCAGAAGAAGGGATATTCGCTGATGATTGCACAATGTTCAGAACCATTTGTGACTCCACAGATACTGAAGCACTCATTGCCCACATGCAGAAAGACCTAGATAATATTCAGGCTTGGGCTGATAAGTAGCAAGTAACACTCATAACACACGAGAAAGAAAACAATCATTTTCCCTTGACATTCAAGTGGCATTATCATTACTAAATCTTCCACTTTCAATTCCCCGGGGGTTACCATTGACCAGAAACTGAACTGGGCCAGTCATATAACTACTGTGACCACAAGAGCAGATCAGAAGCTGGGATCCTGCAGTGAGCAATTCACCTCCTGACTCTCCCAGGCTTGATCACAATCTACAAGACATAAGCCAGGAATGTGACAGGAAACGCTCCACCTGTCTGGATGGGTGCAGTGCTAATAATGTTCAAGAAGGTTGTCATTATCCAGGACAAAGCAACCCATTTGACTGGCACCCCATCCACAAACATTCTACCATCAATGAACCATGGCAACCGTGTGTACCATCTGCAACTGCAGCAATTCATCGAGGTTCCTTTAACAGCACCTTCAAAAACCCGCCACCTCCGCCAGCCCAAGGGCAGCAGATGTATGGAAATACCTCCACCTGCAAATTCCCTCCAAGCCACACACCACCTTGCTATGGAAATATATCACTGTATCTTCACCAATGCTTGGTCAAAATCCTGGAAGTTCCTCCCTAACAGCACCGTTGTGTCCCTAACACAACATGGACTGAAACAGTCCTAAATCAGTCTCTGCTTCGAGATGAGTGCAGCTCACAACCACATCTATTAGGGAAGGGCAATAAATGCTGACCTAGAAAATGATTACCACATCCCCAAAAAGAAGTTTAAAAATTGGGTATTTGCACAAATTTCTGGTAGGCTAATAAATCTTAAATCAATTTACAATTTGGCTCTTTTCCATATCATAAATAGCACCTTCAACATTTCTTTGATGTTATCAACTCTGTCTGACAAGAATCTTGTCATAACTAACACCCTGTTCTGCCAATGAGTCAAACACAAGAACGAGGGAGCAAAGGTTTAAGGTAATCAGCAAAAGAAGCAATGGAGACATGAGGAGAGATTTTTTTGCACAGCGAGTGTTTAGGATCTGGAATGCACAGCCTGAGGATGTTGTGGAGGCAGGATTAATCAAGGGGGAATTGAATTATTATCTGAAAAGGAAGAATATACAAGGTTACAAGGTCAAGGCAAGAGAATGGCATTAGGTGAGCTGCTCATTTGTAGAACTGGCGCAGACACGATGGGCTGAATGGCCTCTTTCTGTGCTGTGATTCAGAAAATAATCCGTGCCTGCTTCTCTCTGCTCACCCATTGCTTCACCAATCAATTGTTGGTTCCCTCCTCCATCATAGTACACAGGCTTCGATATGTTTATTTACATTATAAATATATGATATGTTTTGCATGCTCTGCCCAAAGACAGGTCCTTGACACGTTGTTTGATGATGCTCCATCCTAAGTCTTGGCAGGTTTTATCAGTGGTGTTTTGCCATTGCCCTCCACCCTCAGAGTTAGTGACAGGAGGCAGGTCCCAAGTCCACCTCAGCCAGAATGAGAATCAAACCCACAATGTTGACGTTACTCTTAGCCATGCAATTGCAATCCAGTCAACTGAGCCAACCGGTCCCATATATACATATTATTATATGTATAAATGAATATATTAAAGGTTGTACACTATGGTATCATGCAATGGCAAATATTTTTTAAATCATTAAATCTTTGGGGGATTACATATTAATAAAATAATAGCGAATAGTGGCAATTTATTAACATACACATCTCCAGGCATATGTTTCATCTATTCCTGTCTCTCTCACATGATTTGTATTTCTAAGATGTATAATTGTGCCAAAAGAGTTTTAGTATCAAGCGTTATGTTCCAATTTATTTTGTGTCACCCAAAATATTTATCCACATTTGCATGCTGAGTAGGAGGGTATTACATGACAATTTACTTGAGCAGTGTTGATGCAATTCAAAATGTTAATTGGAGTGATTTCAGAAAGCCAGTGAGCTACTTTGGAGTGTGTAGATACATTTGTGATGTAGGAAACATTATGTCTTAGGTCTGAGAGAAATCAGTCTCTGTCTCTTCATTGACATTGACTTGATTTGATTCATTATTGTCACGTGTATTAGTGTACAGTATTGTTTCTTGCATGCCATACAGACAAAGCATACCATTCATAGAGAAGGAAACAAGAGAGTGCAGAATGCAGTGTTATAGTCATAGCTAGGGTGTAGAGAAAGATCAACTTAATTTTTTATTTTATGTAGTAGTTAGTGTCACAAGTAGACTTACATTAACACTGCAATGAAGTTACTGTGAAAATCCCTAGTTACCACAATTCAGCACCTGTTCGATTACTCTGAGGGAGAATTTAGCATGGCTAGTGCCATGGCCACAGTCTTTTGGACCGTGGGAGGAAACCGGAACATTCAGAGAAAACCCATGCAGGCACGGGGAGAACATACAGACTCCACACAGACAGTGAACTCAGGTCCCTGGCACTGTGAGGCAGCAATACTAACCACTGTGCCACTGTGCTGCCCTAATGCCCTGCCGTAATGCTAGGTAGCTCCATTCAAAAGCAGCAGGGAAGAAGCTGTTCTTGTGTCGGTTGGTACATGACCTCAGGCTTTTGTACCTTTTTCCCGAAGGAAGAAGGTGGAAGAAAGAATGTCCACGGTGCGTGTGGTCCTTAATTATGCCGGCTGCTTTGCTGAGGCAGCGGGGAGTGTAGGCAGAGTCAGTGGATGGGAGGTTCGTTTGCGTGATGGATTGGGCTACATTTTGTAATTCCTTGCAGTCTTGGGCAGAGCAGGAGCCACACCAAGCTGTGATAAGAACATAAGAACATAAGAACATAAGAAATAGGAGCAGGAGTAGGCCATCTGGCCCTTTGAGCCTGCCCCGCCATTCAATAAGATCATGGCTGATCTGTCGTGGCTCAGTTCCACTTTCCCGCCCTCTCCCCATAACCCTTAATCCCCTCTCTTATCAAAAACCCATCAACCCGCTTCTTAAAAATATTTAGCGAGGCAGCCTCCACCACTTCAACGGGCAGAGAATTCCAGAGATTCACCACCCTTTGAGTGAAGAAGTTCCTCCTCAACTCCGTTCTAAACCGCCCCCCCTTTATCTTGAGGCTGTGCCCCCTAGTCCTACTGTCTTTTTTGAGCGGGAAGAGTCTCTCCACCTCTATCCTATCCATCCCATTCATCATCTTATACGTCTCAATGAGATCTCCCCTCATTCTTCTAAACTCTAACGAGTACAAGCCTAGTTTATTCAGCCTCTCCTCATAGCTCAACCCCCTCAACTCCGGTATCAGCCTAGTAAACCTCCTCTGCACTCCCTCCAAGGCCAAAATATCCTTGCGCAGGTGCGGCGCCCAAAACTGCACACAGTACTCCAGCTGCGGCCTCACCAATGCCCTATACAGCTGCAGCAAGACCTCCCTACTTTTATATTCAATCCCCCTCGCTATGAAGGCCAGCATCCCATTCGCCTTCCTGACCACCTGCTGCACCTGCAGGCTGGGTTTTTGCGACTCATGCACAAGGACCCCGAGGTCCCTCTGCACCGTCGCCTGCTGCAGTTTTTCGCCACGTAATAGTCCTACGTAAGTAATAGATACAACAAGAAAGAAAGTTGATGAGAGTCACAGCTGACATGCCAAATTTCCTTAGTCTTCTGAGACAGTAGAGGCATTGATGGCCTTTTTTAACTATAATGTTGGCATGGGGAGACCAGGATAAGCTCTTGGTGATCTGGACATCTAAAAACTTGAAGCTCTCGGCCCTTTCTACTTCATCCCCATTGATGTAGACAGTGGCATGTTCTTTATGCTTCCTTAAGTCAATGACAATTTCCTTCATTTTGTTGACATTGAGGGAGAGATTATTGTTGCCGCACCAGTTCACCAGTTTCTTTATCTCATTCCAGTACCCTGTCTTGTCATTGTTTGAGATCTGTCCCACTATGGTGGTGTCGTCAGCAAACTTTAAAATCGAATTGGAGGGGAATTTGGCAACACATTCATAGGTGTATATGAATATAATTTTTCTCTTTCCTTCAAATACTAGACTGGTTTAGAGTGATATAGTGGACTTTTGTCCAGTTTTAAACCAGGACAGTTCAGTTTTCAGCTAGTTTGTCCCCTCTCTGGTCCCCTCATGTCTGGCATTTTTACTTTAAAACCTTTTATTTTCCATTTTCTGTCCATTTCCCTATTCTAGGTGCACCCAGCACCAAAACACACCTTTGTCCAAGGACACACAGGTCAGGCAGGTTCATTATCTGCTGTTGTCAAGGTTTGATAGAGGTGTTTGAAGTCGTAAAGGGGGCTGGACAGAGTAGATAGGGGAAAATTGTTCCTGCTCATAAAAGGATCAAGAACAAGAGAGCACAGATTTTAAGTGATTTGCGAAAGAAGCGAATGCAATGTGAGAAGAAAAATCGTTTTCACTTGGCAAGTGGTTTGGGTCTGGGATGCACTGCCCGGAAGTGCAATGGAGGCAAGTCCCATTGAGGCATCTAAGAGGACATTAGATGATTATCTGAATAGAAGCAATGTGCAGGGGGATGGGCAAAAGGCAGGAGAATGGCACAAAGTCATTTGGGGAACTGATACAGACACACGATGGGTCAAATGTCAATCTGAGTTGGTAGGGATAACTCAATCCTCAGTCCGGGGAGCAGCCTGGCCTTCCAGCAGAGTGGAGGTGAGTGCATGACATTGCGGAACACGTTCCAGGCACAGGATTTGCCTGCCATCTTCCAGTCGCCAGGCAGATTAACGTTTATTGTCAGGTACATCTCAATGTGGAAAAGTGTTGTGTGACTGCAACTGGTGATGAGCAGCCCATATCTGTATAAAATTGCAGCTACAGTCCTCAAATGGAGAGTCAGCGTGTTTGCCCTGCTGATGGGAGGACCTGTGGGGAGAGGACATAGTTTCCTCGTCTCGAAGCAGAGATTAATGTTAGGACTGTTTAATGTGCCTGTCTCTGAGAGTCTGACGCATTCTTGAGCTCCCTATACAGCTTTGGAATTTTTCTGACATGTGTGACAGCTAATTTATGCGAGTGGGCATCTGGAAGCATCCAAATCAACTCCAATATAGGAAAATGTCAACAGCTGTGATCAAAAGATGGTTGAAATTTGAATGAAATCAGGCTTCAGTGTAACGTCATAATTCATGCACTAAAATGGCCATCTAGTTTCACGTTTCTCCATTAGCATCCCCTTTTTATGATTTCACAATACATTAAGAGTTAGTTTGGTAAAAGGGTGAAAATTTGCAAACTGTGCAGGTTAGGTGTTTTGGCCATGTTAAACTGACCCTATTGTCAGGGGGATTAGCAGGGTAAATACATGGGGTTATGAGAATTGGGCCTGGATGGGATTGTGGCCGAAGCAGACTTGATGGACTTCTAGGGGATTTGCACAGTAACTTCGTTGCAGTGTGAAAATAAGCCTACCTGTGACTAATAAATAAACTTTACTTTTTCTGCACGTTAATAGGCATTCCATGTGCTGAATGCCTATTAAGTCACAAATGGTTGGACCCTTAGAGGATGAGAGGGGGGTCTTAGTGGTAGGGGATGGGGAAATGGCTGAGGCCTTGAATAACTTTTTTGTTTCGGTCTTCACGGAGGAGGACGTGAATAATTTGCCAGGTGTTAGCGATGGAAAGATGGTAGGAGTGGAGGGTCTTAATGACATTACTGTTACTAGAGAGGCGGTGCTCGACAGACTGGAGGGACTGATTGTGGACAAGTCCCCAGGACCGGATGGAATGCATCGAAGGGTTCTGAAAGAAATGGCGGAGGTGATAGTGGATGCCTTGATGATCATTTTCCAAACATCGCTGGATTCCGGGGAAGTGACGGAAGATTGGAAAACAGCTAATGTTACGCCGTTGTTTAAGAAGGGTGGCAGGCAAAAGGCAGGGAATTATAGGCCGGTTAATTTAACGTCTGTTGTAGGTAAAATGTTAGAATCCGTGATCAAGGAGAAAGTAGCGAGGCATCTCGAGGAGAATTGTTTGATAGAGCAGACGCAGCACGGTTTCTTTAAGGGGAAGTCGTGTCTGACGAATTTATTGGAGTTCTATGAGGATGTGTCTAGGGCGGTGGATAGAGGAGAGCCGGTGGATGTGGTGTTTCTTGATTTTCAGAAGGCGTTTGATAAGGTGCCTCACAAGAAGTTATTACAGAAGGTCAGGGGGCATGGAGTTGGGGGTATGGTGTTAGCGTGGATAGGGGATTGGCTGTCAAATAGGAGGCAGAAAGTGGGGGTCAATGGGTGCTATTCGGATTGACGGTTGGTGACTAGTGGAGTGCCCCAGGGGTCGGTGCTGGGGCCTCAGCTATTTACCATTTATATAGATGATCTGGAGGAGGGAACCGAGTGTATGGTGTCAAAATTTGCTGATGACATCAAGATTGGTGGAACGGCAAATTGTGCGGAGGGTGTGGAGAATCTGCAGAAGGATCTAGATAGGCTGGGCAAATGGGCCAGGAACTGGCAAACGGAATTTAATGTTGGCAAGTGTGAAGTTGTCCACTTTGGTAGGAATAATGGTAGGAAGGACTATTACTTACATGGCGAAAAACTGCAGCATGCAACGGTGCAGAGGGACGTCGGGGTCCTTGTGCATGAGTCGCAAAAACCCAGCTTGCAGGTGCAGCAGGTGGTCAGGAAGGCAAATGGGATGCTGGCCTTCATAGCAAGGGGGATTGAATATAAAAGTAGGGAGGTCTTGCTGCAGCTGTACAGGGCACTGGTGAGGCCGCAGCTGGAGTACTGTGTGCAGTTTTGGTCGCTGCACTTACGCAAGAATATTTTGGCCTTGGAGGGAGTGCAGAGGAGGTTTACTAGGCTGATACTAGAGTTGAGGGGGTTGAACTATGAGGAGAGGCTGAATAAACTAGGCTTGTACTTGTATGAGGGGAGATCTCATTGAGACATATAAGATGATGAATGGGATGGATAGGATAGAGGTGGAGAGGCTCTTCCCGCTCAGAAAGGACAGTAGGACTAGAGGGCACAGCCTCAAGATAAAGGGGGGGCGGTTTAGAATGGAGTTGAGGAGGAACTTCTTCACTCAAAGGGTGGTGAATCTCTGGAATTCTCTGCCCGTTGAAGTGGTGGAGGCTGCCTCGCTAAATATATTTAAGACGCGGGTTGATAGGTTTTTAATAGGCAAGGGGATTAAGGGTTATGGGGAGAGGGCGGGAAGGTGGAACTGAGCCATGACAGATCAGCCATGATCTTATTGAATGGCGGGGCAGGCTCGAAGGGCTAGATGGCCTACTCCTGCTCCTATTTCTTATGTTCTTATGTTCTTATGGTTCCAAGGTTTGTTTTAGCACACAATTTTCATCCGAAGTAATGATTACCATAACGTGAACTTGCCTAGAGGTGCTAAAACAATCAAAATCAACACACTAGCACTGATAAGACATATTTTTCATGAGACAATATATGTGGTTTCCACTCAACCATCTTCACTGAAGATGCAGAGATGCCGACATTGGACTGGGGTGATCATGAGGTGGAGATACCTGGTGTTGAGAGACTTCTTACCGTATATCTCATTGGGCGTGTAGTGTCCTGACCTGATCAATATGTTTTGGGCCCAGAGACTGAGTGAGGGGGCGCACAGGCACTCCAAAATGTTCCCAGTGAACTATGTTCAGAGGAGGGAAGAAATTCCAACCTGCAGGGTTGGGGTGGGGGAAAGCGGGCAGTGGAAGGAGTCCATCTCTTCTGCAGCAACTGTTGCTGCTTGGCCTGGCCTTGTGTTCTTCTTCCATTTCTCCTGGAGGCTAAGTGGACCCTGAGAAAAATGTCCATGTTCAGGCATTCCTTTTTCCAGGTGAATCTTACACAAACTGGGGAAGAAGCACAGCGCTGGTCTTGTCTCAGGTGAGTTCCCAGAATAAAAGGCTTGTCAGAGTGTCCCAGAAACTGATGTATTTCAGGAATCCTCTTCAGTTTTCCAGCAGCAAGTGAACTGTAAAAGGTGATAAACCTTTCAGTAGCACTAAGAATTCTCAGCAATGATTTGGTGATTCCCAATCCGCTAATTGCTGTTAGGAGAACATAAGAGGTCAAACACTATCTGCCACAAATGCCATTCAGCCTCTTTAATGAGTGCTAACAAGCAATTGAAGTGTCAATCATCCCTTTAACAATTCTCTGGATGACTGCTTTGAACACAACCCCTTTGCCAAGATGGTGTCTTGCACGAAATGCAGACGAAATCAGTCTTTCAGCCAAGACTCCCATCTCGCCCACCTTGGAGAGTCTTTGACACCAAAAGCATTCAGGTCAATTGTGCCAATGAACTTCGAAACAACTTCCGGCAAGTTGACGTAAGGAGCAAAAATGTGACAGTGGCTTGGGTATAGATTTACCTCTTTAATCTCTTAAGACCATAAGACTATAAGACACAGGAGCAGAATTAGGCCATTCGGCCCATTGAGTCTGCTGTGACATTCAATCATGGCTGATATTTTTCTCATCCCCATTCTCCTGCCTTTTCCCCATAACCCCAGATCCCTTTATTAATCAAGAACCTATCTATCTCTGTCTTAAAGACATTCAGTGACCTGGCATCCATGGCCTTCTGCAGCAAAGAGCTCCACAGATTCACTACTTTCTGGCTGAAGAAATTTATCCTCATCTCTGTTGTAAAGGAACATTCTTTTAGTCTGAGGTTGTGTTCTCTGCTTCTAGTGGTTGTACTCTTAGCAGGGTACAACCACTAGGTTACTGGCAAATCCTAGCTTTAATCTAATGACATTTATGCAAGTCAAGTAATTTCACTGCTGGGGCAAAAGAATCAGTGTCAGCATTAAACATTCCCTCTCAAGTCCAGTGCTGGTTAGGTAGGGTTAATTCCCTTCATCATCATGCTAATCATGTGCCTCTACTCATGTCTCAATGGAATATGATCCGAGTAATGTGATACAACCTCTATTTATATAGCATCTTCAATGTAATGACACATCCCAAGGTATCCCAAGGTATCCAACATAAGTTGACACCAAGCCACCCATATAAAGTGATTTTAGGGCAAAAGCACAGCCTTTGTTGTGGGTTTTAAGGAGCTTCTTAAAGGAGGAATGAGATGCAGGGGTGCAAGGTTTCGGAAGAGAACTCCAAAACTTAAAGCCTTGGCAGCTGAAGGGAAATGATGAAGTTAGCAAAATCAGGGATGCTGAAGAGACCTGAACTGGAAGAGCATGGATCTCAAAGGGCTGTAGGATGGGAAGAGATTGCTAAGATAGGAAAGAGCAAGGCCATGGAGGGAATTACAAACATGATTCCTTAAAATAAAACTGTTGCTTAACTGAGAGCCAGCCAGGGAGATTCACTGGCTTCCCTGCATGTGTTTCTCAGTGGCAGGAGGTGGCGCGCCGTTGGCTGACACCGGGATCTTCCTGTCCCACAGCCATCAATTGGATTTCCCACTGAGTCCACTAAACGCTACCAGGAAATGCACGGCAGGCCTGCGCCGTTGTCAGGACCAGAAGATCCTGCCAGTGTGAAGAGCCTGAAGATTTCATCCAACATCTTTCCATTTCTCACACCAACCATCCTAGAGGCTGGTGTAAATGACACTGCACCCTCCCTAACAGCACAGTGAATGTACCTACACTTCAGAGACTGCAGCGGTTAAAGGAGACAGCTCACCACCACCCTCTCAAGGGCAACAAAGGATGGACCATAAATGCTGGCCTAGCCAGCGACGCCCATGTCCTATGAATGCATTAAAAAATTTGGTCTCCTGTTACTGAACCATTTGCAATTTTGTAGTGTAGGCGTGAACCCAATGGAAATTATAAATATGTTACCTAAATCTTCTTAGGATCCCTCCTGTCCATCCAAACTTACAAAGTGAGAAGGATCATATCCCAGGAATTTGAGTTGGATTCAAATCCAATTTCAATGAGATGAGAGATCTTCATGGGATATAATTTTAAAATGACTATCAAATTTTCATTTCTGGTAAACAGAGTCATCTAATGGGACTACACATTGGAAATTTGCACACGGAGGTTAATAGGTGAAAAGTCCTCGAAGGTTACTGACCACTTGGTAAATTTCCAAATGCGTTCCCAGCACTCAGACCGCTAGTGAAATTCACTCTCCAGATAGAGAATCAACTTAGATTCCTGGTTAGGTGTGTTTGCTGTGCCTAATTCTGGGGATATTTAACAGGTGTCTGTTTGTTTGAGAAGGCTTTTCACCATTAATTTCACCTTCACCACACTAATCTTGAACTGTGAGTAAGACATTTCCAAACTCATTGCACACAAGACTTGAGGCAAGGCAGAATTATATTCCTCATTTACGATAGGTTTTGGAAACAACTGACACTCAGGAGAAGTTTAATTGTCATCTGTGTTGAAGCTTTCTTTTTCCTTCAACATAGTCATTGCATCTCAGAAGTGATTAGCGGAGAAGCCTGCCAAGATACTTCAGTAATGTCATAAGGAACCATATAAATGTGACACTGCCCTGGTAGACATTGCATTAACTTTTGAACACTTCCAAATGTAAACTTTTGTGTACAGTCATTCGGTAGAACAGAACTTGACAATTGCTGAAAAAAGAAACATGCTATCAAAGTTTTTTATCATGCGTTCATCAGGACAGTCACAAGAAATTACCAACAATAAAAGGGAACAACAATTTACAGTTCCTGAGAAGAAAGTGCTGATTGGTTGCCAAGTGGAGGCTGATTGGTGGAGACATTGGCAGACAGCACTCAGCATGGAACAGTTAACTGCCTAGCTTTGCTCAAATTCAAACTGAGGAGCTCCAATTTGATTGGTCAGGTCTTTGCTCTAGGGAATGAACCTGGGAATGTCTGTTCCCCAAACTTTTGTTTAGTTGAAAAGGACGCAAAGGCCATCTGGCTTCTAGCATTCATAAGTGAACCATACCGCGAGCCCAACTGATAGTCTTAAATTGGCTCTCAGTGTAATTCGTAGCACAATCAGGATTGGTTAGCAAGAGCTGTCCAATCATGGTATCACGTCTAATGTCGGACAACAGGGGTGGCATTTTCCAGCTGTGCTTGCCCCAAGACTGGAAAACCCCAGCAAGTTCGATGGACCTTTGCATGGTCTGTGTCCTGCCTACTATGATTCCCATGGTGGGCAGGGCAGGAAGGTTCCGCCCCATATTTTGGGTTTTGCAAGCACAGGCTGATTGGGTACAGTCAGTACCTTTCTATTGTGAACAGTTGAAGAGGTGTGATATTTTGTCTGAATTTGAATAAAGCTTGTCAGTTAATTGTTCCCTGTTGCATTCCTCATTCTCATACACACTTTACTGTTAGCTGTCCTGATGATTACAAGATGAAAAGCTTTGCTGGCCTGTCACTTTTTTCAACAATAAATGCTTATTTCTACATCTATAATACTTTAACCCTAAGGACAGAAGTAAATACCAAATATGAATGCTATACTGATCATAATTTCTAGTGATCATTGCTGATTGCTATATGATCAAGAGCAGTGATCAAAAATCATTATTGTGTGCTTTGCATGTTGCCCTGCAGTTAGTGGCTCCTCATTCACTGACAATCAGCATTCATTGGGATGGGAATCAGAATCCACTGTTTAAATAAGCTCTATCTCAGCAAATTCACATTGCTGCACAGATAAAAAGCTGCGCTACCCAAAAGTGAATGTATATCACCTGTGTTTGCCTGATGGTTATAAATCAAACCTTGTAGTCGATAGCATTATCTAAAACTCTCTATGGGAGTACATTGTAATCACTGCTGTGCACTAGCAATTCACTTACCTTTGATCTCTGCATTGGGAAACAATGGGTATATGCTCTCAGTGCTGCCAAAAAAATTTAGGCACTGGTTCATCTTTAACAGTATGATTGTCAAAGACCTCGGCTTCAGCTTCAGACTTGCTATTTAACTATCATTGGCGAAATATGAGTATGCATTACACAAAGAAATGACTGGAGGAAAAGATGTTGTGACACCTGGTTTGCGCTCACTTTATACTGTGCCAGATGGCTAAATAATTGTGCAGTTTTGTTTTATTTTCTCCAATGTATTACTTGTGAACGGTATTGTGGCACAGTGATCAGCACTGCTGCTTCACAGCGCCAGGGACCTGCATTCGATTCCCATTTTGGGTCACTGCCTGTGCAGAGTCTGCATGTTCTCCCCGTGTCTGTGTGGGTTTCCTCCAGGTGCTCTGGTTTCCTTCCACAGTCCGAAAGCTGTGCTGGTTGGGTGCATTGGCCATGCTAAATTCTCCCTCAATGTACCCAAACAGGCGCCAGAGTGTGGCAACTAGGGGATTTTCACGGTAGCTTCATTGCAGTGTTAATGTAAGCCAACTTGTGATACGAATAAATAACCTTTAGCTTTTGTTAAATCTCAAAAGGTGAATTCCTGTTGCACCAAATGGAAGAGTATGCTCTCTTCACCTCCAGTCCAATTTTGGTTGCAATATTATCGAAGTAAAGCCTCAATATAAATATTCATGTGATTTAAAAAGGCTTCTCCCAAATCGTCTTTCAGCATGGAAATCACACAATTTGCAATGACTCTAAACAATGAAACTTGCTTTGATTACTGTCTTTGCGGTAAATATTGCATTAAATCTTCTACACAAAAATAAATGCAACCATCACTTATCTTAGGTCTTTGTGAAAAGGAAATTGCATGTATTTCACAGGTAACATTTTAGATCCCAGCTTGCATCAAAAAAGTTGCTACTATGGTAACAAATATATAAGAATATTTTTTTCCGAGTGTATTTTCCTCAAACTTCTTGTCTGGAAATAATTGAACACGACAGAGTTAATACAGGAGAGAGAGAGAGAGAGAAAGAGAGAGAGGAGGGGGACAAGAGGAGACAGCGAGGACAGGAGGGGGAGGGAAGGAGGGGTAGTGAGGGCAGAAGCAGGAGGGCAAGAGCGGGAGGAAGGACGGTGGGGGCAAGGGCAAAAGAGGGAGGAAAGACAAGAGTGCAGGGAGAGAGGGCAGGAAGGGAGCGAAAGAGGGAGAGCACGGACAGGAGGGAGAGGTGAATTGTGGGGGAATGAACGATAAGAGGAAGAAGGAAGCAAGAGTGCAGAGTGGGGTGGGGGGTAGATGGGGAGTGAAGATTTGGGATGGCAAGGTTGGGAGGGGGAAGGAGGGCAGGAATGGGGGGGGAAGAGCAAGCAGGGACAGCGGATGAGGGGGAGGGAGGATACAGGAAGGGACGTAGGGCAAAAGAGAGGAACATGGGAGGAGGATTGATGGCAAGGCAGGGGTAGAGAGAGCGAGAGGGGTGGGCAGCGAGGGCAGGGGAGTTGGAGTCAGGGTAAGGGAGGGAGAGTGAGGGTAAGGGAGAGGGAGTGAGGGAAAGGGAGTGGTGAGAGAGGTAAGTGAGGGAGAGCAAGGGCAAGGGAGGGGAGCAAAGGTATTAGGAAGGGGAGTGCAGGCAAGAGGAGGTGGACGAGCAAGAGAGGAGTGAGAGCAAAGGAAAATAAATGGTGATGAGGACTTGAGCTCACAAAAGGAAAGAGATAGGTTAAATGAGTATGTAAAACTCTGGCAAATAGAGCATCACATGGGCAATGTGAAATTGTCCATTCTGGCAGGAAGCATAAAAAAGATACTATTTAAATGGTGAGTAATTGCAGAGGGATGTAGGTGTTCTAATGCATGCATCACAAGTATAGCAAGTAATAAAAAAAAGCACTTTATTGCTTATTGTAACAAGAATTGATTATGCCTCAGTTGTATAGGGCACTGGTGAGACCACATCCAGTGTATTGAGTACAGTATTGGTCTCCTTACTTAAGGAAAAATGTAAATATATTGGAAGCAATTCAGAGAAAGCTAAGAATCATAGTCACAGGGGGCGATCTTACCTAAGTGCCAACGAGCGTGGAAACAGGAGAGAATCACACCCATTTTTTGGGCAAACTTTTAAACAGTATCTTATGCCAGTTAGTGCAATGAAAGAAACAAAGTGTGATTCACACCAGGAGGGGGAGTGGACAGAGTATATTCTCACCAGGAAGCCAGCTGCTGACTGCAAGGGGCACTATTGCACATGTCCTTTGATCTCTTGGTGTTCTGTTGTACAAGTGTGCGCAGAACACTGAGAGATCTGTCACTATCTCCACCCCTCCCCTGGGCTCCCCCCCCCACTCCCCTCGGACATTGCCCTCCCCTGATTGTTAGCCTCTCTGGCTAATTGATGACTGCCCTTAAACCACCCCCCCACCACGCGCACCCCTTTTTCAATCACCCAGGGGACGTCCAGTCCCACCAGCAAGGCCATCATGACAGGTCCCCGCTGCTGGGATTATATGTAATCCTCACTGGTGAGGACCTCCACCCATATGATTGGTCGGCAGGAGGAAAGGAGGGAGCGATTTGGGAAGGTGAAGAAATGGGAGGAAGGGAGGGAGAAAAGGGAAGGTGAAGATACAGTGACCACTGGCCTGAGTGTGGAGGGAGGGAGGGAGAGAGAGGGAAGGAGGGGAGAAATGGAGAGAGGGAGGGTACGGAGGGAGGGATGGTGAGGGTGTTGAGGAAGAGAGTGTAGAGAGAGTGAGAATGTAGAGGGAGGGAGGGGGTGCAGAGGGAGGAAGGAGAGGGTGCAGAAGGAGGGTGTGGAGAGGAGAGGATGTGGAAGGAGGGAGTGAGGAGACGGAGTGGAGAGAATGAGAGGGAGTGCAGAGAGGGAAGGAGGAAGAGAGGTGTTGAGGAAGGGAAGGGGGGGCCGTGTGGAGGGAGTGTCTTAGCTGGGCGGTGATTGGTCAATGGGTGATGAGTGGGCGGAACTGCTGGCGGAGGAGGCGGGGTCAGTGCGGAGGGAGCAACCAATCAGGCGGAGGCTGCACTTTCCCCCCGCCGCCGCTGAAAAGTGGCGAGAATTTGGGTTTGGATTTGGAGAGGAGCGGGAGAGAGAGACAGAGTGGCAGCCCCGCGGTACCCAGCCCCGCTCAGAGCCCAGCCTCACTCAGCACAGCCCCGGCAACTCCAGGCGCGCCGCGACACTGGCTCAGCTCCGAGTGATTATTAATCTCGATACAAGCGAGCAGCCTGTATATAAACTCCAGTATGAGGGGTAAGTCAGTGACTGCGCGGGGGAGGAAATGAGGGCGATTTAAATCAATAGAAACTTTTTCTATTCTGTGTGTTGGAGGCGAGTTTGTAGTTTATTATTGCTCTTTCCAAAGTGCAGGGAATGTTTCAAACCTTTGGGTGAAATCCTGTAATCTCGGTGATAAATAATGAGGATTAAGTTTCAAGTCCCGACCTTTAGTCCACGGCTCCTCCGCTGTGAGTGAGGCTGAATTTGTTGAAATGTTCTCACTCTCCAGTCTGGATTCTGAAATGAGCTGTGTGCTGTCAGCCTTTGATCTCTTAGCTAAATTGCCCCTTTTCTAACCCGTTTGTATTTCAGTCAATCCTGATCCAGTTTCATTTCATCCCCATGTGTATATAATCCTGGTCCAGTATATATATTCCATCTGTATAGAATCCTGATCCAGTCTACATATTCAGTTTCCATGTGTATATAATCCTGAACAAGACTGCATATTCCATTTCCATGCGTATATAGTCCTGACCCAGTCTATATATTCCATTTGTATGTGTGTATAGTCTTGATCCAGTCTGCATATTTCATTTGTATGTGTATATAATCCTGATCCAGTCTATATATTCCATTTGTATGTGTATATAATCCTGATTCAGTCTATATATTCCATTTGTATGTGTATATAATCCTGATCCAGTCTATATATTCCATTTGTATGTGTATATAATCCTGATCCAGTCTATATATTCCATTTGTATGTGTATATAATCCTGATCCAGTCTATATATTCCATTTGTATGTATATATAATCCTGATCCAGTCTATATATTCCATTTGGATGTGTATATAATCCTGATTCAGTCTATACATTCCATTTGGATGCGTATATAATCCTGATCCAGTCTATATATTCCAATTGGATGCGTATATAATCCTGATCCAGTCTATATATTCCATTTGGATGCGTATATAATCCTGATCCAGTCTATACATTCCATTTGGATGCGTATATAATCCTGATTCAGTCTATACATTCCATTTGTATATGTATATAATCCTGATCCAGTCTATATATTCCATTTGTATGTGTATATAATCCTAACCCAAACTATATGTTCTATTTCTATGTGTATAAAAGTCCTGATCCAATCTGTATATTCCATTTCCAAGTGTATATCACCCTGATCCAGCCTATATATTTATTTCCATGTGTATAGGATCCTGATCCAGTCTATATATTTATTTCCATGTGTAAAGGATCCTGATCCAGTCTATATATTGCATTTGTTAGTGCGTGTATGATCCTTCTGTTGCTGTTTGCATTAAAGTGGTTCTTGCTGATTTAATATTGCATAGCCTTGCATCCTGCACCCCAGTTTGTTGAGCGCTGATTTCCAGCGTTGCTCCCTTTCGAACGGCGTGGGCTACAAACTTGGTGTGCAACATTGTATGTAAAACCTGCTGCTTACAACTTTGCCTCCTCTGCAAGCACACATTGCTATTTACCGATCTGCTTTTGATCTGGAACTTTTGTTTATGTGCCTGTAGGTGTGTGCTCATCCCGCGCAGCTCTCTTATTGTGTGTATGTATGTGTGTGTGTAAATCCGATGTTGCTCTGATCTCTGCCCACTTTGTGCAATGGTGTACTTTTTGATCGGGTTTATTTAAAATGATTATTTCAGTGTGTGCACTGCATCAAGGCAGGCGGTGTGCTGATCAGCTGCCAGACTGCCAGAGCGTCCCAGTGACCTAGATCTGTCAGAGGGGATCAGTCCGAGCCAGGGCGGGGGTTGAGGGGCTGGGGGTCGCTAAGTGCTTCTGTGCCTCAGTCCTTGTGTACATCATTGTTCAGTACACAATCAGGGCACAGACAAAGAAAAACATGCACTTGCTCACTGCAACTAATGTGTGTACTGCAGCTTTTAATACAGAGTGGAGCAAATGTCGACTTTTTTTTGTAAGAAATCAAAGTTCAAGGAGATTCCACCCTCCATTCCCCCGGCTGTATATTCAAAATAATATTGATTAGCTCTGAATTTTAATAACTAAACTACTGGTTTAAGGGGAGTCCAGCCAATTCAATCACCATATCTAGGATTCGAGTGTATAGTCTAACTTCATTTTTTTGTTCATATCCAGGGAAGGTCGTTCACAAATATCATTTATTTATGTTTTAAATGTATTGTACTTCTCGAAAAAGGCAGAGATTTAACCAGGCTTGATATCTCCTTGTTACAGCTGAGCGTAAGAAATTAATTTTAAAACAAAACCAGAGTTTGACTTTAGAAACAAAAATCAGAATATGTGTAAAAAAGAAAGCTTTACTGGATCCTGGGATGTTACCTTGTTTCCTATTCTAGGTACAGACTGACCTGCCCTGCATTTTCTTTCCTTAAGGATGGTAAACATTCAATGTAGCTTATGTGGACACCTTTTTTTGGGGAGAAATAAGAATTTTGGGGAGATTCCTCATTTAATGTATTGTGCTATTTGTACAATTGTTTGGTCTGCGCCTCTGTCCTGTAGCTACGAGCTTTAAGCTCACTGGCGTCCACTATAAAATGGAGGGTAGGAAGAATGAAGGAGGCAGAGGAGTTTGTGGGTATTGGTACACTGCCTGGGCACCTTGTGAATTTTCCCATCAGCCAGGCAGTTCTGATTATTGTCTTGACTATAGCAGAAGCATCAGGATATTGGGACGGTGTAAAATCTAGGGTGCCGCCTGGTTGGCGATTTAAGCGAGTGGCTGTTATAATCCTCTGCTGGGGAGGCAGATGGAGCCCTGTTGGTTTTGACTCCATCTGACGTGCAATAGGTGTGAATAAAATTGAAATGTTAGCGAAGGAAAGGCTCTAATTAGATTTCCGGGAGTGAAGGCATTAAGCTACTTAGAGATAGCCATGTTATTTCAGTGCTGGATTTAGTGCATTTTGATTTTTTCCATTCGATGTTTCACTCAGAGTAACAAATAATAAGCACTTCAAAAGTGAACTGCACGTTCAAAATGTACATGTTCCATTTTATACTAGCTGCGCGACGTAGGTAAGATGGTGCAGGAGCAGAATCTTAGACTGTTGAAATTTTTAAATTAGGATTTTTATCCTCTTATTCTACCCCCCCCCTTACTAGTCTTTTTCTACCCATCACATCTTGTTCGATTGGGGAATGAATGAATCTGCTTTAGACTTCTTCACGTTAACCCTCCCCTTCCCCAAATGTAAATATTACATCATTTGCAAAGTCCTTCACCTCCTGGCCTGAAAGACAACTGGCAACGTGAAACTTACAACTTCACCAATGCCATTACCATCTCTGCCATCCCTTTGTGGTCACTAAAATCTAAATATGCCACACAGTGTTGAAATTTCCCCTCCCACCTGAACAGATATGAGAAGAAAAAGCTTGTATTACATTAATTGAAAAATTAATTGACCTCAAAAAAGAAATGTCTTCATATCTGATTTGAAGTGTCTCATTAAACTGAAGCCTCTTCAGTAGTATACAGCTACTTGCCTGTACAAAGTAGCACAATAGATGTCAGAATGCAGAAGTCATGTTTTTAAGATAAAATTCAAGTTGCAGAATTTGGTGATTTGTGCATCAGATTAGAGGACAAATTGTCTAATCAGAATGTCATTCCTTTCTCAACTAACATTTTCTAAAAGTCTCAATGCCAGGGTTTAATCACACAACAGTATTTGCTCTTCAGGTCTGTTCCATTGTGAAACTGTTCCGATTTCAAAGTTCATTGCATCAAACGCAACTGATTGACAGCTTGTAGAACCAAACATATTAAAACAAAACATCAGCGCCTTCTATAGAACCGTTCAGTACACGACCAGGGTGGAGTCAGATTCTGTGTGAGCACCAGAATTGCACAGATGGTTAAGAGAAAAATGGAGCATTGCCATTTCATTGGTTATATAACCATACAGTCAGAATCCAGCCAAGGTTGGTCTGTTACTGATAAATTTATTGTGGAGATATTTAGCATTACACAGATGATTCCATTGGGATGATGCACTGTATTTTTCCAGTTTTCCTTTAACGGTCTTCTTAAAGCTTGAACCTTTTAAAAAAAAATCCCAACTTCTTTTGTTTCCTTGTGCTAATTAATTTCACTTTTGAATATTGAATCGAACTTGTTGACCGTGTAAGAATAAAAATAATTACCTTTTCAAAGAATGTATCAACTGCTAATGTACACTGTACCAGTGCTAACACTCAGCCTTTGGAGTTTATATTTTCTTAATTGACTATTTTTACCATAGTACAAGAATAAATATTAACTCTTGGTTCTCTGAACAAAATTTTACACCATGATAGGCTTGCTAGTGACAATGGAAGATTGTGTGGATGGACACATTATGGTAGCTTGTATTATTAAGGACTGGGAACAAGATCTCTTCCCTTACTAAAGTGAACCCTTCACTTGTTGGGGCCCTCTTTGACCATAACTTAGAAAAATAGCTCACTCCTGCCACAGCTGCAGCCACGAAACTAGGGTTTGGGATTTTGTCAAGATTGTTGGAAAGATATTCTTTGGAGCATGGTCAATTATCAAAAAAAAGGATGCACAGAGCTCAACAGTTGTGCTTTTTCTTGTTAAAGAGGGTTGTAAATTTGGCGGCACGATAGCACAGTGGCTAGCACTGCCGCCTCACAGCGCTAGGGACCAGGGTTCAATTCCGGACCTGGGTGACTGTCTGTCTGTCTGGAGTTTGCACATTCTCCCCGTGTCTGCGTGGGTTTTCTCTGGGTGCTCCAGTTTCATCCCGCAAAGATGTGCGGGTTAGGTTGATTGCCCATGCTGTACTGACTGTAGTGTGAGGGGATTAGCAGGGTAAATATGCAGGGTTAAGGGGATAGGGGCTGGGTGGGATTGTGGCCGGCGCAGACCCGATGGACCAAATGGCCTCCATCTGCACTGTAGGGATCCTATGATTGTCAATGGATGCTCGATAACCTGAGGAGAAACCTACAGAAGCAGGTCTTTTCGATGGAACTTTGATTTGTTTGCTTATGAAATGAATCAAAAACTAGCAGCTTTGATTCTGAAGACAGTTTGACCATCACTTAAAGCACTCAGTATGGCAGGAGAGAAAGAAGTTCTCCATGAAAAAAAAACATTTGCAGAAGTATTGTACCAAGAATAGTAGCATTGGTCATGAGGAGTTATTCCTTTTGAGATATTTTCCCATCAATGTTTTGGTTTTGTACAAGCTGCAAGACATCTTGCTCAGGAATGAGTGATAGCAATACCAGGATGAATTCTTCAGATGCAGCTGGCTTTGTTCTGTTGCATTTGATATTCATATTAGTGTAATACCCATTTAGTAAGCTTTAGGTCAGGGAAGATTGTTTTGAACTAAAATTTTCTGATGTCAAATGATAAAAAGGTAAGTAAATGCAGGGATCAAATATTCTTAACAGCATTTGGAAGGCCCGTGAAGGAACTAGCACAGCATAAAAGAGATACTCTTGCATTGATGAGATGCGAGCATCTGTCTTTGTGAATGGGAAATCAGGGTTAACCGGGAAGTCTTGGTAACCAAAATCTAATCTGCTCTGGCATGGACTTGCAATGTTTTTGCCTGCAATGGGAACTGTCACCACTCATCCAGCCGATTCGGTAGATCATTAGCACATGAGTCATTCACGAATGGCTGACGGCCCAAATCAGTCTCTGGAAGGTGTTTACTAATTTATATATATCCACAAACATGTTTTGACAGACTTATTTATTCCAGCATCGCCAGAGTGAGAATGAAGTCTAGATGCTGTCTGTTTCTAAATGTATTTTGAAACCTTTCTAATATTTGAGTTCAGTGCTTTTTTTAAAAAATCAAAACACGGCACATTGCTCAATGAATTTACATTGGTGGCTCGAGTAAGAATGAAGCCAAGCAATAATTGTGATATACGGTTCCTCAAGAAGGTCTAGTTTCAGTTCTTTATATTGTGACTTCCTGTTTACACATTATTAATTTGCATATATTAAAACTGAAATCCATTCCAGGAGTATGTCGTTGAGTGTGTGTCGGTCACCATTGAAAAAAAAACTGATTTATTTTGAACATTTCTTGGGGCTTTTTCTCCTCTGACTCAGTGGGTGGGATTTGATAGTCTCGTTCATCCCGAAACCATGAAATCCTGCCAGGGGTCAATGGACCTTCCCATCGCCCGCCCCTCGCCCGCTCCCATTCCCGTGGGGCAGTAAAATTCCAGCCAGTATGTCATTCGACGCTCAGCTAATTTTAATTCGATAGATCTAATCATTTTAGCGGCATTAATCTCTCGCACTTGCACTGAGAAGATCAACACAAAATGTTTTAAATTTATTAAACAGCATGCCACAAAATTCAATAAATCTGCTCCTTTTATCCTCAAAGTGTATATTTTGTATTACCAAATGTTTTGGGTAATGAGTAATTCATTGTAATCAGAATGTATAGTTTGCACCATAAAGTTACCATGTGTTTAATAGCTGGTGCCTAATTAGCAAAATAAATGATTTTTCTGGAAAGCCGCCTTATTTGGAAGGTACAGTTCCTGCATTCTGCATGAAAGCAAGTAATAAAGAAGTCATTTGTAATGGCACATGGGATTCAATTACAGGGTACAGAATATAAAACTGGATAGTTGAAAGAAAGACTTGGATTTATTTAGCATTCAACATAACCCTAGGACATCCCAAAGCGCTTTACAACTAATTAAGTACTTTAAAAGCTTAGTCATTGTTGCCATGTATTCAGTAAAAGATGTTAAATGTTAGTGCTTTTTTGAAAAAAATGCACTATTCTGATGGGAGGCATTTTACCTCAGTTTATTCCATGAAAGAGTTGGGGTGTGAAATTTGAACCCACTCCCCCACAAACCCATCTATGTGTGGGAGGGAATCAGTGAGATTAAAAGTGCGAGCTTCCCCCCCCTCATCACCTACCAAAAGAAACATTGGCTCTTGTGTGATGCTAAAGCCAGTGGGTTTACAAAATGTTGCTACCATGTCTTCACTGCCCTTTGTAGAGACTTCCGTAAGAGCAACTACCAGAAATTTGATCTTTCTGTCAGAAAAGCAGCAAACTGAATGCAAGGCAGCTGAACCATAAAGAGGCTGAAGAAACAATTGTGAAGAAGAGCCATACGGACTCGAAATGTTCACTCTATTTCTCGCTCTACAGACGCTGCCAGGCCTGCTGAGTTTCTCCAGCACTCTGTGTTTTCATTTCATAAAGAATCTGCTTTGCTTTTCACAGAATAAGCAAATCTCGGCTTAATTATTTTTTAACACAGATTTAACAGACGCGTACTTCTAAATTCGATAAGAAAACGGCAACTGTGGGCAATAATGATTGTTTTACTGCATATCCTCTGGGGCTGAATTAAATTGTTTTATCCTGAACTGCGCAGTGAGTGAAGCACAATGGCCTGTTCGTTTGCCAGTGAAACCACATTGTTTTGCTGCACCCCTTTGATATTACGGCAAAATGTCTCATTTAGTTGTTGTGTTATGTAGATTTGGAGTCATACTTTGGACTGCCAAAGCTGCAGTCAAATTCACCAAGCTGCCCATTGAGGCTGGGTTACAGGGAACTATCAGTTTGCTGATGCCCGCCCGTCAATTCAGAAAAGATGTTCAAGTTGTGAACATTGGCCCTGTCTGCATCTTAGAGACTTACCGTCATCACCATGACTTTATTTTATAAAAACACATAGGGCTGGATTTTATGAGCCCCCTGCCTGGCATGTTTTTACTCACAAGCTTTCGAGGTTTCCCTCTTCGTCAGGTGAATGGAGAGTTCTGGCCTCAGTCAGAGCATATAAAGCACAGACAGTTTAGAGATTACTGATTAGAATGCAAATCCTTACACCTAACCTGCTGTTCAGGTTAGGTGTAAGGATTCGCATTCTAATCAGTAATCTCTAAACTGTCTGTGCTTTATATGCTCTGTCTGAGGCCAGAACTCTCCATTCACCTGACGACGAGGGAAACCTCGAAAGCTTGTGAGTATTATCAAATAAATTGGTTGGACTAAAACCTGGTGTTGTCAGACTTTTTACTGTGTTTACGCCAGTCCAACGCCGGCATACCCACATCATGGCATGTTTTTGCCAGGGGAGCGGTGGGCATGTAAAATAGGGTGAGCGCCAACCCCATCACCTGCCCACTCACCCCCAGATAATCAAGGGTCCATTGAGCTTGTTGATAAGCCAATTGACTCTCATAATATGCTGCCCACACCACACCATGGTTGGCAAGGGGGTGGGAATGGTCTTTTTAAACACAAAACATTTTGGACGGCCTGGAATGCACTGCCTGGGAGGATGGTATAGGCAGGTTGCCTCACATCCTTTAAAAAGCACTTGGTATGTCATAACATTCAGGGTAATGGGCCAAGTGCTAGCAGATGGGATTAGGTGGGAATTCAGGTGTTTCTAATGTTTCAGTGCAGACTTGATGGGCTGAAGGGCCTCTTCTGCGCACTGTGATTCCATGGAGGAGAGTGCATATTTGTGCACAGGGGTTTGGGGGGCAGGCCTCCCCTACGATTGTATCCGTCCTCCCGGTCTGCCCTATAAAACACACCATGCCATCCTAGGACCCAGACTTCCCTGACTCTGGGATCAATGGGCTGCCTTCCTGGGCCTGCTCTCCATCCTGGCAGCATCCACAAATGCACACTGGGATTGCCAGAACTGCCAACTGGCCAGCAGTGCCCGAGGGCAGGACCTCCTCCCTAGTGAGGGACGCAAGTCCCACAGGCAGCCAATTTAGCCCACCCCACAGTGAGTGCGGGGCAACTGACCTGGAGCAGTTTGGTTCCACACCAAGTTTGCTTCCAGGAGTGGAGGGTGAAACCTCCACCTCCCATTATTATAATGCCACCTGTTGGCCTTTTATGAGGGAAAATTATGGAACAGATGCAAACCAATTGACCACAGAATCCCTACAGTGCAGAGAGAGGCCATTTGATCCATCAAGTCTACACCAACAACAATCCCACCCAGGCCCTATCCTCGTAACCCCGCCTATTTACCCTGCTAATCCCCCTGACGCTAAGGGGCAATTTAGTATGGCTAATCCACCTAATCTGCATATCTTTGGACTATGGGAGAAAACTGGAGCACTCAGAGAAAACCCACACAAACAGGGGAGAAAGGCTAATTTCTACACAGACAGACAGTCACCCAAGATTGGAATTGAACCCTAGTCCCTGGTGCTGTGAGGCAGCAGTGCTAACCTGGTCCCTGGCACTGAGGCCATGCCGTACAGGTACAAATGTTTAAAGTTGTTGAGTGATGATACGTGCAAGTAGTGACCTATTGACACTTACGCAGATAATTTGTTGATGGGACTAAGAACATAATAAAATGTCAGGCAGGAAGTAACTTGACCATGATCATGATATCTATCAGGAGCCATAGCAACTGCTGGGAGGGGTGAAAAAGTAGATAAGTGGTGAAGTGGGTGAATGGGTGGGGGGATGATGGAAATTTTATTTCCTCTCCAGCCCTACCCCTGGCAATCAAAATAAGTCCCAACAGTTCACATTTATTATAAGTTAGATTAGTTGGCACTTGCCTCTTTTATCACAAGGCCTTTACCTCAACCTCAGCTAGACCAGTTCTCTCTAGTATGGAAACTGTGCTTGATCCAAAAGTCAGCGATTCTCTAAGAAGAGAAGAGCCACCTATCTGACCTAGTTCTGTCCTTGTAACCTGTCCAATCTGTCTAATTGAAATGATTTTGTCATTTATGGATGCATTCTAGTCCCTTCATTATTTTATAGATCTCAAACATACAGCCTTTGAGGAAATGCTGCCCTAAAGACCAAGCTATCTGGGTTAATAATATGTTTTAAAGTAGAAATCAATCTTATGGCCTCCTCTGAAATGTTTCCAAAACCTGAATATCCCCCAGTATGTCTGGGTTAGGTGGATTGGCCATGCTAAATTGCTCCTTAATGTCAGGGGGTTAGGAGGGTAAATAGGGGGGGATTATAGGAATATGGCTTGGGAGGGATTGTTGTTGGCGCAGGCTCAATGGGGCGAATGGCCTCTTTCTGCACTGTAGTCATTCTATGACCAGTTGATTTGCATTTGTTCCACAATTGTCCCTTATAAAGGACAATGGGCGGCATAATACCCATGGGAGATGGATGTTTCTACTCCTGGAAGCAAACACACTCCAGTATGTGCGTGGATGCAAAGGGTTAGAACTTCATCTTGGGCAATACTGTATTGCAAAAGGGGCAATGTCACATAAGGTACCTGTTACATTTCTTCCCCCTGCCCTCTTCCAGGTACGTTTCTACCTTGATACTCTAAATGAAGCTTAACAAGGTTTACAAGGACTAAATGGTTAGTTTTGTTGTATACTGAATAGTCCTGTGAGTGCAGCCAGTACTCTCGTCTACTTTACATATCGCTTCACTGCATTGAATGTGGACTTTTAGCAAGTTATGCAATATAATACCAGAACATTTTTCTTTCTCCACAAGTTTTAGTTCTGTTCCTTGTATTTAAATGTAATGTTAATCTTCTCCATATGGACAACAGCATTCCTGCCCCATTCCTCCTACACATTGAGATGTGTTTGCCGTGTACCTGCTCCACTCACACTAATTGTACCTGTGTAATCCTGTTAGCGAAAGGAGAAACTAGTCTTGGTACAGATTTATTCACAGATGTGAATAAATTACAGGTGTGTATACGTAACTCCTCACATGATCTACACCTTTGTAGAATAGTGTGGAGGATGCTGGGTGAAGAGTCAGTAAGAGTCCTCCACCAACTCTTTTGGAGAAGGCCTCCCACACCTTGTGCCACTTGATAGGCCAATGAAGGGCCTTCCCATGGGATCAAGGACCCTGGATGCGGTAGCCCTGCCCACTGAGAGGTGTCAGCCAATCACAGCTCAACAGCTGTATTGAACAGCAGCATCACTGGGGAGACCATGGCTGCTGCTGGCATGGCCCCCGTGAAGGTCCAGGATCATGACTGGATCTCAAGCCAGAAGTGAGTGATGGTGGGAGGCATGGTAAAGGGAGGTTGGCAGTGGGTGGCACTTGCTATCAGGAAGGGGGGATGGACTGCTATGTTCCTCAATCAAGCACCAAATGTCAAAAAGAGGACCCCTCCTGTCCACGGCCCTGGGAACCTATAAGCAACCCAGCAGAAGTTTGCTTGATGTGCTCCCCACACAGCCAGCCGCTGGCAGTGGTGACAAGTTGAGGTCCCTCAGTGGACATTAATTACCCACTTAAGGGCCTCAGTTGGCAGCAGAGTGGGAAACCAGTCTATGGGCCTTCCCATCACAGACCTAAGGGAGGCGGGAAGCCATCTTTCTGGCTGATTAAATGCCTTCCACCATCAAACTCACTCTGGGGCAGGGAGCGAGATTCCAGCTACCGTGTCAATCTTCTTATGTGCTCAAGTAACCATCCAATCAGTTCTACTTGCCTACACTCAAACTCAATTGGTAGTTAGATTTTGCAACAAGATACTACGCGTGCCTTACTGCACATGCAGCACTCAACACAAGTGTAGATAAACCTGTTAATCAGAAATGGAATATGTTGTGGTGCAATGTAACTTCTTTTAAATATTCATACCCAACAATGGCATTTACAGAATGTCTCGTACTCCCCACCCCCAACCCCCACAACCCCAAGTAGTGAATTTCAGAACTTCCCCTGCGTTTCCCAAAAGAAACACTGAGGTGATTTACAATTTCTGAAACTGTTGCGAAAGGTCTGAACTGCTGTCTATTGTCAGCTTACTGGAAATGACTTGTCTCTGTTTTAACTCCTATACCAGAACTGGAAACAATGAATAGCGTTTTTTTTAAAAAATAAGTGTCTTGTAAAAGGTAATGCGGCAGATGAAGGTGTAAGTAAGCATTGTCAAACAAAGTTATCCACCAGAGCTCTTTGGGCTGAATGATAATGCGGTGCAATTGTTATCTGCAAGAAGACCGTATCAATGGTTTCTGCTCTTCTCCTATGCATTACCCGAATCCAAAATGTGTCTTCTTTCCTTTTTGGAATAGTGACTTGGCTTGATTGTACCAGGTCAGACATCAGTTGCACTGGATACTCCATGGTCATGTAGATTAAAGAAGTCGGTGTGGTGAAACCTTTGAAAGTATCACTTTGCAGAATTCTGTAGGGACATGCTCGCATTTCCAAACTAAAGATCCACGACTCAAGACTTCTTCGCTAGTCCAGTCCCGACTGGAGACCACAACCGTTTTAAAAAGTAGATTACCCACACTGGCTTGTTGCTTTAACTCCTGAACCTTTGTACCTCTGCTGATCTTGCCTGTGATGGTTTTTTTTTAACAAAAGGACAAGCTGCATTTAACCGTTTAATACCCATATGGACTAAATTGGACACCTCCTGAAAATAGGCACAAGGATCATGAGGCAAGATTAGCCCAGGCTGATTGATGTTGTGCATTAACCTTGTGCAGTCCAATCATTTGAATGATCTCTGCGTGCGGCCAAGGCGAGCACAGGCCACCTAGCATCCCAGTGCTGCAGTGGATGTGTAGATTGCTGTTGTTACAGAGTTAGTTTGCTGCTATGTGAGGTCAGGCTGCTGCTACCCTGGCTGTTTTTTACACTGTGCATAGGGGTTTTCAGGGTGTCTAGGCACCCCACAATTTGTCCTCCAGCAGATTCCTCAGATTGTTGAGGTGTCACCCTCCCCCTTTGTGGACCAGAAACCTGTTATCCTCCTGTCGGGGAATACAACATTCATCATTCCGTGCTGCCAGTGAGTTTCCTTGTTGTTGCCTGTCAGCCAGCCAGTCCATATTGTTGCTGCCCATGTGGCCACTCTGGGATGTACTCGATGGAGGTTAGAAGGATGAGGGGGAATATCATTGAAACTTACAGAATACTGAAAGACCTGGATAGAGTGGACATGGGGAAGATGTTTTTCCGTTGGTAGGAGAGGCTAGGATCCAAGAGCAAAGTCACAGAATAAAGGGACGAAGCTTTAGAACTGAGATGAGGAGGAATTTCTTCACCCAGAGGGTGGTGAATCGATAGAATTCAGTACCACGCAAGGCTGCAGAGGTGAAGTCATTGAGTGTATTTACAACAGAGATAGGTAAGTTCTTGATTGGTAAGGGAATCAAAAGTTGTGGGGAAAAGACAGGAGAATGGGTTTGAGAAACATATCAGCCATGAACAAATGGCAGAGCAGATTTGATGGGCTGAATAGCCTATTTCTGCTTCTATTTCATATGGTCTTATGGGAATAGTGCAGTTTGAAGCTGAACTTTGCTGCTTGAGGTTGTGCTCCAAAGTCAACTAATCCCCACTGAAAGTCAGCAGTTTTCTACCAGTCTTGTTGCAGCCACTGGACTAGTACTGTGTAGGAGCACAAGGACAGGCCAGGGCAATGAGAAAGACAACAAGAAAATGCACAATGGTGTTTAGTTGACTTTTACATGCAATATAGCAGAATTTCAGTTATAAATTTGGTTTGGAATATTTTATTTTGTGCTTCTTTCTTTTAGTATTATGGCCAGTGGACACAATGATGGTAAGTGAGGGCAGACAGGGTGCAGGACTGTTCGTCACCTGGAGAATTTGGATTGCATTTACTGGTTTCATACTCTTCCCATATAATGCAAGTAGAAAGGTTGTCTGCCCTCTTCCTTCTTTCCTCTTTCATACTTCTGCATCTCAAGATGATGAAGTAATGAAGCATGTAGCAGGCCATCACAAATCTTCTCTTCTGCATTGAGTGTCCAGAGCAGTCTCAGATGGGAATAACAGCCTGTCTTTCATTGTGTGTGTATGCTGCACACCCAGAACAAGTATTTGTACAGCCAATAGCACCCTGCATTGTGGGAAAGCCAACAGTTATAAAGTTACATGCTCGGTCTTCCTATTTCTGTTTAGCAAGAGAGCTGTATTCGAATCGAGGGCCTCATTTGACCTCCCTTAAGCATCAGTAGGTGGCACGCAGAATGATGTTGCATCAATCTCCTGCTCCAGCCTGGAAGGATCTAGACAAATGAACACCTTCACAGCCACTGGCAGTGCTGCCTTTGCCACACTCTGTGGTTGCTGCAGGTGGCACATTTCAGTGGGGATGCAGATATGGTGCACATTGTTTCTTGCTGAGTTTCAGGTAGGAGAATTGCTCCCAGAACACCCTGGCAGCAATGGTCTCTTCCTTCTGCTTCTCCTCACTCTTCTGGCAACTTGCTCTGCACTGACAGCCTCTCTTATTGTATGCAGTATTCCAAAGGGAATGCCTGGGAGTGCTAGGAAGACATTGGTTGCATTGTGCCTTGAAGTTAGCAACAAGTTCTTACACACGTGTTGCACCACTCCCTAAAGAGTTTTACAACTTGTAGCAACTGTAGGAAGTGTCAAACACTTGTCGCAACAACCAAAAGAAATCAATTAGCCGCTAACCTGTACGGTAATTATTTTTTATTCATTCTTGGGACATGGGCATCTCAGACTGACCAGCATTTGTCGCCCATCCCTAGTTGCCCTTGCAGGACAGTTCAGAGTCAATCACATTGCTATGGCTCTGGAGTCATATGTAGGCCAGACCAGGTAAGGATGACAGATTTCCTTCTCTAAAGGACATTAATGAATTAGATGGGTTTTTTTGATAATTGACAATGGTTTTATAGTCATCAGTAGATTCTTAATTCCAGTTTTTTTTTTATTGAATCCAAATTCCAATTCAAATGGTGGGATTCGAACCCAGGTCCTCAGCACATTAGCTGAGTGTCTGGATTCGTAGTTTAGTGATAATACCACTAGGCCACGGTCTCCTCTGAATCTCTTTTAAACAGTACTTTTGGCAAGAGCGGTGTTTCTGCGGAAGATGTGTTCGGGAGACGGTTTGTTTGGAATGGTGGCCTCCAAAAACAGAGCAGCAGCATCACATCAGTGCTGCCTGCTGATTGTAGAGCAGGCAAATCGTAATGTCATCAGCAGATGTACACTTTGTACCATCTAAACTTGCACCAGTGTGGGGCCCAACACAAATTGCCCCACCATATGCAAAGACACCACATACACAATTGTGGAACTCTTAAGGGCACTTGGAATGCCCAACAGAACACTTTTGAGCCAATGTACTAATGTTTCCAGAGGAACAGGAGTATTCTGGAAGGTTATAGAATCCCTACAATGCAGAAGGAGGCCATTTGGCCTATTGAGTCTGCACCAACTCCCTGATAGAGTATCTTACCCAGGCCCTCTTCCCCTCACACTATACCTGTAACCCCACACACTTACAACAGTTAGTTCCTCTAACCTACACATCGTGGGACACCGAGGGGCAACTTAGCATGGCCAATCTCCCTAACCTACATATGTCGGGACAGTAAGGGGCAGTTTAGCATGGCCAATCCACCTAACATGCTGCTCTTTGGATTTAATCTTTAATTTGTGGGAATTGAAGATGGCATGTTAATGGGATCAACTCCTGCACACGTGACATATTCTGCTCCTGTTTAACAGTGCATATTATCAATCAGTCAAAGGATGGTAGTTAGTTGGTAGTCTGTGGACCTGCATGTTTGTAAGTTCTTGTACGCATTTCTAATGATGAGTGTCAAGCTACCTTTAAAGAAATTCTTCCAGCTCCAGTGCCTTCCTCTCCAGTCTTTCAGAACACTTCCTCGCTGCTGCTATGCTTTCAGTACACTGCCCTTCATGCTCTGCTCCTCTTCATATGTCTTTCCAATGTTTAACTTAAGTCCTAGAACACATTCCCGTCTCCATTCCCACATGCACGTTAACATGGATGAAATATTACAGGATTTTCTATTCATTTTTTTTTGTGCTGGTTATGTGCATTGGCCATGCTAAATTCTCCCTTAGTGTATCTGAACAGGAGTGTGGCCACTAGGGGATTTTCACAGTAACTTCATTGCAGTGTTAATGTGAGCCTACTGTGACACCAATAAATAAACTTAAACCTACTAAATAAATTTTATTTGTTATTAGACTGAGGGGAGGGAAAATGACCAAGGCTGCAGGACTTTTTAACAAATTTGGGTGCATCAAGGCCAGACTTCCTCAAGCAAACCTTAGTTTACTTTCCTCCTGTACATTTGTGATCAATTTTATATCTAATGTCCACTCATTTTGTTTACTGTTTTCAATGCGTTTCTGAGCTAGATCACTTTTCTATCCTTCCCCACAGTAGCCATAATGTTTGTACATAGAGATTTCTTAACCTGAACTTAGAACCTTCTATCGATTGCCAATATGCAACGTTTCCTATCCTCTGTGAGAAGGGTAACAGTGAGTACAGATTGTATGCATTGCCATAACCTTGTTTATTGCAATTTTCCACATGACCAGAATTGGTATTTATCACCATCTAGTGTGCAATAGTTAAATTGCACTCCCATGTTATTAATACACAACATTTGTCTCTTAAAGAAATGTTTTAAAAGTTCAGGAAAATACAGATAGTCTACTTGAGGAGGTTTCTTCAAATACTGCAGATAATCCTTTCAGAAAATCAGGACTGTTTTTTCCACCCAAACAATTATGAGCAGACATTTTTTCCCAGTTAGTTCAATGTCAGGGTTAAAATTTTGCCTCTTAAAAATCCTCTACCTAAAGCTCAAACTCCATTCCTGTCCAATGATATTTCGTAAAACCATTTTGCTGTCACTTGTACAAGTAGAGATCATTTTGGGGACAGGACAGGAGTAAAGCATTCAGCCCTTTGAACCTTTGGTTTGATTTATTATTGTCATATGTATTAGTATACAGTGAAAAGTATTATTTCTTGCATGCTATACAGATAAAGCATACCTTTCATAGAGAAGAAAAGGAGAAGGTGTAGAATGTAGTGTTACAGTCATAGCTAGTGTGTAGAGAAAGATCAGCTTAACATATGGTAGGTCCATTTAAAAGTCTGATGGCAGCAGGGAAGAAGCTGCTCTTGAGTCAGTAGGTACGTGATCTCAGACTTTTGTATCTTTCTCCCGACAAAAGGTGGAAGAGAGTATACCTGGGGTGCGTGGATCCTTGATTATGCTGGCTGCTTTTCCGAGGCAGTAGGAAGACAGAGTCAATGGATGGGAAGTTGGTTTGCATGATGAATTGGGCTAAGTTCACAACCCTTTGTAGCTTCTTGTGGACTTGATCAGAGCAGAAGCCATACAAAGTGGTGATACATCAGAAAGCATGTTTTCTATGGTGCATCTGTAAAAATTGGTGAGAGTCGTAGCGGACATGAGGAATTTCCTTAGCCTCCTGAGAAAGTAGAGGCATTGGTGGACTTTCTTAACTATAGCTTCGGCGTGGAGGGACCAGGACAGGTTGTAGGTGATGTGGACGCCTGGAAGCATGAAGCTTTCGACCATTTCCACTTCAGCACCATTGATGTAGACGGGACATATCCTCCACTACACTTTCTATAGTCAATGACTATCTCCTTCGTTTTACTGACATTGAGGGAGAGATTATTGTTGCCACACCATTTCACCAGATTTTCAATCTCTTTCCTGCTCTCTATCTTGTCATTATTTGAGAGCCTGCTCTGCCATTTAGTTAGATCATAGCTGATATAGCTCTCACCTTTTGTCCGTAACCCTTAATTCCTCTACTGATTAAAGTCCTATAGATCTCAGCCTTGAAAATGTTCAAGGATTCGGCCTCCACAATTTCCTGGGGTAAAGAGTTACAAAGGTTCACCATTCTGTGAGAAGAAATTCTTCCTCAAATCCATTTTAAATGAGCAACCGCCTGTTCTGTGACCAAGCCCTCTGGTCCTATGCTCTCCCATGGGTAGAAACATCCTCCCTGTCTATCTCCCTCCCATTTACCCCATCTAATCCCCTAAGAATTTTATATGTTGCAATCTCATCACCTCTCATTCTCTTGAACCCCAAAGAGTACAGACCCAACTTGTCTTTCCTCATATGGCAGTCCCTCTTAGCTGGGATCATTCTTTACTGCCTCCAATGATATACCTCTCCTTAAATAAAGGGGCCAGAACTGTGCTTATCAATCCTTGTTCCCTGAAACAGGCTGTTGTTACCACAAGCATTTTGACTGTGATTTTACTCAGTCCAGCTGCACATTCAGCCCTGGATCTGTATTTGTACAGATGTCAGTTTGGTTAATATCCATTCGGAGGACATCAATCAAATGTAACTTTGTGGATCAAGGATGAACGAAAGTAGCACAAGTGCTTCATTTGGTGTGATGCTGCAATATGGGGTTGGTGTGCTGCACAGTATTAATTTTCCAGACAAGATTGAGAACCAGCAGAAGTCCTTGACTACCTTTTGTTTTCGAAAGTGCTCTTTTTCTACTTCAATGCTGTAATTCTGATGGGGGTGAATTCTGGCAATCTAGACCGCGCAGCCCAGCCAATTCAGTTCTCTCTGCACTTATTACAAATCCACCGGTTTGTCCTGTTTGAATTTCGTAGCCCTAGAGGTTTGGAAAAGGACGTTTTTAGCACACACAATAAATGCTCGGGCACTCCTGTCTAATCTGACTAAGGGGTGACCTAGTTGAAGATTCCTGCCAGTGCCACTTTTGAGTTGTATCTGCGGATGTTATCTTGCCTCGTATGATCTGTTTTCTCACTCCTCCGCTACACAAGCCCCCCGCCCCCTGCTGCCTGCACGCCACCAGCCGCTGAGGTCTCTTGCCCACCCTAGAATGAGAATTCACCAATTAGGGGGAGCCATCATGCCCAGTGCTTTGTAAACCAGTGCAAAATGAGTGTTAAGGTTTTCTAAGTGTCAAGCTACAGAACAGAGCGGTGAAAGTAAATCAGTTTTAATGAATTTCTGCAGTTGGATAGCCGCAGTCATGAAGCAATTGGTTTATCAATGCACAATTTGTACAGTTTTCTCTTTAACAAGCTGTGGTGTCGCTTTACCATCATTTTAACTAGATAAAAATACAGTTTTTGTGAAGTAAATTGACTGCTTTTGTCACTTTTTTTTCTTCTCTGACTGCCCCTTACTTTTGGATTTTATTCCCTGCAATCTTAAAGCATGTTTACATTTTGGGCCACGCTCAGGCATTCCTTTGGCTACAATGCCACTCTGACAGAGCTGGGTCTTCAAGGTAGCATCCAATGCACCAAAACTTTGCCTCAAAAGAGCAAGCCATTTTTGAGAAAAAGAATAGCACAAAGGATTAAGGTGTAACTATCTTCACAAGGCAATTATCTAATTGAATTTGGAAGGCAGGCTGTAGGAACCAAGTCTTCTTGTGGCCATACCCTGAAGAAGCAAAACAGCCGAGTTGACATTTTAAAAAGCGATTTACTTCCTTTGCCACTCAGTTTTGAAAAGACTGTCTGTGGTTTCTATGCACGCCAAGTAATTCACATCTTTCTCTGTGCCAGTCGGCCACTTATCTCTTTGGTTTGTGGGTGCTGCCTATGACAGTTTCAAGTTGCTGTTCTCAGCATTGACGTGGAAAATAGTTGAAGTTTGAGGGTTTGTACCTATATTAGAACAAAGGCCCCCTTGAATTTGCGATAACTGATTCACTTTCAGAAGAGGCAGGGAAGGAGAAAGACCCGAACCACAATCTCAGGCTGAGCTGGAGATGCAGTTTCAAAGTTGACTGCCGTCTTTGTTTTCAGATCCCCGTCTTTTTTAGTGTTTGGATAGATTTTCCTCCTCAGATCCGGTTATACAATCCAGTGCCTCAGATGGTGATACGATATCGACTTGTTTGTGGTCATTGCCTCAGAGGCTTTGTGGCCAGTTTTCAGAAAGCTCGGTTGAAACAGAGCATAGGTAGAGTTCATCCCTTCACCCAGGAAAATCTTTGCAGCCTAGATTCTAACTATTCAACCAAGGGACGTAACCCTAAGTGCTAAGGCGCTGCCAGCAGTAGAGCTGTCTGCATAGCCTTTCTCAAACTGGACAGCTGGCCAACATCCTGAAAAATTACGCCTTTATCATGTTTAAAATTTTTGGACAGTTTCACACCCAGCAGAATTAGAAAAGCTCTCGCCCGTTTGAAAAAATTTCAGAAGAATTAAAAACTGAAGGAGTGCTACCAACTTCATTTGACATCTAAAATCCACTTCCGTAGATGAAGGCAGAACTTACCCGAAGTGTTACAACAAATGTTTTCGCACTCGTGGTACCTCTCACCAGCCCCATAGGGGATATGTCTATTGAAACCCCATCCTCGCCCTGCTCCTTTTTTGGGCAGCATGGTGGCACAGTGGTTAGCACTGCTGCCTCACAGCACCAAGGACCCGGGTTCAATTCCTGGCTTGAGTCACTGTCTGTGTGGAGTTTGCACATTTTCCCTGTGCCTGCGTGGGTTTCCTCCGGATGCTCCAGTTACCTCCCACAATCTAAAGATGTGCGGGTTAGGTGAATGGGCCATGCTAAAATTGCTCCTTAGGGTCAAGGGACTAGCTAGAGTAAGTGCATGGGAGTTTGGAGATAGGGCCCGGGTGAGATTGTGGACTCAGTGGGCTGAATGGTCTCCTTCTGCACTGTAGGATTCTATGAAAGAAACTGAGAGGTTCTTGAGAGAGCTTGAATACTGACATAATGACTCGGCTACACAATCATGTATTTATATAAGTGAAATACTAAGACCCATCTCTTACTATGGTTGCTGAATGTTTTTGACAATTTCAATCTTGATGAAAGATTTTGAATAGTAGCAGACTGAAGACAAATGCTGGAGATGCAGAAATCTCAACAGTTAAGAGTTTCATCTACTTGATCTATCAATGCAGGATAAGCACAGCACAGCTCAAACCTACATCACAATATTAGAGTGTTTCGGTTTCCACAGTCAAGGAGATACAGTCAGCAGGCTGTAAATTTGACACAGTTGAGAGGCTATGACACAGTGCAAATTCTCTGGGGAAATGCATCAAATGCCATGTTTCACAACACAAGGTGGAAAATTAGTCAACAGCTGATAAGGTGTGAATGAAAGACATCAGCCGATCTGTTGGCATTGGGGGTTCTAGTCATTACAACAAGATGTTGTATTTATTAACATGTGAAGTGTTTCACCGGACAATGGTGAAGCAAAATGTGACACAGCCACTTGAGATATTAGAGCAGATGACCAAAAGTGTCATCAGCGAAGTAGGTATTGAGGAGCATCTAAAAGGAGAAAAGAGGGGTGTAGAGGTCTTGGAAGAGAATTCCAGAGCGTAGGGTCTTGGTAGCTGAAGTCGCAGCCACCAATGATGGTGTAGTTAAAATCAGGGAAGCTCAAGAATCAAAAAGTAGAGGTGCACAGATCTCTCGGGAAGTTGTGTATCTGTTAGAAATGACAAGAGAAAGGAAGTGGCAGGGCACTGGAAAGATTTGAAAACCAGGATGAGGATTTTGACTTCAGCTTAGGTTGCCATCTCCCGCAAGCTGACTTGTGACATAATTTGAGATCACTATCTAAAGCTGATTTTCTAAACTGATGTACTGGTGAATGCATTGGCTTTTTGTTAAAAGAAAGCTAATTTTTTCAAGCATGTGTCAGTTTGGTCGATGTGTTTGTTAGTGAACACTAACCGCGAGAGGCATGCGGTGTAAATAAAACCAAGCAAGATCATTCAGTAGTTACCGATGCAGTCTTTCTGTGTCCAACGCAAAGCTGCTACAGATACCCAGTAAAGATGATTAATCTAAGATTGTGCAGAAGAACATTAAACCACACAGTGGTCATGAATCCATTAAAAAGAGATCACATGCATATGTTTCCAATAATATCTTGAGCAATACCTTAGACTATACTGTTTCCTAAATGCTTCACAATAATTAAGCATCCACTAGATAAGTCAAAAATGTTGAAATTCCAAGCGCAATGATAAAATTGTAAAACAGACAATCTAAGTGATTAATCTAGTGCTCAGAACTTTGAGATTGTTTTACTATCTGCTATTGGAAATGTCTTGTGAAAAGAAGCTAAAAGTCTGCAGCTATACAATTAATAAGTTAATTTAACATGCACTTTACAATTTTGCTGTCAATAGTTCTTTTCATATCTTGACACTCTTAGTGAGTAACGTGAAGGTATGGATGGACTTGCAGGCTGCTTAACTGTCTGGCAGGCAGCAATGTTAGCAGTCTTTTTTTGCCATTACCAATCTTAACCATTCAATAAGTCTGTTAGTTCCACATGGCCATGATGTGGAGATGCTGGCATTGTACTGGGGTGGGCACAGTAAGAAGTCTTGCAATACCAGGTTAAAATCCAACTGATTTATTTGTATTATGAGCTTTCGGAATGCTGCTCCTTCACCAGGTGAGTAGAGAGTTGGGTTCACAAACAGGACATATATAGACACAGACTCAATTACAAGATAATGGTTGGAATGTGAATGTTTACAGGTGATCAAGTTTTAATAGGTACAGACAGTGCAAGTGGAGAGAGGGATCTAACCAGGACAGTTAGTAAGATTTTGTAAGTGCAGGCCAAATGGTGGTGGTGACAGATAGTGTGACATGAACCCAGGATCCTGGTTGAGGCAGTCCTCATGTGTGTGAAACTCGGCTGTCATTTTCTGCTTGGCAATTCTGCATTATCATGTATCTTGAAGACCACCTTGGAGAACGCTTACCCGAAGATTGGACGCTTAATGCCCTTCACTGCTGAAATGTTCCCCGTCATGAAGAGAACGCTCGTGCCTGGTGATAGTCGCGTGGTGTCCGTTCATCTATTGTCATAGTGTCTGCATGATCTTGCCGATGTACCATGCCTGGGGACATCCTTTTGTGCAGCTTATCAGGTAGACAACATTGGCCGAGTTGTATGAGTATGTACCGTGTACCTGGTGGATAGTGTTCTCACTTGTAGTGATGGCATCCGTGACAATGATCCAGCATGTCTTGCAGAGGTTGCTGTGGCTGGATTGTGTGGTGTCGTGGCGGCTGTTCACCTGAAGGCTGGCTGGTTTTCTGCGAACAATGATCTGTTATGCTCTATACGGCGGAAAGGTTTTTGGGTTCTAAGAATCTATCATCCGGAAGTTCCCCTCAAAGCTACTCACCACCCTTATTTGGAACAATTTCACTTGCTCCTTCATTGTTGCTGGGTTAAAATCCAGGGATCAGCTAGATAGTCAACAACTTTCCCCAAAGGTAGGGGAGTCTAAAACTAGAGGGCATAGGTTTAAGATGAGATGGAAGAGATACAAAAGGATCCAAAGGGGCAATTTTTTTCAGGCAGAGAGCAGTAAGTGTCTGGAACAAACTGCCAGAGGTAGTAGTAGAGGAGGGTACAATTTAAAAAACTTTTAGATAATTACATGGATTAGATGGGTATAGAGGGATATGGGCCAAACATGGGCAATTGGGACTAGCTTAGTGGTTAAAATAAAGGGCAGCATGGACCGAAGGGCCTGTTTCCATGCTTTAATTCTCTGTGACTCTATCTCTCTCTAACGGCGTAATGGGTGAACCTACACCACATGGACTGCAGCACTTCCAAAAGGCAGCTCATGTCCATCTTCTCCAGGACAATTGGGGATGGGCAATAAATACTGGCCTTGCTCATGTCACTTGAATGAATGGAAAAAAAATCCCTACTGGACACGAATAGCCTGCTGGTTGTCAGCCCAGAATTCAAAGTCAGCTCTCTGGTTTCTGCTTATCAAGACTGACGGGAGTAGCATTCAAATCCGAGTCTTACCATTAAACCAAGGCTATTAATTAACCTCAAAACTGCAGGATTCTTGGAATGACTAGTTGTACTGGGGGTTGGGGGAATTGGGAGAATGTAGATGGGCTAGCCAGAAGTAGTGTTAGGATCACCAATGACTTGGATTTAGAATCTGAAAGCCGCTATTGGTCATATCTGAAGAAAATACTGTACCAGATAGAGCAGTGGGACTTGAGGAAGCAGTTCAGAAGTCACCAATCATTTCGATTCAATCTGTGGCTGGGCGATAACAGATGTAAAGTATTGCTGTACGATGAGAAAATGAGTGACTTAGCCCATATATCATGTTGAACTAAGAGATAAGATGTGGAGCTGAAGAGCGTTCATTCTCCTACCCAGCAAGCCAATGTATGGACAAAACAGCAGAGTACAAGCACAAAGTCACGAACAGTCCTTTGGACACAACACACCTTGAATAGCAATTTGAATCTCATGAGGTTGATGGGGGACCTGTCCACCATCAGAAAACCTGTGGAGAACCCTCTTCACTTCAGTGAGGGAGGCCTAATGGAACCAAGTGCCCATTAGGTACTTAAATGGCCATTATCAAGACTCCCCCATAACAGAGGTCCACAGCAGTGGAGGTTTTGCCCAACAAAAACTCCTAGCCAATCAGAGGCTGGCCACGACTCATCAGTACCAACAAAAGCACTGGCTGTAGGCGTCACTTTACCCACCAGAGGCCCAGCAATCTTGTGGGATCCTAGACCAAAGGTCAATGGGAAAAGATGGCATTCAGCCCTCTCCCCTCCCCACCACTTGACAAGCCTTTGACAATGAGGGATGGCCCCTGGGAGGCTACTGGCAAATGCAACATGATTTGCTGGGCACTATGCCGCTGTTAAATCTTTGAGGTGCCACTAAATAGTGACTCACTACTAAGCCTCATTGACAGCTCTGGGGCGGCAGCTGGGAATTCCATTGCCAACTCCTTGAGGGGAAGTTTTCCCGCAATTAGCAGACTGAATTAGGACCTCTCAGGCACAGGCCTAGATGCCATGGTGCCCACCACAACAGGTTGCATTAGATCCAACCCATCGTGTCCAAATCCGTTTACAGAGATAACAAGGCAACATTCAGATTTTTTTTTGTACTGCTCCCAATCAGGAGCCCAGCCTTCTGGGTCAGGAGTTTTGAGTTGAAGAGCAACTGTGGAGACTTATGCTTTTCAACCTTGAGAGGGAATGCTGAAGAGGTGATCCTTCAGAGGTACAGGGGTAGTTAAATGTGTGAAAAAGATGAATCCTCGGAAGTATTTGAAGCTGAATTGTGAGACTAGAGGAAGAGTACAAAGGGGAATTAGGGGTTATGGGGGAAAGGCAGGAGAATGGGGATGAGAAAAATATCCACCATGATTGAATGGCAGAGCAGACTAGATGGGCCAAGTGGCTTAATTCTGCTTCTATGTCTTATGGTATGCCTTTTTGCTTCCAGAATGGGGAGCTGTCTAGTGCATCCCACCAATCAGTCCCCACTTGTCAAATTCAGCACTAAGACCAGGATTTCAATCCTTGAGTCTGGGAAGATTTCCAACTCAGCCTGCCTGCATCAGGGCTTGGTGGCGGGGATGGAGATGGGTGTAATGGCTGGAGTTACCCTCCACACACTGCCCCCTCACCCTCCACACACTCTCCCCTCACCCTCCAGGCTCCATTCATGCCCCCATACCAAGCCAAGGCATTTGCATACCTATTCACCCACGGTGCACTATATAGGACCAAGAAACTCTATAATGATGGTAGGTTGTGTTTAAAAACAATAGTAATTCACAATACTCATCTTATCCTTTGAAATTTCAGTAACTGAAACTGATAGCCTTTGAAACCTCTTTTTTTATCCTGTGTAAATAAATTGGAGTTGACAGCAAAAGTAAGAGAGCCAGAGCTATCAATTGGGCAGTCTTTTCTCTGGGGCTCAGGTGTTTCAACAGGCTAATGGATTTCTGGGCTCTCAGCCAAGGGTCATTATGTATTCTTGGCTGAGAGGTGAGACATGAGGGTGCTAGAACACCTGAGCCCCAGAGAAAACATTGACACTTTTGTTAGGCTGTAGTAAATAGGATTTTTTAAAAAAGAAAATGCAAAGTTATCAACTAACGGTATTTAGGGATGGACTTTAAATGCTGGCAAGGCAATAATTCCATGAGTAAAAATAAAGTCATTGACCTTGAGCCTGCCTTGAAGTAACAAATTTGTGCCCCTTCCCCCTTCCACCTAACACTCAATATGATGCCACAGGAAATTAAATAGTATCTATCCATATATTCTGTTTTCTGGGCCATGCATCACAAAATTCCAAACTCTTACCAACAATTCAGAAGTTAAATGTGAATAAAACAGTTACAATCGATTGGAATTAGATGGAGAAATTGCTAACTCACCAGGCTCTTTCTGTAGGTGTTACAACATTTTGCCACATGTATGTAGTTTTTTTTTATACTTATTAAATTACAATTGTAATCTGCTTCAAGGTGTAAAATGTTGGCAGTGGGAGAAGATTCCCCTTTGAATGAGAAGCCCACCCCCGTGCCCCACTCCGTTCCCCAGGGCTTCATTAAGAATAAAGAAACAGACTTGACTCAGCAGTACAAGTTGTACATTTTGCAATTTTACAGCTACACCATGCACGTCAGTGGATGAGGCGTACATTTGCAAATTGAGTACTACTTTTGTGGTCTGTTTGAAGTCTTTTGGCATTGAACTTGGATCATCAGGTACTCAATGTACTATTTATCTTGCCACCCTATTTTTCATTTGAAAAGTAAGTGATAAGCTTGACCACACTGAGATTAGAAAGTATCAAATTCCATATGTTCAAACTCAGTTTAATTCCATCCTACATATGGTCTATTGAACTGCAGTTGTGTTGAAGTGGATTGTTGGGTTAAATTATTTTGCCCCTTGTTTTAAATGGCTGAAGATAGAAACATGAGATATCGGAGCTGGAGGAGACCATCAGTCTCCCTGGGCCCTATTTTACCATTTTGATTCTAAGTGCTGGACAGACTTGAAACTGGGAGTGTTTCAGATCCGACTTTTAGACCTGTTCTGAGACGCCCCTATACGTACTCTGCCTGAAAAAAAATTAGCAATTCTGAATCATGCTATAGAAGCCTGAGGGTGGGGCTTAAACTGTCCAAAACCCTGCAGTTCCGATCGGCACCTCCAACTGCGCATGTGCAGCCAAAAAAATGATGGATGCTCCTCCCCTGCCACATCCCTCCCGGGTCAGATAATGCCTCCCTCTGGCCCCCACAGACATTGCCCCACCCCATTACATTACTGACCCCATTATCCCCCCATCGACCCACCACCCAGACCAATCGTGGCCCCCTCTTCCCATTCCCCCACAGGCAGAGTGGCAGCCTCCTTCCCTCTCACTGATCACAGGCAGAGTGACCACCCCCCTTCCTCCCCACCCACAAATCTCAAACAGACACTCAGCACTTACAGCACTTACCTCTTTGCTTGCTGGAGCACTCGAATCAGACTTTTGTAGAGCATGTGTGTTTCACACCAAATCTAGATGGGTGAACCCTGTGGTAAATGGAGAAGTGCTGGTAAGGTTGGACATGCAGCCCATTAAGTTAATGTAAATGCATGCAACTGTACTTGTGGTGGTCGTGACTGTTTTGGGCGTGGTCCCAATTGCGGTCATTTTCAGGCCTTGGTAAAGAGAGAACCGGCAAGGGCATGGATCGCGCTATTCACCTCACGCCCGACTTTGTCAAGTTTTCACACCTGAAAATGGGCACAACGTGATGGCAAAATTGGACCCCAAGTCTCCTCTGTCGTTCAGTATGTTCTTGGCTGATCTCCTGCCAGAACTCCACTTTCCCACTCACTCCTCATATCCTTTGATTAACTGGGATTGTCCAAAGTCAACCTTGAACATACTCCATGATAGAGCATCACAACCCGCAGTAGCAGAGAGTTCCAAAGGCTTCAAATCCTGTTTGGCGAAAAGAAATTTCTCTTAATTGCTGTCCTAAATAATCAACCCTTTATCTTGTGGCTATACCGCTGTATTCTAGATTCCTCATCTGGGAGAAAGCAGTCTCGGTGTCTTATCTGTTGTTTCCCTTCAGAATCTTGCATATTTCAATGAGATAAATATATAGATGCAGAAGTAGGTCATTCAGCCCATTGAGCCTCCTCCCCCATTCAAGATCATTGCTGATCTAATCTCCCATTTGCTCCCTCATTGATCAAACATTATTCTTACTTGCCTTGACTATCTTCAATGACCAAACCTCCACTGCTCTGTGGAAGACAATTCCAAACACTAATTATCCTCAGAGAAGTCCACTGTGCCTTTAAGAAATGTATTTTTATCATGTTTCTTATAAGAGGTATGTTTAAAATTCAGCTGTATTTTATATGGTGCTGATTTGTCTGCACCAGGCAGCTCACATGCTGAGAATGTAAGCTGATTGAGCTTGGCTAGGGATGTGTTTGCTTTAATCGGAGTTAATGTACTTTGGTTCATTTTGGTTTTTCCTCTGGGGTTTCAGAGCAGGGGTTTAATTAGGTTGATTGACAGAGACAGAGTCCTGTGAATGGGCAGAGCTAAGCTTGCAGGGAAAATGCACAGTTCTCTTTTATTCAAAAACAGTTGGTTTTTGTCTGCTCCTGAAAGAAGCAAGAGATGCCTTTCTGTCTCTCTCTCTCTCTCTCTCTGGAGGCTGCTGTTTGGGGCTATCACTTTCTCTCTCCCTTTCTCTTCAGAGGTGTTCAAAGGCTCTAAAGCTATTAACAAGTACAAACTCATAAGCCTGGGAGTTTGCTAAATGATTTTGAAGAGGAGTTTAAGTCTATAAGAGGAATATTACTTGAATTGGCACTATTAGAGATAGGTTAGCAGTTATGAATTGTGGCTTCTCATGTTTAAGTGTTTCAAGATAAAAGTTAAGCTAATTCATTTGTAACAGTTAAAGTATTGTTAAATAAAGTTTGTTTTGATAGAAGCTTCCTAGTGTGTCAGTAGAATCACACCTGGAGTGAAACACCTTATCCTCAGACCAATGACAAAATAGAAAAACTGTTGGGGTCTAGTCGCGCTTCATAACATACTTCGGAGTTTCTTCTCTAGTACTGTAACAGAAAAAACTACTCCTCCTCCTTATGAATTTGAGAGAGTATAGGCAAATATTCAACCTTTCAACATTGGGGTACCGTCTCATCCTAAGAACGTATCCAGTGAACGTTTTGCTGTACAGGTTCCAATGCAAGAAATAATTGGATCATCTCCACTGCAAGAGACCCTTTCTTAAATATGGAGACCTGAATTGCAAACTGAATTCCAGGTGTAGTCACACCAAAGCCCTCTCCAATTGTAGCAATCCTTCCTTGCTTTTGCATTCCAGTCCTCTTGCAGGACATGCCATTTGTCTTCCTAATTGCTTGCTGCACTTGCCATGCTAGCTTCTTGTGTTCCTGGTACAAGAACATGCAAGTCTCTATGAACACCAACATTTAAAAGTTTTATAACTTATAAAAAATATTCAACTTTTCTGTTCTTACACCCAAAGTGAACAACCTCCCACCCGCTCACATTATACTCCATCTTTACCATCTTGCTTGCTGCCCACTCACTTTACCTGGCTTTACCCTCACAGCTTACACTTCCTTCTAGCTTTGTATCATCAGCAAACTTGAATGCACTGCCCTTAGTCTGTTTTAGTTATAGATTGAGGCACCGACACTGCACCTTGTGGCACTCCATTGTTACAGTCTACTATCTTGAAAATGCTCAAATTATCACTAATTTCTGGTTTCTGTCCGTTAACCAATCCTCCATCCATGTTAATACATTACCCCTTCTCCATCTCTTGCAAATTAACCTTTTATTTGGCAGCAATTGGAAATCCAAGTCTGCTGGTGTCTCCCTTTTATCTATCCTACTAGTTACATCCTATATTACATTTGCCATACGTGATTATGCAAAACTCTACGAAGTGCATTGTCAAGACTTTCTTAAAAATAGATTCCCAGCACTTTCCTGAAGATGATATCAGACTAACTGACTTTTTAATTCCTTATGTTTTTTTTCTCTCCTTTTTCGAATACAATTGTTGAATTTTCTAACTTCCAATCTGCTGAAGCCATTTTGCTTATAGGGAACTTCAGAAAATCTTTCCCTACGGGTTACCTCTTTTCGATCGCTAGGTGTAGCGATCAGGTCCCTGAAGTTTCTCGAATAGTCACTCTAGTCAGCTCCTTGGTCACCCTCTATTTCTGGTATATAATTCAAGACTTCTACTGCGGTTAGCACTGCTGCCACACAGTGTCAGGGACCCGGGTTCAGATCTGGCCTCAGCTCACTGTCTGTGTGGAGTTTGCACATTCTCTGCCCATCTGCGTGGGTTTCTTCTGGGTGCTCCAGTTTCCACTCACACTCCAAAAATGTGCAGGTTAGGTTGATTGGCCATGCTAAATTCCCCCTTGTGTCAGGAGGACTAGCAGGAATAATACTTGGGTTACAAGGATAGCCCTGGTTGTCAGTGCAGGATCGATGGGTCAAATGGCCTCCTGCACTGTAGGGACTCCATGATAATGTGAAAACAGGGATAAAATATTTGTTCAATGTCTGCAAATTTCTCAATTCCCAAGGTAACTTCTCCTGTCTCTAAGGGGCGAATGTTTAATTTAGCAACTCTCCTATTTATATACTTGTAAAAGGCCAAGTTCCGTTAATCCATTATATACCTGCAAAAGCTCCGACAATCCATCTTTATATTCCTTGCTAGTTTACTCTCATTGAATTTCCCCCATTTTACAACTTTTTGATCACCCTTTGTTGATTTCTAAAACTCTTTCAATCCTCCACTTTACTGCTACACTTTTATAACATTATAAGCCACTTCCTTCAATCTAATTCCTGTTCCTAACTTCCCTAGCACGTCGTGAATGGATATTACTAAGTTTATGTTTTTGAATGCATTTTTGTTAAAAACTCTAAATTCTTTTAATGTTTCCTACTTTTTCTGCACTCTTGTAACTTTTGATCTATTTATCCAATCAGTCTTCCCTCAGACCTGTGAAATTACCTTTGCTTAAGTTTTAAGATTCTTGGTTTGGACACGAATATGTCTCTCTCGCATTTTAAATAGAATTCAGTTACTTTATGATCAGTTTTTACCAGAGGACCTTTGAATATGCAACTACTAATTAACCCTGCTTCATTATACAATACGCGATCTAAAATAGATTTGTCCCTAGCTGGTTCGGCAATCTTTTGTTCTCGGATAAATTCACAGAAGTATTCTGCAATCTAATTTTCCAGAAAACCTTTGCCAATTTGATTTCAGTCTTTATGAAAATTAAAATTCCTCTGCAATTATTACATTGCTTTTTGTTTAAAGCTCCATTATTATTTTGTTTAATACTGTATTCAAAGGTATAACTATTGCTAAGAATCTTTACTTTACACCCACCCGTGTTACCCCCATCTTATTCCTAATCAATCAACACCTATACTATTTCTACTTTCTGATTTGAGGTAAGATTCTCTGTTACTGTTGTCCTGATTTAGTATTAGGGCTACTCCTCCTCTTTCATTCTAACATTTTAAAATGTTGTGTACTTGGAATATTTATTTGCAAACCTTGGCCACCTTGCATCCAATGATGGGATTTTCTGCACCCCCTCTCCCCGCATGGCCTGTTTCCCAGTAGTGGTGGCAACTCACCATTGGCTGCTGGCAGGATCTTCCAGTCCCACCAGTGTCTACAGAATTTTGTATGCCTTGCACCCTCTGTGAAGTGAAGTGAAGTTTATTTATTAGTCACAAGTAGGCTTACATTAACACAAAGTTAGTGTGAAAATCCCGTGGTCGCCACATTCCGGCGCCTGTTTGGATACACTGAGGGAGAATTTAGCATGGCCAATGCATCTAACCAGCAGGTCTTTTGGACTGTGAGAGGAAACCAGAGCACCTGGAGAAAACCCACACAGACACGGGGAGAAAGTGCAAACTCCACACAGACAGGGACCCAAGCCAGGACTTGAACCCAGGTCCCTGTCCCTGTGTGTTGCCAGGGAAGCTGTGGCCATGTATCACCATTGGCGGGACTGGATTTATATCAAATCATTTACCTCTATTTGTGTAGTTAGGTCGTCTGTCCTGGTGGAATTGGTTCATACATTCATATTCATCTGAGTTCTCCAAGCTGAGATCTCCACACCAGTAGGGCAAAGAGATAGGCCCTGAATGCATCCCAGCTGGAATGGGGATTGAACCCCATGCTGTTGACATCAACCTGATCCACACTGGCCATCCAGCCAACTGAGCCAACTGCCCCTGTCTCCTTGCCCCCTAAAATAGTGTGTGTTGCTGTGGCAACATGCATTTTTACATGTATGTTGTTGTCTGAAACTATAGATGGTTAAGGCTCCAATTTCTTTCCATCACTTGGCTGACAGGAATGTTTCCTGAATATAGCACCTGCAATTAGAAGGATTGACCCATTGATCATCAGCTATTTGGCCACATCATGAACCTTCCTTGACCCATAAATCTTGAAGTGGAGACCTAAACCCTGAGCTACTGGCTCAGGGAGAAGGATAAGACCCACTACCACAAGACCCCCTCACTGATAAAGAGCCTTTCAACAGATCAAGAGCCTTTTAATTATACTTTTTCCCCTCAATGCTTTATATGAGCCTTATTCATTGGTGCATTGTGTAAATTGCTGCACTGTCCATTGCCTTGACTTATCATTTTAGATTTCAAAATCATCCTTAAGCTGACTCTTCCTGATCGCCTTTTGATTTGTTTTATTAGTTAATTACCTACAAATTAAATAATAGCAAGTTATAGTTTCCCACCCAGATGGCTAAGCTGTAAGTATTGGCAACCTATGGACAATACTCTATTGATTTTTGCTCTAAGGGACACCAAAATCTGTTCCCACCGCAGCCTGTTTGTCTGCTCTTCATCAGTAAGTTCTATTTAGATTGTGTCTTTAATGCAGTAAATTGCCCGAGTGGTTAACGGAGGCATATTCAAAAAAGATCCTCAGCACTGATTAAGAATCAAATCGAAGACTATGACAGCTGTAGTGGCAGTACAGTGGTTAACACTGCTGCCCTCACTGCCAGGGACCCTGGTTCGATTATGAGCTTGGGTCACTGTCTGTGCAGTGTCTGCACCTTCTCCCCATATTTGTGCGGGTTTCCTCCAGCTGCTCCAGTTTTGTTCCACAATCCAAAGATGTGCAGGTTAGATGGCTTAGCCATGCTAAATTGCCCCCTTAGTGTTCCAAGATGTATGGGTTAGATGGATTAGATATGGTAAATGTGTGGGATTACGGGGATAGGGCAGAGTAGAGGGCCTGGGTAACATAATCTGTCAGAGATTTGGTGTGTACTCAATGGACTGAATGGCCTCTTCTGCACTGGAGGGATTCCACTATGAACATCTCATCTGAAAGGTGGCACCCCCTACACTCCAGCAGTCCCTCAATTGCGCTGGCATGTCAACTGTGTTTCTGGAGTGAGACTTGAATGCACAATCTACTGACTCAGCGGCCTATGTGAGCCAAGGTTGGCATCAAGGGAATTTCCAAGTATGTAAATCATAGAAATAATGTATTTTTTGTAAGCAAAGGAAGGAAGTATCTTGCCTAGGAGTTTACAAAGCACGTTGAATCAAGAAATAAGGTTTGGGAGCCACGTCAACTTCATACAATACATTCAGTTTCATTCCCTAAAGGATCAAAAACCAATTTAAAATGAAGTTATTAATACATCCAGCAAATTTTAACATTCCAAGGTAGTTCACAAGCATATTGGGCTTTAAAGCTTGACACTGGTTAATGCTGTGTGAAATACTGATTATCACTTCATAGCGTATTTTACAGCTATTGAGAGGGGTACAGCACAACTTGGAATTGGAAAAGCTACACAGAATGGCTAAGAAAGTTACATTCTAATTTTGTTAGAAAATAGCAAATGAAATTACTCAGACTGACAGGATTTGAAGTCATTTAATAGTTAGGAGCGTGGCCATAAATAGGGAACTCATGCAGAGCATTTTCACACAGCTTACTAGATTCCCAGAATAATTTTCCCACTGTAATAAATAACATCAGTAGGGTGGAGAGACATATTTTGTGAAGAAAGAGCAGACTGAAATTGAATTTCCCGGACAACAAGATTGAAATCTAGTAAAAGCTAAATGGGCATCTAGGGCTGAATGGGCTCCTCCCGCTTACCCCAGTTTCTGTTTGTCGCTAATTCCATTCAGAATCCATATGGAACCATTAGCACTGTGAAAAGGGGAACAGCTTTTCTTTTGTGAGCAATATCTGACCATAGCCTTGCCTTGTTAGGACTCTCACATCTGAGTCAGTTGCTGGGGGCCCAAGACCTACTCCAGCACGTAATTCTGACTGGCAGGGTAGTGCGGTACTGAGCGAGTACTGCAGTGTTGATGGCACCATCTTTCAAATACAGTGTCCAACTCAGGGGCGTTGGTATACATGAGGAATCCCATGACACTGTTTGAAATTGAGCTGGGGAATATCTCCCAAAATCTCCAGTATTTTTTCCTCAACCAGTTATTCAGGCATGTATCCCAAGTGGGATTTTCCACGCAACCCTCCGCGAGTCCGCCTGCCATTGGCTGACAGCAGGATCTTCTGCTATTTTCAGCAGGATTTCCTGTCCCAGCGGTGATGGGTGCACCATTGGCGGGTCTGGAAGATCCTGCTGGTGTGACCGGCCAGAAAATTCCAGCCTTCATTTCTGTTTGTGTCTCCTACCTTTTAAAGTTAAAGTTTATTTTATTAGTATCACAAGTAGGCTTATATTAATTATATTGTTATTAATTATAACACTGCTATGAAGTTGCTGTGAAAATCCCCTGTTATACAGTCGCTACACTTCAGAAATATTTAATTGGTTGTAAAGCACTTTGAGATGCCCTGCGAAGGGTGCCTTATAAATGCGAGTCTGTTTTCTTCCTTTATGTCTTCTAAATATGTGACCTGCGAACAGTGAATAAGAAGTTATTTGACTTTTCTGCAATAATTGAGTGAATTTCTGAAGTTGGGGGCTATCAGAACTAGTGTACTTACTTAATCATGATCCCTTCATTACATAACCAGCTGCAAAGTAAAACCCCATTTCCTACATTAGTGGCCCCCGCATCCTTGTTGAGTAAAATAGCAAAAGTGTGATGAATTTAGGGCACTTGCTGTTTAATTCACCAGTCACTAGATTCTGGGTTGACACTGTCCTCTATTTCTCAACCAACAAGAGAACGATGATTATCATTGCATGGCTGGGGTTGGATACAAACAAAGCAATAATGTGCAAGCCCAGAACTGTTCAAATTGTATAATAAATGATGGTAAAATGGCTTCAGACAGTTCTGTAAGAAATCCAGCACACCACATAACTGGTTCATCAACACAGCCTGTAAATAAATATGCATAAACTAACTGCTGCTTATTGTTAAATTAAAGGAAGTGCTTACCGCAGTACACTTTCTTGTAGCTACACTGTGGTTCTACACACCAAGGAAGGTGATCAAATTAAATAAGTAGGAAGCACGCAAAGCTTTGATATTGCAACACTTGGGCAATATAAGATGTCCTCGTGTAAGTCTACTTTTGTGTATTAATTTGTAGTCTGCCTTCTTGTGTACTTATTGCTTAAGTTTTCAAAGTAAAAGTGTGCAAAGTTGTAAAAATTGGGCACAGTTTGCTGGATCTGGAGATCAAAAAGGGTGATGAGGACGGAAAACTGTACATTTTAATCTTAGGAAAATTAGTAATGATTTGGCGCGCTACAAGTTTACTCCTTAGAAGTGTGTGGCGTCAGACTATGTGGTGAACATAAAGACTGAATTGGAAAAGGCATCTTTATGTATCTGTGTCATTTTGATTTCTTAGTCTTGCAGCAGACTGCGAGATGGACAGAAAATTTGCTTGACTTGTGTTTACATTTAAGAAGTGAAAATATTTCTGTAACTTGTTTTCTTTCAAGGTCTAAATTTCTTTGGTTGGGTCTGCTGTTTGTGAAGCTTCTAGCGATGTTTTGTGGTTTGCTAGTTCACCTGCCACTGTGAATTCTGCTGATGCTCAGCGCAGCCAAGGACTTGCAACAAATGTTTGTGTTTTGGAGGTGCTTCTTATCACTTGTGTTGCACCTTTTCTCCATGTGCTATTTTCTGAAATCACTAAAAATTATTTTAATCTTGAGTTCAGAGGAGGAAGAATGGATAAATTTGGCAGTTTATTTGACAGTAAAAGTTTCTTCCAACACTTGTAGATTGTATCACAATGACGGAAAATTTGAAATAATCAAGGTTGTCATGACATTTATCTGTTAAGGGAATCATTTCTTCAATGTACGCATCCTTCTGCCAATACCCTCCCTCTGCTCCTCCCATTCTCTTTCTCTGAAAATATTTATCCAAGATTACCATCTTATTTTTGGGGTTTTGCCAAATTCCTACTCCTAATTTGTTCCTAATTTGAACAATCATTATGTATCAGATTATCCAATTGAAGAGAAACTCAATCCCTAGTGCACCTGCTACTCCCACACATCCAAAAGGGGTGAGTGGACAAGCTGGAACTCCCAACCATTTGTTTTGCTCCCTAGTTTGGGGACACTACAGCCAGCTGGAAAATCCTCACTGTCTTCTTCCTTTAGGACTGTTTATCTCAACATGGATTGAGCATACAACTATTTCAGTCCTGATTTGTGTGCCTCACTGGGGAGTTCCAAAGGAATTAAATACTGGTTGTGGTGTTACACTTGTTTGCTGTCCATTGCTTACTGGGCCCACCACTGGGATTTGTCCACTGAGGCCACTTGTTTTGTTGTTTAGCTTTATAATGGCAAATGCTTGGCTGATACAGCTACAATGGAACACAGCCAAGAAAAGTTAACAAGATTTCTCCTGCATGGAATTTAGCTAAAGCAGGGTTTTTTTTTGGTCTGTTTCTAGCTAACCATTTGTCATATTGCACAGCTGATAAAATGTTACCTCTTGTGATTGGCATCCATAAGGCATAAGCACTTCATTAATAATTTGATGACTTTTAAAATTTCATCATGTAAACAAAAACAGGCCTGTTTAATCATAGTGCTGCCTAGATACATTGTTTGTGCATCGGTTTGTTGGTATGTCAAATTTATGCCTGAGTCAGAGAAATCCTTTTAATTCAAATGTTTTGGTGAACATTTTTGCACATCAGTGTGACCAATATCTATAAACTGTGTAATTTTTAAATCTCTGGTTGTGTCAGGTATTTCCAAGGCAGCTGTGGTATGGTTTATTTGCAAGGCACACATTCTATGCTGAGCTAACCAAAATCTGAAGATCGGTACCTATTTATTAAGCTGTGATACTTCACATTATCTACACCAGCCATCTATCTGCAATCTGAGAATGCGATACGTGAGGAGCTTTGTGCAATGGAACCACACGTTCTATAAGAACTGATTCGACATTCAGAAAAACTGATCTAATGTCAAACCCATGAAACATAGAAAATTGGGGCAGAAATAGGCCACTTGGCCTGTCGAGCCTGCTCCACCATTCATTATGATCATAGCTAGTCCTCTATCCCACTACCACACTCTCATGCTCTCCCCATAGTCTCTGACACCTTTTAGAGTCAAGAAATCATTCAGTGACTTGGTTTGAAGGTGGCAGAAAGAATATTTGCCTTCCATCAGTTCATTTTTGCTTGTGTCCCAGAGATGAAAGGACATTGTACCAATGCACTAGCTGATCTAGACATCATGCTGTGTTCTTGGTTTGATGTGTTGTCACCGTTCTGGGGAATGGTGTGATGCTACCAATTAGAATGGGAAATATAAAAGACATTGAAGGTAAATAAAGCTCAATAACCGATTCTAGAAAGCTTTGTCTAAGCAGAAACTTGTTAGTTATATGGCATTGATGTGGAGATGCCAGCATTGGACTGGGGTAAGCACAGTAAGAAGTCTCACAACACCAGGTTAAAATCCAACAGGTTTATTTCGTAGCACAAGCCACAAGCTTTCGGAGCGCTGCCTCTTCATCAGGTAAGTGGGAGTTCTGTTCATAAACTGGGCATATAAAGACACAAACTCAATTTATAAGTTGGAATGCAAGTCTTTACAGGTAATCAAGTCTTAAAGATACAGACAATGTGAGTGGAGAGAGTGTTAAGCACAGGTTAAGGAGATGTGTATTGTCTCCAGCCAGGACAGTTGGTGAGATTTTGCAAGTCGTGGGGGTTACAGATAGCGTGACATGAACCCAAGATCCCAATTGAGGCCATCTTCATGTGTGCGGAACTTGGCAGAATATGGCTTCTTTAAATTTTAAAGATTTTATTAAGCATTTTAGAGTACACATCCAAGTTCATATTTCGTGAAGTGATTGTGCATTGAGTGCAGCATACTTGGAGGAAAATACACCGCAAGGAAAATGCAGCATACTTGTGTGTCTTCAACAACTGCGACTGTTGGTTTGGTAACAAACCCAGTGATTCAGAGGCTGGAATTCTCCAATTTTGAGACTAAGTCCCATGGTGAAGGTGAACATAGAGTGTTTCCCACTGTGGAGGCTGACAGGGAAGCACGGCAAATCTTCTAGCCCCGGCCTCATTAATTATGCACCGGGATGTTCTGCACCATATTCAGTGGCAGGGTAGGCCTGGAGGGCGAGTCGTCTGTCATCGTGTCCAGGGAATTTATTGAAAAGGCACCCAACATCACTGACCCAGTATTGGAGAAAGAAGGTGGATATGCTAACAATGCAGATGGATTTCCACGAACATTCTGAACCTCGTAGATGGACCCCCTCCAGGACACCAAATCCGGAAGGTCATTTGCAGGTGGACCCCCGACTCACTGCTGTGGTGTTCCAGGGTGCAGGGTCGTGGGCTACCCCCATCCTGAATTCCAGAGCAGCCCCAGGTATTGTTCAGGTGAGTCCTGAAATCTGCAAGCCATGTTGTTCCAAATGTGTTTCACGCTAGCGTGTTTTCCTGCTGATGTTGCAGAGGACATGGGGAGGGGGGTCAGGCCTCCATCTGCATCCAATTAACAGGATGGAAATGAGGTTCACGCTGCCCTCTGATGGCACCAGCAGTGGGGATCCCACTGTAAATTTACACTGACGTTAAACCGATTCCTGGGCCTTCCACCATATTCTCCCATCATGTCCACTAAGGCGGGAACTTGGGAGAATTCTGCTCAAGGAATCCTGCTGAACTAAAGATCCAGTTAGTTGGAATCGGTGCCCTTGCCTGACTTTGGAAGGGTTGAATTCTTTGCTAATTGTTAGGACATCGATGTAACATCACAGACCATATAATGAGTTTGACTCCTTAAAATAGCAACTTCAAAGGAGCTCACAAATGTATTCAGCATGTTAGTTAGTGGAACAAGACATTACCTTTACATCAGCACTAAACTTGTTCTTGCTAATGCTAAGTTAAGACAATAAATAATCTGACACTGGGGGATACTACTAAATTTGGAAAGTTGTTTTCAGAATTTTGTGGGAGGCTTGCCCTCAGTGGTAGTTTATTTTTATAAATGGTAATTATTTATGGTAATGGAAGCAGTCTCATTTAATTCCACTCTAGTAGTGTCATTTAGCTTGTCTTTTTTTCCCACAAAACTGGTACAAGATGGGCCATTCTGAACAATATAAAGTTTCTTCAACTGAAGTGTTTTACGAGCTGGGAAGATTCAATGAAAGCTCTTTCACAGGATTCACTGGATTCAAATGGCCAGAATTGTCATCCATTCACTAATTGGTAATGGATTGAAGGGTTATGGGGAGAAGGCAGGAAGAGGGGGACGAGGAGCATATCAGCCATGATTGAATGATGGAGTGCACTTGATGGGCTGAATGGCCTAATTCTGCTCCTATGAACTTATTAGATGTACATCTCACCGAGCACAGTGTTTAACGGCAATAACGAGGTGGCGGGGTAGGTCTCTTGCCAATGGGCTGGAGAGCTGACGAGATCCCTGTATGTTTCTCTTCGAGAAGATCCTCTAAGTGCCAATCAGTTATTAATTGGACATCAGTGGGCCTTCCCAGGATCGGGGGGGCGGGGAACTGTAGCTGCTACTGAGATTTCCACCTGCCACCCTCCTGAATGCTTCGATTCCACCCTGGAAAGGGGCTTAAATTTCACCACTGCTCAAGAGGATTTATTTTTAAATGATATATGAATGGTAATAGGGAAAAATCTTTATTCCCCTGATGTTCATTGAAAATTGGCCCCTTTCTGCACTGTGCATTTGTTAGTTGAATGTATTTCTTATCATTAAGTGCACATCAGTTATGAAGGGAGTTAGCCATTGCTGCATTTGTAAGCTAGTTTTGACCCTGCTAAAATATGACTTAGCCTGCTCTTCATGAACCCATGGTATGTTCGATTAATTTGGTGGAGTTCTTTGAGGGCATTACGTGCATGTTGGACAATGGGGAACCCGTGGATGTGGTGTATGTAGATTTCCAGAATGCATTTGACATGGTGCTGCACCAAATGCTGCTGTATGAGATAATGGTATTACAGGTAATGTATTAGCATGGATAACGGATTGGTTAACTAACAGAAAGCAAAGAGTGAGGATAAATGGGAATCTGTGGTTCTAATTTAGTAAGTGGCTTTATTCGGTTTAATTGCAACTTGAGTCATTTTCAGGCCCCAAAAATTTGCAAGCATTCCAGCTGACCTTCACTGTGTCTACACAGGGAGGCTACTGGAACCCGGATATATTTATCCAAGTTTCTGGAATGGTCCTTACAGGTCTGGAGTCTCTTACAAGGTCAGGATGGATAGTGGTCAGGAATAGGGACTTCTGTGTTCGAATTCTGATGAGCAGCACTCACCTTTCAGGCTCTGGGTAGAGTCAGCATAGGTAGTGGAGCCTTGGGTCACCATAACAACATGAGAGCCTCCAACATGTTTTTTGTGTGGGTGGTGGGAGGGAACTGAGGTAGGGGTACTAGGATGGGAGGATGGAGTCACATTTCCCGGCCCTCATGGGGGAAGGGGCAGACTGCCCCCCAACTGATGAGACATCACAGGATCTCTCCCCCTATTAGTAAGCTCTGAGATGGTTACTGGTAAAGATGGGCGCACTTGGACCAAATTGTGTAGATTATTGGGGCCAAACATTTTTAAAAACTAAGCATTGCAGTCATTTTAAATAATTTGTAGGAATTGGACAATCCTAGCTAGATATTATATACTGTATGTAATAGTGCAGTTTCATTTATAAAAAAATCTTAGAAGCTTTAGCCAGAATTCATAGAATCATGGAACCCTACAGTGCAGAAAGAGGCCCTTCGGCACATCAAGTCTGCACCGAACACAATCCCACCCAGGCCCTACCCCCATATCCCTACATATTATACCCACTAATCCCTCTAACCTACACATCCCTGGACACTAAGGGGCAATTTCTTAGCATAGCCAATCAACCTAACCCGCACATCTTTGGACTGTGGAGGAAACCAGAGTACCTGGAGAAAACCCACGCAGACACGAGGAGAATGTGCAAACTCCACACAGACAGTGACCCGAGCCGGGAATCGAACCCAGAACCCTGGAGCTGTGAAGCAGCAGTGCTGCCCACGGTAGCACAGTGACCCAATTCTCTGACCTTATCCGTGGCTGGGATTTGCCGGTCCCGCTGCGGTGAATGGAGTATAGACTGAGCGCCAAATTCCACAGGCAGTGGCGGTGAGGAGAATCCCAGCCATCCTTCTATTAGGCGACAGCTAACTGGGACGTTAGCACTGATAAAATGAAGGCATTTTGGCCGGGATTTTCCGGCTATGCTTGCCCCAAAACTAGAAAATCCCACCTGAGGTCAACAGATTTTTCCATGGTCTGCCCCTCACCCACTATGATTCCCGTGGCGAGCAGATCCCCCCCTTTTTTGAGTATATACTGTAATGACAGGTTTCCTCATTGATTCAGAAACTAATCTAAAATGTGAAACAATTTCCATTTTCTTCAGTCTAATTTGAACCTTGCAGTAGCAAAAAAGACTGCAGTCTTCAGAATAGCATGCCTCCAGTGGCTGAAGTGGAATAAATGCTTTTAAAACTATATGAAGATATATGGTGACCAAAGTAGTGCATCTTTTAACTGGAGACTTTGGCTTCCATTGATCTGCTTGCCAAATTAGAGGAATAGTGAATGAAAAGTTATCTATCATTAGGTCAGCGGTAAATTAATTGGCATTTCAGATCTTCACACTCATTTATGATTCATTCTGAAGAGGCACTGTTATGTGTTGAGAAAGAAAATGTCCAAACGACCCAAGCACAGCATGCTTTACAGTACACAGGGTGACACAGTGATACAGTGGTTGGTCCCAGGTTTAATTTGGGCTTGGGTCACTGTTCTGTGTGGAGTTTGCACGTTCTCCTTGTGTCTGCGTGGGTTTTCTCCGGTTGCTCCAGTTTCCTCCCGCGGGTTAGGTGGATTGACCATACTAAATTGCCCCTTAGTGTCGGGGGTTGTTAAGTGGAGGGGGGGGGATTGGAGGTTGGTAGGGTGAATGCATGGGGTTATGGGGATAGGGCCTGGGTGGTATGCAGGCTCGATGGGCCAAATGGCTTCCTGCATTGTAGGGATTCTACGATCCAAATTACTTCAATATGTTTCTGGGGGAAAATAAGCTTTTGAAAAGTTGCATTTTAAAATGTTCTCTTATCCTATGTTCAGCTTCTATATGAACTAACAGTGATTCGGCCAACTAGATTAGGCTCGAAGGCCTTAACATTGCTATCATTTGATGATGATGGGGAGATGCCGGCTTTGGACGGGGGGGGTGGGCACAGCAAGAAGTCTCACACTGTCAGGTCATTTGATCACTATTGTAGCATTTTGCTTCTTCATTTGGAGATTGAAAGTATTTCTTCCATATGTCTTGAGAATTGACTTTTTTTTTCATTAAATTTTTTCCTTGGCAAGTAACCACTTCTAGTTGAGATTTAGTTGTGTTATTGCCAGGCTAAATGATTCAGCTTTTCAGAGCTCTTTCATTGTCACTCAATTTCAATGACTGGACCAGGAGTAGAAAATTACCTTCCGAATCAGGTTGCAGGGCAAGTGGCTAGAAAGACTCTAAGATAGAAGGAAGTGATTGCAGGTGCTTTTTCTTTCACAACGTGCCTCTAGGGTCTGACCAAAACAAGGCGGTGCTGTTGGGTTTGGTTTGGGGACGATCATTAGACCTGTTGTGGAATTGAAAGCTGAGTGATGCAGTTTGAAAGAAGCTGAATAGAGCTTTCCATGCTAAATCCTATTAGCATAAGCACTGCTTTGCTCTGTGCAGAGGGAAAGAGAGGGTGGCAGCTACTGCCCGCGAATGGCTAGATAGTAATTGTTTCAGCAAAGCATCGAATGCAGTTTTGAAATGAAGAATCCATCCCACTGTAAGTATCAACTTGTTAAAGTGACCAATATAGGGGAGGAGGGTAAACTTTGATCATTTGTTTCTGCAGTAGATTTTTGTGCTAAGTCTTTAATGGATATTTCTGCACAAACTGATCAGGCCAGAACAATGTTGAATTTGTTCATCTGAGGGCATCGCTTCATATGTAGAGAAAAAGCTGGAATAACTTCTTGTGATGTGTAGTAAATGGCGGCATAGATGTTTGCATATTTACCCAAATGTCAGCTGCCGATAAATACATTTGGGTGTAACCCCCTTTTTTCCCCCCCAATTCTTGAATCCTAATTAGTTACATTAAAATAGTTGTAGACACGATACTGAGAAAGGAGAAATAATGACTCATCAGTAGTAAAGGTTTTTTTCTAAGTAGTGTTACTGCTCTGGAGGAAAGATCAGTGTCCTGAATTGTTGGGCAGGATCTTCTGGCTACGTTCACCCCGAAACAAGAAAATCCTACCCGAGGTCAGTGGACCTTTGCGTGGTCTGTGCCTCCCCCTGCCCTCTTTGGCAAGTGGAACAGGAAAATTCCCCTTGTTATCTTTGGCCCAGACATTATTGCCTCTCCAGCAGGATATTATGGTCCTGCTGAGGTAAATGGCAATTTAACTGGCCCATCGTATCCGCTGGGAGAGCAGTGGAGACACACCGTGGTGGGACTGCAAAATCCTGGCCGATGTTTCTTTTTCCACAAGTACTGCCCGACCGCTCCAACATTCTCTGTTTCTGCATTTCAGTTTTCCAGCACCCGCAGTATTTTGTCTAGTCTTGCTATATTGAGATTTACTTGCTCGTTCTTGTGCAGAATATGAGTACCTTTTCCAAATCACACAGAAAGGTCTCTGTACAAAATAATCTCAGCAAAGCTAGCTTAGCACTTTCCAATAATGCCATTAAAGCTCATTAGATCCTGCAGTAACATTTTCCTGGACGGCCCGGTGACACAGTGGTTGGCACTGCTGCCTCACAGCACAATAAGAAGTCTCACAACACCAGGTTAAAGTCCAACAGGTTTATTTGGTAGCACAAGCTTTCAGAGTGTTGCTCCTTCTTCTTCGATTCCCAGCTTGGGTCACTGACTGTGCGGAGTCTGCATATTCTCCCCATGTCTGCGTGGGTCTCCTCCAGGTGCTTCAGTTTCCTCCCACAGTCTGAAAGATGTGCTGATTAGATGCTTTGGCCATGCTAAATTCTCCTTCAGTGTACCCGAACAGGCAACTTGGGGATTTTCGCAGTAATTAACGGAAGCCTACTTGTGACACTAATAATTAAACTTAAAACTTTCCAAAGAGCAAAGTGATTCAGTACCAGACAAAATTTTATAGATGCAATAAGCTCTGGAGAGATCCTGCACATTCGGACCCACGTTGTACAGTGCTAAACGTAACTCCGATATGGCTAATGCATTCATGCTTTGTCAGCTTTTGTTCAAATTTTTTAAAAATAATAAAGGGAAACCTTGTTGCTATATTTTGATTTTGATTTGATTTATTATTGTCACATGTATTAGTATACAGTGAAAAGTATTGTTTCTTGTGTGCTATATAGACGAAGCATACCGTACATAAAGAAGGAAATGAGAGAGTGCAGGATGTAGTATTACAGTCATAGCTAGGGTGTACAGAAAGATCAATTTAATATGAGGTAGGTTCGTTCAAAAGTCTGATGGCAGCAGTGAAGAAGATGTTTTTGAGTCAGTTGGTACTTTTTAAATGTATCGACTGATACAAATTCATCGACAATATGTTCTTTGTTAGCTTTAAATTTTCTTACTATAATAGTGTTGGTTATCTATAAAATCTGCAATATGTATCTTCACGGTCTCAATTTCAGCAAATCCACTCAAAGTAATGTAAAAAGTTTCGAGCCACATTGGGGAAAATTGAGACATTCTGGAAACTGTTGGCTACCTGATCACAAGCTCTTACAGGAGTGTTCCTTCTGCATTTTCAGCGTTTAGAAAACACATCAAATACTAAACAGGAAATATTTTTGTTTCCTTTGTAGTTTCCTGTTATTTTTATTTACCTGCTCACCTTTGCTGTGAACTTTCTTTTCTTCAACAAAACAATATTGTTGTTTCTTCATCAAATATTCTTTTCGACTTGTATCACTGTCCTCGTAACGTCAGTCCTGGCCAACATGTTGAATAAAATTATATAAGATGCTTGCCTCAAGACCAGAGGACCCGAGGGAGCTGTGGATTTAGAAAGAATAATTCTGTGAGAAGGTAACTATAAAGATTAGGTAAGCGCTATCCAGAAGATGTAGCATACATTTTGAAGAAGAAACATTTGGTAAAATTTTATATATTTGAAACTTTTCTCAAGAAAAGGCTAAGAAGGCATCCTATTTGTGACCATAAGCTGAGCTTCTGACAGTGTCCAGTCCATTAGCAAAATTGCCTATTTGGACCTCCATAATATAGAATCATAGAATACTACATTGCAGAAGGAGGCCATTTGTCCCATCAAGTCTGCACAATCCGACCTAACCCTATCCCTGTAATCCCATGCATTTACCATAGCTAGTTGTCCTCACTTTAAGGGGAATTCAGCATGGCCAATCCACCTAACCCGCACATCTTTGGACTGTAGGAAGAAACCAGAGTACCTGGAGGAAGCCCACACAGACACGGGGAGAACATGCAAACTTCACACAGACAGTGACCCAAGGCCAAGAATCGAACCCTGGTCCCTGGCACTGTGAGGCAGAAGTACTAACCACTGTGTCACAATGCTGCACCTGTCTGTATTGTCTGTCTCCACCCATTTGCAGCTGAAACCTCATCCATACTTTTGTTACCCTCAAGCTCCTCTATTCTAATGGGTTCCTAGCTGACCTCTCCATCTTCCATATTCTATAAACCCAAGGTCATCCAAACTCTAATACTGCATTCTAATTTGCAGTGATTGCCCTTGACATCAAGGCAACATTTCAACTGAGTGTGGTTTCAAGGAGCCCTAGTAAAACTGGAGTCAGTGGGAATCAGGGAAAACTCTCTGCTAGTTGCAGCCATAGCTGGCATAAAGGAAGATGTTTCTCGTGGTCGGAGGTCAATCATCTCAGCTCCAGGACATCACTGCGGGAGTTCCTCAGGGTAGCGTCCTAGGTCCAACCATCTTCAGCTGCTTCATCAATGACCTCCCTTCCATCATAAGGTCAAAAGTAGAGATGTTCGCTGGTGATTGCACCATGTTAGCACCATTCGTGTCTCCTAGATGTTGAAGAATGCATGTACAAATACAGCAAGCCCTGGACAATATCCAGGCCTTGGTGATCAAGTGGCAAATAACATTCATGCCACACAAATGCCAGACAATGATCATCTCCAACAAGAAAGGATCTAAGATCACAAGACATTCAGTGGTTTTACTAGTGCTGAATTTCCCACACTTGAATGCCTGGGGGTTACCATTGACTAAAAACTGAACTGGACTAGCCATAAATGTACTGTGGCTACAGAATCAGGTCAAAGGTTAGGAGTTCTGCACCATGTAACTCACCTACTGACTCCCCAAAAGCCTGTACACCATTTACAAGATGCAAGTCAGGAGTGTGATGGAATACTCTCCGCTTGCCAGAATGAGTGCAGCTAGATGCTCAACACCATCTAGGATAAAGCAACCTGTTTGATTGTTATTCGTTCCACAAAAATTCAATTCCTTTGTCACCAAATAAAAGTGACAACAATGAGCACCATCTACAAGAAGCACTGCAGCAACTCACCAAGGTTCCTTAGGCAGCATCTTCCAACCATGTAGAAGGACAGATGCAGCAGCTACCTGGGGACACCACCACTTAGAAGTTCCGCTCCAATAAATCATTATCCTGACTCAGAAATGTATCACCATTCCTTCAGTGTTGCTGAAAATCCTGGAATTCCCCCCTAACTGTGAATGTGTCTATACCACATAGGCTGCAGTGGTTCATATGGAGGGGGGGGGGGGTTAAACTTGTGTTAAACTAATTAACTAATTGTTTCTAATAGTTTTAGTCAACTGAAAGTATGCCTTTGCTTAGAGCAGTATCTTCTCAGTAGCTTGTATCCCAGATGCTGGGGTCATTACAGTTTCCAGGAAATCTTTTACCACTAGCATCTCTTTGTTCCCTCTTTATATGACCTTATGTAAATATATCCCAGTTTAATGAGTCAAAGATTACCTTAAGCAGAAAGTATGAATTTGACTACAAAAACTACTGTTGTGTACAAGCCCCAAGAGCTGACAAGAATGTTCTATTTTTAACCTTAAATTGAAGCATAACAATTAGACTAATACATTTCAGGACTTTAGGATAGTTTGAGATTTTCTTGAAATCCTGATTGAAGACATTTACTGTTATTTTAAGTATCTGTTGGGATTGCCCAGAAGCTGTTCATGGATCATTTCAGGCCAAAGCATAGTATTGAGTAACCTAGGCTGGGATAACCTCTCCCAGCCATGGCGGTTTTCCAGCAGGGGAGATGGGCCTCCAGTGGGATCTTCCAGTCCAGCTGGTGTCAATGACCATTTATGTTCCTTCCCCCAGTTGGCTTTGGTGGCGGGGGAATGGTAGGAAAGGCCAGAAACTCCCGGCCCCTTCTTTTTAAGAGAGGTGCTCAATATATTACCCGGAAAAGTATTTGAATATAGATCACAATGGTTATTGGTGGCTGGAAAGTACGAAAGTTAGTTGGAGCAGGGCAATAGTAACAACACACACAAACTAGTCGTGCTCAGCAGGAAATTATTTCCCAACTTTAAGAGGCTTTGCAGCTGTAGCAATTTGTTATAAGTCTGGATAAAATTAAACATTGAATCATAAAATCACAGAAACCCTACAGTGCAGAAGGAGGCCATTTGGCCCATCAAGTCTGCACCGACAACAGTCCCATCCAGGCCCTATCCCCGTAACCCCACGTATTTACCTGCATGTACTACGTTTTCATATTGTATTTCAGCAGCCTGCTAGGATTGCTCATGGATTATCTTCATATTGCTGACCAAGATATTCCAAAATTGAACAGAAAACTCATGCAAACAATAAAACATTAGTGCCAAGAGCAAAGTACTGGAAATCTAAAAGAAAGATAGGAAATGCTCAGCAGATAAGGCAGCATCTGTGGAGGAAGAAAGCAAGTTAATCATAGAATCCCTACAGTACAGGAGGAGGCCATTCAGCCCGTTGAGTCTGTACCAACCACAATCCCACCCAGGCCCTATGCCCGTAACCCTCATTTATCCTGTTTATCCCCCTGACACCAGGGTCAATTTTAGCATGGCCAATCAACCTAACCCTTTGCACATTTCTGGACTGTGGGAGGAAACCAGAGTGCTCGGAGGAAACCCACTCAGACATGGGAAGAAAGTGCAAACTCCACACAGACAGTGACCCAAGGCTGGAATTGAACCCGGGTCCCTAGCACTGTGAAGCAGCAGTGCTAACCACTATGCCACCGTGCCGCACATCAATTCTGACGAAAGGTTAATTCTTATTTCTGACTCTCCAAAAACGACTGCCTGACACGCTGGTCGGAATTTTCCGGCTGTTCATGTCCCACCACCGCTGCAAGCAAGGACGGGGAGTTTGGCGCTCAGCCAAATCACTATTTACCGCAGAATCCCGCAGGCACGAACGGTCGGGAAATTCCGGCAGCTAGGTTTTTCCAGCACTTTGACTTCATTATACAATGAAGCACCTTTGATTTTACAGTGAGGTGTGGTCTGTTTAGCAATGCAAGTGCAGATGGACAATCCTTCCTGTTTTCCAGTTGATAGTCACTCACTACTGTGTACAGGTCTTCACAGCACAGAGGTCATGAGTTCAAATCCCCTAATGACAAACTGTGTGTAGGTGATTTGAATAATTCTGATAATTTGTGGGCAGAGTTTGGAACAATATGGTGGTGAAAGCGTTCCGTTAGCGTTTAAATAGATCCATTCTAGCCCAGTCTGATCTATACACGCCTCCAGTTGGAATTAACACTTGATGGGCTGAATTTTTGTGCTGGGGTTGAGACGCTGATGTCATGTATATTTCTGGTTCCTGACCTTGAGTTTGAGACAGATGGCGTCGGCAGTTTTTGATGTGCAAGGTCAGTAGGCGATGGCCTACTGGTATTATCACTAGATTATTAATCCAAAAATTCAGCTAATGTTCTGGAGACACGAGTTCGAATCCGGCCACGGCAGATGGGGGAATTTGAATTCAATAAAAAAAAATTTGGAATTAACAATCTACTGATGACCATAAAACCTTCTGGTTCACTAATATCCTTTAGGGAAGGAAATCTGCCATCCTTATCTGGTCTGACCTACATGTGACTCCAGACCCACAGCAATGTGGTTGATGCTGAACTGCTGCTCGGGCAAATAGGGATGGACGATAAATGCTGGACAGCCAGCGACACCCATGTCCCACGAACGAAGTTTTAAAAAATTACCCAGGATGCATGCTGACCAGCCAATAAAGGTCTGCATGGTTGCACAATGGTTAGCGCTGCTGCCCCACAGTGCCAGGGACCCGGGTTCAATTCCTGGCTTGGGTGACTGTGTGAAGTTTGCATGTTCTCCCCATGTTTGCGTGGGTTTCCTCTGGGTGCTCCGGTTTCTTCCCCCAGTCCAGTTAGGTTGTTTGGCCATGTTGAATGGCTCCTTACTGTCAGGGGGATTAGTCGGGTAAATATATGGGGTTACAGGTATAAGGCCTGGGTGAGATTGCTGTAGGTGCAGGCTCGATGGGCCGAATGGCCTCCTTCTGCATTGTAGGATTCTATGATTCTAGGTTGGGCTTCTGAGGCTGGAGGGCCAATAGACTGAAGATGGGAGCTGTCAGTGTTGTGGTGAAAGCGAAGATTTACAGCAGGTGGAGCAGGTGATTAACAATGCCAGCTCCTCTCCAATGGATAACTGTCCCAAACTGCTCCAGCTCCTTAACTGAAAGGAACAAGCAGATCTATAACACTGAGTCCAACACTCTGAAGTCCAGAAACTCTTTCCATTACAATGGATTTATTCACCACAAAAGTGTAGATGTAGAGCCAGCAGCTGACCGAAAAGGAGTGGTGGTCTTCCTCAAGAACGCAAACCAGTAACATCCTATGGAAAGATCACCATCAACAAGAATGGTCATGCTACCCTGAACAGGTTACAACACATGATCCGTAAGAACAACTATCAAAAGGATCTTGGCATGGCTGCACTTTGGCATATCAGTGCATTTCTGAAGAGTCAAAAAGCGGTTGTGGTCAAGAGGAAGCACATTTGTGCTAACGAGAGTGCATAAACTTGGAAAAGATTTGACATAATCCATAATAAAGGAGAGTTTTAAGTAGAAACGGAAGAGGCCACAACGCCATGGTGGGGGTTAAAGACGCTAAGTGAAGCTTTGCCCCTTCCCCAGTCTGTCACTGGGAGATTGCCTTCAACCATTAGACGGGATTTGGCCTCAATGCTGGTGAGTGGGGCAAGCTGACTGGAAAATTCCAGTTGGCCTTATTAGACCCACTAAGGGGCTTAGTTTGCTACCCATCGCTTACACACCTGTAAGCATTACCCTGGCAAAACGCTATGTTTATGAAAGGTCTGGAAGTGGGGGAAGCCGGCCAGAAGACTGGCATAGTGGCAGGAAATTGGTGGCAGGCCAGTTCTGGACCCACCTCACCTCCATAGCGGTTTCCACATTTGGCTCACTATCTTTTGGTTCAACTCGGTAAGGGTACTCAGTGTTGTCCTGTACATGTAGCTGTCAACCTTGCAGAAATTTTTATACTGAAGGCAGTATGAAGACTGAAGATATATACGGATATCAAAGGAATCAAGGGAATAGAGTAGGAAGATGGAGCTAAATTAGAAAATCACTAACAGTCTTATTGAGTCAGGATAGATGCGTGAAACAATTGAATCGGATATATTGGCTGGAATTTTACCACCCTGCCCACCGTGGGAATCGGATTGGGTGGACAATGGGAAGTTGTGGTGACGTTCGATGGAATTTTATGGTTTCAGGACGAGCGAGGCCATAAACTCCCACCCACAATGTTACATATCATTCACTAAGCCTTTGATTGCAAATTAAAATTATTTAAAAATACATTTTATTTTTCAGTATCTGAACTGGACTAATTTCTCAAAGGCTATTTTATATCTATTATTACAAAATGGGAAGATTAATGAGGTATCACATTAGCAGGATACTAGTCTGAAATTGCCTTTTCGATTGCTGCTTCTAAAAACAAATAACCGTTCTTTCCATGAGATTTTAACCTTCCAAGCTGCTTTTGGATATTTGCCACCCAATACACTAACATGGAAAGTTGTTCTTTTCCAAATCCAGAGTTCATCTGAAGGCTCTCACAATGATCGCTCAATCTGGGGGGAATGAGACCAATCTGATCTACCTGCTGGGGACAAATGGCAAGGTAGCTGTCTTTGTCTCAACAGGTATATTTTGAGACTGGTGTTGTGAAAGGTTAAAAAGAGTAAAGAGGAGTTTGGCAACAGAGTAACTGTTGTTGTGTCGCCACTCTTGCTTTGCAGTTACTTAAAAACAACCTTTTAGGATAGAAAGTGAAACTGCAAAAGTGATCCTCTGCCTCCATTGGTGGTAACAAAGTACCACCCCGCCTTGCAGGAAAGGAATTAGAAGGGGAAGTCGCCACCAGGTACATCTTGCCCACAATACCCATCTCCAGCTCCCTTAATGTAATTCTCACTAAATTGTTGCTTATTCCAGCTCCCTTTCATTGAGTTCCATGGCTAGCTGACATTATAAGTAGCTCTCTCCCATCCCTTTCTTTCAGAATCATTTTCACACAGATGATTGGCTGGGAAGAAGAAGCAATGCAATCTTTTTTTCTGAAACATTAATTTTTCCTTTCAATCTAAGACACTGAGACCAATTACAGTCTCCCTACAGCTGCTGTCACTAAGACTGGCATAGCGATTAGCACTGGTGCCTCACAGCGTCAGGGACCCGGGTTTGATTTCCGGCTTGGGTCACTATCAGAGCGGAATCTGCACATTCTCCTCGCGTCTGTGTGGACTTCCTCCGGGTGCTCCAGTTTCCTCCCCAAAGTCCAAAAGACATGCTGGTTAGCTGCATTAGCCACGCTAAATTCTCCCTCAGTGTACGTGAACAGGCGCTGGAGTGTGGCAACTAGGGGATTTTCACAAAACTTCATGCAATGTTAATGTAAGCCTCCTTGTGACACTAATAAATAAACTTTAAACCAATTGATTTGAAACAAACTTGAATATGTATAGCTGAGCAATCCATTGTGGTAAAAGGGAGATTATGCATTTGAATTACATCTTGTCATGCCTGCAGGACACCCCAATAATGGAGAACAACTGGTGGATTACTTTTGTGGTGGAATCATTGTTATTATGTAGAGAATGCAGATAGAAAATATATCCTGCTGCATCTGATCCAATTTCTTCTTTAATATCTGCTGGTGGGTAGATGTCAAGTTTCATTTGGAAACACAGATGTTTGAGGAAGGGCTTGCAACATTCACTGCTAATTTTCTGTGGCTGCTTCCTGAGCTGAGTGTTTTAGCTTTTTTCCACTTCTGTTGATGGACTTCTGGCATTTGGAATGTTTAATTTTGTATTGTTAGAATCTCTCGACTGTCTTTACAGCCAGTCACCTTACTGCTGACCCCTACTTTCATCTCACTCTCTGTGCAAGTCTAATCTCAGTACAGTGTTGCACCTATTTTTGAATTCTTTGTTGTGGGATGTGGGCACTGCTGGTTGGACCAGCATTTATTGCCCATCTCCGAGAACATTGCTGTGGCTCTGAAGTCACATGTAGGCCAGACCAGCAAGGACGACAAATTGTCATAAAGATCCACATCGTTCACTAATGTCCTTTATGGAAACATGTGGGCCTTTATGACAATCGAAAGTGGTTTCATGGTCATCACCAGATTTTTAATTCCAAATTTTTATTGAATTCAAATTTCACCATTTGCTGTGGTGGGATTCGAGCCTGGGTCCCCAGAGTGTCACCCTGTATCTCTGGATTACTAATCTAATGACAATACCACTTCACCATGACCTCCCCAAAGTCACTGGTCTAATATTGCTATTAACATCCATAATCCCCCATCCTCAGCTGCTCATGAAATCATAGCTTCAGTCTATACTTTTTGCTCATCAGTATAGTGAAAAACATATTTCCTATTTTTGATCATGTGGGCAATTGTGAAATCTCTTGACGTATTTTAGAACATAAATTGTTAGAATTTCACTAAATAGAATATGTAAAAAAAAAGTCAATGTCAGGAGTAACTAAAGTAAAGGCATATGACTTGGTATCATGCATTGCTTTACTAATTGCACAAGGGATATTTGTATTCTGAAACAAAACTGTCTTAGTTGAAAATATGTTTGCTGTGGAAATATTGAACTGTTTCTAACAAGAAGCTGTAGTATCAAATTTGCTCTCAAGTTTGTAACATTGGAGAACAAACAACCATGTTCGTCATATCCCAGGCTTACAGTCTTCCCAAATCTAAAGGATTAAAAGCATGGTGACTTTCTTAATGTTGTGTTCTAGTTTCATAACTAAAAATTTACCTGCATATTGACAGTGTATCCCTTAAAATCAACCCAAGCTAAAGGTGTGTGATATTGCATTCCTGTGCTATTGCTCTTGTTGCCTTCTGCTTGTGGCAAAGGCACAAATAATATTTTCATACAATTACAAAGCCTGCAGGGAGCGGAGGGAAGTTTTCATAGACACTGGTCTTGGACTTTAAAGTTCACTGTAAAATGCATTTTGGTACATGCACCAGAGTGTACATATTTCCTTGTAAATATGATGTTTAAGGTTTTAAAGCTTGTTTATTATGGTCACAAGTAGCCTTACAGTAACACTGTATTGAAGTTACTGTGAAAGTCCCCTAGTTGCCACAGTCCAGTGCCTATTCAGGTACACTGAGGGAGAATTTAGCATGGCCAATGCACCTAACCAGCATGTTTTTCGAACCGTGGAAGGAAACCAGAGCACCTGGAAGAAACCCACGTAGATGTGGGGAGAACGTGTCAGACAATGACTCAAGCCGGGAACTGAAACTGAGACCCTGGTGCTGAGGCAGCAGTGCTAACCACTGTGCCATCCCAGTAGATGGGTCTACAGGCTGTGGTCATTCTCAGGCAGTAGGTTGTATATTTTCCTCACTTATGACATCTTTATTGCATGGGACCTGGGGCTTGAATTTGGCAGCTAAATAATTCATAGCCATTTATTTCAAATGTAAGAAAAATTAGAATATTACCAGTTTGTGATCTCCTGGATAAAGGACATGGAGTGATTCAATGTAATTTCCCTAGGAGCATTCAGAGATGCAGAAAAAATAATTCCCCTTTCGAAAATGTTTGCTTGATTTGTTGCTATGTTTAATTCGTTCATAAGTGTCTAAGAAATCCTTATGTAATTGATTTCCTTTTCTTTTGTGTTCTCGTTTCAGCCCAAATAGAAGTGATACCATGTAAAATCTGTGGAGATAAGTCTTCTGGAATCCACTATGGAGTCATCACTTGTGAAGGATGTAAAGTAAGTGATACCAAAGTGTAAATTTAATTCCCTCTAATTTATTATTGTCCCTTCCTCACCACTTCTCTGTTCAGTTCTTTTAGTCAGCAGGGAGGATGCAGGAGGTGATAATTGTACCTGTTTCTTTTGGGAAAAGCCATCTGATTAGATCCAATTCCCTGCCTTTTCCCCACACCTTTTTTAGATTGTCCCTTTTCATATTGTTACCCACTTGCCATTTAAAAGCCAAGATAGTTTCTGATCCCACCACTATGCACATTCCACGCACTCCCATTGCAAAAAAATTCTCTTCAAAATCTCCTTGAATTCTATATGGCAGCTTTCCCTTTGTACTGTCTAGTTTGGGAACACAAGAATAACACTTAATCAGCTTTATCTTAGCAAAGTGTCTAGTAATTTTGAATGTCTCTGAGAGAAGATCTAATATTCTATGTTCTAATGCAAAGATTCCATTCCTTTGTCTTTTCTCATTTCTGATATTATAGTGAATTCTTTCCAGGCTGTACATGGCGTAAGCATTCTTTCTAAAGTAACATCATCAATCGGCTACAATACTAAAGCTGCGCCAAGACTGATGATTAGTATAGACTTAGTATTATTTTGTTTGTATGCTATGTCCCTGTTTATAAAATCTAGGATTCCTTATCAGCTTATTAAAGTCTCTGCGTTCCTCTTACATATCAGGACATTGACTTTTTTTTCGTTCATTTGCTGGATGGAGGCGTCGCTGGCTGGGCATACATTTATTGTCTATCCCTAATTGTCCTTGAGAAGGTGGTAGTGAGCTGCCTTCTTGAACCACTGCAGTCCCATCCTGTGGTATAGGTACACCCACAATGTCACTGGGGAGAGAGTTCTAGGACTTTGACCCAGTGACAGTGAGGGAATGGTGATATATTTCCAAGTGAGTGGCTTGGAGAGAACTTGCAGGTGTTCCCAGGTATCTGCTGCCCTTGTCCTGCTAGGCAAGGCCTGCAACAGTTTAAAATTTAAATGTGGAAGCAGAAGGGATACAAACGTTACAAACAAGGAGTAGGCCATTCAGCCTCTCGAGCCTGCTCTGCCATTTAATAAGATCATGGCTGTTCTGATAACAACCTCAAATCTGCATCCCGCTTACTCTCAATTTAAAAAGATAATTTAACCTTTACAATTGTGTGCATCAGCCTGCAATCTTCCAATGTTGCTATACCTCCTGACCACTTTAAAAACTTCTTTCTTATTCTTGCTGCTTTTATGATTTTGTGAGTGATGTGAGATTTGTGACATTCAAGAGGAAAGAAACTATTTGGTGTTGTAGAACAGATTTTCTCCCATTCAGTCTTGAATTTCTCTCTGGAACAAAACCAAAGGAGGTTTGCTGCAATGTATTGCACACTTTTGAGACTGAAGATAACAATCTGTATTGACTTTTAGCTTAGGGAAGCCCCTCAGTCTCCGAGACCAGTTGTGCTTATGACTGTGCATTAGGGTGAAATTGCTCAATGAATGCCAAGTTACAGGTAGTGTGTGATGTGGAATTGTTGCTGCTGGGAAGTAACAACTGCCATAACCAATAGCTTTCATCCTTTTTCTCAATGCAATACAAAATATGAAAGTCGATTCTGCAGCCTAACCACAAACTGTAACAGGTACAGTTTACTTGCCCATAGCTAGTATAGATGGAATTTGCCAAAAAGAATCTTCCAATCTGCTTTAGGTGATTCACTCTGATAACTGATTTAAGTTGCTGAACCACAGCCGGATGATGGATAATTTGTACCATCCATACATATTGGGTGGCACTGTGGTTAACACTGCTGCCTCACAGCGCCAGGGAGCTGGGTTCAATTCCTGGTTTGGGTTGCTTCGTTTCCTTTGGATACTCCAGTTTCCTCCCACAGTCCGACAGACATGCTCATTAGGTGCATTGGCCATGCTAAGTTCTCCCTCAGTGTACACGAACAGGCACCAGATAGTGGCGACCAGAGGATTGTCACAGTAACTTCAGTGTTAATGTAAGCCTACTTGTGCCACTAACTAAAACTGGATTGTGTGAGGACCCAAAGTGAATAGGATTGCTACCCCATTGCAACATGCATTGAGCTTCTGGTGGTTTGGGCCATTTAATAAGATCATGGCTGTTCTGATAACAACCTCAGATCTGCATCCCGCTTACCCCCAATTTCAAAAAGATAACTTAACCTTTACAATTGTGTGCATCAGCCTGCAATCTTCTGATGTTGCTACACCTCCTGACCACTTTGTAAACTTCTTTTGTATTCTTGCTGCTTTTATGATTTTGAGAGTGATGTGAGATTTGTGACATTCGAAAGGAGAGAAATTATTTGACATTACGGAACAGACCATTATTTTCCCCCATTCAGTCTTGAGTTTGTCTCTGGAACAAAACTAATGAGGGTTTGCTGCAATGTATTGCACACTTTTGAAACTGTGGGCTTGAAGATTCTCAGACCTTGTGTAATTCTATACAGTAGTTAAGATTCTGAGTTGTCAAACATCATTTAATCTTGACATTTACTTCCATTTATTCTGAATCATGGGAAAATAATTGATAAATGTCTACATTAACATGTCTTATAAAGTTTAATTGTGTACATAGTTTCAGATAGAGAATCTGTCAGGAGACAAAAAAGGGACTTGCATTCATATAGTGCCTTTCATGGTGATCGGCCATTGTAGTGAAGTGCTTCACAGCCAATAAGGTGCTTTTGAAATGTGCTCACTATTGTAGTGTGTAGAAAACGCAGCAGCCAATTTGCGCACAGCAAGTCCCACTCGAAGCAAACTGGTCATAGCTAGCTAATCTGTATTGGTGATGTTGTTTGAGGGATATCTAAATATGGTAAGACACTGTCCTTCTTCAAATTAATGCCTTGGGTTCTTTCTGTCCACCAGAAAGGACAGATGGAGCCTTGGTTTAGTATCTCACCTGAAAGTCAGCACCTCTGACAATGCAGCGCTCCCTCAGTACTGCAGTGGACTACCATCCTTGATTCTGTTTTGTCTGGTCCCATCTACAAGGCTGAGAGTGCCACCAACTGCACCACAGCCGACACACAACAGGCCACAGTTGTTGGCAGAAATTCTGCTCAGCCACTCCACGTTCATTGTGTTCTACTGAAATTTCATCACTGTACCACAAAATTTATAATTTATGTTTAGCATGGAACAAGCACAACTTTCTTCACCATACTCAAATGTAGACTGGAACACTAACCACAGTAACCAATGCTGGCTCTCATCATTATGAATAATAATTTCTGCTAATAATAATTGACATGACAAGTGTTATTTATTTTAAGTTGACACTATTCATTCTTACAGCCAGAACTACTAAATTCCTTGGTTGTAAAGTACAGCTTCTTTAGTGGCTTACGTTAGCCAGAACTGTATTTCATTTTGATGTTTATTACTGATATTCCAAAGCTGTTGGGCTGATGTCCCATTTACATCCCTCGTAAACTTAAGCATATCCAAAACCCTACTGCCTCTAACTCATAGAGTCATAGAGGTTTACAGCATGGAAACAAGACCTTTGGCCCAACTTTTCCATGCTGCCCAGTTTTTACCACTGAGTTAGTCCCAATTGCCCACATTTAGCTTATATCCCTCTAAATCCACCTCAACCATGTAACTGTCTAATGCTTTAAAACGACAAAATTGTACTTCTACTACTTCCTCTGGCATCTCATTCCAGACGCTCACCATCCTCTGTGTGAAAAAATTGCTCTCCTGGACTCTTTTGTATCTCTCCCCTCTCACCTTAAACCTGTGCCTTCTAGTTTCAGACTCCCCTACCATTTGGAAAAGATGTTGACTATCTATCTTATCTATGCCCCTCATTATTTTACAGACATCTATAAGGCCACCCCTAATCCTTCTATGCTCCAGAGGAAAAAGGTCCCAGTCTATCCTGCCTATCCTTATAACTCAAACCATCAAGTCCCAGTAGCATCCTAGTAAATCTTTTCTACACTCTTTCTAATTTGATAATATCCTTTCTATAATAGAACAACCAGAATTGGATGCAGCATTCCAAGTGTGGCCTTCCTAATGTCTTGTACAACTTCAATAAGACATCCCAACTCTTGACCAATGAAATCAAACATGCGAATGCCTTCTTCACCATGCTGTCCACTTCCAAGGAGATATGAACCTGTACTCCTAGATCACTTTGTTCTATAACTCTTCCCAATGCCCTACCATTAACTGAGTAGGCCCTGTGCTGATTCAATCGATCAAAATCACCTCGCATTTATCTAAATTAAATTGCACCTGTCATTCGTCAGCCCATTGGCCCAATTAATCAAGATCCCTTTGCAATCCTAGATGACCTTATTCTCTGTCCACTATGCCACTAATCTTGGTGTCATCTGCAAGCTTACTAACGATGCCTCCTATAACCTCATCCAAATCATTTATATAAATGACAAATAACAGTGGACCCAGCACTGATCCCTGAGGCACACCACTGGTCGCAGGCACCCAGTTTGAAAAACAACCCTCTACAATCACTCTCTGTCTTCTGTCCTCAAGATAATTTTGTATCCAGTTGGCTATCTCACCCTGGATCCTGTGAGATTTAACCTTATGCTACAACCTTCCATGCAGTACCTTATCAAAGACCTTACTGAAGTCCATGTGGACAACGGCAGTTGCACTGCCCTCATCGACCTTCTTGGTTACCCCTTCAAAAAACTCAATTAATTTTGTGAGACATAATTTTCCACTCACCGAAGCCATGCTGACTGTCTCTAATCAGTCCTTGCCTCTCTAAATGCTGTAGATCATGTCTCTCAGAATACCTTCCAACAGCTTACCCACTACAGATGTTAAGCTCAGCGGTCTGTAGTTCCCCCCAGGCTTTTCCCTGCAGCCCTTCTTAAACAAAGGCACAACATTTGCTGCCCTCCAACCTTTAGACACCTCACCTGTGGCTGTTGACTACCTCACAGCAAGTCCTTGTTCCTGGTGACCTAATTTGATTCCCAATCTGGCAATGCCCTGATTTTTAAAATTCTCTTTCCTGCTCTCGGAATTCTCTGTGGCCTTGTTTTTTTCTTTTCTCTGTAACCTCCCGCTACCCTCTGATATCTCTGGTTAAGAATAGCCACATCAAAGCCTCTCACAGCGACAAATAATGCACAGAAGCCCGAGCTCACAAGAAGAGGAATGAGTGACACTACCTTAAAGAAAAAGATCATTCTTGCAAAAATACTGCGTTATAAAGAGAACGTGACAATAATGTAGCGCCTATAATATCCTCAAGATGTTCCAAAATGAACTGCCAGAACATCAAGGACGTCTATATTTACCCAACCTAGGAAGCAAAATCTCCAGGGAAAGTGACGTAGAGATTGACATCCATGCAAGAATTGGTAAAGTAGCATTTGTCTTCCAGGGCTCTGTATAGTCTGGGCATCCAACACCATCAAAGCAGCTGTTAGGTCCTCTTATTCCTTTAACAGACGAGGGGACAGCACTGGAACGGGGTTTTTAAATGTTTTTTTTTAATTGAACAGAATTTAAGAAAATTAACATGACAAAGACAGTATTGTTAGCACAGTGATTAGCACTGCTGTTTCACAGTGCCAGGGACTCAGGTTTGATTCCTGGCTTGGGTCACTGCGTGTGTGGAGTTTGCACGTTCCCCCTGTGTCTGTGTGGGTTTCTTCCAGGTGCTCCGGTTTCCTCCCACATTCTGAAAGACGTGCTGTTTAGGTGTCTTGACCCGAACAGCCGCCAGTCTGTGATGACTAGAGGAGTTTGACAGTAACTTAATTTCAGTGATAATGGAAGCCTTACATGTCACTAATAAGTAAACTTTACTTTTTTAAAAAAAAAGCGAAAAGAAAAAGAAAAACGAACTCGAGTCTGGTGTTTACTGCCAGCCCAATACTGAAAGTTGAACAGGATCTTGGGGAAAAAAAACTGAAAACTGAACACACAGTTCCAAACTATATTTCAACTCTTATCTCGTTACTGGAAATGTTTTTTGCAGTCTCTCTATCTAGAGAAAACAATTCTTGCAGCTGCTGTTGTTTATCTAAATTGTGTATTCTTCAGAAATGCAGTTAATTTTCAGCTAATCTTTAGCCTTCTGAGTTTTAAAATGTAGTCAAGTTAGCAGTCAATTTTTTTAAGTTTAGCAGAATTAGTTACTTAGGCAGAAATATCTTAAAATGAAGTCTTTGCATAGACTGAAGCAAACAGGACTAAGCAAACACGGGATCCCTCAGCAGCCATGAAGCTGTGACTCTTCATTTTCAAAGTAGCACCACCTGCAGTTTATGTCAGACGTGGAAATGAACAGGAAGAGTGTTAGCTAAGCTGGATGTTTTTTATCATTGTTTCCAACATTGGATCGTGGGCTTTAGATGGAGAGACAGCATCACCAATGCGAAGTGTGACAGAGAACTGGGCATAAGCACCACTGGGACACTGTAACCAAGATAACACCATGACATGATCTTTGCTTTTTGGACGTATGCCCTCAGCAGGTTGGCAGGAGAATGAATACCACCATTTGGGAAAAAAGACTGGGCTGGCCAAAGAGGACTCAGCAAGATACATTTCAGGAGGACGACTTCAAGAGCTGGATATCACCTGAGCTAGACCGATAATGCATTAGTCTTGTTCATTGTCCCACACTGGACCACAGGATCGAAGTCTAAGATCCCATTGCCTAAGCTACCCATGATTTGCAAGTTTAATTTTACTTTTGAACTTCACTTCACCGTAAAGTAGGTATTTAATCAATACATGGGAAAAGGCATGAGTAGTTTATCAATCTGTGTCAACTGCTTGTTCCAAGCTGTGGGATACCTGCTATTTCTTGGCAGGTCTGACGCTGCGAGGCAATGGAAATGCTGCATACTTTCACAAATTGACACTGTTAGTCACAGCTGTGTCAGGTTTTCCTGCTAAAAAAAATTTGTTTTCTGAACCAGGGTTTCTTCAGGCGAAGCCAACAGAATAACGCTGCATACTCGTGCCCACGCCAGAGGAATTGCTTGATTGATCGAACTAATCGCAATCGGTGCCAGCACTGCCGATTGCAGAAGTGTCTTACTCTTGGAATGTCACGTGATGGTAAGAGAAAACTGGAACCTGTCTTTTTCGCAAATCACCTCCTGCTCAATATTGTATTTATTATTTCACCTTTCTGTATTAGGCATTGTGTGTGCACTTTACGAATTATCCACATCTAGGAAACTAAATTGGCCTTGCTTCAAGTAGTTTGTTGATTTTGGACCAAGAACAGACCCCAGGTCCAACAAGCTGTTTAACTGATTCACATTGGGAAACATTCATTGGCAGCACTTCAGTGAGAAGCTGGCTGTGTTCTGGCATTCATATTGGCTCAGGGTGTCCTGTGAGACAGACAGCCAAATTTCAAATCACATCACATTGAGTTTGTACGTGTCCCTATCTGCTAGTATAAATTCCATGCATTAAACCCAAATAAACATATTCCTGGCCAAACTATAAATTTTATGTATTTATTCAGAGGAGGCAATGGCCTTGTGATATTATTGCAAGAGTATTAACCCAGAAACTCAACTAATGTTTTGGGGACCTGGGTTCGAATCCCACCATAACAGCTGGTGGAATTTGAATTCAATAAAAAAAAACCTGGAATTAAAAATATACTGATGATCATGAAACCATTGTTGATTGTCAGAAAGACCCATCTGGTTCACTAAAGTCCTTCAGAGAACGAAATGTGCCATCCATACCTAGTCTGGCCTACATGTGACTCTGGAGCCACAGCAATGTGGTTGACTCTCAACTGCCCTCCAAGGGCAGCTAGGGATGGGCAATGAATGCTGGCCAGCTGGCGATGCCCATGTTCCACAAATGAATTTTTTAAAAATTCCAAGGCACAAAGCCAGATGCTCCAGTTCATCCTCCTAGATCCGGGCGTTAATGTGATGCCCAATTATCTTTCTTTTTAATAAGTGGCACTTGAAGCCTATCCCTCCATCATCAATTTCACCTCCAGGCACCAGCACATTTTAGAAGTTTCTCCAATTTGACTTTTCTTTACTCCTTCCGTTGAGCGAGCGATTGAGTGGTCTGTAGTCACAAAAACATCCAAATTAGTTATTTTTATCTCCAGTATACAGAAACCCCGAGCATCATCAATATACAAGCAGTCCTTTTCTTGGTAGGGGTGGGTAATGTATTTAACAGGGTTTGACTACTGACAGCCTGCTGATGGAATGTTGCTGTGGAGCTGGGAAATGGAATGCACTTTAGTAAAAGGCAGCATTCTCGTCAATTTCATGTTGCTGCGTTCTATTAAGATGCATTTCGATAAATCATTGGTTGATTTTTAAATTCTCTGCTTTCCATTCTGTATCGCTGTTCGTCTGCTTTTTTTACATTGGAAAACTTGACTTTTAACGCTCTTTTTGAGAAAAACAAATCGTATCGCCTGCACTCACGTTTTGGCAGTTTTAAACATTATTGTCCACAGTAGGATTTTTAAGTATATTTTCCCAGATTATAAGAAGGCAAAGCCCCTAAGATGAAAGGAGGTTAATAAGCGAGCGAAAGTTCAAGACAAAGAAAAGCAATTTCTTGGCTTATCTTGCTGATCAGAAAATATCTTACAGCTGATTTTTTATTGACAATCAAAGAGGATCCGTGATCCGTTTTCTGCCCTGTCAGCGCTTGTTCATTTTAAACTTGGCATTCAGACATAATATCGGAGCACTATTCCGTGCATAGCTCACAGCCACCTGAGCAGCAGTGCCTGGGAGTGCCAGGAAGCACTAAAGAGTTTTGCCCTCACCTAGAGGAGTGGGAGACATTTTATTGTAATGTTTTCTGCACCCTCTCCTTTCCTTCTCCCCTATTTACTCTATGAATGGTATGTTTTGTCTGTATGGTGCACAAGAAACAATACTTTTCATTGCATTCCAATACATGAGTGCCGATAATACATCAAATTCATGTTTCCCAGCAAATAAAGAGCAGGAGAAATGGAGTTTTCAACATCAAGGCAGAAATGGAAGGGCAGCACGGTGGCACAGTGGTTAGCACTGCTGTCTCATAGTGCCACGGACCCAGGTTTGATTCCTGGCTTGGGTCACTGTCTGTATGGATTCTGCACGTTCTCCCCGTGTCTGCGTGGGTTTCCTCCAGGTGCTCCGATTTCCTCCCACATCTGAAAGATGTGCCGGTTAGTTGCATTGGTCATTCTAAATTCTCCCTCAGTGTATCCGAATAGACGCCAGAGTGTGGCAACTTGCGGATTGTCACAGTAACTTCATTGCAATGTTAATGTAAGCCTACTTGTGACACTAATAAGTAAACATCTTCTGTAGTTCCTGGGGCTAAAGGGGTCGAGGGGTATGGGGGGAAGGGGGGAATCAGGATATTGAATTTGATGATCAGCCATGATCAAAATGAATAGTCAAGTGGGCTGAAGAGGCCGAATGGCCTACTGCTGCTTCTAGTTTCTATCAAAATTACAACAAAGTTGGCTGATGTCTGAAGAGAATACTTTCCCTTTTTAAATAATGGACCTCATTTAAGGACCTATAACAATTGGATGAGTAACGGCGTGACTGTACAATTATTAATAAGGGGATTTGATGGCCAGATATTTCCTAATAAGGGCTTTTCCCTTGTTTTCCTATAGCTGTGAAGTTTGGCCGCATGTCCAAAAAGCAACGTGACAGCCTCTACGCGGAGGTACAGAAGCACCAACAGCACCAAGAGCAGCTGGCAACAAAGGAGGATTCCGAGGGACTTGCGCGAGTCTACACAAACAGCGTCAGTAGTGGACTGGGGGATCTGGATGACATCAGCAGCACATTCTCAGACGGCCTCCTGTTTGACTTTCCGCTAACCCCTGACGGCGGGAGCAGTTTTTATAATTTTGATCTTTCAACCTCTGCCGAACCGTCTCCCGATCAGTCTGCTATAGACGTGAATGACATTAAACATATCAAGCAGGAATCCATATATGAAATCATGCTGGAGCCCAGCTTGTTCTCGTATCCCTCGCCAGAGAATGGTCAGCTAGCCACAGGAATTTCAATGGCGGAGATAGGTATGCATCATTGCTGTTCCTTATTAAGTCAGTATCTAGATCTGTGCTAGAAATGTGGGCTGACGTTCACTTATTCTGCTCACGAGATTACAAAATAATTGATGGCTGCAAAACCCCATTTAGTCCAATCTAATTCCTCCACCCAGACAAATCCTCATTTTTTTTATTCCCTCGTAACCCGCTATACTGCGAAATGAATGTTTCTCTCTGAAATGATTAAGAACACACTGGGGTGTGTTTACATTCCCCTGCCAGGTGGCACGGTAGCCCAGTGGTTAGCACTGCTGCCTCACAGCGCCAGGGACCCGGGTTCAATTCTGGCCTTGGGTCACTGTCTGTGTGGAGTTTGCACGTTCTCCTCGTGTCTGCGCAGGTTTCCTCCAGGTGCACTGGTTCCCTCCCACAGTCCAAAGGTGTGCAGGTTAGGTGAATTGGCCATGCTAAATCAACCCAAGTGTCAGGGGATAAGCAGGATAAATGCATGGGGTTACAGGAATTAGGCCTGGGTGGGATTGTGGTTGGTGCGTACGCGATGGGCCAAATGGCCTCTTTCTGGAGGAATTCTATGATTCCATACTGTGTTGATTTTATCCAAATATTTGTGTATCCCATTAATAACTTGAAACTGAGCCTTATGATAAGGTATGGAGTTGAACTTCAGTATTGGGCCAACGTCTGCTGTCAAGGTAATAAAGAACTTATAGCCTCCTCCATTTCTGCATGAAATGGGACCGTTGCTTTGAGGGTGAGGAGCAGGTGCATGGCTAAATAACAGTCACAAAGAGTTGTTGTCTGTCACTCTGCCAATATCTTTACAAAAACAGCTAGATTTTACTATAGCTCAGCATCCTGCGGCATGTGCTGTTAGTTTGACTTGTTCCAATTCACTGAGATATTATCACTTTCAGAGATTCGGCAGGTAAATGCGCAGAGAGGGAAATAAGTGAATCTGGGACCTGAGTGGAAGCAATTGGGGATGGAGGGGGTGGGGCGAAGGGCTGGAGTTTACATGCCCCTGCCAGGTGTGTTTGCAGAGGGCACCTAACTAAAATGGGTGCCAGTGCCACCACCTTATTGCTGACCCCCATAATACAGAGATGGAGGGTGGGGTTGCAGTGGAGGTTACCAAATTTGGCAGCTAGCCTGCCAGATTTAAATAAATAATGAAGGGTCAACTAAACTTATTAACAACTCTGATGATGAGCTGTCCATGCCTTAATTTGGTTGGCCTGGTCAGTCAATGTTCAGGGGAAGGGATGCTGGCTTTTTAAAGGAGTGCAAAAGGAAGGGAGGGGTCACCATTTTCAGAGGGTGGCCTTTGCGCACTGGGGAACTGCTCCATAAGATAGTACTGTCCCCACCCCTCCTTTCTACCCTCTTGCTTTAAAGCTCACATCAATCCAGAGCTCCTCTCTAAACTGCCCAGATCCTTCCTGCCTAATACCCCAGACTGTCCCAGTCCAAGATCCATGGGCTATCTTTTGGGTCTGCTTGCAGTCCCAGCTGTGTCCATTAGTACCCTCTTGGTGCTGGTGGGACTGCTGGAGTTACAAGGCAGTCGATTAGCAGGCAGCTCCCCAGTGAAAGGTGTGTTAGGACTGCAGTGTGAGCTGGTGTACAATGAGTCCACACTGACTTTGCTTCTAGGAGGGTGGGGCAGAGTGTGAGCTATTTACAACTCCCCCCTCCCTCAACCCTTCCCCTCTCTCCAGAGGGGTATCCGCTTAATCACTGAAAATTAAAACCATTTAAAATGGAAACAGATGAAGAATTGGGAAGGCGGGTGAAGACAATGCCAAAACAAGTACAGAAAGAGAAATAAAGAGACAGAAAGAAAGATTGGATTAATCGAGGGGGAAAGCACACAGGAAAAATAAGAAAGAAGAATTACATATTAAAATTTGACGTTTAAATGTCCCTGAAAAATTTCAAAACCAGGGGAAGTGAGATACCACACATGTAACAGTGGGGTTTCAGTGCCAAATAATGAACAATTACAGAGTACTATGGCTACTAATTAATACCCAAAGTATCTGCAATGGGTTTCATTTGTGTCTGTCTTGAAGTACGGTGGCACAGTGGTTAGCAGTGCTGCCTCACAGCATCAGGTTCCCGGGTTCAATTCCCAGTTTGGGTCACTCTCTATGTGGAGTTTGCACATTCTCCCCTTGGGTTTCCTCCGGGTGCTCTGTTTCTTCCCACAATCCAAAGATGTGCGGGTTAGGTAGATTGGCCTTGCTAAATTGCTCCTTAATGTTGGGGATTAGCAGGGTAAATGCATGGGGTTATGGGGATAGGTACTGGGTGGGATTGTGGTCGGTGCAGATTCGATGGACCGAATGGCCTCCTTCTATGATTCTATGAACAGTTTCACGATTAAAGAATCATTGGAGAATCAACAGCAAAATGTCATTTTGACAAAGCTAACAAAAAGAATGGCGTAAATTGGACAGCGACACTTTTACATTTGGAGCTTTAAGTTTGTTCCTTGCCTTATATAAATAGTGGTGGGTGCCATTTGCCTCGCATTATTTTGAGAGCACATTGTGTATCATGATGTCATTTTATTTGCATGTTTTCTCTTCCTTAATCCAATGTTTCATAGCATCATAGAATCCTACAGTGGAGGGGGAGGCCATTCAGCCCATTGTGACAACAATCTCACCCAGGTTCTATCGCCACAACCCCATATATTTACCCTGCTAACCCTCCTGACACAGGGGCAATTTAGCATGGCCAGTCAACCCAATCTGCATACCTTTGGGCTGTGGGAGGAAACCCACACAGACATGGGGAGAATGTGAAAACACTGCAGACAGTGACCCAAGCCAGGAATCGAACTCAGGTCCCTGGCACTGTGAGGCAGCAGTGCTAACCACTGTGCCACCATGACGTCTGCATTTCTTTCCTTCTCTTTTCTTAATATCTCTATCTGTACCAGATTTGATGCTGAATTTTCAATGCTGGAGATTTCTTTTGGTTGCCCAGCTCTCCAAGCCCTAAGAACATAAGAACATAAGAAATAGGAGCAGGAGTAGGCCATCTAGCCCCTCGAGCCTGCCCCGCCATTCAGTAAGATCATGGCTAATCTGTCGTGTCTCAGTTCCACATTCCCGCCCTCTCCCCATAACCCTTAATCCCCTTGCCTATCAAAAACCTATCAACCCGCGTCTTAAATATATTTAGTAAGGTAGCCTCCACCACTTCAACGGGCAGAGAATTCCAGAGATTCACCACCCTTTGAGTGAAGAAGTTCGTCCTCAACTCCGTTCTAAACCGCCCCCCCTTTATCGTGAGGCTGTGCCCTCTAGTCCTACTGTCCTTTCTGAGCGGGAAGAGCCTCTCCACCTCTATCTTATCCATCCCATTCATCATCTTATACGTCTCAATGAGATCTCCCCTCATTCTTCTAAACTCTAACGAGTACAAGCCTAGTTTATTCAGCCTCTCCTCATAGTTCAACCCCCTCAACTCCGGTATCAGCCTAGTAAACCTCCTCTGCACTCCCTCCAAGGCTAAAATATCCTTGCGTAAGTGTGGCAACCAAAACTGCACACAGTACTCCAGCTGCGGCCTCACCAGTGCCCTATACAGCTGCAGCAAGACCTCCCTACTTTTATATTCAATCCCCCACGCTATGAAGGCCAGCATCCCATTAGCCTTCCTGACCACCTGCTGCACCTGCAGGCTGGGTTTTTGCTACTCATGCACAAGGACCCCGAGGTCCCTCTGCACCGTTGCATGCTGCAGTTTTTCGCCATGTAAGTAATAGTCCTTCCTACCATTATTCCTACCAAAGTGGACAACCTCACATTTGCCAACATTAAATTCCATTTGCCAGTTCCTGGCCCATTCGCCCAGCCTATCTAGATCCTTCTGCAGACTCTCCACACCCTCCGCACAATTTGCCGTTCCACCAATCTTGGTGTCATCAGCAAATTTTGACACCATACACTCGGTTCCCTCCTCCAGATCATCAAAATAAATGGTAAATAGCTGAAACCCCAGCACCGACCCCTGGGGTACTCCACTAGTCACCAACCACCAATCCGAATAGCACCCATTGACCCCCACTCTCTGCCTCCTATTTGACAGCCAATCCTCTATCCACGCTGACACCCTACCCCCAACTCCATGTCCCCTGATCTTCTGTAATAACCTCTTGTGAGGCACCTTATCAAACGCCTTCTGAAAATCAAAAAACACCACATCCACCGGCTCTCCTCTATCCACTGCCCGAGACACATCCTCATAGAACTCCAATAAATTCGTCAGACACGACTTCCCCTTAAAGAAACCGTGCTGCGTCTGCTCTATCAAACAATTCTCCTCAAGATGCCTCGCTATTTTCTCCTTGATCACGGATTCTAACATTTTACCTACAACAGACGTTAAACTAACTGGCCTATAATTCCCTGCCTTTTGCCTGCCACCCTTCTTAAACAACGGCGTAACATTAGCCGTTTTCCAATCTTCCGGCACTTCCCCGGAATCCAGCGACGTTTGGAAAATAATCACCAAGGCATCCACTATCACCCCCGCCATTTCTTTCAGAACCCTTGGATGCATTCCATCCAGTCCTGGGGACTTGTCCACAATCAGTCCCTCCAGTCTGTCGAGCACTGCCTCTCTAGTAACAATAATGTCATTTATTAATGTCATTCAATAAGCCCTATTTCTGTCGCTGTGCCAATCAGTATTAACTGGCATTTCCAACTTCATGGGCAAAATCCTTCTAAAGCTGAACTGTTTAATGGCAAATGGCTTTGCTTCATTAAGTCCAGACCCAATAGGAGAGCAATCAATACAAGTGCCTAGAAATGCAATTTTTCTTGTGAGAAAAGGGGTCATTATAAATAGCATCCATTGGATTAAATTCATAAATATTTCTGATTCTGAGCTGAGTATTTTGTGTTGTCACTTTAAAACCTGCATTCTCTTTAGATCGGGTAGCGCAGAACGTGGTGGAATCACACTCGGAGACTTGCCAGTACACAGTTGAAGAGTTAAAGCAGTTTGCCTGGCAGCCCTATACACAGGAGGAAATCAGCAACTTTCAAAACAAGGTATTGATCAAACCTTGACACAAAGTACAAATCTTCACAGGTTAAAAACCCAAAGGCTAGTTTGAAATGATACATTCCTATTCACTCCAAATTCATAACGTGGGGAAGAAGATATTTTCTACTGAAGTGAGAGGCTGTTTATAGAGACAGTGCAGAATACAAATTCCACTGAGGTTTTTTTTACCCTCCATAACCATTCTCAGTAGTGAGAGTCACATACCAACCGACTCAAGAACAGCTTCTTCTCTGCTGCTGTCGGACTTTTGAATGGACCTACCTTGCATTAAGTTGATCTTCCTCTACACCCTAGCTATGATTGTAACATTACATTCTGCACCCTCTCCTTTCCTTCCCTATGAACAGTCTGTTTTGTCTGTATAGCATGCAAGAAACAATATTTTTTGCTGTTTGTTAATACATGTGACAATAATAAGTCAAATCAAAATCAAATCAAAGTGTATCCTTCTGCTTGTCTAGTCTTGACAATCCCAGTGCACTTCTGGCTGGTCTCCCACATTCTACCTTTCCTTAACTTGAGGACATCCAAACTCTGCTGCCTGTTTCTTATCTTGCACCAAGTCCCATCCCTTTCTCACTCCTACATTTTCCGGCTGTTCATGCCAGTAGGATCTTCCTGTCCTGCCAACAGCGCAATCCCAATGCTGGTTTGACGGCGGCGAGGGATGTGTTCGGTGAGAAACCCCATTAACAATGGCGGGAGTAGAAGATCCTGCCCCTGGCCAGCAGCAGGCTGCCTCCACCGGCGGATTGCGTGGAATATCCCACCCAAGCGCCCAATCAGACAGCATCTTGATTTTAAAATTCTCATCCTTGTTTTTAAATTCCTCCCCCGAGCCCCTGCCTATCTCTACAATCTCCTGCAGCCCTCTGAGATATCTGCACACCTCAGATTCCGCCTCTTGTGTATAGCATAATGTAATCGTCTGTCATTGCCCCTAAGCTATGAAATATCATTGCTATACCCCTTGGCTTCTCTAATTACTTTCCACCTTTAAGATGCTCTTTTATAACCTATCTCTTTTGCCAGGTTTTCGCTCACTGATCTATTATGTCCTTATGTAGTCAGGTGTCATATTTGATAATGCTCCTGTAAAGAACCTTGGGATGTTCAACTATGTTAAAGGTGCTGTATAAATATAAGTATTTATTGTTGCTTTCTCATTCAGTTAATGGGAAACTTCGCCTCAGTCAATGCACTGAAACAGCTGGGATTGCTTAAGAGTTTGTTAGATGTTGTTCCACAGGCTTTAAGCTTCATAACTGTAATCACTAAAGCCAGCAGCATGTTTTGCGGGGTGACATGGTGGCACAGTTGTTAGCACTGCTGCCTCACAGCGCCAGGGATTAGGGTTTGATTCTGGCCTCGGGTGACTGTCTGTGTGGGATGGGCTTGAGTAAGATGCTCTATCAGAGGATCTGTACAGACTTGATGAGCCACATAGCTCCTTCTGCATTGTAGGGATTCTATCACACAAATAAAAGGAGAATTGGGCTGCACTTCACCTAGCAATAAACCAGAGCTTTGACATATTCTCCAAGAATTATATATTTATTTATTAGTGTCACAAGTAGGCTTACATTAACACTGCAATAAAGTTAGTGTGAAAATCCCCTGGTCACCACACTCTGGTGCCTGTTCAGGAGTACGGAGGGAGAATTTAGCATGGCCAATGAACCTAACCTGCATGTCTTTTGGACTGTGGAAGGAAACCGAAGCACCCGGAGGAAACACATGCAAACACAGGGAGAATGTGCAGACTCCGCACAGTGACCCAAGTCAGGAATCAAACCCAGGTCCCTGGCGCTGTGAGGCACTGTGCCACCATATTGCAGATATCTTCTTTCTAACCACAAAAGCTTGATTTGCAACAATTGCATACTATGTTATAAGAATTACCCAATTATAAAAAAAGTATAGATAAAGGAACATATTGATCACTCAGTCACTATTACTTGTTGGGTATAATCTACAGTATAAAACTTACATTTACTTTGATTCTGTGTTTGTTGAACAGTCCTGTGAGGCCATGTGGCAGCAGTGTGCAATCCAAGTGACAAATGCAATCCAGTACGTGGTGGAATTTGCCAAGCGGATCAGTGGATTCATGGAGCTATGTCAGAATGATCAGATCATACTTCTCAAAGCAGGTACCTAGCACATTTCACTCTGACAAAAAGGTGCTGATGGGCACTAAACATTGTTTTTAGGAAATATGGACATTGGGATTTAACGGGAATGTTTCAGGAATGACAAATGAAAATCCACAGCGGCAATAATAGCACCAAAAGCAGGAGTAAAGCTGAGGGCTTGAGTAGCACTAAGAATTCTAACCCTATATTGTTAACTTCAGGGCAGCACAGTGGCACAGTAGTTAGTACTGCTGCCTCACAACGCCAGGGGCCCAGGTTCAATTCCCGGCTTGGATGACTGTCCATGTGGAGTCTGCAAGTTCTCTGTGTTGTCTACGTGGGTTTCTTCCAAGTGTTCTGGTTTCCTCCCACACACCAAAGACATGCTGGTTAGGTGCGTTGGTCATGCTAAATTCTCCCTCAGTGTACCCAAACAGGCACTGGAGTATGGCGAGTAGGGGATTTTCATAGTAACTTCATTGCAGTGTGAACGTAAGTCTATTTGTGACTGATAAATAAACTTTTTTAACTTTACTTTCAGGTTGAATCCAAGTGAGTTCACAGACTCTCTATTGGACATCATTCAAGGGCCTGTAATGAAGGGACAGCACAGACTGCACATTGAGTCAGCAGCATCAGATAGAATACTTTCCAATTTATTTTTTACCTTATCCTTGCAGTTCATAGTCACCGTTACAAAAATGTTATTTCTGGAGCATTCGCTGCCCTGGTTGATGTAAATGTGCTTCCCCCAAAGTTTTCATCAGTCATAGGCAAATTATCCTGCTTTCAGAAGATTGCAACTATAATAGATTCAATAGCAAAGATAATTAAATACAGGATACATGCCCAAAGCTGGTAAAACTACTGGACCTCACTGGAAGGAACTAATAGCTATAGAAAGCCAACTTCACTTCTAGAGGCCTTTCAGGTTCTAAAATGTCCCAAGGCTCTTTAAAGAGGCTCAGAGAATGTGAAAAGAAGGACAGAGGTTGAGGAGGTGATTGAAAAGCTCATGAAGGTAGAAAGAGAGCAAGATAGATGAAGTTCAGGAATAGAGTTCTTAAGAGGAGGGACATGGTGCTAAAGACCCTATACTGATGTTGAAGCAGAGAGAGGGATATGTCCATTAGACCAAACTTGCAAGAATGGATGATCCGTTCTGGTATGGGGAGAGGGTGGGAATGTGGAACTGAGCCACGACAGATCAGCCATGATCTTATTGAATGGCGGGGCAGGCTCGAAGGGCCAGATGGCCTACTCCTGCTCCTATTTCTTATGTTCTTATGTACCTTGGATTGATTAATTCTATCAATTTCACAAAAGTTATCCAAAGATTCATGTGGTTCAGAAACTGGACTGAAATATTGATATTTGAGCTGCTATACACATGTCTTAGATGTTCCTTATGCTTAAGTTTGCACTGTGGATAGGAAGATGTTTTTAGTTGCCATTTTCATTGATTATGAGTGGGATTTTAACGGCACGTTCACCCGAGGTTCGTACAATCCCGCCCAAGGCCAATGGAGAATGCCATTCTCCGAGCCTCACCCAGCCCCGGAATTGGGGCAGGCGTGCCTGTAAAATTCTGACCTATGTGTTTTTCTTAAGTTATCTCTTAGAGACTGCACTCAAAACAACCATCAGTGATCACTGCCGTGTAATAAATTTCCTTCATGTCTGTGGCAAGTTATAAATTGGTAGCCTACATGAATGCTGTAGAACGTAGGAATATAACCAACACAGAGCTGTATTACTGGGTGGGACTTTCTGCATCCCTGTGGCGGGTTCTGCAGGAGGCAGCCCACCATTGGCGAGCGATGGGATCTTCCAGCCCACCGTTGTCAATAAGGTTTACCATTGTTCGCACCCTCCACCACCAGTTGAAAGTGCAGCAGTGGGAGGGGGAATGATCCCACTGGCAGGAATGGCTGGAAAATCCTGCCTGCTTATTTTGGTAAATCAACTGGACATCCTTCAGTGCATCTTCATAAAAACTGATAAGACTCCACATAATAACGTTCAATTTTAAAATGGAGGATACAGCATTAGAGTGTGTCAGAACTAAGCTACTGAAACTTTTCAGAGATTGCAGAATAACACAAAATAAATCACACACGTGGAAAGCAAAATATATAACTGCCTGGATTTAATATCTGGCTTAGAATATGGTAGACCTTTTACTATTCTTTCGTGGGATATGGGCATCACTAGCTGGCCAGCATTTATTGCCCGTCCCTAGTTCGCTATTACTTAGAATTTCAGCATACTTGTTTGTGTTTGTTATGCCTATTTATTCAAACATTATTTCTTACTTCATTTCCTGGGTTCTTTTACATTCTTCCTTTCCAGTGGTTAATCCAATTCCATTCTCAAAAGTAGTCGGCATCTGGCTCAATAAAACTTCTGGAAAAACTTCTGAACTTTTAGTTCTTCGGGAAAAACATCCGATTCTGAGCCCTCTTGTTGATTTACTTTTTTCTACTTTTCTGTTGCAATTTTCTCTGAAGCTTTATTTATTCATTATTTCTTAGTGTCACAAGTAGGCTTACATTAACACTGCAATGAAATTACAGTGAAAATCCCCTAGTTGCCGCACTCCAGCGCCTGTTTAGGTACACTGAGGGAGAATTTAGCATGGTCAGTGCACCTAACCAGCACATCTTTCGGACTGAGGGGGAAACCGGAGCACCTGGAGGAAACCTATGCAGACATGGGGAGAGCATGCAGACTCTGCACAGACAGTGACCCCGGAATTGAACCCGGGTCCCTGGCACTGTGATGCAGCAGCACATGCCACTGTGCCTCTGTGCCACAACCATCCCAGTTGTGGATGTTTAACATCACCTTCATTTGGTCATACTTTCATCTTTGTCTGTGAAAACAGGTAAAGTGGGTGATTTTTACCATCAGGAAGCTCATGAGATTGGGAGGAACCAGGATCGCTCCTCCGCTGCCCCCCACCACTTTTCCTGAACCCCCAAATGCTAGTCTATACTTTCAACAGCGAGTGAAATCAGGCTGGATATAAATCCAGCATTTCAGTTAATTGGACAGATTAAGCTAAACTTACCCTCAAAGTCAGACCATAAGATATAGGAGCAGAATTAGGCCATTCAGCCCATCAAATCTGCTCTGCCATTCAATCATTGCAGAAATAATTCTCATCCCCATTCTCCTACCTACTCCCGTAACCTTTGGTCCTCTTATTGATCAAGAGCCTATTGCCTTAAAGACGCTTAATGACCTGGCCTCCACAGCCCTCTGTGGCAATGAGTTCCACTAATTCACCACCTTCTGGCTGAAGAAATTTTCCATGCAGTAAACCTCTGACTGTTTGACTCCTCATCTCAGTTTTAAGTACAAAGTATTTAGTGATCATTTCTATCAATGCCCCGTTTGTCAGGTATACACCTTTAATTAACGTTTAGAGTTACAGAGGTTTACGGCATGGAAACAGGCCTTTCAGCCCAACTTGTCCATTTTGTTCTTTTTCTTTAAGCCACTAAGCTCATCCTAACTGTCCAAATTTGGCCCATATCCCTCCATATCCATTTTATCTAAGTAACTATCTAAATGCTTTTTAAAAGACAAAATTGTACCCTTGTGAGCTTCTACTACTACCTCTGGCAGTTCATTCCACACACTCACCACCCTCTGTGTGAAAACATTGCCCCTCTGGACCCTTTTGTAAGTCTCTCCTCGCACCTTAAACCTATGCCCTTTAGTTTTAGACTTGCCTACCTTTGGGAAAAGATATTGACTACCTAGCTGATCTATGTCCCTCGTTATTTTATAGACCTCTATAAGATCACCTCTAAGTCTCTTATGCTGCAGAGAAAAAAGTCCCAGTCTATCAGCTTCTCCATGTAACTGAAACCATCAAGTCCTGGTAGCATCCTAGTATATCTTTTTTGCAGTCTTTTTAGTTTAATGATATCCTTTCTATAATAGGGTGACCAGAACTATGCACAGTATTCCAAGTGTGGCTTTACCAATGTCTTATACAACTTCAACAAGACATCCCAACTCCTGTATTCAATGTTCTGAACAATGAAACCAAGTATGCCAAATGCTTTCTTCACCACTCTGTCGACTATGACTCCACTTTCAAGGAGCAATGAACCTGTACCCGTAGATCTCTTTGTTCTATAACTCTACCCAACGCCCTACCATTAACTGAGTAAGCCTGATTCAATCTACCAAAATGCATCACCACGCATTTCTCTAAGTTAAACTCCATCTGCCATTCATCAACCCAGTGATCCAATTGATCAAGATCCCATTGCAATTGGAGATAACCTTTAACTCCAGATACACACACAAATAGTTCCTTGCCCTTTTTGGTTGAAGCGAACAAGCTTTTTAATTCAATGTTGTCCTCTAATTTTCAAGGTTCCTTTTGGAATGTCAGTTTTACTGCTGCTATGAAACTAATTCTAGCCACGCAAATTCTGTTCCAAATTTAAAAGTGTTGACTTTGTGAGTTCAGAGAGTGAACTTTCTGTCTCCCTATTGTAGGTTGCCTTGAGGTCTTGTTGGTTCGAATGTGCCGGGCGTATAACCCTTTGAACAACACGCTGTTTTTTGAGGGAAAGTATGGAGGCACACAGATCTTCAAATCGTTGGGTAAGATTTGATTAGCACAGAAATAAGGTGGTATCACAGGTAAACGCAGCCAGCCTAGAAATTTGATGGTGCCAAATTGGCACCTAAGCTTTCGATATGGAAGTGGAGAAGTGCACAGTTATTACAAACCAGGAGTCCGCCACCCGCCACGTTGGTACAGACGCAAAAATAAGGTTCAACCTTGCATTTGAATTTCCAGTTTAGTCTTGCAGTAAAATGAATTGTAATAAGGTGAGTTTCCTGTGAAAGCATTGAAAGATTTTGAGACCAACGCACAATGTAGAGAGTGAGACCCCAAACTTGTCCTAAAAGCTTGCAATTGAGGAGATTCTCAAATATTGCTTTATGTCATTCATTCAGATTTAGGTATCATCGGTGGCACTCTGGTTAGCACTGCCACCTCACAGCACCAGGGTTCAATTCCGACCTCGGGTGACTGTGTGGAGTTTGCATATTCTCCTCGTGTCTGTGTGAGTTTCCTCCGGGTGCTCCAGTTTCCTCCCACAGTCCAAAGATGTGTGGGTTAGATTGATTGGCCGTGTTAAATTGCCCCTTAGTGTCAGGGAAAACAGGAGGGTAAATATGTGGGATTAAGGGGATAGAGCCTGGCTGGGATTATTGTTGGGTAGACGTGATGGATCGAATGGTTTCCTTCTGCACCATAGGATTCTATGATCGTCATTATCCATAATTTATTTTGCACAAGTTCCTGTAGCTGGACTTACATGGCTAGTGTTTCCTCTTTCTCCCCCCAGGTTGCGATGATTTGATCAATGTTATCTTTGACTTGGCAAAAAGCTTGTGCTGCCTGCATTTGACGGAGGAAGAGATTGCATTGTTCACAGCTGGTATCTTATTGTCACCGGGTATGTAAAACATGGATATTGATCAAACTGGAAAATCCAATGAATGTTGACCATAACCTGACGTTAAAAGCGTTGCATTGTGTATGGTCTGGTGGTACTGTCTGTTGGTTCAGTAATATTGAACAAAATAATGGGTTGTTTACCATGAATCTGCGTTTGAACAGCTCCATCTAACCAGTGGAGCCAAAGTGCTTCTTGAAAGGGGCTTGGGTGTGGCACTGAAGGGAGAAGGAAAATGAGAAGATGTAACATGGCTTACTTTGTGCACCTCCTAATTTCCATTTCACATCTGAGCAGATAGTTCAACCAATGGATGGCTGGACACCAAAATCAACATCTTGAATTTCAAACGCTGTAGAATTCATTTACATTGTTTTGAAATTGGGGAGGCGGTGGCGCAGTGGGGTATTGTCACCAGACCATAATCCAGAGACCCAGCGTAATGGTCCAGGGACCCAGGTTCAAATCCCACCATGGTAGATGGTGACATTTGAATTCAATAAATATCAGGAATTGAAAGTCGAATGATGATCATGAAACCATTCTTGCTTGTCAGAAAAACCCATCTGGTTCACTGATGTCTTTTAGGAAAGGAAATCTGCTGTCCCTAGCTGGTCTGGCCTACATGCGACTTCAGACCCACAGCAATGTGGTTGACTCTTAAAAATGTCTTCAGGGATAGGCAATAAATGCCAGCCCAGCCAGCAACGCCCACATCCCATGAGTGAATAAATTTTTTTAAAAGTGATTAATGAGTACCACGTTTTGGAATGTCAGAAGGAAACAGGAGAAATGCTTGTCGTGTTGTTGAATCTCTTAATTGTTAGATATGCCATCAGTCAAAATCTCAATTTCCGTTCCAAGAATGTTGGCCCTCCATGTATATTGAGGGTGATTCTCCCACCCATTACGTTGAATATTCTGCCCAGTGTTTTATTAAAAAGATCATTTCCTGATCTGACCCAGCACTGATAAAAATGAGGACAGAAGTTTCCACTCGCGACTGTTCCAAATTTAACTGTTCCATGCTGCTGAACAATGTAACTGAATAATAGGTACATGAAGGTCTGTCATCAGTAAAGGATATTCCTCTTTAAGTGTAAAATAAGAGAATGTCTGCCCATTTTTCCCTGTAAAAGCAACATGAACTGCTTGGCAGAATTGCTGGAAGATGCAGCTTGGAACATGCAATTTCTGGAAAATTTGTTGGAGCCCAAATTATAATTTTTTAAAAAATGGGTGTTCTTTGATTTTCATTCAATAACTTTATTTCTGCTGTCCTGCTGATCAGCTAGTTTAAGACTTGGATATCAAAGCCAAGAAGTATTGTCTGGTCTCAAATATTTTAATCTGAGAATGAAGGAACCTTATTAAACCATTGCAAAATTTGGACAAGTTTCCTGTCCTATTGAGGTGACTGATTTCAGTCTCTAGTTACTTTCATTATCTGATTTGCTGGTCCTTGGACCACCACATGAACATTTATCAGAATAAATTTGTGGACAGTTATCATTTCACCATCCTGTTCCAGTGCCCCAGATAGCATCAATGAAGCAAAACAAGTTCATTACAAACCAGTGCAATATGGTGGCAGTGGTTAACACAGCTGCCTCACAGCGCCAAGGACCCGGGTTCAATTCCCACCTTGGGTTGCTGTCTGTGCAGAGTCTACACATTCTCCTCACAACTGCGTGGGTTTCCTCCCACAGTCCGAAAGATGTGTTGGTTAGGTGCATTGGCCATGCTAAATTCTCCCTCAGTGTACCCGAAAAGGTGCCGGAATGTAGCAACTAGGGGATTTTCACAGTAACTTCATTGCAGTATTAGTGTAAATCTACTTGTGACACTAATAAATAAACTTTAAAACATGTATATCTTTACTTTCCATTAATCATAATGGCTAACACATATTCTGCATTTACAAAATAAATAAAATATATAATTGTTATTTAATTTCAGCATCTTAAATTATAGCAATCATGTAAAAAGGTGGGTTTTCTTACTTGCAGTGTAAGAATAAAATGCTTTGTCAATTTCTAAATTGAATGTTAGCCATTCCCAAGATATTGCTTCTTTCCCATCTAGCAACCACCTTAATAGCTGAGCAACCCTACTGATGTGCGGGTAAGTGGGTTGACTATGCTAAATTGCCCCTTAGTGTCAGGGGCACTAGCTACAGTAAATGCATGTGGTTATGGGGATAGGGCCTGGGTGGGATTGTGGTCGGTGCAGACTCGATGGGCCGAATGGTCTCCTTCTGCACTGTAGGATTCTAAAATTCTATGAATGAAGATAGTAATATTAACTGAAATTGTAGTTCAAAGCCTTAAGTTGATGTTACAACTTTAAAGGAAGAATTTCAGTTTATAAGGTGGCTTCTCACACTCCCAGGAGGCTCACAAGGCATTCTTTGTTCAATTTCTCTTTGTGACTTGCAGTGGTGGTTGTAATGTAGACACACCTGGCATCTGTTTTACAAACAGGGAAGTTCCCACAAATGGCAAGTGATTTTGAAAAGGCAGTTAATTTTTTCCCGGAGGTGCTGACCGAGGGAGGAAAGTTGGTGGGACACCAAACTTTCAAGAAGGGATCTTTTTCAAAGACAGACAGGGGCTTTGTTGAATGTAGGAGCTGAAAGGTGACTGTTTCCTCAACATTAGTATGGTGTTGTGAGGCCCCAAAGGAAATAAAGGAATGCAGAATGATGGCTTTTTTATTTAAAGTGAGCTCCACGTGTTGTACATGCATTTGACAAGTAATCATTTAATTTTCCATAGAAGAAACCAAGGTTTCATAAACAGTCATTCTGTTGCACTGAAATTTTTCTCAGGCAATGGTGCACAAAGGGTGGTATCAGATTGGTCACCTGTTACATGTGGCACGTGATGTTTCATTCCATTGACTGCTATGGAACTAGTAACAGGCACCGTGTACAATGGGCAGCCAATCTGATACCACTAGTTTTGCATCATCGGCTGAAAAGAACTTCTGGGCACAATCTTTGTAAGCAGTTCTTTAATAGGTATGGAATAACATCTCTGCCTCTTTCTTTTAGATCGACCATGGTTGACAGAAGCTAGAAAAGTCAAGAAGCTACAGGACAAGATTTTTGAGGCACTGCAACATGTCATTCACAAAAACCACTTGGACGATGACAAGTTATCAAAGGTATATTGATTTGTTTCATAAATGCAACAATTAATGCAACCCAAGTACAATCCAAGCTAGGTGAACAAAGACAACATGCATCTGTTTAACACTTCAATGCAGGGGATTGCTCCCAGGTACACCACAGAATCATACAATCCCTACAGTGCAGAAGGAGGCCATTCAGGCAATTACACCGACAACAATGCCACCCAGGCTCTATTTCTGTAAACCCATGTATTTACCCTGCTAATTCCCTGACACTAAGGGTCTATTTAGCATGGCCAAACAACCTAACCCGCGCATCTTTGGAGTGTGGGAGGGAACTGGAGCATCCAGAGGAAACCCACACAGACATGGGGAGAATGTGCAAACTCCACACAGTCACCCAGAATTGAACCTGGGTCCCTGGCACCGTGAGACAGCAGTGCTAAACACTGTGCCACTGTACCAGCCAAGCATCAGGGAGAAAGTATAGAAAGCAAGACAAAAGATGTCAGGAGGTGATCAAAAGCTTGGTCAAGGAGATGGATTTTAAGGGTGTGGGGAAGGTTTCGGAATTCCTGAAAGGTGCCAATGGTGGAGTGAAGGGCAGAATCCATAAGGCTGCAGTGGAGAGTTCAGGGAATAGTTACAGTGCTAGAAGACAGTTAAGACAATGGAGGGGCTTAAACACAAAGGTAAGAATTTTAAACCTGAGGCACTGGAAAATTTAGAGCCAATTTAACCCAGTGAGGACAGGTTGACAAGTAGGACTTGATGCAGCATGGGACACAGGGAACTAAAGTTTTGACTACTTGAAACTTACAGAGAGAAGTATGAAAGACTGACCGGGAGACTATTGGAATTGGTCAGCCTGAGGTCACAAAGGCATGAGATCATTGTAGAGCAATGTTACAGAGGAAGTAGATGGTTTTTGTGATGGGTATAGAGATAGAGAGAGCAGGAAAATCTGCTTGGGATATAATGGCAGGTCAAAATTGTTCCTTGGTTTACCTTGGAAGAGTAAGAAAAAACACGAGTGAGTATGCTGAGTAAGGCTACAGGTTTCAAGCAAAGGCTGGAAATAATGGTTTCAGACTTCCTTGTATTTAGCTGGATGTCATTGCAGTTTATCTGGGACTGTGATTCACAGAAGCCCCTAACAAGACAGAGACTGGACTTCTATGTGGCTTGCATTTTATTTTGGTGAACACTGAATGAATGGTTAATAGAGTGCTTAAGGATAGATTTATCATCTGGCTATTTTTATTTCCGCTCTGGTAATCCTAATCCCAACTATAATCTTTATCTGACAGAGCAGCTCTGCATATTTCTGGATTCAAGAACATTTTTTTCTTTGGTGCTCTTTGTTTCTGTTGCATCATGTTGGCAAAATGTCAGTAAATTTCTAAATCCTAATGTGAGTTCTTGAATTAGAGTACAGTATGCGCCTTTTATAAAGGGCAGTTATTTGTGATTTTTGACCAGAATCCTATGGCCGTTCACACCAGTGGGATTTTCTGGTCCCACTGCAGTGAACAGAGATGTGGCCAGGTGGCAAATTCTCCCTGCTGGCTGCAGTGGCAGGGGGTGTGGTAAAATCGCGCCCTATGACTTCTAAATTATTGATTAGATTAACTGGACTTGCATAACTTGCAAACATGATGAGTGAGGCAGGAAGAGAATGGGAGATTGATTTGGGAATGAGAAATCCAGAAGTATGCGTTTGCCTGAAGTCTTGCCACTTTACCTATTTTAAACTTTTTTTTTCAGATTAACAGGCGTCTTGGAAGCAATTGGAATCTTCAGAACTTAGATTGGGGGTTGAGTGGGTTGCTTAGGATCTTTGGTGTTTAAATTGCAGCGAGATCAGGGTCTCTGGGGTTTGGGTCAGGGAGAGAAGAGAGTTTGCTTTTGGTGGGACATAGAAGGTCAGGATGTGGTTAGGGAAGAAAGAGTGAGTTTTCAGGATTTGATTATTCGGGTACCATCAGGGCTGGAAGACAGGTGAGAGTGAGGTTTCCATCACGGGTGAGGGGCCAGTGTCAGCAGGGAAGCTTAGTTGTTCAACCTGCTACTCATCCTGCCTCAGAAACAGAGCCATTCATCTGCCCTAATGCCCTGTCTGTGCATTGATGTCATGTTTTGTTTGATATCACTCCGTGAAGCACCTTAGACTCTCTGCATCACTCAAGGTGCTGTGTAAATGCAAGCTCTTATAATGATGCTGGTGGTAATATTTGGACAATCTGTTTTCATTTGGTGTGCTTCAAGACCTGGGAAAGCTGGAAGGCAAGCGTACAAAGTAAAAGTTAAAGCAGCACATAGCCTCCTGAAACAAAACATTTTAGTGGCTGACCCACCTCCTGAGAGTGTTTGGTGGCCCACTCTTCAATCCACCTCCATTCAAACAGTTCTGGGGCATTTAAATCCTCCCGATGTGTCTCACATCCGCAAATTCCACGATCATCTTTTCCTTCAAGTACTTGAAAATTTATCTTCATTCATGCCACATTCACTTTGCGTCAAGTAACTGATATCACAAACCTAACCAGCAACCAAAATATCGCATGTCTAATCCCACACTAAATAATTGGCTTTCCTTTTACTAAAGTACTTCCATTTATTAACATTAGAAAATTATTTTACTCCTGATGAAGAACAGCTTGCAAAGATTCACCCAGTTAATAAAAGTACACCACCAAAATGGTTCATTGAAGGCAGTGATGGCCTAGTGGTATTACAGCTAGATTATTAATCTAGAATCTCATGCAATGTTCTGGGGACCCAGGTTCAAATCCCGCTGTGGCAGACGGTGGATATGCATTCAATAAAAAATATCTGGAATTCAGAAGCTACTGTTAACCACGAAATCATTGTCGATTGTCAGGGAAAACCCATCTGGTTCACTAATGTCCTTTAGGGAAGGAAATCTGCCGTCATTACCCGGTCTGGCCTACATATGACTCCAGGCCCACAGCAATGTGGTTGACTTTCAACTGCCGTCCAGGGGCAACTAAGGATGGGCAATAAATGCTGGCCAGCCAGTGATGCCCATGTCGCACGAATAAAAAAAAAATAATGACCATAGTAACATTAAAATCATGGCAGTTTTCAATTTTACTTAAGAAACTGGACGCAATTCACACTTAACCTTAGTTTCCACAGCATGTTCTATTTTTAAAATGTCAATAGCCACAAAACAAATGACATCCTGAATATTTACCAACTTTAATAAGTAAGGTTGAGTGAATATCTCTGACAAAGAATCATACATGAAAACAGTGAACAGGACTGCAAGACTTCCAAGCTGCTGGAATATACCAGTTGGTTTACAGCAAACTGGTGCTAGTTGATCTGATTTCACATTGTAAATCCCATGGTCAGGGATTTTCTGGTCGTGCCCACCCAGAGACCAGAAATCCTAAACTCCCCACAGTGCAGAAGGAGGCCATTTGGCCCATTGAGTCTGCACCAACTGTCTGACAGAGCACCTTACCCAGGCTCTATCCACACAACCCCACATATTTACCCTGCAAATTCCCCTAACCTATACATCTTGGGAAACTAATGGGCAACTTAGCATGGCCAATCTGATTAACTTGCCCTTCTTTGGCCCCGGTGTTTGACGTATCAGATGGTCAGTCAGCCTGTTGCCTGTACACTGCTTGCATTTAAAATTTATGACATGTGAGGTCATTTCAACCTAACCCATCCATTCTGGAAGCTGACAGATTCTGGTGTAATTCTGATTTGGTATCCTGTCTGATTTTGAAGTCAGTGTAAAGTAATATTGGATGGGGTGTGAAACCAATGTTAGAATCCCTACAGTGCAAAAGGAGGCCATTCAGCCCGTCGAATCTGCACCCAGCCCCTATCCTTGTAACCCCACATATTTATCCTAATAATTTCTCTAACCTATGCATCCTGGGATACTAAAGGGAAATTTAGCATGGCCAATGCACCTAACCTGCACATCTTTTGACTGTGGGAGGAAACCGGAGCACCCAGAGGAAACCCATGCAGACATGGGGAGAATGTAGAAACTTCACACAGACAGTGCCCCAAGCCAGGAATCGAATCCAAGTCCCTGGAGGTATAATGCCACCTTGCCACCCTCTGACGTTCCATCCAATGCTGTGGGTTTCCCTCTGGGGAATTAAGTTAAATTGACCCCATTGAAACCACAAAAAGGCAAATAGACTATGCTCTAAAATACCAAATACCAACTCTTCAGTAACCACCACAGTTTGTTCTCATAAGACCATAAGAACACAAGAGCAGAATTAGGTCACTCAGCCCATCGAGTCTGCTCCGCCATTCGATCATGGCTGATATTTTTCTCATCCTCATTCTCCCGCCTTTTCCTCATAACCTCTGATTCCCTTATTAATCAAGAACCTATTTATCTCTGTCTTAAAGACACTCAATGACCTGGCCTCCACAGCCTTCTGTGGCAAAGAGTTCCACAGATTCACCACTCTCTGGCTGAAGAAATTCCTCATCTCTGTCTTAAAGGATCATCTCTTTAGCCTAAGGTTGTGCCCTCTGGTTTTAGTTTTTCCTGCTAGTGGAAACATCCTCTTCACGTCCGCTCTATCCAGGTCTCGCAGTATCCTGTAAGTTTCAATAAGATCCACCCTCATCCTTCTAAACTCCAATCAGTACAGACCCAGAGTCCTCAACTGTTCCTCATACAATAAGCTCTTGATTCCAGGGATCATTCTTGTGAACCTCCTCTGGATCCTTTCCAAGGCCAGCACATCCTTCCTTAAATATGGGGCCGAAAACTGCTCACAATACTCCAAAATTTACGTTTTGTAAAATTACACTTAGCACATCAGATGTACAAGTTTCAAATATCGTTTCAAACATTGTACAAGTTCAAAGCTATCCCAATGCAGTCTACCTTATACAGTGTATTTACAAATACTCATCACAGTGGATGACTTACTCCACTGTGGGGTATACAGCCTCAGAAGTACATCCCTGCTCTTGTATTCTAGCCCTCTCAACGTGAATGCTAACATTGCCTTTGCCTTCCTGACTGCCAACTGAACCTGCATATTAACCTTAAGAGAATCTTGAACAATGACTCCCAGTTTCCTTTGTGTTTCTGATTTCCTCTCCTCTGATATATACCATTAGGCTCAGTTTAAACCGTATTCGTGCCTGAGGCAACATGAATTCAAAACCATTTTAGACAAACTTGTCTAATTTTATTCCACAGACTTTACATTTCAATGTGACACCTGAGCCCAGAAATTTTATATCATATTTTTAATGAGGATGTTCACATCACTTTTAAATCAGTGGAATGATAGAATATAATAGAAATGTTCTAGAAAGGATCAATAATTCATACGTTAATCTCCTGAGCAGTGTTTCTGCAGGGAGGTGGTGACGCAATGGTATTGACGCTGGGCTAATAATTGAGAAACCCGGGTAATGCTCTGGGGATCTGGGTTCGAATCTTGCCACAGGATTATTGAATCAGGAATTAAAAGTCGAATGATGTCCTTAAAATAGTCATCGATTGTCATAATAGCCCACTTGGTTCTTAAGAGAAGGCAAACTGGTCTGGCCTACATGTGACTCCAGACTGTTAATGGAAATGGCCTAGTAAGCCACTCAGTTCAAGGACAATTATGGACGGATAATATCTAGTCAGTAATATGCATAAAAATTTGTAGAAAAAATAAAATTTCTACTGTTTTATGATTGCATCAAGAAGCACTTTCTGTTTTGTTGCAACTCAGTGTAGTCTTTTCTCTTCCTCCTCAACAGCTGATCTCCAAATTATCGATGGTGAAGTCCGTCTGTAACCTTCATGTGGATAAGCTACAGCTGTTCAAGCTGCTGCACCCTCAAACGGTACACAGCTTTCCTCCGCTCTACAAGGAAGTATTCAGCACAGAGATGCAGTATCCAGACTCCGCCAACAGCTAAGCCTATCAGTCCCGTGCGACACAGCATTCCCAAAGTGAAAAAAAATGAATGGATTTAATTTCCTCAATCACCAATTGCAATAGCACTAGGATGAATGTACTGCACTTCATACGGTTACACCGCAACAGTCAAAAGAATGTAAATACTTGGATACTATAAATAGTGGAAAGACCCTTGTGCATGACATTTAAAAGATGTTCCATTGTGTTCATGGACCAGAATTAATTCAAAATCGCAAGACTGACCTTCCAATGCTCTAAAATCTGTTTCTGCTGGTAAAAAGCGGAGGGAATTAAAGGAGTATAGATAGTATTTTATCTGTATTGCAAACCTATATATTTTATGAAGAGTGTTTCTTTTTACTCTTGAGTTTTCGGCGATTTCAGAGTTGTTCTTGGTGGTTCACCATTGATGTAAGACTTCTTCTCCAGGCAGTTGTTTTTTTTAGCATACTGCCTGGTGAAGATTTGAAGGAGGGCATCGCAATTCCTTGAATTTAAATTACAACAATGCTGAAGCCAGCAAAACTCTGGAATCTATCCATGTAAATGTGTATGTGTTTATATTATTAATATATATCTTTAGAAAATGGTCAAAATGACACCTGCATGTAATAATAATTAAAAGGTTATGGTGTCCATTAGCACTTAGACCATCTTAGTGGACAATAGTCATAGCTTTGCAAGGTATTTTATTTTATCCTTAGACGAAAATCCAGTGTTTCCCACAGTGACCATAAAATGGCTGCTTGAGCTGACTACTGGTTTAGTATATTAGATGCCTAAGCATTAGGGTTTCTATACTTTGTTAATAGGGAGCCAAATTATTCCAGGCTGTGGGGAACCTGAAGAACCCTGAAAGTATAAAAATGAAAAAATACAGTCACAGTCGCTGGAAAGGTTTCCCTATGTAGTCTGCTGTAAGGAAGCTGAGACCTTCGTCAAGTAATATCCGTAAACCAGCAGAGCACAACAATGAAGTGACATTTGGCCTCCGTCTTTGCAGGCACCCAGAAAACTAAGTTAACATAGCTGAACCACTGCTTTAAAAAATAAAATTAACGTTAACTACCGATCTACACTGCAAACTCACATATAACATCCTCACTCTGCCCAGTATATCCCAGATCAAGAATAGTTTCCAAGTATTAGTTACAGCCTTTGCTAAACTTTCAGGGACTTTATTATCCATTGTCTGATTTTTTTTTCTCCCTCCACACGTATGGCACACTCCTGCAAAGTTCCAAGAAATCCATTCCTTCGTAATGAAAACAGTTGAACATTCTTGCAATGTTTGGAAGAACTGGCTTTTATAAGTATCACACTTGTTTTAATGTATTTTGTACTTTTTTTTTCCATTAGTGATATTCTATAAGGGAATAATATGTAACAACGTGCAAGCAAAATTGTTTAAGTTAATTATTTATTGGTTGGGGATTATAGTGTGTAGCTTTACACATAGTGATGGATTTTCAGCACAAATTGGGGGAGTGGGGGGAGCTGCAACAAAGAATAACAATCCATTCTAGCAGGTAGGAGGTTGTCAACAAGTATGCAGCAATGAAGAAGATCCATAGAAAGTGACGTGTCTATGGGAAGTGGCTTCAACAGAGATGAAATAGGTGACAAATCTGATGCCACAAAACTGATTGTTGCGCTGCAGTCTGTCACACATTATATAAGGATTTTTAAAATATGTAATACATACAAGGGAACATTCCAAGTTTTTGGTGTGCTCTGTAAGTAATTGCACTGACTGAGATGATATTCAGCCCACGCCAGCTTCAATGACCATATGTCGGTCAATTTCTACCAAGGTAGAAACGAGACTCATTACAATCAAAATCAGTGCCCTGGACCAAGGGGGAGAAACATCAACAAGTCTGCTGTCATTCCATATTGCTTTTGGTTAATTGACTTCTGGACATTGGACGTGTGTAGACAGTTTGAAAGACCCATTGGGATTCTCTGTCTGGGTTCAAACATGGCCACTTCAGCCAACTGCCAGAAAGCTATCAGTGCCCACAGTTCAATAGTGTAGAAGACGACCAAGTGCAGAGCTTTGAAAAAGGGCAGTGTCCTGTTTTACTGAATGGGGTTCTGAAATAGTACAGGGTTTTTACTGCCATTCTCAAATCTATCCCACACCTAGTGCAGCATCTAATCTGGAGACTACAACACCACATTGGCACTGGATGCCCCAAAGGCCATCAATGCCTTTTAAGTAGGTGCATTCAGAAAACTGCTGAAACAGCAATGTAGAAGGTAATATTTTTGCTATGTTGAGTACCGTTGAGATGTTTGAACATGTGTAAGCTAAGGATCTGCTTGCTCGATTCCAGATTTTAAGCACTTTTTAAGTTTAAAAATATTGAAGATTTCTTTATGAGACATTCCTTGGAGAGAGGGAGAGAGCCTAATGTGTGTTTTTGATTTTAACATACATTTTTGGGTCTTGCGTATTCATTTCCACTTCTTCACTTGCAGTGTAGGACATACTTCTAGTTGTATATGGAAGAATATAATTGGCTTGTATGTTGCATAAGGTAGAGTTTAGCAAAAAGAAAAGTATTTTTAAAAAAATGATCCACTGGGATTCAAAACGTTGATCCATTCCTTACAGGATGTGTTTCAGTTCATATAATAGAGTAGTGTCTCGCACCACTTAAAAATAAATAAATAAAATTACACTGTGTGTATTATTCTTGTGAATGTTGTGAAAAAAAAGAGAAATGAAACAACACCCGGCTTTATGTTTCTCTTTCAAAATGTGGAAAATGCTTTCCCTGGCACATTAACTGATGGACAATATTTGTTATATAGTTTAGAAAGTTATTTGGATTTTTTTTTGGTCTGTATTGTAAAACTGTAATTCTATTTTTTTTTAAAAAGAATGAAATACCTATATAAATGCAAGATGAGAAGAATAGAAAGATTTTTTAAAAAGTCTTGTTCGGATTTCAATGACAAGCAAATTCTTATTTTAATATATTGACAATTTAAGAAAGATTGGGTAACAATTAGTGAATGGATATAGATGTATAATGTAAAGGATGTGTACATGAACTACATTAAAATTATATATTGTATGAAGAGTGGGTAAATACTAAATGTTTTTTTTCATCAACTTCATTATCTATGATTCCATCAGAAGCAAACCATACATTATGTTGGGGTTTATTGTGATGTTTTTATTCATTTCAAGGGATGTGGGTGTCACTGTCTAGGCCAGCATTAATTCCCATACCAGAATTGGGAAGGTATGGAGTCCCTTTTCCCCTTGTTTGAGAGGTTAATCACGAGGGGGCCTCATTAGGGTAAGAGGCAGGAGATTCAGAAGGGATCTGAGAAAAACGTTTTCCACTCAGAGGGTGGAGGGAATCTGGAATGCACTGCCTAGGAAGGTGGTGGACACCAGAAAGCTTGCAACCTTAAAAAAAATTTGGATGAGCACTTGAAATATCATAACATTCAAGGATGTGGGGCAAATGCAGGAAAATGGGATTAGCATGATTTTAGTGGTAGTTATTGTCAGTGCAGACTTGATGGGCCAAAGGGCCTTTGCTGTGCTGTATGACTCAATGGACAGAATTTTACAGCCTTGCTTGAGCGAAACTGGAAATTCCCACCCGAGGTCAACAGACATTTCCATTGTCCACCTCTTGCCCGCACCAATTCCTTGGTTGGCAAGGTAGTAGAGTTGCCTCTAAAGTGGCAGTAGTGAGTTGCCTTTGGTATGGTGTAGCTACACCTTCAGTGCTGTTAGGGAGGGAGTTCCAGGATTTTGACCCAGCGACAGTGAAAGAACGACAATATATTTCCAAGTCATGGTAGTAAGTGACCTGAGGAGAACTTCCAGGTGGTGGTGGTCCCAGTATCTACTTTTCTTGTCCTAGAGATGGCAGCCATGAGGGTTTGGATTGTGTTGTCCAAGGAGCTTTGATGAGTTCCTGAAGTGCGTCTTGTAGATGGTACACATGGCTGCCACTGTTCATCAGTGATGGAGGATTGAATGTTCCAGGCTGCTTTTGTCCTGGATGGTGTCAAGCTTCTTCAGTGTTGTTGGAGCTGCACTCATGCAGACAAATGGAGATACACTCCTGACTTGTGTTTATTGAGGGATACTTATTGGCTAAGACATTGAGGAGAATCCCACACCTTCTCTTCAATGTGATGCCATGGGATTCTTTACATTCACAGAATCCCTACAGTACAGAAGGAGGCCATTTGGCCCATTCAGCCTACACCAACAGCAACCCCATGCACTTACCCTGCTAATCCCTTTAACATTAAGTGGCTGTTCAGCATGGCAAATCTACCTAACGGACACACTTTTGGACTTTGGGAGGAAACGGAGCACTCAGAGCAGACACAGGGAAAATGTGCGAACTCCACACAGACAGTCACCCAGTGCTGGAACTGAACCCGGGTGCCTGGCATTATGAGGCTGCAATGTCTGCCACCGTGCCACCCATAGAGAGGGCAGAAAGATATTGGCTTTAATATCATTCAATGCCAACATATTGCAACATTTCTTCAGAACTGGGACTAGACATGAAATGGGACTAGAATCCACAACATTCTGACTTGGGTGACAATGCTACCATACAGCCAAGGCTAACACATGAACCAGGGTTTATGTTATAAGGCCACAGAATAGTATATTAAGTGAATATTACCCATGATGCACATTTATAAGACTTTAAAAATCTAATGTTAATATTCAAGGGAAATTGGCACATAATTACGAGTGGTAAACTATAGTTTTGGCTGCATCTTGTCAAGATTATTATTTGGATCTTCTTGCTGAAATTCACAGCTTTTTGCCCCTTGCTTAGTGTGGATTTTAGACAGACTACTGCACTGTAACAAAGACCTGACTGAGGGGCAGCACGGTAGCACAACGCTGAACAATGCTGCCTTACAACGCCAAGGACCCAGGTTCGATTCCCAGCCTTGGGTGACTGTTTGTGTGGCGTCTGTACGTTCTCCGTGTCTGTGTGGGTTTTCTCCAGGTGCTCCAGTTTTCTCCCATAGTCCAAAGACATGCAGGTTAGGTGGATTAGCCATGCTAAATTGCCCCTTAATGTCCCAAGATGTCTACATTGCAGGATTAGTGGCAAAAATATATGGGGTTACGGGGGTAGGGTCTGAGGAAGATGATCTAGCGGAGTTTGTGCAATGGAATGGCCTGGTTCTGAACTGTAGGGATTCTATGATGAGTAATATTACAGTAGAAATAAAATGGATGTCAATAATATGATACATTGTGGATAAGTATATGTGACCTTTGTCACAATAAGATCATTTGTCACATCCACAGTGGCAAACAATGATCTAACTCAATGTTAGAACTGGCTGCAGTGCTGGAAAAAGCACAATGACCTCACATCAGTAGTCAAGGTCAGTGAATATCCTGCAGCCAACATCTCTTGCTGATGTGTCACAGTTCCATCACATAAGACATCAGTATGCAAGACTCATACCTAACATGCTGAAACTCCACCTCATCTTGGCACAGTTAATGCTGCCCACCTCATACTTATTTCTCTCTGCTTCCACATCCAACTATTCAGCTGTGGTAGGCACATTACCTAAACACTTTGCAATGCTCACTGATGTTAACCCCCTCTCACCTGCAGCACAAATAGGCCCATAACTGCAGATTTTAGAATAGAATGGAGAAGAAACAGGCACACTGCTTCATCTCCTGAGTTAGGTGGAGACTGCTCCATTACATGGGGCTGTGACTCGTTACTGGCAGAAGCACCAAGAATACTCAGAGTGATATCTTCCTCACTCACAAACCCCAACTCGTCCTTACCCCGCTATATGCCATGAAGTGCAAACTGTGAGAATCTTATTTTCCATCTCACTCCAAACCTCTGCTCCTGTATTCAGAAAATCAAGAATTTCCACCCAGCCAGCACCATAGACTCACCATGAAGCTGAGAGACACTAAACCTATGAAGAAGCACCGTCACTTCATCTAACACCCACAACCAGCAGTCCTTATGTTCCCTGTCAAACTGGAGGCTTCTAAACTCACGCTCACAAGGCCAAGAGCTCCTTGAGATCATCCAACAATTCCCCCCGCACCCCCCCAGTGAAAGTCAACAGTCCCCCATCAGCAGCCACTGGGATAGAACTGTGTAAGAATTCTAGAATAGGGGCATAATAGGAATGCACAAGGGTGAACATTATTGAATATACTGTAGGACAGAATCACTTGCTGCTGGTTTTTCATTCAGGATTTTGGTCAAAAGGAATCATTGATGCCAAGTGGAAGATGGATGCAAGGTGGGTGATTACAAAGAACAACACAGCACAGGAAACAGGCCCTTCGGCCCAACAAGCCCGCGCCGCCATTTTAACATTGTGAGTGCCCTCTTCTACCTATGACCTTTGCCTATGCCTATTGGACTCCACAATAAAAGTGTGCAAATTTAGAGAATTATAACCAGATTGAGGGATGCCTAATTTAGGGACAATCTGTTAACACCAATCAGCCTAAGAGCACATTTTTGGGGTGTGGGAGGAAACTGGAGCACTCGGAGAAAACCCACGCACGCATCAGGAGAACATGCAAACTCCCACAGGCACTGCCCCAAATCCATGTATCTGCACAGCAAACAGCGATAGTCACTGAGCTGTCATGTTGCCCGTCAGCTGGTCCAGTTTAAGCATACAGTAACGGCGTGAAGCACTAGGCAACTCTCGAAGCAACATCCAAGAGCAACCCACGCACGACCCACCGCGTGTATGCCCCTTGTTGGACAACAAGGTGGACCGAATCACTAGCGGATGTAAAAAAAAGACATCAATCAACATACACAACTTATACAGACATTACACAACTTATACAGACATTAGGTGACAACTATTGTGAGGCTGACATCTGAGGGAAAACAAGAAGCTGACTATCTGTTCACCATCCGAGAAAAGGTGTCACAGGTGCCTCCTCCCTTCCTCGCATCTTCCTTCTCCTCTTCCTCCTCCTGAGATGACCACCAATGGCCTTTGGCAAGGACTGCACCTTCACGTTTGCAACACTTTGGAGAATGCAGCAGTTTGGAGACATGAGTACTGGAGGGAACTCCCATCCACCCATCCACCCCTCCACCCCCCAGTCCCCACCCCTACCCCCCACCCCCCGGTCCCCACCCCCACCCCTCCCCAACCCCCAACTAAGTAGTCCAGCAGCAGAAGTATTGTTCTTGAATGTCACTTGATTACTACACAGTGTTCCTGATTGCTCTTGCTGTAAGTGCGCTGTCCATTCATGGTCAGGTGGCAGAGGGAATTATTCATTTGGTATCAAGTGGTTTCCCCACACCATGGTGCACTGTGGAGGGCCGAAGTTCACGGATATGATAAACTGAATACATTGTGGCTGATGCCAGGATAGCGGGGATTCACCCAGAGGATCAACTGGACATTAATGGAGTGCTCGCTCTTGAGTTTCTAGTACATCTCCCCAAATGGAGTCCATCTATGTGCAGTTAATTGCACCTGCTCCACTGGTAATTCTCTCTGGTCACACATCTCAGTAAGAAATCTCACAACACCAGGTTAAAGTCCAACAGGTTTATTTGGTAGCACAAGCCACTAGCTTTCAGAGTGCTGCCCCTTCATAGAGTCAATCATAGAACCCTACAGTGCAGAAAGAGGCCCTTCGGCCCATCGAGTCTGCACCGAACACAATCCCACCCAGGCCCTACCCCCATATCCCTACATATTATACCCACTAATCCCTCTAACCTACACATCCCTGGATACTGAGGCAATTTCTTAGCATGGCCAATCAACCCAGCCCACACATCTTTGGACTGTGGGAGGAAACCGGAGTACCCGGAGGAAACCCATGCAGACACGAGGAGAACATGCAAACTCCACACAGGCAGTGACCCGAGCCGGGAATCGAACCCAAAACCCTGGAGCTGTGAAGCAGCAGTGCTAACCACTGTGCTACCGTGCTGCACTTCATCAGGTGAATGAGAGTTCTGTGCACAAACAGGGCATATAAAGACACAAACTCAATTTACAAAACAATGATTGGAACATGAGTCACAATCACAGTCAGTGAGAAGGCAATGAGGCTCCCTCTGCAATATAAAGCCTCACCGATGCAGTAAGGGGTGGTGAACTGTAAGATGTTGCCGAAATCTGCTTCCATCTGGAAGGGACCATTGGTATGAGGACTATAGTAATCTTGACAGTCAATATCAGCATTGTCCTTGTGCTGCTGCATAGGTGCAGTTCAGTTTGCAGGAGACAATGTTCACCCTTGTGTATTCCTAATCAATTATCACACTTGGTGAAACATAAACACCTCTGGCTCTGCTCCCAGCTGAGATAGAGATAGTAGGAATGCTTCCTGGGTCCCGCGGGGGGGGAGGCTGGACCTCCTAACAAGAGCGTCTGCACACAGCTTCCTTCCTCTGCTGCCAGTTCTCCACGTCCAATCCGCTTCAGTTCAAAAGGGGGACTGTGATTAAGCTGCCAATACTGAGCTAGGCCTTCCCCTGACAGATCTCCTGATGCCTCTGACTGTCTGGGCTAGATTCAACACCATACCCTTGTGACCCAAAAAAAATTAACAAAGCTTGCTCAATAATTTTTCCACCAATTCTCAGCAGCAGCAAGTCAAAAGCACGTCACCTGAAAATTGGATGGTTAGCCCTTTAAGCAATTTTAATAGGGATGCCTTATGCAGTTCAGTGCATGCTCAGTGTAAAGTGATTACTAGCCCCGCACAATCCAAAATTGGCAGACTGGGCACTGTATTAAATCCTCTTAGGCAGGCGGTCCTTCACCAAAATCCTTTTATTTATAAGTCTGACAACTGCATACAGAGTGCTTTCAGTTAGCAGTCTACACTAGGAGTGCCAGAAGAACTGACACTCCTGGTTAAATACAAAGCAAGAGCTCCCAGATTGGCCAATTAATTTGGGTCTTAATCAAGGACATCTTTTGTTGTCCAACCAGATAAACAAAATCAAACTAACTGAGGGATAATTCAAAAGGGGCAGCTTCCTAAAAGGAGGGGAACTGCCTGAAACAAAAGACAAAGTGGAAAGGAAACTTAAAACATCAAACTAAAATGTGATTAAAGAGGTCAATAATGCACCCCTGTCCCTGCGGTGCCCAGCGGGCATGGAAGGCATTAACTGTGCCCTCAGACACCACATGCTCTGTCTCCAGGGACACTGGGCCATGAATGTAGCTGCAGTAGAGGAGCAAACAGGCCTTAGTCAGGGAGTTCATATTCTAATAATAATTAACAATAAAGATTAAAGTCGTTACAGGAAATGTCAGAGATTGTTTGAGATCATGTTGTACCCAGTCTGTATGCTTTCATCACATGCACAGCACAGTATGCTAACACCCTAACAGTAAGGAAACAATAGACCAGAAGTGTTTTAGCTGGCAATTACACAGCTTTGGACTTCCATAACACCAAGCTAATTAAAGAGTCCAATTTCATGTATACATAAATCCAACTCTGTTGCATAAGCTATACTGAATCAAACTGTGATGGATGAAATGCCTCCTGTGTCAAACAACATATCAACAATTGCCTCTCTCTCTCATGTAAATATTGATCCTTTTAATTGGGCTTCTCTCTGATTGTTTTGCCTTTTTGTGAAGGAAGTGATGAATATACAGACATGGAGGAATTTCAAGAAGTAGATAGAGAGAAAGTGAGGCGGCACAGTGGCATGGTAGTCAGCACTGCTGCCTCACAGCGCCAGGGACCGGGGTACGATTCCTGGCTCGGGTCACTGTCTGTGCTGAGCCTGCACATTCTCCCCATGTCTGCATGGGTTTGCTCTGGTTTCCTCCCACTGTCTGAAAGACATGATGGTTAGATGTATTGGCTATGCTAAATTCTCCCTCAGTGTACCTAAACAGGTGCCACAGTATGGCAACCAGGGGGTTTTCACAATAATTTCACTGCAATGTTAATGTAAGCCTACCTGTGACACTAATAAATAAACTTTAAACTTTGTCAGAAATGTTGAGAACATAAGAACCAGGAGCAGGAGTAGGCCATCTGGCCCCTCGAGCCTGCTCCACCATTCAACAAGATCATAGCTGATCTTTTCATGGACTCAGTTCCACTTACCCGCCCGCTCCCCATAGCCCTTAATTCCTTTACTGTTCATTAAGTTATCTATCCTTGCCTTAAAGACATTCAGTGAGGTAGCCTCAACTGCTTCACTGGGCAGAGAATTCCACAGATTTACAACCCTTTGTGAGAAGAAGTTCCTCCTCAACTCAGTCCTAAATCTGCTTCCCCTTAATTTGAGGCTATGCCCCCTAGTTTTAGTTTCACTCGCCAGTGGAAACAACTTCCTTCCTTCTATCTTATCTATTCCCTTCATAATCTTATATGTTTCTGTAAGATCCTCCCTCATTCTTCTGAATTCCAATGAGTATAGCCCCAGTCTACTCAGTCTCTCTTCAGAAGCCAACCTCTCAACCTGGAATCAACCTAGTGAATCTCCTCTGCACCCCCTCCAGTGCCAATATATCCTTTCTCAAGTAAGGAGACCAAAACTGTACACAGTACTCCAGGTGTGGCCTCACCAGCACCTTACACAGCTGCAAACATAATCTCATTGTTTTTAAGTTCCATCCCTCTAGCAATGAAGGACAAAATTTCATTTGCTTTCTTAATTACCTGCCACGCCTGCAAACCAACTCCTTGAGATTCCTGCACAAGGACACCCAGGTCTCTCTACACAGCAGCATGTTGCAGTTTTTTACCATTTAAATAATAGTCTATTTTGCTGTTATTCCTATCAAAATGGATGACTTCACATTTACCAACACTGTACTCCATCTGCCAGACCCTTGCCCACTCACTTAGGTTATCTATATCTCTTTGCAGACTTTCAGCATCTTCTGCACACTTTGCTCTTCCACCCACCTTACTGTCATCTGTGAATTTTGACACACTACACTTGGTCCCCAATTCCAAATCATCTATGTAAATTGTAAACAATTGCAGTTCCAACACTGATGATCCCTGAGGCACACCCTAGTCATTGATCACCAACCAGAAAAACACCCATTTACCCCTATTCTTTCTTTTTTGTTAGTTAACCAATCCTCTATCCATGCTAATACATTACCCATAACACTATGCACCTTTATATTATGGAGCAGTCTTTGGTGCGGCACTTGTCAAATACCTTCTGGAAATCCAGATACATCACATCCACAGGTTCCCCACTGTCCACTGCACATGTGATGTTTTCAAAGAATTCTCAGAGAACTCAATTTAATGTGATTGAAAGAAAGACAACACAAAAAAAAAGCTCTGAAGAAGAGTCATATGGACTCGAAACATTAACTCCATTTCTCGCTCCACAGATGCTGCCAAACCTATTATGCTTTTCCAGCATCTCCTGTTTTTATTTAGGAGGAGAAACTATTTTATGCAGTAAGTGTTCAACATCTGGAAAAACTGCCCACAAGTATGGTAAAGACAGATTTGATCATAGCTTTTAAAAGGGTGTTGGATGCTTATCTTAAAGACAGATAAAATTACACAGAAAAGATGGGGGAGTGCACCTCGCAAAGACCTAGCACAGATGCAGCAGGCTGAATGCTCTCCATCTGTCCTGTGACAATTCTGAGATTCTATTCTGTGTTTGAAAAGTAGCTACTGGTTTCAAAGGATGGCAATTTGCCTTTGTTTATATCTTGCCAGCATTAGATTCCCAACTGGACCAAAGTTGTTCGATAAATACTTTAGCCAATGTATGTAATTTTTTTTTACTGAGAGCAGAAATGAAGTGTGTGGCCAGAAAAGAGAAGAAAAAGCTTACTTTTATATAGCACCTTTCCCAACCTCAGAAAGACCAAAATTGCTTTACAGTTAACCAAGTGTTTTGAAATTATACTCACTGTCGCTGGGTTGAAATCCTGTAACTCCCTGCATAACTGCACTGGGGGTACACCAGCACCACATGGACTGCAGAATTCCAAGAAGGCATCACCATCACCTTCTCAAGGGCAATTATGGATTGGTAATAAATGCTGGCCTAGCCAGAGATACCCACAGCACAGGGCGCTTTGTGATGAATACAGGCAGATCACAGGAGTTAAGAGATATCACCAAAGGTGATCATGGAGAGGAAAGATCATGACGGAGGGATTACGGGGTGGCAGAAATAGGGAACAAAAATGGGAGAGAAATTGTGAGTTAGGAGAAAGGACAAGAGATGACAGGAAGAGATAGTCATGAAGTGAGTTGGTGAGCTAAGTGCAATATTAGTGTATCTTTAAGAAGGGTTTTTTTAAAAACATAATCTCTGCAGCTCAGAGCTTCAGTGATGTCATTATTGCCAGCTTGACTGGAAATATCCTTTTATTACTACTTCAGTGGTTTAAATGGAGTTGTTTACTCTGGGATGTTAGGAGGACGGTGATGTGTTTTTGGACAGGTTTTTCCCCAGTTTATGGTTTCATTTTCAGTTGGGTTTTAACAGAGATAGCAAGCTGAACAGAAGTCTCCCTCTCCCTGTTTTATTTGAAAATTCTGCTGGTGATCTTAAAGCAAGATTTTGCTTTCCTGAAGGAAATAATTAGTAGTTTACCTAAATTCCCTGACGTTTTGGAAAGAGTGACTTCAACCTGTTTGGAGTGAATCAAGACAGAGTGTTCAATTCTTCAACTAAAGGACTCAATTTCCACTGTCACGTGAGCATTAGTCTACGTTGTGTTAAGCTTGTGAAAAAGGTCTTTTGTCTATGGGACTCGTTTGATTGGAACTAATCAAACCGAGATTCAAGGTTATACATTATCACGATTGCTTATTTCTTGTTTGTAATTGATAAACATTCTTAGTAATTTTCATACCATACATATTAACTATAGTCCAAAATAAACGTTATTTGATAAAAGCTCCCTTGAATCATACCTGAAGTGAAATATCTCATGTTTATCCTAGCCAAATTCAAGATGCAAAACTAATGATCTAGGTGGGCTCCATAGAACACTTTGAAGTTTCTGACCTGAACCATAATATAGGAGAGATCACATGACAAAAGACAATGGAGAAATCACAGCAGGTTTGCTTGTGGGAGGTTTGGGGACGGGGTTACCAGAAGAAGCACAGCTATCCCTTTAGGCCCACAAGAAGCGCTGGAAAATGTCTTTCTCACATGTATTCACCAACTGTATTTACAACACTCCAGGAAACCCGGCCCTGTAGCTGTTAAGTTTAAATGGATACTAAGACCTAAGCAATACAGTGATTAAGTCACTGATCTATTTGCCTTCAACAGGTTTCTCTGATGCCCCAGTTAAATTGGAAGTTGACATGTGTTGCTGTGAATTCATCCAGCTTTCATATTTTTATTAATTTAATGCTATCATTTAGGGGCTGGCGGTGGGTGTGGAGGTAACACTGCGTCTAAACAGTGTAGTCTGCCATTTAACCACAAAAAAGATGTGTGCTTTATTGTTAACGAGACCCTTAAAACAATCAATGATTCCAATTTATTACTCTTGGCATAAGCAGCAGTTGCCGCCTTCCAGACGAACGACTGTGGATTATTTCTCTTATTTACTTTAATTAATTACTAATCAGGCCACTAAATGAATGACTCATAATGTGCTGAAGCTTTGGGACATAACCAATGTTGTCCTCATTCTCTTGACGACAGGAGCACACCCTCTCTGAGCTGGTCACACGAAGGCAATGCACAGCTCAGCATGCCTGGACTCTCACCTTCTGTACTTTGGAGCCACCTAATGGCTTTGTGAGACATTGCAGGAGGGGAACCAACAACACAAAACGCAATACTTATTAAGTTTAAAAGGACTGAGTTAGCTGTACTGTTCAACATTATTGTGGTCTCACTGTAATCCACTAAATATGTGGCAATTCTGCGGGGAGCAATAAACAAAATTGTTTCCAACTTTCTTGTGCTGCTGAATAAATGGAAACTCATTACAAGAAATGCAACAATTCCAGTGACAAGCACTTAAAAATGTTTGTTGCGCCAGGGTTCTGGTTAACCCCTCCAATGCTACAGATAAGCTTCCTCCTCCAAGCCCTCAGTTCCAGGAATCAAGGATGAATACGTTTGTTGGCACACTTTCTTCCACACTTTAACAAGTCAAAACTTGCCAAAGGTGGTGCCAGGGACTTGATTAGATCAAGCTTCAACATATCTGACCTTTCATTTAACTGAAAACAGACTGGCAGGAGTTGTTTTGTTCACAGGGAAAGTCCATCCACTGGAAATGTGTTTCCAGTGCAAAATTAATTGTAAGGCACAGCAGAGGCTAGAAGTAAGCAGGAGGGATTAACAGTGGAGAAGACACATTTCGGCCCATCGAGTATGCACTGACGCATGAAAGACCCTGACCTGCCCACCTAATCCCGCTTGCCAGCACTTAGCCCATAGCCTTGAATGTTATGGTGTGCCAAGTACTTGTCCAGGTATTTTTTAAAGGATGTGAGGCATCCCACCTCCACCACCCTCCCAGGCAGTGCATTCCAGACTGTCACCACCCTCTGAGTAAAAAAAGCTTTTGCTCAACCCCCCCTTAAATCTCCCACCCCTCACTTCTAACTTTTTCACCTCGTAACTGACCCTTCAACTAAGGGGAACAGCTTATTTAACCTTTTAGAGAAAAACATGATAAAACAAATTAAAATTGTTAGATCAAAGCAAATTACTGCAGGAGCTGGAATCTGAAACAAAAACAGAAAATGTTGGAAAACCTCAGCAGGTCTCACAGCACCTGTGGGGAGAGAATAGAGCCAACATTTTGAGTCAGGATGAAGAATCACCCAGATTCGAAGCACTGGTTCTATTCTCTTTCCACAAGTGCTGTCAGACCTGCGAAGATTTTCTAGCATTTTGTATTAAAATGGTTAGACTTGGTAGAAGGAAAATCTGTTTGAATCAAAAGAATGGGAGAAATAGGAAGGAGAAAGTAAAGAAAATTAAACTGTGTTAAAATTTTATACCCAACATTAGTGTAATTAGCTACAGATTATATGTGAGCATCTTGATTACTGTGTTACGATTCCAGCAGATGTTACGATTGGATAGTCAGATCATAACTTATTTTTAGTTTAGAGATATGGATGGACAGGACTGTCCATTAACTTTTAACAAAAGAATAATTTATTAATTAAGAAAACTTTAACTATAAAAACCTACTCCTTCACCCTTTACATATGTATACAGGTTTGTAGGGATAACACAAGTTACATATAAATCATATACTCTAGTGTCCTCAGTAAGTACACAGTCCATACAAACCAACAAATGAAATGTGGTCAGACATCCACATGTGAAACCAAGTGACAGATGCCACCCAAAAGAGCTTCTGTAGTTTTTTCATCAAGTCCTCTGAGATGCTTATCACACCAAGAGCCAACTGTTCTCACTGGAATTCTGACTTTCACAGAATCCCTACAGCACAAAAGGAGACCATTCGGCCCATCAAGTCTGCACCGACCACAATCCCACCCAGGCCCTATCCCTGTAACCTCACATATTTACTCCATTAATCCCCTGACACTCGGATCAATTTAGCATGACCAATCTACCTAACACACACATCTCTGGACTATGGGAGGAAACCAAAGCTGCAGAGGAAACCCACACAGACACGGGGAGAACATGCAAATTCCACACAGTGACCCGAGGCCAGAATTGAACCCAGATCTCTGGCGCTGTGAGGCAGCAGTGCTAACCACTGTGCCGCCCGACACAAGGATGTACACTCTCAAAGAGCACACTCTGGCATATTCTTCCAGAGAATGCTTTCTCTTGGATGCCTTCCCCAAGGATCCACATCCAAGAGGCTCTTCTACACTCCTCAGTGAACCAGAGCTGATTATATGGCTGACGTTGATGGAGGAGTGCAGATTAGGCCAGATGACATGATTCCAGAATGTGGTATAAAATTCTGCTGCTGCTGATTGCCACAACCGCTTATTTGTGCCCAGTTTTGAGTTGATAAATCAACTACCTACCAACTAGGCTTTATGTTTGTTCTGCCAGAGCTCTGATAAACTCCTCCAGTGCTATGGATGAGTTTCCCCCTCCAAGCCGTCAATTCCAGGAATCAAGGATGAGTATGTTTGTTGGCAACTTTCTTCCATTCTTTAACAAGTCAAAACTGTTAGATGTGCCTGAAAAATAGTGTTCCAACCACTGTGGAATTCTCTTCCTCAAAAGGCAGTGGAAGCAGAGCATTTGGATATTTTTAAAACTAGGTAGATTCTTGATAAGCTAGGGGGAGAGGTAGGTGGGAATGCGAAACTGAGATTACCATCAGTGATCTTGTCAAGTGTGGGAGCAGGCTTGAGGGGTTGTGTGGCTAATTCCTGCTCCTAATTTGTATGTTTGTATGTAACCTGCTGAAGCTACAAGCAGGACCACATGCACGCTAAATAGTGAAAACGGTAAAGAACCTGTTTTCTCCAAAGTTTGGCGAAATAAGACACGATCTCTTTGAAACATACAGAATTCTTAAACAGGCTAAAAAGAGCAGATGCAGAAAGGATGTTTCCCTTGGCTGGGGAATCTAGAACCAGGGGACTCCGTCTCATAATCAAAAGCCAATCACTTAAGTCTGAAATGAAGAGAAATTTCTTCACTCAGAAGGTAGTGAATGTTTGGAATTCTCTACCCCAGAGATCTATGGAAGCTCAATCATTGAGCATGTCCAGTTCAGAAATCGATAGATTTTTAGATACTAATGAGGTGAAGAGATTAGCACGGGAAAATGGCATCGAGGTAGACAATGAACCATGATCAAGTTGAATGGTACAGCAGGCTCCAGGAGCTGACTGGCCTACTCCTGCTCCTATGTTCCTATATTCTAAGTGATCCCACATTTAATGGATCAGGTGAGAGTTCTGCACCTGGGAATGGAGAGGGAAAATTAAGCAACTAACTTGCTTAGTATAGTTCAGTAAGGTGCTGGCCGTAGTCTAAAGAAGTCTTCATAGTTGTAGATGGACCTTTATTGACTGAAAGCTTTTTACAAATATACAGTAAAGAATACAAGTTAGGAGCTGTTCTCCATGCTTGCTTCTACACACGACTCTGTCCAACACTAGATTGATCCTGGGTCTGGGTCATATGCTGTCTTACATCACTATGTGGGCAGTACTGTACTCAATCTCACAGTAACCCAATATGTGGCGGACTGTAATACTGGACCTCTAACCAAGTCTTAATCCAATGTATTTTAAGTGATTGTAATTTGCCCTGTTTTATATTGCCATTACTATAATATTACTATCCCACCTTGTCCCTTCAATTCATTGAGTTCAAAGATTCAGGCAGCCGGGGGCCATTTAATTCTCCTTTATCTTGTTTGCACTACTGTCTGAGGGGTAATAGATTATGTTGTTGCTGCTTCTTTCTGTTGGTTTGGAGATTGAGTTGGTATCTGAGTACCTCCTCATCTTTTTCTCCCGTTTCTTCATGTTAAACAACACTTGGTCACTTTAACTGTTGTGCTGGTCAGTGGTAGTTGCTTGAATCCATTGGGCAAAGATTGTATTCATCTCCCTTTAGCTTATTTTACTGCTTTCATCATCATGTGGGTTTTGGCAACATCCTCTGTGGCAGAGGAAAAGCATCCCTGTAGCCAGAACGAGGTTTAATGGTACGCTCATGTCTACATTTTGTTGTTGGCAATGGACAACTGCTAGCAGATTCCAGCTTCTTTTGTGGCTTTGGCATTCTGGTGGGATTTGCAGCATTTGTTTGCTGGTTGCAATGTTGACCTGCTGCTCCAGTGTAGGAGCTGGAGATTGAGATTCATCAGACTCCTGGTCACCCTCCATACATTCACAACTCCTCAGATACTTAAGTAGTACAAATTCAAAGGCAACAAGATCTGGACAATATCCAGGCTTGGGCTGACAAGTGGCAAGTAACATTTATGCCACACAAATGCCAGGCAATGACCATCATCAATAAGAGACACTCTAACCACTGCCCCTTGATATTCAATGACATTACCATCACTGAAGCCCCCACTGTCAACATCCTTGGTGTTACCACTAACCAGAAACTCAACTGGATTCACCACATTCTTGCAGTGGCTACTAGAGCAGGTCAGAGGCTAGGAGTATTGCAGCGAGTAACTCACCTCCTGACTCCACAAAACCTATCAATTATCTACAAGGCATTAGTCAGGAGTGTGATGGAGTACTCCCCACTTGGTTGGATGCAGCTCCAACAGCACTCAAGAAACTTGACACCATCCAGGACAAAGCAGCCCGCTTGGCACCACATCTACACACATTCAATCCCACCACCACCAACGTTCAGTAGCAGCAATGTGTAGTATCTACAAGATGCACTGCAGCAGTTCACCAAAGATCGTTAGACAGCACTTTCCAAACCCACGACCACTTCCATCTAGAAGGACAAGGGCAGATATATGAGAACATCACCACCTGCATTTTCCCCTCCAAGCCACTCCCGGTCATGGCTTGGAAATATACTGCCATTCCTTCACAGTAGCTGGGTCAAAATCCTGGAATTCTCTTCTAAGGTCAACCCACAGCGCATGGACTGCGGCATTTCAAGGAGGCAGCTCACTACCACCTTCTCAAGGGCAACTAGGAATGGGCAATAAAAGCTGGTGTCCCATGAATGAATAAAAAAAATCCTCCATTGTGGTTACCCTCTGGGTAGTTGGCTGGTATGACCACTGAAGGTTTTCTGCACTGGACAAAACTGCTCCGCAATGAATGAAGACAGTTCAGAGCAGAAGTCCCATACAGGAAATTCTTTTTTGTTTAAGCTCTCAGGAACTTGCAGTTCTGTTTGATTACTGACAATGATTGTCTTGACATCTTCAGTCACTTTGAGGATATCCAGAGCAACACAGATACCTCTGCTCAAGTGAGAAAAAGGCTGGTTACGGATGTTCTAGAACGTGTTTGCTGCCAATGTTAGTAGCTCCAGAATCATGCTTATGACTGGAAATCCAGTTCCTCTGGACCAATAGAATGGTGTATCTTGTGTTTGAAGCCATATATCTTTTAGCCATGGCTCTGAATCTTCAAGGCACTCACCTTCTTGAGAGCTGGCACGTAACCCATCCCTGCCGACTCCAACAGACCCATTACCGTTTCACGCTTCCATCCACTGCTTGTCCCACCAAGAGAAATGTCACAAACCCCTGGCTGCAAAATGAAGGAGCCCAGTATCCTATGATTTGGCAATGATTTTCCGCTGGGCTCCATAGCGATACACACTCTCACTTATCCCATCCCCGCCACGGAACCTAGACTCTGAGTGGACCATTCCGTCCAAAGTCTTCATTGACTTATGACTTCTTACACAGATACAGCAGAGAGTTCAGTAAAGATGCTGTCTCCATGCTTGCTGGTACACACAACTTTGTCTGGCATTAGGATACAAGAAAAATACTGCGGATTCTGGAATCTGGAACAAAAACCAAAAATGCTGGAAAATCTCAGCAGGTCTGACAGCATCTGTAGAGAGAGAATAGAGCCAATGTTTCAAGTCAGGATGAGTCTGGCTCTGATAAATGGTCATCCAGATTCAAAACATTGATCTATTCTCTGTTGTGATTTTCCAGTATTTTCTGTCTTACAGCCAGCACTAGGCTGACGCTGGGTGTGGGTCATGTGCTCTCTTACATCATTGTGTGGGTGGTACTGTACTCAGTCTCACATTAACCCTTTACATGCCAGACTATAATCCACATCCACTTGTGCAATGGAGCCCTGCGCATGAACGCACTGGACAAGGTTAAAACACTTACAGCATCTTCAGCTAGATTTGCCAAGTGGACGACCTCCAGAAGTCCACACCATCATAGATGCCAGTCTTGTAAATCCACATGGCATCAAGAATCTGTTGAGTGCACTGGGCACAGTTTGTGTTTTAGCAGTTCCACTCAACTCCACACCTCATTACTGCCTTGATCCAAAAGAGTAACGTCAAACCTGAATTCCAACGTTGAGGTGAAAATGTGTCTCCTTTGATATCAAAGCAGCAGCTGACTCAAATGAAATGGTATTAAAACTGAAGTCAATGGAGTTGGGGGAAACCTCTTGATGTTCATGTTACTTAAATGAGAGAAAATGCAGAGAAATTTGACCAGTAGCTCAGATTTAATGGAAAATGTCCAGTTATTGGCAAGCGATAACATAAGGGTGCAAATATGGGGGTAGGTTCTCAACGGTACCAGTGGATTGGCTACTCTGAATATAGGGCAATACGGTGGCACAATGGTTAGCACTGCTACCTCACAGCACCAGGGACCCAGGTTCAATTCCGGCCTTGGGTGACTGTCTGTATAGAGTTTGTATGTTCTCCCCTTGTCTGTGTGTGTTTCGTCCTGGTGCTTTAGTTCCGTCTCACAGTCCAAAGATGTGCAGGTCAGGTGAACTGGCCATGCTAAATTGCCACTTAAGGGGCAATGCTCCGAAAGCTCGTGCTACCAAATAAACCTGTTGGACTTTAACATGGTGTTGTGAGACTACTTACTGTGCCTACCATGTCCACATCATGTCCCAACGTGGGGAGATTAGGGAGATAAATGCTTGGGGTTATGGAGATGAGGTAGATTACTAGGTAAAGTGCTCTGTCGGAGAGTCAGTGCAGACCTGATGGACTGAATGGTCTTCTTCTGCGCTGCAGGGAGTCTATGATTCTATTTTATTTTAAACTATAGAGGGACTATAGAGGGTTGTTAGAGTATAAAATGCTTTGGCAGGATTTTCCAGCCATGCTTGTCCTAAGATGGTAAAATCCTGTCCAAGGTCAACGGATCTTTACATGGCCCGTTTCCCACCTTCTACAATTCCCATGATAGGCGGGATGGGAAAATTCCAGCCTTTGTCACAGAGAATAACTGAGATCAAAACACTCCAACTTTCCAAATAAACATGAAAACTCCAACCTGTGGATCTAAGACTTCAACAGATTAGACCAGCCAAACTCCAACAATGTGAGAAAACTGTGTCAAGGAGGAGAAGGAGGCATCACCAATCCAGCATGGCCCAACTTGCGGAGTGTGAAGGCGAAATGAGACTAGTTCATTGCATGCTGCCCATAAAGTTTCCAAAGATGTTCCCGAGGAACAGGATAGGTCTGTACTCCTAATTCTAGGACAAATCAACACATGTCACCTACTGCACTCGTACATCTTTACCAGTTTAACGTTGCAATTGATTTTTCACTCAAATCAGGATAATGAGAGATAAATAATTTTGTTTTCACTCTTTTAATGGAAAATGAAATAAAATATGCTAACACAAAGTAAAACCCTGTGTCATTTCATACCCTCAAATCCAAGCACACAAACAGAATTGTAATGAATTTTCTTTGGCTCACAGATGACTGCTAAGACTGTAAGATAATAGAGCTGACAACAGGCTGTTCCGTGTCTCCTGGGATTATTTCCTCTACAGCAACTAATAAACAGCACTTAGAAACTAATTCCCTTGGTACAGTAAAGCTTTTTAGGTATCTGTATTAGATACCACTGCTATATTTTTATAATCCCTGACCTTTTCTTCCACACTAAGGGCCAACATGAAGCCAACAACATTAATTGGCCCACTTCAAGCAGGAAAACAAGCGAATTACCTGCATTATCTGTACTATGTGAATGGGCGCTGCACTGTGCTTATAATAAATATGGGCTTTGGAAGTTTACCACTGAAAGAATGTCACAACGCTCACAGAGTGAATTACCAAGGCAATTTTATAAATATCCACTCACTGAGTGGGCAATGCTTTCCAGCAGGACAGCATGAGTGGAAAACCTGGGCAAATATGGCCATTTTGGAAATTGAGCTGTTGAGGTAAGTATATATATGACGCTATGCATCATTGGTAGGCAACCTAAGTGGGCCCATGCACAACCCTCCTTTATGTCAGTGGGTCACAAGACTGAAATCAGGTTTGCTCACTAACTGTGACCCTTGAATAAGATTAAATATGTCTAACACACTGAATATTTTGTAACAAGTTATAGAAAATGTTTAATCATTCATATATTCACGGGACGGTGGCACAATGGTTCGCACTGCTGTCTCACAGCACCAGGGACCTGGGTTCAATTCCTGGCTTGGGTCACTGCCTGTGTGGAGTCTGCACATTCTCCCCATGTCTGCATGGGTTTCCTCCCACAGTCCAAAGATGAGCGGGTTAGGTGCATTGGCCATGCTAAATTGCCCCTTAGTGTCAGGGTGTCTAACAGGGTAAATATGTGGGGTTACATGGATAGGGCCTGGGTGGGATTGTTATCGGTGCACACTTGATGGGCCAAATGCTCTCCTTCTGCACGGTATGAATTCTGTGACTGTCAATGATTCTAACATGACCATTTTGGAGCTTGAGCTGTTGAGGTAAGTATATATGACAGTACGTATCATTGATGGGCAACCTAGGCTAGTGAATGGGTTGCATGAATGGCCCTCCTTCATATCAGTGTGCCACCAGATTGAACTCAAGCTTGTTTACTGTAGGAATGTTTCAGAGACTTATATAATTTGCCCGTTTTCATGTGAGAGATTGATTTCTCTTTGTTAATTCCAGCTCAGCAAATACAAAGAACCCATGGAGACACTAATTCTGGTTGAAGACATTCTTTATTGCCCAGACTTGGTCCACACATGTGGAATAATGGTCTTGGGGCAGCCCAGAACTATTCTAAATTACCTTTGTTATTAGTATGGCAATGACACATTTTTCAGAAATCATCTGCCCGCCTACTCTGTTTATCGTAACCGGATGAGCCAATCATTTTAATATGAATCATCTACCTTGACCTATAACATCCTACTTTCTGGCAGCACAAGAATTCATTGCTCCATGGAATCCAGAAGCTCCCACCCACTGTCTCTTTGCAATCCCAATTACATAGGCCGTAGAGTCCAAAGGTTCCTTTCCTATTATCTCGTTGCAATCTTAATTACTTAAGGTCATTGAGTTGAAAAGTTTCTCATCTAGTAGCAATTCCTTATTAGAAGGAATCGAATTATTCTGTTCATTCGACTGTCTAGGATTGCTCAAACTATCTGAGACCCACAGTGGTAAGAAAGCCCTTTTCTACTTCACTTAGTGGCTGTATTGTTTTCAAGGAATGTGATTATTTTCACTCAGCTATATCCCACCATGCCTTTTAGCAGTCTATAGTTGGTCAAGGTGTACAAAATATATGTTTTTTAAAAATACATGTTTAAACTCTCTACAGTGGTTATAAGTGTTTCTATGCAAACAGTACAAAGAACAATACAGCGCAGGAACAGGCCCTTCGGCCCTCCAAGCCTGTACCATTCATGTGTTTCTAACTAAACCATCCATTTGTATCCCTCTATTCCCATTGTTCTATTGTATCCCTCTATTCCCATTCTACTCTGTAACTTCAGATACTTTGTACTTTTACTATACTACATCCACTCTAAATTAGTTTTATCTTGATCTATTAGTCTTTTAGTCCCAATTTATCATAAATCCCTCAAACATTCACTGACTGTGAACAAGATTAAATACGTTTAATCCACACCAAATATTCCATAACCAATTACAGAAAATACTTAATCATTCATGTGTTAATAGAACTGTCATCAACTCCAGGTGGTAAAAATAAAAGTATTCACACTTTGATTGGATGTAGAGGAAGCACATGGCTCTCATAGTCAATGTTGTGAGCAATCAGCACACACCCAACTTCATTTACCCTTGCTTTATGTGTGAATCACTTGTTATGTCAGTAAGAAAAAGGTTACATGGATAGTAACCAGCATAACATGGTAGAATGTGTTCATGGGCAACAGTCAAAAAATGTCTTGTGAATCACACTCACAAACCTGATGGTCTGCTTTTGGTCCCCAAGCTGCAGGTTGCCTACCCAAGACATGCACGGTTTGCAGTTCTTACATTTTATGTTGGGCATAATTTGTTGGAAAATAAGATCATTTTTGTGGACCACTGTACTATTTTTCTCCTCTCCAACAAACATGTTGCAATCATGTTAAAGTTTCAAGCTTGGAATGCCTTGCAAGGTAAATTGAGCAGTGAAAAGCCTATGTTTTGCAGGTGAATATAGAAGCTTATTTGTTTGAGGAAATCCTCAAATTCTGAGCAAATTTTCAAAATTCTCCATAACTTGTCACACATGGAATTTGGCAGAAACTGCCATGGAGAAATAACATGCAGCTTCATGCCATCTGTGACAGTGAGTCCCCCGAATTTCAGCCAGGCTACTGCTCAATTAAACATCACCCATACCCTGCAGGAAGAAAGGAAAGTTCGGGAAGTGGGTCAACCCAAGGCAACTGCGCACACTTCCCAGCGGAAGGCTTTCAGTGGTAGAACCCCTACCATGGGACCAGAAGCTCCAGGTTTGAGTCAAACACCATGTTGGCTACGGAAGGAACGTTCAATGTGGCTTAACGGGCTCATAACCAGCTTGGATATCCTTCCAATACTTCCCTCATTATTCCCCAAAGGGTTAAAAAAAACAGTATGGATGTGAAGATACACCAACAACAAATTCCTGGTCACTGGAAGTTGGTTATTATTGGTGTAGGTTTGAGAGCAAATCATCGACCTATCGGCTGTACGTTTTGAATGACATAATGGCTGTCAATTTGAAAGAGCTAAACATACATGAAGGAGAGGCTTGGGGCCACTTACAAGGAATTTTGCAGCAACACTGTCTGTTACTGTAACTATATGTTCCTTAATTTGAAACTTCTGCAGTAAAGTCTACTATAGCCCACTTTTGGTGTTGTTTCATTCCATGCTGTTTGTTTCTCTGAACAAACAACTCTCCATCAAATGCAAGGGAGTAGAAAATATCACTCTGCACTCAACCTCGTGTTCCTGCTTTCCAAATAGCTATTTCGCTTTTATTGCAGTGAAGCACTTCACTATTGTACTGCACCAGACTTGAATAAAACCTAGCAAAACTCCCCCACTGAGGGTATCGGTTTTGAAGAGACACCGCAGAATGGATTTGGACTCAGGACTTCTGAGTAGAGCTTGAGTAATCTGCTGTTGCAGCTTTCAGCATGACTAGACAAATTATTTCTAAGAGAAAATGGCTCTCATGCAGAGCAATCCATAAATGAAAACTGCCCACACAATGGGAAATGAGTTCCACAGGATGTGTTCCACAACATCTGGTTAACCCTTTGAGTGGTGCATGGTTTTAGAACAAGCACGCTTTCACTTGTACGATCTGCAAGCAATTGTTTATGAAACCTTTAATATTAAAAAGCAATTACCCAAATAAATGTTTAAAATAAATTGTACATTTTCATTCTGTTGAAATTTTCTTTTCCCTTTAGGCAGAACTTGTTATAATTGACCCAAGATTTGTACCATCTATCCATTCTGTCACTAAGATTGCATGATTATTATAACATGCTACAGGCTCCCCTTCTAGGTCCTACCAATCTCAAACTTGAGATCATTTAAAACTCTGGTGCCCGTGTCCTAATTCACACCAGGCCCTATCCATCCATCGCCCCAAAGCTCGCTGATCTACACCAGTTCCTGATCAAGCAAAGGTTCAATTTAAAATTCGCAACCTCATTTCAACGCCTCTACTTTCTCAGGAGGCTAAGAAAATTTGACTTGTCTGCTACAACTCTCATTAACTTTTACAGATGCACTATAGAAAGCATCCTTTCTGGTTGTATCACAGCTTGGTATGGCTCCAGCTCTACCCAAGACCGTAAGAAACTACAAAGGGTTGTGAACGAAGTCCAGTCCATTACACAAACCAGCCTCCCATCCACTGACTCCACTTACACTTCCCGCTGCCTCAGAAAAGCAGCCAGCATAATCAAGGACCCTACAAACCCTGGACATATTCTCTTCCATCTTCTTCCATCAGCAAAAAGATACAAAAATCTGAGGTCACGTACCAACCAACTCAAGAACAGCTTCTTCCCTGCTGCCATCAGGCTTTTGAATGGACCTATCTTATATTAAGTTGATCTTTCTCTCCACCCTAGCTATGACTGTAACACTACATTCTGCACCCTCTCCTTGCTTTCTCTATGAATGGTATGCTTTGTCTGCATAGCGGGCAAGAAACAATACTTTTCACTGTACACTAATACATGTGACAATAATAAATCAAATCATTTTCAAGTCCCTCCAGAGTTCACCTTGCTCCTCCCTAGCTCTGTAATTTTCCTCATTCCGAAAATCCCTCTAGCTCTGTGGTGTCTGCTAACTTAGCTTTTTGAATATTCCAAATTTTAATCATTCTGCCATTGACAGCTATGCCTTAAGCTGCCTGTATCCTAACAACTGGAATCCCCTCTTTCCTTCCTCTCAACTTCTCTGACCTCTAAGAAGCCCCTAAAATCCTATCTCATTGACCCCCAAGCATTTGGTCATTTGTCTCTACAATCTCTTTATTAAATTTCATCCCATAGTGCTCCAGTGAAGTGCTTTGAGACTGTTCTTATGTAAAAGGACACTCAAACCATTGTTGTTGTTGTTAGACTAGCTTCTTGACTTGTCAAAAGAACAAACAGGAAACCCAAGCTTTTTCTATTGTTTCACTTGAGTTAGTAGCTAGGTTACTCATGTTCTGTTTCTCAGATTCACAAAATTGAATTAGAATTTTAAAACATAATCAGTGGCATTGGGCCCATCGCTCCTGCGCTGGGTTTGTGAGAGAGCTTTCCACTCAGTCCCACTGCTGCTTTTGTTATTTATCTACTTCCCTTTCGAATGGTAGTCCAATGATGTGTATGTTAGGTGGATTAGTGTAGAGTTTAGGGGCAGCATAGTGGCACAGTGGTTAGCACTCCTGCCTCACAGCTCCAGGGACCTGGGTTTGATTCTGATCTTGAGTCACTGTCTGTGTGGAGTTTGCACATTCTTCCTCTGCCTGCGTAAGTTTCCTCTGGGTGCTCTGATTTCCTCCACAGTCCAAACATATGCGGGTGGATTGGCCATGCTAAATTGTTCCTTTATGTACCAAAACGTGTAAGTAAGGGAGATTAGTGGCAAAAATACATATGGTTACGGGGTAAGTCCTGGATGAGATGCTCTCTTGGAGAGTCAGTGCAGGCTTGATGGGCCAAATGACCTCTTTCTGCAATATAGGGATTCTCGATATTAACCATGGTAACTGCACAAGGTTGCAGGGATAGGGTGGAGGTAAGGCCTGGGTGGGATTCTCTTTCGGAGAGTTGGTGCAGCCAGATGGACCGAATGGTCTCTTTGTGTGCTTAGGGATTCTGTGGCATTGCAAACTGCTTCGACAGCCCCTCATGGTAAGAACATAAGAACATAAGAAATAGGAGCAGGAGTAGGCCATCTAGCCCTTCGAGCCTGCCCCGCCATTCAATAAGATCATGGCTGATCTGTCGTGGCTCAGTTCCACTTTCCCGCCCTCTCCCCATAACCCTTAATCCCCTCTCTTATCAAGAACCCATCAACCCGCTTCTTAAAAATATTTAGCGAGGCAGCCTCCACCACTTCAACGGGCAGAGAATTCCAGAGATTCACCACCCTTTGAGTGAAGAAGTTCCTCCTCAACTCCGTTCTAAACCGCCTCCCCTTTATCTTGAGGCTGTGCCCCCTAGTCCTACTATCTTTTTTGAGCGGGAAGAGTCTCTCCACCTCTATCCTATCCATCCCATTCATCATCTTATACGTCTCAATGAGACGTAAGGTGGCTCATGTCCTCACAGCTTCCATATAAATGATGTTTTTCTCCCAGCCTCTCCCTTTATTCTTTTAGTGATAATTTTAAATTCATGCACTCATCATTTTGAGCATTTAAAACATGGTGCTGGGTTTTACAGGCGTGCCTCAGTTCTTGTGCCCCCACCACAACGTTAGTTGCTGGTGAGCTCCCCCCATGATCCCAAGAGCAGTCACGGAGCAATTTACAGCTGGGGGCAGCATTAAGCGCTTTAAGACGGGACTTCTGCCTTTTCTTGGGAGGAACTCAGACCTTAAACATCTGCCAGCCAATTAGGTGACTGGCATCTGCGTAGTCCCAGCAGCGCCAGTCTAGAGCAATTGTCACAGCTGGAACCATAGGCATACCAAGCTGCTCTGCCAAGTCTGGGTCGGGGTCTCAGAGAGGGAGACAAGGGGAATGGCAGGGTCAGATTCAAGAGGCCAGGATGGTAGGGTTAAAGGAGGTGGTGAGGGGAGGGGGAGGTGACCTGGGGGAGGGGGGCAGGTCGCGAATGGAACCCATAAAGGAGAAAATAAGGTTCCCCACCTTGCTCCTTGCCTGACACCAGCACTCTCAGCTACAGACGCTGAGCTTCCCGCATGGCATGGGCCTCCCTTGGCATTGGTAAAATACTGCAAGAGGTTTGGGTGGCCTCACCCACCCTCCTTCCCCCGCCCTGTGAAGATTTTAGTGGGTGGGTAGACAGCAGGAAGGTCACTGCATTTTATTTGCCCCCATACCTTCAAATCTACTGCTGGGACAATGTAAAATCATGCCCATTGGAAAAGAAGAGACCATTCAGCCCCTCGAGCCTGTTCCATCATCCAATGATAATCTAGATCCTAACTCCAATTATTTACCTTGCCTCCCAGAATGCTGGAGGCATTCTCTCCAGCAAGGAAGATGATGAGAAAGGCTGCCTATCCTAATATTGGAGAAGATGCACTAACTTGATTCAAGGCAGCATGGACAGAGAATGTTCCCATCTCCAGTCCAACTGTCAGGAAAATAAAGTCACCCTGGCAAAGAATCTGTTGTCTTTTGAGAATGGGGCTCTCTAGGCTTTCATGAACCTCCACTTTACAAAAGTTTGTGGGATCTGCCTTTAAACTCATCAGAATTCTATTGTAAATAATACTCGGAGCTACCCTTTTTGGTTAAAAATGAATAGCCTCACACTTACAAACATCTGCCGGGGTTTGGCCCACTTGCTTAATCTATCAATATCTCTCTGTAATGTTGCTGCCACCTACGCTACTTACTAAACCAACAACCTTTCCGTCATTGGCAAAATTGGATGCAGGTCTCTTAATTGCATTTTCTAAGTCATTAATAACTACTGTATAGTAGAAATTTGACACCCTTGCACAAATCTTTGTTTGAGTGCTTTACCCGTTATCCCTGCCTTGTCTCCTATTGCCTAACAAATCTCCTAACCAGAACAACAACTTGCCTTTAATTCCAGAAGCTTTAATTTTAGTTTATAGTCTCTGATATGGGATCTTATTCTGGAAGGTTGTAAGAACTACATCAACTCTGCCCTTAACTTTCGTCATTCCAGTCAAGCAAGCTCTAGTTTCTCTCATCCAAATACATAATGGGTTTATGTATCTGGTATCTAGTAACATTTTGTGTGGAAAACCTTTGTCTTTTACTCATCCATAATCTGGCTAGCAGCAGCTCTAACTATGGAAACATTCAGAGCATGGAAAAGCACATACATGAATCTAGGATCATCTGATCCATGGTGGAGTATGTTGTTGCAACTATCTTTTCTAGGGCAGTTCTTCACCGTGTGCAACAATCCACTCTCAATTCAGGATAAATTCATTTTTTGAAATTTGAGGCTGAAATCATAGAATACCTACAGTGCAGAAGAAGCCATTGGCCCACTGTGTCTGCACCAACTCTCTAACAGAGTATCTTGCCCAGGCTCTCCCCCTCCTCGCCTGGGGCAGTAATTTGCTGGGCATTCAGACTCTACTTGGCCAAATGGCTGGTACTGCAACTGATCAGATCTGTACAGAGCCTGATAAAATGCATGGGTTGCCTAAGTCTAATGCTATATCGGAATAAATAGGAAAGATTAAGCATATTAGAGTGTGGTTATGACTTAGACTTGGAGGCTTTCCCACGATCTCAAGACACATGAGGCAGACAAAGCATGTGCTTATGTCTGTTTCCACAGCTAGTATTCCTTGGAACAGGTTACTAGCTTGTTGCCAGAGGCTAAGGCTTGAGGGATGCCACTTCTCATCAATCATGACTGACCAGAACGTCCTGCCTTAGGCATACGGAAAGGAATTATAGGATGATGATAACCTGTTTGGACGCATTATGGACACACCTTCCATGGCCATCAATCCCTGAAGCAGGGCATGAACCAAGAACTTCTGGCTCTGAGGTGGGGATAAAGGGGTCTTTCTCAGGATGGCAGTTGGTGACTAGTGGTGTACCTCAGGGGTCAGTGCTGGGACCACAACTTTCCACAACATACATTAACGATTTGGAGGAAGGAACTGAAGGCACTGTGGCTAAGTTTACAGATGATATACAGCTATGTAGAGGAACAGGTAGTACTGAGGAAGCAAAGGGGCTGCAAAAGGACTTGGACAAGTTGGGAGAGTGGGCAAAGAAGCGGCAAATGGAATACAATGTGGAAAAGTTTGAGGTATGCACTTTGGAAGGAGGAGTGGAGGAATAGACTATTTTCTAAAAGGGAAAATGCTTAGGAAATCAGAAACACAAAGGGATTTAGGGGTCATTGTTCAAAATTCTCTTAAGATTAACGTACAGGTTCAGTCAGCAGTTAGGAAGGCAAATGCAATGTTAGCATCCATGTCCAGAGGCCTAGAATACAAGAGCAGAGATGTACTTTTAAGGCTGTATAAGGCTCTGTTCAGACCCCATTTGGAGTGTTGTGAGCAGTTTTGGGCCCCATATCTAAGGAAGGATGTGCTGGCCTTTCAAGGGGTCCAGCGAAGGTTCACAAAAATGATCCCTGAAGTAAAGAGCTTGCTGTATGAGGAACGATTGAGGACTCTCAGTCTGTACTTGTTGGAGTTTAGAAGGACGAGGGTGGATCTTATTGAAATTTACAGGATGCTGCAAGGCCTGGATAGAGTGGACGTAGAGGGGATGTTTCCACTAGTAGGAAAAATTAGAACCAGAGGGCACAACCTCAGGGTAAAGGGGCGATCCTTTAAGATAGAGATGAGGAGAAATTTCTTCAGCCTTGCAGTGGTGAATCTGTGGAACTCTTTGCTGCAGAAGGCTGTGGAGACGAGGTCATTGAGTGTCTTTAAGACAGAGGATCGGGTTGTTGATTAATAAGGGGATCGGAGTTAAGGGGAAAATCAGGAGAATGGGGATGAGAAAAAAAAAATCAGCCATGGTTGAATGGCGGAGCAGTCGATGGGCCGAGTGGTCTAATTCTGTTGCCACGCCTTATGGTCTAACCATTGTGTGATGTGGTCTAACCACTGTGCCACGGTGCAAAACCTTGACATTTTCCAGAATTTTCTGTTTTCGTGTGGAAATAAATTTTTATCCCGCTTTGAAAGAAAAATCGTTTGAAACGTACACACGTCGGAACGCTCAACTGGAAAAAGAAAATTCTACAGACCCTCAGCAAAGCCGAGACTCGAACCCTCCTTTGCCGAAGCACCAGCTCATCAGCTACCAATCTGTTGGTTGAAACGCATGCGCGTGGGAGGGCCGCCGGCCGCGGCGCAGGGGGGAGGGGCCGCAGTCCTAAGACTGACGTGAACTACACCGCGTACAGCACCCTCGTGCCAGGAGGGGTGGCGCGAGCTCGCCCACGAAGCATTCTGGGGGCTATAGTTCTTGATCTGCCGGAGGATTGTAATCTCTGGACTGACGTGAACTATATTTTCCGGGATACACCGCATACTGCGTACTCACGCGGGGTCACATGAGCTCGCCCGCGAAACATTCTGGGGGCTGTAGTTCTTGGTCCGCCAGAGGATTGTAGTCTCTGGACTGACAATAAACTACGTGTCCCGGGGTGCAGTGCACTCTCATCCCGAAGGGGACTGGGGGGTCTCGTGAGCTCGCGGCGGCCGGAAGGAAATCGAGGTGCGCTCTGTTAACTTTGAACGGCTAACGGTTTGTGAGGTGAGTGAATGAAGTACTGGGTGGGAGGAGGCGGCTGTTCGGTGTTTTAACCACTATGTATGAGCTAAAAAATAGATTCCTAGCTACGTTTTACCTTTATGTAGTGCATATGTTTGACTGGGATGCAACAGATGTGATGAAAGCTCTCCTTCTCGTGTTAACTATACAGTCTCTGTGTCAGATGTTGTCAGGGCTGTTGAATGGGTCAGGCATTTTCTGCTTTTTACTCCATATTAAATAACTGCAAGTTTGAGAATGGGGCTGCTGACTGGACATCCTGTCTGTCTCTCTCTGTTCTGGAAGCTTTTAGAGATACGCAAAACGGTCAACAGTAAAATGGAAAGTAATGAGTAGAAAGTGTGAGGGCAAAAGAGCCACTCATGCTAAATTGCCCCTTAAGTGTCCAAAACTGAATAAGCTAGGTTAATCAGCCATTATGAATGCACTAGTCAGGATTGTGGGGTTTGCAACAAAAACAGAAAATGCTGGAAACTCTCAGGTTTGACAGTATCTGTGGAGAGAGAACAGAGCCAATGTTTTGACTCAACACTGGCTCTATTTTCCACAGATACTGTCAGACCTCTGAAATTTTCCAACGTTTTCTGTTTTTGTTTCAGATTCCAGCATCATCAGTGTTTTGCTTTTATATTGTTGTAGGTTTGCAAATCTCTGGGGCAAGAATCTGGTTCAGTATCTGCTTCCTCCTTCCATCCCCCACATTTGTGAAAGATTGTTGTATGGACCTATCTCATATTAAGTTGATCTTTCCCTTCACTGTAGCTATAACTAATGCTATATCCTGCACCCTCTCCTTTTCTTCTCAATGAGTGATATGCTTCGTCTGTATAGCATGCAAGAAACAATCCTTTTTGCTGTATACCAATGCACATGATAAATCAAATAGGATGATTTTGGAGAAAAATGTTGTGAATGTGGACAGGAAATATAAAATGAAGTGTAATGTTCTTGGGATAGAATTATAGGCCGGTTAGTTTAACGTCTGTTGTAGGTAAAATGTTAGAATCCGTCATCAAGGAGGAAATAGCGAGGCATCTTGAGGGGAATTGCTTGATAGAGCAGACGCAGCACGGTTTCGTTAAGAGGAAGTCATGTCTGACAAATTTATTGGAGTTCTATGAGGATGTGTCTAGGGCGGTAGATAGAGGAGAGCCGGTGGATGTGGTCTTTCTTGATTTTCAGAAGGTGTTTGACAAGGTACCTCACAAAAGGTTATTGCAGAAGGTAAGGGGGCATGGAGTTGGGGGTAGGGTGTTAGCATGGATAAAGGATTGGTTGTCAAATAGGAGGCAGAGAGTGGGGGTTAATGGGTGCTATTCGGATTGGCGGTTGGTGACTAGTAGAGTGCCCCAGGGGTCGGTGCTGGGGCCTCAGCTATTTACCATTTATATAGATGATCTGGAGGAGGGAACCGAGTGTATGGTGTCGAAATTTGCTGATGACACCAAGATTGGTGGAACGGCAAATTGCGCAGAGGGTGTGGAGAATCTGCAGAAGGATCTAGATAGGCTGGGCGAATGGGCCAGGAACTGGCAAATGGAATTTAATGTTGGCAAGTGTGAGGTGGTCCACTTTGGTAGGAAGGACTATTACTTACATGGCGAAAAACTGCAGCAGGCGACGGTGCAGAGGGACCTCGGGGTCCTTGTGCATGAGTCGCAAAAACCCAGCCTGCAGGTGCAGCAGGTGGTCAGGAAGGCTAATGGGATGCTGGCCTTCATAGCGAGGGGGATTGAATATAAAAGTAGGGAGGTCTTGCTGCGGCTGTATAGGGCATTGGTGAGGCCGCAGCTGGAGTACTGTGTGCAGTTTTGGTCGCCGCACTTAACGCAAGGATATTTTGGCCTTAGAGGGAGTGCAGAGGAGGTTTACTAGGCTGATACTGGGGTTGAGCTATGAGGAGAGGCTGAATAAACTAGGCTTGTACTCGTTAGAGTTTAGAAGAATGAGGGGAGATCTCATTGAGACGTATAAGATGATGAATGGGATGGATAGGATAGAGGTGGAGAGACTCTTCCCGCTCAGAAAGGACAGTAGGACTCGGGGGCACAGCCTCAAGATAAAGGGGGTGCGGTTTAGAACAGAGTTGAGGAGGAACTTCTTCACTCAAAGGGTGGTGAATCTCTGGAATTCTCTGCCCGTTGAAGTGGTGGAAGCTGCCTCGCTAAATATTTTTAAGACGTGGGTTGATGGGTTTTTGATAAGCGAGGGGATTAAGGGTTATGGGGAGAGGGTGGGAATGTGGAACTGAGCCATGACAGATCAGCCATGATCTTATTGAATGGCGGGGCAGGCTCAAAGGGCTAGATGGCCTACTCCTCCTATTTCTTATGTTAAAAAGGCCCTTGGACCTGCTCTGTCATTCTTTGTGAAAGTTGTAAAAGAAGCAGAGTGTGTGTCTTGGCCACCCTCAGATAAAGTGTGTTTTATCTGCAAGGTTTTGATACAATTTTGGATGAAAAAATCAGGACAAATTACCGAAAACTTGATCAAAAAGATAGATTTTAAGAAGAAATTTATAAAAGGACAGGGAGAGAGGAAGACATGTTTAGGGAAGGAATTCCAGAATTTAAGGCCAAGGCAACTGAAGAAACAAACACAAATGATGGAGTGATTAAAATTAAGAATGTAAAATAGGCCTGAACCGAAAGAACAGAGATCTAGAAGGCTTTTGAGACTGCAGAAGCAAGACCATGGAGAGATTTGAAAACAAGGATGATGATTTTAAGACTCAAGTGCTGTCTAACAAGGAGCCAGTGGAAGTTAGCAAGCACAAGCATAATGGACGAATGTGATACAAGCAATACAGTTGTGGTTGAGCATAATTTTGTGTTAGGTGGAGGACGGGAGGATTGAGGGCATCCTGAAACCCATTGAACAAAGAACCCCCAGCTTTTGTCGCGACACTACGGACTTCCTACAGAAACTCAGCACACGTGGAGCAGTTGAACCAGGGACACTCCTCGTCACAATGGATGTCTCGGCGCTCTACACCAACATCCCCCACAACGATGGCATTGCTGCGACTGCCTCAGTACTCAATGCTGACAACTGCCAGTTTCCAGATGCAATTTTACAACTGATCCGCTTTATCCTGGACCACAATGTCTTCACCTTCAACAACCAGTTTTTCATCCAGACACACGGAACAGCCATGGGGACCAAATTTGCACCTCAATATGCCAACATCTTCATGCACAGGTTCGAACAAGACTTCTTCACTGCACAGAATCTTCAACCGATGCTATACACTAGATACATCGATGACATTTTCTTCCTTTGGCCTCATGGTGAACAATCACTGAAACAACTATATGATATCAACAAATTCCACCCCACCATCAGACTCACCATAGACTATTCCCCAGAATCGGTTGCATCTCCATTAAGGACGGTCATCTCAGCACCTCACTGTACCACATGCCCACAGACAATCTCACAATGCTTCACTTCTCTAGCTTCCACCCTAAACATGTTAAAGAAGCCATTCCCTATGGACAAGCCCTCCGTATACACAGGATTTGCTCAGATGAGGAGGATTGTGACAGACACCTCCAGATGCTGAAAGATGCCCTTATAAGAACAGGATATGGCGCTCGACTCATAGATCGACAGTTCCGATGCGCCACAGCAAAAAACCGCACCGATCTCCTCAGAAGACAAACACAGGACACAGTGGACAGAGTACCCTCCGTCGTCCAGTACTTCCCCAGAGTGGAGAAGCTATGATATCTTCTCCGGAGTCTTCAACATATCATTGATGAAGACGAACATCTCGCCAGGGCCATCCCCACACCCCCACTTCTTGCCTTCAGACAACCACACAACCTCAAGCAGACCATTGTTCGCAGCAAACTACCCAGTCTTCAGGAGAACAGTGACCACAACACCACACAACCTTGCCACAGCAACCTCTGCAAGACATGCCGGATCATCGACACGGATACCATCATCACACGTGAGAATACCATCCACCAGGTATACGGTAAATACTCTTTCAACTCGGCCAACATTGTCTACCTGATACGTTGCAAGAAAGGATGACCTGAAGCATGGTACATTGGGGAGACCATGCAGACGCTACGACAACGGATGAATGAACATCGCTCGACAATCACCAGGCAAGACTGTTCCCTTCCTATTGGCGAACACTTCAGTGGTCACGGGCATTCAGCCTCTGACCTTCGGGTAAGCGTTCTCCAAGGCGGCCTTCATGACACACAGCGCAGAGTTGCTGAGCAGAGACTGATAACCAAGTTCCACACACATGAGGACGGTCTCAACAGGGATCTTGGGTTCATGTCGCACTATCTGTAACCCCCGTGACTTGCCTGGGTTTGCAAAACCTCACTCACTGTGCTGTCTGGAGACGATACACATCTCTTTAACCTGTGATCAGTGCTCCTTCCACACACATTGTCGGCCACTTTAAGACTTGAACAGGTTAGGTGTAAAGATTCACATTCTAATCAGTAATCTCTAAACTGTCTGTGCTTTATATGCTCTGCCCGAGGCCAGAACTCTCCATTCACCTGACGAAGAGGCAGTCCCCTCGAAAGCTTGTGAGTTTACTATCAAATAAATCGGTTGGACTAAAACCTGGTGTTGTCAGACTTTTTACTGTGTCAACCTGTATTGACCAGATCCCATTTCCAATTTATCTCAGGTGACTGAGTTTGTTATTCTGTTGGAATGTTCCAATGCTGAACCATAAATCTAGAGCCCTGCTTCATTTGGTTACTTTCTTGTCATGGCATGATGCTTCTTAGAAGAGTGACAGATTGTCTTATCAATGTTCTATTTTCTCTTCACAAGCAGATCTAGCTTCTGTGCAGTCCCCTGGTATTTATTTGCCAAGAGATTAAAATAGGTTAGGGAATACTTAACATTTGTTTAAGAAAACTGCCTTTTTAAGATCACAATATTTGAGTCCTTCAATGTTTTATTTGACTCTTTCCAGTCATTTTAGGTTTGAAGTCCAATTCAAAGCATTCAAACTTATGTGATGGTGCAGTTGACATGAATGTGTGTGTATATGTGTGTGTGTATATACTTGTTTCTTGTATGTTTAAAGGTAATTTTTAAAAATTCAGCTTTATGCTACAGGTAGTCAGTATGTCTGATGGGAATGCAACTCAAATTTTGGAGGAACGGAATAATTATTCATTTCAACCTTGATAGTGTTTATTTTAAGTAAAGCTAATGGACTTCTGTTTCAAGTTCCCTTGGAATTTTCCATTAGTAATTGACAGGGTTATGTAAGGATGTGGTTAACAACCAGAGCTGAGTTTGTAGCAGAGAGAAGCAGTTTTTGTAGAAAGTAGTTAATTGCGGTTGAACCTGATTAAATTAGAAGGGTTTTGCACGCTTCTGGAACTCACTCTCTGAAAACACCGAGACTGTTAACAAATATTAAAACAAGTATGCTTGGGTTTACTAATTATTTTTTAAAAATTTGATCCATGCATAAATTGGAACTGGAACAATCGTAAGTTAGAAAGCAAAGTTGCTTCCTTTCATTTTTAAATATTGTTCAATTGTTAATGGTTAAACTGATTCATTTGTTATAGTTAAACTGTGTTATTAAATAAAGTTTTTTTCACTATAAAAGATCCTCAGTTTGTCAGTAGAATCATTGCTGGAAAGAAATATCCTATCCTTACATTTATGCCAAAATAGAAAAATTGTTAGGGTCTAGCCTGGGTGTCTAATGTAACTTGAGGTTCTAGTCTAGGACCCTAACACTTGAAAGATTAAAATTCAGACACTTTAAAATGAGCAACCCTGTTTCTATGACCTGGGTGCGCTCAAAATACAAAGGGCAGGTTTTGCTATGAACCTGCGTCTTTTTTAGGTAATCTGAGTAAGAGAGCATGCTGAGGGATTGGTACAACAACAGCATATGGCATTGAGAAATGTGGTATGCTCAACATGTTCACTTCAAAAGCTGGTAAAATCAAATGATTGCATTTAAATTAGAGCTATCTGGATCATTTGTTATAAAATTGGAGTCACAGGTGGACAGAGTGGTGAAGAAGGCATTCAGTATCTTGTTTTAATTAGTCAGAACATTGAATACAGGAGTTGGGATGTCTTGTTGAAGTTGTACAAGACATTGGTAAGGCCACACTTGGAGTACTGTGTACAGTTCTAGTCACCCTATTATAGAAAGGATATTATTAAACTAGAAAGAGTGCAGAAGAGATTTACTAGGATGCTGCCGGGACTTGATGGTTTGAGTTATAAGGAGAAGATTCATAGACTTTTTTCTCTGGAGCTTAGAAGGCTGAGGGGTGATCTTATAGAGGTCTACAAAACAAAAAGGAGCATAGATAAGCAAGAAAGTCAATATCATTTCCCAAAGGTAGGAGCGTCTAAAACGAGAGGGTATAGGTTTAAGGTGAGAGGAGAGATACAAAAATGTCCACGCAGAGGGTGGTGAGTGTCTGGAACAAGCTGCCAGAGGTGGTAGTAGAGGCAGGTACAATGTTGTCTTTTAGAAAGCATTTAGACAGTTACATGGGTAAGATGGCTGTAGAGGGATATGGGCCGAATGCGGGCAATTGGGACTAGCTTAGGGGTTTAAAACAAAAGACAGCATGGACAAGTTGGGCCAAAGGGCCTGTTTCCTTGCTGTTACCCTCTATTACTCTAGGCAGTTGCACAGAAGGGAAAATATGAAGCAAAAAAAGTTACCTAATACACATAATCTGTTTCTAAGAGTGAGTATGAAATTTTGGCAGCCCGAGTGAACTTCTAGAAAGTAATGTGGGAGTGACTTTGGTTGTGTGAAGACCATGGTGTTGATGCTCAGTTATGTTTCAGATAGGGACTGAGGTAAATTGCAGACAGTGCTGTTATTGGTCACCTGATGTTCTGCATACTTTTGATAGCCAAACCAACCAGCTCCCCCCCCCCCCCCCCCAAATCGTTTTGCGATGTTGTGGTCTGATTGTTGCAGTTCAAAGTTTACACACACGATGCTCATTTCTTTCAAGGATAATTAACAAAGGGCCAAGTTAATCTTTAGGTTAAATAACCTGCCTGTAATATGCAGACAATAGGCTTCTGACCCTGTTTTAAAGTGTATTCGGGAAGGACAGCTTTTCTCTTGATTCTGGTTATTTTTGAAGTTTGCATAGCCTGTATATCTATGATAAGACATTTAAAATATTATCTCTGTCATGCTATCTTTCCCCTAAGGATTTGTTCATTTTCAAAGTATCAGTATCTCTTACAATTTCAAATTGAATGCACTTTACGTTCAATGTTTCAATCTCCTATGTTCTGGCAAGTTCAGCTGGATAGTTTACTAAGAAATCATCAAAAGAAATGAATCCTGTGCAACTACGTTCATTTTAGTTTTTTCTGTGTCTTTTTAGAGTAGTGACAGCTGTAGGAAATTGACCTTCCCATTCCTTGGTACTCTTACTCTACAAAAGTTGTTGGCCTAATTGTTAGACCCTCTAAAACCCCATCAAATCAATAACTTGCTTTTAATTTGCACATAGTTTGAGGGTATAGAACACTAACAACCAACTCCAAAATAGTTATCTAATGGTCTGGCTGTTGTACACTCAAAATGTCCATCAGAATCAAAATAAAATTTAAAAATTCCTGTCTGTGGTGATGTGGAAAATAGAGATCTCACACACAATTCCCTAAATCCATGAGCGTTATTCATAGACCAGCAACAAGCATTTCTCTCGTTACTTAAAGTTTGCCATTTGCGACATGTTTGGGATATAGTAGTGGTGGTGCTATCATATTCTATATTCTGCACTGTCTATAATGCTATTAATTATTAATGTTTTATTTACTCTTCCCCTTTCCTGTTGCTTCAGCACTTTGATTCAAAGTAAAGTATAAAGGGCATTTTAACAATTACATGACAAAACTCTCTGCCACTGAAATTGGCAAAGAATTATGTGCTTTGTGTTTTATTTGTTTCTCATTGTTTAGCTGGGAGGAATATATATTTAACATAAAATCTCAGCTATGAAAGTAAAGTAAGTAATTTTGCAGTTGCAATATTTTACACTAACAAAGCTTATTAGAACAGTTTGCAACTGTGGATGGTAAATATTTAAATCAAATTCAAGTATAAATATATTTATATACTATATAGACTACAGCACTAGGAGATAGAATGACCAGTAATTGTAAAAACAAAATCACCAGCTTGGTCTTTTTTAAAACCAAAACTGATATTTGGTAATTTAGGATAGATCCAACACAAACCAATGACAGGCACAGAACTGTGTAGCAAAGTCTGAATAAATAATTGCCATATGATACCTATTAATGTGTTAATATTGGAATGTGTTCATTGATCCATTATAATTTTAACCATAAACCAATACTTGCTGATCTTTGACCAGAAGACAGGCATTTAAGTCCAGCAAGGGGCATGCATGCGGCAGGTTGTAGTGGGCTGCTCTTGGACGTTGCTTCGGGAGTTGCCTATTGCTTCATGTCGTTAGTGTGCTTAAACTGGACCATCTCGAGGGCAACATGACAGCTCAGAGACTATCTCTGTTACTGTGCGGACACATGGATTTGGGCCTGTGTCTGTGGGAGTTTGCACGTTCTCCCCTTGGTTGCGTGGGTTTCCTCCGGGTGCTCCGGTTTTCTCCCACATCCCCAAAGATGTGCTTTTAGGCTGATTGATTGGGTACTAAATTGTCCCTAAATTGGACCTCCCTGATCCTCGCACATTAGGCGTAGACTAAAATCATGAATAGGTCACTGAGACAGTGGGACGGCGGCGCGGGCTCGTTGGGCCGAAGGGCCTGTTTCCCGTGCTGTGTTGTTCTTTGTTCTTTGTTCTTTGTTCTTAAGACCAATTTTAACTTTAGAGCTCTAAAGCTGTATAGATGGATGGCAGCGTTAGCAGCTTGCATTCATATAGCACTATTTATAGAGAAAAACATCTCGGAGCACTTCAGAGTAATCAGATCAAAATAGACACTGAGCCAAAGAAGGTACAGATCTGGATTTTGTAGTCAGTATTTGGCATCATAACTGTAGAAAGTTGACAGCAATTCTGGTATCTGCAAATGCATGTTAGAGTTATTTTCAGTGATTACCCCTACCTCCACCGGAAGTGCTATTAAAATCCACACAGATGGTATTGTTTAGAAATCACTTGAATTGATTTGAACCTCCACTTAGTCTTGCTATAAATTTTTTTTAAAGTTGTCCCTTATGGAATACAGTATAACTGGATTTTGATAGCATATCGAATTTATAATTACTGCTGAACAACCTTAATGTCCCCGAGAAAGTAATTTTGTATTTCTAGAATTTTGAATTTGTACATTGTGATTTTAAAAAATTAAAATACTCAGGATTTTTTCAAAAGTTTGCAATATTTCAGCTTTGAAATTAATTGCATATGTATGGTCCTGATCTTTAATTTACTTAGTGATTAAAGACAGTAGGATAATCGATTCACTTTACTTTCTGGTTTGTGATTTAACTGGTGAGTTTTCTTCATTGTTATCCTGCTTGATGACATAATTGTCAGATGCCAGAATTCAACATGTACTGATTTTAGGATGACTGTCATGCTGGGAAAATCTTGTGGACAGTTTGCTTCAATGTCAGTGGCGAATGCCTTTTCTGGGCCATGAGGGGAAGGCTTGGCCACAGTGCTATGCTGTGAAGACAGTTAGGTGGAGTGATGGTAGGGCTTATGGAGGACCAAAGAAGATTGGAGTGAAGAAAGGGATAAATCCATACACACAATAGTGTGCTGTGAATTGATATAAATGATAAAGCCATCTCAGTTTTCAAAAATGTTTGTTTTGGATCATAAATTGTATTTATTACTCCTTTATAATATCTTGAGAAAATTATGTCTGCATTGTGAAATCCTATTAGTGGTATTTTGATATATATCAAACTTGAAATGAAAATGAGTTTGCAGATGACTGTGCTACCCTGTCCTTCGTGAGTTCCAATCTATTAATCAAAACCTTCAAAGTTTTTGTTCAGTGCTCAGATTTTGAAAATGGAAGTAATGGCAGAGGTTGCTTGAGTTATCTGCTGATTCCTATTTAAAAAATAATCATTTTAATTGTCACCTCTTGTGCTTTAGTAGCCCCAGGTTCTGGTAGAATTCTGGAATATCAATTTTATGCTGTTCTTTAATACAGTAACATTAGGTTTACTGCAGAAGTCATTGTTGTCTTCAGTGTTTATGGTATCCTGACTAATGGTGTTTGATTGACAGTAGCATTTAAAATAAATAAGAACTATATATACACCATATGATTCCAACTGCAAATAAATTTGAAGTGGATACTTTGAAATAAATCATGACTGTTTTCACTGTTGTCCTTATTTGGTCCTCTCTACCACAATTGGCACTGAAGCAGAATAAAGTTAAAATGGGATTTACTGGGCTCTAGCAAAAGCAAATCCCAAGACTTAGTTCGTTCTTTAGGAAGATATCGAAATTATGGGTAATGATTTCAAAACTTTCTTCCGTTATGCTATGGTAATCATAAAGTTTTAGGCAAGCCTATTCCTATGGTTGAACTATTGACCAAGTGTAGCCATTTAATTGTAAAGTGACAATAGAGTGCACAAAATTCTACTATGGCTGCTCAGTTTTTAAATGGCGTGGATTTGACTGCACTGTGGATTGTGATCTTGTACTCCAAAGTAAGGGTGTTTTTAACATGGTGTCTTGCTAACTACTGTCATCCACCCTTGAGATGAAACATTAAACATTCTGCACAGTCGGAAATGTTGTCTTTCAGATGAGATGATAAACTTGAAGTCCAGTCTGCCCCCTCCAGTGTTTGTAAAAGACCTCATGGCCAATGTTTATCCCTCAATCAACATCACAAAATAGATCATGTCACATTGCAATTTGTGGGGGTTTGCTGGGCATAAATTGACACATTTCTTACAAAAATGAGTACACTTAAATTATTTGGCTGTAAAGCTTTTCCAGACTAGATCTATGGTCATGAAAAGTGCTAAATAAATGCAAATCCATTTTTATTCCGAAAAAATAGCATGAAAGGAGAATTATCTGACTGACTTGCATGCTGTAGATGCTCTTCTGATTGTAGCAGATTGCAAAAAGCAGTTTAATTTAGATTACTTAATTTTTCATCCCAAGTGTTTTTATCTACTTTTACACCAATCTATAGTGTTAACATTTGCATTTCACTTGGTGTTTGCCCTCATTTGAGTTTACATCCACTGCTTGCACTTGTAACATTGGTATGTGATGTGCATAATGCAGGAGTAATCATTGTGCTGAAGCTTTAACAAGAAATTATTGACTTGTGGAACAGTACTTGCCAATTATCTTTGAATTCATAATTCTATCACATTGGTGCTTAATGGCTAGCACAAACATGATGCAGCAAAGGGCCTCCTTTCTGTGCGGTAAAGTTCTGATTCCATGACTACTGTGTACTGCTTTGGTGATCTTGTATTCCTTGTGCATAGAAGCACCTTGAGGCAAAATTTAAAAACTGAGAGAACTTCCTTTTAACATAAGTTTTCTATGAACATTGTGAATACATTGTGTATGAATAAAAATAAATACTCTATGACAGATATTAAGTGTGATTCAGCTTTATGAAGTAAATAATATTTAAGCAAATATTTCCATTTTAATTAGAAAGGAACTATCATCAGATTCTTCATGCAGTGTTATGATTTATTTTGTAAATCAGGCCATAAGACATAGGAGCAGACATTGCCATTTGGCCCACGAGGCCGATTCTGTCATTCGGTGAGATCATGGCAGATCTGACTGTGGCCTTTACTGCACTCTCTCACCTGCCCAACTCCCATAATCCCTGACTCCCTTGTGGAAGAGAATTCTAAAGATTAACAACCCTCTGTGACAAAATTTCTGCTCATCTCTGCTTAAGTGAGAGTCCCCTTATTTTGAAACTGCCCCTTAGTTCCCCACAAAGGGAAACAACACCTCAGCATCCCATCCACCTTGTCAAGCTCCTGCAAAATGTTATGTTTCAATAAATGTTTGATGTCTGTCTCCCTTTCATCCATTAGGGCAGGCCAGCTTGAAATAATCTAATTTGAACTAGTTGGTTTCTCCACACATGTACACACACAACATACTTCCGACACACCCCTTCTAGCTCTGCTGACTCTTGGAAATGCAATTGCAAACAGTAACATAGTGAAAGTAAAGATACAGCTACAAGTTCCAGTATTTTATAATGCCACAATACTGGAAGACAATCTTCAATTGTTGCCTTGACCAACTATTGGAAGTGACAAAATAATAAGTTCCAATTATTATTTTTTTCTGCCTCCCAGATGGTCTTACTAAAATCAGGAACTTGTTCATGTCTAAGCCCTTTAGCATGATGTGTTATAATGCCAACTCTCACCAAGTCACCATTGTAAATGTACATGTAAATGATTTGTGAATTTAATATGCCATGACTGAACCCTTTACTGTAACCCATGTTATAATACCACCATGCTTGTAGAATCCTAGAATCAAAGAATTTCTATGGTACAGAAGGAAGCCATTCAGTCCATCGAGTCTACACCAACCACAATCCCATCCAGGTCCTATTCCTGTAACTCCACATGTTTACCCTGCTAATCCCCCTGACACTAAGGTCAACTTAGCATGGCCAATCAACCTAACCAGCACTTCTTTGGACTGTGGGAGGAAACCGGAGCACCCAGAGGAAACCCACGCAGACACAGGGAGAATGTGCATCCACATGGACAATGGCCCAAGGCTGGAATTAAACCTGGGTCCCTGGCACTGAGGCAGTAGTGCTAACCACTATGCCACCATGCTGCCCTTAAATTGATCTACAGTTGTAAACATACATATAAATGATTTGTGAATCTGTATATGTACAGATTGATAAGGTTCACCATGGTAGGCTTCTGCAGAAAATGCAGATGTATGGGATTGAGGGTAGTCTAGGAAATTGGATCAGGAATTGGCTAGCAGATAGGAGCCAGAGGGTGGTGGTTGATGGTAAATATTCGTCATGGAGTTCGGTTACGAGTGGTGTGCCTCAGGGATCTGTTTTGGGGCCACTGCTGTTTGTAATTTTTATTAATGATCTGGATGAGGGTATAGTTGGGTGGATTAGTAAATTTGCTGATGACACCAAAGTCGGAGGTGTGGTAGATTGTGAGGAAGGGTGTCATAGTTTGCAAGGAGACTTAGACAGGTTGCAGAGCTGGGCCGAGAGGTGGCGGATGGAGTTTAATGCGGAGAAGTGTGAGGTAATTCACTTTGGTAGGAATAACATGTGTTGAGTATAGGGCTAACGGGAGGACATTAGTGCGGATGAACAGAGGGATCTAGGTGTATGTGTACATAGATCCCTGAAAGTTGGGAATCAAGTAGATAAGGTTGTTAAGAAGGCATACGGTGTCTTGGCGTTTATTGGTAGGGGGATTGAATTTAGGAGTCGCAGCGTCATGTTGCAACTGTACACAACTCTGGTGCGGCCGCACTTGGAGTACTGTGTGCAGTTCTGGTCCCCACGTTACAGGAAGGATGTGGAGGCTTTGGAGAGGGTGCAGAGGAGGTTTACCAGGATGCTCCCTGGTATGGAGGGGAGCTCCTATGAGGAGAGACTGAGGGATTTGGGGTTGTTTTCGCTAGAAAGAAGGCGGCTAAGAGGGGATCTTATTGAAACATATAAGATGATTAGAGGTTTAGATAGGGTGGATAGTGATGGCCTTTTTCCTCGGATGGAGAAAGCTAGCATGAGGAGGCATGGCTTTAAATTAAGGGGGGGTAGTTATAGGACGGATGTCAGGGGTAGGTTCTTTACCCAGCGGGTGGTGAGGGATTGGAATGCCCTGCCTGCTGCAGTTGTAAATGCGCCTAGTTTGGGGGCGTTTAAGAGATCCGTGGACAGGTTTATGGACGAAAAGGGATTGGTTTAGATTAGTGGGTCATTGTTTTTTAACTGGTCGGCACAACATCGTGGGCCGAAGGGCCTGTTCTGCGCTGTTATGTTCTATGTCTATGTATATTCAGACAATTTAAAAATAAAACAATGATTTTTTTTTACTCATACTTTCCGTATGTTGCTTTCTGTTCTTCAGCGCTGACAAGGCAGTAGCTAAGACTACATTCAACTGACGATATGACTGGTAGGTTCTGTTAACTTTGATATCTATGATATTATAAATAATGAAAATCTTCTTGAAACATTTGTGGAGCATTGATAAATAAAGGAGAAAGATACTAAAGATAATTTTGTGATAGTGTCCAAATGGAAGGTTTCTCATTGCGCTGAGTTATATAAAGGACTAATCTTTGAGGTCAGAATGATATGTCTGTTAAAACAACGGAAAAATAATATCCTTCCTCGTGCACCTTGAACTTTTTCATAAGAGCAACCCGGGCAGTTATTTGTTTGTACTCTTTACACAGTGGTTTGAAGATGTTGCATTAGAAGAAATGAAGAAACAGCTGGGAGTAATATAATAATCTGGTTCTAATTTTAAAAGACTTAGCTCAACAGCTTTTTCTTTCTCCCCCCCCCCCCCCCCCCCTCACTATTTATTGCCCCCGATACAACTCATTTACTAAGCCACTTCAGAGGGCTACTGAGAGTGAGCCATGTTGATGTGGAAATGAAATTATATCATTAAATCAGACAGTTAAAGTTGTCAAGTTTCTTTTCAATAAAGGGCATCAGTGAACCAGTGAGCTTTTACAATAATCTGAAAACTTCATGGTCACTTTTTTGAAGAACCAGCTTTTTATTAATTGAATTTAAATTTTAAAACTGCCAAGATGGAACTTGAACTCCATTTATTTGATCAAGGGAATTAAAATTATAAAGGGTTGAAAAAGGTAGATCAAAAGCATTTTCAAAACATTAAAAATTAGGAGGTGTGGATAGCTAGATAGCAGAGATAACACTTAAGTGCAAAAGATTTAAGGGAGACAGCTTTTTACACTGAAAGTTAATGTACTGTGGATTGAGGGTCCAAATTTTCTAGAAGGGACAATGCCAATATTTAAGAACATGATATGTGGTTGAAGGAAAAGGTGTGCAGAAACAGGATGACTGCATGAGATTAAGTGTATTGCTGTTATGGAAGATAAATGCCAACACAAACTGTTGATCTGTTTTCTGGTTGCAATTTTTCTGATTGTCCAAGTGAAGAATGTTTATGCAGAAAATTTCCAATTCCTGTTCCTCAAACTTCAAAAGCTGATTAAAATCAGTTATGTTAAGCCACTTCAGGAAAAAAAAAACAAACTTGTTGGTTTAATCGCAGCAAGCAGAAATGTTAAGTTTTCAATTTAGTCCAAACAAAGCTATGAGTTAAACAGTGAATTTTACACTAAACTTGCAATCCCTGTTCCAAAATAATAAAACATCTCAACCTTCTCATACATCTGAGATCACATTGTTTAGTTTGAAGCTGTGTCTGTGACGCAGAATTTACGTGTAAAATCTAGTATTGATGAGCATTCACTACGCTCCTAGCTTGCAAACTGCCTGGTAGAACCAGTATCAGCCCCAGAGTTCAAATGGAGGATATTACCAACCTCAGTGGTTGGTAAGTTGGTGGAGAGGATTCTGAGGGACAAGATTTATGAGCATTTAGAGAAGTTTAGAATGATCAGAAATAGTCAGCACGGCTTTGTCAAGGGCAGGTCATGCCTTACGAGTCTAGTTGAGTTCTTTGAAAATGTGACTAAATACATTGACGAAGGAAGAGCAGTGGACGTGGTTTACATGGACTTCAGCAAGGCGTTTGATAAGGTCCCCCGTGCAAGACTTCTTGAGAAGGTGAGAGGGCATGGTATCCAAGGGGCTTTGGCCCTGTGGATCCAGAACTGGCTTGCCTGCAGAAGGCAGAGAGTGGTTGTGGATGGGCCTTTTTCTGCACGGAGGTTGGTCACCATTGGAGTGCCCCAGTGATCTGTTCTAGGACCCTTGCTGTTTATCATTTTCATAAATGACCTGGATGAGGAATTGGAGGGATGGGTTAATAAGTTCGCCGGTGCTACGAAGGTTGGTGGTGTTGTGGATAGTCTGGAGTGATGTCAGAAGTTGCAGCGTGACTTAGATAGGATGCAAGACTGGGCGGAGAAATGGCAAATGGACTTCAACACAGATAAATGTGTAGTGGTCCATTTTGGCAGGACCAATGGCGGGGGTAGGAATCTTAGCTGTGTTGAAGAGCAGAAGGATCTTGGGGTTTGGGTCCATAGGACTGTTAAATCGGCCTCACAGGTGGAGGATGTGGCCAAGAAGGCGTATGGTGTATTGGCCTTCATTAATTGAGGGATTGAGTTTAGGAGTCGGGAGGTAATGCTGCAACTTTATAAGACCCTTGTCAGACCCCACTTGGAGTACTGTGCGCAGTTCTGGTCGCCTCACTACAGGAAGGATGTAGAAGCTATTGAGAGGGTGCAGAGGAGATTTACAAGGATGTTGCCTGGATTGGGAGGCATGCCTTAGGTTGAGGGAGCTAGGTCTCCTCTCCCTGGAGAGACGAAGGTTGAGAGGCGACCAGATAGGTTTATAAAATGTTGAGAGGAACAGATAGGGTGGATTCTCGGAGACTATTTCCCAGGGCTGAAATGGTCGCTACGAGAGGACACAGGTTTAAGGTGCTGGGAAGCAAGTACAGAGGAGATGTTAGGGGTAACTTTTTCACTCAGGGTGGTGAGTGAGTGGAATCGGCTGCCGTCGGTGGTGGTAGAGGCGAACTCGCTGGGGTCTTTTTTAAAAGACTTCTGGATGAGTATATGGGTTTGGGAATTACAGATCTATGGCTTGGTAGGTATAGATGTGATCGGTGCAACTTGTGGCCGAAGGGCCTGTTTGTGCTGTAGTGTTCTATGTTCTATAATCATGTGCATTCTTCACTTTGAAATCCATACCTCAAGGAATATCCAAGGAATCTTTCACAAATAAATAATTGTCATGGTTCACATGTCTTTGGGTTCAAAGTGTGTTTACACCTGTGAAACAGTGATAGACTGAATCACACTGCCCGTGACACCAATGGCAGTTCTCTCTAATACTTGTTACTAATCTAACTCATTTAAAGGTGACTCATTCACCTTTGAAGTGGTAGCTGAATGTCAGTCAGAAAATATATATCTTGGCTTACGGAGATATACTCTTGAGCTTCCTGAAAACAACCGTTTTAAGATGAACACAATCCTGGTAAGCTAGGAAATTCCAGAACATGTCTTACAGGGAACAATATGAATGGCCTGCACCGTATCTTCCAGATGGTGCACGTGCAGCCACATAGCACAATTTAGTACAAGCATTGCTGCTGGATATTTGCAGAATTTTCCCGTCTTTTCCACCATTGTTTTGCTTTTGCTCGTATTTGTTTCTGTTCTCTGACACACAACATGGTCTAATAATTGATGATAATGAAAGAAGGTAAATGCATTTGTAATTGTTACATTATCAAATCTGTCTTTCTTTAGAAAAAACAAACAACTTCCCCCCACTACCAAAGTTTATTCCTCTGAAACCTTGCTTCTATCAAAACTTTGAAGAAGAGATCCCACCTGATCACTGCCTTCTTGTAAAGCGAATCTATCACTTATGGATCTGTAAGTTAAACTATGTTGTTTTGAAACTGGATGATATTTTCCTAGGGTGGCATATGTAACTAAAGCAATGAATGCAAGTTTTTTGCCAAGTGAATTCCTTTTCATGTGTGCTTCTATCTACAGTCAATGGAGTGTATTAATTATTCTTGTTTTCAACATTGCTAATTAGATGTTTACCAGTAATAAAACAGAGGGGAGGGTAAAGCAAAATATTTATTATTTTATCAACACTCTTCCTGGTTAATGTGCCTCATGATTGGTGTCTAGGCCAGTTGTGTATGACAATCCTTTGGGTTCCTTACTTGCCTTCACCAGATTCAATTTTGGTAGCAGGGAGTAGCTCCTTGCAGATGAGGGAGATAAGAATTTGCATAGAACCTTGCATTACTGTAGTACCTTTCATGTAGCCCTAAGGTGCTTTGCAAAGTTTGACAACAGGTGCATGAGTAGATAATGGGGAAATGGTCAAAATGGTAGGTTTTGAGGAACTTTTAAAAAGTAGCAAGGTAGAGAACTTTCGGAAAGGGACTTCAGAGCTTAGGGCCCAGACGGCTATAAGCACAGCTGCCAATGATGGAACAACTAAAATGTGGATGTGCAAGAGGCCAGAATTGGCAAAGTACAAACATCTTGGAGAATTGTAGAGTTAGGCCATTCACAGATTTTAAAAATTCAGTACTGTAACCCAGTTGTTAATTTTGAGCCCAATAGACTATTATAGGTACCTTGTCTCCCCTTGGAGCTACGTTTACTGATGTCATGAACTCATTGAGTAGTCTCACAACACCAGGTTAAAGTCTAACAGGTTTATTTGGCAGCATACGGTTTCGGAGCACTGCTCCTTCAAAGGGAAGTGATTTTTCTTAAGGCACTCAACTGATGAAGGGACAGCACCCCAAAAGCTCGTTCTACCAAATAAACCTGTTGGATTTTAACCTGATGTTGTGAGACTACTTACTGTGCCTATCCCAGTCTAATGCTGGCAACTCCACACCATTTGAGAAAACATCATTGGAAATTTAATCGGGATGCTGATTAGTGGGTGCCTGAGCTATGTAAATGGTCCATGTGTAGTGTAAATGTAATGGAAGTCTTTAAATTTATTGGCATCTCAATTGTGTGTGTCTGTTTTATTGAATAAACATTTATTTAAAGGATTGAAAGTTTGCCTGCAGTTGGTTGTACATTTTTAGATATGTTGAAAACAAACCAGGGTAAGCTTTTGATAGGAGTGTGCCATTCTTCCCCCAAGAAATGATTTTTCAAAATGCAATCTTCCATTTTTAGGGAGGAAAGTATTAATATTTAAGTTTTGTACTTGGGTAAAACATCAATTTTATTCCTTGTATGGGGATGCTAGATTAAGGAGTCCTCCACTGCACTGATAATGTTGCTGACAGGAAATGACCCTGTCCAACCTTAAGTGAAACAGGATAGTGTAATTTCCGCTGATTGGATGAAAACTACATGCCCACTTTGTAGCATGGTTTTTGAGGCCTGGCAACTTTAGAGTAACTGTTCAGACAGTTAAAATTTGCACTTTCTCCCCTTTCCACTATGAACTATATCTGGCTGCATGAAGATCCTTTTCCTTTCCTTATTGAAGTTTCGAGAGTGGCTTGCTTGAAGAGAACCTCACTGAATGGAATAAAGTATTTTTTAGTATTGCTGAAAGAAGAGATATATTGTCAAAGCTTTTTGTCTTGCATTCAGGGTGGTTGCACTGGAATACCAATTGTAAAGGGAACAACAATTTATACTGCATGAGTTGACAGGTGGACTCTGATTGTAGAGGTGTTGTCGTGAAGAATGCACCAGCGAACGATTAACTGCCAAGTAGTTTAAATACAAATCAGGTCGACTCTGATTATTCAAGGCATTGAATCAAGGAATGGCTATTCCCTAAGCTTTTATTTAGTCAATAATGGTGCAATGCGTGGTCATGCTCTTTCTAGCTGTAAAGAATAGGACCCTGTGTGTGAATATGTGTAGCTTATCGCACACATGTGAACCACACTATAAGCCTGTCTGATAATCTTAAAATGATTGTCAGTATAATTCTGAGCATAGTCAGGATTAAAACTGCCCAACTGCAAAATCACTTCTAATCTTGGTTATGATACTTGGGTTTTGTAAGCATTTGTTGGTTGGATATGGTCAGTACTTGCCTATTGTGAATAGCGAAAGAGACATGGTGTTTTGTATGTTCCACCTTTTGAGATGTATAACTTGCATACCTGGCGTCACCGGCACTGAAGTATAAAATCATTTGTGTGATCGGCAGAACATCTTTGTGGCCTAATGATAGCATCCTAATATGATATGAATTGATTTAACATTGTCACAGGTATTAGTAAACAGTGAAAAGTATTTTTTCTTGCATGCTATACGGACAAAGCATAACATAAGGAAAGGAGGGTAAAGAATGTAGTGTTACATTCATAGCTAGGGTGTAGAGAAAGATCAACTTAATGTGATGTAGGTGGAGAATGCTACTCGTGTTGTATTGCATAGGAGCTGTGTGAAATGGCTAGCTTCACCTGTTCAAATTTTTGAGACACATGACTCTTACGGGGTAATCTGAGACAGACTGGGCAATCTTCAGGACCAAAAGTGGCAGCATTGGGCTTATTCATGAGATTGCTCACTGTATATTGCACAATGATCTTATTTGTGTAGCCATTATCCCACAGGGTTAATGTCCTATTTCAGGATCAAGTTTGCACGATGAGCAAATAGCTCGGACTCTATTTGAGTTTATCAGTAAGGTCAATCTTACAGCACGTGGAACTGTAGGAATCATAATTCCAATATAGTAAGGTAGGTTTGCACTAGACAATGGGAGAGAATCCACTGGCAGACTTATCAACCAGCACATTAAGGAAAGGGACCTCGTTTGATTGCATTTGAAAGTTGAATTTGAGTACAGGACTGAGCCTATTAAGGTATGTAAGGAAATTCGTACGTGCTGCTGCAGATTCAAATATAGCAAGCTTATCATCTGCGTATCAGAAATATACTAGCAGTAGGAAGTAAGGCATCAGGGCAGCATGGCGGCACAATGGTTAGCCCTTCTGCCTCACAACACCAGGGACCGGGGTTCAGTTCCTGGCTTGGATCACTATCTGTGTGGAATTAGCACATTCTCCCCATGTCTGTGTGGGTTTCCTTCTGGTGCTCCAGTTTCCTCCCACAGTCTGAAAGACGTGCTGGTTAGCTGCATTTGCCATGCTAAATTCTCCCTCAGTGTACCCAGACAGGAGCTGGAGTGTGGCAACTAGGAGATTTTCACGATAACTTCATTGCTGTGTTAATGTAAGCCTAGTTGTGACTAATAACTAAACTTTAACTTTGCTGCCTTACAACTCCAAGGACCTGGATTTAATTCCAGTCTTAGGTGACTGTGTGGAGTTTGCACGTTCTCCTCATGTCTGTGTGGGTTTCCTCCCACAATCGAAAGATGTGCAGTTTAAGTTGATTGGCCATGTTATAAATTGCCCCGCTATGTCGGAGGAATTAGCAGGGTAAATACATGGGGTTATGGGTAGAGGCCTGGGTGGGATTGTTGTTGGTGCAGGCTCAATGCGCCAAATGGTGGCCTCCTGCTATGTAGGGATTCTATGATAATTCCATCGAAGACACATCTCATGGAAACCAATAGAGATGTTCGAGAGAATTGGGTCTTGAGGGGATCTATTTGGGCAAACGTGGTGCCATTAAAACTGAACTCGATTGCATGAGTTGTTGAGTTCATAAGTTCAAAGAATACAGATTTGGACAATGATGGTGAATCCATGATTTAATGACATGGTGCAAATTTTTATGGCTTCCTTGAGTGGTACATTGAAAAGACTAGCTATGTCGAACATGGACATGGCATTGACTTTGCAAATGGAAGAGCGGAGTATATCAAACAGCACGTCCCTTCAAGCTGTTCACAAAAGGCTAAGTATTAATCTGCTCAACAGCCCATTTTTGCAAAACTCAAAACATGGTGTGCAACATTAGGTGCAAAATTGTTGTTCCTTTACAATTGCTATTCTTGTGAATTTGTCCTGATAAATGCAAGACGACAGCATGTCTTTCTACAGCACTACTCAAGTTCTGTACTACCAAACAACAAAATTTTTTCTAAATTATCAAAACATGTAAACATGTTATATTCTGTAACTGAACAGCACTTGCTAAGAATTACACTGGCAACCAATTTAAGATGATCAGTTGAGCTTGAAGTATGGATCACTATTCATGTGCTAGAAGCTACATGTATCACATGCACAACCCTGTCCTACAATCCTACAGTGCAGAAGGAGGCCATTTGGCCTATCGAGTCTGCAGTAACCACAATGCCACTCAGGCCCTATGCATTTACCCTAGCTAGTCCCCTTGACACTAAGGGGCAATTTGGCATGGCCAATTCACCTAACCCATATATCTTTGGACTGTGGAGGAAACTGGAGCATCCAGAGGAAACCCTTACAGACACAGGGAGAATGTGCAAACTTCACACAGACAGTGACCCAAGCTGGAAGTCAAACCCAGGTCCCTAGGGCTGTGAGGCAGCAGTGCTAACCACTGTGCCACCGTGCTGCCCAGACCAGAAGTAGTCCTGTGCTGTCCTTTACAGGCCAGAAGCAGTCTGTCAACACATTGCATATTTTTCAATTAAACAGAAGCTTGGGGACAGCTATTCCCTAGTTTATTCCCAATGGTAAAGCCTTTACCAATTAGAGTCAACCATCTAGTTTTAGTTTTAGTTATAGGTTGGCAGTTAACTGTTCACAATGGCAATGCCATTCAGACGCCACTAACCAACCAATCAGCACACTCATGCAGAAAAATTGTTGTTCCTTTACAATTGCTATTCTTGTGAATTTGTCCTGATAAATGCAAGACAACAGCATGTCTTTCTACAGCACTAAAGTTCTGTACTACCAAACAACAAAGTATTTTTTCTAAATTTCAAAACATGTAAACGTGTTATATTCAATCAAAAGGACGTGTACTTTCAACAAATAGATTAGTAGCAGCATGTAATAGACATTTTGTGTAGAAGCCCCAATCTGATACCAGATTAATCAGAACTGAACACTGATGAAACTTACACAATCATAGATTATTATTTAATGTCTGCAGGCTCTGCAGTTGCTTCCAACCATTTTAGAACAGTTGTCATCACCAACATGCAAGGTCTGTTGGCCATCTGATGGCTTAGTTAGTGGGTATGACTTAATGACATTGGTGATGTTTGTTTGCAAGCTGTTTAGCATCGTAATCAAGACCCACATATCTAAAGATTTGGAGTATGTCCCTTCCCAATTTGAATATATAATGGGCCGGTTGAACTTTGGTTGACAGTATGTAAGTAGAGTGCCTGTCATGAAATGTGCAGCAGCATGCAAATGAGTATCAATCAGATTAGTGTATGGTGAGCAAGCCCAAATGAGAGTGCCGTATTCTGCAAGTGAATGACAGCATGCAAAAGTAGATTAACATAAAGTGGAGGGTTTTTTTTCTTGGCAAAGTCTGCAAATTTGGTTATTATTTTCATTTTTGACTTTCTCAGCAATTTTTATTAGGTTTTTTGTGTTTAAAAAACACTGATTACTGATCACAGTGATATCCTAACTGAGCCTTTTGTGTTTAGTTTACAGCATTACCCTAGCAGTGAATTTGATAGGCTGTTTAGCTTGGCTGATAGCAGGAGGTGGCGCTATCAACTTTGGCCTGGCAATACTGTGGCTACTTCTTTTCAGCCCCTGTTCGTACGTTTGTTGGCTTCGTCCCATTTATAAAGCATTCAGGTAAACCTGTGATGGAAGATATAAAGGATATTGCATAACCTAATGTGACCCTGTGGTTTATATTTCAAGTTTGTAACTGTTATTTTTTTTCCTTCTAACAGATCTGATAGCTCTTTTAACTTCATGACGTTTTTCTTCATTTTTGCTGCCCAGGTGGTTTTGGCAGCTTTACAAGCAATTGGATTCAAAGGATGGGGAGCTTGGTGAGTCCTGCCATTACAGAGAGAGCATAATTGGAGACCTTTCCCAATTTATCTAACACTTTGCTTTACCCTTTTCCATCTGGACTTACTTGGGTGTTATATGGTCTTCAGTCCAATATGCAGCATTTGAGTTGTGTTACTGTAGTACTTCAAACCTGTCACAAGATGGCAAAATCACATACCAAAGGCTCAAGTAGTTAAAATAAGTAACCATGTTTTTCCTTAACAAATAGTAATTTTAAATAAAGCTTTCAATCACAGTTTGTAGTGAAGTCTTCACTTAGTGTCAGCGGCTGTAAACACTATTGTTTGATCTGTTTATATATGGTAATATTATGGTTAGAAAAGAATGCTTAAAGATCACCAAATATAGACTTGTTTGAAAGAATAGATACTGATACAAGTGCAAACAAATTAGCAAAATATTCATCAGAAGTCATTAAAAGGGATTGTAAGTAAGCACATTTAAAGAAATTATTATAGAAAATTAACTGAATGAATAATCAAAGCCACTGAAACATATTGGGTGGCACAGTGGTTAGCACTGCTGCCTCAAAGCGCCAGCGACCCAGGTTCAATTCCTGGCTTGGGTCACTGTATGGAGTTTGCATATTTTCTCGTGTCTGCATGGGTTTTCTCTCACGTTTCCTCCCACAGTCCAACGATGTGTGGGTTAGGTGGATTGGCCACGCTAAATTGCCCCTTAGTGTTAGGGGGACTAGCAAAAATAAATGCTTGGAGTTACGGGGATAAAGCCTGGGTGGGAATATGGTTGGTGCAGACTCGGGCTGAATGGCCTCCTTCATTGTAGGATTCTATGATACTGGTACAAAATAGTACTGTAGTGAAGTGTATCACAGACAATCATACTGAAGGACAAAGGAATATCAGTGTTTATTCAAAGATAATTAAATGACATAATATTTATATCAATGTCTGCCTGGCTTCATTGGCAACACTGATTCAGAGATAGCATTTTCAAGCTCTACTCCAGGGACTTAAGCATATAATTTAAGTTGACACTTCAGTGCAGTGGAGGTGCATCTTTCAGATCAGAAAGAAATGAGGGCTTGTCTAGGATGCAGAAAGTCCCATGCGCTATTCAAAGCAGGGAGTTGTACTGTAGTCCTTGCCAATATTCATCCCTCAATGCAGACCACTGCGACAGATGATCTGATTATTTAATTGCTGCTTGTGGGATCTCTTATGTCATTTTGTTATTGCCTTTTCGCATATTACAACAGTGACTGTTTGTTTCGTAAGTTCTTCATTAGCTGGGAAATAATCTGGAATTCTTGAGGATCTGAAAGTGTAAATGCAAAATTATTTATTCAATTAACCATTCGGAAACAAAATCTGCTTCTCTGGAGTTTATTTAAGGTTGTCTTCCAAATTCTGGTATTAGTAATTAAAACAAATTTCTAAAAACAAACTGGGATTTTAAATCAAGTGAGTACTGTATCCACTTTACAAATCATGTGTAACATGCTGACCATATTCCTTTTTTTATTTCAGCGGATGGATAGCTGCCATAGGTTTCTTCTCAGTTAATGTTGGTGCTGGAGTGGTAATGCTGTTTCCTGCAATCATGTTCACAGCAGTTGCAATCCTGAGTGCACTGGTTATTTTTCGCGTAAGTTTAGCGCCCCCTCTCCATTACTCTGAAAATTGAAGCTGCTCAATACATTGCTTGTGGCTGCTCTAAGCATACTGCAGAATGTTCTTGGCGAATTGAATGGCTTGTAAAGTTAATTACTTGGAAGAAATATTTGATTATGAACCTGGACATGTCTGTGCTAGTAGACTGCGATTCATCCAAAATGAATATTGAATTCTACTTTTCAAGTTTCCTTTTTTCAAGCAAAATTAAAAATTCTGACGAAACAAATTTCAGAAATATGGTACTTTAAACTTTTTATGTTTGAGTCCCTTCAACAGTATGTTGTTTTCCTGTTTTTTGTATCATTTCTTAAGTAGAAGGCAACTATATTTCCAAAATCAAAGTGAATAAGCTAGTAGAGGGACTCATCACCATGATGCAGTTTCTTCCAAGTTTACAAAGAATTTTGTCCAGTTTGATGCACTGTGGAGTCAGTAATCACTGCTATTTAAAAGTTACACTGTTCGGTATTTATACTTAGTCCCATGAAGTTGTCAGTTTTAGCTTGGAATCTTGCTTCTGTTATGTGCTGCTAGCTTGGCACAGTATGGCTAAATGCAGAGTGAAGCCCCCGCCCCCCTCTTGATAAATAATGTGCATAACCCTAATCTCAGAAGAACACTCTTTTTCTTTGAATTTTTACAGAACAGTTGCTGTGAATAACCCCCTTTTGAAGTTTGACAATTTATGCATGTTGTATTCAGGGCTCATGCTGAATAGAAAGATGATGGAGACTGCTCAAACTCAATAGAGTAGTGGCAAAAATAAGCCTCATTTACTGAGTAGGAGTGTAAATTTGTCTGCTTGTGTCTGTATTGTGTAAATTTTCTTCCCCTTATTTGAGGAAGGATGTAGTGGCATTAGAGACAGTTCAGAGGAGGTTCACTAGATTGATTCCAGAGATGAGGGGTTTTCTTGTGAAGAGAGAGAGTAATTAAGACCTATACTCTTTAGTGTTTAGAAAAATGAGAGGAAATTTAATTGAGGTATATAAGACGATAAAAGGTGTTGAAAAAAGTAGATGTAGAGCGGATGCTTCCTCTTGTGGGGCAATCTAGAACAAAAGGTCATAGTTTGAAGATAAAGGGTAATAGATTTAAAACAAATGAGGAGACACTACTTCTTTCAAAAGTCATGAATCTGTGGAATTCACTACCCCAGAGTGGGTGGATGCTGGGATATTGAGTACATTTGAGGAGACAGATTTTTAATGAGTAATGGGATGAAGGGTTATGAAGAATGGGCAGGAAAATGGAGTCGAGGCCAAGACAAGATCACTCATGATCCTGATAAATGGCAGAGCAGGCTTGAGGCTGAATTGCTACTCTTGCTCTTAATTCTTATGTTTTATGTTCATTAGTATTGAGTTTTAAGTCATGGAGAAGCTTTGAATAATGTTCAGGTTACCTCATGAACAGGTAGTTACATGAGTAGTTTCAGTTACTCACTTAACACTGTGATTGTGATAATGTGTGATATTCCAAAAGTCGTGAGATCAAAAATGCAATTTATTTTTCTTTTAAGACAAGACCTTTCACATGCATTTCACTTGGTATCCTTAGAACCAAATAGCAGGAAACTAGCATGTTATTGGTTTGATAATCAAAGTCTGGTTATGAACATTATTCTAGTACAAATCACCATCCATCTGTTGCTCCCTTCCTGTTTTTGCCTTCCTTTCTACTTCTGCCTTTGCTTTTCATCTTCAACCTTTCTCTTTCCTCTGTTTGATCATCCACCTCCAACGCTGCTTCAGCCTATCTGTTGAAATACTCACTCATGCTTTTGTTAACTGCCAGGAAAACTTCAATTCAGCTGGCTGGTCTTTTATCTTCCAACCTCCATAAAATTCAGCTCATCCATATTCTGCTGTACACCTGGATTACTGTGTACAGATTTGGTCTCCTAACTTGAGAAAGGATATGCTGGCACTGGAAGGGGTGCAAAGGAGATTCACTACATTGATTCCAGAGTTGAGAGGGCTGGTTTATGAGGAGACTGAGTAGACTGGGGCTATACTCACTGGAATTCAGAAGAATGAGGGGAGATCTTATAGAAACGTAGAAGATTATGAAGGGAATAGACAAGATAGAAGCAGGGAAGTTGTCGCCACTGGCAGGTGAAACTAGAACTATAGGACATGGCTTCAAAATAAGAGGATGCAGATTTAGGAATGAGTTGAGGAGGAACTTCACACAAAGGATTGTGAATCTGTGGAATTCTCTGCCCAGTGAAGCACTTGAGGCTACCTCATTAAATGTTTTTAAGGCGAGGATAAATACATTTTTGAACAGTAAAGGAATTAAGGGTTATGATGAGCAGGCAGATAAGTGGAGCTGAGTCCACAAGAAAGATCAGCCATGACCTTATTGAATGGCGGAGCAGGCTTGAGGGGCCTGATGGCCTACTCCTAGTTGTTATGTTCTTAGTTTCAATGCAATATGTCATAGCTTGGTATGGAGTAGATTTCAGTCTTTGACTCTTTGCATGGTTCTTGATCTGAACTATTGGGTGATTGTGAGCTTTGTCCACTATCAAGACAATTAGCAAGCAGAATTTTTCAAGCAGTAGGTGGTGTTGATTCAATTAATATTTAACTTCAGATTAAGCATGATTGGTGGAAACCTGGCAGTTTGCAAATCTTTTGGAACATTGTGAAATATGAAAAGTTGAGGGACAGCTTTAGAAAAAAGATTTAAAATGTGTTTTATATTTACTGTTACAATTTAATCAAACAGGTGCACAAAATCTACCGGGGTGGCGGTGGAAGCTTTCAGAAGGCCCAAGAAGAGTGGAATGCTGGCACATGGCAAAATCCCCCACCAAAGCAATTAGCATTTCAAACTGTTACTGGTAATACTCTACCACAATATCCCACAGTACCAAGATACCCTTGTGGTGGTGATGAGTGGTCTTAGGATGTGGACCTTTAAAAAGAAAGTACTTATTTTTTGTGATGCAATTTTACATTAAATCACAAATTAACATTTCTTGATAGAAAATGTAAATGCCTGGTATTATGCTGGTATTGAAAAAGTTACAGCATCATTCATTGGAACTACACCTCAATGGTCTCAAAATCATGAGTAGTAGCTTTGGAAAAGGCTTTTTTTGCCTGCTTTTCATGCGTATTATGTGTACATCATATTGGTCTCTTGGACTAAGGTTTGTGATCAGTGCTGACTGCTGTGGAATTGGACTTCAAAAATACATCAGATTGAATGTGAGTAATTCCAAAATTTAGTCTGTGACTATATTGTTGTTTTTATTCTGATCATGATCTAGAGTTAGACTACTTTCCCCCCCACTTTTCAACAGAATCTGACTAAAATGTAGATCAATCAAGCTATGCTAGTAAAATACAGCAGTGTCATAGAAAATGCTGGAAATACTCGGAGGGTCAGGAAGTAACTGGGCAGAGTAAGTTAAATTTTGATCTTTGATGAAAGATCATCAACATGAAGTGCTAACTCTCCCTTCACTGGTGCTGCCTGTTCAACTGCGTAATTTCCAGCATTTTTTTTCGATCAGATTTCCAAATACTGCAGTATTTTGCTTTTCATATTTGATCTTATTTTCCAGTAATCCGCTGAATATTGTTTAATCTTTAAAGCCATAATGTTTGTGGGCCACAAATAGTCTGTTTTGCTACTTGCCATCAAAATGAAAGGTAAAACCTGTCTGTACTAAATCCATTATTCAAATTGATACCCAGAAGTAATTTTGGAACTCGTCGCTGGGTTCTGAACTCTCGATAGAACTTCTCCCATATAAATACCACTAAGCATCCAATGTTCTATTCCGAATAGAACTTTACTTACAGATTACCTCATTAATCGGTAAAGTTCCTGTACATTTATTTGATTTTAATATCTGCAAGTTCCACAAAAAAGGTTACTGCCATTGCTTGACAAGCATAACAGAATTATGCAAGTTTACATTTGTGAAACAAACATAGTCTGAATATACTTAATGCTCAGAAGAGATGCCATGAGGGGTAGCGTGCATTCAGCCAGGATTATGACCATATATAAACTGATTTATGAATCAATTTAATTTTTAAAGTAAGCGACTTAATTGCAAATCCTAGGTTATCACAGTCTGGGGCTTTGAGTGCTGGGGGTTGGAGCCTTTGTTTCATACTAAACTTTTCATCAAATCAAAATTATCTTTGGAAATAATATTTTGGATATTAAAGATAATGGCAACAATTATTTGAAAATTAAGATTTTTTATATGGGTAAGTGTTGGGAGAGACACATTGTTGCAAATATGGCTCCTTGAAACATTGCATTATTGATTATGGGGCCAATTTTGTGGTATAAATCATTAGCATTACTGATGGCATAAGTTCAAAGACAACACTGTTTACCAAGCCTTTATTTCTCTGACATTTATTTCCCAATGTTTTTCTTGTTCAATGTGACAATTGCTGTATGTATGTTTGGCCTTAAAATGTAATTTAGTGAAGAGTGCCTGAAACTGTTAGTGCACTAACTGTAATTTGAAAAAATATAGTTTTTGCCTGTGTTTGGAAAATCTCGCCATCTTTGTAAATATTTATAATGGCAAACATACTAAGTGACAGGGATTGGATATTGGATGATTAATCAATATAAGCTACATAGACATCACGACATTATCCAATGTTAAAAAAAACTCACCCCATAACCCTCAAATTTGACTTAAGTTGAAGACAGTTGTTTTCATCAATTAATGGGTGTGAAAATTTTTCATAAACAGTTTCTGTTTGAATTAGATATTATGTAATACTAGACTTCCATTTCAAATGCAAAAACATTCCAGGATATTATTCAGTGTCGTAATGTTGACTTTTGAGATTTGGTAATTGTTATTCAAAATAACTGTCATGAAACGGCAGTTAAACTTTATAAGCATTCCAAACAAGTGCATAAATCAAACAAAATCAATATTTCTTCACTTAATTGTGAAAATATTTTAAATCTGAGTTGTTTATTGCTTATCGAAAAATTATTAAGGTAGTGGTCTGTCTTAGCGTTCTAAAATTAACTGGAAGAATTTTAAAATCTTTTCCATCCTTTGGCTGCTTACTTCTGTCAGCCTTATGTGAAGGAAGTGGATTACCTTCATAAAATGAGTGGATTGTTTTAAGGATACTTCGTGGGCAACATGAAGAAACTCTATTGCCAAAGTGTCACTAGCTTCTCCATAGCATTGATACCATTGCAATTTCACATAGATTCAATATAAGGCATGCTTCCTAAGAAGGAAGATTGCCAGTTAATCCCAACTGATCACATCCACTGAGCTAATGGACCGATACAATGGCAGCTACCGTTTCTAAGCTGATTTTTTTTAGCTCATCTTTAGGTATTTCCTTTTGATAAATATAAGGGATTTACATTCTGTTGTTTGTTTTCTTATTGCAAAGAAAGCAAGTAAGGGACCGACAAAATACTCAGTAGTGACCATTCATATATTTGAACTTTTTATTTGTGTGCTGTAACCATTTTCCCAAGTGCATTTACCTGTAATGTCATTATTTTGTTGCTGCCAAAGCTTGATAGTTGCAAGTGCCTTATAATAGTGTTTCTAACAAGAAATTTGTTGCAGAATGAATAGTTTTCAACACTGGGGACAGTGTGGTCTGGGAAGAGGTTAGTGTTGGCGTTGAACAATTTCATTTCAGGTTTTTTGACAGTGAATTGCTTCTCAAGTATTGGGCATAATTGGAATTCCTGTGTAATAAGCACAGGGTGACTTATTTTGAAAATTACAGAAGTATTTGCCTCTGAATAATTGTTTTCCAGTGTATTTCTTTGGGAAGGCTAAAAAGAGAACATTTTAAAGTATATTCTTGAATAGCTTTTATGGTGTAAGTGAGCTGTTCAAGGAATTTAACTAATTTGGTCAGCACAAACATTTTTGTATTCTTGGATTGATTTGCTATTGATGTAAAAGTTGTAGAGACCAATGTGCTTATTTAATGTCTGTGAACAGTCAGTTAATTGCTGAATTTATTAGTTCAAATGCCAGATAATGACGACAATGCATGAATAAATGTTATTCATTAGGAATCTGAGAATTCAGCAAACTGCACAATTTCCTTGGTTTATCAAAAATATCCTATCTAGATATCCATTACTGTGGGTGCATAGGTTTATCAAAAATATTTTGTTTATGTAATTACTGTAGATGCATAATATTACAGGCTTGCTTTCTGTGTTTAGGTTCTTGCTTGAACATCTGGCATAACGTTTGTGGAAATAACTTTTAATTGGAAATTAAAGGAGAAATGTGTTTTGCCAATTGCCGCAGAAGCCTAGGTTTTAAATATGAAGTAGCTGTAAAATTATTGGAACCTGAATTTGTATTGTGTTTTGGCCTTGCTTGTCAAAGTCAGCTTGAGTAGATGTTTTACGTAAAATCTTGTCAGCAGTGATGCTGAGTAGTGGAAGAAAGGACTGTGGGTGTACATTGATTTTATGGAGATGGTATTTATCAGTTAAATAGTACATTGTCAAGGCTGCTTGTTTGAAATCTTAAAATGCAGCAACCAAGGAGAATTGAAGGTCATCCAAATGTGTTCAGGCATCTCAACGTTTTGGACTGAGTGGCAAATCAGTGCAATACCCAGTCTCTTTCACCTGCACAAAACACTTCCCTTCAATTTGTTGAAGTATCATGATATTTATGAAAGATCTTAATAATTTTGTTGTAAGCAACATATTGTTTTCACAAAACTGTTGCATTTTTGAAAATTTGTAAAAAAAAACTACAAGAAATTAACTTCTATCATCATTCTATAGGATGATGGTTCTGTTCATTATTTTACAAGAACTTTCATTTTGAAATAAAGTATTTGCATCCAAGTGTAAATGGATTTCAAGAGGTTAGCTTTGGCATTACTTTAACCTATTGCTACAGAATTATGCTCATCAAATGCAAATGTACAAAATAACTTAATTTTGGAATATTAAAATTGCAATTGATTTGAAGTGGGCCATCAAATACAAGTAAATGTGAGGAAGAGCTATGTACTCAATTTCTTACTAAAACTGTTAGTAATAAGCATAGTGCTACTGCACGTAGAAAAGGGAAATGCAAGAAATGCTGTTTGTCTTGTGAGCAAATGTAGTTTTCAATAATTGCCTAATTGAATCAGCAGTGTGGTTGGATAATGAGATCTGGACTTGAAGCTTGCTGTTTAACTTTGGTTGCTTATATGACACTCAACATTCCATTTATAGTAGAGCATAGTATGTTTTAAGCAAATGCTTTTGGCTGACTATCCGGAGCTTTTTATCAACTTTAAATAAATGCCGTGGTACCTTCAAAATTAAAATTTAAGTAGATGACCAAGTAGTTTTTGACTTAGCATTTGAAATTCTTACCATGTATTTAGTAGTCCATACTGAGTGCATAAAAGTTTTAATTTTTTGGTCTTTTTGCTCCGTCTGAAAATAGAAACGTTACACCTCCAATTTTTTCAATGCAATCTGACACTGTGTTCTGTAATTCCCTGTAGTCTGTTATAACTTTCAACATTCTTTCTGTGGAAAACATTTATTCTAGATGCGTTAGTTTCTGAAAATTCCAATATTTTGATTCTCAAGACATTTAAAATGAGTACTAAATTATATGTTTGTAGGTCTGATATTGATTACATCTGTTGCAATCAGATGAAATGTTCAATGTAGTGTGTAGGAAAACAAATGAGCTGATTGATCTTTCTACAGAGATTTGTTGTACAATAGTTATTATCTTGTGTTACTTTGGGAATACAAGTATATATGTGTGTTTTTACACAGATGTGCTCACTTTTTGCTAATGCACACGGTTATCTAACCAGATATTAATATTTAATTCAAAAACAGAAAATGCTGGAAAATCTCTAAGTCTGACAGCACCTGTGGGGAAATTTCCAGCATTTTCTGCTTTTGTTTCAGATTCCAGCTTCTGCAGTACTTTGCTTCTATACTAGTATTTAATTCAAATGCAAGGAAGTGCACAAAGATCTGCCAACTTCAGATTTTAGCTCTCTGCTCCTGATCTCTCTCCAATACATCAAGCACAATTAAACCTGTCCAGTATTATGATTATCGTAATGCTGCTTTTTGTCACACTGAATTATGCAAGCCAGGACCCTTTCCCAGCTACTTTGTAATTCTTAAAAATCCTATCGACATATTTTTGAAATATCAAACATTGGGATTCCCTGTTTGATTAAAAGAAGTCATGCTTCATTGTCAGAGCTGCAAAAATTTCATGACTGAACAACATAGAAACACTTGGTATTAGCATACTTCTGTAAGTTGAAGCAAGGAAATAAATCATTTTGACCAATTCTACTTTGCAAAAATACACTGTTAGCTGATTGAAAAACTACACTGTGCAACTAACCAGAATTTAGGAAGTTGGGAGAGAATTGGATTAAAAACAATTAAGCATTTTAGTATATGTTGCCTAGTTATGGTTCACGTATGATGTACTGTGCAAGACTTTAGGATATGTATTTTGGTTCTATTTTTAGTTAACAAGTTTTCTGTATTAAATTCTAAAACTAATTAATTTGTTTGACATACTATGCCTGATGTTTTGAACTGTTTTTGCATGTGAAAAGTAAAAGGATTATGATCTGGACTTGAAAGCATTCATTCCAAAAAAGTATATCCATAAAATTTTCATTTGCATGTAAATATGTATAAAATTTCACCAGTGAAGTTGTATATTACGCTGATCCCTTTTGTTAAAATTTGCCATGTAACTTCGCTATTTTCTACTTTTGTATTTGAGACAGAGATGCACATTTATTTGTGAACATCTTGGTATACACTAGGGAGGTAAAGTGCCGAATAATCCCCAAGCACAATTTTTAATGAATTTCAATTTGACTGATACAACCATTCCAAGTAAATTGCTAATATCTTGATTGGTCAGACATCTTGCTGTCTTGCAAGTGAAAAGACTTGCACAGCTTTAATGTTTGATGCTATTTTCAGTTAAATTTGTAATGATAGACTCATTATAAATAAGAGATTGTTGTCAATTTCGCCATTTGGTGAATCTTCAAATAAAACTGCATATTTTTCAAAGAATAACATTTTGAAGTTAATGTATGTAAATGAAATATATATTGTGCTTTAAGTCCTTTTCCATCCACAATTAATCTAGCCCTTCGTTGATTGGATCAGTAGTATCAATTGCTTTTGTGTTTTTCATAGTTTTTTAAGGATACCTAAATCAAAATCTTTAAAGTGAACACGACTCTAACTCGCTACTTATGCACTAGACATTCCTCCAGTGTTTGATTTCATGCCAAATGTATAATTTCATCTACGTGTTTGAGTTAGATATTTAAAAAGGGATTTTGTTAAATATACAAAGTAGCAATTTAAATAAAACTTTCCATTGGTTTTTACATTTATTTGTATTACCACTGTAATACACTGTTCATCCTTTTCAAAAAAAAACTTAATTGATCAATCCCCTATAGGGCCACAGATTTTTTTTTAGCTGCAATTTTTACATAAGTACTTTGCAATACAAAATTAAATGTGTTAGAGTTCTGATTCCTTCCCTTTTGCCATCTTGGGGGATTTTCACAATAACTTCATTGCAGAGTTAATGTAAGCCCACTTGTGACACTAATAAATTTTATGAAATAGTTTATTGCAGCAATTGTTCAACCTCTGAATATCAAATTTAAATGCAAGACTGTAGATGGCATTTATCTTTGTCGATACCAATTGAAATACTATTTGAATTATTTTAAACTTCTCTGATTTTAATGCATTTTCTGTTAAATGTTTCACGCTTAAGGTGCGGTAATAGATAGAATTGTAACAAAGAAAACTGACTATCACATCTGCAGAGGCAACTCTCTTTTAGACTCAGACATTGCCACTTGGGAGTCTGATGTTGGGGAATGGCCTGTCTGGCTCTTTATCCCTCCCTCTCTCTCCTCCTTCCTCTCTCTTACCTGTTTCTTATCTTACCTTCATTGTGGACGAAAGTTAGATAAAACATGTTACAACAAACTGATAGATTACTTTGCAGATAACGTTGGTCTGGTTAGAACTGATGGATTATTTGCAAAGTTGTTTAATGTCTAGTGCAAAGTTGCTTTACTACCAAAGTACTTAATTTAGTGTGCAGCTGTACAGAGACAATTGATTCCTGTCAGTATATTCCAGATAGTCAATGGTCAGTACCAATGAGGCCTTTCTTTTAAAAAAAAACATTTAAGAAATCTTACCATCTGATAGTTGAAACTGAAAAAAGATTGTTACATTTCCTTAGATATTCTATTTTTCCTATAACTGACAGCTTTACTCATTTAAATATATTTCACAATGTTCCTGTTATGGACCATACCTGTTTCCAGATATTAATGTTATGCATGAAATGTTAAATGTAAAAAGTATTTTTCCCATTTAAGGGAAGATGTATTGTTTTATTTAAGAAATAGCTAGTTATAGGCAAGACTGACAGTACCTTGTGGTCAGAATAATGCATATTTTATTGTAAAATCCTAAACTTACAATTGCTAATAAACTGCCTTTGTTAACCAATATGAACCACTGTATTCGATCTATGATTTTAATATGCACCCACTTGTGATGACGATCAAATTGAACCAGCTGGAAGATGATATAAAGTTCTTACATCTCTACAACCAGAACCAACAGCTGTACGATATCTGTCTATTGCTGACATCAACCATTACTTCCTCTAGAACATAAGAAATAGGAGCAGGAGTAGGCCTTCGAGCCTGCCCCGCCATTCAATAAGATCATGGCTGATCTGTCGTGGCTCAGTTCCACATTCCCGCCCTCTCCCCATAACCCTTAATCCTCTCGCTTATCAAAAACCCATCAACCCGCGTCTTAAAAATATTTAGTGAGGCAGCCTCCACCACCTCAACGGCAGAGAATTCCAGAGATTCACCACCCTTTGAGTGAAGAAGTTCCTCCTCAACTCTGTTCTAAACCGCCCCCCCTTTATCTTGAGGCTGTGCCCCCTAGTCCTACTGTCCTTTCTGAGCGGGAAGAGTCTCTCCACCTCTATCCTATCCATCCCATTCATCATCTTATATGTCTCAATGAGATCTCCCCTCATTCTTCTAAACTCTAATGAGTACAAGCCTAGTTTATTCAGCCTCTCCTCATAGCTCAACCCCCTCAACTCCGGTATCAGCCTAGTAAACCTCCTCTGCACTCCCTCCAAGGCCAAAATATCCTTGCACCTTCACTTATTTGCTAATGAAACCTCATCTGTGCTTTTTCCAGCTTTGGACTTGCTTATTCCTGTGCTATCTACCTATCACAACCTAGTGCTCTTGATATAGGCAAATATTTCAAGGTGCTTTGCAGGTCTCTAACTGGACAAAAATTGATATCTTAAGGGAGAAAGTAGGACAGGTGACCAAAAGCTTTGCTTTTTTTTGAAAAGAGGGTCTTGGAGGAGAGAGATTTTTTTGAAGGCAATTTGAGTTTAGAGCCTTTATGGCATAGCTACCAATGATGGGGTGAAAAATATTGAGATGCAGAAGAGACCTGAGGCAGATGAATTTGAAGTTCTTGGAGAATTTTTAAAATATTTTTAATCCATTCTTATAGTTACAAAGCCAATGTGCAAAGTGGACCCAGCAAACACAAATCAATCTTGCTCCAAAAACCAAATTCAAATTGAATCCATTTCATGATCCTCACAAGAGACAAGATCCAAGCTGACAAGATAAAGCTTGCATCCCATCTTGGGCTTTTTCCATTCCTTGAGAGTTCTAGGACTAGAGGAAGCCAATGTGAGATTTGAGCATAATTAAGATCTAGGTGATGGGCAGGATGTCATTATAGGACTTAGCATTAAATTAGGATACAGACTTGTGGATCTAGCAAAGTAATGAATAGACAAATCTGGAGGAAATAAAAAAACATGGGTTTAATTGTAGATGAGCTAAGGCAGGGACAGAGATGAGTGAAGGTGATCTGTGTCATGAAGTGGCTATGAGTCGGAAGTTAAGCTTGGTCAAATAGAACTAAGGTTGCAAATAGTCTGGTACAGCATGAAACACTGAGTGGGATGTAATCAGTATTTGTGTTTCAGAGGTGGTAATATATCCCACCTGTAGAAAGATGGGGGACATTCTCAAGATGGTGTAATGACTTCTTGCAAGCTGTGCCCAACACACCCTTTAATTCTATCTTTTACTCTTGTTCTATGCTTCTCAAACTCTCTTTTTTCTCTGCACCCTAACTATATGACTGTAACAATACATTCTACACTCTATGTACGGTATGCTTGTAGAACACACGAAACAATACTTTATACCAATGCATGTGACAAATTCAAATATCTCATGCTTTTCTGATATTGCTGCCATAATTTTTTCAACATGATCCAAATTAAGAGTCGTGAACTAGTGGCAAAATATTGTACTCAATAATGTACTTCCCCCCCCCCCCCCCCCCTCAGCTAGTAAAGTAACACCCGCAGTGAGTGCCAATTAGGTATTAAGAAAAATTTGGGTGGAAGGAAAGCACTTAAAGGATATTTTGTATTGTTGACCATCTTTACTGGCCTCCATCTTCAGTTGCCAAAGTTTATGTTTGCAGTTTTGATTTTCATGCCCTCCACTTTGCTTCTTAGTTTGTTTTACACAGTAAAAAGTCTGACAACACCAGGTTTTAGTCCAACCTATTTATTTGATAATATACTCACTAGCTTTCGGGGTTACCCCCTTCGTCAGGTGAATGGAGAGTTCTGGCCTCAGACAGAGCATATAAAGCACAGTTTAGAGATTACTGATTAAAATGCGAATCCTTACACCTAACCTGCTGTTCAAGACCTGAAGTGGCTGATAATGTGAGTGGAAGGAGCACTGATCACAGTTTAAAGAGATGTGTATTGTCTCCAGATAGTACAGTAAGTGAGGTTTTGCAAACCCAGGCAAGTCATGGGGGTTACAGATAGTGCGACATGAACCCACATCATAGTTTGTTTTAGCCATGCATTTAGACACTGCTGTCGAACTTGTCTCCATTCCATTCGTTTCAACAATTTAGCAGTTGGTGTAAAATTTTCAACTGAATCCTGCTTCAGAAATGTTATGTATTTGATAACAGTAACTAGCATTCGGTCATGGTAGAGCTTAAACATTCAGCATTGACTGAAGTGCGGGAAATGTATTCAGTGACTCGAATCGCACAGGAATGGTGGAGGACATATTATGACGGGTAACCACTCAGGCATATGTTCTTATCGTAACGATGACATCAATTCAATTTCCGAGATGGAGGCAGCTTGAGATTTACTATCGCGCGTGAAAGAATTGGGCACTGGTTACAAACGCAATGGCTGCATTCAGCTGCTCCACACTCCACTACCCTTCTGCACGGAAACACGCCTCCACTCCAGTTAAAAAAAATATTTACCACCCTTGTGTTTGGCGGGGGGAGGCGGGAGAGAGACTAAGAAAGCAACAATTCCACGATATTATTTCACAAGTGTACCTGATTTTCAAATCACAGCATGGTGTTGAAACACCTTGAAGGGTAACTTTGAAAGAAAGTTATCTTTCTGAACCTGCAACATCACCATCAGCAAAAGGAGGAGGGGAGTGTGTTGGTGGCGGCGGCTCGAGGTTTTACATCGAAAGCAGCAACTGCACGGAATTTCACAAAGAAAGTAATTGATTTTCAAATCTCAGTATGTGGTTACTTCTAAACTTTAAAAGCAATTATATTTTGAGACTGCACCACAACCAGCAAAAATTTCACAAAAAGAGATACCTAATTTTCAAATCACAGCATGGTGTTTAAACACCTTAAACGGTAACTTTGAAAGGAAGTTATCTTTCTAAAACTGCACCATCACTAGCAAGGGGAGGGGAGTGGGTGGGGGTTTTACATATAAAATAGCAACTCCACAAAATAATTTCACAAAAGAACTACCTGATTTTCAAACCACGGTATAGCGTGCTTAAATACTTTGAGGGGAAATTTTAAAAGGAATTAGCTTCGAGGCTGCCCAAGGAGTATGAAAGGAGGGAGGGGAAGAAAAAATATATAAATTAGCATTAAAATGACCAATGAATGAGATGGTCTGCTTTCACAACTGCCCAAACATTTTTAAAAAAAGGCTATGGTGCTGCCAGGCAAGTCACTCACCACCTGTTAAAAGGGTGATCAAATTGGGGCTCAGAAGCCAAAAATCACAGCCAGAAGATAAAACCTGAAAGGGGGAGGGGTAGAGAAAAAGAGTTGGGCTTTTTGATTATTATGAATTTGGAGATGCAGGTGTTGGGGTAAACACAGTAATAAGTCTCACAACATCAGATTAACGTCCAACAGCTTTTAACCTAGTGTTGTGAGACTTATTACTTTTTGATCATTTACACGCAAAGAGAGAGAGGAGTTTCCCTCGGCCGGAAATTAAAGAGTGGGCAGGCTGCAATGAGGAGACCTGACGTTGAGAGGCCGCCTCCACTGGCGTGCCTTGACGCCACATTTTATATTTAGGAAAAAAAAGCCCCTAAACTTCCCCTCCCCCCCGAACGATGTCCCTCAGAAAATTTAACCTTTTTTATACAAGAAAATAAAAATTGACAATGATGATGTATCCCGCCTCTGACCCTCCTCTCCCCGCCATGCGGCGCCGACATGAAGCCTCCGCCCGGCAACTACTTTCGCCTCAACTTTCCTCCTCGGCCCTGCCCCCCACCCACCGCTCAACCAAACTTGGTGGAGGAAGGGGAGGTGGGCGAGACCGTGGTGCCTTTTGATTGACAGGTGGCCCTGCCTAATGAGAAGCGCCGTCGCCGCGAGCAACGTTAACGGAGCCGCGGGGGCTGACCAATCAGCGCGCGGGAGAGGAGCCAGCAGGTTTGGTTTGCCGGCTGGCGGTCTGTGCGCAGGCGCGAAGGAGTTGCCCTGGTTGCTGGGGGATTGGAAATAGGCTTTAAAGAGAGAGAGGGGGAGGAAAAAGCTCAGCCGCCAGATAAGAGGTTATATTGTTTTATATACAGATTTAAAACAGGAATTAAAAGATAATACAGCCCCCCCACCTTCCCTGCCCCCCAGAAGGAAGAGAAATGAGGGAAGAAGCTGCTGTTGCTGCAAGCCCGACCTAGGGTAAGTCTTCCTCACCTCCCAACACAGAGCGGTAAAAGAGGGAGGGAGAGAGAGAGAGGCTGTGTTTTTTTTTGTGTAAATGTATGGATCTCCTGGGAGGGTTTGTGTATTTCTCTCCTAAGAATCACTTTTAGGGTTAGGCTCGGCTGTGTATGGCTAGGCCTCTGTGGACTCTGTCGCTTTTAAATCAACTAAATCCTCCTACTCCTCCCCCCTCCCCCCTCCTCAGCAAAGCTTTCAGTTGATGTGACTGGAAACCCTGACGTCCATGGTAGATGAAACACTTTAAAACACTACAGGAAGAGACTTTAAAAAAAATTAAAAATGTATTTTTAATCGATTTTGCAAGTTGCTTTTCAAGTCCAGGCCAACAGTATTTCAGATTTCCAGCATTCACAGTATTTTGCTTTTATGGTAGTACAGTATAGGGTGTGTGCATTTATTGATATGTATTTCATTAGGCGTGGGAGAATTTGCACATTGTATTGCACCAGGTTCCTTACTGTGTTTCGGGTAGTGGCTGTTTTTACTGGGTCAGGTTGTGAGGTTGTAGCATTGCCATGAAACCACCAGATGATGAATTGGCTAAAAAAAGGTAAGTTTGTGCTTAGGAAATTTTAAGTCTGGATCTATTAAATATTTAGTGTGTTTAGTAGAGGGCACCAGGGATGGGGAACAGCATGAATATGATGGATCAAATTCAATCCTTGTGGACTGAGAGGTGAAATGCTCAACATTTTATGACTTTTATCGTACCTGTCTGTATTAATTTCCATTTTCTCTTCTGCCCACCCGTCCATGTTCTTTCCAGTTAGAAACAAAATGATCATTTCACTAATAGGGAGGTGCCTATGGTTCCTTATGGACAGTGGTTATTTACCCTTCCTTGGTACAGCAGTGTGAATGTATTGAAATCATTCATATTTAAACCAATAGAAGGCAGATAAGAGTTTGAGGTGTGAAGGACACTTTAGGATCAAAGTTATTATTAAGAGTAATGTGGATTGTTACGATCTCCATAGACAGCAATCACTTTTGAAAAGAAATCTGAACTTCTAGTTAAAAGCTGAATGGATGGCATGATGAGATTTCGGACTTTTTTCAACTTTTACTGTAATAAAACATTAGAAGTACTCTTGACTAAACACAATCTTTGGTAATTTGTACATTAAAACACAAAATGAAACATTACCCTTTCTCATTTAGCACAACTGAAAATGCACTTCACTGACATACCTTGCTATTCTTTTAATTCAGCATTCAATTCTCCTGAATCAATCCAAAGTGATTCCTGGCTCCTAAGTGCCTTCTGTCTTTTCAATCTGAGCATTGGAAAGACAGTCACATTCTTGTGAAGTAGTGACTTTTTACCCATAGCTGCTCTCCTCCCAAATCTGGGCAGGCTAATCTTGTCTGAGAATTTTTGAGAACGTTTTGGACCGTTCCCCTCCTGAAAGGTCATCTGCCTGGCACTATGAATCATGTGGCCCTTATATTCCAGTTAGAAATGTTGATTAGCTATCTCTGAGACCTGGAAGTAAATGGACAATTTTAAAGTAGTCTTTTACAACCTGATGTTCTCAGCACTTTTCTCTGACTTATGAACTTTGCAATCTGTTCACTCTTCACACAAGCTGCTGCTGTTCCCTCCAAGTGTAAACATTGTGCACCTCTCCCCAGCACAACAATCTGGGCCGTCTTTAATCTCTAACAATCAAACCACCCAGGCTTGCAGTTAGGCAGACCTTCAGAAGAAGTCACATGACTCCTTTTTAAGATACAGAACCAAAACATAACAGTCTTTTAAAACTCACGACTGTCACAGAATGTAAATCATTTTATAATTTGTCGGGATTCTATTTTGTAATAGGTAAACAGTCTAATGGGAGCTATGACTCCAACACCAGCAAGTTTTTTTTTAATCCACTCTAGTTCTGTGACATTTTACTATACAGCTCAAATTAAGTTTAATGGAAGATGGCCTTCAGAAAGGCTTCCTACCCACATGAGGACCATTGTTGTAATTTTTCAAAAATTAACATTTAATTTCTCACAGGATCTTTCTTGAATTTTTAAAGTTGTTTACTGGGTGGCACTGATCAGAGCAGACGTCTTTGGGCAATCATTTGGATACTATCCAGATATGTTCAGTGATGTGCAATCTGGCCAAAACATGCTAATGATGAATGAATAAAAAGTTACATGACAGTTGCATTGCTTAACTAGCAACTTTTTTAAATACACTGCACTCAAACTGAATTACTTTTTTTTATAGTAAATGCATACTTTCAAATCCAAATTAAGTTATAGCTGTAGAGAAGTGCTGGTGCAGTATCCTAGGAAACTATTTTTAATGCTACAGATGTAAGAGAAGTTACTTGGTACAGATGTATTCTATTATGTATGTAAATAGGAGTCACGGGGTGTGAGAAGAAGAATATTATCAAATCCTGTATATCACTTGGAAGTATGTTTCATAGTTGCCTCTGCTGTTCTGGAAAAGCTGAAATGTTGCTCTTCCATTTTAAAATATCAGTTTGCGATGTTGTAGTGAATTACTGAACGCATGATGAAACATAGCTTTAATGTGATTTACCTTTGGGAATTTTTCTCAGCAAATGGAACTGTTGCCTTATGGGATCCTGGGCACTATCTCATTTTTTAAGTCCAAATGACATTTCAGTTGTACCTGATAGAGAAAGGATCAAGCCTTTATGTATTTGGGTAATAGTTACAAAGCTTTTTTGCTGCTGTATGACTCTAGCATATTTAATTAATAATGTTTGTAATCTATCTAACTAAGCAATTGTGGAGTATCACAATGGGTGGCATTCTCTCATGACCCCACAGTGGCAGGCCAGGGGTGAAATTCTAAAATCGTTTTTTTGCCAGCGTGAATTTCTCATGGGATCTTCCGCTGCTGAGCTCATGATGGCTCAGGAGACTGACTGGCTACCATGAAAGTGATTTGAACCCTGCTAATGGGATGCAGATGAAGGCCAGATTCTCCATGACACCAGGAAGAAAACACCAGTATGCAAATGGAACAACACGGTGTACGAATGTCGAAATTTAACTGATCAATGCCCGGGGCTGCTTCGAGAGTTTGGAATGGAGACCATCAGCAACCCTGGATTCTAGAACGTTACAACAGTGTGTGTTGGAAGCATCTACATGGTGTTCCATTTTGGATATCCTAGACGAAGCCCACCTTCCAGCCTTGTGTGCTCCTGGTGGCCCATCTTTATTTTCAATAGTGGATCAGTAACGTTGGAAACCTTTTCGATATGGTGCTCTGAAATGACAGCGGACTTCTTGGCATCAGGCCAAACCTGCCATGGAATATGGCACAAAGCACCTGGTTGCATAATTAATGAGGTTGGGGCTGGAAGATATAGTGTGTTTTCCTGACAGCCTCCACAGTAGTAAATGCACAACGTTCCTGCCCCTGCCCTGGGACCCATCTCCAGATGGGAGAATTCCACCCCTATCTGTAGGTTCATTCTAGGACCTGGTTGTGGGAAGCTGAATAACCTCATCTATTCAGGACTTTGAAACTAACAGTAATCCATTGTGTAGTTCAAAAAAAGTCAGTTGTACCTCTTTGAGGCCTTATTATTTTTTGGGTGTCCTTTCCTCTATCTCTCCCTGTATAGTGACTAACTTGGTTGCTTGGTGATTTGGCAGTGTTGCAAGTTTACTGCTCTCCTCTTCCAACATCTTCAGTAAATGCACCTTAGTGAATTTTGGAGTACATTACAGCATTGGATTATCTGCTCCAAGATACAGACTTAACTTTGCCATGTTTGTTTGAATAATAATGCAAAATTACACTTTGTCGTGACTTCGGTTTGTAAGTAGCTTGAACTTGCTGACCTTTTGTAATGATACAAGGCCATGTACTTTGTAAGAACTTTTTTTATTATATATTTCTTGTACATGGGCTTGTCATTCTCAGCACTGTCTCTTAAAGGATGGCAAAAGGTCCAATGCATTAATGCATTGAAAGCTGAAATTGAGAGGAAGCCTAACGCTTTCCTACAGAGTAAAAGTTAAAGCAGGAGAATGGTCACCAGCAACTATTTAGTTTTATGGCATTGAAATCTAAGAAACTTTGCCTTTCTAATAAAGTAAACTTGTTAATTTTTTTTTGAGTGATGGCCTCAATCACTTTTTTTCCCCCCATTTGTTCTGGAGATATGTACATCACTGGGAAGGGCAGCATTTATTTCCCATCCCTAATTGCTCTTGAGAAAGTGCGTGTGAACTAACTTAGACTGCTGCAGTTGACATGTGCTGTCAGAGAGGGAATTCTAGGACTTGAATCAAGTGGCAGTGCAAAAATGATGTTAAGGTGGCCTATGTTGTGCCGGCAAACTTGGAGGTGGTGAGATACCCAAGCATCTGCTGTTTATATTCTTCTAGGGGTACACGTCATGGCTTTGGAAGGTGCTTTTGAAGGAGTCTTGGCAATTTGCTGCAGTGCGTCATACATATGATGCATTGCCACTGGCTCTTACTTTTAATATATATTTATAATGCATTTCATCAGGCTTGTTTCTGTTGATAGTATAAATATGCAAAAACAATTTGGAAAATATCTTGCATGTCCATTGACTTATTGAGTATATGTGTTTCATAGTCTGGTCTGGGGCTATGTCAACCAAAAGTTCCATGACGAGACTTGTGACCTGTAATGAATGAGTTGATTTTATCTAGACCGTAGTGGAAAACCAAAAATGTTCTGTGATCTTGGTCTTGGGAGAGAAAAGTCATCCACAAATCTTGATCCTCTTTGTTAAGTGACTCCTCTGGGAATGTGTTTCTGCCTGGACATTAAATGCGGATGGGATGCTCACTTGTCTAATCACTATCAATGGCATTGTCCAAGTTCATTTGTTTTTGGAGTGAAACTTGCACTAACAGATTCAAACCTGGGTACTTCTGGTAGAAAGCTGACACATTATGTAAAACAAAGTGTTCAAGAATTCTGATTTGAAAATACAATTGGAGCTGAATGTTACTGGGAAAAATGTAAATTTGGAATTTTAATTGAAATAGTTTATACTTACAAGAAAATTGCACATGAATTATTTTCAAAATTTGTCTTGTATGCAGCTGGAAGAATAAATGCTTTGTATTTCTTTTATAACCAGCTCATTACACGTGTAGGAGTGTACCACAAGCTTCTGCAGAGAAAAAAAGATTTCCTGAACAAAACAATTTTCTACTGTACTGGTTCTGTTCAATGCTGAAACACCCAGAGATTTTTTTTTTGAGTAGCCTATACAAAGGTCTGTTGTGGGCCATGCCAATCATTTCCTATTACTTACGACATACAAAAAAGTTAAAAGTACCCATTATACTCCCAAGTAAATGAGAAGTATTAGTTTTTTTTCGTTCTCTTTAATTTGAGACCTTAATTTTCATTTGAGATGCAATTACCATTCCATTAATGTACCCAAATCATTTGGACATTGCCCAGCAGCTAATTGACTGTACAGAAGATCGTTGGATGTTCAACAGTCATTCATCCAATGAATATAGCTGAACCAGAGCTGACGTCACTGGCTTTGCAGTGCGTATGCTGATGGAATTAGCATGCTCCATGACCTCTGTTGGTCACTTTGTTTTGCCAAGAGATGCTGAGGATATGTAAACCATCTCCCAATTTGCAAAACATACATCCACCACTCTGTTTCCTGTCACTGAGCCAATTTTATGTCTTTACTTTCCCCTTAATTCCCCAGGTTTCCAGCTTCCTAATGGCACTTTGACAAATGCCTTGCAAAAGTCCACATGTATATCTACTGGACTATTTTGAGCAATTTTCTTTGTTGCCACATCAAAGAATTCTAACACATTCAGACATGATTTGCCTATTAGCAAGTCCATGCCTGCTCTCATAAAAACATAGAAGGTAGGAGAAGGCCATGTGGCCCTTCGAGCCTGCTCTACCATTCATCATGATCACGGCTGATCATCCTAATCCTTCTTTGTCCCCGTAACCTTTGATCCTATTCATCTCAAGTGCTATATCTAGCTGCCTCTAGAATACATTCAATGTTTTGGCATCAACTACTTCCCGTGGTAATGAATTCCACGGACTCACCACTCTTTGGGTGAAGAAATATCTCCTCATCTCCGTCCTAAATGGTTTACCCCAAATCCTGAGACTGTGACCCCGGGTTTTGGACTCCCCCCACCACTGGAAGTGTCCTCCCTTCAATTCAGTTGAACTCCAGCAAAAACAATGCTAACCTAGTCAACGTCTCCTCATTCATCATCTCACCATCCACAGAATCAGCCTAGTAAACCTTCACTACACTCCCTCGAGCAAGAACATCCTTTCTCAGAAAAAGAGACCAAAGCTGTATGCAATATTCTAGGTGTGGCCTCACCAAGGCCCTCCTTGGAAAAAATTTATTTTGCCCCCGGTGATGATTTTCCTGTAACTTACCCACTCCAATATTTGTTTGGCTGACAGTCTGCAGTTTCTGGCTTTATCCCCCTCTACTTTGTTGAATATTATAATAAGATAGCGCCAGAGCATTGGAGGCCTGTTAATCCTGTAACGAATACTGATTGAAAGTTTCTACTATTTCTACCTTTTTTGTCCTTGCAGCAACCTAGGATGTATTCCACTCAGCTAGCTTGGATATAGTGCGGTATATATTTTAATATATTGAAAAGCAAATGAGTTGTTTCATTAATAACCACTCATGGTTTAAGCGCCAAAACAATTTGGAGCTAAAACTTGAATTACTGTTACTGCAAGTTTGAAAGAACATTTTGAGCAAGTTTTCATTTTATAAATAATATATGTATATTTTGAGCTTAAATTGCTTATTTGTGCAATTTGAGGTTGGTGTTCAATCACCATTTTACTGTTAGTTCAAGAGTTTGCTGCATAAGATAAACCTATGTTAAGTGGTATTCCGCTATTGTAAATGCAACGGATGTTCGTTTGTAACTGAAATACTATGCCTCGTGAGCAAGGAGGACTGTGACAATTATCTCACTTGTACTGAAAGGTAAAGAAGTTATTAAGGAAAATTACGCGTGTACAGAGCACTTAGTGACCATCTCCTAAAGCTTTGTAATGCAGCTATTTGCTCTCCAGAGCGGGTCTTTCAGTTGCTCTGTTTAAATTCTGTAAATGGACCTCTAGGCTGAACAATGTGGGCTAATCCACCTCTGACAGTATGTTGAATTTGTTGCAAATTGGAAGAATATTTATAGCTAGGTGACTGAATTTTCTATTTTTTCCATTCACAACTTGAATTTCTGAGCGTAGGAGTAATAATGCCTCCAATAATTTATTTAAAGTATTTAATGTGTTCAGAAATTTAGAACTCCATTTAATCAAACGTCACCGTGTTTGGAGTAGTTATTTGCAGACCAAATCTTCACCACTTCCCTTCGTACCTAAGAATACAAATCTCATCTGTGGGAATATTGAGCCTTGGGTGAAGTAATGGATAGTTTTATTTTACAGAGAGGCAATTAGACCTTGATTTTGTTACTATATCACTGTTGAGTAACTATTCAGTTCTGGGAATAGAAGCAGCATTTGTAAGAAAATCTTCTAAACGCTTTAGATAGATCTAGTTTGAGAACCCTGTGGGAGAGAGAAAGATCCAGCCCTATAGGTTACTTGGCCATGCAAAATTCTCTGTGTACCTGGATAGGTGGCGGAGTGTGGTGACTAGGGAATTTTCACAGTAACTTCAAAGAAATGTTAATGTAAGCCTACTTGTGACGCTAATAAATAAACTTTTCCACTACTGATGTAATGTAATTTGTCATCAGTTATTAATATATACATTGAACGAATCTGCACATTGCATTTCCTTTATTTTCTCCCCCACTACTGTCAGGACTTGCTGTTCTGACTCAACTCCATTTTGTTACAGTATGGTAACTACATTTATTTCTATTCAATTTCTTCCTTTTGTCCAAAGAGCTGGTTTTTATTTTCAGGACTTTCTCCTCTCTCTTGCACCCCTTTAGTCCTTGTACTGTTCTCTGCACAAGGGGCAGTAGGATGCAATTAACCTACTTTTAGGTGGCTCAACTGAGATTGAAATGTTGTATGGACAATTATCTCATTTTGTAATTGGAACTTTGAGTGAATCTGAACTGTAGTTTCTTTTGTCGCAATGGCATGATGTAGTGAGCAGGATTAACTGTTATTTGACAACCCGAACTAACAAGATCAGAGGAGTTCATTGCAAAGTTATACATTGCTTTTGGACCATGATATGCTAATTTTCTTTCCAGAGGCAATCAATTGCACTCTGACAACTTTTAAGCTGGAGGTTGTTTTGTTTACCACGTTTTACACTTCTGTTAGGTCCAGCTCGGCTGTTGGTAGTGCAGGTCATCAGTTTCAGCACAAAACTGTCCCATAATTGGTAGTAAACTGTGATAACATTGTGTTTCTTGGAATTAGCTGGCTTAGAAAATGGAAAAATGTTGCAGGTCTGCAAAACATCTGAAAGTTACCTGCTGTACATCAGTCCTCCCTGAAGGTTCAACACCTAAACCACACATCTGTCTTTTTTCTGTTTTTTGACCCTAACAGATTTGGTGTCTTCCCAGCTCTTGGAGGTTTTGAAAATTTTATTAACAAATGAATGTGGGTGCAGTAGTGACGTCATTCTTGGTTGGAACTAAATAGGAAACCCTTTAATATGCACCTGAGATGTTCTGTACAAGTCCGAGTGTTTGAACTGATGCTGAGTGAACTGATAAAATCTTCAGTGATGAAACCAGCCATCTTGCTGAGTGGAAAATAAATAATATTCAAAACTGTCTTTGGTGTTTGGCCTCGAACTGATTTCTAGCTTGGCGTTTTTTTTTGGAACCTTGCATTTTTGATCTGGGTTAGAAATACTTACTTGTGACTGGAATCTGCAACTTTCACAATTCTTAGCCGCAGTGATGTCTAGCCAATAACTTGCCTATATGAAATGTTTCAAAACAAGTTTTGAAACTTTCTGCTGATACCAAATTATTCATAAATGTAAACAAAGCTTGGCTTCATTTTTTTAAATTGAACATTGATTTAATTAAGGTGATCAAGTAAAGGACAGAACAGCTTTGAAGTTTCACTGTAACAAAGAACTATTAAGCCGCTTGAAAGCAGCAGTTTTAACTGGCTAAATTCTAGCACAACATATTTCTTGTGCTGAATTCCTTACACTCAGTGGCCCATGTGGTACACATTCACCATGTTGCTTAGCCATAGAAATCAGGAAGATACAGAAGCAAAGTACTCACTCACTCTAGATGCTGGAAATCCCTAGCAGCAAAGGCGTGTGGGTGGCACAGTGGGTTTTTTTTATATTCCAATTCAACCAAATCAAGTCCAATTCAGAGTCTCAACAAGTTGAGACATTCCCAATCCAAGCTGACAAGACAGGGCTCTCACCTCCTGTATTGGGCTTGACCTACATGATCCAAATTGATTGGAGTAGGCATAGCTTCTCCAAGGCTTGATCTCATTTGCATCTTAGCCAAAAGGCTGAGATGCCACTTTTTAAAAATTGCTTCAAATGAAGCTAAAATGTAACCTAATGACTTCAGCCAAGCACACACAGCATGTCGATGATACACTTGATCTGTCAGTGGTAGGTACCTGGGTTCTATTTCCTGATTTGGGTCACTGTCTGTGCAGTCTTCACATTCTCCCCATGTCAGTGTAGGTTTCCTCCTGGTGCTCCAATTTCCTCCCACAGTCCAACAGACATGCTGGCCATGCTAAATTTTCCCTCAGTGTACCTGAACAGGTGCTGGAGTGTGGTGATGCAGGGATTTTTACAGTAACTTCATTGTAGAGTTAATGTAAGCCTACTTGTGACACTAAGAAATAAATTCAAACTTTGTCCCATAACCTTTGATATAAACATACTTTGTAACACCATTGGTGGTAATCTATTGATAAACAGTATGCTGTGATAACCTTTAAAACTGATTTCTGTTGCTCATCAGTCTATTAATTGCATGGAGCAGATGTCACTTTGTACCTTCATTTACTCAGCATTACATTTGGAAGGGGGTGGAAATATAGTTCCTTCCTTAACTTTCCCCATTGCACATTTGGTGTCTGAAAGGATTTAAGAGCAATTCATAGACCTGGACCTTTTGTTTTATTGACCATGTATATAATACAGTTTGTCCTGTGAGTTCTATTTTCCTAATCTCTCCCTGTGGGATATGTTTTTGTATTAAATTCGTTGGGTTGTTTGCAATTAGTTCATCTTGTGTGGGGAAAATCCAAGGCGTGTATCTTTTTTTTGTGACTATGGTATAGAATCATACAACTCGGGGACCATTGTCACATCTCCTTTGGTAAAGCTATTCAGTTCATCCCATTCCCCTGCTCTTTCTACGCAGCACTGTCTTAAAAAAAATTCATTCGTGTATTTATCCAATTTTTGTGTTGCAGTTGAATCTGCTTTCAGATGGTGCATTTCAAGTCAGAACTTGTATTTTTTTAAAAATGAAAACGATCCTTAAATCAGTCATCTTAAATATATCCTTTTAGTTACTGACCTTCCTATCAATAGAAACAGTTCCTTCTCATTTATTTTTGATTTGATTCATTATTGTCGCATGTGTTAATATACAGTGAAAAGTATTGTTTCTTGCGTGCTGTACAGACAAAGCATACCGCACGTGGGGAAGGAAAGGAGAGTGCAGAATGTGGTGTTACGGTCAAAGCTCGGGTGTAGAGAAAGATCAACTTAATGCAGGATAGGTCCATTCAAATGTTTGATCACAGCAGGGAAGAAGCTGTTCTCGAGTCGGTTGGTATGTGACCTCAGATTTTTGTATCTTCCCCGACAGAGGAAAGTGGAAGAGAAAATGTCCGGTGTGCGTGGGGACTTTTTTTGCTGATGCAGCCAGGAGCGTAGACAGGGTCAACGGATGGGAGGCTGGTTTGCATGATGGATTGGGATACATTCACAACCTTTTGTAATTTCTTAAGGTCTTGGGCATAACAGGAGCCATACCAAACTGTGATACAACCGGAAAGAATGCTTTCTGTGGTGCATCTGTAAAAGTTGGTGGGAGTTGTAGCTGACATGCCAAATTTCCTTAGACTTCTGAGAAAGTTTACTCTTATCAAACCCATACATGTTTTTGCATGCCTCTTATCAAATCTCCTCTTAAACCTTTTTGCTCATCAAATAGCGTCCACTATTGCTTCACGAGGAAGTCCAATTTTTGGTACTGTTCTTGCAAATCTCTGCAGCACCCACCCCCAAGCCTCCACATCCTTTCTAAAGTGTGGTGCTCAGAATTAGATGCAATGTTCCAACTGCAGCCAAGTCACAAATTTTTTAATAAATAAATGATTCAACATATTTATTAATAATGACAGACTTCCTTTTTTTTAACAGCCTTCTAAATTTATCCCATTGTCCCATGGGGGTTCCTGCACCAGCCTTAAAATTTAATTGTTAAATTTGATCTGCCATGTGCCTGCTCATTTTTACCAGCCTCTGTCCCCCCAATGTCTGTTCCTATGCTGCTCATTTTTTTAAACTGTTTCCAAGTTTTAAGACATCTGAAACTTTCAGTTGGCATATGCAAGGCATAATTTCATTATTATACGTCAAGAGTAGTGACCCTGATACCAACCTTTGGGGAACACTATTGTATTCTCCCACTCAATCCCTGAAGTCAATTTTGTATCTATATATCCCTTTTTAACCCATTACTTTTTCTAGCATGTCTATAATGTGATGCTTTGTGAAATGCCTTCAGAAGGTCAACTTCTGCATCAATCATACCTCCTTCTTCAACTCTCCATTCCTTCATCAGAGGCGTCAAATCAAGTTGGTCAAATAGGGTTTTCACACATCCATGCTAACTTTCATTATTAGCCCATGCTTTTCCAAAATAAGAAAAAATTTTGTTCCATATTTTTGGCTCTGAAAGTTTCCCCACTACCAGGTTGACTGGCCTGTGGTTACCAGGTTTGTAATTTTTCTCCTTTTTTAAAAGGGTATTTAACGTTTGCAACCCTCCAGTCTGTGGCAGCAGCTGATAATCGAGTACTGGAAAGTTGTGACCAAGAGATAAGATTGCTGGGCTGTGTAAATATTAATGTTGTAATAAGTTGCTGATAACCAGTGTTTTGTACCACAGTCATTTGATTTCTTGTATCTTCCACACTGCCAGCAAGTATAAGCTAGTGCAGAGATTTAAATGAACTGAATTGAGTGATCCTCATATGAACAGAATGCCCAATACATTACGTTGCAGCTGACGATTTCAGACCAGTATCTGGGGAGTGATCTTACATGCTCCGAGGTGGGTATTGTTAATATTGGGTGATGAGCAGAGTACTAATTTTCTCCATAATAAAAACAATCGAAACCAAATTTCCAAATTTCCCAAATGTGAGGACTTCAGCTTCCAACTGGAGTTAAAACGCCAACGTAAAACCCGTGAGAGATGGGCTTATGGTGGGCTGCATGGGTGCTTGCCATGGAGTTTCTGGTGCCACATGCAGATTTTAACTCTATGCCATTAGTTTGCAATATTTTTAAATTGTAGATATATTTGTGTTCTGATTTATGACTTTTTTAACCAAAGCAGAAACACCATTTAAAATCACTTTCCAAACTCCCAGGTCCACACAAATTAGCATAAACCTGCAAACAAGACAATATAAGGCCAAACAGGATTGAGTGTGCAGCTATGTTCCTGATACTTGTAGCTGCCTGCAGTCTGGGTCCAAGTTAGACAGTATTATATCACTGGAGCAGAGACATTGTAAATGTTGCATTTCTTTTCTTTGAAGGCTCATTTTAATCTTGTTGAATCTATACTTATATTCGTTTTACAGGATGTGGGCATCACTGGCTGCGCCCTTCTTTTTTTTCCCCATTCCTAATTGCCCTCCATTTTCAGAGGGCATTTGAGAGTCAACCACATTGCTGTGGCTCTGGAGTCACATGTAGGTGGGACCAGGTAGGGACAGCAGACCTCCTTCCCTAAAGGACATCGGTGAGCCAGATGAGTTTTTAATTACAATCAACAATGGTTTCATTGTCATCATTACACTTTTTTTAATTCCAGATTTTTACTGAATTCAAATTTCACCATCTGCCTTGTTGGGATTCAAACCCAGGTCTTACCCTGTGAATCTGGATTCTAATCTAGTGACAATACCACTACGTCATAGTCTCCTCCATTGACAATGACATGCTGTTGAAGCCAAATAATTTTCTGTTGTTTTCACTGTGTATATGTACGCTTGATGGGTTTCAGAAAGGATTCGCAACAATCCTACATACTCTTATCCTTTGAAATAATAAAACCAGTGCACAGGATGCCATTTTGCTTGGGGGAGCCAGGATTGTGCTGTCCCAGGCATCAAAACTAACTTTTACAGTTTTCAATATTGTGAGAAGCCAGTTGCCTTGCTGCATTAGTTCAAGCTAGTTGTACTGTGCCTTTGTATCCACTTAAACAGTCCTTTGAAATGAATCGTTTGTTAGGATTGTCGCCTGTTCAAATAATTCTCATCATTAGTGGCAGAAGAATGCAAATGATTTTGGAAAATATTGCAGGACGGATCATCTTCAGGTGCACTTGTTCTCTTGTTGAGTGCACCTGAGTTTTCTTGTGGTCTTGATGTTGAGTTTACAGCTTTATACATAAAGTGACCTGCAGCATTTGTTCAGAAATCAAGGGCGTGTATAGGACTTCGTGGACCGGTATTTATATTGATAACATTTGAATCCATTAAAAATAACTTGTTTCAATGTAATTAACAAATGAATCTTTGTGGGAAAAGACAACCTGTCTTCAAAACAAACAATGACCTTTCTGATTAGTTTTATCTTTTTTTTCCACTTTTTTCTTGCCCCATTTTACTCTTTCATCCTTCCTCTAGCTTTTATGCTTTTCTTCCCTCTGTCTCTTTTTTGTATTTGATGCACCCTCTCACCCCACTGAAGTTGCAAATGGAATTGAATGCTGGAATTATCAGCGAATGTTCCATTTCTGACTTTGTGATGGTGCGCAGGACAGCAAAGGATAGTTGGTCTAAAAATGTGAGTCCTTAAGGAACTCCTGACATTCTGTCTACATGACTGATATCTGATAACCATTTATCATCTTCCTTTACATCAAATATATGTGAGAGGAAGGGTTTTCCTTTTGCAGCCTCCTAGCTTTTGTTTTTTGAAATTGTGCTTACAGAATCATTGTGCACAGAAGGAGGCCATTCTAATATTCAGCCCATTGTATCTGCAAAGCTCTTTGGAAAAGCTCTCCCTTGAAGTATTTGTAAGATTCCCTTTTTGAGAGTTATTGAAACTTCCACTACCCTTTTCAGGCAGCTTATTCCAGATCATAATGCACTATGTATTAAGGGGGGGGGGAAAAAAATCCCTTCATCACTCCCTAGCTTCTTTTGGTATTATCTTAAATCTGTGCCTTCAACACCAGAGAGAGTTTCTCTTCTTCATGATTCTGAACATCTTGATTAAATCTCCCTTTTCATTTTTGCATCAGGTGCATAAAGCCAGCTTCTGTATTTCTGTGTAACTAAGTGTCCTGCGTCCATTCAAGTAATTCTCCTCAGTACCCTCTTTTTGAGGTCTAACAGCATTTTTTTTAAGAACGAGCTTGGGCCTAAGCCGTGAATTATAAAGGTTTTACATTATAGCCATCCATTGTACTATTTACTCTATTCTTTGATTTTATAAAAAAAAACCTTATTAATAACAGACTTCTCAGTGTGCTCAGTCGAATGCTGTCTTGATGTCAAAGGACAAAGACTTTCAACACTTGGTTTAAAATGTACGCATTTGCATCTTCTTTCTTTCCGTTTTTTTTGGAATGTGAGCCTTCCCCTAATTGCCCTTTTTAAATCATTTCAGTTCTGTGCTTTCTTCTGTAGCAGTTTGACACAACTAAATGGCTTGTCCATTTCAGAAGGCATTTAAAAATCAACCATGTTAGTGTGGATTTGGAGTCGTATGTAGGCCAGACTCTGTAAGGATGACCGATTTGCCTCCCATGAAGGTCATTAATAACCCAACTGAGTTTTAATGACAATCCATTCATGATTAATGTAAGTAGCATTTTATTCCAGATTTATTAATCAATTTAAATTACCAGATATCCTTGGTGAGATTTGTACTCTGCCAAATGTTAGTCCAAACCTACAGATTGCTAGTCCAGTAATATTACTGTATGAGTCCAGTGTTATGAAGATACTGTGTAGTACTAAATGATGCATTATCTGGTCTGGGAGTTTCCTCCGTATTTACTCAAAACCAGTATTGGATGTAATTTGAGTGCAAACTAACTGGGTGTAAGTGAGTTAAGTGCATAACTACAATACATCAAGTCTCCTCAATTGCTTCATTAAAGCAATCTCTGCTCTCAAATCTGGCCAACATCCACAATTCTGAAATGTGTGCATTCTCCTATTGCAGTCGCACTTAACCAGATTTTCGGACACTGCAAGAAAGAAAATCATCTGGTGTTCTAATGCAATTTTTTGAAAACAAAATCTTGCTGAAATCTTCCTCTTCTGTCACCTTTGAATTTTTATAAATGTGGCTCACGTTAAAAATTGAAAAGTTCCCTTGATTTCAGGATGCTAAAACTGCTGAATCTGATGTGTATGAATTATGGTTCAATGAGCTGGAACTTAAAAGTTCATGCTTAAAAGAAATATATTGAGAGTTAGCACTTTAGGTTTTGATGGTCTCCACTGTGTTTGCCCATTGTAAGTTTGACTGTATTTCAATTAGATTAGCAGTTTTGTGTTGGCAAAATGGGTGTGATATTGGACACACATTTGGGTCTAACTTGAGTTGCAGAAGAAACTTAGCCTGTGAATTTTTAAATCCTATTTCACATCAGTGCATTTTTACAATTTAAAAAAAAAGTTTTTATCCAGCAGTGATTTATTGTGTCAAGTATCTGAGCCAGAAAGCAAATTTTGCTGAAGGCATTTTCAGCTCCACTCCCCATTTGAGTCTGCAAACTTCAAACATCTGTGGTGCAACTACAGCTGACCTGTGCAGAAGATATTGGTTCACGTGCACAATAAACAATTGCAGGGTTTAGAATATTTTACTAATGATTCAGGACTTGGAAATAAGCAAAACCGTTCACTGACATAATTATTTGGCTGAGGGGAGAATAATTCCTCCTTAACCACCTTATCTGCTCCTACATTTTCTAATCTACATTATGACAAAGGACCCAAATTAGTAATTGACGGTGACAACCACTTAAGCAACAGAAACATTCCCTTCCTACCAAATTAGATACCATTTTATTGCTTTGCTTTTTAAAGCTTCTCAACCAACTCAAGATACTTGTTAATCCGAGAAGCCACCAACAGGACCATTACTAAGTCCAGACAGTATTAACTTTTAGTTTCTTGTCAGATGTTAAAACATAAAAGGAAGAGACCTTTCCTGCTGAAAATGTAGAATGTAATGTGAGTTTGTGTAGTCTTGGGCTGATTTGAAATAACATCTACATAATGTTGTCAAGCTCATTAGTGCCTTTGTATAGCAAAGTTTATGTACTATTTGACAGAAAATTATTATAAGATGGGCCATCCTAATGCTCAGGAAGTTTATCCTGTGCATGGCTGAATGATACGTCAGAGCATGCCCAGGCTTCAACACCATGGGTTAACTGATCTCAGCCATTATAATTGGGCAACTATAATTGACCTTGAGGGTCTAGTTTGGAGACAGGAAGACAAGAAAGCGATGCATGTCGAGGCTCATACTTGACTGCTGCACTTCCAGCAGGGTTACATGTAGGTGCAAATATTGAGTTGGCACAAGATCGATCTTAACTGTTGTGCCATCACTCAGTGCCAAAGCTTGCATGTGAATAATGGTGCCTGAATAAGACACTGGAGGATGACCAGCATCTGTTGAAGGGCAAAACAAAAGCTGTAACTCCACACTAAGTGAGAAACCCAAATGTTGAGGTTACAAAATCAACACAGGAAGATTAAAAATGAGAGAAATGTTTTTTTTGTTCTTTGTTTCTTGTCTTACTTGAAAAACAACTGATAACTTTCTTCACAGTAATATTTTGATTTTTACTCCATTCTCAGAATAACTGCAAACACAACTTCAATTCCTGAGCATCCCACAATAAATCCAAAGCTGTTTTCTATTAGCAACCGCGATGTGTGTTTCAGCAACCATGTCTTTTGACCTGTTGGATGAATGTATAGTGCAAATTGATGTCTGAATACTATAAACTCCATTTGTAGATGTGGCTTTTGTCTATTTAATAATATAACTAATTAATGCATGAAACGAGAAAAGGTTATTTGATTCATTAAGACTGCTAATGAACTGCTCTATAATAGATTCTGGTCCTGTTAAGTAACGTCTTCAGAGAAGATCTTAAGTTCTGTTCCTGCTTTCCAAAATTATTGGAACAAAAGTCAGAATTTATTCTTTTTCTTTCTTTGGTCTTAAATTTTATCTGAGAATTATGTTCTAAGTTCATTCCCAACTACAAAGCAACATTTATGATAAAACAAAGGATGGGACATATGTGTGTTATATTTGTTAAAGGCAGTCCAGATTTGTGAAAGTATTTTGATTCATGATGGAGTAGTATTTGCCATTTACTGCTTTGCCAAGTGTAAGCCTGGAAGGCTTTAGTGTTGAAAGGCATTATGACTGATGTTGTTTCCATACTTTTCAGCAAAGTTGCTAGGCTGTTATTCGGTGTGAAAATCTTTCTCATCGGTTTATTAACACTATAAAACCTTAGCACTCTAAAAAGTCCTGTCATTCTGTACTAACTGTCTTCTACAATCCCAAGTCTGTGCAATAGCCATCATCCATGAGGTTAGTTCCATTTCAAAGCACTGCAATAGGTTTGTCAGGAAAAACTATTACACCAATGCCTTCAGGGTGCTTTAGATGCATATTAGCTATATCTCATGGTAGATTACCCCTCTTCTGTCTTGCACCCACTCCCATCAGATGTTGTAAGTATTCCACAGTTTCAAGGTCGGTATCTTGATCTTCCTTCTAAATGCTAAGATGAGGTTTAATTTTAATTCCATAGACTAGTGTTAAGTGTTTTGCAAAGTTAGCCTGGATCCTAAATTTGCCATTTGATTTTGACATTGCTGAGCATAAGGAGTTTCACTCTAGGCACGATTCAAGTGCCCAATAAGAACAAAGTTTATTTAAGAGCACAGTTAAAATATAACAGAATTACATAACTTTTACCAATTACAAGACTGCAACATGATACAGTATAACTCCCCTAACAGCTAGCTTTCTCTGCTGTTTCAAGTACCATCCGACATACATGCATCCTACAACATACATCCTTCTTCAGACTCGATGCAGAAACAAGTATGCTCTTGCAATGCTGGATTTTGAACTTAACACTTTTATGGACAAAAATCCAAACCAGCTGTCTGCAGAAAAGGATATTTTCTCAAAACAGCCAAACGTCAGAGAGGTAAACTTAATCTCTGGCAACTTCCAGTCTTCAAACTCCAGAGAGGGGAAACGACTGATGTTTTTCTCTCAGCTTCTGAAGATGAAACTAAAACTGAAATGCTCATTGAAAAATAGCCCAGGCTGCAAGACGTGACCAGTCAATTAAAGCTCCATTCATCAGAATCACAGGACACTGCATTAATCCAGATTAAAATCAACATAATATCAATTATACTGCCTCAGCAACAATAAAGGACACTGGCTATAGATAGCATGGTACCAACAAATTGACAAGGACTGCAGAAACATCCTGTAGAGAAACATGATTAAAATACATTTCTTAAAGGGCAGTACTGTCACAATAGGTGTTTTTGGGCAGCACAGATCCACTGTCTGGTCTCCCCCAAATGCTCTCCTACTGTGGCATAAATTTGTATGATCAACCAAATTGATCTCAGATTCTGGGGCAATTTGGGGGGGGGACCCACAGTCACCTTCCCACTGTTACAGTCCCATGAAGAATGATAACTTTTAAAAATAAATTTGAACTTCCAGTTGAGATGAATGGATGACACAACAAGATTTCATGTTCTAAGGTGTTTAGTGTAACAAACTGTAAAAGCACTCTTGGTTGAACACTACCTTTGAACTGCAGAACAGAACTTTTTAACACGACCAAAAAATAACTATCAAGTCTATATTACACTAAGTAGACATACAATTCTCTGAGTCAGTCCAAAATAATTCTTGACCCCTGAAGGTTTACTTCTGTTCTTTTCCTTTCTCGGCCTGGTAACTTCTAATCTCCAGAAATTCCCTTCATGCTGAGTTCTTCTGGAGATCCTCCCTCTATTACCGGCTAGGTGAATCCTCCAGCTTTGTTTTAGCTCCTCACTAATTTGATCTTTTCAATCCAAACGTGCGCAGCTACGTGCACTCTGGCTTGGTGAAACAGAGAACAGCTAGAGGCTGAAAGTCTGTCCTTCTACAAGACGCTGGTGGAGTAACTCATCTGTCTATGATGGCTGAAATTTTAGGAAACCCTGTAACCTGATATCACAATGACTTTCTTGGTGCCCATCCCATCACCATGGCAACATACATGGCCTAATCAGCTGCTGATTAGCTGTACTTGACCCCAACTCTCTTTTTTAAATAAATGAACAGTTTAAAGCATAACTGTTTGCAATCCAGCATTCTCAAGACGCCGTCTCTCCACTGTAGCACAGACAAGCTGCTGCCATTGTCTTCATCTTGCATCTTCTTCCTGAGCCCCCTTTTAATCTCAAAGATCAAATCACCCAAGCTTGGAGTCAGGCAGAACAGGTCACATAATCATTTCAACGTTAGCTTGAATTAAAGACAGTCCCAAAACAGCATAATCTCATGAACCTCATAATTGTAATGCTACCACAAGAGATGGAAAATGAAAACAATAATATGCACTTGTGGAATTTTGAATGCAACTGGTGAAACACTTTCTGAATTTTAAATATACTTAGTGTATGAACCAACCTTATCTGTTCTCCCCCCACCCCCAATCGTTATTGATTTGACATGAAGTGCACTTCGAACTTTTTTATTTTTAAAAATATAGTTTTTTCTATCATTTTACAATTGCTTTACATTTGCCTGTGTATAGCAATTTTATGCACATTACTGTTTTATTTATAAAACGTTTCTTCACACCTTCCCCTGATGTTTATTCCCTCTGCCCCTCAGAAAATGTTGCTAACTGGCCCTTGTGTTATCTGAGTAGAGTCTGGGCTGACACATCAGTAGTCCGAATGACATGTTTTCCATGAGCTAGTAAGGGGAGCTTTTTTTCTGGTAAACATTGAACTTGGGTTTTGTTTTCCTGCTTGGTAAATTTAAAATATTAGATTCGGACTAAAAGTTTAACATTAAAGTCTTGTATTTATTAACTATTACATTTCAAATGCAATTAATTCTATGGATTTTTTTGTGTACTGGAGTTTAGCATCTAACAATACTATTTAATTTATGGATGTTAGCGCTATTGTTGTATAGTCAGTCTAAACCTTCTGCTGTAGTCTTGGGAACTAGAGATAAAGACTGGAGGTCGACAACCTTTTGTATATCGATCTTCAAAACCTCCCATGTCCCAAAAAGGTCACCTCTTAAACGTTCAATGTTTAGTAGTAAAATATTTCATGGGCATTGAAGCTTTAAGGGATGGGATGGGGGTGAGGGAGGAAGGGGTCTTTAGATTCTTAAGGGACAAATCTGCCTTCAGGCCATTTTTCAAATGAACCTATACATCCTGTCTGGATTGTGAACCACAGCAGGAAATTACATTTAAAAAAATCTAACACACTGCTGGAATAGTTCTGGTGGAAATGTGCTCAGGCAAGATTTCTTGAGGCTAATTATTTGAATATGCAGAAAGGTCTCCTAATATTTCTGATCAAAGTGGGCAGTAGTAGATGTGGAACCAGAAGTAACATTCGCCCAGAATTACAATTGTTCAATTACGCACATTTTTCTTATTGCTTTGAAAAAATAGCTTTGCCTGTGTGTAATTCCAACCATTTTTTAGAGTTTTTGTTCTGAACCTGTTTTTGTTTCTTATGCATAATGATTTTATTTCAGCCCTTATTCTCCACAAAGGTAGAGTTCCCAAGTGTTTCCTGTTACCTTTGAATTGCTGTTGCTTTTTGGCATGCTGTTATTACTAATGACAGATTTGCACAAATTTTCCACATTGTGTTTATGCTAAGGAGAGTAGTGCTTTACTTACCCTTTTATACCTTTTGCAAGACCTGAACAGTAATTTACTGTTTAAAGGTTATTAATTATTTCAGCACAATTCTTTTAGTGAGACATAAACACAGATTAGTTGTGGAAAATTTCAGCAGGAACATGGCCCCCTTATACATTTTGAGAATAGTCTTGCTGTACTTGCAAGGGAAACCCACCCTTCCTACAGAATATAAAGAACTCCAATGTCACAGACCGAATATATGTGCTCTCCTACAGACTATAAATCAGTGTGTTTTGTATGGAAAGATATTTTTTCTTCCCCTTGGAAGTGTGTGTAAATAATTCTGCATTAAGCATTTGTTTAATTTATATAAAGGTGATTTATTCTCGCATCTTACCCCAAATTAATGCAATATCTCACATTCGGGTGAATTTAAAAAGTGCACTACCTTTATCAGTATCCAGATTACAGTTAATTCATTCTCTGACTTCAATTTCCAGTTTCTCTCATGGCAAAGGCTGTTGTTTCTTGAATGGGTTTGATTTAAAGTTGACGTGGGAGTCTTATAGGCTCACAGAGTTTTGAGGCATTTTAGTAGTCAAATATCTAGAAGGTTGGTTCTCAGGTAAGCTTTTAAAATGGAGCAAGTTAACTACTTTGACTATTTGATGACTTGCAGCTAGTTTGAGTTTGGCTGTCTGGCTGATGATGGATGGTTCTAATTGACCTGTTGGATCCTGGAATAAAAAGGGTGCAGAGCCTGAAACCAGCTTTGGTTACATGACCACTGCGTTAACACTATGTCCACCAAGTCTAGTTTAGATGGGGGAGACCACAGTGGGAATTGAATTTTGGTCTCTTTAGTCCAGTGTGAAACTTAGGGTGTGTGGAAACGCCATAGGTTTTAGGTCTTTAGCAATTCTTAAGCAATACGATGTGTGAATTCCAAAAATGGCTGTAAGGTATTCTCACATATCTATATGTAATTGTGTTGACCAAGGACTGTCTGTAGTTCAAATGGCAAAAATCACACAATTTGCAGCAGTTTGCTTGTCTCACATATTGACAGTTCGTAAAATGACATGTCTGTACAGGGTATGATTCCTGACTGAGTTGATTTTTCTCTTTATTGACTCCAGGGTTGTGCTTTTTTGCTTTAGCGTAAAAAATCCAAAAAACTAGAATACTTTCCAAATGTAGATCATCAGTGACCATTTGGATATTTTGCAACTCTCAGCTGGCAGAAGAGTAAATAGAGTAGTTAAATTCTGTAAAGTATTGAAATATCTTGGACATGGTGCACATCTCCATGCGACAGATCAGCCATGATCTTATTGAATGGCGGGGCAGGCTCGAAGGGCTGGATGGCCTACTCCTGCTCCTATTTCTTATGTTATGTTTACTTCCTAGCTTCCTGTTTAATTTTTAAATAACCTTTTTTATAATCTAAAAATTGTATCTCAATGTGTGTTGGTAAAAGGTTTTCCAATCTTGGGAAGAGAATAAAGGATTCACTTCACAATGACTTTGGCAAAAGTTTCACACCAGAAACGTTATCTTCTTTGACCTCTCCATAATTGCTGTCTGACATGCGTTCACTGTACTTATTTCTGATTTCCAGCATCTGCAGCTTCTTGTTCCTGTGTCAATGTTTACCTGCTGCAATCCTAGACCTCTTGACAGTAAGCAGTTCTGATCCTCCAGCCTTAGCGCATGTACATCCAAAATATATGACCAGACCAAAGCAATGTGTTTATGCGTGCATGTTTGTCATTTACACCACTTCATTGGGTTACTTAACAAATATCATATTGTAAATTCAATAATCATAAATAGCTGTTAACCAGTTGCTATACATGCAGTTAACCTTTCTTCCGATTGTACAGTTGACCTATTTTTCCGCAAAATTGCAAATTGAATGGCCTGATGCTAGATACTGCCTCTATTGTTAAAACATCATCAATTTGTTTTTAAAAACAAAGTACTCAGAATCAAAGATAAAGGCAAAATACTGCAGATGCTGGAATCTCAAACACAAACTGCTGGAAAATCTCAGCAGGTCTGACAGCATCTGTGGAGAGAGATTAGAGCCAACATTTTCGAGCCTGGATGATACTTCATCAGAATTCTGATGAAGGGTCATCCAGACTTGAAATGCTAGCTCTATTCTATTCACAGATGCTGTCAGACCTGCTTGAGATTTTCCAGCAGTTTCTGTTAGGTATTTAAACCTGGACACAGCTGCCTTTACTAAAGGTTTGCAATGTTTCATGGAACCCAATTAACATGAGTAAATGAACTGGTCTGTGAAATTGAGGGTGCAGTATTAAAATCTGTTGGTGGCAAAGAATTCTGAAAGACTAGGAGGATGTAGGTTAGATGTGATGTAGAAAAACATCTACTATGTCTTGGAATGAGGAGAGAAAAAACACAATTTTTTGTTTAGTTTTAGTGAGAGGGGTTATACAAGAATTTGGTGAGGAAATCAATTGAGGAATGTACATGATGGTTGATCTAGGTTTTGAATCCTGACCAATATACTGAAATGGTCTTAGTTCTCTAAATTCCAATGTCATAACTGTAGCCTTTCATTCCAGTAACATTGAGTGAATCTATGCTGCATCTTTTCCCATTGCTTTCCTATAATAGATTTCAATAATAGATTACCTAAGACAATACCCCAAATAACTACTTGTCCAAGTTCAACATTTCTATTGTGTACCTCTAGATAGCGAACGTACTGAGTAGATTTCTATATTGCAGCGATGTGTAAACTGTTGTGTTTAGATTGCTGCGAGACTATATTGAGCACTCAAACACCCCCAGTTCTGGACTTCAGGTCAGCAATACCGTGGGGATCTTCTAGTGGTTCCACTGTCACAATGTTCTCTTTGCCTGGAATTTTTTCTGGAATTGGATTGAACTTTTCAATACAAGTCTTGTTTTAAAACTCTCCAGTTTTCTGTATGGTAATTTTAAAGTTGTTCAAATCTTAATGCAGCAGTGGATTTAGTGGCTATTACAAGTATTTGAGTGGTTGGTAACTGAGTTTATAAAAGCAATTTGTTATAAAACTTACAAAGGGATCATTGGAGAACAGATGTAGCGGATTATTTGCTTTAGGGTCTGGGAAAGTTCTGCATGACTTTTGCAAATCTGCAGCGTTCCATGAAACATTGCAGGCCTTTAGTACTGGCAGCTGTGTCCAGGTTTAAATACCTCTCTGAATTTGACTACTTTGTTTTTAAAAATAAATTAATGATATTTCAACAATGGAAGCAGTATCTAGCATTAGTCCAATTTGCAGTTTTGTTTTTGGTGGGGGAGGGGGGGTGGAAATTAACTGTACATGTGGCTGCTGGTTAACTGTTTTGCAGCTATTTACGCCCATTACTGAGCTTACAATGTATTATTTGTTAAGTAACCCAATTAACTATTCTGATCCTTTGGTAGGCAATAGAAAAGTAGTTTTATTTTTCTATTGCTTACGGTGATGGAGGCAGATTCGATCGGGTCTTTTAAGAGACTTTTAGATAAGTACATGGAACTTAGTAAGATGAAGGGTTATAGGTACGCCTAGTAATCGCTAAGGCAGGGACACGTTCAGCACAACTTTGTGGGCCGAAGGGCCTGTATCATGCTGTAGTTTTTCTATGTTTTAGTTTGTCTGGATCCATTGGTATCAGTACATAGCATCTAAGTTGGAAGAATAGTAAATTCTGAGTAGAATCTTCATTAAGTGTGTTTGTTGTTTGTTTGCATTGGTTAATGAAACATGCATATTATGAATGATTCTGTCTGCTCTAGATTGGAAAGGTCAAATATGACTGCTTTGCAGGATATCTCTTTTAACCCGTAAGTATAACCCTGTCCAGTCACCTGTCGTTCTAATTCTCCACTTTCCCCTCCATGTTGACCCATCTGTCCTTGGTCTCTTGCAGAGTTCTTTTGCATAACTTATTCTTGATGTGAGCATTGATGGAAAGACCAGCGTTTATTCTTCTTCCCCCTAATTGCTCTTGAGCAGTTAGTGAGCCACTGCCTTGAACTGCTGCAGGTCATAAGGTGTAGGTACACTCAGTGCTGTCAGGGAAGGAGTTCCAGCAACAGTGAAGGGGTGATGTGTGACTTGGTGATGTTTGCATGCATCTGTTGCCCTGTTCTTAAGTTCATGGATTTGGAAGGTGCTATCGAAGGAGCCTTGGCACAGTGCGTCTTGCAGATGGCACGTGCTACATCAGTGATGATGGGTGAGAATGTTTATGGTGGTGGTTAGAGTGCTGAACAAGCAGGTTACTTTGCCTAGGGTGCTGTTAAGCTTCAGTGGAGATGCACTTATCCAGGTAAGTGGAGAATATTCCATTACACTCGTATCTTGTGTTAGATGGTAGACATGTTTGCCCTCAATGCAGAGCTTCCAACCTCTGACCTTCTCTCATAACCACAGTATTTGTGCAGTAAGTCAATTCAGTTTCTAATCAGCGTTAACACCCCTCCTCGCTCTTCCACTAGGCCTTTAGGGGCTTCAGCAATGCCAATAAATGTCATTGGGAGCTGGTTATTTTCTCTTGTTGAAGATGGCAATTGCCTGGCATTTGTGTAGCACAGCTCTGCCGGGGTTCCTTTTTTGTACACACCCTCACCCTGAACCTGTGAATAACAAAGCAACAAATCTGAGTATTCCTCCAGAGCCATTCCCAGGTTAGGGAGAGTCAGCAATATCCCTGTGTTTCAGTGCAGAGGTGTTATTTGCTACTCATCAGATTGCGCTTGAATGTTGTCCATTTCTTGCAACATGCACAGATTGCTTTGTATCTGACGCATTGCAAGTGGTATTGAATATTGTGCAATTATCAGCAAACATCCCCACTTCTGACCTTACGATGGAATGAAGGACCTTGAAGTATTTAATACTAGCCTGAGGAATCCTGCAGCAATGTCCTGTGGCTGAGATGATCAACCTTCAATGACTGTCACCGTGCTAGATATGGCTGCAACCAATGGAGAGTCTTCTCCCCTGATTCTCATTGTCTTCAGTTTTGTCAAGGAACCCAATGCAACACTGCCATGTTGTCAAGGGCAGTCACTTACACTTGAGTTCATCTCTCTGTCCCTGTTTGAATCAGTGTTATAATGCAATCTGGAACTGTGTGGCATATGCAAAACTTAAGTTGTGTGTCGGTGGGCAGATTGTTGCTAGATGAGTACTGCTTGATAGCACGGTTGATAATAACTTTCATCACGTTACTTATCATCAAGAGCAGACTGATAATGGGAGTGCAGAGCAGGGGAGCAGGTGGTCTTTGCTTAGATTTTGTAATGTTTTTGTGAATACCCAGGCAATTTTCCACATTGTTGGGTAGATGCCAATGTTGTAACCGTACTGGAATAGCTTGGCTACGGACCTTGCTAGTTCTGGAATATGTCTTCAGTACTATAGCCAGGGTATTGTCAAGCCCCAGAGCCTTTGCTGCATACAGTGCCTTCAGCTGTTTTGTGATATCATGTGGAGTGAATCGAATTGTCTGAAGCCTGGCAACTGCATCTGTGATGGTGGGGGCATCTGTCTATGGGATGAGAAAAGGCTCACACAGTAAGTCAATCCGAACAGGAAAAATGTAATGTTTTGAAACAAGTGTAACTGGGGAGAGTTGGGAAATGGAAAAAAGAGAGAGAAGGCCTGCAATGGGGTGGTACACCTAAGAGATTCAATGACAAGGCTGGTAGTGCAAGACCGAAAGGGCAAATAATGATCACAAAGATGTCTTGAGGTGTGGATGACTGAAGGATGAACAGCTGGAAGTAAAATGAAATAAGATTGTAGACCATAATCTCTGCCCCCATTTATTCCCATGTTTTGGTTCTAAAGTTGTTGAACTATGTTGAGTCTAAAAGACTGCAAAATGCCTATTAGAAAAATGAGGTGCTGTTTTTCAAAGTTGTATAGAGCTTTGTTTTGGATGGGGAGGCAGGAAGTGGATTTTATTCCTATTTTGGGTAAATCCAATAACCAAATAAACCGAGGGATAAATTAGAGGTTGCTCCTTAAAAAGATACCTGAAACAAAAAGCAAATGACAAATCTAAAACATTAAAGCAAAACACGGTTAAGAGGGTGGATAAGGCACCGCAGCCCATGTGATGCCCACCGGGCATGGACAGCCTCAACAGTGGCAGCAGACATTTTATGCTGCCTTTCTAGGAAAACGCTGTCACGATAGAGGGGCAGACAGTCAGATCAGTCACTGCCTGTTGTGGCGAGTTTGACCAGGAGCAGGTTCACTGGATCCTCGTCAGCACCGATACCTGTAGATCAAGAATGTGCAGCTCAAATGCAAACCAAACTGTAGCAAAAGTTTTTTTTTAAGAAACTGGAAAGGGGGTTCAGTCTACCACAAGCTAGGTAAACATGATCCAAGGGCTCTCAAGGCTGGAAAAAGTCTTTTCAGGAGTCTGTGAACTGATGTAATTGACGGTTATGGGCCTGCTGCATGGAACACAATCCAACCCAAACCCCAGATGATGAGGAGACCTTCAGTGGGGATCTCAAGTATCAGGTGGCATTAATGCACACCACGGGCAAGGAAGTGAAGGGTGTGCAGCAATAGCTCATACAGAGAACCCCTCTGCACAGAGTGAAAGAGCACAGAGGACATTTTGCAAGGCAGCTTGGGCTCTGGGGCTCCAGCTCCTGACGAAGGATTAGGGACTTGGGGCCAATGTGAAATTCACAGTGGGTTTTATTGAGCAGCCAGTCAATTTTGTGTAGTTAAAGGACACAATGAACTAACAAATTGTGGATGCCCTGAAGTTGGAGACCCTGGGGGTGATTCTTTAATCCCGTTGCACTGATTCTTTTTTTAGCGCAGCGGTCCAGAGATTTCAGCGGGGCCGGGTTAGCATGATCCACGCTGGCCCCGAGCACACCTCCCAGTGCTGGATTTCTGGCACCGTCAGCTCTGTGTGCACAATGGGCACAGAGCTGCATTAGGTATTCAAGACATCATTTAAATCTATTTTAAATATAATTAGTGAGCTTGGAACTGAAGTCTCCAGGCCTGCTAGCAAGCTTGTTACTCTGCTCTCCTACTATTTCCCAGTATTTCTGTAGTTTTCTTCCTAAGTATTTGTCCAATTCTCTTCCAAAAGTTAATGAAACTGTTTCCACTACCCTTTTGGACAATGCGTTTCAAATACTACCCACTCATTTTGTAAAAATATTTGTCCTTGTATTGCCTTTGATTCTTTTGCAGACACCTTGCACCTGTAGTCTCCTCTGACTATCGTCCGTCAACCACTGGAAACATGTAATCGTTCAAGGTTTTAAACACCTCTGTTAGATCTGTTCATAACCGGTGGCATAATGGTTAGCACTGCTGCCTCACAGCTCTAGGGATCTGGGTGCAATTCCCAGCCTGGGTCACTGTCTGTGTGGAGTCTGCACATTTTCCTTTTGTCTGCGTGGGTTTCCTCCGGGTGCTTCTCTTTCCTCTCTCGGTTCAAAGATGTGCAGGTTAGGTGGATTGGCCACACTAAATTGCCCCTTAGTGTCAAGGGGACTAGCTAGGGTAAATGCATGGGATTATGGGGATCGGGCCTGGGTGGGATTGCGATCAGTGCAGACTCGATGGGCTGAATGACCTCCTTCTGCATTGTAGGAATTCACTGATTAACCCCCCCCCCCGCCCCGGTGCAAATCCCACCTTCTGCAATTAATCCATGTAACTACATTTTTAATGTTGTCCATTTCTGAAATTATTCTAGCAATTCATCGCTGCACCCTTTCCACCTTCACATCTTTCTGAAAATGTACACTTCAAATAGGGCACAGTATTCCAGCTGGTGCCAAATGCTTGCAAAGTTGTTGGATGGCACAGTGGTTAGCACTGCTGCCTCAGTGCTGGGGATCCAGGTTCAATTCTGACCTTGGGTAACTGCAAACTCTGCACATTCTCCCAGTGTCTGTGTGGGTTTACTCCCACACTCAGATGATGTGCAGGTTAGGTGGTTTGGCCATGCTATATTGACTCATAATGTCAGAAGGATTATAAGGGTGAATACATGGATCATCAAGGTAAGTAAATACATGGGATTATGGAGATAAGACCTGGGTGGGATTGTTGTTGGTGCATGTTCACTGAGCCAAATGGCCGCCTACACTGGAGGTATTCTGTAATTCTAAGTTTCCATATTGAACACTAGCAGTAAGAAATGTTAAACAGCTTGGGGTTTCCTGCAGATTAAATGCATTAAAATCTATCAGTTCTTTTAGTCATGTCCCACTTCAAAACTGTGCTTCTAAGAGAGAGTTGCATGTTATCTAATGTGCTGTTATGTAACTGTTTTACTCAATGCTACATTGTCTGACCTTCAGATTCTTTCTCTTTTGTTTCCTTGCCACCCACCACCCTCACCTCCAATTTCTTTGTGCACAAACACACAAAGGATTTTAAATCCAATCCATAACTCTGCCACTGGAAATTGGGACTGATCTCTCAAACAGATAAAACTGAGTTAGTTGCCCTTGATGTGGAATGAGTTAGTTGCCCAAGGGCAGGGCATTAGTAGGATGCTATAAGCCTCTGTTCTCGTGGATTGTATGGGTTGACAAAATAAATCAGCATGGATTCCTACTCCTAATGCTGACTAGTCACTTTCCTACTGCAAAACGTATGTGTAGATAGGATTGGGTTTAACACACCTCCACTAATCCTTAGTTTGTTGTCTGAGGTTGTTTCGGAAGATTGCCTAGTTGACTGAAGCACAAGAGGGTAGCTGCCATTTGTCGAACCACACCCCTGCATGTCACTGCCTCAGGCAGGAGAAAAAAGTTAGTGCTGAGGGAAGAAAATATCAATTTACGGTTAAATTTTTATTAATAGACTAATCAATCCTCTGTTTGTGATTGACAGCTGGAATATAATGCACACTGAATAATATGAACATACTGAGCACCTTTCAGATATTGGAAACACATTGCCCTTAACTTTTAATTTTCTGTAGCTTCCTCCTGTTGCTGACCTTTGCAACATTTCCCTTTTAAAAGTTGCACATGTCACAACTGCACTCAAACTTTATTTGTTCATCTTAAATTGTATATGTTTTTTAAAAACTGCGCAAAAAAAAAACAACTTGGAATGACTTTGCCTCTGTGCAATACATTGATCTGTTGATGAGTGAGGACAGATTGCAATGCACAGCTTAGTAGCATAATGGACTTTGGAAAACTTTTGGAATCCTTTTTAAAATACTTCAATAAATGTAATGTCTTGCTTGTTATCTTCTGGACTTTGTAAAATGATTCTTCAGTCATGAAACTCTTAAAGAAATTGAGAATCCTGATTCCACCCATGAAAAGTTCTACATTTCATCTGTGAAAGAAATAACATAGGAACTGTCAGTGAAATATTTTGTAACAGCTTCATGTTTCCTGTACTCAAGTGATCAGTTCCATGTGGGGTGCTGATTGACACATTCATTACCATTTCTGCGCCCCCCCCCCCCCCCCCCCCAAAAAAAGCAGGGTGTATTGTGTTTTATTTACTTTTCCAATCTTTTGAAAAGAAACTTCAAGTTGAAGGTGATGTACCTGAATTTCAATGATGCATTTGTTGTTCGTTAACATTAAATATTGTAGCTTATGTGAGTAGCAGTAATGGTCTGCCTGAGAGTAGGACCCCTACTCGCTTCTCCATGACTCACTTTTTCTCTTCAGTTGCTTCTTGGAACCTCATTTTTAATTTTAAGTTGCCTAATATTCCCCTTCTTCTTCTTCTTCTAAATTCCTTTAATTTTCCTTCACTTGCCTCCTTTAAGTTTTCATGCTTTAGAAGGTGGCTAATCCAACCTTGTTTGCCTTATCTTGATCACTATTGATCTTTTCTCCTTTTACCATCCTGACAACTTCTTCGTTGTTCTTGTGTTCTCCTTTGACCAAACCGCTCCATCTTTCTCTGGAATGACGTTTCGCAGATTTTTGATTTCTACTTTTCTTGAGCTCCACATTTCAGCTCCAGCCACTCAATGAAGTCTGATAATCCGCTCTATACATCCTATGCTGAACATTCCTTTCTCTGGAGAATGTAATCTTTGCCTTTGCTACTCTAGCTCTTCTTTATGGGGAGCAACCATTTTCAGACAAGATGCTTTCCATGGGCCTTGTGATAACATGTTCCAACTGTTCATCACTTATCTTGACCTCTACTTTCCCACTTTCTTCCAGTCTTAAGTTTTGTCTTTTTTACATTAATTTTCATTTTATTTTTCTATCTTTCATCCTAGTCATTAGTACCCGTAAATCCTGTGCTGTGCTAGCTATTAGGGTCTGCTTGTCTGCACATCTCACTGTCTTCACCAATAGGCCCCCTACTTTCACACCTTTCTGTACTAATCCAGTGTGCCTTTGATCAGGATCAAAAAATTGAAATCCAAAGCCTAGGTGAGGTAGAGAAGTTTTTTTTTGTGAAGCAGTAGAGAAAACATTAAGGGGTTAAAACAGTTCAGAAACCAACTCCAAGCAGCAGGATAGATTGAAAAGTGCCACCTTACAAGATGCTAAAGAAAACATTGGTGTGGTTAAAGGGAAAAGCCATGGGTCTCAGAAGAACTTTTGATAAAGGAAATAGACCAGAGAAAAATGTGGAAGAAAAGCTAATGAAGGTATACTAATGTGTAGAAAAATAAGCAATAAGCCTAACAGAACTATGGGTGTACCTATACCACAGGGACTGCAGTGGGTCAAGGCGGCAGCTCATTACCACCACCACCTTGAGGCAATTAGGAATGGGCAATAAATGCTGGCCCAGCCAGCAATGACCACATCTGACGAGCAAATAAATATTAGCCTGTAACTTCCTGACTCCCTGGTGTGGGCTTTCGCGCGTGGAGGGGGGGCTTCCCATAAATGCCCTGGGAAATCCTTCTCAGAAGTTTCTAGGTAAGTGTTTACCTGGCAATTGTCCAGAAGCACATTACCACCTCTGAACAATTGTGCTGTGCTGGGAATCATCCAACAGTGATTTTTAAATTACTAACTTCGGATGATATGAAGTTGTTGGTGTTGGACTGGAGCAGAAACAGCAAGAAGTCTCACAACACTATATGTTAAAATCCAACAGGTTTATTTGGTAGCATGAGCTTTTGGAGTGCTGCCCCTTCAGGTGAGTGCTAATGAAAGGGCAGTGCTCTGAAAGCTCATGCAACCAAATAAACCTGTTGGCTTTTAACCTGGTGTTGTGAGACTTCTTTACTGTAACTTCAGATGGATCTGCCAGTTTTACGCTGATAGTTACTCCGAAAAGTTAGAAATAAAAGCACCTCCAACTTCAGCATAACTATCTTTTTAAATATACAGACTGAGCCCTACATGGGATACCCTCCATAGGATCCACCCACAACCCCCAAATTAGCACCCCACCTCCATCACCCTCCTCCACTGATGTCCAACCACTCCACACACACACACACACACACACACACACACACACACACACACCCCCCCACCATTCACTTACCTTGAACACCTGTCCCAGTTCTGTTACTTTCAATGCAACCTTTAAACTCACCTGCTTTATGGCAGTTAGTACTGCTTTTTAAAAAATGGGGCGTGTCCTCATTCACTCTGCTTCTTTTACATTTTGCCACTGGAGCCAGGAACCCACTGTGTTGCCTGAATTTTACCCAGTTTGACTCAGGAATGTTGGGCGAGACAGGTGCTTAAGAATTTTAGCACTGCTAAGTCGTACTGCATGGTAATCTGCCACTGATTGCTACTCAGTTATGGTCCATTTTTTTAAGATTAGGGAGGAGAAACAACTGGAGGAAAGAAAGTCAATACAAGTCAGATGACTCTTTTTTTGATTTAAATGTTTATTATAGATGTTAAATCATTTGGGGAATTAATTCTAATGGAGTGACTTCTAATGTAACAATTGAAGTCTGGAGTACAAACTGAAAACCAGCAAAACTGGCTCACTAGCAAGATGAGATTTCTAAAACCTGCAGTCTGCCTGAAGATCAGTTGTCATTTTCTCTTCACTGATATCTTTACTGTACCTTTTTATTTCAGTGCTGTTTATAATCCTCTAATTAAAGTTTGTTCCGTTGTGATATTTGGATTACCATGATGCAGTATTTAGCTCAACTAGTTGGGGAAAGTGGAATCAGTATGCAATGAAAACATTTAGAAAAGTAAAACTTGCTCAGAATTTGGAATACATATCTGGAAATTTATTTTCCACCCAAAGAGTGAAGCTGTGACACTGCTTTTTGACTGTCTGCAAAGGGAAGACTGCCATTGTTCGTTCAAAACATGAAAAAGTGAGGGATCAAACTTTGAGATCTGCAAAGTCAACATGAGCAATGGGTAAATGAGGGAAAAAAGCCTCTAGGCAACCTCAAGAGGTGTTGTGTTAAAAGAAGCATTGGCAATACTTTCTAATGATAGTTAATTCACATTCAAAGTACACTGCACATATTGATTCATAATGTTATTGCTTATTGATCAGACTAATCATAGTACAAGTGATTTCCTATTGAGAAGAACTGCCCAGGTTAGAAAAGGAAATATGAATTACAGTTGATACTGTTTTGCTCCAAAGCTGGTATTCCCAAGGCTATTGCTGCCTTGCCAGAGTGCATGTTCGCATTTTGACCATTTGTCTTCCAGTTCCTGTTCTTTTAACTACGTATTATTTAGAAGTTTGGCTAAGTTGACTCACTGCTAAGCAATTTTAAACCAGAGGCTTTTTCAATCTGTCCTATTTGTAGCTTACCCCTCCTAACCAGATCTTTGCAAAGGATATTAACCCAGTTTGAAAATATTTGGATACCTTTCCAGTGAACAACTTTACATCTGCTGCACAGCAACACAGTGATTTTCAGGGATGTTTAGGGCTGCCTTTTTACATGGAAGGCCAAATGTGTCTGAACAAAGGAAATTTACAAACTAATTCAATATATATATGATTTCATGTATTGTTACTAAAATAATAACACCTTTAGGTATAACAAATTACAATCTTGTAGGGTACAAAATAATTACAAGTTGTAACCTGAAAATTGGCCAACATTTAACATTAACCAAGAAGAAACGGTTTTAGAACAAAGAACAGTACCGTACAGAACAGCCCTTCAGCTCTCCACTCCTGCGCTAATTGTTTACCTAAATACCAACCACTTGTATCCCCCTGTTCTCTGTTTGGTCATATGCCTATCAAGATAAGTCTTGAATGTGGCTAATGTAACTGCCCCACCTACCTCACTTGACAGTGCATTCCAGGCCTCCTCCACTGTGTTTAAAAAAAACTTCCCCACACATCTTCACTGAACCTAACTTGTGCCCTCTTGTAATTGTCATTTCTGCCCTGGGGAAAAAGTTTCCATCTGTTCATCCTATGTATAACCTCCTCATAATTTTATAAACTTCTATCAGGTCACCCCTCAGCCTCCATCTTTCCAGGGAGAACAATCCCAGTTTATTCAGTTTCTCCTCATAACTAATACCCTCCATACCAGGCAACATCCTGGTAAACCTTTTCTGCACTCATTTCAAAGCTTCCACATCCTTGTAGTATGTCCTCCTGTTGAATTTGTTTTCAAAGTTTAAAAAAATCTCTCGGTAGTATGTTTTGTTTTCACACAGTCGTGATATATATTCTCAATATTCATACCAACTGTGTAATCATGTTAGAGCAGATTACTCAGCATGTCGGGCTGCACCTGAAATATTAACTGTTTCACCTGCCATAGATTATGGCTTACCTGTTAATTGTTTCCAGCACTTTTATTTCTACTTTCTAGCGCCACTTTTTTTTTTGAAGAAACAGTGGGACAGCAACTATCCCACTGTTTCTTCAAAAAATCAAAGTTAAATCTACTTCCTTTCTTCAGGTGGATGCCTAATAAGACTGCTTCTAGCGTGTATTTTATTGTACAACTTGGCATCATGGCGGCACAATAGTTAGCACTGCTGCTTCACAGCACCAGAGACCCAGGTTCAATCCCTGGCTTGAGTCACTCTCTGCAGAGTCTACACATACTCCCTAAGTCTGTGTGGGTTTCCTCTGGGTACTCCAGTTACTTCCCACAGTCTGAAAGAAATGCTGGTTAGGTGCATTGGTCATGCTAAATTTTTCTCAGTGTACCCTAACAGAAGCCTGAGTGTGGTGACTAGGGGATTTTCACAGTAACTTAATTGCAGTGTTAATGTAAAACTATCTGTGACACTTATAAATAAACTCAAATTTAATGACCTGTGTATAAACACAGGCAAAGAGCTGAATTCCCATGGTGAGGTGAGAGTGACTGCCCTTGACATCAAGGCAGCATTTGACTGAATGTGGCATCAAGTACCCTAGTGAAACAAGTTGGTGGGGGGGGTGGGATGGAATCATATTGAGCACAAAGGAAGATAGTTGTGGTGGTTCAAGGCCAATCATCTGAATTCCAGAAAATCACTGCATCAGTTCCTCAGGTTAATGTCCAAGGTCCAAGCATCTTCAGCTGATTCATCACTAATCTTCCTTCCATCATAAGGCCAGAAGTAAGGGTGTTCACTGATGATTGCATTATATTCAACATCATTGGTGTCAGCAAAATATCAGGGAAACCGACAAATTGCAATGCTGTCTGCTAGCTATCCTTTTAAAAACTATTGAAAAATGCAGGCTGTTTAAAGGTGGGGTCAGTTTGCTTATGCTACTAGAAATAGTGCTTTTGATATGTTGGTGGGCCTAGCAACACTGCAAGCAGATCTTTACCTAAGGTGAGTTGGTAGCAATGGGGAACAGACATAAAAGATCTGAATAAGGTGTTAGAGGTTCAGAGGGGGAGGCAAAGTGTGAACTTTGCATATACATTCTAAAAGGCAGAAATGAAGATAATTATGGTTGACTTCTGAAGAAGGGGAAAACTGTATATCAGGAGATGGCTAAACCTATGCAAGGTAGCTGCTTCCGACCTGAGCTACAGCAGGAATAATTCCCAGCAAGTGGGTCAGTGAAAGCCTGTCTTAAGAATCTAGTTGTTTGTTTTACTTCGGAAGCAAACCTCAGAGATGTAACCTTCATTTTATTTTAAATCATCACAAAACATTTGGAATATCATTTTCTAGATTTCAACCCTTCCCTCATACCAAGTTGCAAAAGACAGTTGAAGGCAATTGTTTAAAGTTTCGTTTCTGGGATTTGGAATAACATAACATTTATCATTCTAGCCATGTTCTTAACATTTGTGACCCCTCAGATACTGAAGCAATCCATCCAGCAAGATCTGGACAATATCCAGGCCTGGGTTGACAAGTGGCAAGTAACATTCGCACCACACACTGACCATCTCCATCCAGAGAGAATCTAATCATCGTCCATTAACATTCAACAGCATTGCCATCGCTGAATCCTCCCACTATCAATATTTTGGGGGTTACCACTGACTGGAATGCTAGCTGCATAAATTCTTTGGCTACAAGAGCAGGTCAGAGACTAAGAATCTTACGGCGACTGACTTGCCTCATGGCTCTCCAAAGCCTGTCCACTGTCAATGTCACAGGTTAGGAGTATGATGGAATACTCTGCACTTGCTTGGATGAATATAGATTCAGGAGCACTACAGAAGTTTGGCACCATCCAGGAAAAACACGCTCCCTCCACCACCAACAAACATAGGCAGCAGTGAGTACCATTTACAAGATGCATTACAGGAATATCCCAAGGCTCCTGTGGCAATACCTTCCAAACACATGACCGCTGCCTCCTACGACAAGGACAGCAGACACCATCTGGAAGTTCCCCTCCAAGCTGCTTACCATCCTGACTTGGGACGATATCACTGTTCCTTTACTGTTGCTGGATCAAAATCATGAAACTTCCCAACAATGCTTTGGATGTGCCTATAACAGAGTGCAGCAATACAAGAAGGTAGCTCACCCCACCAATCATGAAAGGGCAATAAATGCTGTCTTAGCCAGTGATAAATTAATTTGCAAAAAAGCTTGTATGTGTCCTATTCAATTAAAGCTTTCACGTACATTCAACTTTTGCATGCAAATAGAATCTTAATTTTATCTCAGCAGAGAAATCTCCAATTGACACTTTTTGAAAAGGTTTGTATCACATCACAAGCTGACCTTTTCTCTCTCCCCACCACACCTTCCATTTTTTAAAAGATTAGATCTTTTTCTTTCCTTGTATTTTGCACATGTTAAACTTTTATTCTTTGTTTATATTGATCTCCACTGGAAAGGAACATTGCAAGTAGTTCTAGGAACCATTGTAACACAAGTCCTGTTTGATGCGGTTTTATTTTGTGAAGTTCTATTTTGACTGGCGCGGCAGCAGTGGGAACTAAATTAGTGGCAAGTGAAAATCATCACCTCAAGTTTTGGGGCAAATAGCTGAACTTCACTGCATATTTAATTCTGATGCACAAGGAAGAAATTAGTGCTTCTGTTTGTAAATTTGTATCAGATGTTGATTTTTTTTTTCCCACTAATAAATTGGTATTAGTGTATCCATTTACACTGACCTATTGCCAATGTGAAATCTAAATGTATTAAAAAAGCTTGTTCGTTCTTTTGTGTGGCATGGGCATCGCTGGCTGGCCAACATTGATTGTCCAGCCCTAATTGCCCTTGGAGGGCAGCTGAGCGTCAATCCCATTATTGTGGCTCTGGAATTGCATGTAGACCAGACCTGGCAAGGAAGGCAGATTTCATTCCCTAAAGGACATTAGTGGATTTTTCTGACAATCAGCAATGGTTTCATGGTCATCAGCAGTAGATTCTTAATTCCAAATATTTTCTATTAAATTCAAATTCCATCTGCCATGGTGGGATTTGAACCCGGGTCCCCAGAACATTAGCTGAATTTCTGGATTAATGTCCTAGTGATAATACACTAGGCCATCACTGATTTTATCCAGGGAGCAAGGCCATTCTAACCTGTAATGGGATGAGGGATGGTTCCGGTTTGCATACCTCCGACTCCTGGATTAATTAGGGATTTGAATCAAAGGGAGCATTCAAAGATTGATGTGAAGATGTTGAAATCCTCTAGGACTAAATTTGCTTCAACGCTTGAGACAAAGGTGTTCGTGTTTTGGAATTTTGTCTAATCCTGACCAAACTATTTCCAAGCATGCAACCAAAATGTGTCTAATCAGTTCTCAGACATTTTCTTACAATTGTCCTTGACATCTGAACCAACCTGTCTGGGAATAAATTAAAATCTTGATTTACGTTCCATATCAAACTTAATGCACAACTCTTATGCAGTAAACTTGAAGCTTATTTATTAGTCACAAGTAGGCTTACATTAACACAGCAAGGAAGTAACTGTGAAAATCCCCTAGCCGCCCCACTCCAGTGCCTGTTCAGGTACGCTGAAGGAGAATTCAGCATGACCAATACAGCTAATGAGCATGTCTTTCAGATGATGGGAGGAAACTGGAGCAGCCGGAGGAAACCCACACAGATGTGGGAAAATGTGCAGACTCTGCACAGACAGTGATCCAAGCTGGAAATCAAAGCCAGGTCCTGGGAGTTGTGAAGCAACAGTGACCCCCATATCTATCTCCCACTCCCCACTCCCCACTCCCCACTCCCCACTCCCCACTCCCCACTCCCCACTCCCCACTCCCCACTCCCCACTCCCCACTCCCCACTCCCCACTCCCCACTCCCCACTCCCCACTCCCCACTCCCCACTCCCCACTCCCCACTCCCCACTCCCCACTCCCCACTCCCCACTCCCCACTCCCCACTCCCCACTCCCCACTCCCCACTCCCCACTCCCCACTCCCCACTCCCCACTCCCCACTCCCCACTCCCCACTCCCCACTCCAAGGATGCAATTTCTCACAGCATATGTCACCTTTAACTATGGCACGTATCCACAGAGTGCAGAGGCCTTGATAGTAACATCAGTAAAAGCAAGAGTTGCTTCAACTAACCTGCAATGATAGGTATTTATAGGAAAGCTAACCCACTTGTGAATTTAGTCCATTGATGATTCAAAGCCCTTTGTGTTGAAAAAGTATTTGATTATCCAATAGCTGAATTAATCACAGCAATGTGGGAATTTAGTGCCAAAAATGAATTTAGATCATTTGAATTGGCAGCTTTGGATTATGAGAATTAGATTGTACCCTGAGAGCATTAGAGCACTAATGCTCAGTGCTGTGGAATGGAAATAAATAAAGGCTCCATCCCATCTGCATTCTAATCCATGCCAAGTAAGCCATCCAGCAGCACTTGACATTTTTTCACAGGGAAGTTATACATGTTGATTCCCAGTGTCTTACAGTAGCCAATTAGCAGATGGGAGGAATTGGTAGTGACTTTAGAGCAGACCATTCCCACCTAATTTGGTAGCAAAACCTGATTGACCATTGGAAAACACATGGAATATGATGTCTTGAGGTTTTAAACTGCAAGCATTCTTTGGTTCGATTTATTATTGTCACATGTATTAGCATACAATGAAAAGTATTGTTTCTTGCATGCTATACAGACCAAGCATACCATTCAAAGAGAAGGAAACAAGAGTGCAGAATATAGTGTTACAATCATAGCTAGGGTGTAGAGCACGATCAACTTAATGCAAGGTAAGTCCATTCAAAAGTCTGACAGCAGGGAAGAAACTGTTCTTGAGTCAGTTGATACGTGACCTCAGACTTTTGTATCTTTTTCCCAAAAGCAGAAGACGGAAAAGAAAATGTCCAGAACATTAGCAACATTTAAAAATACCATTTCTTAAATTTCAGTACATTGCAAATTCAGCTTTAATCGAGTTAATGTTTTCTGGTTGATGACCTTGAAATGATAGCCCCATTCCACTTCCGTATATGTTGCTTGAGCTACTGACTATTTCCAGCACTTTTTCTTCTTTCCGATTTCCAGCATTGGTATTGTTTTGCATTTGTATCTGCATTGATTAACTCTACTTCATCCCTCAATTATTATAAACTCTCCCACAATAATACCGTATAACAAGAAATAGATAAAATTTGTTTAGCCCTCTTGCTCACTAACATTGAACTCCAATTTTTTGCTGTCATCATAAAACGTTCTCATTGATTTATTTTGTTTTGTAGGTCTACACCAAAGAAGGAAGGTGGAGGAATTCAGCCGTTCCATCTGTTTTCAGTTCGACTTGAGGGGATGTGCTATTGCTTAAAAAATGTACAAAAGAAGACAAAAATGGAAGATTTGTCAAGACCTTTGGTGGTGCTAAACTTGTAGTACCCGTTGTTTTAATCGTGATGATATTCTAAAATTCCAAGTTTTGGCGTGTTGGTTTGCATGGCAGAGTAACCGTGGAGAAGCCAGGCTATCACAAACTTATGGATTTTGATAAGAGAGGGGGGAGGGGTGACACGGAAGAAACAAGAAGAATGTCAAAATCTGGTGGACGGGGAACCAACTGTGGCCGGAGTACGGGGACCAGCTCTGGAGTCTTAATGGTGGGTCCCAACTTCCGAGTGGGGAAGAAGATAGGATGCGGAAATTTTGGAGAGCTTCGTCTAGGTAAAAATCATCAAAATTGCCGATTCCTTTTTTTTAAATTCCTTTTACTTTCAAATATGAGTGAACTTGATTCGTATGATTGAGTTTTACAAACTAAAAACTGGTATTTAGCCTGCTTACTATAGTTGCCCTTGTACATTCAGAACATACACAATTCTTCCGAGTTCTGATGTTCTCTTTTACTGAGCACAGTGTACATATTTTCACTTGTCTTAGTTTTGTATAGCTTTTGTCAAGACAATTGTGCCCAAGTAAACATGAGAATTAATTCATGTGAGTATTGAATATGAAATGTAAATTCCCTTGAAACCGTGTTTTGTAACTTTGTCCTTGCTGTGCTGGTTTTCACTTTAACATATTGTACTGGCTGCCTCCTGAGGCTAAAAACATAAATGACACACTCTCTTTCATTTCACTATATTTATCTGTTGTTCATACCACTTTTTCTAATATCTCTTGAATTGTGTAACTTTTAACTTACTACATTCTTTCTTGCATTCCCTTTCTGATATCGCCTTTCTTCTTGACTTCGAGGTAGATCAATTCTTTTGTACAAATCTATTCATTATGAATGTTTAAGTTCTTCAAATGACCTTGAACAAGTTGTTAGCCACTTGACCTGTATAGAGTCACAGATGTTTACAGCATGGAAACAGGCCCCTTGGCCCAACTTGCCCATGCTGCCCCTTTAACCACCTAAGCTATTCCAGTTGCCCACGTTTGACCCATAGCTCTCTATACCCATCTTACCACCTTAATTACTAACTTTCTCTTACAAATGAAGAGTCCCAAATTTTCTTTTTCCCTCCCCCACAGCAAAAGCCTATCGTCCCTGTTATACTAAATCTCTTCTGCAAATTCACAACCATTCAACACAGTTTTAACGGCCGTGTAGGTCACTTAATATTGTTTCTGACAGAGCATTGGTAAGTAACTTTACAAATTAGGTCTTGCACATGGTTGGAGCTGTTGCAAATAATTCTTGAACGTGCATTTAACATAGTCACTGGTTAATAGATGGGTCTTTTTCTCCTCTGCTCATTACTTGTCCCTTTTAAAATCAATTGTGGGAAAAGATTTCAAAGCTTTTGGATGAAAATATAGATTACTTACCAGAGTTAGAATGAAGAAAATTGCAGCACAGGAACAGTCCCTCTGGCCCTCCCAAGCCTGCACCGACCATGCTGCCTGACTGAACTAAAACCCCTATCCTTCTGGGGACCATATCCCTCTATTCCCATTCTATTCATGTGTTTGTCAGGATGTCCCTTAAAAGTCACTATCATATCTATGGTTGTCCTCAAAAGTATCAAGCAATTTCACTATCCCTTATGGAATTTGAACTGGAGTAAGGAATAGTTTTGGCTTGGGTTTTTGAGTATTGTATAATGTAAGTACCATATGTGAAATAATTGAACACAATTTGTTCTGTAGAGAGGGATACTGTTTTCATAAGCCATTTTTGGAAAACTCTTGAGCGAAGGGCAGCTAAGTCTGAACCCTAAGATCTTTTACACATGGATAAAATTAACTAATTACAAGAAAACTGTAAGTTAGGACGAAAATTATATGGTATGGGAAACGCTTTGTATTGCTGGATGAACTATATTCTAAAGATAGATATTTAACTTGCTTAGAAATATTTAATTATGTAGATTTCTTTTTAAAAATTCAGCAAAAAAAAAGTGCATGATATTGTGTCCACAGACTTCGCCTGTGGGATTTGCTCTAGTTCTGTCACTGATTTACAACAGTGCAATCATGCAACTATTGTTCTTCCTGCATCTGAATTGTAAGAAATGCAAACAGGTGTGCAATTGTAGTTCTTTCCAAATTTAGGTTCCACATATAAAGTGAAGTGAATGGTACTGGTGTTGGCAAACATTAAAGCTTGCTTATTTAGAATGAAGAAAATTACAGCACAGGAACAGGCCCTTTGGCCTTCCAAACCTGCACTGCTCATGCTGCCTAACGTTTGTACATTTTTTTTCTGCATACTTGTACCAATAGGCTTAATAAGGCTCCTACAGCTCTGTTGTATGGCTACAGTTCATTGAAGATATCTTAACTGATAGAATGTTTGCCGGGGGAGCACAGTGGTTGGCACTGCTGCCTCACAGTGCCAGGGACCCAATTTTGATTCCCGTCCTCGGGTAACTGTCCAAAGTCTTCACGTTCTTCCCTTGTCTGTGTGAATTTCCTCTCTGTCTGAAAGACGTGCTGGTTAGGTGCATTGGCCATGCTGGGTTCTCCCTCAGTGTACCTGAACAGGCGCCAGAGTGTGGTGACGCAAGGATTTTCACAGTAACTTCTTTGCAGTGTTAATGTGTGTCTACTTGTAACACTAATAAATAAACTTAAATATGCTATGATTTTCAGAGTTGCAAGCACTATGTTAGTTCTAGTACCTTTCTGAAGTATTAAAGCATTAACATATCAACAAGTACAAAGAATTTTTTTAGATATTCAAGTTACTTTCTCTTTTCCAAATAAATCTAAAATTCAACCTTGAAATTCAGATTGACTCTTAGAGATGAGTTCAAAGTCAAACTTTGAAATGGTCGAACTATCTTAATCATTTTGGTTAAATGTCTAAGTCAAGACCCCCGTGGTATTTAAGTTCGATATCTTTTAAAACAAAACTCCTCCCAAGCCTCTGGCAATACTGTGATCCTGACTGCATTGTCCTTTTTTTTTTACTCAGTATATATAATAAAGCTAAATACCAGAAGCTCTGCTGAGTTGAAGATTGATTCTAAATACTCTAATGCACAACCCCATTTCTCTTTGCTACTATCTTTTTGTTATTTAGTGTTGAAAGGGTAGCGATGCGTCGCTTTGTTGAAACCTGATTAAGTATTTTAATACTGTATCATATAAATTCAGAATGATTTTCAGGTCAATTAAAATTTTAATGCATTATTTGTCTTCAAGGGCGATCTTTCAAAATGTAGCCTCTTAAATGGTTTCATCACCTAAAATGGGGATATTCGACTAAAGCTCCCATGTTTCTATTGGGACTAAATTTGGTATCAAGTTTCTTTAAATTTTGTATGCAATTTTTGTTATCTTAAGCATTGTAAATAATGCTCAGAAGTTAATGCTTCAGTTTGAATTAATATTAAAGTGTGCACAGAAAACAAAGGAGGCCATTTAGCCATTTAAGGCTGTTTTCCCCATTTGCTGAGGTTGTGGCAGATATGTGACCTCACTCAATACGCTGCCTTTGTTCTGTATCCCGTTAATGTCTTCAAATAGCAAAAATCTAAAATTAATAATTGCTTTAGCATCATTTGTGAAAGAGAGTTCCAAACTTCTGCCACCTTTTTTGTTTGTGACGTTTTTCCTCATTTGACTCTTGCATTTAATTTTTAGTCACTGTCGCCTGGTTCTAGATTTCTTAACCACCAGTAGTAATCCCCTCTATCATCTGTTCACTTTAAAATCCTGAAAAAAAAAGTCAATTCACCCCTTAAACTTTTACATTTCAGAGAATACAACTCTAGTTGTGTAATCTCGCTTTGTAATTTAACCCTTGGATGTCCAGGTACCATTTTGGTAAACTTATGCTGTGTTCCCTCCAATATATCTTTCTAATGGGAGGTGGCTTAGTTCAGTTGGCTGGTTTGTGGTGCAGAACAACGCCAACAGTATGGGTTCAATTTCGCACTGGCTGAGATTATTCATGGAGGCCTACCTTCTCAACCTTGCCCTTCATCTGAGGCATGGTGATCCTCAGATTAAATCACCACCAGTCAACTCTCTCCCCTCAAATGGAGCCTGCAGTCATCTGGGACTGTGACTTTACTTTCCCAAGCTGTGGTGTCCAGAACTGCTCAATATTCCAACTTGGTTTAAAGTTTTATTTATAAGTCACAAGTCAGGTTTATATTCACACTGCAATGAAGTTACTGTGAAATTCCCCTAGTTGTCACACTCTGGCGCCTGTTTGGGTAAACTGAGGGAGAATTTAGCATGGCTAATGCACCTACCCAGCACATCTTTGGACTATGGGAGGAAACCAGAACACCCGGAAGAAACCCATGCAGACATAGGAAGAATGTGCAAACTCTGCACAGACAGTGACTCAAGTCAGGAATCAAACACGCTAGGCACTGTGAGCAGCAGTGCTAACCACTTTGTATAGACCCTGCTTGTGTAGGTCTATCCATAGACTTCTATCTCCCTGTACTATATTCTTCCAGGTATTAAGACCAATGTTCCACCAGGTGTTTCACAGTGGTTAGCACTGCTGCCTCGTGGTGCCAGGGACCCAGGTTTGATTCCTGTCTCTGACTGTCTGTGTGGAGTTTGCATGTTCTCCCCACATCTGTGGGTTTCCCCTGGGTGCTCCAGTTTCCTACTGCAGTCCAAAAGATATGCCGCTTAAGTGGATTGGTCGTGGTAAATTGCCCCTTAGTGTCCCAAGATTGTAGGTTAGGTGAATTAGCTATGGCAAATGGGTTACAGGGATAGGACCTGAGTGAGATGATCTGTCAGAGAATCGGTGCAGACTTGATGAGCCAAATGGCCTCTTCTACACAGATGGGATTCTGTGATTTTGATTATTTTCTGTATCTGTTCCTGACATTTTAGTGATCTGTTTATCTGGATATCCAAGTCCCCTTGGACTTCTTTCTAGCTTTTTGCTAATTGTGAAGAATCCTTTCCTATTTTCCTTTAGTCTGAAATGGATGACTGTAGTTGAAATCTGCTTCAGTTGAAATCAGTTTGCCACATTTTTGCCCATTCTCTTAACCTATCAATTTACTTTGTAATTCCATCTTTTGCTTGCAGTGCTGTCCATCTGTTGTGTCATTGGTATATTTGGATATGTGGCTTTCTATCCACATTGAAGCCCCAGACACATTTTACCAATTAATGTACCTACCTATGATAATTCTGTCTCCTGCTGCTCAACCAATTTCCCAATAATTTGCACTGTAGGGATTCTATATTTTTTAAAAATCTATTTTAAAAAAAACAGATTTGTCTGGTTTACCACAGGCTGCCTCTGTCTCATCTCTTCAGTCATCCATAGATCTGTTTACAATCCTCACTGTTACATATTATATGTTGTCATTGCTATTGGCTACTTGATCATGCACCATTCAGCTGTTAATTAAATTATTATGAAATCTAGCATTATATACTCCCTTGTTGGTTTTAGGACGTTAGGACATGTTGCTGCAGTAAATTATCCCAGACATGCTCAAGAAATTCACTGCTTTGACTACTTTCAGTACTGTTTACCCCAGTCTTTGTGAAAATTCAAGACCACTCTGCCTTTACATTGTAATCTTTGTGTTTATACAATTTGCAACTGCTACAGGGGATCCTCTACACAACTGTCACTATATTACTAAATCCTTTCTTTTTTTTTAATTCTACCCATAGTCATCTCTGCCTGATTACATAGAACATAGAACACCACAGCACAAACAGGCCCTTCGGCCCACAAGTTGCGCCGGTCACTTCTATACCTACTAAGCCATAGACCCATCTATAACCCCCAATCCCATATACTCATCCAGAAGTCTTTTAAAAGACCCCAGCGAGTTCGCCTCCACCACCACTGACGGCAGCCGATTCCATTCACTCCCCACCCTCTGAGTGAAAAACTTACCCCTAACATCACCTCTGTACTTGCCTCCCCACACCTTAAATCTGTGTCCTCTCGCAGCGACCATTTCAGCCCGGGGAAATAGCCTCTGAGAATCTACCCTATCTATTCCTCTCAACATCTTATAAACCTCTATCAGGTCGCCTCTCAACCTTCGTCTCTCTGGGGAGAAGAGTCCCAGCTCCCTCAACCTATCTTCATAAGGCATGCCTCCCAATCCAGGCAACATCCTTGTAAATCTCCTCTGCACCCTCTCAATAGCTTCCATGTCCTTCCTGTAGTGAGGCGACCAGAACTGCGCACAGTACTCCAAGTGGGGTCTGACAAGGGTCCTATAAAGTTGCAGCATTACCTCCCGACTCCTAAACGCAATCCCTCGATTCATGAGGGCCAGTACATCATATGCCTTCTTGACCACATCCTCCACCTGCGAAGACGATTTAAGAGTCCGATGGACCCGGATCCCAAGATCCTTCTGCTCTTCAACACAGCTAAGACTCCTACCCTTGATAGTGTACTCGTTCATCCCACTGGTCCTGCCAAAATGGACCACTACACATTTATCTGCGTTGAAGTCCATCTGCCACTTCTCCGCCCAGTCCTGCATCCTATCTATGTCCCGCTGCAACTTCTGACATCCCTCCAGACCACCCAGAACACCACCAACCTTCGTATCGTCGGCGAACTTACTAACCCATCCCTCCACTTCCTCATCCAGGTCATTTATGAAAATGACAAACAGCAAGGGTCCTGGAACAGATCCCTGGGGCACTCCACTAGTGACTGACCTCCATGCAGAAAAAGACCCATCCACAACCACTCTCTGCCTTCTGCAGGCAAGATGTGGATGTGCCAGCGTTGGACTGGGATAAACAGTAAAAAGTCTGACAACACCAGGTTTCAGTCCAACCGATTCACCCGACAGTTACCTCGTTATATTTCTTTACATTGAAGCAATTTTCTCATTAATAACTTAGATTTACTTCAGTGTCTCAACAATTTTCCCTATCTTTCCTATAGACTGGATAAGTCTGGCAAACACCTTTTTTATAAACCCAAGTAGTTCCCCGTCTCAGTAATGGCTACCATGTTATATCCTCCAAATTGAATTTGCACCTTACTCTCCTTTGCCAGTGTTTTACGTGTTTTTAATTTACCTCTTCTGCTTTAATTTCATTATGACTTTTAGTTTTCCTGACATTTGCTCTACTTCCTTCCCTTTCGGTGGTTTTTTAATTATCATCCTATTTACTGCCTTTCTCACTTAAGCCCTCCCCAACTCCCCATAATTTATTTGTTTAAAATCTTTGTGACTATCCTGTTTTTCTTTGCTGCTAGGACTGACCCAGTTCATGTGGAATCATCTCAACAGTACAGTTCCAATACCACTGCCAGTGCCCCACACCACTCCTTTTAACCAAATGTTCAGCTCTCTAATTTGCTTGTCCTGCACCAGATTGAACATGATTTTGTTCATTCGGCAGTAAGGATACTCCAGTTGCCAGCAGTAAAAGAACTAACTTCACAAAGTAAATCAAAGAAATGGTTTAATAAAGAAACTTCATCACACCGCCACTTGGGCTACACCCTTAGCCACAAATATTCCCCATCGTCCCCATCTGCTTTCTATCTATCCAGGTCAGCTGACCACCACACCACTTTGCCATTGGTTACGTTGTCTATTGGGTCAGCTGATCCTTGCAGCATGTTATCATGGGTTACATTATAACTGTAACATGGTTCAAATAATGAATTAAACTAGATCTAATAATCTGTGCCTAAATTTACCAGTGTTTGTTGCTGATCATAACTGGATTGCGTCCCAACCCCCCCTACCGCCAGATTTTCAACCATGAAAAGAGATGTCCTGAACTTGTGGCACCAAGCAGTCAACAAACACAACCTTTGGTACTCCCAGTCATGACTGCAGAGAACTGTATCTACTTCCTTGGCCATATTTCTCCTATCGTTACCCTACATTGTTTTTTACCCCCATCCATTTGAATCGACTCCTCCATGATGTTGTGGTCAGTTTGCTCATCTTCCCAGTGGACTTTGCTGTCCTCCTCCGAAGCAAAAGACTAAAGCTAACAAAAGTGAAGATAAAAACTAGAATTGCCGATAAAGACACAACTAACGTAAAATTATTTCCAGCATCAAACACTGCTCGAAAGTGCCGAAACTTTAGAACGAGTGTTGAAAATGTTTAGTTTTCATTCAAGTAATGATTTATTATTTTTAACTAGAGGCCACAGGAAAGTTGTGTGAGGTGAAACAATTCAGAATTTTTAAAACACGACTTTTGATACAATTGTTGCAAAGATTAAACAAAAAAAAATTTAAATTTTACTTTCATCATCGTTCTCCAAACCCCACTACCGCAAGTTAGAAACTAAAATAACCAATACCTGGGAACTTGATCTTTTGACCTATTTTAATGAAATGTCTAAACTTTATTTATCACTAACACTTTATTTGAGACTTAAACTTGATACTTCAGAAGCTAAAACAATTTTCTTTTTCAGGTACAAGTCAAAAAAATGGTTTGAATTTGACTTAGTAATTACAGTACCCTAGAAGTTTATTTTTAGAATATTATTCTTCATTTTGAGTTTTGGAGTTGGCTTGTTTTTCCACAGTTTAGTGATTTTTATCAAGTCAAATGAGAAGGCATTTTTATCATCCTTGTATGTATTTCATCTGGAAACATGAATACAATAAACAGTAAAGTAAAAGAATGCATCTTGAATGCAGAAGGCCTTGCGTAGAGTAAAATTGCCATATGTGGAAATTACTGTAATTGCGGAGGATATTTTGCCTCGTTCGACATAAAGTATCAGCTATTTAGCTTATTTTTGTATATGAACTGCCTCTGCAAAGATTTAAATAAGTTGCTGTTTTAAGAAATGGTGACAAGTTTGAGGGAAGATAGCCGACTATACAATTTCTCACGAATGCACTGAATCATTTCCAAATCAAGTAACTCTGGTCCTGTTTACCGTCAGGAATTGTGTAGTCTCCTTTGTGAATCTAGCCAGACACTCCTGCCATTGTTAAATTGAAACCATGAGCTCTGGTTATTGAATTTTGTACATGAATATTTATCTAAATCCAATTTCTACAAGTCTTTATATTAAATCTTAGTTTAAATCACCACTCTTTTCAAAGGTATTTCACCTCCTTCATACTCCTGTCTCTGTAATTCTACTATTAACCTTGGATTTATCCTTTGCATTCCTACCAATAACTTATTTTACAATGAGGAAGGTAAGACCATAGATATGGCTACAGATGTAATTTCACGAAGACCAGAGATAATTTTAGAACAGCCCCTCTTGACATAACTTAGAGAGAACTTAAACATATAAAACATTCTATAAGCCAATAATGTATTTTTTGAAATGCTTTCACTATTGTAGCTTCAAAACATGGCATCCAGTTTGTTGGCTATTGGGCAACTGTTGGCCAAGACATTAGAATGTTCTTTCCCACAGTTGCAAATAGTATTTTGAGAAGACAACCAAACAGATGTTCTATAATATTGAAATTATTACCAGTATTTATTCTTGTACACAGAGATTCGGTTTTGGGTGCTGTTGTTAATCGAGTGTAGATTTAGGTTCAAAAATTAGCTTGTTTTGAGAAACATATTTCACCAAGTTTCTAGTCAAATGCATTTGCATTCTGCGATAGTAAAATTTATCATGAATCAGTACACTCCTGGCAGTTTTAGAATATAATTACACAAACCTTTTCATTTCAAAGAATTTAAAAAGGTGGTAATTTTGTACAGTTTTATTAATGAATGAAAATGGGGTTATTGCAAAATAAACCTTTTAATCTGTGTAGTTTGCTGCCTGTGAGTAACCTGGTTTTAAATAATTGGCTTTGGAAAACTATATAGAGCTATTTACTAGTTATATTGCTGTATGGTAGTGAAAAAAAAATTGCCTGGAATTTGATGTTGGTACCAAAATGATGGTGCATGCCACTGACCTCCAAAGTAATCTGCCCGCAAAGATGTAACAATAGGTTTCCTTTTTACTGACATTAATTTCATTTAGACAGCATCTAAAGGGGATCTCCTGATGTATAACGATAATGACTTCAAATAGGCAAAGCAGCCAATTAAATTCAGCAAGCCAAGAAGCATTAAGCAAGTTTCCTCATTCATTCATATAATTTCACAGATGTTGAAACGAAGGTTGGTCCATACACGTGGGATTAATGTAGAAGCTGCGCTTTGAACAAACATCCATAGAATTGTGAAATTAAGTATTCCACAAATATAAATTTAGCTTTTCAGGGTTAGAGGAATCATTAATCAGTAATTCTGATCTAGCACACTTAAAAATCCAGTTACACATCATACACTGAGGTGCAACTTTTAAGTAACTATTATTTAAAAAGTGGATGTTTATGTTAATGTGGTGATTTTTATAGATGTCCATCTGGGTATATTAATAGTGTACCCTGTGGAGAGTGGGGAATCAATGCCAGCAACGTGTATAGATTTCTGGTTTTAACTGCACATGTTGATGACAGAGGTTCCTGTCATCAACATGTTTCACACAGTCATGACTCATTATTCTTATCACTGTAAAATCCAGACCAAGCTTGCAAAACGTGGTTACTGTTGTCCTGTATCATCATTTTTTTAAAGCTTCAAAGTAAGAGTCTTCTTGAACAACAACCAGCAGGTGCAATTAGTGGAAATTCACAATGAATAAGATTTGGGAGCATGGGCAGTGTTTTTTAAAGTCACACAAATAATTGCGGAAACTCGATTTGCATGAAATAAATTTGTTTAAATTTTTTGTAAACTTTTGTGCTGCTCAGGTCAATTTTTGCTGAATTGCAGTGAAGGAAACTAACCTAACCTAACCTAACCTAAACCTCCACCCATCATTTGACATGTTTTTTTTCTATAATTGGAACATTAGGAATTTGCATGTCAGTCTGAATTAATAGCAGTAATACATTGCTATTGAATTATCTTTTAGATTATTTTATCTTATTGCTCCGTTCGTCTGTTTTTATCCAGGAAAGAATTTGTACACAAATGAATATGTGGCCATCAAACTGGTAAGTTGTATTTATTTTCCATATGTACCTAGGTATAATACATACATTAAGACAGCAATATTTGTAAATAGCAGCAATAATGCTAAACCCCTCAACCGGTGATCTTAATTTAGATATTGAAAACTGCACACCCATATCAAACAATGTGTTTGAATGAGAGGAAAGGTTGAAAATCCACTGTCCCATTGTTTAATGTGTACTGAGCATATATACTTAGCATACAGTAAAGTAAAACCAATGATTACTACAGATACGATAGCATGAATTCATAATTTGCGTGTTCCACTGTAAGGAAATGTGACATTCTTCTGCCTAGTTATAAGACAATATTCTATGCAATATAGATAATCAAATTGTGTTAATGTTTTTTGGGATATGACGTGCACGTGTATTTTCAAAACATGCCAATACTTTAAATCTGATTTAATTTTGTCAGATGATACACTTGAAAAATTTGGGAGTTATGCACCTTGTTCAGTGCTGAAAACACTCTAATATGAAAATGGACCAGTTCTGATAGTAGACTTGCCATCTACTGATCATGTATTCACATCAACCCATGTCATGTGAGCTGAAGTAATTAAAACTGGTAATTTAATATAGAATTCTGTTGTGCAGAAGGAGGCCATTCAACCCACTGAGTCTGCACTGACCACAATCCCACCCAGGACCTATCCCCAAACGTTTAGTGTGTCCCCTAAGGGGCAATTTAACATGGCCAATCCACCTAATCCGCACATCTTTGGGAGGAAACCGGAGCACCAGGAGGGAACCCATGCGGACACAGCGAGGAATATGCAAACTCCACACAGTGACCCAAGCCGGGAATCGAACCCAGGTCCCTGGCGCTGTGAGGCAGCAGTACTAATCCACTGAGCCACTGTACTGTCTGAATTGGCACCAAGAAAAGAAACTGCCTTCATAAACCTACTTAGTTGTACTTAAGAATGAATGTGCCACTCCTAAATAGTACGGCCTTGATTCTAGTACCACACTATTTAAGCACCCGTCATGAAACTTCTAAGTGTAGCCTTCCATCTGCAGCCGTTCGGGGCAGTTAAGTCAGTATGATTAATTGCAATCATTTCGGAGCTGCCCAAGACATCTTTTTAAAAATTATCCTTTTCAATGTCCTTCTTGAAAATAATTCTTTGAATCGTAGAATCCCTACAGTGCAGAAGAAGCCGTTTGGTCCATCGAGTCTGCACCCACTCTCTGACGGAGTATCTTACCCAGCCACTCTCTCCCACCCTGCCACTGTAATCCCACACATTTTAACATGGCTAATCCATCCAACCCACACATTTTAGGATGCTAAGGGGCAATTTAGCATGGCCAGTCACCCTAACCTGCATACCTTTTGGACTGTGGGAAGAAACCCTTGCCGATATATTGAGAGCGTGCATGGAATTGATCCCAGTTGCCTGGTACTGTGGGGCAGCAGTGCTTGCCACTGTGCTTGCCCTGTTGAGCTGGTGCCAGCCCTGCGCAAGAGCAACTCGTCCAGAACCTCTGCCCAAAAAATTTATTCCCTTCAGGTGTTTTGGAAACCACAATTGAATCTGCCTTCACCATTTTTTTTTAGCCAAGCATTCCAGATTATAAGCATTTGCTCCGTTTCTTTTTTAAAAAAAGAAAGATTTTCCCTTCTGCCTTTGGTTGCTTTGCCAATCACTTTAACTTTGTCTTCTGGTTTTTGACCCTAGTGTTATGGGAACAGTTTCTAGCTACTCTGCCAACCATGATTTTGAACACCTCTATCAAATCCCCTCTCGGCCTCTCCTTCTCTAGCATAAACAACCACAACTTCTCCCATCTACCCAATGAAACTGAAATTCTCATCCCTGGAATGTTTGTGCAAATGTTTTCTGCTCCCTCTCTAAAGTTTTCACATCCTTCCTAATGTATGATGCCCAGCTTTGAACATGCTGCTCCAGTTGAGGCAAAACTAGTGTTTTATAAAAGTTAATAAGCTCCTTATTGTTGTACTGTATTTATAAAAGTCAGGATCTCATGTGCCGCCTTAGCTACTTTCTCAACCAGTCCGACCACCTTCAGTGATATGTGCACATGTCCTACCTGTTGTCGCTACATCTTCATGAACCTTAGAATTGTATCCTGAAGTTTAAATTGCCTCTCCTTGTTCTTCCTACTAAATTGTATCATTTAGCATTTCTCTGCATTAATTACATCTGCCACTTGACTGTCCATTCCATCAGTTTGTCTATGTTCTCTTGAAGTCTTTCACTATTCTCCTACCTTATGTTGTTTTTGATCTTTCTCAACACCCTAACTGTGACTATAACACGTTCTGTACCCTCTCCTTAAACAATACTATTACCTGTGACAAATCAAATTTTAAAAAGTCACAGTTCACTATGCTGGTAAGTTTTCTATCATCTTCAAACGTTGAAATGGTGCTCTGTACACCAAAAGTACAAATCTATTTTTTTTCTTTTCCCAATACAATTAAGTCAAATTAAAGCCAATTGAGTCCCAACAAGTTGGGACGTTCCCGATCCAAGCTGACAAGACAGGGCTCTCACCTCCTGTCTTGGGCTTGACCTACATGATCCAAGCTGATTGGAGTAGGTGTAGCTCCTCCTCCAAGGCTTGATCTTATTTGCATCTTAACCAAAAGGCCTAGATGCTGCTTTAAAAAATTGCTTCAAATGAAGCTGAACTGTAACCTAATGACTCCAACCAAGTGCAGCATATCAATACTACACTTGGTCTTAGCCAAAAGGCCGAGAAGAGAGAAATACTAAAGTACAAATCAATAACATAGATCAAAAAAACTGTTTCTCGTACTGACCCTTAGGTTATACAATGATGTTCCCCTTGTCCAGTCTGGAAAACAACTTTTCACTGCTGCGTTCCTGTTACTTGGCCAACTTTGTATCCATGCCGCCACTATCCCTTTTTTATTCCACAGGCTTCAGACAAACTTGTGTGGGCTATCATCAAACGGCTTTGAAAGCTCATGTACACCATAGCAGCTTCATTAAATCTGTCTGTTACTTCATTGAAAAAACTGAAGTTATTTAGACATAATTTGCCTTTAACCAATAGTGGATTCCCTTAATTAGTGCACATTATGTAAGTAACAGTTAATTTTGCTCCAGATTAGCATTTCTTAAAGCAATCCCCTCCCTGTACTTGCCACACTCGCATATTCTCTCTCTCTCTCTCTCACACTCAGATTTTGAAGTGACTAGTCAATAGCTGCTGAGTTTTTTTCCCTGTATCAATTTATTTGGACAAGCATGTAACATTTATAATTCTCCAATCCTCTGAAACCACCATTGTATATCTAAGAAGGATTAGAAAGTTGTAGCCAATCCCTACAGTTTCCATCTTTTTACTTTCTTTTGAATCCTCAGATGCACCTCATCCAGTCCTCATGAATCATCAAGCACAGATGAACGTTCTTGTACCTTTATCAATTTTTAGCCTATCACAAATTCTTACATTTTGACTTTGGTAGCATTTCCTTAGTAAAGACAGGCGTGAAGTGTCCATTTAGTAATGCTTATGACTTCTATTTGGTCCTTAAATAGCACCCCCGCCATTGCTGATTTTAATGTTTATTTGCGAGTAAAATACTTTTAGATTCTTTTATGTTAGCTACCAATCTCTTTTGTTGACCCTTTTGTTTGCTTTTTTTAACTTCCCCTCTGAACTTTACTGTATAGCAATCCCTTATCATGTGCCCCCTTTATTCACTTCATTTTACTCTTTCAGTTTTGTCACTGAGGGAGTTCTGGCTTTGGTTGCCCCATGTCATAGAGATGTACCTCAGCTTGAACCATCTCATTTTGAAGGCTGCCCTTGTTTGAATGCAATTTTGCCTGCCAGTCTTTGATTTCAATTTACCTAGAATAGATCATGTCTCAACTCACTAAAATCAGCCTGCAATTACATGTTTTTACTGGATTGCTTCTTTCCACAGTCTAATGATCACTGTTCCTGAAATGTCCCCTCACTGACACTTGATCCACTGCATTAACCAGGATAATTTCTGACTGGAAATGTATTGCTCAAGAAATTTCTGTTGGACGCATTTCAGAAACTCTTCCCCTTCTAACCATTGCTCTCCAAATCTGTAGTAGGATAATTGAAACCCTCCATTATTAATAGTTCTTGCACCTCTTTATAATTTCCCTAAAAGTTTGTTCCTTTGTATACTTCCTACTACTTTATGACTAGCTGCCAGGCATACTTGACATTGTAGTATGAGTTTCATTTTTACTGTATTTCATTTTAAAAATGACTTATCAGATGGTGTCATGCTCATGCAAAAACAAAATGGGATTGAGAGGTTAGGTGTCCTTTTCTTTCCTACCAATACACAAGCCCCCTGAGCTAATCGTTATCTCTCCTATGTCTATAAGAGCAGTATTAATAATTATATATTTTAACTTGAGTAAATGTTTTGCAGCAGAATGCTTATGGCTACTAGTGTGCGGATGGGGTGGCTCGGTGTTTTACCTAGCTCTGTTTTTGACCTTGCCTCACTGATATAAGGTGGGGAAAGTGAGATGATGAGAAAAGCAGAGCTGATGGCAAATTCCTGCTCAAGAGCATTGGTGGCTTTACTCTTTTGTTTGGCAGTAATGATTAATTAAAGCAGCTGCGTGAATTGCCAGCTGTGTTTTTATCTCATACCTGAGGAAAGTAAAGTCAAAAAGGTTTACGGACAATTACAGTTGGCAAATTCCTATATTAATCAAATTAAATGTGAAGTGATTTATGATGATGAGTATAATGGGTACAAAATGGTAGAGTTCCTTTAACACTTTGTTCAGCTAATTGCTTCTGACCTAGAAGTCATCTTATAGTTAAGAATTTTCCCAAAGCTTCCATGTTCATGGAGAAAAGCACTTTCCACAAGAATACCATTTATCCTAAGACCTGAAATCTGTAACTTCTATATTGCAATCTCTGGACTAGCAGGTTATGGATTAAATCCACAACGACCTCTAACTGCAATCACTAATTGTCATTTTGATCATATGGGATGCTCACTGTACTCTTAAAATATGCGAATACCACACCATCAGGCCACTCTATAGATTGAATAATGCATAGGAATCTACTGAGCACTATGACAATGCAAATATTATCGGTCCATATGGATTAAAATATGATGGCAGTTTCTTGAACAGTTCGGTTGTCTAGTCAGAGCTAAAACTTATTGTGCCTCAGCAATTCATTCCATAATCACTTGAGGTTAAACCTGTTATGTCACTGCTGATTCATAGCATACTGATAGGACATATTGTACACTTTGCTATTGAACAGGTTCTCTTATTGCTAATGCTTTGTTTATATAATTTATTCAGCATGGAGAGCAAAAGTGCTGTACTCTTGCTGTCAATCAGTTGACTTCGCCTGTTGTCATGGGCGATTAATTTCCAGCATTTATTTGCCTTTTGGAAAAAGAATTCTATCTTCTTGGAATATGTAAAAGGGAGAAACTTGACTGTTCCGTCACAATCATAGCTGATTAAAGTTTTAAGTCAAACTAATTTGACCTGCTTGGCAAATTCAAGTCTATCTAAATTATCCTTTATCACTTGAATGAACTGTGAAAACTTACATTCAACAAATTCTAAAGCTACCAATATTATTTATCCTAGGAACCTATAAAATCCAGGGCTCCACAACTTCATTTGGAGTACAGATTCTACAAACAGCTAGGCAATGCAGGTAAGAAATGAAAGCATGTACAATTGTCTCATGATTGAGGCAGTTGATTGGAAATGCCTGTCCTTTGTCTAGCTGTGGCTTACAAAACTAATATCTTGACTATTTTTGTTTTCAAAAACGTTGATTTCTGAATATTTGATTTTGTCCAGTGGTTTGTATTTACTCTTATTGGAAAGGAAAGCTTTTGAACGCAGAGCAACTCCTCTGGAGTCGGCAGCTTGGCAATGGACTTTGTAGTGGATACAGAAGACAAAGACTTCTGTCTTCTCCATATTTAGTTGGACAAAAAGGCAGTGTCATAAATTGGAGGCGGAGGAGGAATTGTCTTTCCTCTGACTTATCATGAGCAAAGTCTAAAGATCTGGGGGACAATTTTCCTATCCCGCTGTGCTAATTTCAGCCCCGAGTGCGTCTCCTAGAGCAGATATCCGGCAGTGTCAGCCCAGATTCTAATTTATTATTAATTAAATTCTAATTTAAATAATACTGGGTCCGCTGGAGGAGCTGGCAGCCCAACCCCACTGGAATGAAGGGGTGGCAATCGGTTGTGTGTGTGTGTGTGTGTGGGGGGGGGGGGGGGGGGGGGAGTGGTTGGTAGGCAGAGAGTCTGGTGCCAGAGGCTGTGCCCAGAACATTGGCACATTGGCAGTGCTGGTCTGGCTCCCAACATGCCCAAAGGGCAAAATGCTAATGTCTAGGGGATACTTTGGCATTAGGCAGAGTTAAGGGGGCAGGTCCTCTGGGAGGGTGATCGGTGGGAGTAGATTCCGGCTGCCACACAGTAGTTAGGGAGAGAGGGAGGCCAGTGATTTAGGTTGGTTGGGGGGCGGGGGGGGGGTTGCTGCTGCTGCTGCTGAAAGTTTGGGCTGGCCCAGGAATGTTTGGGAGGACGAGCAATCGGGGGGTTGAGAGAGTCGGTGTTGCAAGGATTGCAGGGCTGGCCAGCAATCGGGAGGCCAGCAAATAGTGCATGCGCAGTGGCCTGATCTCGACGTTGAGACATTGGCGCATACGCAGTGGCCTGTTCAGCACTACATCCTGGGGATAGGCCCAACCCACTGATTCCTGGAGTGAATCACGCTGCAATGTACAGATTGTGGGCAATTCTTCTCTGAAGTACCACAAAAAAAGAAAAAGACCAGTGTAATTTACTCCAGTTTTCATGTGAATTTGACATTTAGAATTTGTTTGGGAAAATCCTGGCTCTGATTGATAGCTTTCTGTTTGGGGGAACATAGCCATCTGTTAAAAGTTGTGAAGTAAAGGTGGATCAGATCAATCTTGATCTCAATGGGTGATCCGATGGCATGGTGGTTAGCATTGCTAACCAGTGCCTCCAGCCTGGGTTGCCTGTGAGGAGGTTGTACATTCTCCCCGTTTCTGTGACAGTTTCGTTTCACAATCCAAAGATGTGCAGATTAGGTGAAGCAGCCTTGGTAAATTGCCCTTAGTGTCAGGGGAATATCAGGATAAATACCAGGAGGTTATGGGGTAGGGCCTGGATGGGATTGTTGTCAATGCAGCCTTGATGGATTGAATGACCTCTTTCTGCACTGTACGAATTCTGTCAATATTGGAGATTGACAAAGTTATTTTGGAAGGAAAACTTATACCATAGTTTTCCTCTGTTTGACTCTCATTTTTCCAACCGAGTGCCTGCCTGCATTTTAGAATTGTATGTGTCCATCAACCTTTCTAATACTTTCCATGACCTCCCTTTCCACTCATGTCAGTTTACTTTGTTTTCCTAATTGATGGGGGCAGCGTGGTGTCAGAGTGGTTAGCACTTCTGCCTCTCAGCACCAGGGACCTGGGTTCAATTCCTGGCTTGGGCCACTGTGCAGAGTCTGCAAGTTCTCCCCATGTGTGCATGGGCTTCCTCCCAAAATCCAAAAGATGCACTGGTTAGGTGCAATGGCATTGCTAAATTCTCCCTCTACCTGAACAGGCACTGGAGTGTGACAACTAGGGGGTTTTCACACTTCATTACAGTGTTAATGTAAGCCCATTTGTGACACTACTAAATAAAACTTTAAATGTTGAGTTTCTGGGATATTCTACCCCCTGCAACCTAACTAAAACTCCTTTCAAATATTTAATGTATTGCTTCACCTTTTTAATTTTTTCCACAATTTTGTTTTCTATAATGTTTCATTACCTCATGATCTGCTTCCAGAATTGTAATTTTTTAGTTCTCCTCTGATCTGTGCTCATAATAGTCTTAAATTTAGCATCTTTGATTACTAAATAGTCATGTGTTCCCTTGCATCAATTTGAATTGTTTCTCTGTAAATGTTGTTTTCAATTCTCTGGGAATTGTTGGTATGCTTATAGGTATTTGCTCCAAGTACCCTTTGAACTTTTTGTCCTTTCCTCCACATTTTATTACAGGGTAGTTTGCTTTTAATAAAAGAATTAACAGAAGGCACTACCTAAAAGGTTACATATGGAGGCTATTGTCTCTGATGGTTAGAAAGAAAGTTAAATAATTCTAACAAAACTCCTGAAATGCTATGCTTAACATTCTCTCTCTTCTCCTATCAGTCCCTTGTGTGATGCAAAAGAAGTGTCCTTATTCATAGCATATACAGGGTCAACAGCAGGGTTCTGAGGAATGTGGAGGAACAGATCTTGGGGTTCATGTCCACAGATCTCTGAAGGTTGCCACTCAAGTGGATAGATACGTGAAGAAGACTTAGTGTGTTAGCGTTTATTAACGGGGTTTGAGTTTGAGCTGTGGGGTTATGCTGCAACTATACCGGACGTTGGTGAGAGCACATTTGGAATGTTGTATTCAGTTCTGGTCACCTCGCCATAAGAAGGATGTGGAAGCGTTGGAGAGAGTGCAGAGGAGATTTACCAGGATGTTGCTTTGTTTGGAGGGTAGGTCTTAATAAGGAAAGGTTGAGGGAGCGGAGGGGCTTGAGAGGCGACTTAATAGACGTTTATAAGATGATGAGGGGGATAGATAGAATGGACATGCAGAGACTGTTTCCTCGGGTGGATGTAGCTGCTACTAGGGGGCATAACTATGAGGTTCATGATGGGAGATATAGGAGGGAAGTCTGAGGTAGATTCTTCACTGAGTGGTTGGGGTGTGGAATACACTGCCTACTATAATAGTGGAGTCAGACACTTTAGGAACTTTCAAGAAGTTATTGGATAGGCGCATGGAGCACACCAGAATTATGGAAGTGGGGTAGCTTGATCTTGGGTTTGGACATAGCTCGGCACAATATTGAGGGCTGAAGGGCCTGTACTGTACCGTACTGTGCTGTCCCGTGTTCTATGTATGGGATAACATACTGAAAATGAACAATTCTGATCGTGATATATGATATGCATGAGGTCACCAGGGATCCCCACCGATTATTTTCCAGCCTTATAACAAAAGGCACAAGATAGCCCATGGCAAATATTTGATGTGCTAAAACTATTTGATTACATTTAATTATGATTAATATACAAAACTCAAATGATCCAGCAAGGAACTGAATCAAAATAGTACTTAAATTTATTCATAATGTGTTAAAATATCCTTTGAGAATCTATTTTTTGTAAAATCTCAACAATCCAGGGCACTTCAGAATAGCAGTATCAAACAAAGTTTGACACTGAGCCAATTGAGCAGATATTACAACAGGGGTTCAAGAGCTTAGTCAAAGAGATAAGTTTTAAGGAGGCTGAGGTGGAGTGATTTAGTGGGGAATTGCAGAGCCTAGGGCCTAGACAAGTGAAGATACAGGCATCAACGGTAGAGGAATCTTGGGTGGCACAATGATTAGCACTCTGCCTCATAGCACCAGGGACTCGGGTTCGATTTCCGGCTTGGGTCACTCTCTGTATGGAGTTTGCATGTTCTGCCCATGTTTGCCCGGGTTTCCTCCCGCTGCTCCAGTTTCCTCCCACAGTCCAAAAGATGGGCTGGTCAGATGGATTGATTATGCTAAATCTATCCTTGGTGTCAGGGGGGCTAGCTAAGGTAAATGCATGGGGTGATGGGAATAGGGCCTGGATAGAATTGTGGACTGTGCAGACTCGTTGGGCTGAGTAACCACCTGCACTGTAGGGATTCTATGAATCTAGATTGTGCAAGAGTCCACAATTGAAAGAACAAAACCCATTGGTACTGTAGGACTATAGGAAGGGGGAAAGGTGTGGATGGATTAGAAAATGCAATTATAAAATAGAGGTGTTGTTAGACTGGGAAGCAATATAACTTTACAAACACAAGGATGATCAGTGAAGGTTGGTGTGACTCAAGTTAGAATAAAGCAGTAGAGTTTTGAGTAAGTCAAGTTTATGGAAGGCCAGCAAGGACATTGGAGTAGTTGAATCAAGAGGTAACAAAGGATTGGGTTTTAATGGTGGTTACACAGGGGTGGGAGTTTGGAGATTAGTAATGTTATTGAGATGGAAGTAGGTGATCTTTGTGACAGAGGATATGGGGCAGCAGCTAGCTCTGAGTCAGATAGGATGGCAAATTGCTAACAGTTTAGTTTAGCCTCACCCAGCGGCTTGAGTAATTGAGTTGACAGCCAAGCCATGGAGGGGACAGAAGATGATGACTTCTATCTTCTCAGTATTTAGTTGGATGAAAAGACAGAGGAGGGGTTATCTTTGCCCTGACTTTCCATGAACAAAGTCCATAGATCTGATTTTTAGAACATTATAATTGATTGCTTTCTGGCTGGAAAATATACCCATCTGTGTGTTAAATGACTTGGAAGTTGCGAAGTAATGATGCATCAGATGGATATCAATCTCAATATTGGCTGTTAACAAAACTTTTATAATAAATCAACCTAAAAGATTAGTAGAGCTGTTGTTTCAAAGTTTCATGTCTCTACTAGATACGCTGACTTCTGGTGGAATGTAGTTCCACAAGTTCCAGGAACCTTTTTATAAGCTTACAACAGTGAATGTCATGCAGTACCCCTCCAATTAGAACTACCTTTAATCCATGTGTTACATCGATGAGTACATAAATTTACAGAACTGCATGTAAATTTATTAAAATACTCTGGTGGATATGTAAAAATCTTCTGGTTGAGATTTTACAAGAAAAATAAATTCAAATTCAAATTCAAACTAAGCAAATCCATTTGTTGAATTATGCTGGTTAGTAGCTATGTCCCTTGCTGATTCTGTGATTAGAAAGCTGCTTTTATAATTCAGGCTCAGTTAGCTTCAATCAAAGATTAACAAAATGCAGCAGTGTAATCCTTTTTCAGACTTTTAAAAATAATACCAGTTTTTTAGACTGGATGTTGTTTGCCTAGATTACTTATTGTAGTGAGTTCTGCACTCTTAGCAGTCTCACTGTGATTATGTCAGGGTTTTGCTTGACTAGTCTGAGAGGTAGCCTTCCCAATTTTGGCACCAGGTCCCAGTTGTTAGGAAGGAGGATATTGGAAGCTGAGATTGCCGTTGTCATTCCTGATGCTTAGGTCAATGCCGGATAGTTTGCCGGTTTCGTTCCCTTTTATTGACTTTGCAGCAATTGGACACAACCGACCTCTGAAATGGCCTAGCAAGCCCCTCAGTTAAGAGTCAGCCACATTGCTGTGGGTCTGAAGTCATATGTAGGTTAGACCAAGTAAGAACAGCAGACTTTCTTCAACTGGTTGGGTTTTTGCAACAATCAACAATGGTTTTTTGGCCATAATTAGACTCCTAATTACAGGATTTTATTGAATTCAAATTCTGCCATCTGCCATGATAGGATTTGAACCTGGGTTCTCAAAACATTACCCTTGGTCTCTAGATTACTACTCCAGTGACAATATCACGTGCCATCGCCTCCCCAGGTGCATATTCTACTGTATGACCTCAAGTTAATATGTAGATACAATAAATAATTAAAAAGGCTAATGGAATGCTGTACTTTATTTTTTATTTATTATTCACAAATAGGCTTGCATTCGTTCTGTAATGAAGTTACTGTGAAAATCCCCTAGTCGCCACACTCCGGCGCCTGTTCGGGTACACTGAGGGAATTTCGCATGGCTAATCCACCTAAGCTGCACATCTTTGAATTGTGTGAGGAAACCCATGCAGGCACAAAATGTGCAAACTCCACACATAGTGACCAAGCCAGGAGTTGAACCCAGGTCCCTGGCACTGTGAGGCAGCAATGCTAAACATTGAGAGGAATTGAACATAAAAGTAAGGATATTTTACTTCAGTTATACAGGGCATTGGGTGAGCACATTTGGAATACTGTGTGCAATTTTGGTCTCCTTATTTAAGGAAGGATGTAAGTGCATTAGAGGTGGTTCAGAAGAGGTTTACTAGATTGCTACCTGGAAAGCACAGATTGCCTTATGAGGAAAGGTTGCACTTGTTCCTACTGGATTCTAGAAAAGTGAGGGGTGAGTAAGATCCTGGCAGTCGTGAAAAGGTGGATGTGAAAAGGATCTTTGCCTTGTAGGTGAGTCCAGAACAAGGGGCTCTGTTTTAAAATTAGGAATCTTCCTTTTAGGGCAGAGATGAGGAGAATTATTTTTGAGGGTTGAGAGATTTTGGAACTCTATGCCTCAGAGCATGGAAACGGGGCATGAATATTCTTCAGGCAGGGTAGATGCCCCTTGCCCAACAAGAATCTAAGGTTATCAGGGATAGATGGAAATGTGGAATTTGAAATACAAATTGACCAGCCATGATCCTATTGAATGGCAGAGCAGGCTTGAGGGACTCAATTGCCTGCATCTGCTCTGGTTTGTATGTTCATATGTTCAGCCAGTTAGCTTTTGGCAGAAAGAAGGAATAAAGTGAATTGCATACATTTGTTTCTGTAATGCCCCACTTTATAAGGGTCAGTATTTCACTGTTGTTTTGTCTAATAACTCCAGAAATGATGTAGCACCATTAGTGCTAACTAGACCACAACCATATTGACCTTGATGCACTTATTCAACTGGGGTAGGATTGCATGGTGGCATAGTGGTTAGCACTGCTGCCTCCCACACCAGGGGCCTCGGTTCACTTGCAGTCTCGGGTCAGTATGGATTTCCTCCGGGTGCTCTAGTTTCTTGCACAGTCCAAAGATATGCAGGTTAGGTGGATTGGGCATGCTAAGTTGCCCCTTAGCATCAGGGGGATGAGCAGGTAAATACATGGGCTTGTGAGGATAGGGCCTGTTGTCGGTGCAGGCTTGATGGGCCAAATGGCCTCCTTCTACACTGTAGGGATTCTATGCTGACTACTGCCCCCTACTGTACAGTTCATATGCTTTCTTTGGTTTCTGTCTCATATGCAGAGAATACAGAACATTCTTAACCATGTTTGATATCTCTAACCTTATTACCTGTTAGTGACCTTATTTTTAAAAAAAATCAAGGAACCAATGTTTTGAATACGTATATCCTGTCTGAATGTTCCTTCCAGTCTGTGACATGTTGAGGCTAATTGTAACACCCTTACTAATCCCGTTTGAGATCAGTTAACTTCGTACAAACGAGCCTAATCCATCATTGTGGCTGAGCAGCACTCAGTGCAATTACTCTGAATCATGAAGAGGGTTCCAAAGTGGAATTTTCCTCTGCCCTTGTCACCTACTCCACCTGACCACTTAACATTTCAACTCAATCTGATAAACTGTCTCACTATATTCTAAATTCTTTAAATTTTATTAGACACACAAAGCATTACGAAATGCTGGTTCATACTGTTTACTATATTTGAAATGGTAAGTAGTTCAGCTAAAATTACTATAATTGTAAATTAAGTTTATTTGGTTATGACAATGTGCTAATTTCAATATATTTTCTAAAGTACTGTATACAGAGGTTTTATGCAACAATTTCTGTAGAAGTTGTTGATTTCTTTTCATGTCCTCTGTATTGTGTGAAATATTGCTGGTGCAATAGCATTCAAGTTGTGAAAATAGGTCACAATTCTCAGGAGAAAATTTGATTTTGCTTTTCATATACATAGTATATATGCATTAAAGCATAAGCAGTAGGCATGAGCAATGTGCCTTATCAAGCCTGGTTTTCCCTTCAGTAAGATAATGTTCTACTTCCACTCAACTTGTCTCCCCATCCCCATTTTCTTGCTTGTCTTAATGCCTGAAGATCTGTCAATTTCTGCTTTGAGTGTACTTGTCAACTAGGCATCCATCTTCTTAAGAACATAAGAAGTAGGAGCAGGAGTAGGCCATCTAGCCCTTCGAGCCTGCCCCGCCATTCAATAAGATCATGGCTGATCTGAAGTGGCTCAGTTCCACTTTCCCGCTTTCTCCCCATAACCCTTAATTCCCTTGCCTACCAAAAACCTATCTACCCATGACTTAAATATTCTTAGCGAGGTAGCCTCCGCCACTTCAATGGGCAGAGAATCCCAGAGATTCACCACCCTTTGAGTGAAAAAGTTCCTCCTCAACTCCGTTCTAAACTGGCCCCCCCCCCCCCCCCCCCGGCTTATCTTGAGGCTGTGCCCACTAGTCCTGCTGTCCTTTCTGAGCAGGAAGAATCTTTCTACCTCTACCCTATCCATCCCCTTCGTTATCTTATACATCTCTATAAGATCCCCCCTCATCCTTCTAAACTCCAACAAGTACAGACCCGGTCTATTTAGTCTCTCTTCATAGTCCAACCCCCTCACCTCCGGTATCAGCCTTTTTTATCTTGGATAAAAAAGTTTTGAAGTTTCACACCCCAGTGAATGCAAACATTTCTCCTCTCTTCTTATGTCTGGCTCCCTTTCCTAAAACTATGTACCCTATCTCTGTACTCTTTGGCCAGAAAGGGCAATCTCTCAGCATCTACTGTCAAGCTCTCAAAATTGTTTTAACTTGATTGTGTCTCATTCTGCTAAACTCCAAAGAACATAGGCCCATTCTACCCACACTCTCCTCATAAAACAGCCCTCATCTCAGGAATCAATCTAGTGAACCATTATGCACTTGGTATTATCATCTTTTCTGCTTACAGATGCTAAGTAGAATGTAAGCAATTAAAGGGCGGCGCAGTGGTTAGCACTGCTGCCTCACAGTGCCAGGGACCCGGCTTCGATTCCCAGCTTGGGTCAGTGTGTGGAATTTACACGTGTCTGCGTGGGTTTCCTCTAGGAGCTCTGGTTTCCTTCTACAGTCCAAAGATGCGCGGGTTAGGTGGATAGGCCATGTTGATTTGTTCCTTAGTGTCAGGAGGACTAGCCAGGTAAATGCATAGGGTTGTGGGGATGGGGCCCGGGTGGGATTGTGGTTGGTGCAGACTCACTTGCCCGAATGGCCTCCTTCTGCATGGTGGGATTCTATGATTTCAACTTGCCCTAGCAAGGTTTAGAGGCTTTTTTCCCCCCCAGGCTAAACCTGCCCTCAGTTGACGAATTCTGTTAAAGCTTATAAAAGACATAAATGGCATATTCCTGGAGATGGTCCTGGAAGTCCTGAAACACATCTTTTTGAGCACTCCCCCCATGTTCTTAATCAAATAGGAGAGCTTAAAAATTAGGCCAGGATCTAGAGGCAACACGATGCAGCTATGTTTTCCATTTCTAGAACCACTCTAATTGTGCTTGGCTCAGCCTGGAAGGCACTGTCCTTGCCTTCATTGAACCTACTTTTTGTTTAATCAACTCAAAGAAAAATGAGTATCAAAAAGTCTTCTAGGAACTAGAATCCACTATCTTGATGTTTGCATTAGATATTATGATATTGTAATATAGCTATTGTTCAGGATACTCTTGACGTTATGCATATTCTTAGTAGTATTGCGTTTTGTGTTTTACCCATTCATGGGAGATGGGTGTTCTGGCTGGCCAGCATTTATTGCCCATCCCTAGTCGCCAACGGAGGTCAGTTGAGAGCCAACCACATTGCTGTGACTCTGGAGTCATGTGTAGGCTACACTGGGTAAGGACAGCAGATTCCTTCCCTGTTGAACATTAATGAATCAGATGGATCTTTTACGACAATCAACAAAGGTTTCAGGGCCATCAGTAGATTCTTAATTCCAGATATTTATTGAATTCAAATTCACCATCTGCTGTGGTGGGATTTGAACCCCAGTCCTCAACATTAGCTGAGTTTCTGGATTAATAGTCTAGTGATAATACCACTAGACCATAATTTTATGAAGTGGAGCTTGTCATAAACTGTTCACCAATGTACTTTTTCTTTCCTTTCGAAAACAGAGGGAATTCCTCAGGTTTACTACTTTGGCCCTTGTGGAAAATACAATGCCATGGTACTAGAATTGCTGGGACCTAGCTTGGAGGATTTATTTGATCTTTGTGATCGAACGTTTTCCATTAAAACCGTATTAATGATAGCTATACAGTTGGTAAGTACAATTTACCAAATTATTGGTAATTGTTAGTTGGTTTCTGTTTATACAAGCATAAATGAATGAATACTGTACATTATGCTAAATTATGATGTAGTGTGGCACATGTTAAAGCAATGAATTCAGCTGCTAAGTGGTATGCATTCATATTGTATTTTTAACAAGCTATTGGGGTAGGGTCTTAAATTTTTTTTAACGTACAATTATCAGCATATAGATTCTTTGGTACAGACTCGTAAGCAGAAGAGTACATTTTGTAAAATACAGTGTACCACGGTAATAGTGGAATTTAAAGTCGTGAAAGGAAAATGTTTTACTGCATTATTTCAGCCCCAGTATTTAAAGAGAAATATATATAACTGATGTTGTTCCAGTCTCCTTTTGCCCTATTTTAAAATTGTTGACACGAGGCGGCCTGAAAGCTAGCATTTTGTCTCACTGATTATATTGCATGGACTAAGGCTGGAAAAAAGTGAACAGTCAACTGTTTATTCTGAGTATTCTATTACTAACATTTCTAAAGTACTACAAGGATAACCACAAGTGTTCAAGAGGCATGGTAATTTGTAGAATTTCCAATTTAACATCATGGAACTTTTCCTTGTTTGATTTTGTGGGAATGTTACATATCCAGAACTCACTCTTCAAAGAATCCAAAATCATTGAAAGTTTGTTAGTTTCAGTCGTGCCTTTCCAGTTGTTTAAAGTCAGTTTTATTTGAGAAGTAAAATAGTGTTTTAATAAACACTGTCACTGGTCATTTCAGAGACTTGGCAGAAACTAAACTTTTGAGGAACTGTGCAAAAGGATACTTTCTCCCTGTGTCTTAAAACCCCAGAGCTCTCTGGGATGGGATGTTATGTTTCTATGACCCTTGGAGAACATAATTCATTTCTGTTATAGCTAAAGGTGTATATATCTTCCAGACAGTTTCCTTGCTCACCTCCAAATAAATTGTTCAAGTGAAATTTGAAAGAATTGGGTGTTGCAGCTGCTACCTTAAGCTCGTGTGTCCCAATTTTTGTTTTACTCTTTGTAAACTGATGAAAATCAGTGCTCTCTCTTTTCTGTCTGAGAGAATTCCTCAGTTTGAGTGACTGCTCAGTTCTTGTTGACTTCATTCTTCCCAGATGTTAGAGATGCCTTGGGGCTGGTACTAGGGTACCATGTTATAATAGGAGACATGATGGAGGTTGCTAGATCTTTGTGAGCAGCATTTTTTCAAGGTCAGAGTGAGTACCATCCTCTTGCCACTGACTGCAAAATCCATGTTGCTAATTTGTATTGTTTGACGATAGCTCTGTAACTGATATCAGCTGAGCATCTCTTTCTCATCCAAATTAGCAAGTCTCCGAGGAAATAATTTTTTTTAAAAAGCCCTGATGGTAAGGTAGGATCTTAAATGTGTAATTATAACTCTTGTTTTTAAAGTGGCATGGAGACAATATAGTCTTTAGGCAGCATGGTGGCACAGCGTTGTCTCAACACCAGGGACCCTGGTTCAATCCCCAGCTTGGATCACTGTTTATGTGGAGTTTGCACATTCTCCCCATGTCTGCATGGGTTTCCTTCAGGTGCTCCAGTTTCCTCCCGTAGTCCAAAGATGTGCGGGTTAGGTGGTTTGGCTATGTTAAATTGCCCCTTAGTGTCAGGGGGCTAGCTAGGGTAAATGTGTGAGGTTATGGGGATAGGCCTGTGTGGGATTGTTGTTGTGCAGACTCGATGGACTGAATGGCTCTTTCTGAACTGTAGGATTCTATGAAAACACAGAAGCATCTTATTACTCCAAATTCATAAATGAGCTGGAACTTGTCTGACGTGCATCTCAAACTATAATTAAAGAACTGCTTATTCACATACATATTCATAAGTCTCTATATTGCTATTTGCTTAAGCTTGTATTTGTAACAACTGAGTAGTGCAATTGTTCAGTTAGTGGGCTTCCAGCTCTCAAGCCTGTTCAAATCCAGCCATGAATGATGAGAGGATTCTCCTTTAGTAGGCTGCAACAGCCTATTGTGAAGTGACTTTGGACAATTTTAATCCTCTGCTTCCCAGTGGACATGAGCATAAAGCACAAGGCTGAAAATTGTGAACCTCACCAACATTGCAGGATAACTTGTGTGAAAAATGGAAAATCTGTCATACTGATGCAGCAGAGGGTGCTCTTAGAGTGGGACAGAGGCATTTTAATCCCAAGCAGAGTTCAGTTTGATCAAAAACAGAAAATGCTGGAAAATCTCAGCAAGTCTGGCAGCATCTGTGGAGAGAATATAGAGCCAACGTTTCAAGTCAGGATGACCCTTTGTCAGAAACATTGGCTCTATTCTCTCTCCATTGGTGCTGTCAAACCTGCTGAGATTTCCAGCAGTTTTTGTTTCGGATTCCAGCATCCACAGTATTTTGCCTTTATCTTAGAATAAGTTGTATCCTGTTTCTTAAAAGTATGATGGAGAATCTGAGGCTTTTATAAAAAAAAACTGTACAAGCTGTACAGAGACTGCAAGCCAGAGAATTGGAGCATGAAGAAAAAAGTTGTAAGAGACAGTTTTCAGTATTAATCTTAACTATTACTTTAAAGTTGTTCTAGTTTATTTGATGGTATCACTTATGAACTTGAAGTTGCTGCGCAATTTTGATTTAACTTGAGTGTTGAAGTAACTGCGTAATCCACATTGTTACCTTGTCTTTTCAGATTACAAGGATGGAATTTGTACACAGCAAAAGTTTAATATACAGAGATGTTAAACCAGAGAATTTCTTAGTTGGTCGTCCAGGGAGCAAACGGCAACATACCATTCACATCATAGACTTTGGCCTTGCCAAGGAATACATTGATCCAGAGACCAAAAAGCACATCCCTTACCGTGAGCACAAGAGCTTAACCGGGACAGCACGATATATGAGCATAAACACACACCTAGGCAAAGGTAATTTCTTGCTGGTATGATTTGAAAGGGAAATACTGATTTATGAAGAAGCTTCATTTCTATGTGCCTTCTGAGAAGTGACTGGGAGTTGTTCTGCATGTTTCACAACACTGCTTTGTACTTCAAGATATCATCTATTGCTAACTTCAGTGATTGCTTTACAAGACTTTTTGTTGATTACTTTTATATCCCTTTGGCTATAGAATGTATTTAAAGGATTCTAGACAATTTAGGGAGGCATATGGATAGCACTGCTGCCTCACAGGACCAGGAACCTAGGTTCAATTCCTGGCTTGGGTCACTATCTATGCGGAACCTTCAGGTTTTTCCCATGCCTGCATGGGTTTCCTCCCATAATCCAGAAATGTGCAGGTTAGGTGGATTGGTCATGATAAATTCTCCCTTTAGTGTTGGGGATTAGCAGAGTAAATGCATGGAGTTAGGGAAATAGGGCCTGTATGGGATTGTGGTTGGTGCAGACTTGATGGGCTGAGTGGCTTCCTTCTGCACTGTAGGATTCTATCACTGTTTATAGCTTTTAATATAATGAAATGTCCCAAGGTACTGCATTGGAGCATTATAAACCAAAGGATGATACTGAGCTTATTTGTTAGGGATTACTCAAGATCAGTGTTTACAGCGGATTGTTGTTGAGAATGGGTCAATTGATCCACACGTTTTTTTGCACAAATTGATTATCCAACTCATCAAGCATAAACCTATGGCTAAAATTGGGTAGAGGAAAACGATCGAGTCCCTTTAGCAACTTTTTGCTTGTAAAACCATCCTGGTCAGCTGATCCTACTTTTTGTAAGGCCTTGTTCAAAACTCCTTTCCTCCTTCCATTAATATCAGACATCATATTCTCACCAAAAGTAAAGCTTTGTCCTACCATTTGTATTCTCACAGTGTAATTCTTAACTAGTTGTGAAAATAATTGTGTTGAAACTACTTGCAGTTGTATTCTAGTGGAATCTGTCATCTTGACCTTCAGCTAGTACTAATTTTATTGTTAATGAGCCTGGTTTATGCCACATGGCCTGAGGTTTGTTTTATTTAGTGTTACGAGGGAGGGTTTGTGATACCTCCAGTGAGAAAGTTACAGTGACATGGATTACAAGGGTTTGATTTTGCAGTGCTAATATTACCAGACATTGTTGTGTAAGGTGACATATTGGTTAATGGGATATTCATTTAATCCATGAATTTCCAGTTGATTTGAGGACTGCGTATGATTTCAGTAGGAAAATAGTTTTGTGTGCACTGGAATCAAAAGTTCAAATGACGTTGTAGTTTTAAAATGTTTGTAACTGATTATCTCCCTCTTCCTCCTCCTCATATCCCAACAAAAACATAGTTATATAAATCTATCTGAAAAATGCAATGTCGCTTAGTCAAATGGCTAAACTACACGTTGTGGAATTTGACATCTTGGATGTTAACTTTGCTGAGATAAGTTTTACTTATGTTCTTATTTTCTTCATAGAACAAAGTCGAAGGGATGACCTCGAAGCACTAGGGCACATGTTTATGTACTTCCTGCGTGGTAGTTTGCCTTGGCAAGGTCTAAAGGTGAGTGGAACTCCAGTCTGATGGGTTTACACCATCCATGCAAGTAAGCGATCTTTTCTATTATATGCCCCATTACACTTAGAAAATTCAGTAGTAAGATTTGTTAATGGAGATGATGCTTTAAATCATTTTTGCAGTCAATTCCTGTTTTATATACTTGTCTCACTTTTCATGTTATATTGCTGAGTGATTGATTGTATCATTGTAAAACTAAAGGGATTAATCTCGGCATGAACATTTTGGCTCAAGTTCCAGGGAAGAGAAATTGAATATGAATGAGTAAGATGGTCCTCCTTTGTTCCATTTCTGAAAGGCTAAATTGATTTGTGTCACTCCACTAGGGGGAGTACTTCCTGCACATCTGTAGAGGCAGTGGCCACAATGTTGGCCAAGTGCACAAATGCAACTATTCCTGACACGTTTTGAGTCGATGGCAGAAGTTAGTGTTTCTAAATTGCTTTTTTCTTTCTTTGGGTGTGCTAGGCTGGTACAGACAAGGAGATGAGCAAATGAGCGTCTTTCAAAGTACTGATGTTAAGCTTCTCGCTAAGAACTATGCAGGGCTGAGTTACCTTCCAGTTTCTCTCTCATTCTGAAGTGGCTAGCTTCCATTTGGCATCACCCTGCCAAAATAGAGGGAAATCTAAAATTCTGGATGGAAACCTTGCTTGGGGGGAGTTCCAAGCATGGGAATCAATTTGCCATCAGCTACTCTAACATCGCATTTTATTTTCATGGCTAAAGGTAAAATATTGCAGAAGCTGGAATCTGAAACAAAAACAGAAAATGCTGGAAAGTCTCAGCAGGTCCGATAACATCTGTGGAGAGAGAATAGAGACAGCATTTCGAGTTTGGATGACCCTTTGTCGTCCAGACTCGAAACATTGACTCTTTCTTCTCCACAGATGCTGTCAGATGTGCTAAGATTTTCCAGTATTTTCTGTTTGTTATTTTAATGGCTGTTGCTCCCAGTTTTTTTTCGGTATGTTGTATTCTTATCAATCTGAACTTTGTCCAGAATTAAGTATAACTGACTTTTCTCAAACTAAAAATCAATGCAGACTTTTAATCAACATTTTTTTAAATGATCTCTCTGTTGAACAATTTGAGAATGCGAAAATGAGTTGCAAATCCTTTAATCCGATTGCATTTAAAGCATTGATTACACTCTCCAACACATGCACATTGCTAAAGAGACTCTTTTTAGGACTGCTCAGAAGGCAAGTGAGCAAATAGCTTTCAAAAACCTGAAAATCAGAAGAATTAGTTGAGCTTTCAAATCTTTGTTTTTTAAATCTAGTCACCATTTTCAAAAGAACACCATTAGATTCTTTAATATCCATTCTTAATGGCTATTGTAGCTATATGCTCTTATTAATGTGTTCTGTTCAAAATTAAATGTCCCATTCCTCTATCCCATCTGATAATATATGCTTCGACTAATTAAGTATCTACATGCCGACCCATGTTCTCTGGATTATCAGTTTAGGCCTATGGATTTACTCCTCCAGTAATATGACCACCATGCTGTCACATCTAATCAGCTGGAAAATGTCAGGTAACATTTGCATGTAACACCAAAGGTCGGTAGCCGTGTCAACATAATAATCCAACCAACACCTGAACTTTGGAGCTACCGTTACCTGAGTCTCCCAGCATCAACATCTTGGGAGTTGCTGTTGATCAGAAGCTTCTTGGTCCAGCCACATCAACACCAAGGGTAGAATGACCTGTGGTTAATGCTCTGACCTTTCAAAAGTCTTTCTCTACAAGATGCAAGTCAGGGTATGATGGCATTCTCATCACTTGCCTTGATGCAGCTGCAATAACATTTAAGTATCAACAATATCCTGGGGAGAACAGCCCATTTTGCTTGGCACCTGACTGAATGTAATCATAAAATCTCTGCAGTGCTATATGAGGCCATTTGGTCCATGAAGCCTGCACTAATTCCCCTAACCTATACATCTTTGGGCATTAAGGGGCAACTTAGCCTGGCCAATCCACCTAACCTGACATCTGTGGACTGAGGAAATCTGTCCACAGTCTCTCCAAGATTAGAATAGAACCTGGGCCCCTGCTTCTGTGAGGCAGCAGTGCTGACCACTGTGCTGCTCATATCTGCCCCCTCCAACACAGATATTGTAACGGCATCAAGCACTGTAGTAATAACTAAGCAACTATCCAGCCCTGAACCATTATCAAAACCAAGATCAACAATGTCATGGGAACACTATCTCCAAATTGCACCCAGTCTTAACTTGTGAATACTTAATTCCATGTTGTCACTGGATGTAAGCCCAGGAATTCTCTACCACCGCAGGGGCATCACCATAATGTGCATTGTAGAAATTCAAGACGAAGATCCCCATTTCCTTTTTGGAGCAACAGAAGATGGGCAATAATTCAGAATCAACAGTTTTGCCTTGTTTTGAAACCAGTTGTTTAAATATCAGATGCTTGTGCTATCCCTTCAGACCCCTCTAGTAGCCCAGTGCTGCTTGGATTGCCAGAAGTGAATGTTTGTTTTACAGTCTCTATCGTATGTTAATTGTCATTTTGAGAGAAGAAACTTCCTCTTCCCTCTTTATTTTGAAATAAATGTGTCTATTCCTTACCCTGATATTGTGCTAGTTATTAAGATTTCCTTCCAGGTTCAAAGTCATTCATGCCACAGGGTTTAGAAGCCGGCTTGTGGTATTTGATAAGATCATGGCTAATATGTGGTCTTAATGCCACTTTCCTGTTTGCCCCCTCCCTTCAGTCTCTTATCCATCAAAAATCTATCTAATTTGGTCTTGAATAAATTCATTGACCCAACCTCTGCTTCTTTTTGGGAAAAATAATAGAGCATACTAACTTCCCTCCTGAGAGAACAAAAAAGTCCTAATTACTGTCGTAAAAAGAGGACCTTTTTATTTTAAAAATGCATTGCCTACTTCTCGTCTTCCCCATAAGAGAAAACATCCTCCAGGTATCTGTCCTGTCTGGCTCCTGAGGACTTTCATGTTTCAATAAGATCACCTCTCTAAAAATCTAATGCTGCAGACCCAACCTGTTCAACTTTGCTTCATAAGCTAAAACCCCTCATCCCAGCAATGAGTCAAATGAACCTTAACTGAACTGTTTCTACTTATTTATGGCAAACTGTCTCTTCAGTCATTTACTATTTTCCTGCTGGACGGTTGAAATGATTAGGTGAAGTTTAGAATCTCCTCGTGTTAAAATCTGTCCCATTGCCTTCACTATTCTTAACTAATTTGGTTCACTTCCTGTGCTTTCATGAATGTATTTGCACTGTTCAGTAGTTCACTAAATTCATTTTCATGTTCTTCTGAAATTAGTTACAGTATTCCATAATTCCCCTTTGTTATTACTGAAATAATTTACCATTCCTTAGTTCTTTTATTCTGTTCACATTTTAAAAAGAACATTTTTTTTTTAAAAAGGTGAATGAGTTTCTAACTTGCCTCGGTATCCGAATTCTCTCCATTTATAAAGAGTTTTCCCATATTAGTGAAATTCATGTAAAATAATCAACTCGTCCTGCAAGTTCATTGTCAAATATTTGTTGTAAAGTACACTGCAACATTATGAACTGTTGCCCTATAACTGGTCTTGTTTAAATAACCACCATTGTTGTAAAAGTTGAGTAGCCACCAATTGTCATTTTACACATTCTTTATTATACTTGCCCTGCGAGACAGCGGATCTTGTGCATAGTGTTGTTTAACTGTCAATATTAATATATTTGCTTCAAGCAGGATAGTGTTCGCATTAAACAGACTTGAGGAACATTCTGCAAGCACTTGTTTGCCAACATTGCCAAAATGAATTTCTAGTCTTGTGGATGGAATAGCTAAAGATACCTAGTAAAGTTCAAAATTACCTATCTTAATAGTTATCCACCATCTCTTAAACACCTTCTGAAAAGTGTATATTTCATATAGATTTTACACTACTGTGTCTTGCTTTTAGTCATCACAATTCAGATGTTGCACTTGTGACAGTAATGATAATAACTCAGTCCAGTGACTGAGTAATGCAACGGAAGATCTTGTTTAATATAAAAATTTGGAAGTGTTCTATTAATTTTAACTTGTTATGTCTAATTATACTTATAATTGCCTTCTGTCTGTTACAGGCTGACACACTAAAAGAAAGATATCAGAAAATAGGTGACACCAAACGAGCTACCCCAATTGAAGTCTTATGTGACAACTTCCCAGGTTTGCATCCTTTATAGCTTGTTAGATCTAATGTAATCTCTACAAAGAATGAAAAGTCCTGCTTCTCTGTCGTCTGTGTTTCAAATATGATGAACTTCTCTGAAGTGTTATCACCGTAGTTAATAGGGAACGCACAGTTATTATGTCTGTAGTAAACAAGAATGTCATTAAAACCAGTTATTCTATATTTTGTTTGAGAGCAATGTTTCCCGAGGCATCAGCGTTTTGTCCTCGAGTTGACCACTCTTCAATTCAGTGTCTCATTCAAAGGGTGGTAGGAGTGTCATGGGAACAGGGATAGGCCATTTAGCCTCCTGAGCCTGTTCCAACATTCAATTTGATCATGGTAGATTTATGCTTTCGTTTTGACATTTTCAATTGACCAAGTCTCAACAATTGTTTTTTGGGGTGGTTGGGACGCAGTGAAGAGAATTGCTTCTTGACATCACTGCTCGATAATCTAAGTTTAAAATTAAAGTTATGTCCCCTTATTCTAGACTCTCGCCAGAGGAAGTAGTTTCTATTACTTTATTCCTTTAAATTCCTTGATCATGTTAAACACCTCAATTCAATCCACTCTTTTTTTTATGCAAAGGGAATAGAATTGATCAGAATTTAACCTATTTAGCTTTGCTATAATTCCATGCGACACCTTCTCTAAGGCCAGTAGCCTCCTGAGGTGCATGCTCAGAGTTAAACACACTTCCAGATACAGTCCAAGGAGAACATTATACAACTGTAGTATAACTTGCACTCCTTTGTAGTCCAGCCGTCTTTGAGATAGTCTTTCCAGCTATCTGTATGTGTCCACCAACTTTGTGATTTCTGTGCTTAGGAACCCCTAAATTTTTCTTGTCTACATAGTTTCAGCTTGTTACAGTTTAGAAAACACTTTATATCTTTTGGATCCAAAATGGATGACTTCACGTTTACCAAAATTGTATTTGATCTGCCACAAATTGGTCCACTTACTTAATCTATCTGTGCTCCTTTGCAATTTTCTGGCCCTATCTGCACATTTGGCTACCTATGACAAACTTGGATATTTAACTCTGTTCCTTGCTCTAATCTGTTGATATAGTGGAAAACTGAAGGAACACCACTAATTGCATTCTTAATGTGAACATTCTCAGCCTTTTTACCAGTTTCTAATCTATGTCAATGCAATGCCTCCAATACCATGCACTTTCATTTGTACTAATATTCTCTTGCCTGAAATGCATCTGGACATCCATAATGGATGTTATTTATAGACATTCTCTTATCTAAAATATTAGTAAAGTCCTCTAAAGATTCAGTTAGGTTGCATAGATTTGAGCTCCCTTTATAAATCCATATTGACTCACTCTCATCAGTTCCTATTGGATCTCGTGCTCAGTCTCTCAGTCAGCCTAAGTTATGCGGTCAGATCCTGGAATACGACTTGGACTGTCAACTAGTGACTCTGGTGTGAGAGTGTCACCAAGGTGAACCTAGCAAACATTGCAAGCTTTGTTTATTGTTCCTTTTGAATTACTATGTAGACTTAGCAGACTGTAAGAGTAAATGTTACCTGTGGTTAGTATCATTCCCTGAATATTTTCATTTCTAGATAAAGATGAAATAAATACACTTGAGGTGTGCTTAAGACTGATGGAATGTGTCCTTTTAGAAAGTGAAAAGGTGGAAAATGAGTTTCATTTGACTTCAGGACAAACTAAGCAGTAAGATTAGAACATGCTCTCTGAAGGCATCCGTTGCGCATCACTTTCGGTGTCCTGCTTCATTTTTAACTGGTGAAAAGGATGGATGAATAGATGAAATAGGGCTCGGTAGAATGTAGCTGAGACGCAGCTGAATAAGAATGGTCTGTTGATTGTTTATTCCAAGAATGTTTTTTCTCATTAGGGCTATTTATAAATATAATGAGGTGTAAAATTTCAATTTAATTTTTTTTTTGGTAGAAGAAATGGCAACGTACCTCCGCTATGTACGAAGACTTGATTTTTTTGAGAAACCAGACTATGAATACCTGCGGAAACTCTTCACGGATTTGTTTGATAGAAATGGCTTTGTGTTCGATTATGAATATGACTGGGTTGGCAAACCACTAGTAAGTATTCCACAAATTTTCAATGGGCTTTCAAACGTGACAAAGTTGTCTTGTGCTCTGAATCATTAAGAAAATAGGGAGTTGTTTAATATGTGACAGCTAGTAAAGAAAACTCATCATAGTTTCAATATCTGATTGGTTTTCACTGTTCACTTCTATTGTGGCTCAGGTTGGAAAGCAGCTGAGACATGCAGAACAGGAAGTTCCCAGGTATAACCCGGTCTTTGCTAGGATAGCTAATTTCAGCCAGGGTAAAGGGGAAGACACTTTCATTTACCTCCTGTGCCTTTTTAGTTAGAGTGGGAGGTCACCCAAGGTTTCTCGTTCTCAATCATTATTGAGTAAATCCTTGCTCCTGTGTACATCCGGTTGCAGCCCTTTTCATTTTAATAATCTGCTGGCACTTACTGTCTACACCCATTATTATGAAGATTTCTTAACTTGGCAATGCACCAGGGAACAATCAGTATGCATAGAAATATAAGCAGCAAGAGCTGGTGCCTCCAGGAAATGGATTTTTGAAAATGAACACATAATGTCCTCCTGTATAAATCTTAGAATCCCTACAGTGCAGAAGAAGGCCATTTGGCCCATCAAGCCTGCACTGACAACAATCCCACCCAGGCCCCCTCCCTCTAACCCCACGTATTTACCTTGCTAGACCTGTCACTAAGGGGCAATTTATCATGGCCAAATCAACCGTTGGAGTGTGGGGAGGAAACCCACGCAGACACAAGAAGAATTGTAACCCGAGGCCGGAATTGAACCTGGGTCCCTGACACTGAGAGGTGGCAGTGTTAACCATTGTGCTGCCTTGCAGATTTGCTAGCATGCAAGTTTTCTGCTATGGAAAGGTGAAAAACTTTTATTTGTTGAACTTTAATTAGACATCCACTTATTTAACAAGTGCTGTGTGGTTTAACGCGACAATAAGTGGGAGGGCAGCCGCTGGCTTAAGTGGCTATTATAGTATTACCTGTGGGCCAGGAGGAGCACGAGAGCAGCTTCCTCCCCCACCTCCTTCCCCAAGGTTATCATCCGCCTCCCCTTCCTCATTCCTGTGCTGTGATTGCAGAACAGCTTATCCACAAAACCTGTCCCACATGATGTCCAGGAGATCGCATGCATCAAGTCTTATACAGAAAGACACTTATAATGTAGCCTCTGCCCCATGTGTGAATGATCCAGCTCCCTCTTTGAGGGTATGATGGGTGTCAGCACTGACCACACCAAATGGCAGTGAGTGTTCGAGGCACACTGTTGTCTGGGAAAAGAAAAACTACTTAACTAGTCTATTCCTATTCTGTGTAGTCTAAACTTATTTTCCTTCGCCCTTCCAAATCAGTTTAAACTGGAATAATCTACCCACAGGGTTGCCAAGCCCTTTAATTACAGTATAGAACGCTATAGATCAAGACCTATTAAAGTCAAAAGACCTTGCACCTGTCAGAGTAGCTCAAATTCTTTTAAGCTAGAAATCATTTTTGTCGTTCTCCTCTGGCCGTTTCCCAAAGCCATCACACTCTAATTTGCCATTTTCTACCTGTGTTGCTGAAATTTGAAAGAGTGCAAAAGATTAATCCTTTCTTTTCTACTTGGTACTATTTAGCTGCTGTAAATTCCATTCTCTTACATCCCCCTTGAAAGCTAGCGTCCCAGCTTTCGTTACAATCTACTTCCTGAATGTTAGGGCCAAACCTTGTTGCTCTTTCCTGTAGCGTTTCTTGGTTTTGGCTCTTGCTCTGGCGATGGGGTCTGCGTGCTGTATTCAAGGGGTGGCCTAACTACAGCACATGATTGACACAAACCATTAAATTGGCAATACAATTTTCAACACTTCATGCAGTTCTGCAGTGCAGGGAGTGGACAGTCAGTGTCATCCCTATTATTACCTTCAGCTCAATTTCAGCTTTTGTCCTAACTGATTCAACACCATTCATTGTTTCCCATTTTTGTGTTCGGTGGCACTGTGATTTAGCAGTGCTGCCTCACAGTGCCAGGAATCTAGTTCAATTCTGGTCTTGGGTGACTGGAGTTTGCACATTCTCCTGGTTTCCTCCAACAATCGAAAGATGTGCAGGTTAGGTGGATTGACATGCTAAAATTGCCCATTAGTGTCCCATGATGTGTTGGTTAGATGGATTAGCAATAATGTGTGGAATTACAGGGAGATGGCCTGGGTTAGACACTCTGTCAGAGAGCTGGTGTGGACTTGATGGGCCAAATGGCCTCCTTCTGCGCTGTAAGGATTCTGATTTTTTTTTACTATTTAACACCTGCAATTTATCTGCATTGAATTTTATCTTCCATATTTCTCCTTTCTAATGAGTAACTGCGTGACGTGGGGCAGTACTGAACACTGCAAACTGAATAGATCTGAAGGTTGATTACAAGTCTCTGGCAAATGAGGAGGTTAATCTTTCAATTAGCATTCATGTCCTCAGGCAAACACAAATTTGCCCGAAGTTCTCACTCCTGCTTGCACCTGCTATAGAGTATGGATTTATTGATGTCTGTCAAGGAAAAACCCTTGGCTGTGATATATCTGTTTGTAGCATATCCGCACTTACTGTCTAAGCTTGTGTGAAGAATGACCACTTGAGTGGCTCCCAGAGAATTTGGGCTGCTAACTTTGAGTAGGGGAATGAGTGAACAATTGGGAAGAATGAAAAGGTGTTGAGTGATAATGTATTGAATAGAGTCAGAGACTGGGGTGGGTAGGAAATATAGTGCAAAGGTTAACATTAATTATGATAATAGTTTAAATCATCGGTGTTGATATCATGTGACAACAGAGCCTACTAAGGAATGGTTCTTTTTTTTAATTCATTGGACATGGGTGTCACTGGCTGTCCAGCATTTATTGCCATCCCTAGTTGCCCGAGGGCAGTTAAAAATCAACCACATTGCTGTGGCTCTGGAGTCACATGTAGGCCAAACTAGGTAAGGATAGCAGATTTCCTGCCCAAAACGACACAAGTGAACAAGATGGGTTTTTCTAACAATGATTTCATGGTCACCAGTAGATTCTTAATTCCAGATTTCTTTTATTGAATTCAAATTTCACTACCTGCCATGGTGGGATTCGAACCCCAGTCCCCAGAACATTAGCTGAGTTTCTGGGTTAATAGTCTGGTGATATACCACTAGGCCATTGCTTTCTGTGTGAAGCCTCGTGCTATGCTTGTCCTGCATAGAGTTAGAATGTAAACCAAGAACAACCCAAGCTAAGACCCACAACAATAGCAGAAAAGGGAGTTCTTTTAAATGCAATTTTTTTCATTAATTTCAGCCAACTCCTATTGGTTCAATCCATGCTGACATACCACTCTCGCCACCCAACCGTGATAAAGCACCACAACAAACCAAACAGGTAAGAACTTGGTGAATGTTTTCCTCATAACTGTACATAGGACCTTCCACAAAGTGATCTTAATGTTCATGAATTCAGGAATTTAGTAAGTATATCTACTACAGCCTGATAACTCTACTATTATGTGAATGTTTGATATCAGTGCATTAAAAATGTGCAGTATACGTCATGGTTTCCACCAGCAACTGTGGTTTTGCCAGTTTGAACTTTGCATGCTTAATGACGTACAGTAAACTACTTTGAAATCTTGAAGCCCCAAATCTTAATTCTTATGTTAATGTACTGCTTTCATAATAGTATACCAGGATATAGTAATGTAGCAGTGGAGGATAATATCACAGCTGCTGGTGGACCTGTGGTAACTTGAGTTGAGAGTTCAATCCCAACATAGTGCATTGCAAAGATAAATTCCTTTCTTATTTTGTTGGCTTGTAATAGAAAAGTCTGACCACAAATGTTGCTGAATTGTCACAAAATCTCAACCAGTTAGTACTTTTTTGGGGGAAGGGAATCTGTCACTCCCACCTGGCCTAATCTATATGTGTCTTCAGTTCCAAATCTTGGGTTAACTGAATTGTAAAAGAATTGCTCAAGATAAATGCTCACAAGCAACACCTTGGGATGAGTAATGAATTGAGGCTAGCCAGTATTTTGCTCATCCAGTGAATAAATACTTGTTTTAAGGCATTTATGTTGCATTTGATTTTCATTTAGGACCATTCCATCAATATGTGCTTGGTACAAAGTTTATTTGTATTGCGGTTCAGTCATCTGGCAAAATACTGGTGCCTTACAAGGAGCTTTGCTCATATGTGAGCCACTATATTAGAATGGGATCTAATCCAGGAAACAGAAATTATGACAGACAACTAAAATTGTGCAGTGGAACAGGATAAGCTCAGACATGTTTATTACTGTGCAGTAGGGAATTCCATATATAGTAACAAAAGTTGTATTGGGTCAAATTAATAAACACTACTTCCAAATTTAATACTTGAATCTTTGCTGGCAGGAGAGTGGAGCTGAGCCCGTGATCTTATTGAATGGCAGAGCAGGCTCAGTGGTCAAATAGCTGCCTTATGTTCTTACGCTCATTGAAACCTATAAGTATTTACACGCTATGGTTCTGATAAACAGCTATGTTTCAATTGATGATGTATTGTAACTTGTAGTCTGCATTCCACTGAAATTTGCATAGGTTCACTTACCTACCGTTGGCATATACTTTGTCCCATCAGCATGCAACATTCGACTATGGTTTCTCCAACAGGCTGTTTGATGATTAAGACTTAGTGGGTTGCATTACATGACTGTAACATGTTATACTTCTTACCTTCTACCCACTGCCATAAATTGTCCATACTCTATCGTTTTATGGTTGTTGTATCATGCTTGCAACATGCTTTATTTTGAGGAAGTTGGGTATTATGAGAGAACTGTGCTGTGTAAATGCCATTTCCACCATTTACTTTCTTGGTGCATGTGTGGTGAAATGATTACCTGTGATCTTGACTCTGAAAACTTATCTCTGTGCAAAGAGGCAATTTGCATTCCACAGTTGAATACTTTGTACTTGCTAATATTTCCTTTGGCTGCTTAGTAGCCTGCTGTGGAATACCTCACTTATTACTCTTATAAAGAATTCCTTTGTGACTCAAGACTACAATGCAAAGTTCTATAGGAATGCAACTTGTGAAGAGGGCACAGAGACTGCAAAGTTATGTAGACAAGTTAAAATGTGTGGGTAACAAAGTGGCCAGAAGGGAGGGGTCATAAAATGTGGCTCTAAGAATAGAAAAGCAGAATTGCTTTTTTTTTTAAAAGGTGTGTCAAACTTGGAAATGCTCTGAGAGACTTAGGTGTACTGATCCAACAAGCAGAAAAGTTAGCATTCAGGTACAGCAAATAATCAGGAAAGCAAATAGCATGTTGGCCTTTATTGTAAGGGGACTGGAATACTAGAATAAAGGAGTTGAGTCTTTGGTATGACCACATCTTTAAAAAAAACTGTGCCGTTTGGTCTCCTGATTGGGGAAAAAAAATGTACTTTGTTTTGGAGGTAGTACAACAACGTTTCACCAAATTAGTCTCTGGGATGAAAGGGTTATCCTATGACAGGCTGAGTAAATTAGGCCTATGTTCTCTGGAGCTTAGAAGAATTGGAGGTGATCTCATTGAAACATTTGAGATCAAATGACTTGACAGGATAAATGCTAAGAGGTTGTTTCCCTTGGCAGGGGAAAAGGGGATGCTGTTTCAGAATAAAGGGCTGATCATTTAGGACTGAGATGAGGAGAGATTGTTTTTCAGTGATAGGGTTGTAAATCTTTAGAATTCTTTACACCATTGCTGCATGCTTTTAAGGCCGAGACACAGATTTTTGGTGTCTGAGGCAATCGAGGGATATGGGAAGCAGGCGGAAAGGTGGAGTTAATACCCAAGGTCAGCCATGATGGTAATGAATGGTGGTGCAAACTCAGTAGGCCTAATAGTCTCCTCCAGCTACTGTCCCTGATGTTCTTATTCTGTCACCCATCTAATACCTCTCATTCATGGAAGCAATAGTTTTCGTGACTTCTGTGTTTGAGCATTTCTGTAGTGGTTGTAACTCATTTTGAACTTTAACAGGAAAGCAATGCATCCATGAAATGTAAAAAACTCCAGAGGAAGAATAAACTCCCAGGTTTTGCCTTCTTGGTCTTTCAGCTGCAGATTTGTATTTTTGTGAACATTACTGCAGGATATGTCAAGCATTAACAGAAGCAAAACTTTCACTGCTTGGCAACACTCGTTTAGCACCTGATGTGAATTTTCTGCTTACTTCAAATATGCATAATAATAAGTGCAAATGATGTCTTGCATGTAGCTTTAACATTAATCTTGGTAGCAACAGCTTTAATGCAGTTATCTTTTTAGTATTTTGGGTCAGAGAATATCATTCCTGTGTTGGAGTTGAGTGAAGTCAAGCTTGTGGTTTCTAAACCATCTTGTATGGATAATAGGCTTTCCTGCTTTTATTTACATTTTCATTGGGCAGGAAGGATCCATCCAAACACTTGTTGAGAGGTCAGCTGAAATTGGCTTATTATGTATGGGTATAACTAAGTGGTAATGTGAAGCCCCCTTATTATAGCTCACAATGTGCTCCAATTTTAAGTAGCATTTAAACAGGTTTAAAATGTAGATTAATTTTGTTTGTACTCCAGCTGTATACAACTGTAAACCCAGTTTTCTAGCCACTATAACTTCGGGCCAGAAAAGCTAAATGGTTGAGTGAAAAGCGGTTAACTACAGATGATCATGAAATATTGAAAATAGCTGCAGCTTAAGCCATAATGTTTCAAAATCGCTTCAACTTTATCTGTTTCTTTTCGTAAATCATGCATGAAACCATTGAGTGTGTTTCCTCGGTGTGACACAAGTCGCAAAGAGAAATCTGGCATTCAATATCATCGAAATGAGTTCAAATTGATTCAGTCACCTTGAAGCAGTGACCTTGGCCTTAAAGCCTCTTGTTCGGGCTGTTTTTCAGATGTAAGCTGGATGGTTGCCTTTTGAGTTCACAGCTCAAAACCTGTAAGCAAGAAAAATGTTTGAATGAGAAATGAGTTTCAAAAGGGACAAGAGGCTAAAGAAATAATGGGCAGCGTAGGTGTGAAATTCAAAGTAAGAAAAGAATTGCCATTTTCCAACAATGTTCCATTTGACTGTATTATGATAAACTCGAGGAGATGACACCTAATAAAAGAGAGGTGAAGAAGCTGGAGTTCAAATCAAGAAATAGCTTATTAGCTTTATTTTCAATCCTTAAGTCATTTTAATTCAATTCAGTATCTGTCCTGGTTCAGAGCAGAGTTGAGTATAAATGTCAAATTCATATCCAGGTTGGATCTACATTGAAATTATTGCACTTAACCAAAACATTAAACTTATAAAAACTTAGTGGGCTATCAGTTTTTTTAAAAATCTGAACTTGAATCTGTTCAATCAAAATGCTTTGAAAGTTACCCTGTTAAGCCGATCGTTTGTTTTCTGAATGCATTTGCAACTTGATTGGAAGATGCTTTCACAGTTGTAAAATAACATCCTTTTGCAATGTATAAGGAACATAGTAACAACAATTTACAACAGAAGGTATTTATGTGATGGCACAATGGTTAGCACTGCTGCCTCAAAGTACCAGGGACCTGGTTCAATTCTGGCTTTGGGTGACTGTGTGGAGTTTGCAGGTTCTCTCCATGTCTGTGTGGCTTTCCTCCAGGTGCTCTGGCTTCCTCCCACAATCCAAAGGTGTGCAGGTTAGGTGGATTGGCCATGATAAATTCGCCCTTGGTGTCGGGGGATTAGCAGGGTAAATGCATGGGGTTACGGGAATTGGGCCTAGGTGGGATTGTGGTTGCTCTAGACTTGAATGGCCTCCTTCTGCACTGTAGGATTCTACAACTGTCTGGAATATTTAATGTAATGCCCCACTGCATAGGAACATTAAAAACCAAAGGATGACACTGAACCTTGCAAGGAGATGTTAGGTCAGTAATCAAAAACATGCTCAAATTGGTAGGTTTTAGGGAGCATGTTAAAGGAGAAAGGAAGGTGTAGGGTGGGAACTCTAGAGCTTTGGGGCAGTCACTAACGGTGAAGCAATTCAAATTGGGAATTCACAAGAAACTAGAACTGGAGGAGGGCAGACACCTCAGACTTGTGGAGCTGAACGAAATGGCTAGAGATAGGAAAAGGACAAGGCTATGGAGAGATTTGAAAACAAGGATAAGAATTTTAAAGTCAATGTAATTTGAGCAGGAGCCATGGTAAATCAATGAACATAAGGGTAATAGGTAAGTGAGACTTAGTACAAGTTGGAGTGTTGACTGCAAAGTTTTGAGTGATCTAAGTTTGTGGGGGGGGGAAATGTGGGAGACCCAACCAGGAATGCAAGAGAATAGTAAGTCCATTGGTAACAAAGGTGTGAATGAGGGCTTCAGCAGCAGGAGGCGAAACTTGCAAGGTAGGCTGATGTTATGTAAGTGGAAATAGGCAGTCTCACTAATAGCATGAACATGAGGTCACATGCTCATCTCAGAATCAGATGTGACATCAAGGTTATGAATAAGCTAACTTGATCTCGGACTGTTGCAGAGAGCAGAGTTTGGAATGGGACTGTAAACAATGGCTTCAGTCTTCTGGATATTTAATTCGGGAAGACTTCTCATTCAGTGCTATTGCATAAGTAGTCTGATAAGTTAGCAACAGTAGACGAGTTTAGAGAGGTGGTGGTGCTGGATGTTGTAATGCTACATGTGAAAACCAACTTTGTCATTGAGAGACAGTGTGCACGAGAAATGTCCTGAGGCAAGAGTGTAGGAGCAAACCAGGACTCTGGCAAAAATTGGCTTAGGAGAGGAACTACTTAAGGGCAGTCCCACCCAGTTGTACAACAGTAGAAAGAAATTGGAAGAAGCTGATGTGGTCAGCATGTTAAAATCTACAGATGGTCAAGAAGAACAAGGAGCAATTGTTTACCTTGTCACGGTCCCATAAGGTATCATTTGTGCTTTGGTAAGCATTTTGGTACTATGGCAAGGGCAGAAATCTGATTGATTGGAGAGATTCAAACATGGCGTTCAAAGAGAGATGATAACAGGTTTGGCACCAACACATTCAAGGACTTTGGAATGGAAAGGTGGGTTGGAGATTAGAATGTAGTTTGTCAAGGGCAGTGGGGTCAAAAGCTGTTATTTTGAGGAGAGCGCTGATGACTGATTCAAAGAAGGGGGGGACAACATCTGAAAAGGAACTGACCACAATATTAGCTAACATGGGGGTCTGGAGGGGAACTTGGGTTTAGTGGGAATAGCAAATGGGTCTCGTGAACAAGATGAGCTCAAGAGAGGATATGACTGAAGGTAGGAGGAAAGCCAGAGAAAGGTGGGTTCAGGACAATGGCATAGGGGCACACTAAAGGAAATTTGACCCAGTGAGTTAGGGAGGGATGTGGTAGGGGCAGCTGATCAGATTGTCTCAATCTTGATGTTGATGAAATCCATAATCTGCTCATACTTGTACAAGAAATATTCAGCCCTCCTTTGATCCTGCTCCTATGGAACTCTGTCCAACATATTTAATCTCCTGAGGGAGGGGAATGTTCTGAAAAATTATTTACCGCTCCATAACAAAGTAAATTCAGAATTTCACCTATTTGATTGGAAAGTGCAAGTTTTTCCAAACCCTGAAGAGTTCTAAAGCTAGGGGTAATAGGTTGCTTTCTTGGAAGTTGGCTTTTTTATATGCTAGAAATGCTCTTTCACCTTAACCATTATTATTATTTTCTGTTTGCTCACTGATACTGCCTCACTTGTCGTCATCTTCACTCACTCGTTTTCTAATGCACTTTGCAATTTTAATTTGGCAGATTTACTAATTTGCTTTTTATATAATTGCTGTATCTGCTTGCCTTAGCATGATTCTCCCCTTACTTTTTGTGTTTTTTTTTGTTTTGTTTTTCTTTTTTTTTCCTTTTTTTTAAACATTGGCAGTTGGCAGATCGCAACGGAGCTTGGGAACCTCATTCCAGCTGTCAGCCCAGTACACAACATTTGGGAACACATCTGGCATCAGACAGGCTTGGAGGTTCTGTACAGGTACTTTCTGCGTTGGTTGCACGTTTAACCATTCTTGCGTGTGTTGCTTGTAAAACTGATGTGCCATCCTTGCAGACGAATTTAATTTCTATTGCACCAAGTATTTGTATTCTTCACCTCTTCTGCATTAAACTGGATTTCCAGTGATGTTCATATTGAAATCACTATGATATTCAGTTTAACTGTATATGGTAATAAGTAGTTGATTACGTAGCTATATAGCACCAGAGTGGTTATCTATTACCAGTGCACAGACTTCTGAAGAATGGGTGAAATGGAGAAAACCAAATATTCCACACTTCGTGGGTTCTTGTTCAGATTTTGGATGCAAGACAAATGGTTGGCAATCCAGCAATCTGTGCAGTTAGCCAGGATCCAAAATTGTAAAACGTTGCGTGAGTGATATGGACCAGCAAAGTTCTATGTTCAGTGTCTTCTTTATATTGAATTAACTGAGTTCATTTGAGGTGTAGCACTATAATTAGAATGGACCTCTGTTGATAGGCTTGGGAGAGGAATAAAATCATAGGGTAGTTACAGCATGGAAGGAGAACACCCAGGCTATCATGTCTAGGCCAGCTATCTGAGCTACTCAGCTATCTTTTCCCTGTAGCCCTGCATTTTTTTTTCTATTCAGGTAGTTATCCAGTGCCTGTGGGAAGAGCACAATTGAATCTGCCTCCACTACATTCTCAAGCAGTTCATTCCATACTCTAAGTACTCATTGGGAACAAATGTTTTTCTTCCTGTTGCCTCTGATTCTTTTTGCCAAACAATTTAATTTTGGCCTCTTGAGTACTCATTGGTGTTAGAGCTCTGTATTTCTAGCTGCACGCAACTGTAATTAAAACATAGAATTTTACTTTTGGTGCCTTGTTCATCCTTTTCCAAAACGTTTGTTTTAAAAACTGTTTCCAGGCCTTTACAAATATTTTTCTTGAACTGTATTAGAAGGGATAAATAAAGAAGGATGCAAAGCAAATCACCCTTCAGATTTCCTCTGCTCTGTCTGGGTCAGATGCTGGTGGTTTCAAGTCTCACTTCAGAGACTTAAATTTAAATTGTCCCTTGGTTCTTGGCTTTAATACCAATGAGAGCAGTTTCTCTCTTTCTACTCTGCCCATACCCCTTATGATTTTGAACCCCTCTCTAAAATCTCCTCTTGACCTTCTCTCTAATTCCCAGCTTCATTGATCGATTTACATGACTGAAGTCTCTCCTCTGGAAGCATTCATGTAAATCCTTTCACCAGCCCCTGCATTGTTGCCTCATCCTTCCTAAACCAAGGTACCCAACATCAACTAAAGTTTCTGTTTTTACACAGGAACAGAGGTAGGACATTGAGCCCCTGGAACCTGCTCTGTAATTTAATAGAATCATGATTGATCCGAATCTCAATTCGATTTACTGTTTCTAATAAGCTGGTTAGTAATTTGTATTTTTGAACGTTGGGTGGGATTAGGCTTGTGCTGAGACCAGCATGCTCTGTCTAGGTTTGTCACAAGCACACTGACCAGTTCAGGGGAGGAAATCCTGGACATCAGCTGACACCCACTATCTCTCCAGCATGATTCACTTCCAGGTGAAGAACAGAGGATTCAGTTCAATTCCAGGGCAAGCACTTCTTGAGGAATGGAGGGAATTGACTGGTGTTTTTAGTTTTTTTATCAACTGCTGATTATAGACGAGTATTGTATATTTTTATCTTTCTGGATGTTTTCTGCCAGTGGTACACATAATAATCTACTACTAAAAATAAAATTGGCAAGTTTGTGCAAGCTGTATGTATATGTTTAGTTGAGCCCAAGTATGATCACACAGTGATGTGCATCAGAATATGCATTCTGAATCTTACACCAATAACTTCGCATTCGTTTGTACGTATTGAAAATTCTAAATTTATGCAGTTGCACATTTGAAGTAGAGATTTTTCTTTCACAGGATTTCTTGCCAGGTTAACGTCTTGAGATATAGTGAAATGAAAGGAAACAATATAGTGCCTTGCTTGACAATAGGCCATTGCAGAGCACTTCACAATCAATTAATTAGAAGAGTAGCCGCGTGTGTGGTGTAATTTGGACTTAACAAGATCACAATGAGATAAATGACAGACAAAACAGTTCAACAGTATTGGTTAAGTGATAAGGGTTGGCCAGAGCACAGTGAGAAATCCCCTGCTCTCCTTCAAAGAGTGTCGTAGGATTTTCTTACATTCAGAGGAGCATAGATGGGATCTCGGCTTAATGTTGCAACGGAAAGACAGTACCTCAAATAGTACAACACGCCCTCAGTATTACACTGAGGCATCAGCTTGGGATTGTGTTTGTTTCATAATGGACCTGGAACTTTCTTCTGTTCCATGGGTGAAAGCTACCACTGAGCTAAGGCTGCTGACCAGTGCTCTCAAACTGATTTCCCTGTCCATAGGCTCTCAATCCAGCACAGTAATGATGGTGCTCTAGATTTCTAGCTGCGTGCAACTGTAATTGAAACATAGAATTTTACTTTTAGTGCCTTGTTCATCCTTTTCCAAAATGTTTGTTTGTTTTAAAAACTGCTTCCAGGCCTTTACAAACACTTTTCTTGAACCAGGTCTGTACAAATATTTTTCTCAAACTGTTAGAAGGGATATATAAGAAGGATGCAGAGTAAATCATCCTTCATATTTTCCTTGCACTGCCTGGGTCAGATGCTGGTGGGTTCAAGACCCACTTCAGAGAGCACATAATCTTGGCTGACGCTGAGAGCAACACACTATTATACTCATCAGATGTGCTAACTTTCAAATGAACAGAGAACCTTTGGGTAGGTGCAAAAAATTCCAAGGCACGATGTGAAGAATTAGAGGAGTTTGCTAGGTCACCTGGTAAACATTTATCCCTTAGCCAACATCACTAAAATGGCTTAATTGGTGGTTCATCTCCATTGCTAATTGTGTGATTGTTGCAATGTACAAATAGCTGTGTTTTGCAATGTGAGGTGAATTGTAGGTTACGTTTTGAAAGAAGTGGCTGTAAAGTGCTTTGCAATGTCCTGTAAGCATCTGTAGTTCCTGAGATGATATGTGGAAAACATTGGAGACAAATTGTATAGTTCTTGCAAAAAGAAAGCTCTGAAACAATGAGTCTAATGGCCTGTTTCTGTGCTGTAATATCTATGCTTATTTAAGTAAGCTCAGTCTGGTTTGTGGCACCTTCTTGCACCATAACCAAAAATCAAAGCTTCTCTTGACAAAAATTTATATTTAACCTTTGAACAGCAATTGTGCCATCAGGCCACACAGGAGCAACAAGAAGCAAGCAATCTCTTATTTTTGTCAGATGAGATTTCAGATCTCTCTCTGGAAACTCATGAAAGTCACCATTAGCTGGAAATCACTCCTTCTGAGGAAAATTGCAGCAGCTGACTCTGTGAATTGTTGTTCCACCTGCTATTCCTCAAGCACAGTCAGCAAACTAACCAGATCTGTTGAGGATTTGTTGTTTCCACAAGGTCTGCTGAAATATTTCTTTGCAAACTCTTCAGTGTTGAATTTTCTGTCATTCTTCTAAGAGAGTAAATAAGTCATTGCAAAGCACTTCACAGTCAATTAATTAGAAGTGTAGCCACATGTGTGGTGTAATTATTAGTTTTAACAGGCAGTAAGTGCACAAAGTACTTCGCTTCAGTGTTGCAATGAAGTACTTGCATTTAGTGACTGAATTTCCCTAGCACTAGAAAGATCTCCAACCTTAGAGGAAAATCTTGAACCGTTTAATTTGACACTTGCGTATCCAGTTATTTTATGCAATTGGTTGTGAGTTAGTGTGTGAATGGATGATTGTCAGCTAAATGCCCTCAGTTTTCCCCAATGAATTATAAATTTTCACATCAAAACTGAGAGGAAATAATCAAAAGATTTATTTTCAATCAAGCTGATGTTTGACATGCATAACAAAAACCTAATACCTTGAATTTCAAAATAGAACTACTGAGAAATCCACTTAAGGGTTTCTCCATGCATGTGTGGATCACATCAGCTCTGCATATGGAGATGCAACCAACTTTTCTAATCCAAGAGAATCTGAACATAGGTTGGTTTAAAAAATTAACCAAAGTCTGCTGGACATTAACTAGTTAAAGCAGTAAAGGTTTCTACTAATTATCTAACCAAGACCAGCTACTCTATTAGAATATTTGAATACCAGATTATCTGGAGCTAAGTGAGAAGAGCCTCAAGACTGGCCGACCCTTTCAGATTCTGATGCATGAAAAGGTCAGTCATCAGTAGTGTCCTTTTAAATATGCCTGATTAAGAATTTCTAATTGTACTGCAAGTAATTTATTCCAATCTGCCATCATTAATTGTGTCATCTTATTATTCATTGAACTGCTAACAAGTACACGTTTGAGACTATCCCAGGCCAGACTGGCAGTATATAACAGTGACCATACTGCAAAAAGTAATTCATTGGCTATGCAACATTTTTGGGCATCGTGAAGACATAAGATGCTATATAAAAGCAGTTATTTCTTCCTTCTTATACAGATTAAAGCTCTTAGTTTTTTTTTGTCTTTGCAAGGTGGGAGTTCAGATGTTTGGGTTTAGCCTGCTGCATCAATCCAATCTGTCTTGCCCTCTCCCTATCCTACTATGGTCTTTCCTAGCTAAGGAGTGGACCGAGGCCTATTTCTAAGTCTCTGCCAATTCAACTCTGTAATCGGTTACTAAAAGGTGTGTGTTTGAAAAGGCATTTCACGCAGCAAAAACCTCCCGCGTGTAAATGAAATGAATCACTGATTATTCAAATTCTTGGTCAGTGTCTACCCAGAAAACTAACTTTCTGGCAATGTTGAAAAGGAATTGTTGGTTAAGATGTTAGGAGAGTTTTCTTTTCCTTCAAACAGTGCAATGGAACGGACAGAAATGGGGCTTATGTTTTATCTGTAGGCATAAATCTGCCAGTATTGCAGCATTCCCTTAGAGCATCTCAGTTTAACACCTAATGTCTGACCCATAGATTAAGAATACTATCAGCTGGCTCAAATTTCCTAGTCATTCAGAATTCGTCTGTTGCTAAAGAGGTTTTCTGGTCTTCGCTAAGTGATTCCACACATTAAAGTTGAGATCAGGAATTCGACACATCAAGAATTGTGGACAGGAAACATTGTTGTGATGATTTGAAGTTGTATTTTCTTTGGCATATACCTACAATATTTGCGTATACAAGGTAAATAGAGGAGATGAGGTCTGATCATACTGTAATTTCTTAAACATTCTTCATTGAGCTATGTGCAGTGTTTAAGTACCGATTGACTAATGTTGATTATTTTTGCAGCATTTCCATCTTATCTCCTGATTGAACATTCATGTGGTTGCTTTGATCACTTCTGTTTTTAATTTTATTGGTCCTGTTTCTTGGATGACAATATAGCGCAACTTTGGATGATTTAGTCTCATCATTTTTTTCTTGATTCTTTAAATATACAGTACACAGAAAAGAATAAAATAAGTGGCATCAAATTATATATTTTAAATTATCTTCTGTATTTCTTTTAAGGTGGTGAGTTCAACAAACGGAGAGCTTAACACAGATGACCCCACAGCAGGACATTCCAATGCACCCATCACAGCCCCGGCAGAAATTGAAGTGGCAGATGATACCAAGTATGAATTTCTCCTAATCTTCAACAAAATTTACTTTTAATTTTGAATATTAAGCAAATACAAGTTATTGATTATTGTACACTTTGAAAAGATAAGTGATAGCACGTGTTTTATGATTTAAGGTGTGCATCTAAGAGAAACCACGTATTTGGTTCTGAAGCTTTAGTTCCACTGCAAAAGCATTACAACTTGATCAGGACATTCCATGTTAAAAATGGACAACAGTTCATTTTTGAATATAGTTGCAAATAGGCACGATTTGAAAGCTGCAAAGTACATTTCACACTCAAAGCTGATTTTGTTTAATTTATTCAGCTTTACAAAGATTCCGTCAGTAACTGTCACATTACGTTCTGTTCCTGCTAGTCTACACGGGGACAGACCGTGACATGGTTTTCTCCATGAGGCTCTCCATGTTTATGTAGGGTTTTGACTGTTTGGGGGGGGTGGGTAAATATTATTTAAATCTGAGATCAGAGTGCCTATTTATTATTGGTATTGGAACAGAATTTAGTATGTCTGTGGGGGTCGGCTTGTACGCTGTCCTTCAACCTCTGGCATGACATTCCTGAGATGAAAAGCTTGCCTTTCTGATGGTTATCTGAATCCAACATGAAATGAATTGCAACGATGTTAACTTAGTAGCTCGTAGGCACGCGTAACATAAAACCTGCCCACACGTCAATACAATTTGACAAAAATTGGGTGGGGCATTCGAGATTGTTCTGCTATGGCATTCACATCATTTCAACAGTAAAGAAGGATTTATTTTCTATCTGCATTGTCATAAGAGTGTTTGATGCTAATATTCGTGTCCAAAGCAGAAATATGATAGGGTCTTAGCATCATGTTGATGAGCACAAGATAAAATGAATTTTTTTAGTGCATAAAGCTGTTTTTCTTCTGTTCGTAGAAACCTAGAATCCCTACAGTGCAGAAGGAGGTCATTTGCCCCATCAAGTCTGCACTGACCACAATCCAACCCAGGATCTATCCCCCTAACCCCACATTTTTACTTGTGCCCTTGACACAAAGGGGCAATTTACCAAACCATCTAACCTGCACATCTTTGGACTGTGGGAGGAAACCAGAGTACCTGGAGGAAATCCATGGAGACAGGGGAGAATATACAAACTCCACACAGTCACCCAAGGCTGGAATTGAACCCCGGTTCCTGGTGTTGTGAGGCAGCAGTGCTAATCACTGTGCCACCCTGCCTCCTGTTCATGTGGTAGTGAATTTATTGTTCATAAATATATTAACATCTGAAAATAGCTATGACCAGAAAAAAATCCTTCAATCCACCATCTACTATATTCACTTCCTATTGACCAGATGACTTCAATTATCGGCATTGCACACAAAGGGGAAAGTCAAATTTGAGTGACAGTCTAGTTCTGGCTGATACCAACAGGAACTTCGTGATCTTTTAGTCAACTGATACCTTTAGCAGTAACACAGGTGACCTTTTCTTTTTCAGCCTTGAACTAATTGTGCGTTTTATTTTTTTAAGGTGCTGTTGTTTCTTCAAGAGGCGAAAGAGGAAAACCATTCAGCGCCATAAGTGACTCTGGAAACTGCTGTGAGATTTACAAGTGTGTTCTGCAAATTTCCAGTCATAAATTCAGAAATCCATCCCTTTTGTGGCAGGCATCTGCTGTTGTCTAAGATCATGACTTTCCTGCCCAGCATTTTGGGCCTCTCGCATTGGTACTCTTTTCTGCTGTGAAGTTCATACTAGTGGACTTGGCAAATGCACCATGCAAAGTTTTTACTTCTTTTCCGTAAGAATCCACAAAAGCATCGTCTTTGAAATGAACACCCGAAATCTGCATTAAATAGGATTAGTTCTCTCAGTGGGATCAAGGCATTGTCGAGTTCAAGTTTTTAAAAAAGTTCCAGAACGAAACAACAACAATTATGTCAAGATTTTTTTGTGGACTGCTGATATAATTTGAAACTCAATACCAGACATGCTTCACTCATCTCCAGTGTTACAATTGCAAGTCATATGATGATTTTTTTTTCTCTTTCTTTTCCCCCCCTTGTTTTGATCAGCCTGAATGCGTGGTGTAGTCACTGTCATTGGGTACTGTTGGGATGAGGAGTAGGCTCTTCTCCCCTTTTAATTGCACTTTCGATAACAGTGTGTTAAGAGCTTTTGGATCTGATTGTGCAAAAACTGTTTCTATGTACCTTTTTAAGGGAATACAAAAAATGGTAGGAAACGTAGCATGTTTTTAAATGTAATAATGTTTGCAAAATGTAAATGAAGCAGTTGCATTATTAAACTGGGTAGAATTAGGACCTGATAGTTCACAGGAAAAAAGAAATCATGTTCGAATTAAGATCTAGTTTGAACTTTGGTCCAAATGGCACGAGGGCCTTATATAAACAGGAGATGGTCGTCGTCCGAATTTTAGCAGCTGTACCATGTGATAAAAGGGCACTTCAGACACTATACAGGTGAATGGGCCTTTTTTTTTAATGGAGGCACCATTTATATTGGATCTAGGCAAAGCAACCCATTTAAGAGGGGAAAGTTTTGTACAGTTGAAGGCTTCAGTCTTAATCATGCCGTATAATCAGAGATCACTCAAGTTTCGTTGCCAGTACGCAAAGGAGCTCAAGATAAGAAACGGTCCCTTATTTTGAAGCATTTGGCATTGGCAGGTTTACAGTAAAGCACTTTGGAAGGCTTCTAGACAGCATTCTTGAGCTAGTTTAACTTGAGTAAAAGGTAAGCAAAAGGACTCAAATTATGAAGTTTTCACTGTAAGCAAGAATGATGAAGAAGAGTTGAGTCAGGTTCATCAGACAGCAAAGAGAATTCTTCAGGTTTCAATTACTTTATTGGAAAGTTACTGACAAAGTACCTCAATTTCTCAGTTTGAAACCACAGCTATTAGTCTTAATTGGGACAAATTAATTTGAAGTAAATCTTGACTTCCAAGGTTTACCAGTTACCAGCTTTATCCATTGCTTTCAGTAAACTGTTTGGATAGCCATACGCTTGGTGTGTCGAACCACAAAGATTTTATGCACAATTTTATTTAGAAAGTCCATTGTTTTTATGTTTTAGTACATTTAATTAAAAATGTTACACCATTTTTAGGACTTGCTCTATCTCCCTTTTGTTTTAAGGCTGCAGGTTTTTCTCAGGAAATTAGGGTACTTACAATGGACCCCTGATAAGACTGGGCTGTTGATTGATTGTCTATCTCAATAGATTCTTGGTAACTATAGGTACAAGTAAAACTTGGATTATAAGCTTCTACCTAGAGTGAACCATTGGTGTCCTGCACGTAAATAAGCTTATAGGTTACGTCCTTGACTGTGAGTCACCTTTTACTGAAGCTATTTCCATTGGTGCAGTACCTAACAGGTCTATTTCTGGTGCAGAGAAACACTCATCCACAACCATGTGCAACATTTTATTTGTGTAACATTCAGTTTTTAGTTGGTTAAAAAATGTTTTGAATGCTTAAGTGTTGTTGTGGATAGTGTCCATTTGCCACTGAGATACAAGGAGGGTAACACAGGAACAAAGTGCTAACAATGTTAGCCCCTGATCTTCTGTTACCTGGTCTCCATGGTAAACATTGTTTGATATGTTTGCATCGTAATATATTAATGAAGAAGCTACAGTACTAAGTGATGGGTTTTGTATGGAAATAAACTGAAGTAACACTTTTTTTGCATTTTTTTTCCAAAGTATCATCGAGTATTCATTCAGAGGGTTAGTTTGGCCAGTATGGTTAAAGCAGTCCTGAAACCTAAATTGCAGGTGTGCCTGGTCCTTTCTGCAAGTGAAAATATGAAGACATTTTAGGTGAAAATCATGCTGCTTGTATTTTTCTGAAATAATGTTAAGCTTTGCGTTCACAAGTATCTTGTGAGCTATTACATTTTTTCTGGAAATGGAGAATTCAGCATGTCAGGTATGTGAGCCTGCCCAAAGGTTTTTAGCAGAGGCTAGTATTGCACAGTTGTATTTTTATTAAATTCCCGCCCCTGAAGTCTAAACAAATCTACAGTTGGATATTATAGACCATTCCTGAGAGAAGGCAGAACTGATTTTGTAACTTCCAAAAACATGCACTTTTCATACTGGTGATCTCAATTCAGCACAGCCAATGTTTAATTTCCCTTGGATAGAAAAATTGAGTCAAGTGCTGAACAGAGAATATATTAAAAATATAAACCTAATGCTTGGTGGGCTGTTGACGGTCATACCTTATTTTAATACTTATTGTTGTATATAGAATTTCAAAAATTTATGTGGGCAGTTTAAGCTGCCAGAAATGACCAAGAGTTTGACTGTGAATCGTCTCTATTTCCGCTTAATGGATAGAAAGAGGAGTCACAAATAACGTCATGGTAGCACAGTGGAATCACCAGCATGCTGTGTAATGTTTTGCAAAATTCACCTGCTGCCTTTTCTGCTAGGATGGGTCTGTTATTGGCCAGAATGCAGTTTATCATGATGGGTATTATTGTGACAGTTAAGATGTATAATGTCTAGGTTCAGATTTTGTAACCTTTTTGTGATAAACCATACTGCTCAGAATAGCACTGTAACCGAGAGGTTGAACTGTGCTTTCTGTGAGCTGCCCAATCATTAACACTTGCTTGACGTAAAATGGTCCCTATCCACAACAAGCACGTGAGCAATTTTATTATGCTGTCATTAATTTTGGTGACTGTAATAAGTGAAAAGAACCAAATAAAGGGAATACAAGCAATTCATATTTGTGTCTTGCATTTTTTTATTCATTCTGATATTAAACTCTTTGCTGTGTTAACTAAATGTTCTGAAACTTTACAAAAGCATCAGGTTGGATTATGGGTGGCACAGTGGTTAGCACTGCTGCCTCACAGCATCAGGGATCCAGATTCGATTCCCAGCTTGGGTCAGTCTGTGTAGAGTTTGCACATTCTCCCCGTTCCTGTGTGTTTCCTCCGGATGCTCTGCTGTCTTCCCACAGTCCAAAAGAAGTGCTGGCTAAGTACATTGACCCAAACGGGCGCTGGAGTGTGGCAACTAAGGGAACTTCACAATAACTTCATTGCTGTGTTAATGTAAGCCTTATTTGTGACTAATAAATAATTAGCTACTTTTTTGCATTGTACTGTACAGTATAAAACAAGCCACACACACAACTACTGTGGAACCATAGACCCATAGAATCTTTACAGTGCAGAAGGAGGCCCTTCAGCCCATCGAGTTGTCACCAATTTTCTGACAGAGTGTCTTACCCAAGCTCAATCCCTATCCCCGTAACCCCGCACATTTGCCACAGCTAATCCACCTATACATCTTTGGACTTGGAGCATGTATAAAAATAGTGAGAAATACAATATTCTAGTCAACTAAGGTGCTAAATTAATTAATACATTTTCTCTTCCATTGACCGACCTTGTCCTGCTCTTCTGCTGTTGTAAGCATGTGACCTAACTAATTAATACCCATGTAGACTTGACACTGAATTCTGCTATTAAACCCAAAATGCCAGCCGTGAAGTCCTTTTTTGTTTTAATCCAATAGATACTACAGCATCCAAAACACACACATTTGTGCTTGACAACGAATGCTAATATTTTGTTCATGTTTCAGGTAATCAACCTTTATTTATATGTTAGTTTGAGTTAATGCAGAATAAGGAAGAAAGACTTGTATTTATGCTGTGCCTATCACAATCTCAAGGCAACTCGAGGACTTTACAGCCAATGATGGGTAGCACGGTGACAGTGGTTAGCACTGCTGCCTCAAAGTCAGGGACCCCGTTCAATACCAGCCTCAGATCACTGGAGTTTGTACATTGTCCCTGTGTTTGCGTGGGTTTCCTCCAGCTCCAGTTTCCTCCACTCCAAAAACATGCAGGTTGGGTAGACTGGCCATGCTAAATTTCCCCTAAGTGTTGGAAGACTAACAGAGTAAATATGTAGGGCTATGTGGATAGGGCCTGGGTGGGATTGTAGTCAGTGCAGGCTCAATGAGGCCTCCTCCTACACCTTAGGGATTCTAGGAAGTACTCGCAAATGTTGACTTGCACAGCAAGTTCCCACAACAGCAATGTGACAACAATGTTGATTGAAGGATAATATTGGCCAGGACATTGGGGAAAACTCTTCTTTGAAGTACTGTCATGGAGTCTTTTGTCCTCACTTGAGAGGATAAACTGGGCTTAACGACTCATCTGAAAGATTGTACTTCCAACAGTGCAGCATTCCCTTCATACTGCACTGGTATGTCAGCTTAGATTTTTGTGCTTGAGTCCCTGGAGTGGGATTTGAACATTTCCTTCTGATCCAGACGAGGATGCTACCCAGAATCGCAACTAGCAAAATAGCAAAGCATTTTTATCTGTGCAGCAATTTGTAGGTAATTTTATCTTGTGCCTATGTGACTAACCTCAGTAAGGGATCATGCTTCACATTGAGAGTGCTTAACATCTGCAAATCTGCAGTTTGGCACTTTTCCAATTTCATTTTTGATACCATGCTGCAAATTGCAATTGTGGGGAGAGGGTAGTGATTGTAATTTTGCATTTTTGGTAATTTTAGTTTGTGCTATGACAATTCAGGATAGGTGTTTTGCATAGAATAGAATCCCTGCAATGCAGAAGGACGCCATTTGGCGCATTGAGTCTGCGCCAATCACAATCCCATCCAGGCCGTATTCCAGTAACCCCACATATTTACCCTGTTAATCCCCCTGACACTATGGCCATGCTAAGTTGACCCATCAACCTAAGCCACACATCTTTGGACTGTGGGATGAAACCGGAGCACCTGGAGGAAATCCATAGACACGGGAAGAATGTGCAAACTCCACACACGGACCCGAGGCCAGAATTGAACCCCAGGTCCCTGGTGCTGTGAGACAGCAGTGCTAACCACTGTGCCACTGAAGGAGGAAACCAGAGCACCCAGAGGAAACCCAGGCAGATGGGGAGAATGTCCAAACGCCACACGGTCATCCAAGGCAATAATTGACACTATGTCCCTGGGTGCTGTAAGGCAGCAGTGCTAACAATCGCCACCCCTAGCAAGAAAACACTTACATAAATTTTTGAATTCTATCAAGATAGATAAGTTGCCGGGACCAGATGGGATGTACCCCAGGATACTCTGGGAGGTGAAGGAAGTGATTGCAGAGCCCCGGCGATGATCTTTGCATCGTCAATGGAGACGGGAGAGGTTCCAGAAGATTGGAGGATTGCGGATGTGGTTCCTATTTTCAAGAAAGGGAACAGGGATAGCCCGGGAAATTACCGACCGGTGAGTCTGACCTCAGTGGTTGGTAAGCTGATGGAGAGGCTTCTGAGGGACAAGATTTACGAGCATTTGGAGAGGTTTGACATGATCAGAAATAGCATGGTTTTGTCAAGGGCAGGTCGTGCCTTACGAGCCTAGTTGAGTTCTTCGAAGATGTGACTGAACACATTGACGAAGGAAGTGCAGTGGACGTGGTGTACATGGACTTCAGCAAGGCATTTGATAAGGTCCCCCATGCAAGACTTCTTGAGAAGGTGAGAGGGCATGGGATCCAAGGGGCTTTGGCCCTGTGGATCCAGAACTGGCTTGCCTGCAGAAGGCAGAGAGTGGTTGTGGATGGGTCTTTTTCTGCATGGAGGTCAATCACCAGTGGAGTGCCCCAGGGATCTGTTCTAGGACCCTTGCTGTTTGTCATTTTCATAAATGACCTAGATGAGGAAGTGGAGGGATGGGTTAGTAAGTTCGCTGATGACACTAAAGTCGGTGGTGTTGTGGATGGTCTGGAAGGATGTCAAAAGTTGCAGCAGGACATAAATAGGATGCAGGACTGGGCGGAGAAGTGGCAGATGGACTTCAACGCGGATAAATGTGTAGTCGTCCATTTTGGCAGAACCAATGGGATGAACGAGTACACTATCAAGGGCAGGAGTCTTAGTAGTGTTGAAGAGCAGAAGGATCTTGGGGTCCGGGTCCACAGGACTCTTAAATCGGCCTCGCAGGTGGAGGATGTGGTCAAGAAGGTGTATGGTGTACTGGCCTTCATTAATCGAGGGACTGAGTTTAGGAATTGGGAGGTAATGCTGCAACTTTATAAGACCCTTGTCAGGCCTCACTTGGAGTACTGTGCGCAGTTCTGGTCGCCTCACTATAGGAAGGACGTAGAAGCTATTGAAAGGGTACAGAGGAGATTTACAAGGATGTTGCCTGGACTGGGAGGCATGCCTTATGAAGTTGGGTTGAGGGAGCTGGGACTCTTTTCCCTGGAGAGACGAAGGTTGAGAGGCGACCTGATAGAAGTTTATAAAATGTTGAGAGGAATTGATAGGGTGGATTCTCAGAGGCTATTTCCCCGGGTTGAAATGGTCGCTATGAGAGGACACAGATTTAAGGTGCGGGGAGGCAAGTACAGAAGTGATGTTAGGGGTAAGTTTTTCACTCAGAGGGTGGTGAGTGAATGGAATCGGCTGCCGTCAGTGGTGGTGGAGGCGAACTTGCTGGGGTCTTTTAAAAGACTTCTGGATGAGTATATGGGATTGGGGGTTATAGATGGGTCTATGGATTGGTAGGTGTTGATGTGATCGGCGCAACTCGTGGGCCGAAGGGCCTGTTTGTGCTGTAGTGTTCTGTGTTCTATGTTCTATAAAGCACTACGTATGACATTAGTGAATGTTAAACTGATTCTGATGGTTATTAATGATTACATTGCACTTTTGAAGAAGAGCAATGATTTCCTTGTGCCTTGGCCAACATCTCCAATGAAGATCGTCAAAAGAAAACCCTGGTTAATCAGCCACTTGTCTTATTGCTGTATGCAGCATGTTCACTGAACCAAATTGTTGCTAAATCTGAGCTGGACTTTAATGTAGCCTCACGTTTTCTGGATTTGCTAACTTCTGCCTTCCAAATAGTCCTCAATTTCTGAAAACTAGTCACATAATCAGCTTTCTTACCCTGCGTGTTCATAAATTACAACTTATTTTGCAGGGTTGTCAATTCTAACAAAAAAGCTGTGGTACTATTCTTGCCTCTATCTGAAGGTTGTGCTGAAATCCCATCCTGAGACTTGAGAGAACATAATTTAGGTTGACACGTCAATTGCTATGCTGAGGAAGCGTTGTATTGTCAGAGGTGCAACTTTCAAATGAGTCATTTAAACTGAGATGGAAATGAAAAATCCCATGGTGCCTTTTTGGTGAACGGGTATATTCTCCTAGTTGTCCCTTAACCAACACAACCAAAAACTGATTATCTGGTCATTATCACTGTGCTGCTTGTGGAACCTTCGTGTGCGTAAAAGCAAATTACTGCAGATGCTGGAATCTGAAACAAAAACAGAAAATGCTGGAAAATCTCAGCAGGCCTGACAGCATCTGTGGTAAGAGAATAGAGCTAACGTTAGACTCAGTGTTGACTCTATTCTCTTTCCACAGATACTGAAAGTCCTGCTGAGACTTTTCAGTATTTTCTGTTTTTCTTTCTGTAAGTTGGTTTCCTAAAATGCAAGAATGACTGTACTTCAAAAGTGTTTGGTTATGAAGTGCTTCAGGATGACCTGATGTTATAAAAGCTACTCTGTAAGCGGAAATTATTTCTTTCTTGACAAAAGATTACAAAGAGAAAGTTTTATGAATTGGCTTGCATGCCTAGATGTCCGTCATTGGCCTGCTGCAATGCTCCAGTGAAGACCAGCACAAGCTGGAGGAGCAGTGTCTCATCTTCCAGTTGGCAATGTTGCAGCCCTCGGACTTTAGATTTTGATCTTTCTCCTCTATTGTAATCTGCCTCCCGTCCCCATTCCTTGTTTTAATATTCCATGCATGTATTGCCTCAATGCAAAACACCCTCACATCACGCTATCTGTCTTTCATTCTTAAAGTTGCTACTTAATGCAGTTTCTTAGAGTTCTAAGTTCTGACGAAGAACCAAAAGACTCAACGTTAACTCTGTTTCTCTCCTCATAGTTGCTGTCAACTCATCTGAGTTTTTCAAGCATCCTCCTCTTGTTTCAGGTAGAAGTCTCACAACACCAGGTTAAAAGTCCAACAGGTCCTTCAGAACTCCCACTTACCTGATGAATGAGCAGCGCTCTGAAAGCTCGTGGCTTTTGCTACCAAATAAACCTGTTGGACTTTAACCTGGTGTTGTGAGACTTCTTACTGTGTTTACCCCAGTCCAACACCAGCATCTGCACATCATGGCTTGTTTCAGATTCCAGCATCCTCAGTGTTTGCTTATGATAATATTCAAGTTTGCTCCTATTGAAATCTCCAAGATTTAACTCAAAGTCAGTTTTTAGTTTTTGAAACATGTGGCAAATTTCCAGGATAAGTGGGTTGGAGGCAGGATCTACCTCAGGACGACAATTCTTCTCCTCACTTTCTCTTCCATAGTTAATTAAATCAGCTCCAAAGGAAGATAAATGATTTTCTTTACCAATGAGAAGAAACAGTATGCATTTCAATGTCTGTTTTTAAAAAAAACTTTTACACTAAAATTGATCCTGGATAGATTTTTATTCAACTACTTGCTAAAACTTTTAAAACATTTCAATTTGGCATGTCACCTACAACTCTCCAACTTTTGCAGATACAACCAGAAGAGATGTTCTCTTTGGTGCATTACAGCTTGGTATGGCTCCTGCTCTGCCCAAGACCACAAGGAACTACAAAGAGTTGTGAACGAAACCTAGTCCATCATGCAAACCAAACGCCCATTCACTGACTCTGTCTACACTTCCCTCTGCCTCAGAAAAGCAGCCAGCATAAATAAGGATCCCACGAACCCCGGCCATATTCTCTTCCTCCTCCTTCCGTCGAGGAAAAAGATAAAAACTCTTGAGATCACGTACTAACCAACTCGAGAACAACTTCTTCCCTGCTCCCATCAGATTTTGAATGGACCCACCTCTCACTAAGTTGATCCTTCTCTGCATCTTAGCTATGACTGCAACACTTTATTCTGCACTCTGTCCTCTATGAATGGTATGCTTTGTGTAGTGTGCAAGAAACAATACTTTTCACTGTATATTAATACTTGTGACAAAATCAAATCAAATACAATATCCAGGTAACTCTCAAGGGGAAAAAAAAGTTCCAACTCATTTACCTTGAGATTAATAGATGTTCTCGGCAGAAGATTCAGACGTGCGCAATAAAACTCTCACCTTGCTCAATGTTCACTGAAAAGAAACTGATCCAGTTTTCTAGTCTCTTCAGAGTTTTCACGAATGACTAATTAAGCGAGAATTCTCTAGCTTTGAAAAAAGACATCTCCGAGGGGCCTATGGAGAACTTGGTAGATCATGGAATCGAGAAACCCAAACCAATGTCTGCTGATGCACCAAAACAAGAGAAGCATAGGTTCAGGGAGTTCAAAACTGGAATGTCTTTGCCAGAAAAGGTAGTGGAGGTCAAAATATTGAGAACATTCAAGAAAACAATAGATAGTGAAAATAAGAAGATTGTAGGACTGGCATTCTGGAAAGATGAGTTCTGGGGGATAGAGTGTTCTTTACATTTGTGATAACTCTTGGGACTTGCATGGGGAAATCATTAATTGACTGCCCTGTAGGACTTGTAGAATATAAGCTCCCTGGCGATTAGTAATTACCAGGTGAATCTCATATACTGAGCCCTGTGTAACGTGGAGTGGATCCATTGTTGTATTTCCCCAGTTGGGACCTGTCTGTACTCACCACAGGTTTGTGGTTTTGCTTTGCTCTATTTTGTGCAATGAAACACTGTCCCTTTACAGTTGATTCCGGGAGTCATTATTATCATCCAAGCCTGACGTGCAGTGATGCAACAAATTGTATTTCACTCTTGCCCTGCTCAGACCAAACTTGAATTTGAGATTGTTTCTATTTGCTTGACACAGCACCAAATCCTATGGTTGTACTTGCCACGGAAACATTAGAGGACAGCCCTCAGCTTTGAATTATTTGTGTATAGATTGAGTGAACACTTGTTGCAGGAAACAGATGACTACGCACAGTGGTTTTTTTTAAAGGCTATTTTAAATTGTAGGCAAATTTCTAGAGAGAGCACAGGAAAAATAGTGATCTTGAAAATGAGATAGCAGAATTATCTCTGGGACCAGCCCCAACTGTTGAGAATTTCTTTATTTCTACACACTGTTAAGAGTCCTATCAAATATAACAGTACTCACAGTACAGTATTTTGCAAAGTGGCAGAAAGGATTCATGAAGTAGGAGATCACAGAATTGTAGAGTGCAGAAGAAGGCTGTTCGGCCCATCAAGTCTGCACTGACTCTTAGAGTGTTGTACGCAGGACTTTTTTCCCCCCACCCTATCTTCATAACCCCCAAACATTTATCATGGCTAATCCACCAAACCTGCATGTCTTTGGATTCCATGATGTGGAGATGCCAGTGTTAGACTGGGGTGGGCACAGTAAGAAGTCCAACAGGTTTATTTGGTATCATGAGCTTTTGGAGCGTTGCTCCTTCATCATCAGGTGAGTCAACCAACTCCACATCATGGAGTCCAAAGATCTGCAGGTTCAGTGGAACCCTGGCTATCAGACGATGTACAGGATTGGACAGGGAGAAATGAACGCTTATGGCAGACACAGCGGGCTCAATGGATTCCCTAAAATATAGAAAATGCAGGGCTGCATTTAAAGGAAGAAATTAGGAGAATGAAGATGGCACATGAAAAAACACTGCTGGGAATTTTATAAGTATATTAAGGGCAAGAGGGTGACCAGGAAACCATAGGACGCATTAGAGACCAACGTGTGTGTGGAGCCAAAAGACGTAAGTGAAGTAGTAAATGAATATTTTGCATTTGTGTTCAATCTGGAGAAGGATAATGTCAGTATAGCTAACAGGAAGGGGAGCAGTGATATCAGTGAGCAGTTTGGCATTGAGAGGTAGGAGTGTTAGTGGTTTCAGCAAACTTCAAAGCAGATAAATCCCCAGGTCCAGATGAGATGTATCTTAGGATGCTGTGTGGGAGGCAAGGAAGGAGGGGGCAAAGACTCCAATGCTAATTTTCAAACCTTCTCTGGCAATAGGAGAGATGCCAAAGGAGATTTAGAGGGAATTTGAGGAAAAACTGCCTCACCAGAGTGTGTTGGGAATCTGGAACTCACCACCAGTGGTAGAGGCAGGAACCCTCTCAACATTTAAGAAGCATTTAGATGAGTGCTTAATATGCCATAGCATTCAAGGCTATGGACCAAGTGCTGGAAAAAGAGACTGGAATAGCTAGGTGCTTGATGGCCAGAGCAAAGGGCTTCTTTCTGTGCTGTTAAACACTATGAGGGCGGCACAGTGGTTAGCACTGCTGCCTCATAATGCCAGGACCTGTGTTCGATTCCCGGCTTGGCTTACCGTTTGTGTGGAATTTGCACATTCTCCCCGTGTCTGCGTGGGTTTCTTCCGAGTGCTCTAGTTTCCTCTCACAGTCCGAGGATGTGCGAGTTAGGTGGATTAGCCATGTTAAATTCCCCTTCAGTGTGAGGGGGACTAGCTAGGGTAAAGACCTGGGGCTATGGGGATAGGACCTGGGTGGGAACAGGCTGAATGGCCTCTTTCTGCACAGTAGGATGCTATGACTGTGATTGGGAAAAATATTCCATTTAACAGGATTGATATTGTTTGTCTTGAATCACTCAAGTGAATCTTTATTTTGTGCTGAAAGACTAATTCTTAATTATTTTAAATTCTTGAGCTCTACCTAAATAGCGATTAGCACACCAGAACATTGGGATCACTGAGAAAGTAGCTCTATATATAACATTTTAATATATAAATATCTGGAAGCTGCCTGAAATTACAATTGTTCCCCAGTGATGCTAACCATGTAATACTATTTTAGCATTGTTCCCTCTGCACTAATCCTTGTCTTCACAGAATATTTGCACAGAATGTTCTCCCAGAAGCAATTTTATACCACAAAACACAGCGGTGAAAGCATTACTCTACATTCTATCTCTATGCATAAAAGTTATTTATATAACTTCCCGTTGTGAAGGAATAAAACTAATCCATTGGTGATACGTCTGATTGCTTTTTCTACCTTGTTCTCTGCAGGGGATGAGATATTTGCTGACCAGAAGGAAATGTAAATAATTGATTAATCTCAGCCACTTGAATGACCATCATCAAAAATAACATTGGAGGATGTCTAAGAGAAAATGTCCATATAATTATCACTCTTGACATTAGGGCTGAAAAAGGAAAAGTGGAAGAGGATTGACATTTTAATAACTTTTGAGGAGAAGATAAACTTAAGTTTAAAGTTTATTTGTTTTAGTGTCACACATGTCACATTAACACGGTAATGAAGTTATTGTGAAAATCCCCTAGTCACCACTCTCTGGTTCCTGTTTGGGCACACAGAGAGAATTTAGCACTGCCAATGCATCCAACCAGCATGTCTTTTGGACTGTGCTAGGAAATCAGAGCACCCGGATGAAACCCACACAGACACAGGGAGAACGTGTGGACTCTGCGCCGACAGTGCCCCAAGCCAGGATCAAACCGGGTCCCTGATGCTGTTGAGGCAGCAGTGCTAACCACTGTTTGTTCGATTCTTTCTAACCGTGTTTGGACGTCAAAGTGGACTAATTGCCTCAGATCTGCAGCAAATCCCACTTCTGGTGTAGGTCTCATTGGACGACTGATTCAATAAACAACGCATGGTTCAGCTCATTGGTAGCATTGGCCGGAATTCTCTGATGTTGACAGCAAGAAATTAATGTTCAGCCAAATCTCTATTCGCTGCAGTGAGGCCGGAGAATCCCAGCTGCCAGAGAGGTTAAAGAGTTCCGGCCTTTATCTATCAACATACTGCGAGTTACCACTGACAAGAAATTGAACTGGATTAGCCATATAAACACTGTGGCTTCAACAGCAGGTCAGAGGCTAGGAATCCTGCAAGTAACTCATCTGACTCTTCAAAATCTGTCCATTGTCTATAAGGCACAAGTCAACAGTGTAAGGAAGGATGTTTTTGCTCTTGAGGCAGTGCAGTGAAGGTTTACCAGGCTGATTCCGGGGATGGCTGGACTATTGGTTGAGGATAGGTTGACTAGGTTAGGATTGTTTTTGCTGGAGTTCAGGTGAACGAAGGGGGAAATCCCATAGAGACTTATAACATTTTAACAGGACTAGACATGGTAGATGCAGGGAGGATGTTCCCGATGGTGGGGAAGTCCAGAACCACGGGTCACAGTCTGAGGATTTGGGGTAGATCATTTACGATGGAGATGAGGAGACATTTCTTCACCCAAAGAGTGGTGAGCCTGTGGGATTCTATAGTTGATGCCAAAACATTGAATGTATTCAAGAGATGGCTAGATATAGCACGTGACAAGAATGGAATCAAAGGTTATGGGGAGAAAGCAGGATTAGGCTATTGAGTTGGATGATCAGCCATGATCATGATGAATAGTGGAGCAGACTCGAAGGGCCAAATGGCCTCCTCCTGCTCCTATCTTCTATGTTTCTATGCACATAGGAACACCTCAAGCCCCCGAGCCAGCACCTTCTAAACCCCGCAACCACTACCATTTAGAGGGACAAGCCAGGCCCATGAGCAAGTTCCCCATTCTCCGCACCCAGCATCCCCTATTTATATGCACTCAGAAAATAAATCCTTGATCTGTTTCTCTTAAATGAACAATTACATTGTTAAGGGTATTAACATTCTTTCTTACTCCAGTGTCAATCCTTTCCTGATTACCAAGTTGTGAATCTAGCAACATGCCACCGTAATTCATCAAATGGTGCAGGATGCCTAACCTCAAGATAACCCTGCATCTATTTTCCCATTCTTTTTCATACTCCATGGTTTGTTGAATTTTTATCCTTGTCTTCAATTCTATTTTTTTGTAGATTTCTTCTGCAACACTCAATGCAGAGGCATCATATTCTGAGGAGTAGCGAGGATCTCCTGTCACCCAGTTACCATCCAGCTTTTTGTCCTTGCTGTTGATGCTGAACTGTGCCACTGGTCTACCGAAGCACCCAAATACCATAACAGCTCATGAATGTATCTGCAAAAAGCTGTGCACATCAATGCAAATGTGTTCCCTTTGAGAGATTGACAGCTGTTGGGGGTGGATATAGTTTATATTTGAGTATTGGAATGTCCCAACGATGTAATGAATAGTTGAGACAATTCCAGTGAATAACAATGGCTGCATGTATCATCTGTGTAGAAGCATTGTTGATTTACCTTATTGAGGAGTGCACAGTGAACAGTCAAAATGGGCCCTGTGGTTTCCTGCAATGAGTCAGAGGTGTTAGCGTTAAAGCAGTGGTCACTTTCTCTGCTACTGAACATGCTGTGGACTTTGACTGAAATGGCAGATATGGTCAAGAGCTTCAAGCTTGATTTAATTTATTATTGTTACATGTATTGGTATACAGTGCAAAGTATTGTTTCTTGTGCACGATACGGACAAGGCATACTGCACATAGAGAAGGAAAGGAGAGAGTGCAGAAAAGTTTAAAGTTTGAAGAATTCAGCCATTGCTAGGGTGTAGAGAAAGATCAACTTAATGCGAGGTAGTTCCATTCAAAAGTCTGATGGCAGGAGGGAAGAAGCTGTTTTTGAATCGATTAGTACATGTCCTCAGACTTATGTATCTTTTTCCTGACGAAAGAAGGTGGAAGGGAGTATATCCAGGGTGCATGGGGTCCTTGATTATGCTGGCTGATTTTCTGAGGCAGCAGGAAGTGTAGACAGTGTCAAAGGTAGGAGGCTGGTTTGTGTGATGGATTGGGCTTCATTCATGACCTTTTGTAGTTTCTTGCAGCCTTGAATAGAGCAGGAGCCATACCAAGCTGTGATACAACTGGAAAGAATGCTTTCTACCGTGCATCTGTAAAAGTTAGTGAGAGTCGTAATGGACATGCTGAATTTCCTTCTGAGAAGGTAAAGGCATTTGTGGGCTTCCTTAACTGTCGTGGTGGCATGGAGAGACCAGGACAAGTTCTTGGTGATCTGGACATCTAAAAACTTAAAACTCCCGACCATTTCTACTTTATCCCCTTTGATGTAGACAGGGGCATGTTCTCCTTTACGCTTCTTGAAGTCACTGACTATCTCCTTTGTTTCTGGAATTCTCTGCCCGTTGAAGTGGTGGAGGCTACCTCGCTGAATATATTTAAGTCACGGGTAGATAGGTTTCTGACAGACAAGGGAATTAAGGGTTATGGGGAGAAAGCGGGCAAGTGGAACTGATCCACTTCAGATCAGCCATGATCTTATTGAATGGCGGGGCAGGCTCAAAGGGCTAGATGGCCTACTCCTGCTCCTATTCTTATGTTTTGTTGACATTGAGTTTTTAGGTTTCCAGATCATCAACAACCTAGCCTGGTCCCTCCACACTGATGCTACAGTTAAGGATGCCCACCAACACTTCTACTTTGTGGTCATTATGGTTTAATGTTGTTATAAACTGTGCTTCTATTCACTATTAGACAATCAGGGAATTTTTAATCTAGTCATTTATGATTAACACCTTATTTGTGTCATCAAAATGCAACACTCATTTTCAGCCTTTTATTATTTCCATAAAACTTGAAGTTATTAAGTAAAAGGCAGCAGTGGCTGAATAATATATTTTGCAAGTTAAAATGCAGAATAATTCAACATACAAAATACTTTCCAGAATTCAAACCTTGTAGATAATTGTTTAAAAACTTTTGATTAGGATTGTTTAAATGAGAAAAAAACTTACTCAATAATGTAAAGTCTAAATGAATGTTGGGATTCTCCAATCTCATTTGCCACACCACCCCTTCCCAGAGAGAAATTGGAGAATTTGGCGCTCTGCTAAATCTCCATTCACAGCAGCGGGACTGGACAATCCCAGCCACGGATGAGGTTGGAAAATCCCAGCCAAAATGTAATTTACTACCTAAAAGTTAATTTTGGCAAAAAGTAATTTGATTCTGTGAAGTCTAGTGCAGCATTGGTCTGAACGCACTGGTGTTGGAGATCACTTGCAACCCACAGGAAAGTGAATGTAGGTGAAAAGTGAAGAGATCAGGGTGTCACGATAGCACAGTGGTTAGCACTGTTGCCTCACAGTACCAGGGATCCGGGTTCAATTACCGACTTGGGTGACTGTCTGTGCGGGGTCTGCGCGTTCTCTCTGTGTCTGCGTGGGTTTCCTCCCAGTGCTCTGGTTTCCTCCCACAGACCGAAAGACATGCTGGTTAGATGCATTGACCATGCTAAATTCTCCCTCAGTGTACCCGGAGCAGGTGCTGGACTGTGGCAAGTAGGGGATTTTTACAGTAACTTCATTACAATGTTAATGTAAGCCTACTTGTGACACTAATAAGTAAACTTTAAACTTAAAACTGAAAGTGCAAATGTTACAAGTGACTGAGAGCTTTAAAATGAGTAATATACAGACACGATCTCAATGTACAAGCACAGAAATAAATTTCATGAACAAATTCCGAGAGATCACAGAATCATAGAATCCCTGCAGTGCAGGAGGAGGCCATTCGGTCCATCAAGTCTGTACTGACTACAATCCCACCAAGGCCCTGTTCCCATAATTCCATATACTTACCGTGCTAATCCCCTGACACTGGGGTCAATTTAGCATGGCCAACCAACCTAATTCACACATCTTTGGACTGTGGGAGGAAACCAGAGCACTCGGAGGTAACCCGTATAGACACAGGGAGAATGTGCAGACTCCACATAGATAGTGACCTTGGCGCTGTGAGGCAGCAGTGCTAACCCTTTGCTAAAACTGAATTCTCAAGTGAGAGTCAATAAAATCTCTATGAATAATTTTAAAATATTTGTATCTGTAATAAGTCAGAGTGTTTTCGGTCAGCCAGAGATATTTGAGTTGCGAGTGCTTCAGGGAGGGTGCCCAAATTTTGTTCCACAGCCAATATCTCACAACCTACTCAGTCCTGACCCCCACTGTAACCCTGTGGCGACAAACACTCTTTAAGTGAAAGAGCGAAGTGCTTTCTGACATGTAGCGTTCAGATTAAAACAATTACCTTCTCTTATATTCCCAATCGCTGTATAACCAGAATACTAATCATTGTACTCATTAACCACCAGCTACACAGATGAGTTACTTGCATTAAATTACAAAACCCAGTCCAAATTTTACTTTAAATACTTACATAACTGGAAAGATTGTTTTTTGAAGAGCCCAGAGACTTTAATTGGAGAAGTTTCAAATCTCTCCAGCTGATTTGTAATATTGTTTATCAGGATATTTCCACATTATCAGAGACCCAATCATCTCCAGCTGCTTCCTGCGTGTCCTTGCCCCATCACCCCCCTTCCTCCATCATAAAGTCAGAAATGGGGAAGTTCGCTGATGATTGCACAATGGTCAGCATTATTTACAACTTTTCAGGTACCGAAACAGTCCATATCCAAATGCAGCAAGACCTGGACACATTCAGGCTCAGGCTGATGAGTGGTAAGTTACATTCACACCACACAGGTGCCAAGCAATGACCATCTGAAACAAGAGAGAATTCAGACACCTCCCTCAACGTTCAAAGGAATTGCCATCACTGGACCCCCAACACCAAAATCTTGAGTTCAAATTGGACCAGAAAGTGAACTGGACTAGAAATATAAATAATGTGGCTACAAGAGCAGATCAGAGGCTGGGAATTCTGCAGTGAGTAACTCACCTCCTGACTCCCCAAAGCCTATCCACCATCTACAAGGCACAAGTTATAAATGTGATGGAATACTCCCTACTTGTCTGGATGGGCATTGTTCCAGTAACACTCAAGAAGCTCAACACTATCCAGGACAGAGCAGCCTGCTTAACTGGCACCTAATACTCCACCACCTTCATCTTTCACGCCCTCTACCACCGATGCACTGTGGCAGCAGCGTGTACCATCTACAAGATGCACTGCACCATCTCACCGATGGTCCTTTGGCAGCACTTTCCAAAACTGTGACCTCCACCATCTAGAAGGACAAGGGATGCATGGGAACATCACCACCTGCAAACTTCCCTCCAAGTCACTCACCATCCTGACTTGGAAATATATCGCTGTTCTCTTGCAGGCTCTGGGTCAAAATCCAGGAATTCCCTCCTTAACAGCACTGTGGGTTTACCTGTCTACTACACCACATAGAGGCAGCAGCAGTTCAAGAAAGTGGCTCAATCTCATCTTCCCAAGGGCAATTAGGGATGGAAAATAAACATGGGCCAAGCTGGTGGCATCCAATGCCTGTGAAATAATAAAAAAAAACCCAAAACCTATCACCGATGCTTTTTTCATTGGCTGCCCAATCTTATAAAACACCAACTCTTTCCTAACTCTGCCAGTTGTGATTTGAATCACACAAACCAGTTATCATTGGGTGGAATTCTCCCATTTTGAGACTGAATGAGGTGGTGGGCAGCTCTGGTGCCGCTTTTCCTGCAGGCCAGAATGGTGGCCAGATTCTGCGCTCGAAACCTCATTAATTAGGCACAGTAAGGCTTCCCTCCAAATGCCTGGGCTGGCAGTTTATTCATCTACCTGCTATCAGCTGATGGGTTCAAAGGTCCCAGTGCCATATTTAAATCTCAGTCTAGTGCACTCACACCATACTTTCCGGCCCACCTGCTTCACTAGGCCGTGCAGGATGGTGGCCTGTAGGGGGACAAAGGAAAGAGATGTGTTCAGAGGGGATGGAGCAGAGGTTGGGTAAATTGCATGTCCCCTGTGTGTCTGGTGAGCCTCCCCAGAAGGGACAGAGATTGGAATTTGTGCAACAGATGGGATGGAGGTATTATGAAAGTTTGACAGTTAAGGGAGCTGAGAAAGGACAAACTTTGACAGAGTGGATGAGATCATTCATCCACTTCCCATCTGGACAGTGCTAGCCTTTTACTTTTGGGTTGTCAACAACCCAGAGGGGGAAAGGCTAGCAGCTGCAAGAAGAAGGCAGCACCAGCTTAGAACACCAAAGCCCTTGAGGCACTTATTTAGGCCCACCAGCATCTGCTGTACTTCAGGGATGGCTTAAAGAAGCACACCAACAATACCTCTCCAGCCTGGGAGGCCACTGTCCAGGAGGTCAGCAAGGCTGTCACCTGCACACAAAGCACCCACGCCCTCCACCAGCACTCATCCATACCCTCCACCAGCACTCACCCATACCCTCCACCAGCACAATCCATACCCTCCACCAGCACACTCACCCATACCCTCCACCAGCACACTCACCCATATCCTCCACCAGCACACTCACCCATACCCTCCACCAGCACTCACCCATACCCTCCACCAGCACTCACCCATACCCTCCACCAGCACACTCACCCATACCCTCCACCAGCACTCACCCATACCCTCCACCAGCACTCACCCATACCCTCCACCAGCACACTCACCCATACCCTCCACCAGCACACTCACCCATACCCTCCACCAGCACACTCACCCATACCCTCCACCAGCACACTCACCCATACCCTCCACCAGCACACTCACCCATACCCTCCACCAGCACACTCACCCATACCCTCCACCAGCACACTCACCCATACCCTCCACCAGCACACTCACCCATACCCTCCACCAGCACACTCACCCATACCCTCCACCAGCACTCACCCATACCCTCCACCAGCACTCACCCATACCCTCCATCAGCACTCATCCATACCCTCCACCAGCACACTCACCCATACCCTCCACCAGCACACTCACCCATACCCTCCACCAGCACACTCACCCATACCCTCCACCAGCACTCACCCATACCCTCCACCAGCACTCACCCATACCCTCCACCAGCACACTCACCCATACCCTCCACCAGCACACTCACCCATACCCTCCACCAGCACACTCACCCATACCCTCCACCAGCACACTCACCCATACCCTCCACCAGCACACTCACCCATACCCTCCACCAGCACACTCACCCATACCCTCCACCAGCACACTCACCCATACCCTCCACCAGCACACTCACCCATACCCTCCACCAGCACACTCACCCATACCCTCCACCAGCACGCTCACCCATACCCTCCACCAGCACACTCACCCATACCCTCCACCAGCACACTCACCCATACCCTCCACCAGCACGCTCACCCATACCCTCCACCAGCACACTCACCCATACCCTCCACCAGCACTCACCCATACCCTCCACCAGCACTCACCCATACCCTCCACCAGCACTATCCATACCCTCCACCAGCACACTCACCCATACCCTCCACCAGCACTCACCCATACCCTCCACCAGCACTCACCCATACCCTCCACCAGCACACTCACCCATATGGTCTACCAGTGCTCACGCATACCATTTATTAACATTCACCCACACCCTCACCCATACTGTCCACCAGCGCTCACCCACACCCTTCACCACCCAGGAGACACACAGTTCGGTAGGGCGTAGCTGAAGGTTAGAATCAGGGTCACTTTCTGGAGAACAGTTCACACACACATGTCTCTGTGGCAGTTGGAAGCAAGGACAGTGCAACCCTCCCGCCCTGGGAGGGCTGCTGGAGACCAGCTGCCCACCCAGTCCTGGGCAGTTGGAGTCTCTGGAAGCAGCTGCCGTGGTGGAGATGTGATGGCAGATGCGATGGCATGGAAGATTGGGTAGAACTTCGAGACTCCCAGCAGACTAGAGCGCGCGATGGAGGAGTTTCCCTCCACACATTGGCTTTACTGGTTTTAACAGCTTCTCAATCCATAGCAAGTCAACTTAAAAATCCTCCTCCCCATTTTCTTATCCCACTGCAGTTTCTTCCAGGATCACCTCTGAGTGACAACCTAAACTCTTCCTAATCTGTCCTAATCCGTGGTTCCCTCCCTTTAAAGTTTATTTATTAGTCACAAACTGGCTTACATTAAGAATGCAATGAAGTCACTGTGAAAATCTCCTAGTCACCACACTCCGGTGCCTGTTTGGGTACACTGAGGGTGAATTTAGCATGGCCAATGCACCCTAACCAACACGTCTTTTGCACTGTGAGAGGAAACCGGAGCATCCAGAGGAAACACATGGAGACACGGGGAGAATGTGCAAACTTCACACAGACAGTGACCCAAGCTGGGAATTGAACCCTGGTCCCTGGCACTGTGAGGCAGCAGTGCTAACCACTCTGCCACCTCACTGAAGGTAATCTTCTTGGTCATCGTTCTCACACATTCAAGACTCCCCTTCTTAAAGCTCCTCAAAACTTTCAAATGCACTTTCAATCACTTCATGAAACTTCTCAGCCAGTTTAACATTCCTCCCTATCTGTTCCAAAGTACGTGGCAGGTGTCATTTAAGTGTAAGTTGTTAAGCATGGCTGGGGGTTTTCTGTTTTTTATCATCGGTGGGATCTTCTGGTCCCACTGCAGATGATCCCCTGTGGAGGGTTCCCCGGTGTTGAGCAACACAAATTATTATTGACTTTGGCAGGACCAGCAGGTCCCATCAGTGGCCAGTGGTAAGCTGCCTCTGCCACCCAAAAAACATGCCACAGGGCATGTGGAGAGGTGGAAAATCCTGGCCTTAACTTCTCAGTCCGGTCAACCCCCTCATCTTGAACAACAATCTCTACGCTGTGACAAATATAACAGCATGTGGGCAGCACAGTAGCACAGTGGTTAGCACGACTGCCTTATAGCGCCAGGGACTCAGGTTCGAGTCCCGGCATGGGTCACTGCCTGTGCAGAGTCTGCACGTTCTCCCTGTGTCTGCGTGGGTTTCCTCCCACAGTCCAAAAGACATGCTGGTTAGGGTGCATTGGCCATGCTAAATTCTCCCTCAGTGTACCCGAACAGACGCTGGAGTGTGACGTTTAGGGGATTTTCATTGCAGTATTAATGCAAACCTACTTGTGACTAATAAAAAATAAATAAAATGTGCTGATGTAAACACTCACAAGTTGCATTCGTAAGTAAATATGTGAACAGTTTCATTCCCAATGATGAGAAACTATTATTGAGGCAACGTACATGAGTTGAGGACATATTCATGTTACCTACAAGAGGTCAAATATTAGGAATGGATGCAATGCAGATCACCAATCTCCCTCCCATCTGAAGCCACTTTTCACCTGACATTGTTTCATTCTTGGATTGTTTATGGAACAGTTGGGATTTGCTGAATACTGAGTGTCGTGTGATTAGGGTTTCCAACTCAGTTTATACGGTTTTGCCACATGACCTGCCCACACATTCTTGCCATTCTGTCAACTCATCCATCCTGTGACCCATTGCTTTCCTATACCAAATGGAAAGGGAAAGGACTCATTACCTAACTGGATGATGCTTGACTGTCAACCAAACAGCCTTTCATTTCCCATTTTCAAATTATTTGTATTTGATAAAGAGAAACATTCAAATAAATTTTAAAATTACCTGTTTTTAATCTCCCTGGGACTTTTCTCCAGGGTCGCATACTGCAGACTCCTGGAGTTTGATCTTCAATTCCTGGAGACTCCAGGCCAATCCTGGAATGGTGGAAACTCTAAATGTAATTGGGAAGTATAAGCAAGCTGAGCTGAGAGACGGAGAAAGGGGAGGTAAATTTTCTGTATAGTTCTATGTGGCAGAGCAGCCATTGCTCTGTGTCAGTTACCACTGGGGAAATAGATTGATGATTTTCTCCATCACTCCCGACCAGCTTTCCCTCTGTTACTGTTACGTGTAAATAGCTGGAAATGAATATAAGAAACCAGCTATCAAGAACCCGGCGTTAAAACTTGTCCTTTCCCTCCTATGCTGTGTCTGTCATTGTGGTGTGATTTTAACTGAGATTTATGTGCTATGATGTACTAAGTCCATGGGGGCAGAAGTCCCGTCACTAAAATCTCTTTATTTACAAACTCTAACAGCAGTACACAGAGTGCTCGCAGTCAGCAGTCTAACTCCAGGGGTGTCAGAGGAACTGAAACTCCTGGTTAAGTACAAGGCAACGACTCCCTGATTGGCCCTCAGTATACCCGAACAGGCACCAGAGTGTGGTGGGACATCTTTTGTCATCCAACCAAATAAACAAAATCAAATTAACTTAGGAATAACTCGAAAGGGGCAGCTCCCTAAAAGGAGGGGAACCACCTGAAACAAAAAACAGGAAAGGAAACGTAAAATTAAAATGTGATTAAGGATGGGTGGGGGTCAGATCTTTAATCAGGGAGCTCATACTCCAATAGGCCAATCTCAATGGCCTGCCTGAAGTCATTACACTATATCTACTGGTCCATGGCAAAACAAAATTGGATTTTTACTGAGCACCACAATCTGAACTATGCAGAGGTTCTGCTCTCACTTACCTCGCCTAGAATCAGCCAGATCCCTCAAGCAAAAATAGCTTACTAACTTCTCAGTCTTTGTCCTGAATTGTGATTTAGAAGTAGTTGTGGTTAGTTAAGACAATCCTTAAGATTAATTTTACCAGGGAAGTGGTTAACTAGCCGGTTACTAATGCTAGAAATAAAACTCCATTTGCCTTCGAACCTTATTCCAAACGTTACATAACCACTTCAGAAATGCTGATCTTTTGAGTCGGAGGATGAGGTCGGGATCAGATGGGATTCAGCAGCACCGTGTGAATAGATTTCCCAGTGGTGTCAGTAATTGCCCCCAGGATATAGTGCTGCCCAAACTGCTCTAAACCCACGCTAATTCTGTTAAACAGCTCAACGGCAACAGAGATAGCTTTCTTAGAAAAGGAAGCACTGACTGGTGACATATTCAAAAGGATGACAGAGTCTGTCACTATTGTTAGAGGAGATAACACATGTCTTTGCCAGAGGAAATCACTCTCACTTATCACACAGAATCATTCACTCCTATGTCTCTACGTACTGAGCTGGATTTGTGCCTGTTACTGAGCCTCACGTACCGTGTATTGTACTTCTGGGATGATGTTTGTGGGAAAAGTGGGAAAACACTAATTATGAAAGACAAATCCTGGGCTTTATCTTTTCTATCTTTCTATCTCCATCTGTTTCTCTGCCACTCATTGTTCCTTATTTTAGTGAACATTTTCAGGGTGAGCCTTTACATGCAAAGCATTGGTGCAATCTGCAGTTTCATTTAATCTGATATCAGATATTGGACCAGAATACAGAACAAGAAATTTCCTATAAAGTTTATTTATTGTCACATGTAGGCTTACATTAACACTACAATGACATTAGTGTGAAAATCCTCTAGTCACCACACTCCAGTGCCTATTCGTGTACATTGAGGGGGAATTTAACATGGTCAATTTACCTAACCAGCACGTCTTTCAAACTATGGAAGGAAACCAGAGCACCCGGAGGAAACCCACGCAGACACAGGGAGAGCATACAGCCTCCGCACAAACAGTGACCCAAACTAGGAATCGAACCCAGGTCCCTGGCTCTGTGAGGCAGCAGTGCTAACCACTGTGCCACCCAATTGTTCCATCTCATTAAATATGAAAATGTCATTTTCAAAGATTACACATGGTACAAATCAAGGAAACAACTTCACTATAAATATCAACCTCATAAGTTATCCAGTCTGATCAATTATTCAGCCCAATGGATTACAAGCTCTAGTGAATCACCCGGCTTGGTGAATTGTACAGCCTTTATGCTCTCCCAGTCTGATGAGTTACCCAGTCTCTTTGGTTAGCTTTTTCGTAATTCATTCTTGGAACGTGGCCATTGCTGGCAAAGACAGCACTTACTGTCCATCTCTAATTGCCATTGAGAAGATTAGCATCTAGTCTGATGCTAAGCTAAAACTTGTCAGTTTTTTTGTTCATTTGTGAGACATGGGTGTCGCTGGCTGCCTAGCATTTATTGTCCATCCCTAGTTGCCAGTTGAGAGTCAACCATTTGTGTGGCTCTGGAGTCACATGTAGGTAGATTTCCTTCCCTAAAAGACATTAGTGAACCAGATTCGTTTTTCTGACAATTGACAATGGTTTCACGATCATCAGTAGATTCTTAATTCCAGATATTTTTTATTGAATTCAAATTCCACCAACTGCCATGGTGAGATTCGAACATGGATCCCTAGAACATTAGGTGAGTTACTGGATTAATAGTCTAGCAATAATGCCACTATGCCATCGCTTTCCTGTGGCACTATTTGAAGAAAAGTGAACCATCTTCATGTGCAAATCCCTTTATCGCTTAGTATTTACTCCCTCTACACATTCCTACATTTCTCCAACCCTACAATCCTCCCCGCTCCACCTCAAGAAATTTGGTGTTCCTTCTGCACTTGGTCTCTTGATCCTTTGCCCTGGCCTTCAGCAAACCTAGGCCCTAAACCCTGGAATTATCTGCCTAAAACCCTTACATTCTCTACCTCTCTCTTGTCCATTAAAGCCCTCCTTAAAACCTAGCATTCATAATAGGAAAGAATGCCAAAATAAAACTCCCATCCTGCTTTGAGGCCAGTCACATTTTTGGCGCCAGGTGAGGAAATTTTGTCTGAAAAAAATCAAGATCCTCAAACTGATGTGTCCAGGGTTCACTGAACATTCCAAGAATCAACTTGTCAATCACTGTCCATTCCAAGAATCAACTCATCAATCACCAAATTATCAAAATAACCCACTGTCTGAAATAAAATTAGATTTAATTATGACTGCGGTGGGAAGGGTATAACATTGATGCAGTCCCACTCTTCACAGGTCATGGATTTGAATTTCTACCTCAGGATAATGAATGAAGCTTATTCCAAATTTAACTTCTTTACTGGCCCTCTTGGGTTCCCTACTATGGAAACATGACAGGTGGTCTTGAGGAGTGCCACAGCTGGAGACTTTCAACAGCGTTAAACAGTAACTTTTGTCCTCTAATTCATTGGCCCATGTTGACCCCCAAAAGGACCTTATCTTGACATGCGATGCTTCCCCTTACAGTGTTGGGGCATTACTGACACATTGCCAAAGAGATGGAATAGGGATGTATGATTATATTGATATGTCATGTTTAAGAGAATGTTTTAAAATTCAGCTTTTTTCTGCAGGTAGTGGCATGTCTGGAAGGAATACAACTCAGATCCTGGGAAAGCAGGATAATACTCATTTTAGCTATGTAGTGTTTCCTTAGGCCAGCTCTATGGTGTGCATTGATTCATCTTATGCCTTTTAGACAGAGGTGTAGGTTGGGTGAATTGGCCATGACAAATGCATGGAGATAAGGGGATAGGGCAGGGGATGGCTCAAGGTAAGTCGTTCTTTTGGAGGAGAGTCAGTGCAGTCTCAATGGGCCGAATGATCTCCTTCTGCACTGTAGGGGATTCTATGTTTTACCAGAAGGTCGGATGAGCACTTCCTGATGTTGGTTACATCCCACAAGAAAATACTCCGATAATTGTTTGATGTACTCTTTACAAAGTTCACCAAGTGAATCCTTGTTCAAATTAAATAGACATCTTTACTTTGACTCGAGTGATTGGTCCATCATTGTATGGGGTCATTGGTTGAAAGAGAGAAAATGGCCAAAATAGATAATAAACAACTTCACTTTAAAAGTGTTTAGAAATTTAGCACTAAATTAAAATGTAGGATATTTTATTTGATATTGAAACCTTCAGATTCGAAACATCCAAAGAAATACTTGGCAAAATTGACTGCCCCAAAATTTCTGGATCCAAAATAGAGTCATGGAGTTTTCCAGCATGGAAACAGGCCCTTTGGCCCAACTTGTCCATGCTCCCTTTTTTTTAAAACCCCTAAGCTTGTCCCAATTGCCCACATTTGGCCCATATCCCTCTATACTCATCTTATGCAAGTAACTTTGTTTTAAAAAAACAAAATTGTACCCGCCTCTACTACTACCTCTGGCAGCTTGTTCCAGACACTCACCACCCTCTGTGTGAAAAAATTGCCCCTCTGGACACTTTTGTATCTCTCCCTTCTCACCTTAAGCCTATGCCCTCTAGTTTTAGACTCCCCTACCTTTAGGAAAAGATACTGACTATCTTTGTGGAAATGCAGATTTCTTTTAGAAAAACACACGCGTAAGAAGTCTATTTTCATTTATATAAAAGCAAAATACTGCAGATGCAGGAAATCTGAAATAAAATCAGGAAATGCTGGAAAAGCTCAGTGAGTTAATTTCTCTTCACTGTTGCTGCTAGACCTGAATTTATCATGGAATCCCTACATTGTGGAAAGCAGCCATCCAGTCCGTTCAGCCTGCACCGACAACAATCCCATCCAGGCCCGATTCCCGAAATCCCACAGATTTACCCTGCTAATCCCCCTAACACTAAGGGACAATTAACCATGGCCAATCCTGCACATTTTTGGATTGTGGGAGGAAACCGAAGCATTCAAAGGAAACCTACGCAGAAAAGGGGAGATAGTGCAAACTCCACACAGTCACCCAAGGCTGGAATTAAACCCAGATCCCCAGGCACTATGAGGCAACAGTGTATTCCCAGCATTTTCTGATTTTACTTCGGATTTCTCCGCAGATGCTACGACGTGGAGATGTCGGTATTGGACAGGGATGGGCACAGTAAGAAGTCTCACAACATCAGGCTAAAGTCCAGCAGGTTCACCTGATGAAGGAGCAGCGGTCCGAAAGCTCAGGATTCCAGATAAACCTGTTGGACTTTAACTAGGTTGTTGTGAGATTTCTTACTGTGTCCACAGATGCTGCCAGAGCTGCTGAGTTTTCCTTTTGTGTGTCACGCAGGTCACAAAACTAACTCCCAGGTTTCAATCAATGTCATTCTATCTCCAGCCACAAAGATGATTCACTCCCTTTCCTGCCTGCAGCTGAGGTTAGGAACCTGGACATCAAAGGCTACATACACAGTTGGGACTTCAAACCTGTCCATGTGAACCATTGGGAATGCAGGAACGGGGGTAAGCTAAACCCATCAGCACACTAATCTGTTATTAGTTAATTAGACATGATGTGGATATGCCGGCGTTGGACTGGGGTGAACACAGTAAAAAGTCTGACAACACCAGGTTTCAGTCCAACTGATTTATTTGATAGTAAACTCACTAGCTTTCCGGTTAGCCCCTAGTTAATTAGGTCATGGCTGATCTGCACCATTATTCTATATTAGCAAAAACTTTGTGCCTGAAAATGTCAATTGACTCTTTGACTGGGTTCTAACACTGTTTGGAATTTGAGGTGTTGCTTATGAGGAACCACAGCCAAATATCTGTCAGCTAGTAAACATTACAGACATTATCAGGCATTTGGAACCCAACCAAAAATCTATCAGCTATTAAACTTCACAGACATTTTCTGTTCCTTTGAAGTTTCTGAGCTTTGCTGCTTTAGTGATTCCATTTAGTTTCGGTCCATGGCGAATTAGGAGCTAGTTTTGTGATGCCCAACACCTCCTCCCTTTTCCCCAGGTGAGAGCGGGTAGTCGAGCTCTCAGCAGCTCCAGCCTGTTTGGATGTGCTGTATTTCAGCGGCAGGCAGCCGGCGGAGGTCCCGCCCCGCTCCCTCGCTCATTGGGCTGCCGGAGAGAGGAGCCGCCCTTGATGCCAATCGGCCTTTCCGAGGCCTTGGGGGCCAAGCCTCGGAAGCTCATATGACCAGCTCCTCATTTATTAGCAGGAGCGGAGGCAGGTGAAACAAGACAGTGCTACAAGGAAGGACAATGTATCATTGTGAAATGTATGTAAACAGCCTGGGCTTCCTGTACGCACTGGTACAGCTTTAGAAACCTCTTCTTCCCCCCCTTTAAATGAAGGTTTGGATTGCTATTCGGGAGGGTTTCATTTCACACCCAGCTGGCTGAAGGAGCTGGTCAGTTTCAGAGGGAGCGCCGCAATTTCCTCTGTCACATTTTGCTTTAGTTTTTGGCTACATTTTAATGTTATGGCTGATGAGTCTTCCCTGCCTGTGTGTGTCCGCTTGTCCTACGCGGTGGGACACTTTCTCAATGACCTGTGTGCCTCCATGTGGTTCACCTACCTGCTGGTCTATTACCACTCGGTGCTGGCTATCAATAACTACAATGCGGGCGTGCTGCTGCTGATCGGGCAGATTGCGGACGGAATTTGCACCCCACTCATCGGCTACGAGTCTGACCGCACTCTCGGCTGCGGGAAATATGGCAAGAGAAAGACGTGGCATCTCATTGGTGAGTGTATTTGGTTTGAGAGCCGGGATCAGTTTAAATCCAATTTCACTTTTTTTTTCTATCTGTTTTTTTTTACGCAGAGAAAGTATTTGGTTTTTGTAGCAATCAAAGTGGCGGTTTAGTCTTTACATAATAACCTTCACACTTGAACATTGGATGTGATTTTTGTTTTAAGTGCTTGTGATAACACTTGTCACTATCTTCATGAGTTTGCTAATATTTTTAGAACTAATGCACCCAATGGTAGGTTTAGAAATAACTCATTCATTCTGTGTGGTTTATTTTATATAATGGTAGAATTTGAAGGTTCAAGGCCCTCTGCGTCGATACTGTTTCTTTAAACATTAAACACCAAGGTTGTATGTAGCTGGAGAGACGAGGAAGTGAATTAACTTAGGACTCGAAGCAATAAGTTGCATTTGTACAGCTTGCTTAGCTTTTAAGGTGCTGGATGTAATAAGACAAACATTAGCATAACTCTAATTGTGGACATACTGGGGGACATAGACTAACCTATTGGCCCGAAGAGATGTTTGAGAGACAGTGATAATGGGGAGGTGTTCCAGAAATCGGGGTCTAAGCAGCTGAAGACACATGTGCATTTCCCTGTCACCCCCAATCTCTGAGACAAGTCCAAGATTGGAGGAGTTACAGAGATAGGGAGTAGGTGAGGCCGTGAAAGGGTTTGAACACAATGAATGTTTTGATTATTAGCCCCAGTTTATGGAAGACTGGAGGCTGGGAGTGTAGTCAGTAATCTAGACAGGAATAAAAGGTATAGATAGATGTGTTTGGTAACAGACAACCTGAGGTAGGGTATATATACTTCCCCTCAACACTGAATGGGTGTGGTGCCGGAGGGGACCATTTGGCTCATCGTGTCTGCGTCAACAACTCATCCAGTTCCATTCTTCTCCCTGTGGCATAGTACCACACTTTTTCTTTTCAGATAGCTGTCTAATCCTGTTCCTGAATGACAAATGGGGTTAGCTTAGATGGGCATTCTGGTTGGCATGAACCAGTTTGGACTGAAGGGCCTATCTCTGTGCCATAGATTCTATGAATGCTTCAATTGAACCTGCTTCCTCCTCACTCAGGCATTGCATTCCAAACATTACCCACGCAGTGTGTGGAAAAAGGTTTCCTTAAGAATACTCTCCACTTGCCTGGATGAATGCAGCTCCAACAATACTTGAAGCTTGATGCTATCAAGGATAAAGCAGCCTGCTTGATTGCCAATTGGTACTGCTGCACCAGGGTCCTGGGTTCAATTCCAGTTTGAGTATCTGTCTGTGTGGATTTTGCATCTTGTCTGCATGGGTTTCCATCAGGTGCTCTGGTTTCTTCTTAGTCCAAAGATGTGTGGGTTAGGGTGATTGGCCACTGTAAATTGCCCCTTTGGCGTCAGGTAAATATGTGACGTTATGGGGATAGGGCCTGGATGGAATTGATGTCAACATAGGCTTGATGGGCTGAATGGTCACCTGCACTGTAGCGATTCTGTTTTACAATTGGCATCCCGTTCACAAACATTCGCTCCCTCCACCGCTGATACACAGTAGCAAGAATGTGTACCATCTTCAAAGTGTACTGCAGGAACTGGCCACGATTCCTTGGACAGCACCTTCCGAACCTGTGACTGACACCATCCAAAAGCAAAAGGGCAGAAAAATACATGGGAATGGTACCAGGTGGAAGTTGTCATCCAGGTCACAAACCACGCTGACTTGGAAATGTTTCACCATTCTTTCATTGTCACTGGGTCAAAATTGTGGCACTCCTGCCCTAACAGCACTGTGGGTGTACCCACCTTCATGAAGGTGTTTCATTTGAGGTTGGGTGATGAAAGCTGGCCTTGCCGACAATGCCCATAACTCAAGAATGAAAGAAAAAGTTGTCTGAGATAGAAGTAGAGGATATTTGTGGTGGAAAGGATGTGTTTGCAAACCCAATATTGCAGGTTGATTTACATTTAGGCCAGAGTGGCTGGGGGAATAGGGACTTTGGGTCTGGCCTGTGTTTTATTTTTGAGGGAATTGCTCAAAGTAGTGGCTGCGTAGGTACAAGTGGAATTGGGCAAGGACTGTCCCGCTTGTCAGGGTGTGGAGAATACCCCAGTCCACTTGTCAGGAACAAGGGGAGGAAATTTTAAAATATAGTATGTGGCAGAGAAGTTGAGGGAAGATAGCGACATCCTTAATGACTGCACTAAGAGTTTTAAGGAAATTTCAACACTTTCAGTAAAACCTAGATGGAATAGATGTGAGACATGTTTTCTGAGGGAGGAATTTTTTTGTTTTGTCTCCTTGGGTGAAAACCCTGGAATGTGGTGAGAATCAGACCTCCCTAATGCTATGCAGGGTTTCTTGTATCCTCCTGAGATAGCTGAATATATCATTTAACTGTAATATTCAGCCAAGATCAGTTTTTCATCACCAGAAACCCTTTATTGGAAACCAAGCGGAACTGTACCAATGGCTTGCAGCAAATTAGTTTGTAGGTTATTACTGCTGCCTCAGTCCAGGGATCCGGGTTCAATTCCAGCCTTGGGTCATTGTCGGTGTGGCATTTGCACATTCTCCCCATGTCTGTGTGGGCTTGCTCCAGTTTGCTCCCACACTACAAAGATATGTGGATTAGGTTAATTGTCTATGCTGGATTGACCCTAAAGTTGGGAGGATTAGCAGGGTAAATATATGGGATTGTGTGAATGAGGCCTGGGTGGGACTATCTTTAGTACAGACTCAATGGGCTGAATGGCCTCCTTCTGTATTGTCAGGATTCTGCACCCTGGGATCTATAACAACAGTCTCAGTTAAAGCAACTTAATCTTTCTTAATCTTTCGCTGCTCCCTTCCCATTGAATGAGCAGCAGTTCATCCAGTCAGGGTGTTCGTATTCCAACAAGCCTACAGGGGGATCTACTGATGATCCCCTAGTCCTTTGTGGCCATCGTTGTCATTCCTTTCTCCCTCCCGCCACCCCTTGGGTCTGGTTCCCCAAAGGATGAGTGAATATGCTCATAGTTCCTGGTGTAGTGATTGTCACATTTCTGGGAGGACTTGTCCAATTCAAGCTGAATTAAGTGTGACTGATGTACAACTCGGAACATCTGGCTATCTGTTAACTTTGTATACAGGTCTTCGATATGGGACACCTAATCAAGTTTGACCTGATTGTTGCCTTATTGTCCCCAGAAAAATGGTCCAATTTAAGAATGGGGACTGCAGGCACAGCCCATTCTACAGGTATCATGTAAACTCTTGGGTGTCTGAGTTTAGTGTCCTCTACCCCCCAGAGGGAGAATGGAATTGGTCTTGCTCTGAAATATCTGGGTGTGGCATTAGGGTCAGTGTAGATCTTGGCCAATCTCTCCTCGTTTGGATCTTACAATGAGTGTAAGACCAGCCAATTGTCGCCTGTAGATGACTGGGGCCATTGTGGGGCTTTTTTTATTTGTAAGGAGCACCTGTGTAAGTGGCTAGTCTGGCCTCAGTCTTCCAGCCTCGAGTGGGATGCCAATTTGGAGACAGTCGTATGTCTGTTCTCCAGTAATTGAGACACAGATGTGATCATTGTGTCCATCTTGAAGGGATGACCGTGTACCAGTAGTTTCATTATAGAGGCAGTGTTTGTAACGATGTGACTCAGTTGTAACGTTCCTGTCTCTGGAAGAGGAATTATCTTAGTACGATCAGGTACTGGCTTTGGCTCCTTCAATAGGGCAGCGCGTTATGTCTGTTCTTAAAGATTTTTTTGCCTTTGGCTGTGCCCTCTGACAGTGCTTGCAATCATCCTTTGGCATCCACACCTGTCTGGAATGTGTCCTCTAAACACTCTTGGGGTCATCACTGTTTTTCTTTCTTTTGTCTGCTGTTATTGGAGCACCACTTATTATGAGGTACCTTTTTTTTTAGCACCTGGTTTACAGAAGCAGTCTCCATTTTGAGGACATTATTGCATGGAGTGCACCCCCCCCCAAGCAGGAGGACATGGCTGCCTGATGCCCCCTGTAATTCCTGAACCCTCTTTGGCATTCTCTAATTTATCAAACTGTTTTACAAATCCAGATTGGATTGTCCCAACGGCTGCTTTTTGGCTAGTTTGGTTATTTATGTTGCATACCAATCTGTCTCAACATTTCATTTAGAAGCAGTTCTAATTTTCATAACTTGGTCAAGAACTTAAAGGTGTGTTCCCCCAGTCGAGCTGTATCTCTGGCGTATACACAGTAAAAAGTCTCTCAACGCCAGGTTAAGGTCCAACAGCTTTATTTGGTAGCAAAAGCCACTAGCTTTTGGAGCGCTGCTCCTTTGTCAGGTAAGTGGGAGTGCTGTTCACAAACAGGGCACATAAAGTCAAACTCCATTTACAAAATGATTGGAATGTGAATCTTTGCCTGTACAGGGTAATCAAGTCTTAAAGGTAATGTGAGTGGAGAGAGGGTTAAGCACAGATTAAAGAGATGTGTATTGTCTCCAGACAGGTCAGTTAGTGAGATTTTGCAAGCCCAGATAAGTCATAGGGGTTACAGATAATGTGACATGAACCGATGATCCCAGTTGAGGCCATCCTCATGTGCAGAACTTGGCTATCAGTTTCTGCTCAGCGACTCTGCGTTGTCATATGTTGTGAAGGCCACCTTGGAGAACACTTGCCTGAAGATCAGAGGCCAAATGTCTGTGACCACTGAAGTGTCCCCCGACAGGAAGAGAACAGTCTTGCCTGGTGATTGTTGAGTGGTGTTCATTTATCGGTTGTAGGATCAGCATGGTCTCCCCAGTGTGCCGTGCCTCAGGACACTCTTTCCTGCAGTGTATTAGGTAGACAACCTTGGCCGAGTTGCAAGTGTATGTACCTGGTGGATGATTTTATCGTGCGAGATGATGGCATCCATGTCAATGATCTGGCACATCTTGTAGAGGTTGCTTGGCAGGGTTGTGGGTTGTCAGAGCTCAAAGCTGACAACTGCCAGTTTCCAGATGCAATTTTACAACTCACCCGCTTCATCTGACCACAATGTCTTCACCTTCAACAATCAGTTCTTCTTCCAGACCCATGGAACAGCCATGGGGACAAAATTCACACCTCAAAATGCCAACATCTTCTTGCACAGGTTCGAACAAGATCTCTTCAACCGATGCTATACATTAATGACATTTCTTCCTTTTTGGCCTCATAGTCAACAATCACAAACCACTATATGATTCCACCATCAGACTCACCATGGACTACTGTCCAGAATTGGTTGCATTCTTGGACACACATCTCCAAGGATGGTCACCTCAGCACTTTACTGTACCACAAGCCCATGGATAATCTCTCAATGCTCCTTCTCCAGCTTCCACCCTTAACATGTTAAAGAAGCCATGCCCTCTGTGCACACAGGATCTGCTCAGATGAGGAGGATCACACAACCACCTCCAGACGCTGAAAGATGCCCTCATAAGAACAGGATATGGTGCTCGATTCATCGATTGACAGTTTTAATACATGCCACAGCAAAAAAACCACACCGACCTCCTCAGAAGACAAACACAGGACACAGCAGGCAGAGTACCCTTCATCCAGTACTTCCCTGGAATGGAAAAGCTACATCTTCTCCGGTGCCTCCAACATGTCATTAAAGATGAACATCTCACAAAGGCCATCCCAATGCCCCCACTTCTTGCCTTCAAACAACCGCACAAACTCAAACAGACCATTTGTCTGCAGCAAACTATCCAGCCTTCAGGAGAACAGTGACCATGACACACAACCCTGCCAAAGCAACCTCTTCAAGACGTACTGGATCATGACATGGATGCCATCACATCATGTGAGAACACCATCCACCAGGTACTTGGTACATACTCTTGCAACTTGGCCAACATTGTCTATCTGATACGCTGCAGGAAAGGATGTCCTGAGGCATGGTACATTGGGGAGACCGTGCAGACGCTATGACGATGGATGAATGAACATCGCTTGACAACCACCGGGCAAGAGTGTTCTCTTCCTGTTGGGGACACTTCAGTCACGGGCATTGCCTCTGATCTTTGGGTAAGCATTCTCCAAGGCAGCCTTCATGACACATGACAACGCAGAATCACTGAGCAGAGACTGATAGCCAAGTTTGCCACACGATGATGGCCTCAACCGGGGTCATGGGTTCATGTCACACTATTTGTAACCCCACAACTTGCCTGGACTTGCAAAATCTCACTAACTGCCCTGGCTGGAGACAATACACATTTCTTTAACCTGTGTTTAACCCCCTCTCCACTCATTTGTCTGTACGTTTTTAAGACTTCACCTGTAAAAGACTTTCATTCTAACCATTATTTTGTAAATTGAGTTTGTGTCTTTATATGTCCTATCTGTGAACAGAAATCCCACTTACCTGATGAAGGAGCAGTGCTCAAAGGTAGTGACTTTTGCTACCAAATAAACCAGTTGGACCTTAACCTGGTGGTGTGAGACTTCTTACTGTGTTTACCCCAGTCCAATGCCAGCATCTCCACATGACTACCATTTGTCGTTGGAATATAACAGGGTTTTGGGTTACCATGGTTTTTCACCAGGTCTACTGGCTCATTAAGTTTTCAAAATACGTCAGACTTTTTAATAATGCTGAAGGTCAGGATCCTGCACACAATCAAGTATTGTTTTTCATCTCCCTTGTTAACACAAGATGTAGTGCATGCGCTCTGTACATTTGGACTCAGTTGTCCCCATTGGCATCATGGGGTTCGAGTCTCTCAAAAATGAGGCATAATTGCTTTTCTTTACCAGAGACTTACAGAGGCTGTCTGGAAAAGGGAATCTTTTTTTCTTTATTCTTATCACCAATGTAGTAACTCATCTAGTTTCCCGACATCAGAAACCCTTTATTGGAAACAAAAGAGCCGTACCTTGGTAACAAAAGTTTTTAGGGGGTGCAAGAACAGACATCCCAAGATTGGGAGGTGGGTGGGTGGATGCTGTGTATAGGCACAAACCATTGAAGGTGGCACAGCAACTTGAGAGCAAGTAAAAGTAAGGAAGCCATGATTTTAAAATAAAAAATCTGGCTAAGCCTAAACTGGGACAAATGTGTTCTGAGTCTGGGCATTGTGCTTCAGGAAGGATGTGAAGATGTTGCCAAGGATAGAGAAAAGATTTTCCTTGAATTATTCCAGGGGTGAGAAACTTCAATTATGTGGATAGATTGGAGAAGTTGGGTTATTGTGTTTGACACAGGAATTCATTGTGGGGTTTGGGCAACGTAGTTGAGGCAAAACCCTTTTTTCTTTGCAGATGGGTTGAGAGCTGGATGGCAACAAAGTAAGTGATTCATTTGCCAAGCTGTGAGCGGCGAGTGTTTGATCTGAAGTGCGTGGCTTGATGGGGTGAAGGAGGTAGATTTTAGTTGTGACTTTCAAAAAGAAATTGGATAATTCCTTGAAGGAAAATATTTTTGGGCTGTGTGGAAATGGTGATGGTGGACAGCTGGATTATTCTTGCAGAGAGCTGCTGCATTCAACAGGCCAAATAGCTGTCTCCTGTACAGTAATTATTCCAGGGTTCTAAAGCAATGTACCTCTTCAACAGCTATGTTTTGTCCTCTTGCACCTTTTTTTTGTCTTTCATTTGTCCATGTATACTTTTGCTTTCGTTTTGAAGGGAATGTGAACTTTTCGTCTAATTATATGGACTGACCTAGTTAATATTGTAGCTGATTTTTGCAAGAACTTGAAAGAATTTTGTATGGATATTTGAAGAGTGTAAATACACGAAAAGCAGTGGTGTAAAAGGTTGGGTCATCAGGAATAAAAAGACAAAGTTGCCATGGCAGAGAACGTTCAATTGGCTAAATTGATTCCTGCCTTGGGGCTTCTGAGGTTTAGAAATATTTGACAGCATCCTTAGTCCCCGATTAAACATTGTGCAGATGTTAACTAATACACTTAAACAGGAGCAAGAGGAGGCCACTTGGTCTTTATGATCATGACTGATCATCCAACTCGATGGTGGTGAGAGAGATTGAATATAATGAATGGCAGAACAAGCCTCAACTACTTTTCTGTGGTAACGAATTCCATTGTCCTGTTAGGTTTTTTAATAGGTTTCTATAAGATTTCCCCCCACCCCACCCCCCAACCATTCTTCTGAGCTCCAGCAAGTACAATTTGAACAACTTGCTGCTCATACATCAGTCCCTCCATCCCAGGAATCACTCTGGTAAACCTTTCTCTGCATTCCCTCCTAGAGCAAGGACATCCTTCCTCCAATAAGGAGGCCAAAACTGCACGCACTATTCCAAGTGTGACCTCACCAAAGTCCTTTAAAGTTGCATTAAGACATTGCTGTACTCGAATCCTCCTATTATGAAGGCCAACACAGCATTTGCCTTTTGTTACTGCATGCTTGCCTTCAGTGACTGGAGTATGAGTACACACACAGTTCATTTAACTGTACGCTTGGAAGGAACAGTTTGTTCAGGAGTGTATTTTTGACCAGTGGTGCAACACGTTTTTGTCCTAAATAGAACAACGTCACTAGAGTGAAGTTCAGGATCCAGGTCTGTCTTGAGTATTTTCTTAAAGCTACCAGATGGCAGCATGGCCAAGGAGGAAGATTGGGACAATGCATCCCTCTGCCATTTTTTTTTTGCCCCCTTTATTCAGTAGCACAGATGGGAGAGCAGGGCAAGAATGGTGCAAAGGGAGAACTAAAATACAATGTGAAAGTAACAATTTCAGATGATTGGAATCCTAAGTCCTGATCTTTTGCGTCAAACCAAGTAAACAAACTTAAATGGCAATTGATTCCAAATGTCACAAATGATATGATTGGTTTCAGGTCTGCTTTTGATTTCTAATTAGTCTAAAAATAGACCGCCTACATCTGTTCCTGTTTCGTCTGATTTTGGGCCATAGTCTTAGGTTCAGCTTTATCGGTCACTCGTAAAAGGTGATTTTTTTTTTTGTGTAGGTGGGTTTATTTGTCTGATGCCTGTTTTTGGCTGGATCTGATTGCTTGTATAAATTTCCAGGTCTTGTGGCATTTTTATTCTAATCTTTAAATTTCCACAGACTACACGTTTCCTTCTGTTTTCCTGTTAATTCTGACCACAAGAAGTAAACAAGTGGGATGTTGAGCAGCTTGCCATTTAGGCACAGGCCTATTTTTCTCTCTCTCTCTCTCTCTCTCTTTTTGAGGATTTTGAGGTTGTTGCTTAACGTGTTTGGCCAGATCAAGCACACATTATCCTTTGGCCATCAGGTTCTGAGGGGAAACGTGAACCCAGAGCTCCTGACTCTGACAGGGATGGCACCCACTGCACAACAACATGGTGTAGAGATGCTGGGGTTGGACTGGGGTAAACACAGTAAGAAGTCTCAACACCAGGTCAGAGTCCAACCAGTTTTTGATAGTAGTCTTACAAGCTTTTGGAAATGGTGTTCCTTCATCAGGTATGTGGACAGTTCCACACCTTCCTTCCACACACCTGACAAAGGAACACGATTTCCGAAAGCTTGTAAGATTACTATCAAATAAACTAGTTGGACTCTAACCACAACATCCACGCAGCCTTTTCAAATTCACTTTTTTGTTTCATAACACAGCTTTTTTTTTTAAAGATCATGAAGGAAATCTAGAAATGTTACTTTGGGAAAATAAAAACCTTTTATTACTTCTCTAGTACTGCCCTAAACAATTTTTAATCTGCTCTGTATTATGTTCTCTCAATGCTGAATAATAAACCATGTGGAGGTGCTGGCACTGGACTGGGGTAAACAGTAAGAGGTCACAACACCAGGTTAAAGTCCAATAGGTTTATTTGGAATCATGAGCTTTCAGGACACTGCTCCATCAGGTGGTGATCACCCATCTGAAGGAGGAGCAGTGCTCTGAAAGCTCATGATTCCAAATAAACCTGTTGGACTTTAACCTGTTATTAAGAGACTTCTTACTGAATAATAAGGATGGAGGTTTTATTAAAATTTGCTCAAGTTTTTTATTGTGACTGTGTTTACTGTAGAGGCTGGGTCTCTATGTTCAAGATGGGGAGATGCTTTTCTCCCCCCAATCAGTAAGGGAATTGACGATTTTTTTCTAAGCTTATTGTCACAAGTAGGCTTATAAACACTGCAATGAAATTACTGTGGAAAATCCTCTGCCACCTGTTTGGGTATGCTGAAGGAGAATTTAGCATGGCCAACACGCCTAACCAGTATGTCTGTTGGACTGTGGGAGGAAACCCATGCAGACTCCACACTGACCCAAGCTGGGAATTGAACCTGGCGCTGTGAGGCAGCAGTGCCAACCACTGTCACTGATATGGGAAATAAGGCGGGAAAGTGAAATTGAAGATTATCTTTATCAAATGTCTCATGGGCTGTATGTTGGCCACTGCTGCACTATGGCATATTTTCAGTTCTATTATAACAAATCCTAGCAGCTCACACACTGATACCTGAGACATTTTGCTATTCCCTCTTTAATATAAAGACGAATACAATCTACTGTTTTCTCTTGCACAATATGGTTTGCTGACAACCACGGAAATTTGTGGTTTTAACTTGCAGTGTTTTCTAACCTTGCTGCCATTACCAAGAGCCACAAAATCTTCTCACTTCTAAACAAATCGCATTAAAATTTAAGACTGTTTTGCTTTGAATGGAATGTTCGCATTCCTGGATAAATGATTAAAAAGGGTTATTTATTTATTGAGGAAACTTTTCTATAATCCAGTGCAGAAAGGCTCCTTTGATATTCTACTCGCTCGCACGGCCAAGTATACTTGCTGACCTTGTTTCAATCTCCAGCTACACTTGCAGATTTACTGCTGTGAAGCTTGCTATTGTTTTGTTTTTCTTTTTTTAAAAAAGAAACCTTTCATTCCATGAATGTTCTGGAAGGTTCCTCTTGGATTAGTGCCGTGTTCTCAGGTGACTGTTTCATCTCCAGACCAATTGCGTTTTATCCCTCTCCCCCACCACCCCCAAGCCAACTTCAACTGCTAGGCTGCAGCAACTAGCTGGCAATGTTAGTGACCTATTAATCCAGAGACCTAGTCCACTCTGAAGACAAGTTTCAAGTTCCACCATTGGCAGAATTTAGTGAATTCGGTCTCATTATTGGTAACTGGATTGTTGTAAGAACTTATCTGGTTCGATGTCCATGAAGATAGGATATCTGCCTTCATTGGCTAACTTGGTCTAAACGTGACTTCAGATCCATAGCAATGTAGTTGACTCTCGCCTGACCTTGAGAATGGCCAACTTGATGTCTAAAATGGCTGAGCAAGCCATTGTTTTTCAATTGCTTTTTGGGGGGGAAGAGAAAGAGGGAAAGGAAGTGCTCTGTTGACATAGGCTGTGGGCTCAGCCTCCCTGTCAGTTGGAATGGGTAATGTAATGCTCATGTTCCAAGACTGAATAACGTACATCTTTAACTTAAAAAAAAATCCCCAGTTTGTCATCTTTTGTGTGGAAATATTATACACACTGTCCAGTGGGTTCTGGAAAATTACCTGGGGATTTCCTGCAATGTCTAGAACTCTGGCTATTTGAGTACAATTTGAAATAGATCTCAAGGTCATCACTTTTTTTGAGTTTCGCATGCTGATGTAATCCTGGAACCATTTGACAGCTTCTTGAGTGAATCATGGTGTAACCTCAGACATGATCCTGAAACGGATAAGCAGTCAGCCCTTGTCTTGGGCATATTTGAGGGTGAGAGAGAGAGATGTTGAAACTTAGCAGAGTTGTTCAAATAGCCAAGGAGCCAGGTGATGTGAATTACTTTTTGTTCTCTGTCCAGATGGGCAAGATTAAAATGTATAAAATTGCATACATCCTGTTGGCAATGCAAAAGTTGCTTTTTCAGTTCAGATTGTCATTTGCAGTTTTATCTTCCCCAGTCATCTTTTACCTCCCTGTTTTGGTCTCGTTTAAGATGATTTTCTTGGCACTGTGTTTCCTATTTATAACTGTCAAGCTGACATTTCAAAAATGTCCCCAGCTGTCTGTATTGAACATCGCTGCGCATGGTCTATATACTGACTTTTCTGAAAATGGGGATATTGAAGCTATTTGTAAACAATATGATAAATTATTGGTAATGGAATGCACAATGCAGTTCTCAGATTTCTAACATTGGGGAAAACTCTGGGATCTGTGGCAGTTTCAAATGTCAAAAGAACTTTTTACAAAGTAGCAATTACCTGCAATGTATGCTCTTTTTATTTAAAATGGGAAAAGTAACAGTCTCAGCGTATGGTTTATCTAATTCTGGGTGTCTTTGTGGGTGTTAAGATTGTCCATGGTCTGGATATACAGAGACCGGCGGCTTGGCTGGTGAAAACTTATTGAATGTTGTATGAACTAAGCATAATTGAGGTTTAACACAAGGCACTACATCGAAGAATCTCTCGGCATGCTCAGGCAGTTGATTTTACAAACTAGACTGTTTGTTTATACGTGTAGTTTTCAGGCATTATAGAAATAATTCTGTCGTCTTTTTAAAAAAAATGGTTTTATTGCCCAGGACTTGAGTCACCACCTGTTTGGCACAGTAAAAAGTTTCAAGTTACTTTTTTTTTTGTAGGAATATTGTCAAGCTGAATTTTCACTAAGCTTGCAAAGGAGATATTATGAAAGGTAACCCAAAAAGCTTGACCAGAGTTGGCTTTTCAGGACTGCCTTGGCCATAGAGGCAGAGAAGTTTGGGGAGAACAATTTTGTTGCTTGAGGCCAAGCAACAGATCAATTGCCAGAGATGAAACTAAGCACCTACACTCTCCTTTATGGGTTAAAGTTGGAGCAGTGTAAAAGGAGGGCCTTGGGGCTGGAGGAAGTTACAGATGAAGGGGAATTTTGAGTGGTCATGGAAGGAGGATATTGTGCTGTCGTCAGAACCCTTTGGATGTTTAGTTGTCATCGCTTGGCAGATTTTGGTTTCCATGGGACTCTCCAGTGGAACACTGATGGAATGTTGTCTTAAAATTGAGCCTTTCTTGTTTTTTGTTTTTGGAGTTGTTCAAACTTTCTTGGCTGCTGATCAAAACTCAAACATGCAGAACTCCATTACTACTTTGTGTTCCTTTAACCTGAATATGTGGCAGCAATGGTGTCATCTTATGGAAGTTGTAGCTAATCCAGGGATTTGCAATTGTTTTTGCTTTTGAGCTTTCTTGCTCCATCACTCTTTATTTTTCTCTCAAAATATTTCTGTTTAAAAAACATTTTTATTTAATATGAAACTTGCTGAATAACAATTCTATTGAGATTACAGTATCTTTTTAAGCATAACTACATGTTGTCAGTATTCATCCTAACTTGGTACAATGTTTTCATCTACTGTTGCTGTACTAAATGAGGCCCAAAACTATCAGAAGAAAAGTACTAATTAACAGCATTGATTGGCCCATTCACGCCCAGAGTATCAACTGCATTGAAAGCTTAAATCCTTTCACACATGCTTGGTTTCATTGGTAGCACTATTGAATGATGTTGAGATGCTGGCGTTGGACTGGGGTAAACATAGGAAGTCTCAACACCAGGTTAAAGTCCAACCAGTTTATTTGGTAGTCAAATACTAGTTGGACTCTAACCTGGTGTTGTTAGACTTCTTACAGAATATTGAATGCAGGAGTTGGGACGTCTTGTTGAAGATATACAAAATATTGTTATGGCTATGTACAACTCTGGTCACCCTATTTATAGAAAGGATATTGTTGAATTAAAGAGTGCAGAAAAGATTTACTAGGATGCTACCGAGACTTGATGGCTTGAGTTAAGGAGAGGCTGGATGGACTGGGACTTCTTCCTTTCTCTGGAACATAGGAGGCTGAAAGGTGATCTTACGGAGGTCTGTAAAATAATGAGGGCTGTAGATAAGGTAGATAGTCAACATCTTTTCTAAAGCCTAAAGGGTATATTTTAAGGAGAGATTAAGGTGTCCAGAGGGTGATGAGTGTCTGGAACAAGCTGCCAGAGGTAGTAAGAGGTGGGTACAATTGTCTTTTTAAAAAGCATTTACAGTTATGTGGGTAGGATGGGAATAGAGAGAGAGATGGGCCAAATGCAGGCAATTGGGACTAGCTTAAAGGCTTTTCTTTTAAAAAAAAAAGCAGCACGGACAAGTTGGGCCAAAGGGTCTGTTTCCATGCTGTAAACCACTGATTCTCATCAATAACTGGCTGCCTTGTGCCACCAAGAAACTTTGGTTTGTGGGGGAGGGAGGGGAAGCATTGGGAAAGAATGGCTATAAATTGAATTACACAATCATAAATTTTTTTTATTCACTAGTGTCGCATGTAGGCTTACATCAACACTAACACTACAATGAAGTTACTGTGAAAATCCCCTAGTCGCCACACTATCGCACCTCTTCGGGCACACCTGAGGGAGAATTTTTAGCATGGCCAATGCACCCTAACCGGCACATCTTCCTGACTGTGGGAGGGAAACCGGAGCATCCAGAGGAAACCCACAGACATGGAGAGAACATGCAAACTCCGCACAGTGACTGGAGTCAGGAATAGAACTCACGTCTCTGGCGCTGTGAAGCAGCAGTGCTAACCACTGTCACCATTCACAATGGAGCTAAACTGTTTTTAAAGCATTTGTCACCAGTTTAGTGTTAAAGTGGAACTTTAAAGTTAATTGCGGGCTCATGAATGAGAGCTGTTATGTGGCAGGTGGTAATACTGAGCTGCCCAAATTCCAAAGGGAAACTTGGACAAGCTATCACCAACAAATTTGTATTGAGATGTTTTGAAGTCGAGCCCAAGACTTGCAAAACTACTTTTTTGGTTATTTTGTTAAATTAAAACATTTATTAACAACTTACATAGTTACATTTACACAATTAAAAGCAATCCTACAAGCATTTTCCAAAAGATTTCTGCTTGGAGCTAAACACCTGTTTTCTGGCAACAGTCCCTATAGATTTTTCTGTAAGACATCCACTGGTGCAGGAGAGTATTTCACAGGGCTTATCTCTCACTTGGTAATGAAAATCCAAAATTGTATCGAAACCTTGCAGATAAAACACGCTTCACCTGAGGGTGGCCAGGACACACTCTCTGCTTCTTTTATAACTTTCACAAAGAATGACAGAGCAGGTCCAAGGGCCTTTTTGGCCTGCTCCTGCTTTTATTTTCTGTTTCTCTAAGCACAGAGCATTCTTCAGGATGTAAGAATTAGGAGCAGGCAATATGGCAATTTCTACCCATACAGCTTCCAATCTCTTTCATGATCTAAATATGTTGTTTAGAAGTTCCCTTCTCAGAATATAAAAATCTTTCATGGTTTTTATGACTACTACTTTTGGCTCAATTTTTTTTTTTGCTTTACTGATTTGATATTTGCCAGTTTGTAATATTTTACTTGGAGATGCAACAGCTAATTCACCCTCCCTATTTTTTAATGCAAATTTTAATTATGCTAAATGGTATCTCATCTTAGCTGGGCTCACATCCACTTCATGTTTGCTTTCACATGCACCCCCTTTGATTTTTTTTTTAAACTTTGCAGTCTTAACTGTCTCTTTTCAATTATTCACACACAAACATGTCCATTTCCCAGTATGTAACAGGGATATATTTTGTGGAGTGCAGGAGGAGGGCATTGGTGCAGGTGGGTCACAACTGGGTAGCTCTGACGATTGGGGCTGTTAGTCAGCAATGTTTGTTTTGATTTGATTTTTATTATTGCCACACGTATTAACATACTGTGAAAAGTATTGCTTCTTGCATGCTATACAGACACAGCATACTGTTCATAGAGAAGGGAATGTAGTGTTACAGTCATAGTTAGGGTGTAGAGATAAAGCAATTTAATGTAAGGGTAGGTCCATTCAAAAGTCTGACAGCAGCCAGGGAAGAAGCTGTTCTTGAGCTGGTTGGTTCTGACCTCAAACTTCTGTACTTTTTCCCGACCCAGAAGAAGGTAGAAAGAATGTGTCTTGGGTGGACGGGGTCCTTAATTATGCTAGCTACTTTGCTGAGGCAGCAGGAAGTGTAGACAGAATCAAATGGATGGGTGCCAAATCTGTAAGAAATTGAATTAAAACCTTGTTAGAGTGTTTGAGTGAAATTTTAGAAGCGTAGAACGAGAGTAGAGCAATTAGAAGGTATGCTGGGCACTGTGTGTAATCCTTTTAATATCGGATGCTTCGTTGTCGTGAGACCTTGCACGACAATAAGATGGCAGCTTGTATTCCTGCAACTCACTCTCTTAGAAACTGATGTCTGGGTTGCTCAGAACATTGTCTCTGGCTGCCTTGCTGTGTTGCACTATGGATTTCCCAGCAGTTGCTACTTCAAAGAAAGTACACACATTACACTGAAGGTGTCTATGGCTATTTTTTTTTCAACTTGCTGTGCCCCTGCTCTGCACAGTCATTGGCACAGAAAGTACAGTGTAATTTGCTGAACCATTAGTCATCAAAACGTGTGGCAATTTAATTTCTAATATTCTGCTCCTTTTGAACATGACCACAGTAACTTCCTTTTTTTAAGGACACTGAAGGTTCCATTTCCCAATCTTGTTTGTATTTGTACAGTCAGTCTAGCATCATCCTTACCATCTGACCTCCACTGGCTCCCTCTTCTCTTGATAAACAAAATTTGGAGTTGGTCTATAAATCCCTCTTGAGCTCTGTACTACCTCCTATAACCACCCCCCTCCCGCCTTGATTCCAGCCTAAATTCTTTGTTCAAACTCCTCCGTATTCCTATCCCACTCCTTCACCATTCTTGCCCTACTTAATGAATTCTCAGCCTTTTTTTTGTATGGCTGTACCTTTTTTAAGAAAAAAATCTCCTTAGAGAAAACTTGTTCACCGTGTTTCCTGCTCTGCTGTGTATAAATGCTGTTGCCACCACATTTGTCATGCTCAGAGAGTAGTTAACTTCAAACAGGCCCTGACCCCAGAGGCTTTGTCTGAGGAAGTTAGTGCCACACACGCTACATTTACTAAGTGACTGTAAATTTAACAGCCAGCACTGCTGTTGTATTGGTTGTTAGCTTATAAGTCCTCAAGATTTATTGAGGCCTGGAGGAAAAACATTTTTCCCTGGGGAATCCATGCTAGCAACAGCTGCTTAAACCTGGGAAGGCTTCCTACCTTCCAGTGGCCATTGTTCTTTATTGGCTGATTTTTCTTTTTCCCTCATTAACCGTCAAGAGGTAAAAACAGAATTTGAGAACTGAAATTCCTCCTCTAAAGTGACGTTGGAGAAATTTTGGTCACTTGGAATTGCTGGGACCTTCCGGTCCTGATTTTTTTTTTTCATATTTCCATTTACTTTCTCAGAACCAGAAGATTCCACTGGCTGGGAAATTCCAGCCTTTTCATTACACTCAGCAGTTGTTGTATATTGGGCTTTGCTATTTTAACTCGGCACTGAAATGTCCATGTCGGGTGTGGGTCTTGCTGTGGTTCAGAGTCATATTCTGGACATAACTGGAATGAGCAACTATGACAAGTTCACCGTTGAAGTTCTCCATTTAAAGCAACAATTTTCCTGAACAATGATATGACCGTTATAATTGATAGAGGTCACTTTATTGAAAGAAAAAAGAATCCCCAAAATTGGTACATTGAACAGCACAGGAGCAGGCCAACAAAGCCTGTGCTGTCACATGACATCTTTCTAAACTTAGACCTTTTGCCTTATGCACTTTTTGTATCCCTCTATTCTCTGCCTATTCATGTATCTGCTGCTACCACCTCCTCCTCTGGCAGCACTTAACACCCTTGTGTATATAAAAAAAAACTTGCCTCTCTCATCTTTTTAAGCCTTTTCCCATGTTCCCCAGTACGTGGTAAGGTAAATGGATATGGTACAATAATGTTTTTTTTTCCCTTTTCATTCACAGGTTTTAAGTCGGTCCGCCTTGTGTCCAACGAGGGGCATACACGCGATGGGTCGTACTTGGGCTGCTCTTGGTTGTTCGAGATTGACCTAGTGCTTCATGTTGTTAGTGTGTGCCTAAACTGGACCAGATACTGGGCAAGACGACAGCTCAGTGACTATCACTGATTGCTGTGCAGACACATGGATTTGGGCCGGTGTCTGTGGGAGTTTGCACATTCTCCCCGTGCTTGCATGGGTTTTCTCCGGGTGCTCCGGTTTCCTCCCACACCCCAAAGATGTGCTGTTAGGCTGAGTGGCAGTAATAAGTTGTCCCTAAATTAGTTTCCCTCAATGTGGATGGCCATAAAACATTAGACAAGGGTCATGGGTGGAGGGGGGGGGACTGGTGGTGTTAAGATGGCGGCGTGGGCTCGTTGGGCCGAAGGGCCTGTTTCCCAGGCTGTCTTTGTTCTTCTTTGTACATTGTGGTACCAAAAGTAAGTGGTGTGGGAACCAAAAAGAAAAACCATTGAATAGGTGAAATGAATATTTGGATACATGATCTTCATGTTCATCCACACGGCATGTATCTACCTGCTTCTTCAAAACATACAATGTTCTGGCCTCAACTGCTTTCTGTGGTAGTCAATCCCACAGACTGACCACTGTCTGCGTGAAGAAATTTCTCCTCATCTGTCCTATACAGTCTGCCCTGCCGTAGTTCTAAACCCCTCACCATTAGGAACATCCTTATGCCATCTACCCTATCTAGTCCAGGCCTCATTGCACATTCTACTCTGCTCCTAATTTATGGCCGTTCTGATAGTAATCTGCCTTCCCATTTTTGCTCCCAATGTGGATGACCTCACATTTATCCAAACTATACTGCACCTGCCATTCACTTGTCCACTCACTCAACTTGTCCAAATCACACTGAAGGATCTGTGTTTTCCTCACAGCTCACACACCCGGCCTTTGCATTTGCAAATTTAGCAATATTGCACTTAGTTCCCCCATATAAATCATTATATTTGGGGTCCCAGCACTGATCTCTGTGAAAGTCCACTGTTGTTCGTCCTTCGTCATCACTAGTCATTTTTGAGGCTGAATGCAGTGTGTCCGAAGATGACTGAGGCCGATTCGGGCATGGAATGTTCTGGCACATATTGGACAGACTTGTGCGGGCACTGTAGTTGTTGCACTGGTACTCACTGTCCTCCTGTATGCCTGTGAAATGTGGACTGTGTATCGAAGGCATGCAAAACAGCTCAATCATTTCCACGTGACTTGTCTTCACAGAATATTACGCATCTGATGGCAAGACAAAGTATCAGACACCAAAGTTCTCTACAGCAAGTCTACCATCAGTCCACACACTGCTGATGAGGAGAGTCAGACCTGGTGAGCAGGTCATGTCATCCGTATGCCAGATGAGTGCATATCCAAGCAGCTCCTTTTTGGGGAACTCTGCTGGACTTGCACAGCTTGTGCTTTTAAGTTGTGCTTCAGCAATACCCCTTCCTTTGTAACCTTGACAACCCAAGTAGGGCAGTTTTGTGCCAGCATTTCCTGGGTGGTCGTGTCTATGTCAGGCGACTTCAGGGAGGCCTTGTGTGTCTTTGAAATGTATCTTCTGCCCTCCCATGTGAGCACCTTCCAGCAGAGTTCCCCAAAAAGGAGCTGCTTGGATATGCGCTCATCTGGCGTACAGATGACATGACCTGCTCACCAGGTCTGCAATCTCCTCATCAGCAGTGTGTGGACTGATGGTAGACTTGCTCTAGAGAACTTTGGTGTCTGATACTTTGTCTTGCCATCAGGTGCGTAATATTCTGTGAAGACAAGTCATGTGGAAATGATTGAGCTGTTTTGCATGCCTTCAATACACAGTCCAAATTTCACAGGCATACAGGAGGCTAGTGAGTACCACAGCGCTGTAGATCTTCAGTTTTTTTGTTGCTGGGCTGATTCCTCGATGTTCCCATACAGCGGAGCACAGTCTACCAAAAGCAGAACTTGCCTTTGCTATTCTGCAGGCAACTTCTGCATTAATAGTCACTGCTTGGGAGAGGGTGCTGCCAAGATGAGTGAACTGGTCCACTGCCTGTAGTTTCTTCCCTTTGATTGTGAGTTCTGTGTACAGTGCATGAGGTAGGCTGGCGCATGACTTCGGTCTTTTTTTAATGTTGATGGTGAGTCCAAAGTTGTCACGCGGTGTGGAAAATTTGTCCATACTGACTTGCACCTCTGGCTCTGAGCCAGTATACAGGGCAGTCATCGGCAAAGAGGAAGTCTCTCAGAACAGTCTCCTTCATTTTGTAATAGGTTGAAGAGCTTCCCATCCGCTCTGTACTTGAGACTGATTCCAGCAATACTGTCCTGGAAAGCACCATTCAGCATGGCAGTAAACATCATGCTGAACAGTGTGGGTGTGAGCACACAGCCCTGTTTGACACCATTGGTGACTGGGAATGCCTCAGGATTCTCTGCCATCATGGAACTGATGTACCATCTGATTGAATCTGGGGGTGGGGGGCAGCTGAACTTTGACACGATCCTCCACAGGCCTTGTCGCCTTAGTGTCGAAGGCTTTAGCAAGGTCAACAAAGGTTGCGTAGGGCTCGCAATTCTGCTTCTGACACTCTTCCTGGAGTTGGCACGCAGCAAAAAATCATGTCAATAGTTCTGTGATCTTTGCAGAAGCCACACTGTGACTCTGGAAGCAGGCCCAACTCCAGATGAGTGACCAGACGATTTAGCAGCACTGTTGAGGGTTTTTCCCATGATGGAGAGCAGAGAGTTTCCTCAGTTGTCACATACTTGCATAGCTTTAGCACTGGTTGAAGACTTAGAAATCAAGCTTGATGACCTACACCTTGCAGGCAGCACTGAGGACGACTGGGGACACTTCAGGGATACTGTCATACATCTGCACTGAAGATGCTCGGGCCCCCTACCCACAAGCAGCATGACTGGCTCGATGAGAATGAGGAGATACAGGCTCTATTTGTTGAAAAACACCTTCATCGGGCCAGTCAGAACGACCCATCAGCTGACCAGAAAAATGCTTTTACCAGTGCTCACAGGCTAGCCCAGAATAAACTGTGTGTAAAATGCAGGATGCCTGGCTGAGCACCCAGGCAGAATGAAATACAGGAATACGCTGACAAACGACTTAACGGTTTTATGAAGCCCTCAACACTGCTCTACAGACCTCAGTCTCTTGGGATTTCCCCCCTCCTGAGTACAGATGGTACAACTCTCATTACAGAGAGGGCTCAAATCCTGCAGGGATGGGCTGAACACTTCGAAGCCATCTCAACCGACCGTCACCTGCTAACGATGGGGTAATAGACAGGATTCCCCAGGTCGATTATCAACAGCGCCATGGATGACCCACCGGTAGTAGGTGAAGTCACGAAAGCTGTCAGCCAGCTGTCCAAGGGCAGATGCCATACCTGCAGAGATCCACAAAGCTGCTGGTCCTGTACTTATCAAAAAGCTCATGGTAGCACAGTGGTTAGCACTGCTGCTTCACCAGCTGCCAGGGTCCTAGGTTCGATTCCCGGTTCGGGTCACTGCCTGTGTGGAGTTTACACGTTCTCCTCGTCTGCGTGGGTTTCCTCCCACAGTCCAAGGATGTGTGGGTTAGGTTGGTTGGCCATGCTAAGAAATTGCCCCTTTAGTGTCTGGGGATGTGTAGGTTAGAGGGGTTAGTGGGTATAATATGTAGGGATATGGGGGTAGGGCCTGGGTGGGTTTGTATTCAGTGCAGACTCGATGGGCCGAAGGGCCTCTTTCTGCACTGTAGGGTTCTATGATTCTCACAGTTGTTCCAGTCCTTTGGAAACAAGGATCCATTCCTCCGGGAACTAAAAGATGCTTCCATCGTACATCTCCAGAAGAGGAAGAGCAATCAATACTCCGCTAGTCACTGCATATCAACTGAAAAAAAAACATTTATTCCTACTGTTTCATGTCTGCAAACCAGTTTTCTGTCCATCTGTGCTACCCCCAATCCCATCCTCAATTTTATATATTAATCTCCTTGTGTGGGGCTTTGTCAAAAGTCAAAGTCCAAATAAACCACATCCACTGGCTCCCCCTCTACTAGTTACATCCTCAAAGAATCCTAATAGATTTGTCAAGCATGATTTCCCTTCCGTAAATCTTTTGACTCTGTCCAATCCTGCCACTGTTTTGTTCTAAAGTTTTTTTTTAAATTAGTGTCACAATAGGCTGATATTAACACTGCAGTGAAGTTACTGTAAAAATCCCTTGGTCGCCACATTGCAGTGTCTGTTTGGGTACGCTGAGGGAGAACTTGGCATGGCCAGTGCACCTCACCAAGTGGGACTGTGGGAGGAAACCACACAGGGAGAATGTGCAGACTCCACACAGTGACCCAAGCTGGGAATCGAACCCAGGTCCCTGGAGCTGTGAGGCAGCAGTGCTAACCGCTGTGCCACCATGCTTTAATAATGGATTCTTTAACTTTCCCCTCTACTATGTCAGACTTACTACTTGATAATTACCTATTTTCTCTCTACCTCCCTTTTTTTAAATAGTGGGGTTACATTAGCTACCCTCCAATCTGTATAGGAACTGTTCTAGATTCTATAGAATCTTGAGAGCCACCAATGCATTCACTATTTTTTTTTGAGCTATTTCTTTAAGTACCCTAGGATGTTGGTCATTGTGCACTGGGGTTTAATCAATCTTTGGTGACTTTTGTAACCAAATGCATGTTAGTAAAATGATACAAGTGTACATTTTTTTTGATTCTAGTATATACATCACTTCCTTGGTTATTTTAGTTATCTGCTTAAAGTGCACAATAGGGGCGTTTACAGCACAATGGAAGCACCAAGAATATTGGTCAAGCTTCCCCCCCCCTCCATATAATCAGAATACTAGTCCTAGGTGAGCAAGATGCTCCAACAGGACATCTTGGCGCAAAGAACAAGTGACTTGTGCAAATTAATATAACCAGCAACAACCAGGCCAAGTTTTTAAATTGCTGTTCACAATTGATGTCGTAAGATGTTGATGTGTTTAATCCACTCTTAGCAGAATTTCAATCTCTTTGACGGAGAGAGGCTGCACTGAATGTTGATAAATCCTTGTTGCGTGAGGAGCAATCAACTAAAATTGGTGCCTGTGGCTACAGAAGCCCATTTCTGCTGGGCAGCACCATGTACACTTGGCATCCCAAAGGCACTCCTAATTTGCAATGAATTGGAATATGATGTGGAATTTTACCCACTTTTTTTCTCTCTCCCTTTTTTACAACAGTGACGATATTTCAAAAGTGTATAATTGGCTGCAAAGGACATTGGGACAACTTGAGGTTGTAAAAGATGCTATATAAATGCAAGTTCTTTTGAAGGACATGCATTGCACATCTCTCCAATGCATGATATGGAGACTGTAATACACAACTCTTGTGCGATGCTACCAAACACTATCTAAAGGATGGGTTTGCATGTGTATGAACATCTTTTTGTTTTAAAAGTATTAACATCAGCTAGCTCTTCAAAAACTCTTAAATTTGCTGTTTTTTATTAAACATTGTGATCTAGATTATCCAAAATGGCTGACTACACGAAAGGAGCAGGTTTGGCTAACTAGTGAGGAGAGGAATGTACGTGGGTTTTGGGTATGGTTTATTCTGGGACAGGAAACATCAAGAATATTTAATGGGAAAGACAGTTTGGGTACATGTGGACAAAAGAATCCACAATTTATTGCTGATCATGTTGCAGCATGGACTGCTTTATTCTCAACAGCTGAGTCAAAGAGCATAAACGCAAACCATGGAGTAATTCAGGCGTGGGAGTTGTTTCAGATTGACTTGGTAAAGAGCTATCACAGGCATGATGGGGTTGATGGAGGCGTTTATTCTGAATTGACACCACTTAAAATGGACTGTAATCTGATACAATCTTGTGCCGAAAGTTAGTTGCATTTTTCATAAGTGTCTGCCTCCTTGGCAAAACTCAGCGCGTTTAGTGCCTTTATTTCTTGTGTATACTGTTGTTAAACTCATGCCTTGGACCTGATGTGTCTTTGCTATTCCCTTCCAGTTTTTAGAAGATTCCCTTGTGAAGATGACAGTGAACTGCCTTGGTGTAAGTACACCCGCAGTGCTGTTGTTGGGGGGGTGGGGGAGGCGCAATCCAGTGACAGTAAAGGAATGCAGATATAATTCCAAGTCAGGATGGTGAGCAACTTGGAGGGGATCTTCCAGCTGGTGGTAATCCCGGGCATTTGCTGCTCTTGTCCTTTTCTAGATTGCAGTAGTCGAGGCATGGAACTATCTGCCTAAGGAATCTTGGTGAGTTTCTGCAGTGCATCTTGTAGATGTTACTGTTTGTCAGTGGTGGAGGGATTGAAGGATTTTTGTGGAAGGGGTAGCAATCACATGGGCTGCTTCATCTTGGATGGTGTTGAGCTTCTTGAGTGTTGTTGGAGCTGCAGTTATCCAGGCAAATAGAGAATATCCCATCACACTCCTTTGTGCCTTTTCATAGATGGTGGACAGGCTTTGGGAACCAGGAGGTGATTTACTTGCTGCAAGATTCATTAGCCCCTGATCTACTTTGGTAGCCATAATATTTATGGCTTATCTGGTTCTGTTTCTGGCCCATGATAGCTCATTGGGATGGTGAGAGTGGGGGATTCAGCAATGGTATTGCCATTGAATGTCAAGGGATGAAAGTTAACATCTTCATTGCCCCTTTGTAGATGACGCTCTCAGTTGGGGATGGGTCTCCTTGCACTAGTAGAGTTCCTGTAATGGTTCTGTTACAATGATACTTTGTATGGAATTCCAGGAAATTGGTCTGTCATGCATGAAGTGATGATGACGCATGCCCCAAGTCAGCATGGTGTGTGATTTAAGGGAAATGTTCATGCATGTGCTTTGATCATATCAATTATTACAGTTCTGGGTTGCTGCAGGGGACACCATTGACATCAACCTCTGCTGATCTGCAGTTTATGCATCTATCAAACTAAGTTTTATACACTCAGACCTTTGTTGGGTTCTCTTGTGTTTTATAAGCCAATTTGCCCTGCAATTTCTTTGCAGCTAAAAATCATTAAATTTAGCTCTAGGGAGGCTGACTGCATGACCCACAGCTCCCCTTTGAAAGTTATTGGACAAATATTTCAGATGCTGTCTCATGAGCTGGACCTCTTGAATATTGCAATTCACTGAAATGATTTAGTGAAGTGACTCCTTGATTAACACTGTCACAATATAATATGAAAAGTGTTGACAGTATTGAGTGCCACTGGATTCCTCTTCCCCTCAGAAGGAACCATTTCAAAATGATAAGTAGACCCTAGCCTTTTAAGATGTATTTGCTCTGCCCCAGTTAGAACCCCAATCTTGGAGATGAAGCTTGCTATTGAGGTTTCCTTTTCTGATCGTTTTTGTGTGTGGTCTTGTATTCCTACATCCAAATTAAAGAAATCCAGATTGGTTTGAACTATGTCCCTCTGACCTGCCCTCCAAGCAAGAGCTGGAAGCAAGCGTTTTTTGATTTATTATTGTCACATGTATTAGCATGCAGTGAAAAGTATTCTTTCTTGCACATTATACAAAGCATGCTGTTCATAGAGAAAGAAAGGCAAGGGTGCAGGATGTAGTATTACAGTCATAGCTGGGATGTAGAGAAAGATCAACTTAATGCAAGGTAAGTCCATTTCAAAACTCTGACAGCAGGGAAGAAACTGTTTTTGAATTGTTTGATACGTGACTCTCTTCCACTGCCTCCGTCAGCCTGAGGTATGTCCAGGATCTGTGATTTTATGTTGCCCACTTTTTTCCAAGGCAGCAGGAAGTGCAGATGGAGTGGATGGATGGGAGGCTGGTTTGCGTGATGGACTAAGCTTTATTTCTGTGTCGTTTCTTGCATTCTTGGTCAGAGCAGGAGCTGTACCAAGTTGTGATTATATCCAGAAAGGATGCTTTCTATGATGCATCCATAAAAGTGGATTGGAACGTGATTCCCTTTTCCATCTCCTGGAGAGAAAGCATGAATATGATGCATGTTTGAAGAATGTTGCTGAATTTATTTTTTAGCTTTTTAAGTAAAACTTGTTCTCTTTTTTTTCAGCTAAACTGTAGTCCTGTGCATTTGAACTGTATTGTAATTATTTAACCTTCTCTTTTTTTTTAAACAGGAAGCATCAGCGTCCTTCTCTCCTTTCCCTTCATCTTTAACCCCCCTGTGGGCACCAGTGAAGACATCCCACAGTGGGCTGAGCTTGTTTACTTTGCTCCGTTTATTATTATATTCCAGTTTGGGTGGGCTGCGACACAGATCTCCCACCTGTCCTTGATACCTGAGCTTGTTGTCAATGACCATGACAGGGTCGAACTCACCGCTTTTAGGTAAAGTTTAAAACCTTCCTTATTCTTGGTAGTACTGACCATTGGACATCCACCTGAACTAAAGCTGAGATTTGCCGGTAGCCCAATCTTGCCAGTCACAAATGTTACCGAGTTTTTTAAAAATTTCAGTCATGGGATGTGAATGTTACTGGCTGGGTCAGCATTTTATTACCCATCTCCAGTTGGGTTGTATCCCTTTTTTTTTTTAAAGAGTCACACGATCACCCCATGATATTACTGCAGCTCCCACAGCCCACCAGCAGTTAGGGATTGAAACCTGTACCAGGCACACCTAGAAATAAATCTCCTGTTTTTATAAAACTTCATGTAGGGGATGTCCAGAATGGAGCTGCCCTCTTGCACCACCCTAGCCACAAACAACACCATAAATTGCCCTTGATTTGAGTGGCCATTTCATTGCTGTGGCTCTGGAATCACATGTAGGCCAGACCAGGTAAGGATGGCAGATTTCCTTCCCTAAGGGATGCTAGTGAACCAGGTGGGTTTTTCCAACAATCGACAATGGTTTCATGGTCAACATTTAGCCTCTCAATTCCAGATTTTTAGTGAATTTAAAGTTTGCCAATTGCCATGATGGGATTCGAACACTGTTGCCCCATAGCACTTACCCTGGGTCTCCTAGATGACTAGTCCAGTGACAATGCCACTATGCCATTTCATAGGGGGAAGTATTTCCTTTCACTAGGCAGTCGCTACAGAAGTGTGATGAGGATGTAGTTTTCTTATTTGCTAATTGAAGAAATGTCAAAATCTAAGCAGGAAGGCCTAAAATGTCCTTGTGCTAGATTCTGTAGATAAACTTGTCCTCCTGAGATCTGGAAAGTATTGCTCCTGGATGTGTGCTGATTTCATTGAACTGTTTCCCCATAGCTGCTGTGCAACGGGGCACATTAGATCCATGAGGAGAGGTTTCAGGATTGGGAAGGTTTGAATATTTGACCAGTGTTAACTGGATCCCAAACCAGATGGTGAAGAATTTTGAACTAATCACCAATCCCTATCCTCCTGATTTTACCTTTTTTGAGTTTGTTTATTTGGTTTGACCTTAAGAAGCTAATCCCTGTTCATGGTAATCTCGCTTAAAGTGCAGCATTATACAAGTCTGCCTTTGACCTACTCTTGCTGTGTTCCAGTGGTCAGTCTCTCTTTATAAATGCTCTTAAGTACTTTTTACAATACCCTTAACCTGTGTACTAGTGCACTATAATTATAATTATGATAATTAACTTGATCTGAATGCAAATGAAGATTGACTTTTTCTCTGTGTAAAATTAGGAGGTATGGCAGAGAGATGGATCATCCTGGTCAGATAGCCCATGCTCATGTTCCACATGAGTCTCATCCTGTCCCCGGTTTGTTTAATCCTAGTAAAACAATTTTGTATTTGTTTTTCCCTTGTGTTTATCTAGTGTCCCTTTTTAAAGAATTCTGTTCAGGTTTCTTTCCACCCCCCCAGGAATAAAAAATAATCACATGTTCTTTAGGTTGGTCATTAACTATTGTAGCACTAATTACGCTTGGGGCCTGTGTTTCTCTCTCCACTGCTTGAATAACATTAGCAAGCTTTTGGAGTGGTTTCTTTTGAATACTACTCACTGGGTGGCACAGTGATTAACACTGCTGCCTCACAGCGCCAGGGACCTGGGTTCAGTTCCCACCTCTGTGCAGACTCTGCAGGTTCCCCCCATGTCTGTGTGGGTTTCCTCTGGGTGCTCTGTCTTCTGCCCACAGTCCAAAAGACATGCTCATTAGGGTGCATTGGCTATGCTAAATTCTCCCTCAGCATACCCAAACAAGCATCAGAGCGTGATGATTTGGGGGATTTTCACAGTAGCTTCATTGCAGTGTTAATGTAAGCCTACTTGTGACACTATTCAAGTTTGATCTGCTGGAGCAACATTCGTACAGCAGCTGGGAGGGATGTTTCATTAAAATATTTGCAGGATAATGAGTTTTGACCCTTGATTGTGTAGCATGATGTTTTTGTTTTTTCCAGGAATGCTTTTACTGTTGTAGCCAACATTGCAGTTTTTGGGATTGCGTGGCTACTGTTTCACTTTCAAGCCAAATATTCATCAAATCCCAATATTGATGACAGCCTGGGCAAACAGGATATTCACCTGTTCAGGGTAAGCAGCCAGCTAAACATCCTTTTTAAACTCCCTCTGATCATCTACAACCCCCACTGTTTACAAAACAGTCAAGCTTTCATTTTCTCTTCCAAACGTCTTGACACAACTTTTCTTCTGAAGCACCTTTTTTTCTGTAGTATAATCTAAAGTGCAACATGGGAACATTCCTGGTGCAGATGCAATGGGCAGACAAGCTTCCTTCTGTGCTGTAACCGTTCCAGAATTCTGGAAACCTGACACTCAAACCATTGCAATGTTAGAACAAGTGACAAAGTTCAAACTGGAGTGGAAATTGCTGGAAATACTCAGTCATTTGAGTTTATAGCAATGAAACAACAGGCCCTTCGGCCCAACTTGTCAGTGCTGCCTAGTTGCCCGCATTTGACCCTTAACCCTGTTATACCAATCTTGCCCATGTAACTGTCTATATGCTTTTTAAAAATACAAAATTTGTACCCACCTTTTCTACTACCATTCGTTCCGACACCTGCCACCCTCTTGAGTGAAAAAATTGTGCCCCTGCACCTTTTGTCTATCTCTCCTGTCTCACCTTAAACCTTGCCCTCTAGTTTTAGACTCCCCTACCCTTGGCTCTCAACAGGTCAGAGAGACATCTTGTGGGGGGTGGAGTTTAATGCTTCAGGTCTTGGTGAAGCTGATTGTGACCAAAAAACATTTAACTGTAGTCTGTTTCACGAGTGCTGATCAGTTACCCAGATTTAGTTTTTATACCCTTCCCGAATCATCAGTCACTTCTGCTTCTCACTGATTCCAAAGTTCTAGATTGACATTGCTGACTCAAGCCTGGAAAGGCTAAATAACGTTCTTATAATAGATCGTTAAAATTATTGCATCACCTTTTACCACAGAGACGTTTCACCTCCAAAACCAGCAGACCAACATCACTATTCGTCTCTGTCTCTGTCTCCCCCCTCCTCCTCCTCTTCCTCCTCCTCCTCTTCCTCCTCCTCCTCTTCCTCCTCCTCCTCTTCCTCCTCCTCTTCTTCCTCCTCCTCCTCCTCTTCTTCCTCTTCCTCCTCCTCCTCCTCTTCTTCCTCTTCCTCCTCCTCCTCCTCTTCTTCCTCTTCCTCCTCCTCCTCCTCTTCTTCCTCTTCCTCCTCCTCCTCCTCTTCTTCCTCTTCCTCCTCCTCCTCCTCTTCTTCCTCCTCCTCCTCCTCTTCTTCCTCCTCCTCCTCCTCTTCTTCCTCCTCCTCCTCCTCTTCTTCCTCCTCCTCCTCCTCTTCTTCCTCCTCCTCCTCCTCTTCTTCCTCCTCCTCCTCCTCCTCCTCTTCTTCTTCTTCCTCCTCTCCCCCCCAAACTAATTCTGATTTTACTGGCAATCCCATTACGATGGTTCGTTCTTGATCACTTAAGAGATTTGGCCAGTTCAAACGCCTTTTTCTTTAAACTATATGCACATGGATTGTGAGCATCATTGGTGTTGCCCATTCTTAATTCCCTTGGTGGCCTTTTTTAATCTGCTACATCCCAGTTGGTGTAGGTACACCCATTGTGCCGTTGGTGAGGAGTACTGGGATTTTGGCCCAGTTGACAGTGAGGAATTCCCAGGTTAGGATGGTGTGTGAGACTTGGGAGAGGACCTTGCTGTTGATGCTGTTCCCATGCATCTGCTGCCTTTTGGCCTTCTTGGTGCTAAAGGTCACTAATTTGGAAGATGCTGCTGAAGGAGCCATGGCAATTTACTGCCGTTCCATTTTATTAGTTGTAAATACTGTGCTGTTGGGGGGGGAATGAATGCTGAAGGTGATGGGTAGGTGGGATGTTGAGATTCTTGGAGTTCTACTTGTCTAGACAAATGGAGAATATTCCTGACATGTCCTTCTGGATGGTGGTTGGAATTTGGGGAGTCGAGTGGTGAATTGGTCACTGCAAAATTCCCAGCCTCTGGCTCTTGTAGACACACAGTATTTACATGGCTAGTCCAGTTCTGTTTCTGGTTGATGGTAACCCCCTAGATGCTGATTTAGAGGGGGATTTGACAATGATAGTGGCACTGAATGTCCTGGGGAGATGGTTAGATTCTCTCTCCTGTTAGAGTTGGTCATTGTCTAGCACTTGGGCAATGTGAATGTTACTTACCAGCCCAAGCCCAAATGGTGCCCAAGTTTTAATACACGTGGGCATGGATTGCTTCAGTACCTGAGGAATTATAAACGGCACTGAACATTTGTACAATCTTCAGTCAACCTTCACTTTTTTGAACCTATGATGGAGGGAAGTTTATCATTTTAAGCAGCTGAAGATAATTGGTATCCTGAGGAACTCCTGTGGTGATGTCTTGGAACTGAGATAATTGGCCTCCAACAGCCACAACCTTTTATCTTGTGACTGTGGAGAGTATTCCCTGCTTCCCATTGATTTTTTTTTTCTTTTTGCTAGGGCTTCTTGATGCCAGACTCCGTCAAATGTTGACTTAGAAACTAGAAGCAGGAGTAGGCCAATTGGCCCTATCAGCCTGCTCCGCCATTTTTTTTGGCTGATTTATTGAAATCAATATCCTGATTTTCTTCCCCCCCCTATGTCCCTTGATCCCTTTAGCACCAAGAGCTAGATACCATTTCTTGAAATTGGACAACATTTTTGGCCTCAACTACGTTCCACGGTAATTAATTCTATGCATTCACCACCCTCTGGGTGAAAAAATTTCTCCTCCCCTCTTCTCTAAAAGGTTTACCCACAAAACCGTTTCTCTACTAATGCTGATTTCTTTCAACTCTTCGCTAAAACTTGTTTCTGTCAGTACTTCTGGTACCTTGTCCAGTCTTCAAAGCAAAACATGAAGCAAAGTACAAATTTAATTCCTCAGCCATTTCTTTATTCCCTGTTATGAATTTTCACCTTTGACTGTAAAGGGCCTACGTTTATTTTTGTCATTTTTTTCTCCTAAATTGACTAAAAGTTTCTATTAATATGATTCCGCTAGCTTGCTTTCATACTCTATTTTCACCTTCTTAATCAATTCCTTGGTCCTCCTTTGAATTTTAAACTGCTCCAATCATCTTGCCGATTTTGCTTCTTGAATCTCATACTGTCTTTAGTTTCCCTTTGTAAGCCAAGGATTAGAGCAGTTTAGTTCCCATCCTTGGTCACCTTGCAGCCACGTCTCTGTAATGCCAACTATATCATATCCCTTTACATCTCTGTGCAACTAATTCATCCATTTTTGTTCCAAATACTCCAAGCGTTTAGGTATAAAAATTGAAAGTGGGCACTTGTATCATTTTCTTTCTCTTTCCTACCTTTTTTTTTAATACTCAGTCCTTATCTGAATCTGGCCCTTGATTTCTCTGCCTATCACCTTTTTTCTTATTCTCCTTGCTATCTCTTCCTCTTGTTTTTAATTCCCTCTGCTCTGAATTCTTGCAAAGGTTCCCATCCGCTTACCATATTGGTTTAAACCTTCCCCTACACTATCAATCCCACTCCCTTCAGAATATCCTGCAGCTGCTCTGACTCTGGCACCAGGGAAGCAACATACCATCCTGGAGTTTCATTTGCAGCCTTAGAAATGCCCATCTATTCCCCTTTACTGTTGAATCCTATATAACTATATTGTATTCCCACTTCTTTAAAACTCTTCCCACACTCTATAGCCCAACCAACTGTGGCGCACAGGATTTGGCTGCTGCTGTTTTCCCCTGAGGGCATTTTTTCCCCCTCAACGGTATCTAAAATGGTATATATATTTTGCAGGGGAATAGCCACAGGACATTCCTGCACTGCCTGCCAGCTCTCTTGCTCTGCCTGGCAGTCACCCATTCCCTTCCTGCCTGCAGTGTGACCACCTCTTACACGTGCTGTCCATGATACTCTCCACCTTCCGGGTGCTCCACAGTGTCCCTGCTCCGAAACACGGGCTTCCAGGAGCTGCAGCAGGAGGCACCTTTCTGCACACATCGAGGACAGCCTTGTGATGTTTCTCATTCTGACTGTGAGAGCGTGACACAGATTGGTGACGATCTGCAGTCTAAGCACTAGAATGGGTTTATTTATTTAAAACCTGTTGATGCTGACGGTATGAGGCCAGGAGTCCTTGGGACTGTCCCAGACACTCTTGTAATGACGTGTCCCACACCAGGGATGACATAACTATGCAAAGTTGTCTCTCTCTCTCTCTCTCTCTCTCTCTCTCTCTCTCTCTCTCTCGCAACAGCATGCCTTAAATCAAACTTCAGAAGACCTATTGTGTCAGAATGTGGTATTTTTCCCCTCTTCACACCAGTGGCTTTGCTGTGACCACCCCAACTAGTGTTGTAACAGGAAGTTCTGCACAGTGCCTTTAGCCTGCTAGAAACTAGACTCTCCGCCAAGCTCCACTCGTGCGCAACCAGCAGACGGGAAACTTTAACCTCACCAGCTATCAACTTATTGTCTGAGGTGAAGTCAAACCTCTGACAGACTTTTCCCCTCTACCCCTCAAGTCTTCATGAGGAACTGAATTTTGTGGTCACCATTGCACAGAATAGTAAGAAGAAATGTTAGTTTGGAATGTGCTGGGAGTCAGGGGTTTAGACTCCCTTTCGTGGAGTTTGCAGTTCCTGTTTGTCTCATGAAATTTTGTGAAAGTTTTCCTTTTATTAATCACAATTTCAGAAGATGCGCCTTCTCTCTCCCAAAGTATGCAGCCTTTTTATTTTAAAACCACTTCTCAGTTCCACAACCGTTCGCTTATCCCTTCCCACACCATAGCTGAATGTTGAGGACTCTCATCAGTGTTCTTGGGGGGAGTTGTTCAAAAGTAACCATTTAAACACAATTTACAAACACCAGTGTTCTCCACCTCGAGCTCTGTGATCCTTCTCAGCCTCAATACTTAATGTTCACATTCAGATGTTTAAAAGCCCTTATGTTTTTGGATTCTACAATGTTGTTAAATTGCATTTTAATTTTGAATAAAAACACAATTCTGTAAAATCTCTCCTCCATCTGTGGAGATAGAAACGATTAATATTTTGAGTCCGTGAGACTCAGTTTAAAGCAAGGGGGGAATGTGATGTACTAGTGAGCAGGTTAGTGATGGGTGGGAGCTAAGAGATTGACACAAGGATGTGAAGGACACACGACAGGAAGTGTTAATAGCAGTGTGTAGGACTATGGGAGATGTCCTCTTGCACTTTTAATGCCACTGTGTGTTAATAGGAGAACAAAGATTCATGCTGGTGAAAGCAAAACTTGATAACAAATGGCTGGGTTGCAGCGGGGGTGGGGGGGTGGAATTCATTTTTCTCGCAACCTCCCTCAAAAGGCGCCTCGTCCCTTCCCCATTCATAAATCAATAGGAACACATTCTCTGTTTAAATGGAGGTTAACACAGTAAAAAGTCTGACAACACCAGGTTTTAGTGCAACTGATTTATTTGATAGTAAACGCACAAGCTTTCGGGTTAGTCCCTTCATCAGGTGAATGGAGAGTTCTGGTTTCAGACAGAGCATATAACAGCAGAGACAGTTTACAGATTACTGATTAGAATGCAAATCTTTACACCTAACCTGCTGTTCAAGTCTTGAAGTGGCTGACAATGTGAGTGGAAGGAGCACTGATCACAGGTTAAAGAGACGTGTATTGTCTCCAGACAGTACAGTAAGTGAGGTTTTGCAAACCCTTCCTGTTTTGCAAACTGTTCCCTTCCTGTTGGCGAACACTTCAGTGGTCACGGGCATTCAGCCTCTGACCTTCGGGTAAGCATTCTCCAAGGCGGCCTTCACGACACACGACAGCACAGAGTCGCTGAGCAGAGACTGATAGCCAAGTTCCGCACACATGAGGACGGTCTCAACAAGGATCTTGGGTTCACGTCGCACTATCTGTAACCCCCAACACTTGCCTGGGTTTGCAAAACCTCACTCACTGTACTGTCTGGAGACAATACACATCTCTTTAACCTGTGATCAGTGCTCCTTCCACTCACATTGTTGGCCACTTCAAGACTTGAACAGCAGGTTAGGTGTAAAGGTTTGCATTCTAATCAGTAATCTGTAAAGTGTCTGTGCTTGATTTGCTCTGTCTGAGGCCAGAACTCTCCATTCACCTGACGAAGGGGCTAACCCGAAAGCTTGTGTGTTTACTATCAAATAAATTGGTTGGACTAAAACCTGGTGTTGTCAGACTTTTTACTGTGTTTACCCCAGTCCAACGCCAGCACATCCACATCATAAATGGAGGTTAGCAGAAAGTGGGTACAAGCTGATCAAGATTTTTAAAAATAACAATTTTTTTTGAACCTTTTTAACACACACACAGTAAGTTTTTTTTTGAGGGATTCATTCTGGTGGCTATCTAAACCTGTCTCTTAAACACCTTGCTTGCAGACCCTGGCTCTGATTGTAGTCGGTATTGGCTTCATCTCATCATTGATATTCCACATTGGAACACGAGAGAAGGTCAGAAATGAAGAAGAAACGGTCGCTGAACAGACTCCGCTTATCAATAACTCCAAGAAGTGTCCCAGTCGGCCACTGCTGCAGTGGAAGCATTGGCTGAAGGAAATGTCTTTTTATCATGTAAGTTTGTGCAACATTGCAGGCCTCGTTCTCCTGAAGAAAGTTGGCCAGTAGGCAGGAAGTAAAGTTAATAGATGCTGTTTGCATTTGGCCAAGGGTTGAAAACACTAAGAATAACTGATATAAATACAAGTTTGTTTCCTAATTCTGTATTGCTGGATAGAATTCCAGTGCAGCAGGAGGCCATTTGGCCCATCATGTCTGCGCTGACTGACTCCATATCTTCCCAATCCCTGTAGCCCCACACATTTACCATGGCTAACTTGCACATCTTTGGAATTGGGAGGAAAACCACAGACACGGAGGACGTGCCAACTCCCACACCGACGGTGAGCCAAGGATGGAATCGAACCCGGCTCCCTGGAGCTGTGAGGCAGCAGCGCTAACCACCGTGTCACTTTACTGACGTTGAAATTTTTTTTTATGTTGAATCCATAACGCAGTTCGTTCAACCAAGCTATTAGTGTTTTACGCTGGACACACCAGCCTCTTCCCATTCTGATGACCACTCCCCACTCTAGCCCTACATCCCCCTTATGCACATTGTGCATCATCAAAGTGTCAATGCTATCTGCTTCAACTACTTCATGTGGACATATCGTCACCCCTTTTCATTAGACTTTCTCCTCTTAGAGAAGTTTGGGTAAATATTTAATGTGGTGTATTGGGAGTAGATGGGCTGTTCCATGGCCACCTTTCTGTTGTTAACATCCGTAGTTTGACTTCTGCTAATTGTGGTTCATTTATGATGGTTATTTTCTATTTCCCTAATCCAGTGTTGAAAAGCTATGTAGCTAAGAATACAATAAGTTTGAAATTTTGGCACCTTTCAAAGTGTAAATTGGGCCAATTCAGGAAGATTCTAGAACTGAATTTAAAGTTTTCTAGCAGAAGTGAAATTTAAATGTCATTCATTACGATCATGGCTGATCATCCAACTCGATAGCCTTATCCTGCTTTTTTTACCCCATAACCTTTTTGATCCCATTTTGCCCCAAGTGCTATATCCAGTCGCCTCTTGAATACATTCAATGTTTTGGCATCAGCCACTTCCTGTGGTAATGAATTCCACAGACTCGCCACTCTTTGGGTGAGGAAATGTCTCCTCATCTCCATCTTAAACAGCCTACCCTGAATCCTCAGACTGTGACCCCCTGGTTTTGGACTCCCTCACCATCAGGAACATCTTCCCTGAATCTTCCCTGTCTAGTCCTGTTAGAATTTTATAAATCTGAGATTTCACCCCCCCCCCCCCCCCCTCCATTTAACTGAACTCCAGCAAAAACAATCCTAACCTAATCAATCTCCTCCTCTTGCATCAGTCTGCCTCATCCCCGGAACCAGCCTGGTAAACCTTCCCTGCACTCAGGTCGAGCAAGAACATCCATCCTCAGGAAAGGGGGCCAAAACTGCGCACAATACTCTAGGCATGGCTTCACCAAGGCCCTGCATAATGTAGCAACACATTCCTGCTCCTGGTACTCACAACCACTCATGATGAAGACCAACATGCCATTTGCTGCCTTTATCGCCTGCTGTATCTACATCCTTGCCTTCAGTGACTGGTGCACAAGGACACCAAGTCCCACTGCATACTCCCATCTCCCAATTTACAACCATTCAGGTAGTAATGTCATCTTGCTTTTGCTTCCAAAGTGAATATCTCATTTATCCATCTGCCATTAATTTGCCCACTCACCCAACCTGTCTGGATCATTCTGAATCATTGATTTTTACAGTGCAGAAGGAGGCTATTCAGCCCATCAAGTCTGCACTGACCACAATCCCACGCAGGACCTATCCCCATAACCTCATGCATTTACCCTATCTAGTTCCCCCTTACACGAAAGGACAGTTTAGCTTGGCCAATCTACCTGACTTTCACATCTTTAGACTGCGGAAAGAAACTGGAACATCCGGGGAAAACCCACGGAGAATGTGCAAACGCCACAGTGACTCCAGCTGAGAACTGAACCTGGGTCCCTGGCGCTGAGGCAGCAGTGCTAACCAGTGTGCTGTTCTGAAGGATCTCTACATCCTCGCCACAATTCACCCTCCCATCCAACTTGGTATCCTCTGCAAATTGAGATGTTACAATTGTTCCCTCATCCAAATCATTATATAGTAGCTGGGGCCCTAGCGCCGATCCCTGTGGCACCCCACTAGTTACTGCCTGCCAATTTGAAAAGCGCCCATTAATTCGTACTTAGTTTCCTCTCTGCAAACCAGTCTTCCATCCATCTGAATACACTCCCCACCCCCGCAATCCCATGTGCTTTAATTTTGCACAATAATCTCTTATGTGAGACCTTTTCAAACACTTTCTGAAAGTCCAAATATACCACATCGACTGGTTTGTCCTTGTCAACTCTACTAGTTACATCTTCAAAGAATTCCAACAGATTTGTCCAGCATGGTTTCCCTTCATAAATCCATGCTGACTGTCTGATCCTGCCACTACTTTCTAAAACGCTCAGCTATAAAGTCCTTAATGGATTCAAGAATTTTCTCCACGACTAAGATTACTGATCTATAATTCCTTGTTTCCTCTCTACCTCCATTTTCTTCTTAATATTGGAGAGACATTAGCTGATGTCCAATCTGTTCTAGAGCCTATAGAATCCTGGAAGATGACCACCAAAGCATCCCCTTTTTCTAGAATCACTTCCTAAAGTACTCTGGGATGTAGATTATCAGGCCCTGGAGATTTATCTGCCTTCAATGCCATCAACTTTCCCAGCACCATTTTCTCTACCAGTATTGATCTCACTAAATCTTGCATTCTCCATTTCTGGCACCTGATTTTGTGTTCAGTTTTGAAGCAAAGTATCTATTCAGTTCTTCAGCCATTTCTTTTGTCCCCTATTATACACTTCCCCTCCCGCCCTACTGTTTATATTTGTAGGGGACCTACATTTGTCTTCAGCCTCTTTTTTTTTCTCTTCCTGTATCTATAGAAACTTAGTGTCCGTCTTCATGTTCCCTGTAAGCTTCCATTCATACTGTATTTTCCTCTTAATCCCATGGTCCTTCGTTGTTGAATTTTAAACTGCTCCCAATCCTCAGACCTATTATTTTTCTTGGCCAATTTGTATGCTTCTTCCTTGGATCAGATACTTTCTCTAATTTCCTTTTTTTGTAAGCCATGGATTGGCCCTCTTACCCCTCTTCTTTTTTGCTTTTGTGCCAGAATAAACAGATGCTGTAGTTCCCCCAATGTTTGCCATTGCTTATCTACTGTCATCCCTTAAGTAACTTTCCACAGTCGAACAAGGCCAATTTACGTCTCATATCTTCATAGTTTCCTTTTATAAGGTTCAGCACCCTAATTTCCAAATCAACTACGTCACTTGCCATCTTGATAGTTCTATCATATTATGGTCGCTCACCCCTAAGGGGTCTTGTACAACTAGATTGGCAAATTCCCTTATCACATTTATCTCATTTCATGTTTAATGCCATTCCCAACATCACTGCGGTTTGGGGGTCTATATATGACACTAGTGTTTTTGCCCCTTGGTATTTCTCAGCTCCATCCATACAGACTCCACTTTGTCAGAGCTAATATCCTTTCTCACCTATTGTTAATTTCCTCTTTAACCAGTAGTGCCACTCCACCTTTTTTTTCCTTTTTTATGCCTTTCCACCCTGGGATATTCAATTCCCACCCCTGGTCACCCCACAGCCATGTCTCCCCAATCACAATTATATTGTACCCATTTATATTTATCTGCACAATTAGTTCTTCTACTTTATTGCGAATGTTCCACGCACTTAGGCACAGAGCCTTTAAGCTTAGTCTCTAACATTTTATTTGCCTTGTTCCCAATATTTTTCTCTCTAGCCCTGTTTGAACTTTGTCCTTTTTTTTTGGTTTCTTTGCCTATCACTTCTCCTCCCTTTTTGTCCTTGCCCCCTCCTTTAACTCCTTTTTACATAGGTTCCCATCCCATTGGCATTTAAGTTTTTAAACCATCCCCAACCACTCTCTAGCAAACACTTCCCCCAGGACATCAATCCCAATCCTACCCAGCTGTAACACACCCAATTTGTACAAGTCCCACCCTCCCCCTGACACCATCTCTTCAGCCATGTAGTCATCCAAATGTCCTGTCCCTTCTACTCTAGCTAGCACGTGGCACTGGTAACAATCCTGAGATCGCTTTTTTTTTTGTGGTCTGTTTTCTTAACCTCCTGGCTCCCTGCATTCTGCTTTCCTATTCAAAGTCATGCCCTCCTTCTGAGAGGCACCCCTGGCACTGCTGGAAAGCTTGACACTTGCACAGAATTATATAATGTCTGTGCAACCTAGATTAATTGTACTGTAAATTTGAGCCCAAAACATCTTGTGTACCCTTTGTTTGAAGACTGGGGCAACAACGATATTATTCCATGAATGTAGGAACAGGAGTAGGACATCTAGCCCCTCGCTACTTCATTAGATCATGCCAGTTTTGTGCATTGTCATAACTTACTGATCCATGTCCTTTACTACCTTTTTCCAATATGAACCCCTCCAGCTGTATTGGAGGTGTTTGAACACTATTCTGGGAGATTGAGAGAGTTACAAACCACAATGGGAGGTTGGAACATTTTGGAGCTGATTTTAATCTTTTAACTTTGCAAAGAAACAAACTTTCACAGTAATCTTTTGGAATGGATCGATGTTGCAGAGGGGAGAAGTAGGTTTTAATATTCCAAAAATTGGCGGAGACATTCAGTTAGTTCAACACTCATCAGCATGAACCTGAAGTTCTCCTGTATGGTGTCTGCCTGTCTTGGATGAATAGACAAGACAATTTGGTGTCAGTAACAATTTTGCGACTGGTCACTCTTCCTCCTGCAATCTGATGCATTTGCAATACACTTCCATGTGATATTGAAAGCAAAGGCTGGTGCTGTTTTTGTGAATTCAGTAAGCACTAATCTGTAACTTGTGCCTGTTCAATTTTCGTAAGGTTTTTTTACTTGTGAATGAACCTACCTTTAGGAATTGGAGTGTTATCATTCTCTAGGGAGTAACAATGGGGACCTGAAATGTGTTAAGATAATGTGGATGATGTAGTTGTGTACTTTGGGAGAAATGGGCTCTGACGTTACAGGTTTAATCAGGATTAAGTTGAGCATGATCAGTCTTGTGAAATTGGGGGTGGCACAGTGGTTAGCACTGCTGCCTCACAGCGCTAAGGAGCCTGATTCAATTCCTGGCTTGGGTCACTGTCTGCCTGTGTGGAGTCTACACATGCTCCCCATGTCTGCCTGGGTTTTCTCCAGGTGCTCCGGTCTTTTGCTCCCACAGTTCAAAAGACGTATTGGTTGGGTGCGTTGGCCGTGCTAAATTCTCCCATGTACCTGAACAGGCGCCAGAGTGTGGCAACTCGGAGTTTCACAGTAACTTCATTACAGTGTTAATGTAAGCCTACTTGTGACTAATAAATAAACTTTAAGTTCTGCTTTTTAAGAAAAAACTATTTGAATCCCCACAAACCATGGCAATACTTGCTCCTGCTCCATCCCATTTCAGTTGGTCTGAAATAATTTTCTTGTGTGCTCTTGTCCTGAATCCTGTTAGAATGTCAGAATTGTTTTGCATATTTCGATAGATCCTTGAGATTATTGTTTTTAAAACGGTTGGTGTCTGAAGTTTCCTACAGGCTATCCCGTCTCTCTTAACAAAACTCTTTTTTTTGTTTCTGAAAGGTGGCGTTTATTTATATGTGCACTCGACTGATCATTAATCTCTCGCAGGCCTACATTGCCATGTATGTAACCTACACACTGAAACTCCCAAAGGTATGTCCTGGTGAGCAAATGACTGCTTTCATAATGCCCTGTGTAGATGCTTCCTCTTTTGTGAAGTAGCATTTGTTAACGGCAGAGATATCATGTTAGTGACTGCCCTGAATACGTACATTGAAAGCCAAACTCTTTCTAGAGTAGCAGCAGCAGCAGCTAGCTGTAGCAGTGCTGTTACCAGTGTTTGTTCACCCAACCAAAAGCTGAAAAATGGTTCAGTTAACGCTTTGCTCGCAATTTGAGGCATTGCTAAGACTCCTTTACGTTGTCAGTAGGACCAGCATCGAACCATTTGAAGTGAAAGTGCTGAAAATGGGAGATAATCTTGCCTTTTTGTTTTGGCTGAGCTCCCAGTTGCAACTAGTACAGCAAAAAAGCGCCAGGTCGTGACTCTGTTGCCAGTGGAGCTTCAACTTGCCGTGAAGCCGGCTGCTGAGCCCCAGGGGTGTCATTGCACAGGCGCCCTGATCTCCTGCCTTCCTCCCCCGCCCCAACCACGCGTCCCCCTCAGATATTGGGACCTGCTGCTACTCTCCCCCTGTCCCAATCGCCCCTGCAGAGTTCCCCCCTCTGCCCCATTGCCACTCTGGCAATCTCCTCCATCAGTCAATGTCCCAGATTGCGTACCTGTGCCACTGCCAGGCTGGGCCTGTCCTGATTAATTGGGAGGCAGGTGGGGGAATGGTGGTAGTGTTGTTCAATGGCCTCTGCTCCCTGTTGGTGGGGATTACGTGATCCTCACTGGTGAGGACCTCAGCCAGAGGCGGGGTGGGTGATGTTAAATACAAGTGAGCCCAGATGGTAGCGTCCAGGACTCATGAATGAGCGTTGAAATTGGCTTTGTGCCCTTTTTGGACGCAAAGCTGATTTTTCACCAGCAAATCAGTAAGATCAGCACAAAGTGAAGATGCTGGTTCCGATGCTGATTTTTTTTTTTGCTGCTTACCGCACCAATTAACTGGCAGACTGAGCTGATAAGATCGTGGCCTTGGTTTCAACTGGTAGTATGTGGGAATGCAGCCCATTGATGCCACCCTGTGGTAGAAAAAGGTGTTGCGTCTCTTTCTAAATCTATCCACCCCTTCTCTCAAAGTATTGGCAAGACCCAACTGTGTCTGTGCTATAAGTGGCCTTTTGTACAAAAAGTTGTTTGCTGTATACTATCTCAGGGCTTCAGAATCGAAAGCAACCATCTGAAAAACTGATGAAGACTTTTATTAATAAACTTGCTAGTGTCTCTCCCCCTAGTGGTAGAGAGGGATTTGAGAATTCTGACATGGATTTTGACACTTGACGTTGTTTGCAGTGTATTAATAAAATATTAGGCACGTTGAATGCACAGACTCTTTTTATGCTTCTGTTTTACAGAACTACATTGCCATGATTCCTCTAGTGATGTACATCAGTGGATTTTTGTCCTCGTTCCTCATGAAACCTGTGAATAAATTCTTTGGCAGAAATGTGAGTGTTAACCTTAAATGTGGATGTGTCACTCCAAAGGCTGCATGTATTTGAGGTGTTAACAATTTCCCTTTATAGGAAAAACTTTGCTTAAAATAAATCCCAATACCTTGCTTTCTGCAAATATTTTTTGGATGCGTTCATGTATGCAACCACTTGTGTTTTTAAAACAAAATATTTATTTTGCAGGTTTGAAGGTTCTTTCTTTGGAAAGAACATTGAACCCGTTCAGAAATTCAGCAAAATACCGGCATGAAGTTTTAAAAGCCTCAACAGAATTCTTACAACACGCACCAATCATTTGGCCCATATCAACATAACATAACTAGGAGCAGGAGTCTGCAGTTCAGCCCCTTGACCTTCTCCACCATTCAATACAATTATGGCTGATCTCAGCTCCATTTTCGTGCCTGTTCTCCATCACCCTTCAACCCATTACACAGTAAATATCTCTCACTCAAATTTGTCCCAGCATCCCCTGCAGTCAGGGGTAGCAAATTCCATAGATTCTCAACCTTTGAGAGAAATAGGTTCTCCTCTTCTGCCACTTCTTATCTCAAAACTATGACCTTATTTTAGATTGCCCCACAAAAGGAAACATTCTTTCCACATCTGCTTTGTCAAACCTCCTTATCTTATGTACTTCAAGTGACCTCCCCGTATTATTCTAAATTCCAGAGAATATAAGCTTAAACTGTTCAATCTCTCTCTTCTTAAAACAAACCCCTCATTTGTTGAATTGACCTAGTGAAGTGCCTCCAGTGCCACTACATGCCCCCTCAAGTAAGGGACCAAAACTCTGCACAGTTCTCCAGTGTGTGGTCTCACTAATGCCTTGTAAAGTTGCAGCAACGTTTCCCTACTCATATATGTCTTTGGCAATAAATGCCAAAATTCCATTTGCCTTCCTTTTTAGTTTCTGCTGTACCTGCATGCTAGTTTTCTGCAATTTCGTGCACAAGGACACCCAAAGCGCTCTGAAATTTCTCTCCGATTAGATAACAAGTTGCCTTTCTATTTCTGTCCAAATGGATAACCTCACACTTGTTCGTGTTAAACTCCATCTGCCAAGTTTTGGCTCATTCACCTAACCTATCCATTTGTAAATTGCTTATTTGATTTATCACAACTTACTTTCCCATTTATTTTGGTGTCCTCTGCAAATTTTGGCTATGTCCCCTAACATCCCTGCGTCCAAGTTATTTAATATAGATTGTAAATAGTTGGGGCCCAAGGACTGAACCCTGTGGCACCCTGTTTAGTTACGTCTTGCCAACCAGAAAATGACTGACCGTTTCCTGACGTTTCGCTTTCTGTTGGTTAACCAGCCCTGTATCTAAGCTAATAAATTAACTCTCATCTTGTGTATTGGCCTGTTGTGCATTGACTATTAGACTTGTGCTAAGAACCCGTTGCCCAATCACTCCCCGTAACCCTACTCCCAACCTTTTAAAAAAGAAACTACGGTGGATTCTAGGTTTGCTGCTATTTTTGATAATGTGTTCAATGTCCTAGCAAATCTGTATTTAGAAAAAAATACGTACTTCTAAAGTTATACCCTCTAATTACCAACCAAGCCCTGAGTTTTGAAGAAAGATGCACTATTGTGCTGATGATTTTGCGACTTAAATGTTCTTGAGTATTTTTAAAGCTAAATTGCTTCAGGGCGAAAAGGCAACTAATTATCTCAATTGAAACAGTGGCTGAAATGATACAGTGCGGTTTGTTAACTGGCTCTGATAATTTGGCCCAATTTTGAAGCACACCCTTTGCTTATATCAGTGCCGTGTGGCTAAATGACTCAAATCATTTTAATCATATTGCTAGTGAGGGGGACATGACTAAACCGACAATAACTGTCATTTTAAACATGCCAAAGCTGGCTCTATCACGAGGTTAATCCAGAAAATCGTGGCATGTTAAATCCATCAGCTTTGATTTATGTTCCACGAGAATGTGAAAAGTTGATTTGATTTTATTGTCACGTGTATTGGTATACAGTGAAAAATTTTTTTTTTTTTGCACACTATGTAGACAAAACATCTCCTTAGATAAGGAAATAAGAGAGTGTGGAATGTAGTTTTACAGTCGTAGCTAGGGTCCAGAGAAAGAGCAACTTAATGCAAGGTAGGTTCATGCAAAAGTCTGATGGCAGCACAGAAGCTGTTCTTGAGTTGGTTGGTACATGACCTCAGACTTTTGCATCTTTTTTCCACTAGAAGAGAGGCGTGTGGTGTCCTTAATTGTGCTGGCTGCTTTGCCAAGGCAGTGAGAATTGTAGCCGGTCAATGAAAGGGAGGCTGATTTGCATAATGGATTGGGCTGCATTCAGACCTTTTGTAGTTCCTTGCAGTCTTGGGTAGAGCAGGAGCCATAACCAAACTGATACACTACACTATAGAGAGCTTCTTTCTGATTGTATCTGTAAAGGTTGTTGAGAGTCATAGCGGACATGCCAAATTTCCTGAGTCTTCTGAGAAAGTAGAGGTGTTAATGAACTTTCTTAACTATAGTGTTGGCATTGGGGCGGAGGGGGTTGGGGGGAGCGCCAGGACAGATTGGTGATCTGAACACCCAAAAACTTGAAGCTCTCGACCATTTGCTGTTCTGTGTTTTTGGAAAAATCAGTTGTACACAATGTAATCTAATTGGTTCAAATTGAAATCCTGGAAATGTTGATAGAGCAAGTCTTTACAGTTTATTAGTAAGCGGCCTATAATTGAACCTGGTTATTTCAAACAGCTTTCCACTATGTAAAATAGTTGGAAGTGTGTTCTGCATTTACCATCATAAGGAATCATTTTGCTACATATTGTTTTACTTGAGATGGAGAGTTGGTATATAAAATACCAAATGAATGGTAACTAGCAATAGTGTGGGGTTTCTATAAGAAACGTCGATACTTTGTGCTTTAAGTTTTTTAAGAGGCTCTTGAGCTTTGTCTATGGGTTTAGTACTACCCCCTTTTTTTTTCATTTGTTTTCAACCTTGACCTCGATTTGGATTGCATAGAACCTGTAGATGTGTGAACCTGGGCATCCTGTACCTGATGCACCAGCAAGCTGGTGACCTAGACGGTGTGCAAGGTGTGGTTTCAAAGTTTGCAGATGATATGACATTGGAAACATTTGTCACCTGTGAGGATATCCTTGAACTTATAAAGGACGTAGACATGGGTAGATGAAGCTCAATGTAGAGAAATGAGTTGATTCACTTTGGTAGGAAGAATGTGACAAGACGGTAAAATAGATGGAGAAGTTAGAGGTGCAGGAATAAAGGGACCTCAGTGTATAGGTATCCAAGTCATTATGGGCAGCATGGTGGCACAGGGATTAGCACCAGGGATCTGGATTCAGTTCCTGGCTTGGGTCACTGTCTCTGGAGTCTGCATGTTCTCCCTGTGTCTGCATGGGTTTCCTCCGGGCGCTCCAGTTTCCTCCCACAGTCAGAAAGACATGCTGGTTAGGTGCATTGGCCATTCTAAATTCTCCCTTGGTGTACCCAGACAGGCACCAGAGTGTGGCGACTAGGGATTTTCCCAGTAATTTTATTGCAGTTTTAATGTAAGCTTACTTGTGACACAAACTTTAAAAGAAAGATGGCAGGGCATGTTGAGAAAGCAGTTTAAAAAAAAATGGAATATTAGGTTTTACTGGGGGCATTGAACATCAGAATGAGGAAGTCATGTTGAATTTGTTGAAGACGTTAGTTAGGCCACATCTGGAGTACTGTGTATGGTCTGGGCACCATATTGAGGAAGGATGTAAAGTCATTGGAGAAAGTACAGAGGAGATTTAGAATTAGTCCAGGAGTAAAGAACTGAGGATAGGTTAGAGAAGTGGGGACTGTTTTTGTTTGGAGAAAAAGCTGAGAGGAGATTTGATAGTCATCCTGAGGGGTGTGGACAGGGTAAATGGTGAGAAGCTTGTCCCTAATGAATGGAGCATCAAGAACTAGAGCCAAAAATAATGGCCGAAAGGAGTAGAAGTGATGTGAGGAAAATGTTTTATTTCAGTGAGGGTGGTTGGAATCTGGATAAAACTTCCTGAGGTTGGTCTGATCAACTGTATTCAGAAGAGTTGAATTGCTATCTGAAAAGAGAGAACGTGCAAGGTTACAGGAATAAGGCAGAAGGGTGGGATGAGGGTAGAAGGCTCTTTCAGAGAGCCAGTGCAGACTTGATGGGTTGAATGCACTCGAGATTCTGTGGTAACTCAGGAACTGTACGGAAGGTCATTTGGAATGTGAAGAGAAAGGTGGATTATTCTTTTGAGATGTTTTATCGTTTGTGTTTCCCAACTTGCCCTTTTCCTTGTTCCAGGTTTGCAGTTTGTGAATCAGAAACTAAAGGGGAATATAGAAATAACAGGAATATTAACTCAATAAGCATGGATTGGGCTAAACCACTTGCTTCTGTGTAACACAGATTGCATATGAAAGTTGTATGGTGGATGATGTCAGTTTGAGCTTGCCCTTTTTTCATTTGAGAAGCTGTTTAAATCTTAGACTCTGTCCCTCCTTCCAACAACTAGTAACTTTCTGCTTGTTTTTTTAGATGACCTACTTTTTTGGGCTGATAATGATCCTGACGTTCGCTTATTGGGTCTGGTTCTTTCATATACAGAAGAGCATCTTCGGAGCGGCTGTCCTCCTCGGTACAGGCTCCACCACCATTCTGGTGACTTCACTTGCCATGACTGCTGATCTCATTGGAGAGAACACTGTAAGAAATGAGAGAGTTCAATACAAGACACTGTAGCCTGTATGGGCTCTACTGTTAAGGCAAGATGGTAAAGCTTTGAATAGTCCAAAAATACACTTGCGCTGTCTTGGGGACGTGGATTATCTGGATCCATCTACAGATTCTCTTATTTCCCTTGAAGACTTTGAATTTTCCGACCTCTCTATAAGGTGCCTTCAGCTTTCAATTTCCTGAGTGATAATCCTAAAGATAAAACTTTGGGATTCCCAATGTCCACAACTAGAGTATTAAATTTATCATTGGAATGAAGAGACCTGCCCCCTAAATGTACTTGTGTTAATTTACAATATTTGGCCAACCATCTATGGAGAGACATAGGGTTGATGAAGGAATGCTGCTACTGGGAAAGGGTATTTATTCCTGGAGTGGACACCTCAAAGTTTAGTGCAACCTGAGAAATCAGGCACTGAAACATGTGAACAGATCATAGATACTTTGCAAGTTTTTTTTTGTTGAAGCCTTTGGTGATTGCAGAGTACTTCAGATTCCTTATAAGAAACCAAGAGGTGGGAGAGTCAGTTGCACAATTCACAGTTGCACTTAAATGACTTTGCAGAATATTGAGTGTTTGGACATGTGCTGAATGATACTATTTGGGATAGGTTTGTCTGTGAGCTGTGCAGTAAGGCAATACAGATGGGTGTCGCTTTTGTTTGCATCTATACACCATTTAAGTATCGACAATCCAGTTTACATTGTAATGCGGATGAACTTTCAAGATTGCCATTGCCACATAGTTAATCAAACTACTCAAGTGGGAATATCTTCTGCTTTGTCCAAAAGTGACTAGTGTCTTGTCTACTTATTTGGGTGAGGAAGCATAGTCTGAGTGATCTGATACCCTCACGTGATGCATATGGTATTACAAGGGAAGACTTCTGAACTAACTCCTAAGTTGAAGCTGTATTACTCCAGGAGATTGGCACTGTCAGTATAGTCAAGGTGTCTTCAAATGATCATTCCACCACCATGAGAAAGTGAGTGTTAGAGAAGTTGCATGAGGCCCATTGCAGAGATAGATACGTGACAGAAATAGCAAAGTTATTTCTGGTGGTCTGGATTACATGTAAAAAAAAAAATTGAGAAAGTCAGAAAATGTGGTTAGCACTGCTGCCACACAACGTCAGGGACCTGGGTTCAATTCTGGCCTCGGATCATTTGTGTGGAGTTTGCACAGTCTCCCCATGTCTGTATGGGTTTCTTCCAGATGCTCCAGTTTCCTCTCAAGTGTGCAGGTCAAGTTGATTAGCCATACTAAATTGACCCTAGTGTTAGGGTGATTTTAGCAGGGTAAATATGTGGGATTACAGGAACAGTGCCTGGTTGGGATTGTTGTCGGTGCAGATTTGATGGGCCGAATGACTTCTGCAATGTAGGGATTCCATTCTGTCCTTTTGTGTGAAGGTAAGAAACCTGCCACCCTTAACACTGCCGTACCCATGGGAATGCCCTGAAGAGGCCTGATAATAAATGGGTTTTGAAGCATTTTTTTGTAATGTGCAATGTTCACAGTGGCCCAGATATCACTGAAACATACCACATCAGAGAAGACTATCAAGAAGTAAGGAGAAATATTTAGCTGGTTTAGATTCCCTGAACAACTGGTAAGTGATAACAAGCCCCAATTTGTCTTGAGCAGTCAAAGGTTTCTTGCAAGAGAATGTTGTTGAATGTTATTAGGTCCTCACCATGTCAATATGCTACTAATGGGCTAGTAAAGCATTTTCATGACCATGGAACATGCCTTGACAGCAACCAGGGAACAAGGTTGGTTGGTCAAACATAAATTCCTGCTACTGTGTAGGAGTACTGCACATTCAACAACCAAGACCCCTCTGCATTACCGATGAATGCTGATTGTAGTTCTCTCTTCAATCTATTGAAACCTCTAAAAATAAATACTGTACAACAGCAAGGACAAATGGAATGGCAGGAAAGCAAATCCAAAGCATAGGGTTTTCCATCAAGGACAAGGAATTTTGGCTGGAATGACTCGAAGAGAAATGGGTTCCTGCCACAATCCTTACATAGACTGGTCTCTTACACTTTCCAGACCAGAGAGATGGCATCTAAAGGCGATATGGACCAGTTCTTGTTGGGGAAAACACATCCACCAGAATCAGAACCTGCTGAGAATTTTTGAGGTTCAACCATAGAAAGCCCTGACCTGAACCTTCCAACAACCCCGACACTAAGAGACACTGTGGAAAGCAGTTCCTCATCTGTAGATCAGACACTGAGACGGCCTTGAGTTTCTACACCACAGTTTAAACCCACCACTGATCAAGGACAAAAATGCCAGGTTACCTCTGGTCTCTAAAGAAGGCACCAGAGGATTGGAGTCGACCATTTTTCAAAAGCGGTGACCTCCAGACTGTCTGACTTTGAACTTGTTGGGGATGTTCAATTTAGAGCGAGGGGAGTAGAGGAGGAAGTGTTATGTATTTATTCTTATTAGCTCTAATGTATAAACTGGAAGTGATTCCATAAGTCCTTAGCATGGAAGACAGGCTGAGAAGAAGGAGCCATTTAAGAGAGCAATAGTTTATTAGTCACAAGTAGGCTTACGTTACCATGGCAACTAAGTTACTATGAAAATTCCCCCTAGTTGCCACACTCCAGTGCCTGTTCGGGTATACCTGAAGGAGAATTTAGCTTGGCCAATGCATCTGACCAGTACATCTTTTGGACTGTGGGAGGAAACCAGAACACCTGGAGAAAACCCGTGCAAACTCCACACACAGTAACCTAAGCTGGGAATTGAACCTGGGTCCCTGGCACTGGTGAGGCAGCAGTGCTAACTACTGTGCTACCATGCCACCCCAAAGCTCCATTGTTTACAATCTTCCATACTCGCATCATTCTCCAACCTACAACAGCTTTGGATCTAGAAAATGCCATTACTTCCATGACTCCCAGCTACACCATTGTCCAAGATTCCTTTCACTCTTTCCAAACCTTGGTGCACTTATTAAAAATCTCACGATCCCTCAGTCCCCTATTTTGAATGGTATTTTGAGTAAATCAAATAAACTGGAGGGGCAGCCCCTTAAAGGGATTTTGCCTGAGACAATAAATCAATCTCAAGTGAAACTTTAACCATTAAACCAAAATTTTGAATGGTATTGTTCCAATTCATTGTTAATTCAGGATCAATTAACATTTTTAATCATTATTCTGATAATCTGCTGCTCATTATTCTGCAGGGAGGAAATTCTTCCATTGCTGGCTGGGTTTATTTAAGTCCTGTGATTGCTACCCTCCATAAATAGTGCTATGTACTCTCATGGTAATGGTGGTGGTGGTGGTGATGTTTTTATTCTGAAGATCTATTTTGTCGTCTTTTGGCCTTTGTTGCTGTAATTTAACCACCTTGGTGACAGATGGGTTAATCTTGCCTTCACTCACCCGATGGGGTGGGGGTGGTGGTGGCAACCAATGGTTTCTGCGTCCCGCCTGATAGGATTTCCATGGAGGGATATGGACATGGTGTAAAGCGAGTTAATTTGAAATGACCATATTTATTACCAAGTTGAGTGGTGATCGCAGGTAAAATATTCAATAGTTCGGTCTGTTCTTGCTGTCCCAGCATCCATTCTCTATCCGGCAGCGAGGCTGACTGGGTGGGTGGTAATTAGGAGTACCATCGCTCGTGGATCAAACCTAGATTGTTTTGCCAGGCTACTTCACTCTTGGCGGATTGCTGTGCTGTACAATGCTGCTTATTGATGTGAGAGTTCCTCATCTCCAAGATGAGCTGAACGGTGACGTGAATTTTCACTTGGGTTCCTTTTTCCTTCCTCCCTTCCTTCCAGCAAAGTGGGGCCTTTGTCTACGGCTCCATGAGTTTCACAGATAAAGTAGCAAACGGTCTTGGGGTGATCGTTATCCAGAGTCTTCACCCTTGCAAGTAAGTGCCGTTCAGATGAACTTTTGGGTTTCTTGGGTCATGTGACTGGTTGGGTCATGTGGAATTAACACTGTGACCCCTCCAGCCCAGAATGTTTGTTTGAGACCAGGATTTTTCTGGATTCTAGAATAACCAGAAGGCTGTGAACTGGATGTAACTTTGTACCTGAGATATGACTGCCAAAATATTATTATAAACCCAGGATAAATTTTTACCGAGGTGCGTTTGTTGAGCCATGAATTAGTACTACCCCTGGGCCCAGGCTGGGGAAATGCAGCGATAATTTGCAAATCGTAATCAGAAACCTGCAAATTTCTTGTCAGTCAAAAATTGGTGATGTAACACCACTGTGGAAGGTTTTGGTTTTTTTAACTCAAACCTAATTAGCCAACTCTTCTTCTTCAGTCATCCGTCTTGCCCCTCTCCTGTAATCTTTCCCCTAAAATGGCAGAATTGTAAATGTAATTAATGGCCATCATTCACAAATCATTGCAGCACGTGGTAGCACAGTGGTTAGCACCGCTGCCTCACAGTGCCAGGGATCCAGGTTTGATTCCTGGCTTGGGTCACTGTCTGAGTGGAGTCTGGACATGCTCCTTGTGTTTGCGTGGGTTTCCTCCGGGTGCTTCGGTTTCCTCCCACAGTCTGAAAGATGTGCTGGTTAGGTGCATTGGCTGTTCTAAATTCACCTTTTAGTGTACCCGAACGGATGCCAGAGTGTGGCGAGTAGGGGATTTTCACAATAACTTCATCACAGTGTGAATGTTAGCCTACTTGGGATAAACCTCACCTTCACTGAGTGGAGAGTCTAAGTTAAAGTGAGAGAGTTGTGTGCACTGATTCGGGGTGGTCGGGGGTGTGGTGGTGAGGGAAAATTCCAGACAACTGGCACTTCTCTTTTTCTCTCTTTAGGACTGAAAGTTGCTGTGCACAATGCAATCCGTTCTACCACCTGGTGATGGCATTAGTGACTGGTGCTATTGCGTGTGCAGCACTTGTTGCTTTAGGAGCTATCCGAATTTGGCCCATCAAAATTAGGAGTTGTAAGTAATAACTGGATGTTTGTTTTTAAATGTGGTTTTCGGGTACTTTGAGCAGCTTTTGTTGTCCTTCAATAAATCTTACAATTTGAGGTCCTCTCAGTATTTCTCACCGGCAAGAGAAGCCTGGGTTCCCTGTGCCCTGTTTTTTCTCATCTTGTCTTGTGTATCCCAAGCTTTTCTGGGAGAGTTGATATCCTGCGGCAGGGACAATGCAAAGCAGATTCCAGGAGCCAGAGAATGATAGCAGATCAGACTTGAAATGAGAGTGGAATGGGGCCAATCGCTTGGTGAATGGGAGCATTTACATTGCATAGACTAAGATTTTGATTTGATTTTATTATTGTCACTTGTATTAACATACAGTGAAAAGTATTGTTTCTTGCACTATATAGACAAAGCATACCGTACATAGAGAAGGAAACAAGAGTGCAGAATGTAGTGTTATTCATAGCTAGGGTGTAGAGAAAGATCAACTTAATGTGAGGTAGGTCCATTCAAAAGTCTGATGGCAACACAGAAGGTGTTCTTGAGTCAGTTAGTACGTGACCTCAGAATTTTGATCTTTTTCCCGATGGAAGAGATGCGTGGGGTCAAGGTGCGTGGGGTCCTTAATTATGCTGCCTGCTTTGCCAAGGCAGTGGGAAGTGTAGACAGAGTCAATGGATGAGAGTCTGTTTTGCAGCATGAGGCAGGGATTGGAACTGTTCCTGAGGGTTGAGTAATGACATGTGGCTGAGGAGAGTGGTCAGTTCTACACAGCACCTAACGTATTTAAGCAATTCTGTTACACCTAAAACCCCTTGTACAGTTCATATCAACCATGACCAAAAAGCAGAGCAGACTCGATGGGCCCAATCCCCTACCTAATTCTGCTCCTATATCTTATGAACTTTGTTGTTTTAAAAAGAAGTTACTCTCTTTGCTTACAAACTGATCACTCCATTTTAAATCCCTTTGATTTCCCTGGGTTTTAAGCACTGTTGACAGGCTTGTAGATGGACTTTCAGCAGGAAATTCTGCAGTAATCTTTGATCACTTTTGATAGTAATATCTTAGTTTATAATAACCCTACCCAAAAATTATAATTTGGAGCTATTTGACTTCTGATTTTTGTAAGCCCTGCCCCAGTATCTGTTGTGTGTCAAAAGATTCCTGGGGGAAATCCACAATGCAAGGGATGGACGTGAAGCAGAAGAGAATCCTAAAACCAGTGTGTGGAAAGGCAACTCTCCCAGGATAGGTTCATTTGCCTTTGCCTTGTGCGTGGAATCATTCAGAAGTTTTTTGTTTTTGTACAAAAATGCACAAAATTGGGTTGAGTTGAGATGGACACTGAAAACTGGATATTTAAAACAACCTTTGACTTTGTGTTTAGTTGTGTTCTCACTGGTTGTTCTTTAATCCATCCAAGCTTTAGATGTGACATAAGTAATGAATGCAACTTTTTGTTTTTGCTAACTGCAGATTGTGTATGGCTTCTTTGCTTAATGGGGGATTTTTGAAAAGGCTGTCAATCACCTTAAGACCAATAATTGTGGGTGTTTTATGTTGCGAACTTCATAATGCTGTGGTTAGTTGGGAAGTTCTGACAATAGATTTCCTAAGCGATTTGGTGCTGAATAAGATTAGAACTTGTTTTCAAGCAGCTTCCAGTCTATATTGTACGTTCGGTCTGTGTCTGCTCCTTGTTGAACAATTCCATGTGTGCCGTTTTCCCACTCGATCCTCTGCAGCGCTGCAAGGTTCTTCCGTAAGTGTCCATCTGATCTCATTTTGACATCATTGTCTCCTATATTGCCCAGAGGAGAAGGACCTAACCTCTGAGCTAACAGCCTTCGTCCCTGCCCATCCTGCTACTCTGCACCCTCGAGGACCACCTTTAGAAGTATGGTGACTGGAACTCAACGCAGTATGTGTGCTGAAACTACAGCTTTTGATGAAGCAGTCATGCCTAACGCCTAGATGAATCTAAGATTCGTATTTCTAGCTCTGCAGTGATCCCAAAATGTCGCATGTTTTATGAGCTACACGATGAGTGTTACTGGTCTAACAATTTTTTTACGCTCACTACCTTTTACAACGTTTTCAAATGCAGTGATCTTAAGTTTACTTCCAGCAGTCTTGTGATGAGCGCAGACTGAATTATGCTTCTGTATTTTCTGATTAGAGGAACCAGAAAGTGAAAAAGAGCTGCAGCTAGCAGAACTCACTTACTTTCTTTTGCGTGATACATTTTATAGCCAGAATGGTTTAGCTTATTTATTGGTTCTACAAGTCGGCTTACATGAACACTGCAGTGAAAATACGCCCCCCCCCCCCCCCCCCCCACCAAAAGTCGCCACACTCTGATGCCTGGTTGGGTGTACCTGAGGAGGAATTTTAGTGTGGTCAGTGCACCTAACCAGCACGTCTTTTGGGCTGTGGGAGGAAACTAGAGCATCCGGAGGAAGCGCGGGGAGACCATACAGGCTCCACATAGACTCTGCACAGACCCAATTGAACCTGGGTTCCTGACACTGTGAGGCAGCCGTACCATCCACTGTGCCACCATGCCACTCTATGGGAATGGGAAAGTTGTTAGCTGGCGAAGGCAATGTATTAGCCCGGCTTTGCTGTTGTGTGATTTGCTGATGTACTGCAAGTGTTTGCAGGCAATCGCTGGTATCCGATGGGAAACATTTCAGCTTTTTGGGTTTAAATCATGTCAAGGGTGTATTTTTAAAAAGAAAAGGCTAAAATCCCCTCTTGAGGAAAGTGTGATTTGCAGAGCTGTTGGCTTTAGACTTGGCTACGGCTGAGGTGCTGCTTTCTGTCCTGTTCTGTCTGCGTGGCTGATGTATCAGTGAGTGCACTGCACTGGTCAGATTAATCTGTAATGGGTGCACTCAATGTACAATTTCTGGTTACCAAAAGCACTTCCTTTATCTGTATTTCAGGGCGAGATGAAGATGGTAAAAATGTTGAAAACCAGTTCGGATTGACTGCAACTACGCTTGTTAATTAGAAAAATGAAATTTACTGCATGAAACAACTCGCAAAAATTCACTAAACAGGAAATAAAAGCAGCTCCAAGATAAAGCTAACTCATCAAGCTCTAAACTCTTTGTTTTGAAAAAAGCTATGAAATTGCTTTAAAGTTGATGCAAGCAATAATCTTCATAAATATCTAACAAAACAACAAGAAGTCGCATGTTTAAGTTTTTTTTGGGGGTTCCTAATCAATAAGTTACTCCTGAGCTGGTGTTGCTGTTTGTAATACTGATCACTGCATAGCAGCATTAAGGTATGACCATGATGTTGTTTGAGGGAAAAATATTGACCAGAACATCTTCATAGAATCCCTAAAGTGCTTAAGGAGACCATTCGCCCTATCGAGCCTGCACTGCACTCACCGCACACACACCAACCGAACAACTTTGGGTGTGGGAGGCAACTGGATGAAACACCACCCAGTTGCCCAAGACCAGAATCAAACCTGATGATGCCATGAAGCAGCAGTAATAACCACTGTGCCACCACCATACTACCCTCTTGACAGAGCCCTTATTTTAATATCCTTTTACATGAGATCCCTCGCGAGTCAGCTTCGATTATGGGCTGAAGTCTCTGGAGGCGGGCTTGAACCTAGGACTCACGCAGAAAAAGAATGCTATTGTTAGGCCAGAGCCAACAGTTCCAAAGTACTACAGTTATGTAAGGTACATAACAACAGATTACTGTGCGTACTCTTCATTAATCTCGAGTCCCAACTCATCCTTGTAAGGAGAAGGTATTAAATGGATTGGCTAATTTATAGGGAGGACACATGAGAAGGAAATTGGGTTTGGATGCGTTCCTAAGTCAGCAAGCCAGTCTTGGAGATGTATCTAAATTCAAATGATTTGAGCTGAGAATATTTACGGTACACAACAAGACTCTCTCAGGTGGTTCATGTTTCCTCAGAATATTACAAATGTTACACCCCTTTTGATAAGGTACCACGTAACTGTCTTCAAAATTTGAAGCCCATTGAATTAAAGGGGCATTGACATCATCGATACTAAATTCTCTAAGAGACAGAAAGCAAAGTGTGGCATTGGGTTGGTTTTTAAATTGGTAGGAAGTATGCAAAGATGTTACCCATACATCAGTCCAAGGACCACTGCTCTTTTTGGCATTGTCTATTTATGATCTGGATTGGGTGTTTCCAATTAAATGAAACTTAATGCGGCAAATGATGAGGAGAATAATAGACTTCAGAAGGATATAGGCTGGTAAAATGGGTAAAACGCCAGTGATATTAATATAATAGGATTATTTCTGACTTAAATGGTACAATTTAAAGGGGGCTTATGGATGGGGGGGGGGGGGGGGGCGGGTGGCAGTGGTATGTACACAGGCCTTTGAAGGTGGCAGGACAAGTTGAGAAGACCATAGTGGATTTGGGGTCCTTGAATTCCTCTGTAAGGGGCATAGAGGCAGGAATTCTCCAATCTCATCTGCACTTGGGATTCCCTGGCCCCACTGCAATGAATGGCAGTTTAGCTGAGCGCCAAATTCTCATCTCGCTGGCAGGATGTGTGACTTCAGAATGCTAGCCATTGTACAAAAGCAAGATGCTAAACCTTTATGGATCAATGGTTAGGCCCTAGCTGTCATTGTGTTCCTTTCTGGGCATTTGTTGTTTTTGGGAAGGATGTCGAGGCCTTCAAGGGAGATGCATCAAATAATGGTTCAGTGGGGTAAGGTGGGTTGTAGAGCCTTTGTTGTATCATCTTTATTGCCATTTCTGTCCCACAGCTAAGCAAATTGTTGGGAAGGACCTGAATCCAGGAGGTCTGTAAACAGCAAGAAATCATCTGTTTTGTTATCCCTGCCTGACTTGACCATCTTCCCAACCTAATGATATTTCTCTCCTCCTCTGACAACTGAATGTTTCCCATTGGAGACATCACTTCTGGTGGGGCCCCTTCCAACCCCTGAAAGAAGAGCTGGAGAGTTTTCCAGCTATTTTGGGTCGTCATTTATCATCCAACCAACATCACCTTAGCCAGATTATCCAGTCCTTTTCTCCTGGCAGCTTGCGAGAACCAACAAATGACAGCTGATTTTTCTCTGTATAAATGGCTATGTACCCCCAAAAAAAGTAACTGTGCAATTCACTGGATTAACTCAAGATTGGTGTTATGTGTAAATGCGATTCCTGCTCCTGTTGCTCAGGTTATTTCAGGGAAAATATGGTCCTGGAATTCAGCCATCTGATATCCAGTTTCAACGTAACACAGGGCACCAAGCTAATAGGAAACTGAAGAAAAGCTGAATGTTTTTCAGCCACAGGTGGCCTGAAAATTTATTTGAAATGTAAAGCAAGAACAAAACTTAAACTATTGCTTGTATTTTTGGCATTAAACATGACTAATTGGCATTAGAAGCTAGTAATTGGGTAGACCTTTAATAATTAACTACACTTTTTTTTTAGGTCATCTTCACAGCCATCTGCTCTCCATATTTTTCAGTTGCTGTTAATGTAATGGCCTTGTGTTCAATGACTGGATATTCTCAAGTTACAGCTATGGATCCTGTGAATAGTGGCCATTCGTGTTTGAACCATGCTAACATTTGGCTTTTCTCCTTTTATCTGTCCAAAATAACAACCATTCTCCTCCTCTCACCCAAAAGACAAATGTCCATTTTTTTTTTTGATTCTAGCTTAACTTTGCTTTTAATTCCTATCGCATTTGATCCAAAGGTGGGGTTTTGTGGCTGCGTCGTTGTGGTTTTGTAAGGATTTACTGTTCATATGAATACTAAACTTGTTGTTAAAAAAAATTGCTAAACTTTATTATGGGATCCAGTAAACACTCATGGTGTATGTCACCATAGCATGATAACTCTGTTTTAACATGGTCCCTAAAAAATACTGTTGTGCAAGAACCTAAAATCTCTAGCAACATCCTTTACCCAAATTTATGGTAATAACGTACACTTGTTACATGATATAAATGTGCTAAGGTTTCCCGTATTGTACAGTGCCAGATACTCTCAAGTTTAGATAAGTTTGCTTCAGCTGTTAAGTATTTTTTTCTTTATAGTTTAAATTCTTTCCCTACAATAAAAAATGATTGATCAAGAAATGTCAATCTTTTAAGCTTGTTTGGACAATCTGAGTACTTTGTTAAATAGCGTACTAAAATTCACTTCAATAAACAACTCAATGCCAAAAAATATTTTAAATGCACATTTGCTATGAGCCACAAATACAGATTTTTAAATAGACCATTAAATCAGCTGATTTACCATTCAACACATAATTTAGAGTACTCAATGGTTTTTTTTATATACACTAACTGGGCAAAAGGAAATTTTGAAAATTATTTGTCTGTTTAAAAGCTGATAAATTAAGTCATGTAAAACACATTCTTAAACATTGCAGCCATTTTTGAAAATTTGGCCTTTTTTAAACTGAAACTTGTGCCATGCCTCAAAGTGGGAATGCAGTCACTTTCCCCATTTGGATCATTTTGAAGCTAAGACAGACCTAGATTTTAAACAGGTGAACCATCCATAATGCCACCTAATGCTTTCAGCAATGCGTCTCTCAATAAAATAGAGGATAAAATATCCAGTGGCCCTTCAAATAAGCTCCAGCACAAAGTTTAGGTCACCAAACTCTGCCCCTTTTTATACTTTAGGGGAGGCAATAGCCTAGTGATATTATTGTTCAACTATTCATCCAGAAACATTGCTAATGTGCTGGGGATCCAGGTTTGAATCCCACCATGGCGGATGATGAAATTTGAATTCAATTAAGAATCTTCTGATGATGACCGTGAAACCATTGTCAATTGTCAAAAAAAAATCTGATATCCTTTTAGGGAAGGAAATCTGCTGTCCTTACCTGGTCTGGCCTACATGACTCCAGAGCCACAGCAATGTGGTTGACTCTCAACTGCCCTTGGGCAACTAAAGATGGGCAATAAATGCCCATGTCCCATGAATGAATAAAAAGTACTTTCAGAGATCTTTGTAAACTTTAGCTGGTTTTGTCAGTGTTGCTTTGTTTTGGATTTGGATCCAATTCCTTAAATTATAACGAAGGCAAAATCCAACACAGCTTATTCCCGGGTTTGTGGTGATCACATGTGTTCTACCAAACTCTGACACCAGCATTTGAAGAGCAAGATCCAGCATTTGAGATTTGATTCACCTAATCCCCTTTTAGGGAAGGAAATCGGCCCTCCTTACCTGGTCTGGCCTACATGTGACTCCAGATCCACAACAATGTGGTTGATTATCAACTGCCCTTGAGCAATTGGGGATGGGCAATAAATGCAGGCCAACCAGCAACGGCTATGTCCCATGAATAAATTAAAAATATTCCACTTTTGAAGCTGTTACTCTTTGCATTTTGAATTTAACTTGCTCATGTCTTTTCTTTTTTTGTCTCCTTTTTTTTGTCTCCCTTTTTGAACATGTAGATCATGATGCTGATGTTCCTACAACATCTGCAACTGAGGAGAGCGTCGATTCCAGTGACTACGGAGCAATTAATTGATGAATCGAAGCCTGGAGCCAGATGCATTAGAATATGAGACACTAAAATAACCTTGTGCAATGCATCTGAACATCCTGAACCTCATTGCTTTTAGATCAAGGATACCTCTTGCTTTGGAGCTGGGTTAGAATCTACCTCTTTCAGTCAGCTCTGTGCTGTGTGGAGGTACAAGATTGATGCTTTAATGACTGTCTTGAATGTAGAAATGTTTTGAATGTGCAGGGAGTAGGTCATTTTGTGTGTGATCGCTTCATTTTCTTTATTTAAAGAAAAACCCATATGATTATGAAATTGAGGTCAGTAATAATGATTGGAGGGGTCTTGATATTCTATTCTCACCGTAATATTTTAATGTCTAGCACTTTCTAACCAGTGGTTTGATGCACCTTTTTTCCCCTCTTTGGCTGGAGAAGCTCAGTTTTACATCACTTTAATTTATTTTTGCTCCCAAATGCAGCAGCATGTTCCAAAGTCTGTTTTGAGGTGGAGTAGGTTCACAAACATATCTGAGCTCACTTTGAGTAGCAGAGGCCTCTGCGTGACAGTAACAGAATGTGAACTACATCAGTCTACGAAAAAGGGAAATTTTACTGACGTCAATGAAACTGAGCCGGGAATCTTGCTACATTTTAAATATCCAAACATCCCAGAAGTGAATCTTCCACGTCGCATCCCATGGCCCCTCGAAGATGATTAACAGAGCTACTTGTATGAAATCGGTAAAAGATATTACACCCTGTGACACAATTAAAGCACCCTTTTTTTGGGTCTGAGGGCAAGACTGAGCCAGGAATCTTGCTACTTTTAAATATCCAAATATCTCTGAAGCAGATCTTCCACATCTCACCCCATAGCTCCTCACGCTGATAAACTGAGCTACTTAGTATACTATCAGTCACCTGTACATAAGGATGTTATGCACAATTTAAGCACACATTTCTTTTCTTTTTTGTCCAAGGACAATATTTTCAGAGCTGCACTTTTTTAAAAAATGTTGACTCAAACACTATCGTGCAGGTCATTATTAATCTTTCATTCAAAATGAGGTTTAAAAACTTTAAGATGTTTTTGGTGGCCTTTATGCTTCTGTTTGGTATGCAACGACTTCAGTTTTAATGCCCTGATGAATGTGTCTGTATGGGTAAATATGTATATTCCATATTGCTGGACCAAGAACTAACTAACTTTTTTTATTCACAATGTGATTAATGTTGACTATCTTTAAAATGTTTATATTGAATGAACTCTAATAAATGAACAGATTTGCATTAATTACAAAATGAGATGAGTTTTTCTCAGGTATTTAGCTGAGAATTAATATGGGGCTTCTAATTTGATTTCGATATGTACAACCCTGGCAGGGGTTTAAGTTGTTTTTTCCAGTCCCATGAATCCAAAGGTGTTTCTTTGCCCTTTTGAGAGCTTTTAGCAGTCCAGCAGAATGGAGCATTCCATAGCAAAATGCCTAGACCCATGGGGCTTGCCAACCTTCCAGGATTGGCCTGGAGTCTCTAGTGCACTGCTGTATGAAACACCAATTGGCATAGGAAGCAATGGGTCACAAAGATGGATGTGTTGGCCAACTAATGGCTGGATAGGGAGCAGGATTTACTCATGAAACATCCAGGAACATACTTGATTGCAGTTGACAACGCTATTGACCCATCTTTTGCAACACTGGGGAGATGGAGAACCTTGGCAATAGTGACACTTAGGCCTACTGTTTTCACTGGCAGGGTCTTTCAGTCCTGCCAACAGCAAATCCCCGGCATGTGTTCCCTGGGAAGTGGGTGGAGGGGGGGAGGTAGTAGAATGGGAAATCTCGGACAGCAGCAGGATCAGAAGATCTCACACCGTCGATGGTAGGTCACCTCTGCAAAACATGCCACGGAGAGATGGAAAATCCTACCCTTGGTGCTTGTGTATTGAGGGCCAATTGCAAAGCTTGGTTTTTTTGGCCACCTGCAGAAGATAGCCATTTGATGAGAGCCTGATGACCACATTCCTGCCCACAATCGAGACAATACTCATTCCCAGTTTACGTTTAGCCTGTTCATTCCCTGTACTTGAACTTTGCAATGGTTATTGGTTTTTCATCTGAACAATATGCTAAATGCTTGTTTTGGTACTTCAATATTTAAACTGATTAATTGAAAATGCATACAAATTAGGAGTTCCAGGATGCTGAGGACGTGATGCCAGCAATGTGCCACATTTGTGAAACACAATGGACGATTACTGATAGTACTTACACAATTAGCTTTCAAGTGTTTGCTTTTAAGGCCTTGCCATTTCAATGCCAAAATGAAATTACTACTTAATTTGCTTCTGAAGTATTTTGACTTGAGAAAACAGCTCTGAGAGACTAAGAATGCTTTTTTATCTGGCTGTATGGGGTAATACAGGATGGGAGTGGTAATATTTCCCAGATGAGGGTTGGTTGTGGGGTGAGTCACCTTTTTATGAGAACATGCACTGAATATAATCTGCGTCCTGGAATGTCGAGCTGCCTTTCCTTTTAGGAAAAGGAGACCGTACCACTATAGTCCCTCCCTCTACTCGCTCAGCAACAGTTGAGACCCAGGCCTGCATGCCAGTCTCTACTCAGATTAGGCCCGTAAGTAGTCAATAATTAGCCACTTATCACCCAGGCTCAATTTTCCCACTGGTGGGAGGAGCTCAGGGGCAGCCCAAAAAAGTAACGCTGTTCAGGCCTCAGGTGGGGAAGGTGGGCAGACGTCGTCATCATCAATAGCCTCCCCCTTTTTTGTTAAATATCAGGAGCAAGCCACAAAGATCTGGCTCCTGCAGGAACTCCTCTTCTTTTTCCCTTTTTCACTCCACCCCCTTTTTTCTCTTTTTTTTTACCTCTCTCCACCCACCAGAACTTTAATTCAGTTGGTGCTAGTTGTTTTTGTTTAAAATCTCAGATTTAGAATCTAAATTTAAAGTCTGGCATTTTGAAACAAAACGGTTACACTTCCTACATCCAAGATTTGATGTTGAATTTGTTAATTTGACACTGGGTGAACTGAGCCCTGTAGAAGGTGATGGTCCTCACCCTGGCTTGTCATCTTTGCTAGATTTAGACACCTTGGGTGGGATTTTATAGCCTTGTTTGTCCTGAAACAGTTAAAATCCCACTTGAGGACCTTTCCATGTTCCATGCACCCTGCCTGCTCTGATCCCTGGGAGGGGGAATTCCAGCCCTAAGCTCCTTTTGCTAAAGGATTGGAAGATGGTTTGTGGGATTGTGTTGGGGTAGTCAGGAAATTTTTAAAATTCTGAAATCGTTCTCTGCTTCCCCCTCACCACCCTGCACTGAAGGCAGGTTGGAAGGGGAGCTCCTTTCCCCTCCAGGCAGGATGAGTTTATTACCGAAACCTTTTTTTAAGGAGGCTCACCGTCTCCCATTTTAACAGCATTATTGTTACTATGTGGAGGCAGGGAATCCAGCAGATACAAAGAGGGGTGAAGATTTAGACCCCCGAGATAACTGCCTTTTATTGCTTTGCTTGTGAGTAGGAGGTGTGCTGCTTTCAGGCTTATTGAGCTTACCTTTGCAATCAACTGGATATCACCTCCCCTAGGTGATGGCCTGCAATCCACTTCGCTCTTCCTACTATCCTGCCTAACATCTCCAGGCCAGTGGCTGAGAAACATTGGCATGGTTGCCCAGTGTTAGCACTGCTGCTTCACAGCATCAGGGACCCGGGTTTGAGTCCCAGCTTGGGTCACTGTCTGTCTGGGTGGAGCTTGCACATTCTCCCCATGTCTGCGTGGGTTTCCTCTCACATTCTGAAAGACGTGTTGGTTAAGTGCATTGACCTGAATAGGCATCGGATTGTGGCAACTAGGGGATTTTCACATAACTTCATTGCAGTGTTAATGTAAACCTTACTTGTGACTAATGTACTTTTTTTTTTAATGGTGAACTTTGGATAACTTCTACAAGACACTCCATCAGATGCCTCCAAGATAACTCCCATAGCATAACACAATTAGCACCGCTGCTTCACAGTACGAGGGGCTAGGTTTTGATTCAAGGCTTGGATCACTGGAGTTTGCAGCCTCCCCCTGTGTCTGCGTGGGTTTCCTCCAGCTGCGATGGAGCTGTTCATTTGAAAACACATGCAAGTTCTGTTGTGTGGAAAGGTTTAAGAAATAATTGCTACTTGTATGAATTCCCTTGGGCTTTGGTCATTCTTTGAGATCCCAATGTGGCTTTCACAAATACCAGCGGGTCTCGTGGTTTAATCATCCAACAATTATATTTCAACAGTTATCTATTTGAACAACTTTTGTAACAACAGTGCAATTGTCTTGACTTAAACGGATAAGGACCTTGACTTCCTATACATCAATCGGGCTCGAGGGAGCATGCTACCCAGCAATTAACAAAGCCTGTGGGTTTTGCTACAAGAGCAATGGGAATTAAGAGAATATGCCTCTCACAGCTTTAGTGGAAGATTGACTGTTACAGATGGATAAACTAAACAATTGCTGGAAAATCTCAGCAAGTCTGGCAGCATCTGTAAGGACAGAAAAGAGCTTTGGCAAAGGGTCATCTAGACTCTCAATGTTAGCTTTTTTTCTCGGTCTCAGATTCCAGCATCTGCAGTAATATGTTTTTATTTGCTCAAAAATGCATCCCTTTCAGCTTTGATCACTGCAAGATACTGACCCTAAAATCAAAACTAAATAGATGAGCTTGGTATGGTTCCTGCTCTGAGCAAAACTGCCAAAAACTACAAAATATTGTGAATGTGTTCTAGGCCATTGTGCAAACCAGCCTCCTGTCCATTGACTTTGTCTACACATCTTGCTACATCAGCAAAGCAGCCAACATAATCAAGAACCCCCATGCACCCTGGACATACACTTTTCCACCTTCTGCCACGGGGAGAAAGATACCAAAATCAGATCATGTACCAACTGACTCAAGAACAGCTTCCTTGCTGCTGTCAAACTTTTGAATGGATCTATCTCGCATTTAAGTTGATCTTTCTCTACATCCTAGCCATGAATGTAACACATTCTGCACACTCATCTTTCTTTCCCCCCAATGTACTCTATGAATGGTATGCTTTGTCTGAAAAGGATGCAAGAAACAATACTTTTCACTATCCCAATACATGTGACAATAGTAGATCGAAGTCTGGCTTTGGTACCACCATCAAGAGTAAGCAGATAATGACATCAGTTAGCAAGTAACATTGATTTGACTCCAGTACAGCTATGTTGAGGCTGAATGTTTGCAGCAGCAGGAAGGGCCCTTCCCCACCTGCTTTGTTTAAGGCATCATTAACCACTTTCTGATTTTAGTTGCTATTTGAATACTGCAATCTTATTAATTAGCAGATACCATGAAGTTTGTGTGATCTATATTGGGAGCACAAGTGGCTGCCCCATCAGATGGGTGGAATGGTGGCACAGTGGTTAGCACCGCTACCTCACAGTGCCAAAGATCTGGGTTCGATTCCGGCTTGGGTCATAAAATGTGCAGACTCTGCACAGGCATCCTGTGTCTGTGTGGGCTTCCTCCGGGTGCTCCAGTTTCCTCCCACAGTCTGAAAGACGTGCCGATTTAAGTGCATTGGCCATGCTAAACTCTTCCTCAGTGTACTTGAACAGGTGTCAGATTGTGGTGACTAGGAAATTTTCACTAACTTCATTACAGCGTTAATGTAAGCCTACTTGTGACAAATAAATTATTAAATTAACTTTATGATCTTAATGCATTTTTATGGGAATGATCAAATGTAGCCCATTTTAGAATTGCTATCAATAACAGAATCCAATGCATGAAAAGGCTTGTAACTCTGTTAAAAGTGGATGCTGGAATCTGAAACAGAAAATGCTGAATAAAATCTCAGCAGGTCTGACAGCATCTGTAGAGAGGGAATAGAGACAACGTTCCGACGAAGGATCATCCGGACTCAAAGTTGACTCCTCTCTCAGCAGCTCTGACAGCATCTTTGGAGATTTTCCAGGATTTTCTGTTCTTTGCATGTCTCTGAATTGCTGTAACACTTTATTTCCTTTTCACATGCTTTGTCATTGGTGTATATGCATCATTGCATCTGTATTGCTGTATGTTATTTTCCTGCTACATTTTTCTTTTGATTTTACTTCAGATTCAAGCCCTCTGCAGCTATTCTCCAAGATAAGTAGCACTGATGCGTACATACCTTTAAAAATCATCTTAGGATTTGATATTTCCATTATCATTCCTCCCTGCTTATCGATGATATCTGTATAGAATGTGTTTGAAATTTGCATTATTTGATATCGTGCATGGTTGTTTTGTGCAAATGCTTTATATTCATTTTCCACCTTGTTAAGCGCTACCTCCTGTTCCAGGAAAAGGAAGACTAAGTTATAAATATGATCTTAAAGCCAAATAGTTAGCTTTCTATAAACAAAAGAATTTTCAGATGTTATGTTCTGTATTCCAGAGAAGAAAACTTAGAGGAGAAAAATATTCCAGAAATGCAATGTAGTTAACATCCTGCAGTATTATTCTAAGGTAGCTGGTGTTAGTGTCATGTTAATTACATTGGTATTATCTTTGAGCATCTACAAGATAGGGGATATCTGGAACATTGGGGTGTGGGAGGAGAGCTGAGAGCCTGAACAAATCAATAGCCTTTCATAATAAAAGCTCTGTCTTGGTTTTGACTTCACCTCATCTGGACCTTTTAATAGCCTGGAGGCTATGATACTACCAAAGAGTACTATTTTTAACTGAAATCATCTTTCAAGATCACTGCTCAAATACTCCCAATGAGGAAGTTGTCTAATTAAACATAGCCTGAGCTCATCCTGCAGCTGGTGGCCTACATTTAATTCCATAACATCTCCCACCTAAACCTCAGCCCATCTGCCACTGAAATCCTCATTATTCCAAAGTGCTCCTGATCATCGCCCCATCCTTCATAAACGTCAACTTGTTTATATCCCATCCTTTTTATCAAATCCCACTCAGTACCCTGATACTCACCAATTCACGTTGGCTCCTGGTCCTCCAATGCCTTAAATTCACCCAAACCCTCTTATTTTTAAGCTGCAGTCCTTTTAAGAAGTCTGCAATCAACATTTCCCCAAGCTGTGCCGCAATCAAGAATGTGCCACCGATGATAAAACAGGCTGTGCACAAGCACCCATCCATTTTTTTAAGATATGTGCAGACACAACCATGTGACAGTATAAAGGCACCATCCAATGGAAAAATTGGGCTATACTTAGCAAAGGAAATTTAGAGGGAGTGTTGATGCCATCCTTCAAATCTAGTCTGGAACATAGGAACTTGGAGCAGAAGTAGGCAAGTTCAGCTCTTCGAGCCTACTGTGCCATTCAGTCAGATCATGGCTGGTCTCTAATTCATCTGCTCCCCTTTATCACTTCTTTATTAGACCCCATGCAACTCCAGTCCCTCCACCATGTTACCTCTTCAGCCATTCAAACCTCCACTCTGCAATTCTTCCTTTGATTTGGTCTGCATCTCTGTTCTCCTCAAAACTCATTTCTTTAGCAGGTTTCAGTCATCCTTTTTAGGATCCCCCTTTTGAGAAGATTATTTTGTCTGATTTCACCTTGGTACAGTGCTTCAAGATTTTCTCCTATCTTAAAATGCATTGTATCAATACAAGATATCCTATTAATCCTTGGACATTTCTGTGTACAGCTGCTTGCATATCTATTTTCCTTTTGGGAAGAGACCACATTTGTGCTTTGCTGCTGTTTTATGAATGGCATTTGAAGGATAATTCAGCCCTGTTTTATCCAAATCATTAGAGAATTAACTTATTGATTTAGTAAGCAGGTTATCTTAAATTTTTGAGTACAAGGTGAAAGGATAACCTATGGTGCAGCTCATGAAGATGGATTTTTAACTGTCTTATTTGCAAGAGGTTCAGCAACAACCATTCTAGACATGTGTAATTGGCAAATGTGAAGGGGCGCTGACAAAAATCCAATAACTTCAACGAGACGCTCTGACTGTGTCCAATAGTTGGAGCTGAGCGATTGGAAAGTCATTTCATTCCAAAAGCCCACAGAATCCCGCATAAATATTCATTTTCCACCTTGTTAAGCACCGCCACCTGGTTCAGGAAAAGGAAGACTATTTTTCTGGCAAAAGTGGATTGAGATTAGAATCATAGAATCCCTACAGTGCAGAAGGAGGCCATTTGGCCAATCAAGCTTACAGCATTCTCACCCACGCCCTACCTCTATAACCTCACATATTTACTCTGTTAATCCCTCTGAACCTAATGGCCAATCATCCTAACCCACATATCTTTGGACACTAAGGAACAATTTAGCATAGCTAATCCACTTAACCCCAACATCCTTGAAGTGTGGGAGGAAACCAGAGCACCCAGTAGGAACCCATACAGACATTGGGAGAATGTGCAAACTCCACACAGTCAGCCAAGGCTGGAATTGAACCTGGCTCCCTGGTGCTGTGAAGAGCTAGTTTCAGGATTAGAATGATTTGTCCATCATTTTAATTTGTAACTATCCAATCCATTATTCTGATGGAATATTTTAAACTCTATAACTGTTCTTGTAGGTCAATAAAGTGTACCATCAGAAAATGGACCTAATCCTATGCCTATCCCAGACTAATTGCACCCTATGCATGCTTTTATCCATAGAAATAGCTCAAGAAATATCCCTTTATCAGAAGCATTGAATGTTATTTTTCACTGTACAATGGAGAATGGTGAGCAGATGTCCTATTGCACTGTTCAATATTACCAAACCCACAAACTATGCCTGAGGACTGCTCTGAACAAAGGATTGAACAAGTCTTTTGCTCCTAGGAATAAATATATACAGCTTGGATTCTTGTAACAAGCTAAGGTTTGTGAGGATCAAGGCAAAATACAGCTGGAAATCTGAAACAAATTTAGAAAATTCTGGATAAACTCAGCAAATCTGGCAGCATCTGTGGAGAGAGAGAAACAGAATTAACATTTCGCATCCACATGACCGTTCTATAGAATTATATAACTGGAGAGAGTGGTGGGGTAGAGTGGAAAGTCAGGGGATAGAACAAAGAAAATCACAGCACAAGAACAGGCCCTCCGAGCCTGCACTGACCTAATAGGTCAGGGATAAGGAGAGATTAATAAAGATGTCAAAGATTAAGACGAAGGGGATGTGAATGGTTTAAAGTAGAGTTTATTTATTAGTCACAAGAAGGCTTACATTCACACTGCAATGAAATTGCTTTGAAAATCCCCTGGTCACCACACTCTGGCGTCTGATCAGGTACACTGAAGGAGAATTTAGCATAGTTAATCCACCTAACATCTTTGGAAGGAAACCAGAGCACCCGGAGGAAACCTGTGCAAACTCCACACAGATGGTGACCCAAGCTGGGAGTCAAACCTGGGTCCCTGGCGCTGAGAGACAACATTGCTAGCCACTATGCTAATATTGATATAAAGGTTAAGATAACAGAATGCATTACTAGGAGAGAAATGTCAGTGCTCAGCAGGAACAACTGAAAAACAACAGTCAGCGAGAAGGCTTGCGTTGTTTTGGGCCAAGCCAAGGGAACCAAAAAAACAAAAAAGGGAGCTCAAGGTGGAGGGGCAAATTCAGTCTAAAGGTTGTTGAACACAATGAGTCCAGAGGACTGTATCGTGCCTAATCTGATGAGATCTTGATCTTCCAGGTTGTGTTGGGCATCACTGGAACATTGTTGCAAGCTGGGGATGGACATGTTGACATGAGAGCAAAGTGCTGAGTTAAAATGGCTAGCACCAAGAAGGTTGGGATTTTGCTTGCAGACAGAGCAAAGATGTTCTTCAAAGCAGTCAACCAGTCTGTCTCTAGTCTTCCCTGTGTAGAGGTGACCGCATTGAAAGCAATACAATAGACGAAACTGAAGGAGGTATAAGTGAAATGTTGCTTCACTTGAAAGGAATGTTTGGGGCCTTGGACCATGAAGAGGTAAAGGGCAGGTGTTGCATCTTCTGCAATTGCATGGGAAGGTGTCTCGTGAAGGGGATGAAGGACTGGAGGATTGGACCAGGAGTAGTCCCTGCAAAATTCTGATGGTGGGGGGGGTTGGAGGGGCAGATGTGCTTAATAGTGGCATGGTGCTGGAGTTGGTTGAAATGGCAAAGGTACAAACCTCTGAATGTGGAGGCTGATTGGGTGAAAAGTGAGGACAAGGGAGCATCTCCTATTCTGGGAGGGTGGGGAAGGGATGAGGACAGAGGCGCTATATAATGCATTACATTTCTATCCCTCTTAAATTCTGCATATAGATCAAAACATTGACTCTGTTTCTCTCTCCACGGATGCTGCCAGATCTGCTGAGTTTATCCAGAATGTTCTGTTTTCATTTGTTGAAAGAGAACTATGTAGTATGAGTGCCTTAAGGTGATGAATCATTAGTAAACAATACTGCTGGGAAGTGTTTACTTAGTGTACCATTTGGTAATTCTCACATTTTGCCTTTGAACTTTGATCTCCTTAACTGTGTAAGCAAGTTTTAAAATCAAAAATAAATCTTTTTACCTCTGTACCGAAGAAAAGCAACATGCCTTAGTGATTACTATACTGTGGCTCTGACATTCGTCTTCATGAAGTTCTTTGAAGGTTAGTCGTGGAACACACCAACTCTGGCCTCCCAGATTGCTTGGATCCACCACAGTCTGCCTATCATCCCAACAGGTCCACAGCAGATGCCATTTCTCTGGTCATACACTCAACCCTGGAACACCTGGGCAACAAGACTCCTTTTTATTGACTACAGCTCAGCCTTCAACACCATCATTCCAACAAAACTCATCTCCAAATTCCAAAGCCTAAGGTTCACCGCCTCCCTCTGTGACTGGATCCTAGACTTCCTAACCCACAGATCACAATCAGTAAGGAGAGGTAATGACACCTTCTCCACGATTATCCTCAACACCAGTGCCCACAAGACTGTGTCTTCAGCCCCATGCCAGATATCCTTATATCCTTACGACTGTGTGGCCAAATTCCACTCCAACTCCATTTTCAACTTTGTGGATGACAACACTGTACAGAGTCAGATCTCAAACAATGATGAGACCAAGTACAAGAAGGAGATCAAGAATCTGGTAAATTGGTGCGATAACAATGATCGCTCCCTCGATGTCAGTAAAAGGAAAGAGATAATCATTGACCTCAGGAAACATAGTGGAGGTCATGCCCCTGTCTACATCAAAGGTGATGAAGTGGAAATGGTCGAGAGCTTCAAATTTCTAAATGTTCAGATCACCAACAATCTCTCTGGTTCCTATATGCCAATGCTATGGTTAAGAAAGCCCACCAATGCCTCTACTTTCTCAGAAGGTTAAGGAAATTCGGCATGTCCACCACGACACACCAGTTTTTACAGTTGCAGCATAGAAAGCACCCTTTCCGGATACATTACAACATGAGACAACTCCTGCTCTGCCCAAGAGCGCAAGAAACTACAAAAAGTGGTGAATGTAGACTACTCCATCACGCAAACCAGCCTCCCATTCATTGACTCCATCTACATTTCCTGCTGCCTCGGGAAAGCAGCCAGCATAATCAAGATCTCCATGCACCCAGGACATTCTCTCTTCTAGCTTCTTCTGTAAGGAAATACATACCAATCAACTCAGGAATAACTTCTTCCCTGCTACCACCAGACTTTTAAGTGGAACATTAAGTTGATCTTTCTCTACACCCTAGCTATGACTGTAACATTACATTCTGCACCCTCTTTCCCTCTCCCCTATGTACTCTATGAACCTATGTTTTGTCTGTATAACGTTGAAGAAACAATACTTTTCACTGTATGCTTACATGTGAGAATAATACATCAATTCTTTTAAAAAATCTCTACTTACTTTAAAATTAAATTACGCTATTGGAGACATTTTTATTTTCTTCCCATTGTTCCATTTTTTGAGTTTTATAGAATTATTACTTCTCTATTGGCAAAGTATAGACGAAAGTGGAGTCATATAGTGAAGCAGCATTAGAGGGAAGGAGATAATTGGATTGGGAAATACAGATGTACAATCCCTGCACTTCTGCTGGGATATTTATGTAGCTCTATCGAAGGGTCATCCAGACTCGAAATGTTGGCTCTATTCTCTCCACAGATGCTGTTGGACCTGTTGAGTTTCTCCAGCATTTTCTGTTTTTGTTAATGTGAGTTGTCTGCTGCAAGTGATGAATAGTAAAGCCAATATAGGTTGTAGGAATGAAACATCAACCCCATTCACTGAGGGTAAATCAGTGTAGGTTTGTTGCCAAATCCAGAACATTGACATTGGAGCACACATTGTCCGTGCGCGCGCGTACACACACACACACGCACACTTAATTTATAGAATCCTAGACACCCCACTGTGTCGAAGGTGGCCATTTTACCCATCGAGTCTGCATCAACAACAATCCCACCCAGGTCACCATCCCCACAACTCCACACATTCACTCAACTGATCCTTCTAGCCTACACACCCCGAGACACTAAGGGACAATTTAGTATGACTAATGCACCTAACCTGCACACCTTTGGATTTCATCTTTATTGAAGTTAATGGAGCATTAAATCAGATAATGTGCAAAAATGTGTCTGCTTTGAACCTACATTGTTCTCTTGTCTCTAAGCTGTCGTCATGCCCTTTCCCAGCTCATCATATCTAGAAGGCCCTCCTCCTGCTCTCTTGACTCTTTCCACTAAATTTCAGCGATAGGAAAAGCTGGACTATCTGTGGAATAGTGGGAAGTGTTGATTTTTTTCACATACCTATCAACCTTCTGTCTCATTATTCAACACAAACAGTCCAGGCTTCAGGTCTTGGATCCATCATCTTGGGAATTTTAATAAAATTACATCCATGTATCCACTTTAGAGGATGTGACATCTTTGCTATCATGTAAGGAAAACGAAGAAATGTGTTAATACATTAGATGAATCCACTCAGTCCGCTTACTCAGTTTTACACAGTAAGAAGTCTGACAACACCAGGTTTAAGTCCAGCCGATTTATTTGATAGTAAACTCACAAGCTTTCGGGGTTTCTCCCTTCAACAGGTGAATGGAGAATTCTGGCCTCAGACAGAGCGTATAACAGCAGAGACATTTTACAGATTGCTGATTAGAATGCGAGTCTTTACAACTAACCTGCTATTCAAGTCTTAAAGATACCGACAATACACATCTCTTTAACCTATGCATAATGCTCTTTCCACTCACATTGTCGGCATCTTTAAGACTTGAATAGCAGGTTAGGTGTAAAGACTCGCATTCTAATCAGTAACCTGTAAACTGTCTCTGCTGTTATATGCTCTGTCTGAGGCCAGAACTCTCCATTCACCTGTTGAAGGGAGAAACCCCGAAAGCTTGTGAGTTTACTATCAAATAAATCGGCTGGACTTAAACCTGGTGTTGTCAGACTTCTTACTCTGTTTACCCCAGTCCAACGCCGCCGTCTCCACAACATGACTACTCAGTTTTAAGCAGTGTTAATATTGCTGATAACTGAGGATGGTGTAAGTGATGGGATCTATAATTTAGATTTGATTTTACAGTTCATGGAATCATAGAATGCCCACAGTGCAGAAGGAGGCTCATCAAGTCTCACCACCAGCAACAATCCCACCCAGACCCTACCCCTGTAATCCCATGTATTTACCTTAGCTAATCCCTCTGACCCTAAGGATCAATTTCACATGGCCAATCCACCTAACCTGCACATCTTTGAACTGTGAGAGGAAACTGGAGCACCTGGATGAAAGCCAGGGAGAATGTGCAAACTTCACACAGACAGTTATTCAAGAATTGAACCCTGGACCCTGCTGTTGTGAAGCAGCAGTGCTAACTACTGTGCCACCATGATACCCAAGTTGTAAATTTTTTTTAATGTTTACCGCTTTCATTGTATACAGCTGAACAGCAAAACCAGTAGCAATTTATGAGGCAGAAAAATTAAACGAGTGGAATATAAGGGTCTGACTGCAGTTCAAGTTGAAGGACCCCAAATTGAGATTGTAGCAATACCTTCGGGAGAGACTAAGTCATTATAATTTAATGGGTTTACATAGGCAGTGGTTATTAGTAATTATAGTAGAAACATAGAGGATAGGATAAGGAGGAAGCCATTTGGCCCTTCGAGCCTGCTGTGCCATTCGATCACTCATTGAGAATGATGTGACAATGGGAAGTGTAGCTTTTGCAGAGAGGAATTGAAAGCAGACTTTAGATTGTAGATTTTATATATGGAGCAGTGTAACCATATGCAACTTCATCTGCCTTCCACCAAATCAATAAAAGTGAAGAATGTCTGACACTGCTGCCAGCAGCCTGGGAGAAATCATCACCACAAATGGATGAGAAGTCAGTCAGTCTGCCTGTCACAAATGTGAAAAAGTTGCTTTTTTACATGGCATGGTTGAAGATAAAATTATAGTGTTACTATTAAAACAATCAGAACAGACTATTGATTTGGGAAAATGTTCTTTATAATGTTAGTTTCAGGTTAATTATTAGTCACAAGTAAGCACATTCTCCCCGTGTCTGTGTGAGTTTGGGTGCTCTGGTTTCCTCCCACATTCTGAAAGGTTAGGTGCAGCGACCCAAACAGGCACTGGAGTGTGGCCACTAGGAGAATTTCACAGTAACTTCATTGCAGTGTTAATGTAAGCCTTGCTCATAACTAATAATTAAACTTTAACTTTTACATTCACACAGCAATGAAGTTACTGTGAAAATCCTCTAGTTGCCACACTCTGGCACCTGTTCAGGTACACTGAGGGAGAATTTAGCATGGCCAATGCACCTAACCAGCACGTCTTTCAGACTGTGGGAGGAAACCCATGCAGACACTGGGAGAACATGCAAACTCCACACACACACACACACACACACACACACACACACGGTGACCCAAGCCAGGAATCAAACCCAGCGCTATGAGGCAGCAGTGCTAACCACTGTGCCACCGTCCAGTGTGGGCAGCTTTCTGGAATTCATAACGAGAACAGTAGTAACCATTTCAAAAGATGAAGGACAGCCTACAAAGATTTGTTAAAGAAAGACTTGTTCAGCAGATTGAATTTTTCATTGAAAAGGACTGATGCTGGGGATATGGAAGGAGGGCAGTAAATGGAATAGATATTACATTTTCTGAAGACTTTCAATTAGGTGAATCTCAGATGTTTCACATAGAAATGAGTTTAAGGAAAGGATTGACCAGAACAGACAAAATGTGACTGTGATGGAGCTATTCATCTATCTTTAACATGCAGTAATGTTAGATTTCAACCTTTGTTATATCAGCAAGTATGATTATTAAATTGTCATGTCAATTATATATGACAAAAGATAACATTTTGGTAAAATAACAGTGAGGAGTATTTTGACCTCATGAACACAATGGAAGCAGCTAAGGAAATTACTAAGGAAATTGACTTGGTGACTCAAGTTATTGATACAGTAGAGTTCTGAGAAGGTGAAAGAAGACAGAACTGAAAGTCAGAAGGTAATCAAGACGGCTAATGACATTTGGGTTTTATAAGTGGTAAGGTAGAGTACTGGAGTGAAGAGATCCTGATAAAACATTCATTATTCCACAATTTGAATATTGTGTTCAGTGTTTGAGGTTCCATTGTAGGAAAGGTATTAAAACCACAGGACGTGTGTGGGATCAGTGGGATGATTGAAAAGGGGGGAATTTGAAATAGATTTTAATTCCCCCCACCCCCCCCCCCCCCCCCCGATTCTGAAACCACCTCCAGTCTTAGACATCTACTCACTCTCCATCTCTCTAAATATTGTCTCTTGATGCATCCCTTTCTCTCACTTGACAGGCAATTAACAACCTAGACCCTCCTAAGCTTTTAGCCATCCCCCTTGTATTTTTTAAATATTCATTTGTGGGACATGGGCTTGGCTGGCTAGCCAGCATTTATTGCCTATCCCTAGTTGCCATGGAGGGAACTGAGAGTCAACCACATTGCTGTGACGCTGGAGTCACACGTAGACCAGACCAGGTAAGGACGAATTTCCTTCCCCACAAGACATTAGTGAACTAGATGGATTTTTTGAACAATCGATAATGGTTTCATGGTCATCAGTAGATTCCAAATTCCAGATATTTTGGCACCTATTATGTTGGGAATGTTTTTTTGTAAGGAACGATAAGCTGTGCAGAAGAGAGATTTAAGTTATTGGCACTGACTGAAATCATGCAGTTCTTTGCCTTGGGGTTGGATGACCTTTGTACTCTTTTTGAAGATAAATTCTATCAGTAGTTGAAACAGGGCAATGGGGAGAATGTGGGAGTGGGATAAGGCTTGATTTCTCCACCGCAGACCTGGCACAGATGCAATGGTTCCCTTTAGTCCTTGATTCTGTTTGGCTCCAGGGTGACGCTGAGAAAATAAATCTGAGTTTAATCTGCATGCAGTCATTACTGTGTAAATTAATGACCCAGCAACTTGTGACTATAAACTTCTGGATGATTTATTTCTCCCCTCACAATCGTGGACCTCCCTGCGAGTTTCCATAACTTGTTGCATTAAAACCAGAAGCTGGAGCCAAGATCTGATGAGAGATCGTCAATGTGGAATGCTAAATCTGTTTCTCCTTCTAGTGCCAAACCCATTATCTCCAGCAATTTCAGCTTCTGGTGTGTCACGGTGGCACGGTGGTTAGCACTGCTCTCTCACACAGCATCAGGGACCTGAGTTCAATTCCAGGTGACTATGAGGCATTTGCACGTTCTCTCTGTGTCTGTGTGGGTTTTCTCTGATTGCTCCAGTTTCCTCCCACACTCCAAAGATGCGCAGGTTAGGAGAATTGGCCACACTGTCTTCCCCTTAGTGTTAGAGGGAATAGCAGAATAAATATTTGGGGTTATGGGGATCGGGCTAGAGTGGGATTGATGGGTTGAGTGACCTCCTTCTGTGCTCATAGAATCCTTACACTGTCACCAAAGCGTGGAATTGAACCTGAGTCCCTAGCAATGTGAGGCAATAGTGCTAATCACTGTGCCACCAGTATTTGCAATAAACCTTAGCATAAAATAACCTGACTGAGAATAAAAATAAACACAAAGTACTGCGGATGCTGGAATCTGAAACAAAAAGAGAAAAATGCTGGAAAATCTCAGCAGGTCTGACAGCATCTGTGGAGGGAGGCTAGAGCCAACGTTTCCAGACTGGATGACCCTTCCTCAGAGCCCTACTCTCTCTCCACAGATGCTATCAGACCTGCTAAGATTTTCCAGCATTTTTCTGTTTCCGATTTAGTTCGAGCCCGCTGGTGGTTAGTTTGGCTAAAGCATTTCATACACTCTTCCCCGGGCGCCCCCTTTGCTTGCAGATACTGTAGCTGGGTTGATAGTGGGGGTGGCTGCGAGACCAGGTGAGTTCTGAATGACAGCTCCTGGTAATCCCCGGCTGAAATGAACTGGATCAGAGCTTTGCAGCGAGGATCCCGATTGCCTCATTGGCCCAAACTCGTTACAAGGTTCCTCCCACAAATAAACGGGAAGCCGGTCAGAAAGAATGAGCCGATTATAAAGCAGCCAGCTGGGGTCCAGTGAAATGTAGAGGATGTGAGAGAGCAACGAAACACTCAGTTAAAAGAGCTGCTCTTTGGGAACTGTGTCAAAGGCAAAATGATGCGCTCCTTTAGACACCGAAGGTAAGATTTGAAAGGCTTTATTTTGCCTTGTCGTAAAAGGGAATGATTATATTGGACCGCTTTGATTCATTTCCTAAGCTACCAGTGTCAGGTGTAGGATGCTGCAATACATCTTTTGATATTTCGACCTGGTACAATCGTTCTTTTTTTTCTGAAGCGGGGAGGGAGACGGGGGGAATTGATGACTGAGTTCTAATAATGAATCTTAACCCAAATATTGAAACTGTGCGTGAATGAATTAACACTTTATGTCCATTGTACTTTACCACTCTAGATCAACTTTATACAACTTGCTCTGCAAGTCTACTTTTCATAATGAATCGAGGGGGGGGGGAGGGAAGGGGGGAGTTTTCCCATTCTCTTCCTGTTCCTGGTCTTCCACAGTGGCTGGCTGTCTGAATCTAAGTCATTAAATCAAAATTTGCTTAACCTAAAGGCTTTTATTTGTGTGTGATCTTTCCTCAAACCCCTTCCTCCACCAGCACCTTTTCTTGACTTTCTACATTTCAGAGTTACTACAGCTTTCCTTGTTGTCTCCTCTTGTGTACTTGGAAGCTCCTTCATTCACTTTGTTCTTATTGTGTTGAGAGATAGTGTATCATCCCCTTCCTGCTTCAGGTACCATGTCCTAAGAAAGTGTTGGTGACCATTGGATAGGATCCTCATTAGAATCATAAAATCCCTGCAGTGCAGAAGGAGGCCATGTGGTCCTTTGAACCTGCACTAATCCACCTTTTTTTTTAAATCATACAAACATGAAATGCTGGAAAATCAGTGGGTCTGACAGCATCTGTGGAGAGAGAACAGAGCCAATGTTTTGAGTCTGGATGATCCTTTGAACTTGGAGCCAATGCTTTGATTCTGGATAACTTTTCAGAGCTCTGTCTGCAGATGCTGTCAGATCTGCTGAGATTTTCCAGCAGTTTTTGTTTTTGTTTCAGATTCCTGCATCTGCAGTATTTTGCTTTTATCCTCTTCTTTTTGTCTTATCCAGGTCCTATCCCTGTAAGCCCATGTTATTTATCTGATAATCCCCCAAACCTTCACATCTTGGGACACTAACAGGCAATTTTAGCATGGCCAATCCACCTTAAGTGCACTCTTTTGGACTGTGGGAGAATGTGCAAACTCCACACAGTCACCAAAGGCTGAAATCAAACCTGGGTCCCTGGTGCCATGAGGATTAGAGAGTAGTGAAGCTTTGGAATTCTTTGCCCCAGAGGCTTAGTCATTGAGTATGTCAAAGATGGAGATTGATAGATTTCGACATAGTTCAAAACATCAAGGGATGCGGGGGAAGTAGCAGATCAGCCATGACCCCCTTGAATGTGGAGCTGGCTTGAAGGGCTGACTCTTGCTCCTGTTTCTTGTGTTCTTCTTGCGCTTGGCAAAGTACTGCAGTGGTTTGCCATTGTCTTCAGCAATGTAGCTGACCAGGAAACTCTCCTGCTCTTACCTTCTATCAGGTGTATTGGAAGGATTCACAAGCTGATAATCCATTTGTTTGGCCACCTTATGAACTCCTTCTATGGCCATCAAGTCCTGAAGTAGGAGTTGAACTCGGAGCCTCTGGTTGAGAGGTAGCGGTGCTGCCCACTATGTCACAGGACCTCCCTAGCACACCATCAGCTTCTCCAATTTACTCTTTACCAAAAATTAGAAACCTTTTTTTTCCTTCATCTTTCTTCATACACTGTGTTGGCTTTTAACATCAGGCTTGGTGTCCATTATCCACCCTACCTTGGTTGTGCAGATTTACTAATTCTCCTATTCTGTTCTGCCTTAATCTTCCATCAATGCTTAGAAATCCTCAAATTTAGAAGAAGCAACAAACAATATGGTCAGTTTCTGGAGCCGATCTAGATGCATGTCAATTGTACAAATAGCAAAATTCTTCATTCAATACAGGAGAGAAAACAAAGTATAAACTTAGTCCATGGCTTTGCTTTGCTCTTATTCTAAGGAAACAAAGACTCTTTATGGATGGAAGTATTGTGCATCCCAGTGCCTGTATGTGAAGTATTGAGGATCTAATGCTATAGTTTGATTCTATCAATAATGTCAATGGAGATCTATTGCTATAGTTTCACTGCAACAATAGTGACAATGTGAAGTTGTTTTGCTTGACTTGTTGTGTTCATCTTCTGTGGTGAGTTGGCATTTGTAGACCACGCCACTTCAGAAATTCAGGCCTGCTGATCAAAGGGCAAGATGCCATGCTCTTGAAGCTATTTATTGTAACTGTAAGCCACTCTACAAGGAAAACTGAAGCCATTGGTAGCGGTCAGAATTTCAAGGTTAAAAGTATTTTTTGTAGATTCTGAGGCAAGGGTGAGATCTAATCACCATTATTGATGTGTGTGTATGTATAAGCTTCCTGTGGCGTCTGAATGACTGGTTCCTAGAGGGTGAACTGTAATGCAAAAGAGCAGGTAGGTTATTTCAGAGCATTGTATATTTTCACTGACCAAAATAATCTGATAGAGATCTTAATTAAAGAAGCAGTAACATCCATCAGATATATGCAATGGGGTAGAGCTTTGCAACTGCTGTAGAGCTTGAGTTGCTTTGTAATCTCTAGGTAAGGGTGGGAGGGTGAAGGAAAGAGTGAGAAATAAAACTCGCCAAGTAACCCTTATCTATTTATTCATCCGATTTTAATTTTTCTGCTTTATGTATATGGTTCTGTTGTGTTTTCCCTGACCTTTAAATTTAGGTGTGAGGCAATTAGGTCAACTAAGTTTTTTTTGCCAAACAAAAATTAGCATTTACAGCATTGAAATGAGTCCTTGCTTGTGTTTATGACTCACTACCTGACGTCTGCTACAAGTTACAAATACTTTTATCCCAGTTCTGGTTTTTCCCCTATTTTGTGACTTGGTAAAATCATTTTCTGTACACCATTTATGTTAAGAGCAGAAGAAATGGTGTACATTTAGTATATTCTATTTCATTTCTGTAAAGGACTAGTTTGAATGTACATTGGTTATACTTGTGCAGTTTATTTTGAGGCTGAGAATTAGTCAAAGGATTCATTTGATATTATAACCTATCAATTTTTAAAATTTGTATGTTTCTTTGGTTATTTTGTAAAAATGACCAGGCCCACAAGACTTCTCTCACTGGTTCTATTTCTATCTGCTCAAATCTGGTAATGAGTTGTCTTCTTGTACTATTAATTCTGGAAGGACTTCCATGATCTTTCTTTGTCTTCCTCCTCTTCCTAATTGCTGTACGACTTGAAGCAAGATAGTCAGCTGCAAAATGTCTCTTCTGCCACAATGAAGCAGAGTATGCCGTTACCTTATTAACATCTTGGAGTGAGATTGTACCCTACCTGCTGTTCCCCTGCTAATTGGAATGATCGTGTCATGTGCAACCAACTTCTGTAGGCAGAAGAATCCTCTGTGGTGCTTGGACTATGAATCAGTGGACAATTAGTTTATGTAAAAGATGCAAATAAACTGAGTACGGTGTATATTTACATCATGTTGAATAAGCAAAATGCTTCTCCCACTCTGTAGGAACACAGGAATTAGGCAAATTCAGCCTTTGAATGGTTGAATGGGCTCAATCAGATTATGGCTGATCTTTCAAATCCACCTCCCTATTGTTCCCCATATTCTTTTTGATTTATTATTGTCAAGTGTTTTAGCATACAGTGAAAAGTACTCCTTCTTGCACACCATACAGACAAAGGATACTGCACATTGGGAAAGAAAGGAGAGAGTGCAGGATGTAGTGTTACAGTCATAGTTAGGGTGTAGAGAAAGATCAACATAATGCGAGGTAGGCCCATTCAAAAATTTGATGGCACTAGGCAAGAAGCTGTTTTTAAGTCAGTTGGTATGTGACCTCAGATTTTTGTATCTTTTTCCTGACGGAAGAAGAGTGTGTCTGGGATTCGTGGGATCCTTAATTATGCTGGCTGCTTTTCCAAGGCAGTGGGAAGTGTAGACAGATAGGAGGCTGGTTTGCGTGATGTTCTGGGCTTCATTCACAACCCTTTGTAGTTTCTTGTGGTCTTGGGCAGAGCAGGAGCCATACCAAGCTGTGATACAACCAGAAAGAATGTTTTCTATCATGCATCTGTAAAAGTTGGCATGCTGCTACAACTCGCTCCAAATTTCCTCAATCTCTCTTATCCCTTAGTCCCCTTATCCCTTTTTTTTTCTAAAAATATATATCTCCTTGAAGCCATTTAACTATCCTTCCACATATAATTCGATCCTTTTAATGTGGGAAAACATTCCTGCATCTGGAACCCCGCTGCTGACTCAGGACCCGGATGCGGGGACGGAAGCCACAGGTCGGACATTTGCTGCCGCTCCACGCGGTATCTGATGGACCAATGGGAATCCCCGCCCTCTTTGCTGGCCTATTGTCCAATCAGAGCTGCCGTCCTATGACTGACAATTCATTAAACAAGTCAGTAATTGAGACATCTGTTATCCAATCGCTGCTCTGCATTGACTGAGTGACAGCTGCTTTATCCAATCCATAAGCTCCATCTGTCTGAAATGAGCGAGAACAATGACAGCAACAATTCAGACCAATCGTAGAGTGATGTGCTCAGTGCAACACCCACATTGTGATTGACATCTGCTGCAGCCAATTGCCATGTGCTGCTCTAACGCAGTCTCCATTCACAATGAATTTAAAATTATTTGGCGGCTTTTATAGAAAAATAACTTATTATAAAAGTAACCCCCTAACTTTAGAACCGTTTTTTTCTTTGGCCCGCGAAAATGTGTCAAATATACGATGTGGCCCTCGTACTGAAAAGTTTTGAGACCCCTGGTCCAGAGAATGGTGTGGAGATTCTGGCATTGGACTTGGGTAAGCACAGTTAGGAGTCTCTCAACACCAGGTTGAAGTCCAACAGGTTTATTTGGCAGCACAAGCTTTCGGAATCAATTTACAAGATAATGGTTGGAATGCGAGTCTTTACAAGTAATCAAGTCTTAAAGGTACAGAAAATGTGAGTGGAGAGAGGGTTAAGCACAGGTTAAAGATACACGTATGTGTACGTTACATACTCTTGCAACTTGGCCAACGTTGCCTACCTGATAAGGGGCAGGAAAGGATGTCCCGAGGCATGGTACACTGGGGAGACCATGCAGACGCCATGACAACAAACGAATGAACACCACTCAACAATCACCAGAAAATCACCGTTTCAGTCGGAACACTTCAGCAGTCGCGGGCATTCAGCCTCTGATCTTTGGGTAAGCATTTTCCAAGGCGGCCTTCATGACAATGCAGAATCGCTGAGCAGAGACTGATAGCCAAGTTCTGCACACATGAGGACTGCCTCAACTGGGATCTTGGGTTCATGTCATGCTATCTGTAACCCGCATGACTTGCCTGGGCTTGCAAAATCTCACTAACCATCCTGGCTGGAGACAATACACATCTCTTTAACCTGTGCTTAACCCTCTCTCCATTCACATTTTCTGTATCTTTAAGACTTGATTACTTGTAAAGACTCGCATTCCAACCATTATCTTGTAAATTGAGTTAGTGTCTCTATATGCCCTGTTTGTGGACACAAATCCTCACTCACCTGAAGAAGGAGCTTGAGGCTCTGAAAGCTAGTGCTGCCAAATAAACCTGTTGGATTTTGACTCGGAGATTAAAGAAGACCTCTTACTAGGAGAATAATGCAGTGATCACGGCATCAGTTTTCACAGATGGTGAATTATTAGGATATTTGAATTGAATGGAAAGTTTGACTCAGTAATCTGTGTCAAAACATGCTTTGGCCCATTCGCTGGATCCCTGTCTAAATGCAATAACAATAATTGTAAAATGCACATCAGGACCTCCTGATCTAGCATGTCTGCCTGAGCCAGAGAGATGTCAGATTCTGGTACGTGCCTTAGAGTAGCTCCCTTGGCATTCTCTGTGCCCTGTGTCCAACATGAACAAATCAACTTTGTCAAAAAGTGCTTCACCCTTCTCAACTGCATGCTGTCCTTCAGTGACCTCCTCCAAGTGCATGGTGAGCGTGCATGCTGATGAGGCAACTGAGCTCGAATACTATCATTTTTCTCCCCATCACTTGTGGCAAAACTTTTAGTTTGATCTTGACATATTGAGGCATTTCCTTCCTAGACATTTTTAGTGACTTCCAGATAATGATTCACCAACAAAAGAGTAAGGTAAGCCTGTGGCAATGTCAATATCTCTGCTGCAAAGCTATTCTGACCACTTCCAAAGAGCTCTCGTGTTTTGTTAGATATAACATTCCCCATTGTGCTCCTCCTGCAACCAGCTTGTGCTAAAACAGATCAGTCTGGCTTTTCTGCCGCCTTCACTCGCTCCCAGGAAATACAGAAACCCACTCTTCAGGCTAGTAGATATAGCCAGCATTCCTTCTCAATTGTCCTTATATCCAGGATTTAGAGAGGAAGGGAAACCAATCCCTCCATATTGAATGCTAATTTGTGTCCTTTTTTTGATCTTTGATATTTAAATCTAAGTTGCCTCTTGCCATTTAATTTTTAAATTTTGAACATACAAAGATCAAAAACATGAGAAGCAAAACTTTTAATAGCTTGCTTCATACTCTACTGAGAACTTCTAATCCTCTAAGTATTGCTGCAAAGTTTCTAAACAAAGGGGGAACTTGTAGCCCACAGTTTTATAATACATGATTCATTACATTACTGCTGAGATTGTTGTCAATTTCCTGTTGTTAACCTTGGTCTTGTTGGTTGGCAGAGGCAAAGGTCTGAGAACAACCTTGAAAATATTGCAAAATGCATCATAAAAGTAGATAAGAATTGATTTTCCTGGGCATCGTAAACTGCCAATTATGCAACACATTGTCACTTGACAGAAGTGTTAGACTCATTCTAACTTAGAAGTTGATCTATTCCAAAAAGTCTTCAATTTGTTTCCTGTTTGTATTGGAATGGGGGGGGGGTGGGTGGGTGGGTGGCGCAGTTTGTGCTGTAAGAATTAGGGTCAATTTATATCCATGATGAATCATGATAGGAATAGGGTGAGGAAGCTACTCCTTTTTAAACTATTAATTTTATTAAGGTGAACAATTTGTATTGGACCTTGTTTTCTATAAACCAACATTTCGAAGTGCACTTGATACGACCAGGACCCTTGCAGTTGTATTTCACCTCCCAAGTTGGTCTCTAACTAGTGTGTAGTGGATGTACAAAGCACCGTCAGGTTTTTAGTGATCTTAGTAAGTGATTTCAGCTTGTGTGCCATATGCCGGTGGTATGGTACTTGAGTATAATAAGAAAAACACATCGCGGAAAATTTATGGGGGGAAAATGTAACTGTTAAAAAGTTTTTATTTCCAAAGTGGGAGCATAAGATATTTAAAAATGACTCAGTTTATGTAAGACTATTCTTCCTGCAAAAGTGGTGGCTATATGAGGGCCCTCCAACTCACCCCAGCCTCTGAACCCATTAACGTAATTGCTTTCAGGACTCAGCTAGCAGTCTGTGTTAAGTGGTTGCTTTGCAATGAAAATGTATTTGCTTAGGAATAATTTGAAGCAGTGTGACGCATGCCAGATAGCAATTTGTATCCTCTTCAATATACAGAAAACATGTTCACAGGCACAAAGATTTCTTGCCACCCATGCACACAAGCAATTTCAGCCTATCTGTTAAATAGCTGCTGCCTTTGCTTTTAAAAAAAAGCGTAGACCTCATTTGAAATGTGATAAAATTCCAATCCATCATATTAATTTTATGACCTGCTTGTCTACATTTAGTTGGGTCTTCCTAGAATGTCAGCCTGGACCTTTGTGCTGTTCAAATCTATTTTTTTTACTGGAAACAAATTAAATTCTTTCTTGTTTTCAGACTTACAACCTAGATTAATTCTTAATGCTCTTCCGGAAGATTTTTTTTTCCAATCCATAAATGTCCTTCTGAAACTGGATAGTCAAATGTTGCACAATGTTTAGAATAGAGCATTTCTGGATGAGTCGTTTGAATAGCTGGTTTTTGTAGGGACTGATGAAGGGGCTCGTGCTACCAAATAAACCTGTTGGACTTTAACCTGGTGTTGTGAGACTACTTACTGGTTTTTGTAGCACTATATTGTCTGAGTTCTTTGTCTTATCAATAATTGTACTCTGATGCTTTCCTTTTCCATCTATCAGCAATAAACTAGAAGCAATATCTGTTTGAGGACAATATTTTCAAACATTGGGGTGCCTGTTTTTGTTTTGCCTGAGCAATGGATGCCTAACAATGGAAAATTAGGGAGGGGAGTGAACTGCCCCTGATGCCTTGGGCATCTATGTATGTAATAGGACCCCAGATACAATTCTGGTACCAATGGTAGACTCTGCTCTGGCCAGTTGCAGAAGACATTGTACAGCCTGAGCAGTGAGTGGTGTTGAAATGGAAGGAGGCCATCACCGGCAATCCTTGGACTTGTGACATAATTGGTTCCTGAAAACCCAAGTCGGAACTGATTTTTTTTTTCCATAGAGGCAATGATATTCCTGAATCAAGGCTGGAAATCATGGGATGCCCAGTGGTGTAAAATGCTCTCCACTCTTGCCCTGTCAAGTTGCTGAGGTGACTGGATGCCTGTACATGAGGGATATAGTGAAGCCATTTGATTAGTGTCAGTTGCTTGTTTAAACTTGAACTTCTGCAGTCCGAGTGCAAGTTAACTACAACAACATCATGATGGTTGCACCCATTGACGGTGGCGAATTATGCCTTTGCCATTGGGGAAAAGTCAGTCTCAAAACACGTACCCTTGATCTCAGATGTTTATTTTTAAGTCCTGTAGTTTTACTGGTATCTTGATGGCTTTTCTGGTTAAATGTTGAAATTAAGCTGGCAGTACACCAACATTCATCTAATCAATATCTTGAGATAACGAGTGCATTCCTGTTCCTTCAAAAGGAACACTCATACAGAAACTGTAATCAATGTAAAAAAGGGTTTAGTAGCTATTACTGGCTTCCATCCAATGGGCCACAGACCTTGTTGCAATGAAATAAAAATCAGTTGTAATTATTAATCTGTATTGGGCAATATGCCAGCTGGACATAATCTCAAAAATACACGAAATATAATTGCAGGCTGAACTCAGCTATTTGCAACGTAAAACAACTTAGATCAAAGAGATCCCTTGTTTCATACACATACAGTGAGATTCTCCAGTCTTGTCAGTGGCAGGATCTGGTATGGACGAGAATGGAAAATTTGGCGTTCTGGCCAGAACTTCATTCACACTCAACAGCTCTGGAAAATCCCAGCCGCGAAAGAGGATTTAATACTTTGGCCATCATCATTTGTGACACCATAAGGAAGGTTACTTAACCCACTGAGTCCATGCTGACTCTCTGTGGACCAAATGCTGTCAGTTGCATTATTTCATTCCCGTAGCTCTGCAAGTCTATTCCCTTCCTGTGCTCATCACATTGCTCTTTTGAAATCATTAAATGTCTCCAGGTAGCAAGTTATGGGTCATTAACATTCGCTGCATTTTTCAAGAAGTTCTTCCATCCCTGTTTTTTTTTTGCCTGAAGTCTTTGTCCCTTTATCTTCGTATCATCGGTTAGTAGAACAATTATTTTTTGGCCCAACTTATCAAAATCTCCTATAAATACTCCTTTGTCCCAAGGAGAACAACCCAAACCATCTTGGACTGGGTGGCAATGGGGATGGCATGGTAGCAGTGGTTAGCACTGCTGCTTCATAGCTCCAGGGACCTGGGTTCGATTCCCGGCTTGGGTCCCTGTCTGTGTGGAGTTTGCACATTCTCCTCGTGTTTGCATGGGTTTTCTCCAGGTGCTCCAGTTTTCTCCCACAGTCCAAAGATGTACGGGTTAGGTTGATTGGTTATGCTAAATTGACCATAGATGCATAGGTTAGAGAGGATTAGTGGGTAAAACATGTAGTGATTGCGGGTAGGGCCTAGGTGGAATTGTGGTCGGTGCAGACTCGATGGGCTGAAGGGTCTCTCTCTGTACTGTAGGGTTTCTATGATCTATGATTTCTATGAGGAAGGATTAGTTGGCAATCTTGTTTTGAGAGCCCTTGGATTTGAGTGACCATATTATGGTAGGATTCTTTGTCAAGGTGATAGTGGTGTAGCTGATTCTTGAGATCAGGGTTGTGAATCTCGAAGGGAACTAATGAGGGTATGACGCATGAATTGGCCATGATGGATTGAGAAACATTACTTAAAGGAAAGACAGTGGATAGATGAGTTCCTGGGCAGTGGCCCTCTGGCTGCTACTCCTGACAGGAGAATACTGTGGCACAAGGTAACCATGTTTCTGACTTTGATCAGTTTATTATAAGACAGGCAACTCCTGCAAAGCATCATGGAGATCTCCCAGCTCAAAAATCAGGAGCTGCGGTCATAACTGAAGCATGAAATACATCACCCATGGCACACTTATTAATTGAGTTTAAAGTCCACTTCCTGCTGTGGTGCAATTTGAACCTGCATCCTGAAGTCATCAGTCTGGTCATATGGATTACTAATCTCTTCCAGCCAGACGGTCTTCCATACAAGTCCTAACCAGGCCTGTCTGCTTGGCAACGATCAGACAACATTGGGTACTTGCAGACTAGCATGGGCATAACCTCACTCCCTCAGCACTGCACTAGAGTGTCTACCTTCATTTGCTCAAGTGTTAGAGTGGCACTTAAAAAACATGGAACCCACTGATTTCTCTGTGATGGGGTGTTATCTATTGAACCAGGGCTCAATGCTGTCCAAGTCACTAAGGAGAAGTTCCCTGCTCATCTTTGAGTATTGATGTGGAGATGCTGGCGTTGCACTGGGGTAAACACAGTAAGAAGTCTCTCAACACCAGGTTTAAATCCAACCAGTTTATTTGATAGTAAACCCACAAGCTTTCGGAAATGCTGTTCCTTCCTTCTGATCAGAACTTTCCACATACCTAATGAAGGAACAGCGTTTCCCAAAGCTTGTGGGATTACTATCAAATAAACTGGTTGGACTTTAACCTGCTGTTGAGAGACTTCTTACCATCTTCGAATATTGCCAGGGGATCCTTTACACTGAGGGCAAACAGGGCTTCTGTTTAATTTCTCACCTTAATGAACAACACCTCTGACAGCATCAACCTGGACTCTTTGTTTGAGGTTCTGATGGGACTTGAACCCACGACCTTATGTTCAGTGCACCCTGCTTATTTTTGCCTAGTGTGTCTAATGTTTATGAAGCTCAAAATCCCATAGGCTTTGCTAACTATTCTCTCAATATGTTCTGTCGCCCTTCAAAGATCTGAGCACATGACCTGTCAGATCCCTCTGTCCCCGCACGCTCATTTAGAACTGGGCCATTATGTATATATTGCCGTTCTGCCAGAGTGTTTCACCTCAAACTGCACTGTATTCAGTTCCATCTGCCACTTATCTGTTCACTTTTGTTCTGTTGCAGTCAATTAGCATCTTGCTCCTTGTCTACTGTGCCCCCAAGGTTACTATCATAGAAAAATACTATGTCATATTCCAAGTCATTTGTATACATTTAAAAAAAAAAGAACCGATTCTAGCACTGAACACCACTGTCCCCCCCTCCATTCTCCTCTTTAAAAAAAATCACCACAGTTGCTGTTTTCTGTTCTTGAGTCATTTTTCAATTCAAACTGACTGATTCTTTCTATTCTGCCCGTCTCCTTTGAGAATCCCAGGAGGCCATTTGGTCATTGAGTCTGCACCAACTCTCTGGTAGAGCATTTTATCCTCCTAACTTACACAAACTTGGATACTCTAGGATGAGGAGATGGCTAATTAACCTAACCTGCATATCTTTGAGCATGGGAGGAAACCCACACAAACATGGGAGAACATGCAAACTCTACACAGCCAGTCACCCAAGGCTGGAATTGAACACGGGTCCCTGGAGCTGTGAGGCAGCAGTGCTAACCACTGTGCTACCCATTAACCAGCCACTTTATGTGGTATTTGCTAAAACCTATATAGAGGATAGCACTTCTTCAAAATTCAATTAATTTCCTAAATTAGCGCTGGCTTTCCTTAACTCAAACCTCCTACATTTTTTTCCCTTGCTTGTTTCTAAAACCTTACCCAAAACAAGTCTGTTTGGCTTATTCGCAGAAACTGCAGGCCATCCATTCCCTCTCCCTAAACAAGGGTGTCATATCTGTCACTCCAGATGATGGGAAATCCTTCTGCCATCTCCACCCCCACTTCCTTTTAACAACCTGGCTCATGAGCCAACCAGACCAGGTGACTTAAGCGTAGTTGGCCTTTCCAGTACACCCTGCCCTTCTGTTTTCACCCTGTCAATTTCCTTCATCTCCTGACTGCATTGTAGATAGGCTGGCTTTATGGAGGCAGGTGAGTTGCTCACTGCAGAATGCCAAGTCCAGAAGCTGATCTTGTGGACATAACATTTATATAACTGGTCCAGTTCCTACTCTGATTAATGGTTTATCTCCACCTCCACCCCCCACAAGGGATTCCGTTCACTAATGGTTACGCCATCAAGGGGAGATGGTTGGATTCTCTCTTGTTGGAGATGGTCATTGCCTTGTATAGTAAGTATCAATCACACCACACATTAACTCAAGTCTGAATGTTACCTAGGCCTTTATGCATGCAGGCAAAGCCTGTTTCAGTGACTGGAGTTGTGAATAATCAGTGAACAACCTCACTTCTGACCTTGTGTAATCAGACATGGTTGAGCCTCATATACTACCCCGGAGAACTTTTGCAGTGATGTCCTGTGGCTGTTCAAAGCCAATCCTCATTCTATGCTAGATATGTCTGCAACTGATGGCAAGTCTTTCCACAGCCGGGTTGTTAAAAGGAAGTGGGGGTGGTGATGGCAGAAGGATTTCCCATAATCTGGAGTGACAGATATGACACCCTTGTTTAGGAAGAGGGAATGGATGGCCTGTAGTTTCTGTGAATAAGTCACAGGAAGGTTTTAGAAACAAGCAAGGAAAAAAATAGAGGTTTGAGTTAAGGAATGCCAGCACTAATTATGTAAGTCTTTCCATTAATTTCAGTTTGCCAGATCTTCTTGATACTGTGGTTGCTCCAAATCTGGCTTGATTTTCCAAGGATAGTTACACACTCTTCACCTCTGCAATTCGAGCTGTTCCTTCCAATATTTGGACCAAGGCTGTCATGAAGTCAGTAGCCCTGACAGAACTCAAACTGAGCATAAGTAAATAACACTTAATAGCAGTTTTTCTGACACTTCCATCATTTTGATTGAGAGAACTCTGGGGCACAATTGGCTGAGTTGGATTGTCCTGCATCTTGTACATTGTATGAGAGCAGTTTTCCGCATTGTTGGTCAGTGCTGTCGCTCAGCATTTTATTTAAGTTGCAGCAGTGATTCAAGGGAACACTTGCCTGTTAGCACAGGCATGTCCTCTCTATATTTCCATCTATTCTTCAGCAAGAACACCGCAGATCTGGCAGACAAAACTTTCAAAAACAGCAGGTCTCTACTGCTAACAGAACAAAAGTAGTTGTATTTCCAACTGTATCAATGATATCAGAACTTCACATGTGCTGTCAGCTACTTTTTATTCTGTTTCAGGACTGAGCTCCCTCCCCAGACCTCAACAATTTTCTCTGTCAAGTCCACTCACTAATTCAGATGTGTAGGGGGGCACTTAGAAAACAATGATTTCCTGACTATGGATTGAGTTGGTAAAAACAGTGGCCTCTGAGACGCACTCGCTGGTGGCCTTGAGGCTAATCTGTGTATGGATAAATTTCATGCTTCAGTCATTGCCTGTGGATGAAATTTCCATTAGATTCTCCCAATTTTTTTCTACTTTTTTTTTGCTTTAGAAGGAAAGTCCTGGAGAAACAATGTTTCTCTGTTTATCCTTTTTTTCCTCTGGGATTTTCCTGCCTTGAACACAAGGTTTGAGCAGTCCTTTGGTGGAAATGTTATCCCCCTCTGGAAGAGAAAGAGAAGCTTGTGTGTAAATATACCAACTAAACTGTTGCCAGTTTAAAACTTCAAGCCTACTTTTCCCAATTTATTTACTCTTGGGTACCTTTCAGAGAAGTAGCAATTTTGATAGTGGAGCAGGGAACCTCAGGAACAGATGTTTTCCTAGTAGGGGTAGCTTGACTGTTTTTTCAGCAAATAGTGTGATAAAAGCACAGGGATCAGCCCTGTACAGCCTCAGTAAAACTCCCCTATTTGTCCATTCCCCAAACACCAACACTCAACTTGCCTTCTGAAGCACTTGTTGTACCTACATACTCACATTTTTGTGACTCTCACGTAATAAAATGCCCAGATCCCTTATTGCTGAGTTTTGAAATCTTGGGTTAATAAACAATCAGAATCCCCTTATGTTCTCTTGACAGTTTTTTTTTAAACCTATTCTTTCGCAACCATACATTTTAGTCTTCTCATCCAAGTCACTTATTTAGGTTGTAAATAGTTGAAGCCCCACCTCTGATCCCTGTGGCACTCCATTAGTTACAGCTTGCCAATCTGAAAAGTCATTATATCCTTGCTCCCTCATCTATGACAATAACCCCATTTCCCTTCTCCCCCCCACCCCCCCCCCCAATTCCTTAATAGATACCAACATTCTCCCAATTACAGATGTTAAGCTAACTGGCCTGTAGTTATCTGCAATCTGTCTCCTTCCTTTCTTGAATAGAGAAGTTTCATTTGCTATTTTCCAATCTCATACTTGTGACATTTATGGCCCCACTTCATTTAGGAAAGGACTGACAACAGAAAACAAGTTGTGACTTGATAATTGGATATTGTAGTGTAAGCATCTGGCACTTATAGGGTCAATGATGGACTGAGTACAGTGATGAGAAGGCACACATCTGTCATGTGTACCAGCAAACATGGAAACAGCTCCTAACTTCTAAGGGTCAATAAAGACTTGTAGTTAACCTCAGTACGACCACAAAGACTTCAACTACAAACATTTGATAATACAACACTCCTTCACTCCCACTACAACTTTACAGAAAGACCCAGATTGACAACTGGTCTCACTGGAGTGTTCCTAACCTTCCCTATCAAAGACCTAGTTTAGAATCTTCTCTCAAACAATTTTTTTTTTCTTGAATGCTTTCACCACAAATCCACCTCCAGGATTTCATTCTTTCCTTTCAGTATTCCTCAGCCTCGAATACTATGTGCTTGTGAGCTTCCACACAACCTCTTGGGTACCTGGTCACACCAACAGAGCATGACTGCTTCATAGGTTGTACTGGCTTCTTGTTAACCAACTTCACTAGGTCTGCACCTTTTTATCTAAAAGTATCTTGTCCCTTTTTTGGCTTCAGTCTTCCTGACACTGACTTTCTTTCCTGGTTTCTTGTACTATCTGTTCTTTAGCTTCTGGGAACTTGCTTTCTTCATACTCCACTGGTCTGCTGCTGTCCTTCCAACGGCTCCTGAGTCCAGCTTAACTAAACTCAGAAAATGAACCTAGAGTGTCCCCTGGTTGCTAAGCTACAGCCTCATCTTGCTTTAACACGCTTCCCAGAATCCCCAATAGGAGGCCACTCAGCCCATCAAGTTTGCACTGAGTATCTTACCCAGACCATCTCCTCCACCCTATCCCCACACATATAATCGTGGTTAATCCGCTTAACCTATACATCATTGGGCTAGTGAGAGGAAACATGGAGATGTGCAAATTCCACACAGTCACCTGAGGCCAGAATTGAACCCAGGTCTCTGGTGCTGTGAGGCAGCAGTGCTAACCATTCTGCCACTCCACTTTACCTCCCTGTAATCACAATGCAGGCACAGTTTGAAATGAAACTAAAACCCACAAACATGCAAGTCTCTTATTTAACATACATCTAACTAAAGTTTTAACCCTTTCTCAATGCACAACTACAGAAACACCAAATTAAGCTCTAAGCTATACCTTATTTCTAATATCCAAAAATAATACAAATATAGATTATTGAAAACCACCTATTTCCTGAAACCAGACTTTTAAAAAAAAAACAATAAATACAGTTTCTATCCAGTGTACCACACTATATTCTACGACACCACACACACACCACACAAACAGACTTGCATGTAACCTAACTGGATTTTTTAAAATTTTGCATTTATTCATAGTAATTGATTCTGCAACTTGGACAGTTGGACCAGTCAGGTTGACTGGTCTACATTCATTCTTGGAAACGATGCCTGTATTTGTTGTGCAGTAAAGACTACTTATTGCTGGGACACTGCATTCATTTTACTGTATTTAAACTGTAAATATTTTCCATTGTCTGGGATAACATCCAGCTTTCAGATTCTCGGTTTGTAATAAATAGCCCAGTTTTACAGTCAGTGGCAACTGACTGACTTTAGATAGAGGTGAGAATACAAGGAGGGAGGAGAACCTCGCTATAGCTCAGCAGCATTCTCTGCTGGGTGAGAAATACAGGGCAAGTATTCACAGCATCTGACGACAGCCTCAAGATAAAGGGGAGGCGGTTTAGAACGGAGTTGAGGAGGAACTTCTTCACTCAAAGGGTGGTGAATCTCTGGAATTCTCTGCCCATTGAAGTGGTGGAGGCTGCCTCGCTAAATATTTTTAAGAAGCGGGTTGATGGGTTCTTGATAAGAGATGGGATTAAGGGTTATGGGGAGAGGGCGGGAAAGTGGAACTGAGCCACGACAGATCAGCCATGATCTTATTGAATGGCGGGGCAGGCTCGAAGGGCTAGATGGCCTACTCCTGCTCCTATTTCTTATGTTCTTATGTTCTTATGAAATCGAGCTGCAATATCTGTCATGAGTCTTTCATGTTTGGTCACTGGAACAAAAGATCAAATCAGATAATCAAAGTCATTTATGCATATTTTTCAAGTCAGCTATTAGTCATTTTAAAAATAATGAAACATATCTTTTCTCATTAATGGCACCATGCCCCAAGAAGGCATTGGTGACGGTGGACTTGCATTTTTTTCATTCATGGGACATGGATATCGCTGGTTGGCCAGCATTTATTGTCCATCCCTAGTTGCCTGAGGGCAGTTGAGAGTCAACCACATTGCTGTGGCTCTGGAGTCTCATGTGGGCCAGACCAGGTAGGGATGGTAGGTTTCCCTCCCTAAAAGGACATTAGTGAATTAGGTGGGTTTTTCTGCCAATTGACAGTGATTTCATGGTCATCAGTAGATTCATAATTCCAGATTTTTTTATGTTGAATTCAAATTCTACCATCTGCCATGGTGAGATTCAAATCTGGGTCCCCAGGACATTAGCTGAGTGACTGGATTAATAGTCCAGCAATAATACCACTCGGCCATCACCTCCCCTTGCACATGTTGGTTTGTGCTTGACAAGGACTACAGATGGCGTGACCAGCGATTTCCCTTACTGTCTACCACCTAACCACCTTCCTGGTTCAACAATTGAGCCAAAACTTTCTGGCTCAGGGATGCTACCCACTGTGCCACAAGACCTCCCCATAACTGTTTGCAATTTTGTTTTATAAAGTTAGAAATTCTTAATGTCAATTTCTGAATCCTCTGGTACTTATTTGCAAAGTGATGTCAAAGACCCTTTCCACTGATTTATTATTATTGCCACATGTGTGAGGATACAGTAAAGTTTTTTTTTGCAAGCTGTTACAGATAAAACATACCGTTCATTAGGTACATAGAGGAGGAGAAGATCAACTTAGTGTGATAGGGCCACTCAAAAGGCTGATGACAGTTTCTTCCCTGCTACCATCAGACTGGAAATCTTGTGAGCAGTTGGCCCAAGTTCTCAATTGCCCTTTTTCAGATTGCCAAGGGCAATAGGGAAGCCACAGGAAAATCACAGGGTGGTCCAAAGTAGCTTCCAGATTTCTGAGCTCCAAAGCTGCTGGGGTTTCTCATGACAGCAATGATGATGAACATTAATGGCACAGAGAAAGTATACCTACTCCACTGATATTGCAGACAAATGGGGAAGTGAAATTTTTCCTCCTGCTGTCCTAATATCCTGCAGAGACAGCTGACTTGCAGAGGACGTTACTTCATTTGTCTGTTAAGTGGTGTCTTTTTTGACCAGCTCATCCTGATTTTTCAAATAAATGGAAATTGGACACGGTTCACTAATCAGTATTCAAAATTCATAGGATAGACTATTTTCAGATGACAGCAAATCTGATTGATGGATAATGGAAGCAGATGCTTGGAATGCCATTAACTGCCTCCAAGCCATGCACCATCCTGACCTTAGAATGACAGCTCCAGCCCCTCACTGTTGGTCAAAAGGGCTACAGCTAATGTTCTCAGTGTATGTCTGTAATCTTAATTATCCAAATTTTTAAATGAGATGTATCTTGTGATTTCTTTCACTCAATTCACCATTTAAAGGACAATACTCAGTCAACAAAGCATCTTCATGCTGTTACAAAGTGATACCCTTTCTAAGCCAGGAAATTCCAGTTGCATATGCTTACAGAATTCCTTTGTTTGATCAGTGAAATTAAGTAGCTAAGAAGATCCCATTTAGAATGCATATACATGCTAATATTAACATCTGTGTGTGTCATTGCCCAAGGAACATGTTCTCCTTTCTTGGAGAGAAGCATGTTGGAGACACTGGGAAGAAAATAAAACCAAACTTGCCAGTAACATTCTTTGTTTTTTAAGTGTTTAATTCTGAAATCCATAATAGGGGTAAGCACTTGCTATTTATTAAAGGGAGAGTGGTGGTGTAGTGGTATTGTCACTGGACTAATAATCCAGAGACCCAGGGTCATTCTCTGGGCACTTGTGTTCTAATCCCACCATAGCAGATCGTGAAATTCAACTTCAGTAGAAATTGGATTTAAAAATCTATTGGTGACCATGAAATCATTGTCAATAAATCCATCTAGTTTGCTAATGTCCTTTAGGGAGGGAAATCTGCTATTCTTGCCTGGTGTGGCCTACATGTGATTCCAGAGCTGCAGCAAAGTGGTTGACTCTCAATTACCCTCTGAAATGGAGGGCAATTAGTGATGGGCCCAGCTAGTGATGCCCAGTAAAACGAATGAATATAAAATGAATTGCTTGTTAGAAGGGAATCACTTTCCTTTTTGACCTTCAAGCTGTGCATCGGAAAGCTAAAGTCATGTCCCATTATTCCCTTGGCCAAGTTGTGTTTTGATTGCCATACATTCCTTGGGAATTGTCCCTCCAGAAAAGATACCATTCATTGATTTGTGGCTCAATTAATCAGTTTTGATAGTTCATCAACTTTCTCTCGATCGTCAATTCTATCATTTTCATTGTCCATTTCATCTGCCCAGCCATCTTTTAACTAACTGGGTAACTGAGCCACTGGTCTTCCACAGCAGAGGCTCACATTTTATATTCCCACATTTTACAACCTCAGTCACTTTGTGCTACCATGCAAGCACTTTTGATTTCTAATAACTACTACACAGCAAGATCCCACAAAGTAATATCGACCTGATGAACCTGTTTTTAGTGATGTTTGCTGAAGGATGAATATTGGCCGGGATATCAGGCCTATCTCCTGCTCTTCACAGCAGTGCCATGATATCTCTTGCACTGACCAATTTTCTTTTATTTTTAATATCTCGTCTGAATGGTTAGTCCTTCTATCACTACCTGACTATTATTGACATAATATCAAGTATTTCCTATTCTGAAATGGTATTCTTGAAGATGTGAATCAGAATTTCTTAAGTATCAATTCTGGCGTCAATACATTGGTGGCATGTTTATACTAATTCTACCATGTTAGACCTAAGACTAAAGCTGTGCTTGATCTCCACTTGATTATTAATGCTGTTCCTGAACTCCCCTCTTCTGCAAAATTGCTTCAGCTACAACACCCAAGTCCATCTTTGTACCATCCACTGTGGACTACAAAACAATGCCAAAGCCTTTTTTCTCACAATGCCTACAAGACACTTTTCTGTAAACACTGAAGCTATCCTTTTCAGTTTCTGATGGCACTGAGCACAGTTCCTCCTTTAACCCTCCCGATTGCTCTTTGGCTAAATCTTGACATGCTGATCCCAATGTTTCTGACCCACATGCAAGTGTTTTTGTTGATCCTGCTTTCTTTCATCCTCAGAATGTGCCCTGCTTGCATCCCAGCAATTGTCTCTCAATCTGTCGCATTCATTCATGTTTCCCTCATCCCAGAGGCTTTACTTCTACAGTAATTATCTTGATCCTTCAGGTTGCAGTTGATCCAGAATTCCTTTGCCTCCACATAATGAGCTATCCTTTATCCTGGATGTTGTGTGGATTCATTGAGTTCCTGAATGACTCCTCTCCCCTGGAGTAAATCATAGAATCACTACATAACTTGCACCTCTGAACACTAAAAGGCAATTTAGTATGGCTAATCTGCACATCTTTGGAATGTGGAAGGAAACTGGAGCACCTGGAGGAAACTTGCACAGACGCTGGGAGAACGTGTAAACTCCACACAGACAGACATCCAAGGTTGGGATTGAACCCAGGTTGCTGGAACCTTGAGGCAGCAATGCTAACCACTAAACAAAAGCACAATTTAAATCCACTTCAGTAACAAAGACACAGGACAGGATTTTATAGCCTTGCTCATTCCAAAACTAAAATCCCAACCAAAGTTAATAGACCTTCCTATGCTCTACCCTTCGCCCTCTCTGATTCCCATGGTGGAGGGGTACAGTAAAATTCCACTATTTTTAGTTATTTTTGCCTTCTGTGAGGCAGAAGCTTGGGTTCAGTTTGTCATTTGCAGAGTTGGATTAAACCTAATATTTAACTTTGTTTTAATGGTTCCAGTTTCTCCTTTTAAAAAAATTGAAAGCACTAAGGTTTCAGGAGGCTAGGAAGTTTAGAGAAAGGTTGACTATCTATATTGATTTTGGTACAATTCATTCCAGGGAGAAACTGAATGTAATGGCTTCCACTTCTATTGAGATCATTGGGTGTTCTAGCTGAGCAGTTGAGCTGGGGGTGGGCAGCAGAGAGGCCTGTGATTGTTTTGAAACGCTGATACACTGAGCGGGAAGAGGGTCAAAAACTAACTTTTGTAGTTTCCTCTTTTGGCTGGAAAATGTTGGGCGGTTAAAAGTTGAATGTGAAATACTGAAAAATCATTGGGGTGATTCTCCAACCTTGCCGTGCTGTTTAGGAGATTGTGCCGGTCCCGGAATATGGCATGCAAGCCATTTTCGGACCCTGCACCAAACAGTTTGTAAATCTCCTGGCCCCTTTCTAATGATGTAAATCAGAAAGGGCGCAAGTCCATTTGGTATATTTAGCCCATTCAATCCAAGTGCACAGAATTCATCAGCCTTCAGCTGAGGTGCCAGAATGGCGAGAATCACTCCTGGTCTCCACAAGCCCAGAGACCATTGAAGTCCCTGGGTGGTCAGGGGCATGGCCATCTGGCAGAGTTCAACTGACACCCCAGCAACGGCCACCAGGCACCCTAGTGATGCTAGTCAGACACCAGTATGCTGGGGCAGTGCCAAGAGGATAGGACCTGAAGCCTATGATGGGGAAGGGGGGATTATGCACGGGTGGATCATGTCAGGAGTCTTGATGCGGGGGGGGTGCATGTTGGGTTGGGCAGGAGGAAAGGAGTGGGCAAATATGCTGCCTATTGTAGGGGTGGTGGGGGGTGGGCAATCTCCCAGTGCACTGAGATTGGGCACCCTTGTGCAACTTTGAAGCCAGGTTCACCAGTTTGTAGCATTTGCTGATGATACAAAGACTGATTGGAAAATAAGTTGTCAGGGGGAATACCAAGAATCTGCAAAGGAATAAAAGTTTGGCCTCGCATGCTATCTTCCTTTTCACCACACTGACCAATGCTGACAAGCTAGTAAGATCTTGCCAGAACTTGCCAATTTTTTTGGGAAAGTTTCTGCCCAACAGCAAGGTGAAAATTTGTACATTCTCTTCCATTAGGCATTCCAGGCTGCAGACACAATCGTAAATATTTCTGCATTGCAGAAATTTGAGATTCTTTTTCTTTCCCAGTCTTCTCTCTTTCTCTCATTTTCCACCCCCCCCGCCCCTATTGTGCAACCAAAGTCTAACGCTTCACTAATACTTTGTATACTTTGGCACACAGTTACGTGCCTACTCATGACTTCAACTCTTTTGTTGTCAACTTTTTAAAACATTGCAAGTGAGTAAGCACACGCTTTCAAAACTGTCTTTCAAGCCTATCAAAGTACAGTAAATATTGCAATGTTAAAAGTTTCCTCCTCTAATGTTACAGAGCATGAGTGTTCAAATATGAAAGCAGATATTTACGTCCTAGTTCATATGCTGCAATACAGGGCACTTGACCTCTTTGACAAGCCCCAGTGTCTCATGGTGACAGTAAACCCTGTGACAAACAGCAGAGAAAATCCATTGTTTGCAATGGAGCTGTGAAAGCCATCATGATGATTTAATTAATCCTTCCTGAATACCTGACCTTTGTACAGCCAGTGTTGGTTAGAAGTTTTAACCTATGATAGCAAAACTTATCAGTGGCAATACGTAATCTATTGTGAGTGCTAATATAGGTGTTTCTGTTACTGAGGTAATAGGTACACGTAGGTGTGAATTTTGAACTGCTTTGCTGTTGAACTGTTTCAAGCCACTCAGTGCTAGTCTAGTGTTCCCTAATTTCTGTATCGACTCTGGCTAAAGCACCAAGAAATCCTGGTTCTTGCTGTTGAAGAGAAGAATAAGTTCCACAACAACAAAGGTAAGACCAGATCCAGAGACTGTGTCTCAAGGTGGGGTGCCAAGCAATTGTTCCCTGTCTTTTTTTGAAATGGACTATGTCAGAAATATCCTTATCAAACTATTTGTATGGAAAGATTAGTGACATTTTCATTGATTTGGAGTTATATTCTCTAGAAAATGGAAAATTTGAGGTTGTATTAATTGGATTGTTCTGATGATTAAAGGACTTGATAGGATGGATGAGGTGAATTTTCTCTGCTGAGGGAGTTCAGAACAAGGCTGAATAATCCTTATCAAGCAAGGCTATCCAGTGGTGATGTTAAGAACCTGATTGGAAACATAGACTATTCCTCCCCACCTACTAGGGGGAAGGATTGATTGTTTTGGCTTTCTGCAGAGATTTTTTTATCACTTTATGTCGATGGGGTTAAATGAAGAGCGAGGGAAACTTGTGGACTATTTGTATTGGCGCTGAATGGGGTGGCAGAGTGGTTGGCACTGCTGCCTCTCAGTGCCAGAGATCCAGGTTTGATTCCCAGCTTGGGTCACTGTCTGTGCAGAGTCTGCACGTTCTCCCCTTGTCTGCGTGGGTTTCCTCTGGGTACTCCAGTTTACTCCCACAGTCCGAAAGACATGCTGGTTAGGTGCATTGGCCATGCTAAATTCTCCCTCGTGTACCCAAACAGGCGCCAGAGTGTGGCGACTAGGAGACTTTTACAGTAATTTCACTGTAGTATTAATGTAAGCCTACTTCTGATACTAATAGATAAACTTTGGCCTTGTGATTGGGCCGAACGGCCTGACACTGCACTGTCAATATTCTTTTTTAAAAATCCCATTGCTATTACAAGCTAATTTTGGTGGCTGAAGAATCCTGGTCAGAGCTCTGTCCTTTTTTTGTTACAGTAAGGCCATGAAATTTATACTTGTGCTGGAGCAATGGCACAAAACCATGGCTCAACATGTCATTCAAAGAAAGAAATGGTTAAACAATGCAGGCATCCCTCCATTCTGCAGTAAAGTATTCATTTGATTGTGTCAAAACCTTGAGGTGGGGCATTGTTGTATCTTCTCAAATGTAATATGGTCACCACAAAAAAAGTCATTGCCATGTACCGCAGCATTCTGAAACTATAGATACTGTTGCCTCCACTGCATCTATAGTGACATTACCATATTGTCGATTTTCCCCCCCAACCCAATTCTGACCAAAATTCAATTGCCATTATGAAGCAGATCATGTCCATTACAGAACTTTACTTTAAAAGTTTAATGCTAATAAATGTAAACTTGGTGCGGGGGGGGAAGAATTGGTAAGTCAAGTTTTTTGTTTTGTAGCTTTGAGCTGCTGGTGACTTGTGCTTGACTGTCCTGCGCAACGAGGCAAGGTGTTCCTGGGTTGTGATCTTTGCCTTCAGAGCTTACGTGCGCATTCAATATCTGCTTACTCTTCAGCAGTAATGCTTTTGGAGTTTGTCCCATATTTGCCCCCGTGCCCTAAGTCATTTACAGTTCCTGGTCGTTGCATGAAAAAACAGCCATTTGTTAAATCTTAAACCTACCAGGAATCAAAGGGCAAATTCATTTATTGCCTGCTCTTGGTGCTATTCTGGTTTGATGGCTGTAGTGCTTTATAAACTTCTGATGCAAGTTTACTTGTCTACAAGGGATTTAATTTTCCAGTCTGTACCCTTCTGTATTGCATAATACAAGAAAAAATTGACATCAGCAAACTGCCCTCTGCATCGGGTAGATTTCTGGTAACAATACCAAGGTTCACCAATAATTCCTGCTTGTTTTGCACAACGTTAAAGATTATTACTGTCACATGTAGGCTTACATTAACACTGCAATGAAATTACTGTGAAAATCTCCCATGGCCAATGCACCCCAACCAGCACATCTTTGGAGTGTGGGAGGAAACCTATGCAGACACAGGGAGAACATGCGAACTCCACACAGACAGTGACCCAAGCAGGGAATCAAACCCAGGTCCCTGGTGCTGTGAGGCAGCAGTGCTAACCATTGTGCCATTTGAAGGGTTAGAATGCCTTATTTGGTTTAGTAGTGTTCATCACTCCCATAAATGCCCTGAGCAGCTTACTTTTATAGGGCCTGCTATTTTTACTTGTAGATAACCCAAGCGGGTGTAAATAGTACCTTTGAGACCTGAACTCTTATCCTCTTGTCTTTCACATAGGTGCTTATTTAATTTATCAGAGATGCACTAAACAAATACTCGGCAAAATAAGGTTGGTTGGCTGGTTGTTGATATCCATTATTTTTCTCATTAAGCAGCAAGAACTTTGCAGACAAAATCTTTTTAATCTCCGTTTGATGCTTTTATTTCCAGCCACACAGGTAGAAAAGCAGTAATGGTTGTGTGCTTTCTTAATCCACTACCTTCAATAATACAAAATAAAGAATATACCATCCCTGACAAAATATAATTTCTGGCAATTTTTTTTCTGCTGCATTCCATCTTTCTCACATGATCTGGTGAAGAGGGATCAAATGGCTCCCATTTTTTCCCCTCTCCTCATTTGACTCCAAGAATTTTTTTGGAAAGGATGTTTGTCAGTTTTTTTAAATGCCATGATCATAAGAACCAACTAGACAGGTTTTCTTGAGTTTAACAAAGAGGCTAACTTTAGTGTACTTAAACTGATCTTGAGTAAAATAAAATATGCTCTGATTTCTGCATGCACACACTTCCTACTTTTGTACATGTGCATGCTCACCCACACCGGTAAGAGTGGGGGGAAGGATAGATTTGCCAATTGAGTCCAAAGAAATGAGAAGAATGTACTGTTTTTAGTTTGTCTCCACTGGCTTCGTGCTGAAGTTGATGGTCTTCTGACTTTGTCTACATTTGACATCTGAAGCAGCTGATTTGGCTGGTTATCTGGAGGCATTGGTACTGGATAGAATTCAGCAGGGATATCCCTGAATCGTAGAATGCCTCATCAAGTCTCTGCCGACCACAATCTTACCATTCCCAATCTTACCCTATTCCCATAATCCCACACATTCACCCTGCTAATCCCCCTGACATGAATCATTTTAGCATGGTCAGTTTGCCCAACGTGCACATTTTTGGGCAAACCAGAGGAAACCCACATAGACATAGCTACAGTCATCAAATGGGATTCGAAGCTTGCAATGTGAGTTAGAGAGGGAGAGCGGAAAGGAGGAGGGGCCCCACCTGGCTCTTCTCTCATCAGCTCTGAGCTGCTTGTTCTTTTGCAGAGACGGCAGAAGTTTAAGCACACACAAAAAGGTGGACCTGTCACATGCCCATCACCCAGTGACTCAAACATGGTCATTACTGGTGTATTCCCTCTTGTAACTTAGTTCAAATCTATGCATCTTCTTCCTCAGCCAGTGCCCCATTGTTCAACTGAGTTTAGCGTATCCCCATTGTAGCTTGGCTTCATGTTTGGAAACCTGCTGCTGAGTGTCCCGGATGATTGCCTTGATACCTTTTATGATAGATCGGATATGTGACTCACTTGTATTCTCCCGTGACCATCATCAATGTGTCTCTATCTTGATGGATTGGAATGCAAGAAGTCATGATGCAAATTGGGAAGCCATTTTTGCAAACTCATATTTGATCTTTTTTTAAAAAGACCTCTTCAGTTTGTCTTTTTAATCACATGGCTAGGACAATCATTATCTGACAAAAGCATGTTTTCCTGTCTTGTGCTGTACCAGTCTAAAGAGGAAAAAAGACTAATGGCATAGAAATTTCCTGCCTATTGTGGCGTATCAGCAGACAGAGCTACTCAACCCCTGCAGTGAATCCTCCTCTTTGTTCCAAAAGACTGGTTTGCTTCTCAAGAGGAAGTTTTCCCTTCTGGCATTATACTTGCATTAAAAAGTTAAGTTAATTTATTGGTCACAAGTAAGCCTACATTAACACTGCAATGAAGTTACTGTGAAAATCCCCTAGTCGCCACACTCCACCTGTTGGGTACATTGGTCATGCTAAATTCTCCCTCAATGTGCCTAACCAGCGTGTCTTTTTGGACTGTGGGAGGAAACCCACACAAACGGGGAGAACATGTGGATTGCACACTGACAATGACCTAAGCCGGGAATCAAACCCAGGCACCTGGCACTGTGAGGCAACAGTGCCAACCCCCATGCCATCCCATGTTGGGATTTGCTGATTGTTTTCTGAGGGACCAGGTCACAGATGTAACACAACCTAAAACCTTCAACCACTCCGAGCATGAAACCATGTGTCCTCTGACTTGGACCCAACTTTGACAATCCATCCTCTATGACTCTCAATAGTTAATACATCTTCAAATAGGATATATTTTTAAAAAAATCTGTGGCTGTTTTGGTCAACTTTAGGAATAATTTGTCACCCAACATAGACTGCATTCTCTTTAAACCAAGACTCTCTACATATTTTATCAGGGTTGGGTAACTTATGGTATGAATGAACCACTTTAGAATTGTGCACCACTTCTTTGAATGTTGCGGAACCTGAATGTTCAGGTAGAAATCAATTTCTACCTGTTATGGAACATAGTTTGTGTCCGTTCCAAGGATGCATTCAGTTATTTTGCACCCACTCCGCAAAGTATTCCTGTTCCTTTTGCCGTGTACTTTTTAAAAGATCTTGATGTTTAAATGCTACAGTTAAAAGCACAGTTTAAAATTTTTAATTTGAGTTTGCAGCGTTATCCAGTAATGAGTGGCCACGGCTTCACCATCCCAGATGTTTGAATAATTTTAGTTGAAAGTGACTTGCCTCTCCTCACCAATGCAGATAATAAGATTTTTTACATGTATATTTAATTAACAAACATGCTACCAAAGAGGTAAAGCATTCTGCTTTATGTTTTTATCATTTCACCAATAAACATGTAGCAGATTAAAATTCGCATGATTCAACAAATATGGAGGGGCCATTGACTGATTGGAAATTGCCTACATCAGCTCCGACAATTTAGCCACTTAATCCTCTAGCCCTATTTTAATTTTTTTTTTCCCCTTCAGATCCTAATCCAATTCTCAAATCTGATCCACCACGCCTATTTAGGCAGCACATTACCAAAATCAGAAAGTTGTTACGATCTGCCTTGATCCTTGAACCGATCTCCTTAAATCGGTGTCCCTGGAACTGGTTGAAGCTTCTGCCACTTAAAGCAGTTTCCCCTTATTTAATGAAGTTTTTTTTTTGAATGCTCCTATTAAACCTCTCCTTTCTAGTCCAAGGTGAAAAGCCAACACTAATCTGTCATTTCTTTTTAGTTGGTCTCTTCTACATCATAGAATCCTGACAGTACAGAAGGAGGCCATTCAGCCCATTGAGTCTGTACCGACCACAATCCCACCCACACCCAATTCCGATAACCCCCCTACATTTACCATGCTCATCCCCCGACACAAGGTCAGTTTAGCATGACCAATCAATCCAACCCACACCTTTTTTTATGACGTGCTCTGAATTGAGCATAATATTCCATCTGAGGCTCCAGCAGAGTTTTTACATAGAGGCTTACCATAACTTCCTTTTCTTTGCATTTCCTTATAATAAAGCCAAGAATTCCCAATATTTTTTCTCTAATCATCTCCTCAACTTGTCTTATCACCTTGCAATATTGATGTACGTAATCCCCTCCCAGATGATGCCTATGTCATGTGAATGAGTGTTGCAATGAGTTGCCCAATAATATCTTATTACTCAACAGCCACATCTGTATTGCCATTAACCAAACATAGTTGTATATTGAGCAACACTCAGCTAGCAGGTTCACTTGTCAAAAAATTTCCATTTAAATGTGAAATGGGCACAGTCATGTAGCATACACCATAGAAACATTCTGACCAGCCTGACCATATATTCACCTCCACGTAAGTAAATATTGAATGTTGACAGTTTCTGCCACAAAAGAATTCCAAATCTTCAAAACTCTGACCATAATGATGCCCCTTTGGCCTTATCGAACAGCTTAGACCCCCTCAATTTGTAAAAGTAACTTAGAAACATAGAAAATAGAAGCAGGAGTAGGCCATTCGAGCCTGCTCCACCATTCATTATGATATATCCTATTAAATATAGGACATATTTAATGCCCTAATCCTCTCCTCCCTTATATCCCTTGGTCCTTTTAGCTCCAAAAGCTATATTTAATTTCTTCTTGAAATCAATGCTTCCATAATTTTAAACACTTTTATTATGTTAACCCATCTATTCCCATGAAACAGAGCTACAACTGAGTTTTTTAAGAAGTTTCTCTAATTAGGCAGCAGAATCTCTAAGTTCCTATTGCACTCTTTCTGAAACCTTCCTATTGTGTGGCACTTGATTTCACTACTCTAACTGAAGCTGTCCTATGGTTTAATTTATTGCTTAAGTTTCATATTTGGTACACTTTGTGATTTTAAACCTGCAATTCTTTTGGTTTTCTAAAAAAAACCATTTTATTAACAGGGTGGCTCAGTGGTTAGCACTGCTGCCTCACAGCACCAGGGACTCAAGTTCGTTTACTGGTTGGATCACTGTCTGTGCAGACTCTGCACAGTTTCCCCATGTGTGCGTGGGTTTCCTCTGGATGCTCTGCTTTTCTCCCACAGCCCGAAAGACACGGCAGCCATGCTAAATTCTCCCTCAGTGTACCCAAACAGGCGCCGGAGTGTGGCAACTAGGGAATTTTCAGTGACTTCACTGCAGTGTTAATGTAAGCTGACTTGTCTCACTAAAACTTTAACAGTTGCAAATATATTTGGGGTCTATCCTGTATTATCCAGTGAAGGCGGTACTGTGTATTCCTCACTTTTACTGTCCCTCTCTCAGACTGTTAATGTTAAGCAATATCTAATGGAGGAAATTGTATATTCACTTTTTTCCAGGAACATCTGTCCTTTATTTTACCTGTTAACACTCATTCTGCATGTTTTACTGGGAACAGTCTTTTATCACTTTGCAGTATAGCCATAAGAACATAGGAACATAAGAACATAAGAACATAAAAGAACATAAGAACATAAGAAATAGGAGCAGGAGAAGGCTATCCAGCCCTTCGAGCCTGCCCCGCCATTCAATAAGATCATGGCTGATCTGTCGCTGCTCAGTTCCACTTTCCCGCCCTCTCCCCATAACCCTTAATCCCCTCTCCTATCAAAAACCCATCAACCCGCATCTTAAAAATATTTAGCGAGGCAGCCTCCACCACTTCAACGGGCAGAGAATTCCAGAGATCCACCACCCTTTGAGTGAAGAAGTTCCTCCTCAACTCCGTTCTAAACTGCCCCCCTTTTATCTTGAGGCTGTGCCCCCTAGTCCTACTGTCCTTTTTGAGCGGGAAGAGTCTTTCCACCTCTATCCTATCCATCCCATTCATCATCTTATACGTCTCAATGAGATCTCCCCTCATTCTTCTAAACTCTAACGAGTACAAGCCCAGTTTATTCAGTCTCTCCTCATAGCTCAACCCCCTCAACTCCGGTATCAGCCTAGTAAACCTCCTCTGCACTCCCTCCAAGGCCAAAATATCTTTGCGCAGGTGCGGCGCCCAAAACTGCACACAGTACTCCAGCTGCGGCCTCACCAATGCCCTATACAGCTGCAGCAAGACCTCCCTACTTTTATATTCAATCCCCCTCGCTATGAAGGCCAGCATCCCATTCGCCTTCCTGACCACCTGCTGCACCTGCAAGCTGGGTTTTTGCGACTCATGCACAAGGACCCCGAGGTCCCTCTCCACCGTCGCCTGCTGCAGTTTTTCGCCCTGTAAGTAATAGTCCTTCCTACCATTCTTCCTACCAAAGTGGACCACCTCACACTTGCCAACATTAAATTCCATTTGCCATTTCCTGGCCCATTCGCCCAGCCTATCTAGATCCTTCTGTAGACTCTCCACACTCTCTGCACAATTTGCCGTTCCCCCAATCTTGGTGTCATCAGCAAATTTCGACACTCTACACTCGGTTCCCTCCTCCAGATCATCTATATAAATGGTAAAAAGTTGAGGCCCCAGCACCGACCCCTGGGGCACTCCACTAGTCACCATCCGCCAATCCAAATAGCACCCGTTGACTCCCACTCTCTGCCTCCTATTTGACAACCAATTCTCTATCCACGCTAACACCCTACCCCCAACTCCATGTCCCTCGACCTTCTGCAATAACCTCTTGTGAGGTACTTTGTCAAACGCCTTCTGAAAATCTAGAAAGACCACATCCACCGGCTCTCCTCTATCCACCGCCCTAGACACATCCTCATAGAACTCCAGTAAATTTGTCAGACACGACTTCCCTTTAATAAAACCGTGCTGCGTCTGCTCTATCAAGCAATTCCCTTAATTAATTGTTTATTAATTATTAATTCACCTCCGCCATTTCTTTCAGAACCCTCGGATGTATTCCATCCGGTCCTGGGGACTTGTCCACAATCAGCCCCTCCAGTCTGTCGAGCACTGCCTCTCTAGTAACAGTAATGTCAATAAGACCCTCCAGTCCTACCACCTTTCCATCGCTAACATCCGGCAAATTATTCACGTCCTCCTCCGTGAAGACAGAAACAAAAAAGTTATTCAATACCTTAGCCATATCCCCATCCCCTACCACTAGGTCCCCTTTCTCATCCTCTAAAGGACCAACATTCACCCTAGCCAGCCTCTTCCTTTTTATATATTTATAAAAACTCTTATTTATAAAACAAAAAAAAAATTTTTTTCAAAACTACTACAGTGAATAATGGAGGGGCATGTGATGTGTGGTTTCTGTATGATGTGGGAACTGGTGGACCCCAGGGTCCATCCCAGTGACCATGTCTGCAGTAAGTGCAGGTTGCTGGAAGAGCTCCAGCTCAGGGTGGATGAGCTAGCCTCTGAGCTACAGACACTGAGGCTCATCAAGGGGAGAGAGGGTGCCATTGTCAATGGGGTGCAAGTGACATCCACCCCCCCTAGACTGGCTAACTCTACGGGTCAGGGACAAGAGGGGGCTGCTGGGAGGAGGAAGGGGGGTGAGGAGCGGAGGCCTCAGCCTCTTAATCTGCATAACAGGTTTGAGGTTCTTGCTTCCAGGCTGGACGAGAACGAGGCAGATGAGGTTGGTGAGCAAACTGCACACAGTACAGTGATGCAGCAGGACATAGGCAAAGAGAGGGGGAAAAGGAACGTAGTAGTGATTGGGGATAGTGGGGTGAAGGGTATTGACACTGTCCTTTGTCACAATGACAAAGTGCACAGAAGGGTGTGTTGTCTGCCTGGTGCTCGGGTACGGGATGTCGCAGCTGGGCTGCAGAGGAACCTGGAGTGGGAGGGTGAGAATCCGGTCGTTGTGGTACATGTGGGTGCCAGCGACGTAAGCAAAATGCAGACTGAGGATCTGGGGAGGGAGTATGAAAAGCTGGGAATGGAATTAAAAAGTAGAACCGACAAGGTGGTCATCTCTGGGCTACTGCCTGAACCGAGTGCAGACGGGCGTAGGGTTGACAGGATTAAGGAAGTGAATGGGTGGCTCAGGGAGTGGTGTGGGAGGAATGGGTTTGAATTTATGGGGCATTGGCACCAGTATTGGGGTAGGTGGGACCTGTTCAGGCGGGATGGGGTTGGTCTGAACCGTGCTGGGACCAGAGTGCTGGCGAATCGAGTAAAGAGGACTGTAGACAGGGCTTTAAACTAATTAGGGGGGGGGGAGGGTGCGAGGGTAGGTGATGTTACGAGGTCTAAAGTTAATAATTAATTAATACAATCAATATGCCTTAGCATTGGAAATCTGGTTAATAGCAGAGAAAATGTTTATGTAACTGATTTGTGTTGTCAAATGCCACAACTATTGTACATCTAAACACTGACTAACTATGGGATCAATAGTCAATTTTTTTTTCACTCTCTGTGGGTGCTGCTGGTTGAGGAATGCTGAACTCATCAGGAAAACTCTCTGCTCATTTTAACACATACCTGGCCAGGTAGTCAATCTTTCCATACGACGTCCCATCTGAATGCAGGCAGCTCCACGATTGCAGCCTGATCAGGTACTAGGGTGGTGCTTCTAATAAGTGACACGCACGTGCCATGAATAATCCTTCACTGGATTTCTACAGTGAGCATTCAATTAAATTCGTTTTTTTAAGAGCAGAAAACTTATACCATTAAAGGACCAAAAGATGATGCTGTTTTGTGTCACTGGGCAGAACCATGGTTAGCACTGCTGCCTCCAGTGCCAGGGACCCAGGTTAGACTCCGGCCTCTGCACAAACTGTGCTTAACCCTCTCTCCACTCACCTTGTCTGTACCTTTCAGGATTTGATTACCTCTAAAAACTCGCATTCCAACCACTATCTTGTAAATTGAGTTTGTGTCAATAAATGTCCTGTTTGTGAATACAACTCCCACTCACCTGATGAAGGGGCAATGCTCTAAAAGCTTGTGCTACCAAATAAACCAGTTGGACTTTAACCTGGTGTTGTGAGACTTCTTACCAAACGCAGCACAGACAGACAGCAATCTCCCTGTGACTGCATGGGTTTCCTCCAGGTGCTCCTGTTTCCTCCCACACTCCATTCCACCTGACCTGCATATCTTTGATCATGCTAAGTTGCCCCTTAGTGTCAAAAGACATGCAGGTTAGGTGGATTAGCCATGGTAAATGTTGGGGGGAAATGGCAAAGGGGGTGGACCCGGGTAAAATGCTCTTTCAGAAAGTCTGTGTGGATTCAATGGGCTGAATGGTCTCCTGCACTGCAGGGATTCTATGGTTTTGGTTTTGTTGGTTTTACTTTCAACAATCTCTTTGGATGCCAGTGATTTGAAAATGTATATACCCACCCCAGACTAGTTAACAGATTTGAAAAGCATAATGCCTTGGGAACAGGTATTCATTTATATTCAGTATTTGCTACTCACTCTATCATTGATTTTAATTTATTATTGTCACAGGTACTGGGATACAGAGAAAAGTATTGTTTCTCACATGCTATACAGACAAAGCATACTGTTCATAGAGTACATAGGGAAGAAGGAAAGGAGAGAATGTAGTGTTACAGTTATCAATAGGGTGAAGAGAAATATCAACTTAATATATGGTAAGTCATTCAAAAGTCTGATGGCAGCAAGGAAGAAGCTGTTCTTGAGTCAGTTGGTATGTGACCTGAGAGCTTTGTATCCTTTTTCCCAACGGAAGAGTGTGTCCAGATGCATGAGATCCTTGATTACGCTGGCCGCTGTTCTGAGGTAGCGGAATGGAGACTCTGTTCGACCTGCATACATAATCCTGAGTTTCCAGTCAGCTCTGTTCATTGTTCTTAATTCTCTATTTTGCTCCCATTCTGACCTGTTCTTATACTCCAATGACTTTCGAATGCGTTTTTGTGAGGCAGCATCTTTTTATCTTTCAGATAGCCCCTCTTTGGATTCCACAATTTCAGATCTTAACCTCAATGTCACCCTTTGAATGGCAGCTGTTGGTGATGTCCAATTTAACTTACACCACCTCTCAGCTACTTTTATTCAGCTACTTCCCATTACCACCTTGTTTTGTCTTTCTTCACTACTTTTTTTTTTATCATTTTATCTTCAGACCATCACAGATCTTCCTGCTTGTCAGTTCTACTTTCCAGAATTGAACCCGGGTTCCTGGCGCTGTGAGGCAGCAGTACTAACCACTATGCTGCCCTGATGGTGGCAATAGCTTTGGTCAGATTAAAGCACCTGTTGTAAAGGAAATGAGTTTTGAATTGTTGTAGTTTGCAAACCACCCCCTTTTTAAATCTTCTTTTTGGGTCTGAGAGGAAAACAGAACATGGTCTTTAGTGTATGTCAGTGATGTTGCCATATCCTGGAGATAAAACTCACACAGCTTAATTTTTAAGGAACTCAGGGTAAACAATTTGAGATTTTTGGAATATTTGATGGTTTGCTTCCCTTTCTGGAGATGAAAAAGATGAGCTGAGATACTATTCCTCAAATGCCTTCAGCTATTTAGTAAGTTGTCTGGACACTGGCATGGACCTGTTGGGCACATGGCCTGTTTCAGTGTTTGTAGGTATGAGAAACAGAAGCAGATGGGAGTTGATTTTGCAATAATTCTCTTCAGGTCCATTATAGAAACAATGCTGGCTCAGTTGGAGCTGATTGGTGGAGTTGATGATCCCAGACCAATCTCCTTTTTTATAAGGTTGTGTGTATCTTCTATCCACATGAGCTTTGACCTTGTGGATATTTTAGATTCCATTTCAATGCAGGTTCAAAAGAACCTGCATTGAGACATATAAGATGATGAATGGGATGGATAGGATAGAGGTGGAGAGACTCTTCCCGCTCAAAGGACAGTAGGACTAGAGGGCACAGCCTCAAGATAAAGGGGGGGGGCGGTTTAGAACAGAGTTGAGGAGGAACTTCTTCACTCAAAGGGTGGTGGATCTCTGGAATTCTCTGCCCGTTGAAGTGGTGGAGGCTGCCTCGCTAAATATTTTTAAGACGCGGGTTGATAGGTTTTTGATAGGCAAGGGGATTAAGGGTTATGGGGAGAGGGTGAGGATGTGGAACTGAGACACGACAGATCAGCCATGATCTTATTGAATGGCGGGGCAGGCTCGAAGGGCTAGATGGCCTACTCCTGCTCCTATTTCTTATGTTCTTATGAATGATTACCAGTAACCAAAAAGCCTTTATTCTTTTTCTACTGTAAGGTAGCTTTGCATAATGTAGCATTCTATTTAATTAAACTTTCTCATTAATGACACTTCTAGCAGTCTGTTCCCTCTGGCAATGGCCCAACTTTTGAACATTTCTTCCTTAAGATTTATTTTTATGCACATTCATGTCATTCTTCACTAAATCTCCCTGTTTGAATCCCCTCAGCCATGATGGCATGCATCCTGAGCAAATTCACAAATACCTTCCCTGATTGTGACAAATCATCTCTCCTTAATGTCTTTATGTTTGAAGTTGACATGCTGTGCCTCTTCACAGCTCTGAGGTTTACAGCATGAAACAGGCCCTTCGGCCCAGCTTGTCCATACTGCCCAGTTTTTACCACTAAGCTACTCCCAATTTGGCCCACATCCCTCTATACCCATGTAACTGTCTAAATGCTTTTTAAAAGACAAAAATTGTACCTGCCTCTGGCAGCTTGTTCCAAAGACTCACTACCCTCAGTGAAAAAAAAATGCCCCTCTGGATCCTTTTGTATCTCTCCCCTCTCACCTTAAACCTGTGTCCTCTAGTTTTAGATTCCCCTACCTTTTGGGAAAAGATGTTGACTATCTACCTTATCCATGCCCCTCATTATTTCACTGCTACTTGTCCAAATGGAAGCCAATATCCCTCCAGCTATGTCTTCATTGCTTTTCTAGCTCCAAGTAATTGCCCCTGGGCCCAAAATATATCATCGGTCCCCTTTTCTCCTTTTTGTAGACTGATCCTCAGTTTCCATTTGGGAAAGCTGAGACACAATCAAATGACTCCAGCTCCTGACTTGTTGTGGTACTGTTGGGTTGTCTGTCTGATATGAATTTTTTTTTCCTAATTCACATTTAGAATTGAATCCATCATTTTCACTACTTTTCTTTTTGTTACTGATTGCGTCTTGTCTCTGGCCACTTGCTCGAGGTTAAAGGGTTATACAAACTTCAACGCGGTTTGACCCAAAGATGAGTTTGAACTCTGCAATCCATCCTTCAACAAGACTGTGTTCAATTCTCCCTCTGCCTGTACCTTGCCCACAGACAATTTTCCATAATGTCAACTTGTTCAAAGGCCAGCTCCCTGTATCCTGCCCTTTACTCCTCCCAATCTTGCTGATTCCCTATGTCTCCCTTTTCCCCAATGCAATGAGTTTACAATCCTCATCCTACCCTGGCCTTTGAGCCCCAGCTCTGCAACCTTTCACCACAGACTTCCATATTTTGATCATAAACTTTTGTGCATCACCCACAAGCCTCCAGTCCAGCGTGTGATTTGAATATTCTCCACTTGCCTCAATGAGGACAGCCCCCTCCAAGAAGCTCAACACCATCCAGAACAAAACAGCCCACTCGATTTGTAACCCTTCCACAAGCATACACTCCTTCCAGCACTGAAGCACAGTGGCAGCAGTGTATCCCATCTACAGCGTGCAGTGCAGGAACCCACCAAGGCTCCTACATGACTCCCTCTAAACCCAGAAGGACAAGGGTAATAGATACCAAAAAAAAGCATTTGGACAGTTACATGGGTATAGAAGGATGTGGGCCAAATTGGGAGTAGCTTAGTGGTTAAAAACTGGGTGGCGTGGACAAGTTGGGCTGAAGGGCCTGTTTCACGCTGTAAACGTCAGAGCTATGGACAGGTATAGCATGTCAACTACAAACTCAGCAAAAATGTTTAGGAGAGATGATTTGTCACAATCAGGGAAGGTATTTGTGAATTGGCTCAGGACACATGTTATCGTGGCTGAAGGGATTCAGTCAGAGATTTGATGGAGAATGGCATGAATGTGCATAAAAAATCTTAGGGAAGAAATAATGTTCAAGAGTTGGGCCGTTGTCAGAGGGAATAGACTGCTAGAAATGTCATTAATTGGAAAGTTTAATTAAGTAGAATGCTACATTATGCAAAGCTACCTTACAGTAAAAAGGCTTTTTGGTTATTAATACCACCACCCAGAAGTTCCCATCCAAACCACTTGCCATCCTGACATGGAAATATATTGGCATTCCCACATTGTCACTGGATCATAATTCTGGAATTCACATAAAATTAATTTAAAAATTAAATCTTCTCCAGCCTTTTTTCTATTTGGTATTCATTGCAGTTATAAATAGTGGTCATGTTACTGGATTAGTTTAACCATGAAATGCGAGTTTAGTTCCTAATGGTAAATGAATGTGGTCTTTGTTACCAGAAGCTGCAGAATTGTACTCGTGTTCTCCTTTAAGGAAGGAAACTGCAGACTCACAAAGGATTGTCAACTCTGATTGAAGGCATTCTGGAGTTTTCTACCTGAGATGGAGGCTTGTAAACAAAGACAGCATTTGGAGGCCATCCCTCAGTGGGCAGCTAGTCAGCTGCTCAATGGCCTCAACAGTTCTCTGGCTTCCTTGAGTCATTTGTCTGGAGGATATCATGGGAGAGAAGTGCTCAAGGAGAAATGATTAATCTGAGCAAGTTAATTTGAATCTTTCGACAAGTTTCAAATCTTTGCAATTGCTTGCTTTGATGTACTTCTGTGTACATGAACTTCATGTTATCAAATATTTATATCTGGTTAATGAGCTAACTTAAGCATTTGAGATGTTTTCAGGAAGGCAAAAAACAATGGCATATTTGAAGGTATCTTAATTTTGCATTTTTTTTCAAATATTGTTTTCTATCTTGCAAGGCTTTTTTTGATGCAAAACATATTTCCATGTCACCAAGGATATATTAGAATGTGGTGATAATTTGGTGAAGAGATACCTTCAGGTTCCACAATGCCATATCCAAACAAAATCATACATCTATAATATGATGTATCCAAACAATTTCTCCTTTAACTAGAGATGGACAATAAATAAATCTTCTAGATGCCATTTATTAGGGTCTTAGACCAGAACCCCAAGGTACATCATGAAGCCAGACTAACAATTTCTCTATTTTGGCATAAACGTGAGGAAAGTCTTCTTCACTCCAGGAGTAATTTCACTGACAAATCAGAGATCCTTTATTAAAACAAACTGATCTTGAAATATGAAAAAACTCTAATCTCTAACTTATTTTCAGCTCCAAATGAGCAACATTCTCCTTACAGACACACAACTACCTTTAAATATAGTTATCAATCACAATTATACTTGCTATAATGAGCGTAGACAGACTTGGAGTTTTCGGAAATATAGAGTAAGAAGTCTCGACACCAGGTTTATTTGGTATCATGAGCTTTCGGAGTGCTGCCCTTCATCAGGTGAGTGGAGAGTTGGGTTCACAAACAAGGCAAATGTAGACAGAGACTCAATTGCAAGATAATGGTTGGAATGCAAGTCTTAACAGGTAATCAATCTTTACAATGCAAGTGGAGAGAGGGATAATCATAGGTTAAATCACCTCTTTAACCTGCGATTTTAAAAGAAACATACATATCACTTGCACACTTACATCACAAGGAGGGGAGGCAGGTTATGGAGAAAGGAAATGATTCAAATGTACTACTAGCAAATGTTTGTTCTCATGGTGTGGAACTTCTTACTTTTCCACACTGCAGAGTGAGAAATACTGCATTTGGGATGAAAAGGAAACCATAAGTGTTTTTGAGGAAATGGTTTTTACTTTCACTTCCTTTTCTCCGTCAAGTACTGAGCATAATTGACTGGAACCAGCTGTGTTTTGAAAAGAAGAATGCAAGTCTGCCTGTATTGATTTTTTTTTTAAACTTTGGGATAATGCACTTATTGTGTTCCTTGGTGACTGGGTGGGAAGGAGAGAGCAAAGGAAAGGAGAGAGTGCAGAACGGAGTGTTACAGTCAAAGCCAGGGTGTAGAGAAAGATCAACTTAATGCGAGGTAGGTCCATTCAAAAGTCTGATGGCCGCAAGGAAGTAAGTTATTTTTGAGTCAGTTAGTACATGATGTCAGAATCTTTTTTTCCGATGGAAGAGACAATGTCTGGGTTGTGTGGGGTCCTTGATTATGCTCCCTACTTTTCTGAGGCAGTGGGAAGTGTGGGCTCTTGGAGTCCTTTAGCACAACTTCTGGTGGTGCAGTTGGCAGGAGCAGTCTCCAATATTGGTAACTCTGGTGAGACAATGGGTGTGGTGGATTTCAATCCTTCCATTATTGCTTTTATATAAAAGCCAATCCCTCAATTTGTGGTCAAAAAATGTAGTCTTTGACTCAACCCTTTACATTTGTAAATATGGCCTGGAATTCTCCCAGCTGTTCACACCAGTGGGATCCTCTGGTCCTGCTAGTGGTGCATCCCTGCCATGAGTTTCCTGGCTACATAGGGCGACTTCAATAAGAAACCAGTAACTTCATTGCAGCGTTACTTATGACAAGTACAAGATCTTGTCACCTGCAAGTGGCATACCACCTCAAACCACTGAAAAAAAAAACCTGAGGGGAGGCCAGAGAATATTGCTAGGTTATAACCATCCAAAGTACTGCTGCAATAAACTGCCAGACGTAACGCTGAAGACTTTTAGTGCTTCTCGGGGCAGCTGTTCAAGGGCACCGGGCCCTTAACTTGTAAAGTTCTGAGCATTGCACCAAGTTCTGAGAACTCTGGTTTAGTATGCAGACACTTTTTTTACAGTGGCACATAGTTTGCAAAAGATTATGAATAACCTGGCTAAAACACACAAACATTTTAACTTTATGAAATGGTGGGGGGCAGGGGGGGGTGCAATATTTAAGTTACGAATAGAAATACTGGCAGCAAATATTGTGTAAAATTTAGAAAGTAGAAACTTCAGTCAGTGATCACTGTAAAAGGCCTTGTTTTGGTCCTGTGGTTGAGTGGGTTATGTCATTTGAAATTTCAACCAAAGAAATATTCCTACTTCCTCAGTGTAAGTCCCAGATTTTTCTGTGGCTTCGTGGGTAAACATACCATCTGGCAGAACATTAGCCTCCTGGGCAAGGCTTTGTGTCTGATTTTTGTTTTTTAAATTTGATCTGACAGGCCTATAATGCAGCATAAGCCAAGAATAGGGGAAGATGGACCAGAGTTTCTGCTCTTAGTCAATTAATGTTATATCTATGCAGACAAAAGTATCTGTCATTGATGTTTACAGCATGGAAACAGGCCCTTCGGCCCAAACTTGTCCACACTGCCCTTTTTAACCACTAAGCTAGTTCCAGTTGCCACATTTGGCCCATATCTCTCTTATATTCATACTCCTGTAACTGTCTAAATGCTTTTAAAAAGACCAAATTGTACGCAGCTCTACTACCTCTGACAGGTCATTCCAGAGACTCACCACCCTCTGTGTAAAACAAAAAAAAAATGCCCCTCTGGATCCTTTTTTGTATCTCTCCCCTCTCACCTTAAACAGCCCTCTAGTTTTAGACTCCCCTACCTTTGGGAAAAGATGTTGACTATCTAGCTGAACTATGCCCCTCATTATTTTATAGACTGTGTTATGTGTCTCTACCTCTTTCAGGGTCTCTCTCTCTCCTGTGTGTGTGTCCCCGTGTGTGTGTGTCCCCGTGTGTGTGTGTCCTGTAGGAATATCCAATCAAACAAAATACTCAAAATAGCCAAAACTTCAATCATTCCCACTAGGAATCAGGGTAATCTGAGAAAGGGGGCAATTGGAATGGGGCGGGGGAACAGATGGAGTGACACCAGCATTTTCACCTTTTTTTTGACTATCCTTGACCAGACGACCATGGAAGTTTCCTCCCAAACTTCACATTCCAAACAAACTACTTCAAATGTAGGGCAAACCAATCAGAGTGGGGAGAAATTTCACTCACATAGGAAGATTGCATTGAACATGAGTGGTTCAGCCACTCTGAGAAAACAAGACTATATTTTCCCCTCCTTCTTGAACCCTAAACAAATCAAAAAATGTTTTAGAAGTGTGTCTGAGGCAGTTAGAGTGGTATCTCATCAGACTCTCAACTTGATATTTGGTTCCAGTGTGTATAGTAGATGGTCTATGTGCCTAGATAGCTTTTAAGATAGACACTCCTTCTCCATAATAGGTTATTTATTCTTACTGGAAATATAGTGTAATGGGATAGCCATTAAATAATCAGGATGTTTGTCCTACAATTACAAGGCTTAGAAATACAACAGGCTGACATGTTGCATGCAAGTATATATAATGACAGGCCAAATCCTTTTGATCTCGTACCTTCTGATGGACACATGTGGCACCAATCGCAATGCAATTCGAGCTATTGTGTAGAACCTGGCTTGTGGTGAAGGTTGCATCATTTAACTGTACCCAGCATAACAAACTGCACAAATCCCTGAAATAAATCCAAAGTTAACTAATTAGAACACCTTGGTTCAGCGTTTTTATTTCCCTGCACATTATGACAGGCTATCTTCAAATACTTAAACCCTGCTGCTTTTTTTTTGGAAAGTATCCCTGAAAGTATTTAGGGATTTTAAAGGCAGTCACTGATCGGTCTCATGACTGGACCCAAAATTATAACAAAACATTGGGTGACAAGGATGAGGGAGAGTGAATCTGAGGCGCAATAGGGTACAAGCAAACTTTGAGCTGAGGTCTATAGAGGATGTGAGGCTGCACAACGTTGAAATTGTCTGGAGGTGGAAAAGGGCACTTTCAGCAATAGGTTTGCCAAGGCTGGTGTTACCGTGGTGGTAGTAGACAGCCGATTGGAGCATTTAGGGTCAGCTTATCCATAATTAAATAAGATTGTGAGCAGTTTTATTCAGCCCAAGGTAATGAGATGTTTACCAAAAAAAAAGATAAAGTTAAGGCAGGAACAGGAAAACCAGAATGTGCCCAAGAGAGCAGGAATGAGAAGTGGTATAACTCAGTAACGGGAAGGGACGGTTCACAGGAGAAAAGGCCCAGAGCAGCGGTTAAACCGCACGGGGTGACTGGACTGGGGGGGTGGGTGGGGAATTTGGTTACGGAAGCCTGGTGGAGACTGTTCACTGACAGGAGCTTATTCATCTATCAAATAGAGCGGAAAGTCTTTACACTCAGTACCTTCCATGTTGCAATAAAATGTTACATATTTATTAACCAAACTGTCAGCTCACAGGTGCAAAGTGTAACTGGATCAATCCAAAGTTGTTCTTATTTGAAAATTTCAACTGTGTCCTTTTTCATTTTGGATTCACTGGGTAAGGGCATCCTCAGTATTTCTCTCTCTGTCTCAGTCTGTGTACACTCTCTCTCCAGTCTGTGTTTATCACTCCCTCTCTCTTGGGTGGCACACAGCAAGTTATAGAATCATAGAACCCTACAGTGCAGAAAGAGGCCCTTTGGCCCATCGAGTCCCTACCCCCATATCCCTATATATTATACCCCCTAATCCCTCTAACCTACGCACCCCTGGACACTAAGGGGCAATTTCTTAGCACGGCCAACCAAGTGTCTATCCAGTTGGTGTGTTCCTCAGTCAGTGTGCAGTTGGGTTTAGGAGGATCAAGCTGCCTTCCATTGGCTCCCAGATAGAGTTGATGGGTAGTCAGGTAATAAGCTGAAGTGCAGAGCTTTTCCCACCTCATCGCTCCTGTTGTGCAAGTTGCCCATCAGTATTGTCTTTTTTTTTGCTTCTCCTGTCACTACATTATAAAGGAACAAATCAGACACGTGTAGTTTGGTCTAATAATCAGCCATGAATCACCAACCAAACTGGTTTTACACATTGCCATCATTTTGAAGGCCGGTGTGCTTTCACTTTAGAGTCTTGTCTACGTTCAGCTGCTTAATCTGGCAGGGGTCATGGCTTGCCCATTGTGCTTGCTGCGCTCCCTCGAGCGCACAGTGAGAATGACGACGGGAACATCGTCATTTGGAACGAGACCCACGCTTTTTGTCAGCGATGTGGGGCTAAAGCATTTCACCTGCAGAAATCAACCTCCGGTAAATGATCCCTACTCTGCCAAGAGAAAGAGGAAGTATAACTGGAGTGCCAAAGGCCAAAAGGAGAAACACAACTGGTACAGGCCGCAAGAGGCACCTGGAGGTGGTGTACCATCGATTCAGGAACAGATTCTGCAAAGGGACCACCCCAAAGCCCAGGTGTTCCACAATGGCTTTTTCCAGCACTGCATAAAGTACCAGCGTACCTACACAACAAATAAAACAAAAACTTGGTGTGCTGATGCCTGCCATCCTGGTCTTTCTGAGTAGAGTAAGCGATCAGGGCAGCCAATGAGTTTAAACCGAGGCTTTACCTGATGCAGTTGTTTTCAATGTCATCTGGGCCTCTTGGTTAAGGTGAAGCATCCAATCAACCCTGGGATGGGGTGCAATGCCTCACCCTGTCAGCTTGGATCTTATTTGACCAAGCCCAAGATAGGATGCATATCCTTGTCAGCTTGGGTCTGGTTTGTCCCTCCTGGGTACTCTGGCTTTTTTGATTAGGAATAAGGTACCACAAATAAGCTGCTTGATCCAAACAGGCCAAGAGTAGCAGCCAAAAGGGTTAGATCATAAAGACAGATTGTATACTCGGTGCTTCTGTTACCTTGAGTACAGAAGATTAGGTTGAATTGACGTATTTAAGGTGATTAAAGGATTTGATGGGGTAGAGAGAAATGATCCCCTCTATTCAGGGAATCAAGAATATAATGTGAAGTTCGAGCTAGACTAGTGAGGAATGATAATGGCAGGGAATTCCTCACTCATTGGGCAGAGGAGATCTGGGACACCTTCTCCTCTTTCCGAGACTAGACTCTTCTGCCCGCCCATCCTCCTCATCCTCACCCCCCCCACCCCGCCCGCCCCCCACACAGCATTTGTTGTCTGCAGAATCATTCTGGGGTGAGGATAAATTTGTGCCTCAGAATGATTAGTTACTCTCTGTGCCTCTAGTTTAACAACTTTGTTTGCAGATTAGTTTTAAGATTTATTTAAATCAGAAGGGCAGGTCTACCTTTCTTTGCTGCAAATATGACGAGACATAATTATTTTAACAGCGGAAGTAAACACTGTTTATTTTGTGTGGGAGTTCTCTGCTGTCCAGATAAAACTGAGCTAAATGTTTAATCCTTTTCTTAGCTTTTAAATGTAGTAAACATGCTTCCAAATCCAGATGCCCCAGCAGAGTGGTTAACACTGCTGCTTCACAGCGCCAGGAACCTGGGTTCGATTCCCAGGTTGGGTCACTATCTGTGTGGAGTCTGCACATTCTCCCTGTGTCTGTGTGGGTTTCCTCCCACAGTCTGAAAGATGTGCTGGTTAGGTGCATTGGCCGTGCTAAATTCTCCCTCAGTGTACCCGAACAGGTACCAGAGTGTGGCAACAAGGGGAATTTTCACAGTAACTTCGTTGCAGTGTAAATGTAAGCCTGCTTGTGACGCTCAAAACTTAATTCAAGATTTAAAAACTGAAAGACTTGCCTTTGTGTAATGTCTTTCATTGTCCCCTTTATTGTGAACCGACAGAGCAGCTAATACACAACCTCCCTTTCAGATGCGGAAGTACAAATATTATTTCACTTCAGTAAATTGATAACTTATTCTGCTTTTAGCATTTGGGTATTTGTTTTAAATTTTGTGGAAAATTGTAAATATTTGTCCAGACTTTTCTGAATGTGGGATAACAGGACCTGCACTGTAAAGAGTATAATGTTTGAGATGTGTCTTCTCTTTTTTTTTTGAATAATGATTTTAACTCCTGGTTTATTTCTTCCAGTGGAGTTGTTTCTGAAATAGCTTGCATGTTCTCTGCTTTGATAGCATTATGAAGCTTGTTGTGCAGCACGCAGCAGTTTTCCCAGATACGGTTCAGCAAGGTGTTACTGTGCGCTATTTTATATGGGAATGCTGTCTGGCCAGTTTTCAGGTGTGAGCGAGTGTGTGCTGGCTTTGATATATTCCAACCCTAACCTGATTGGACTAACGCAACAGGTTGTTGATGCGTGACTTGTGACAGGCGGATCTTGTCAAAGGTCTTCTCTGGTGCCTAAACACAACACCACAATTCGCTCTCTGTCTACTCTCATCAAAGGATGTCTGCAGTGATGTTAAAAGACAGCTTCCCATCAGCAGGCAGGTGTATGAAGTTAATTGGGAAGAAAGTCCACTTCCCAGAGCTCCTAAGGTAATATCCAGCAGTTTATAAAGATTTAGAGATATGCAGTGGTTCATAAAATGCTGTTGAGTTCTGGTGTTATTATTTGTGTGTTACAGATGTAGCTAATAGAATCGTAACACTTTACCCTTTTCAATGTAAGCAAGACCATTTACCCCACCTTTTCAATGTTAGTCAGATGATTACAGTGCAATAACAACTTGTTAGATTGGTTATGCTTGGTTTAAAAATAACCAGCAATTTTATCTGCTCACATTCCTGTGATGGTTAAGCAATTTTAACCTGTAGACTGGGAAAGGCACAGCTACCGCTGTTAGTCAGGGGAACAAGAGGAGTGCTATAGCTGACCTAGTGTCCCAGATTAACGAGGGAATGAGGAGGAGAAAGGTCAGGCAAGTATGTGTATAAGTAAGTTTACATGCTGCCCTTGTAGGTTATAACTACACAGGAACCCCTCGGTGGCTCTAACCTCGATACTCTCTCCTCTAATCGAATTTTACTTTACTTTCTTTGTCGTTTTGAGGGATGCAGTTCCGTTCTGCCCAGTTGCCAACATTTATCCTTCAATCAGAGCCTGCACTCAGGCTTTCTGATCCTTGTCGCTTCACCATGTGTGAAAGCTTGCTGTGCACCAAATGTGTGTTCCTGTAAAACATGTGGAGTAACCTAATCATGAAAGTGTTTTTCATTTCCCTTGCTGCATTGTCTGTGTTGTATAGGAACTGACTGTTTACAATCTTTACAGACTCCGTTTCATTTTAAAAAGCCTTGTCAGAATAATTTTAGGAATATTGTGCTGTTTGGCAAAAAATGTCTGTAGTTGAGTTCAGTGATATTGATGTGAACTAACAAGCAATTCATTTCTAAAATGAAGAGTGGGCACAAGATATCAGCAGCAACTAAGAAGCTGATTTCTCCAGAGTACAAACTAAATTCTGTGAATAAGCAGAGCTGTTTAGAATTTCCTGTCAAATCTCACTTGTGAAGAATGATTTGATTTATTATTGTCACATGTATTAGCGTACAGTGAAAAGTATTGTTTCTTGCGCGCTACACAGGCAAAGAAATACCATTCATAGAAAAGGAGAGGGTGCAAAATGGTAGTGTTACGGTCATAGCTAGAGTGCAGGGAAAGATCCACTTGAGGTAGGTAGCATTGTTAGAGAGTGTAAGAGCAGAGAATGAGAGTAGAAGATAGAATTAGAGGCTATGCTAGGGACAGCTTGCAAGAAGTCACCTGAGAATTTTATGCGTGCTGTTTTCATGCAGTCAAATTTACAGAATGTTGTTGAATTGAATGGGTTCGTGGGCACAACTTGAACTTCTGGGATTTCTAAGTTAAGAATTCTGTCCATTTAGAGGAGACCTCTTCAGTGGTAGATGGGGTTCCCATCCCAGAGTGAAGCTATTCCAGGGAATTTTCTTCTCTGAATACAATGATTTTATTGAACTTTAACCTGATGTTTCCTAACTTCTGCGTGCCTCACAATCACTGCTAGAGTGCATCCCCCTCCCTCACCCCCATCGGGGTCACTATCAGTTATTTTGAGCTATGTTAATAACTATTAAAACCACCAGGCTAGCTTTCTTGTAGGTAGAATGTAAGTGGAGCTCCATTTTCCAAATTATCCTGGCTTGAATCTCTGAGACGGAGTAGAGGCTCGCAGTGAGACCTTTTAAGTTTGGTTTTCGGGCCTCTGTTTTTAAATCAATGCAGTATTTCTATCCCAGCAGAGGCAATGCTCCCTCCAAACCTTGAGTGTCAGCCTCATGGGACTTTGATTTGATTTATTGTCACATGTATTAGTATAAGTATATTGTTTCTTGTGCACTATACAGACAAGGCATACAGTTCATAGGGAACGAAAGGTGGAAGTGCAGAATGTAGGGTTACAGTCATAGCTAGGGTGAAGAGAAAGATCAACTTAGTGAGAGGTAGGCCCATTCAAAAGTCTGATAGCAGCAGGGAAGAAGCTGTTCTTGAGTCAGTTGGTATGTGACCTCAGCCTTCTATATCTTTTTCCCAACGGAAGAAGGTGGAAGAGAGAATGTCCAGGATGTGTGGATCCTTAATTATGCTGGCTGCTTTGCCAAGGTAGCATGAATTGTAGACAGAGTCCATGGATGGGAGGCTGGTTTGCACGATGGTTTCTAACCTGGGGAGCTAACGCTTTCTGGGCTGGTCATAGTTTGGTCTGGTGAACATAAATTTTCTGGGCAGACAGGGGCAGTTGAGATCAAACGTTCTCTTTGCCGCCACTTCTTTACCCCCTGACTGGGCTTGATCCTTTGCTCTCTATCTCTCTACTCGAGGCTCGCTCTCAGGCTCTGTGCTAACAGGACAGAGTGGAGGGGGGGAGGGAAACAGTGATGTTCGTGAGCGTGCTTCGTGTGTGCCACCGTGATGTAAACATTCCTGTTGGTAATCTCCGACCTCGTTTTGTGGCTGGGATTCTCCAGTGCAGCTGAAAGTGAATGGAGTTTTGGCTGGAACGCCAAATTCTGTTCCCACTGGCAGCAGGGCTGGCACAGATGAAGTTGGAGAATCCCACCATCTATATCATCAAGCTGCAGCAGACCGGGATTGCTGTGTGACAACACAATCATCCATTACCATCCTGTTAATGAACTCTGGCCTCTGGGTGTAGATTAATGGACTTTTATAAAGTTCTAACACTGATTGCTTTTGAGGACACATCAGTTAGTCTCCAGGCCGTTCTTACTTGTTGGCTTTCTGGGTACAAAGAGTCCTAGTAGAATATTTTCATACTGTCTGTGTCATGTAAACCTTAGATTGTTACACTTCTGAATGGAAAAGTGTGTTAGCTCACCAAACCAGTCCCTGCATCTATTATGTCTAATGGTGGATACATGCCTTTTGTTTGCCTGATGTTGAACTGTTTTATATTTGACAAGCAATGTTGCTCTTGGTGGAGTGTCTTAGTAGAACAGCAACAAGAGTGTGATAGCATCTGAAGTGTTGAACGTAGTCGATTGCTGACTCTTGTGTTGGGAATTCTGGTGGCATATTTCTCACCGGGCATTAATGTATGCACTCTATGTGCAGTGTTGGTGATTCGGAGATCATAGGTTGGCATGTACTATTTTAAAGAAAAATGTACTGTGGTTTTAGACCCCCTAATGGGGGCAGGCTAGTTTGCTGACCCCCCCCTCCCCCCTTGTCTCTGGGCCTTTTTCCCCAGAGTGAAATGACAGGGTTAGGGAAAGGAGGTAGATGGACCAGCAGGGCTAATTCCCTGCAAGTGGTGGTGGCTGGTTAAGACATTTTAAGACCGATTTTTGTCCAGATGGCAACTGGAGATTCAAGGCCTGTGATGGCTATTACTACACACAGACTCTGACCATTTAACAGGATCAATAACACAATACTGTGGATCGTTTTGGTTCTGCGTGTCACGCCAAATTATTACTGCTGTACAAGTACCTCCTTCAGACCAACATATGGAAGTCACTTTTTTTAAATTCATTCATGGCACGTGGGTGTCGTTGGCTGGGCCAGCATTCATTGCCCATCCCTAGTTACCCGAGGGCAGTTAAGAGTCAACCACATTCTGTAGGTCTGGAGTCACATGTAAGTCAGACCAGGTAAGGATGGCTGATTTCCTTCCCTAAAGGACATTAGTGAATGAGATGGGTTTTTATGACAATTGACAATGGTTTTATGGCCATCAGTAGATTCTCAATTCCAGATTTTTTTTATATATTGAATTCAATTTCCACCATCTGCCGTGGTGGGATTCGAACACTGATCCCTAGAAAATTAGTGGAGTTTCTGGATTAGTCTAGCGTTAATACCACTGGGCCATCACGTCCCAAGGGAGTGTTACATCACCACCTCACACTGCTGTACATTAGAAACACAAATCACACCTCTTTTATGTTGTGCCATGCATCTGTCTCATAACACCAGTGTTATTGGGGACTAGGCCTCTTGCCTGGAAGAGGCCTTCCAGTGGCAGACCCCGTAGCATTGGTTCTCCTGGCAGGCAAATCCTTTCCTCCCACCTTCAGCTCAAGCCACGAGTTACCCCTTGGGGAGCTTCCCTCTCTACCTTGGTGACAGGCTACTAATGAAATAGCAGTAAGAAGTCTCACAACGCCAGGTTAAAGTCCAACAGGTTTACTTGGAATCACAAGTTTTCAGAGTGCCGCTCCTTCAGCTGAGTCTTGTCGATATGCATGATCTTCTTGGAGATCCTCTCTACTTTGAGCCGGCCATTTGTGTTGTTGATGGTAGCCATGACGTGGAGCTGCCGGTGTTGGACTAGGTTGGAGTACAGTAAGTTTCTTATCACACTCCCCCTGATGAAGGAGCAGTGCTCCGAAAGCTCCTGATTCCAAATAAACCTGCTGGACTTTAACCTGGTGTTGTGAGATTTCTTACTGTGCCCACCCCAGTCCAATGCCAGCATCTCCACATCGTGAAATTGCAGAGAGGGCCCCCTCCATCTTAGTGGGCCCGCACTCCCTCACCTGAAAAGGAGGCTCTGCTGCTACTATGTCACAGCATGGCCACAAACAGGTCAAACTGGTGCTGCAATTAGAGAAGTCGCAGACAGGTCAGTGTTGCCCACAAATGTCGGCCCTTGACCCTGACGGTGAGGTTCTGAAGCCCACAGGGAAAATCCCAGCCGTTCACTTTGACATTGCGACTCCAGCATGTCTTCAACCCCTGCATTTCAGCAACCTTTCGTCAGAGGCTGGTTAACTCTAACAATTTTAACATGTCTGTACATGCTTTCCACATGTGTGGTTAGAAATGGCTACAAATAGTTGACTACAATTTATAAGAAAGCTGCCAGATCATTCGGGAAATAGCGCTGACCTCGACTGCTGCACTCACCTGCCCTACATTCCTGTTGACGTCAGTAAGTGGAGGAAGACGAAACCTTGTGTTCTTGCTGTTTAGCCTGTGGGACAGTTCCCCTGTTGGTGTAGGCAATGAGAGACAAGCAGCATAACTAACTGCTGCTGGTGAAAAGTTTAGTCTTGAAGAATTAATGATCAAAATTATTTGTCGAGCTGGAAAAGAATATCCTTTTCCTAACTCAATTTTTCTTGGCAGTTTGTTTGGCTTAAGATCTGCTTTTCTTTATTTTGAAGTAAGGTTGATATTTTGCTTTTGTTTTCTGATGTTTTGCTGACAGAAATGGGACGTGGAGAGATGTTCAGAATGATCAACAGCTTTCCGCACCGGGGCCGTCCAAAATTTTTAAGGAATGGGCGGCACAGCAGTTAGCACTGCTGCCTCACGGTGCCAGGGACCCAAGTTCAGTTCCTGCCTTGGGCTCATCAATGTGCTCTGGTTTCCTCCCATACTCCAAAGATGTGTGAGTTAGGCTGATTGGCCGTGCTAAAGTTGTCCCTTGGTGTCAGGAGGAATTAGAGGATTGAATATGTGAGTTATGGGGATAGGATCTGGGTGAGATTGTTGTCAGTGCAGGCTTGATGGGCCAAATGGCCTCCTTCAGCAATGTAGGGATTCTGAGTGTAGAACCGTCATTATTTATGATGCTGCCTTTCACTCCCTATCCAGTTAAATCACACAAAGAAGGAAATGTATGATTTTTAAAAAAAAAATTCATTCAAGAGAGATTAGTTCATTCAAAGCATATTAATAAGGTTGAAAGAGTACAGAGAAGGTTTACAAGGATGTTGCCAGGACTTGAGAAACTGAGTTACAGAGAAAGGCTGAATAGGTTAGGACTTTATTCCCTGGAGCGTAAAAGGATGAGGGGAGATTTGATAGAGGTGTATAAAAGTATGATGGGTATTGATAGAGTGAATGCAAGCAGGCTTTTTCCACTGAGGCTAGGGGAGAAAAAAAACTAGAGGACATGGGTTAAGGGTGAAGAGGGAAAAGTTTTTAAAGGGAATATTAGGGGAAGGTTCTTTACACAGAGAATGGTGGGTGTGTGGAATGAGCTGCCAGATGAAGTGGTAAATGTGGGCTCACTTTTAACATTTAAGGAAAAACTTGGACAGGTACATGGATGAAAGGGGTGTGGAGGGATATAGTCCAGGTACAGGTCAGTGGGACTAGACAGAAAAATGGTTTGGCACAGCCCAGAAGGGCCAAAAGGCCTGTTTGTGCTGTAGTGTTCTATGGTTGGCTAGGTAAGCATTTATTACATGTCTATGAAATACTGTTTTGACATCAACAGAGTATTGTATCTCTTTCTGGACTTGGGAAGGATGTGAAGGCATTTAGAGATGGTGTAAAAGATTCATGAGAATGGTTCTAGGATGCGGAACCACGGTTACGTACGCTGATTGGAGAATCTGGGACTGTTCTCCTGTGGTGAAGAGAAGATTTAAGAAGAGTTTTGATTGAGGAACTGGCCAAAATAGATGAGGAGAAACCAAAAGATCAAGAACCTGAGGACGCAAAATGACCAAAAAAAAAACAATGGCAACAAAAGTTTTTTTAAAACATTGAATGGTTAGGACTGAGAATGAGTTTGGAGGCAGATTCAATCAAGGCCTTCAGATAGTTATCCACTTTCTCTTTGGGAGAGAATTTACAATACAATGGTGGTGGAACTCGGTGAATTTCTCTTGCAGAGAGTCACCATTAAGTGGTGCTGTGGGTAATATCCTTATCAGAAGCTCCAGACTGAAGCCCCACTCCCAACTTGATGGCCAAGGAAGGTGAATTCACAGCGCAACCAAACTGGTTGAGTATCAGCTTGTATGTTCTTCCAGCACACGCCCATGAAACTGGTAAGAGCAGGAGAGATTTCTATCAACCTTGTGATGGAGGGAGGCTCCACCCTCACTATCAATGCCTACAACGTACATAGAATTGGATCTCTACAGTGCAGAAAGAGGCCATTGAGCTTGCATCAACTCTGACAGAGTATCTTACTCAGGCCCTATGCCCATAACCACACAAATTTACCCTGCTAATCTCCCTAACCTACACATCTTGGAACACTAAGGGGCAAATCAACCTGACCTGCGCATCTTTGGATTGTGGGAGGAAACCCACACAAACATGGGGAGAATATGCAAGTGCCACAGTGACCCAAGACTGGAATTAAACCTAGTGCTGTGAGGCAGCATTGTGCCATCATGCAAACGTGTATGTTGCCACAGCAACTTGGAATCCTTGGAAAGCTGGTGTGGATCTGATTAGTGTTGACAAGGTGGGGTTTGCCCTCCATTCTGGCAGAGATGACCTGAGTCTTTGCCCTCCCCATGTGAAGTTGTGGTGCTGTGGGTCAGACCTGCCTTTGGGCAGAGAACTCTCAGGTATACAAAGTGCCACTCAGATTCTGACTATTGCTGACCTCTGCTCCATTGATAGGAGATTGACCGAGGCTACTAGAGGTTTCTGATCTTAAGTACCTTGTGAATAAAGCTTTACAAGTTTTTTTTTTGTTTTAGAAATGAGCATTTTCTCCAGCCAAATAACTCAACTCAAGCTGCTACATCTAGACAACCACTTATATGCCCCTTCCACCCTCATCACTCCTACCTCTTAATTCTATTCCTTTCTGCCTTTGGAACTACCTTCCAAAGTCATGGCCATGATGTGACTCTTGCTTCAAGAGCTTCTAATGACTTTGACCTTTCACCATGCTTACAGTCCCTTTATTTCCACCCCCGCCATCCATGTATCCAGCCTTCAACTCAACATCTACCTTTCCTGTCCTTCCCAAGGTGAAGAAGAAGAAGAAACTTGTATTTATATTGTGACTTCCACAAACTTGATACACAGCAATATGATTTACAGTCAGTTATTTTTATTCATTCAAGTGATGTGGGCATCACTGGGTAGGCCAGCATTTGTTGCCCATCCCTAATTGCCCTTGAAGGTGATGGTGAGCTGTTTTGTTGAACTGCTGCCATCCATGTTGTGTGGCTACTCCCACAGTGTTGTTGAGGAAGGAGTTCCAGGGTTTTAACCCAGCGACAGTGAAGGAATGCGATTATATTTCCAAGTCAGGATGGTGAATGGTTTGGTGGGTGACTTCTAGATGGTGGTGTTGCCTTGAATCTGTTACTCTTGTCCTTCTCAATGATGGCAGTCTTGGGGTTTGGAGCTGCTGGTGAAGGATCTTTGGTGTACTGTAAAGGTGTTAGGAAAACTCCTACGCCCCAACACTAAAGTTCTTGGTATTTGAGCAAATACCATTAATGTGAACATTATTTTTATTTTCTGTGTTTTCAATGGTTAGTTCATATTGAGCCACCTGAATCTACAATATTAATATTTGACCAATGGTTCTTTTATTGTGAACTCTTATTGTTGTGTGTATCTAGGAAGTAGAATCAACAAACTGTGGATTTTATTGCACGTGGGCTGCACTTAAAAAATCTGAGCTGTGTGCAGTAGTTGAGGACATGAACCAAACTCACAACTAACCTGATAGTGATACTGAGCAATTCCAAATTGATCTGTTAATGTAATATTAGGGCAGCACAGTGGTTAGCACTGCTGCCTCACAGAATCAGGGATCCGGGTTCAATTCTAGCCTTGGGTGACTGTCTGTCTGTCTGTCTGTTTGTGTGGAGTTTGCACGTTCTCTCTGTGTCTGCGTGGGTTTCCTCCGGGCACTCAGGTTTCCTCCCACAGTCCAAAGATGTGCATGTTAGATGGATTTACCAAGCTAAATTGACCCGTAGTGTCAGGGAGATTAGCAGGGTAAATATGTGGGGTTGCAGGAATAGGACCTGGATGGGAATGTGATCGGTGCAGACTCAATGGGCAAAATCACCTCCTTTTGTACTGTAGAGATTCTATGATCTGTTATAAGGGTCCATGTTGCCTCAGGAAGAGGTCAGAGACTTCAATGGTTGAACAATAACTTTATTATTAACATGTAACTACACACATTACATACCGGATAGAATCCTGATGACAGGTGCATCTTCTACCACTACACTAACTACTCTCACTCTGCATCATGTGGAAGGTTTTGTTTCCCCAGTTCCATATTAACTTAGTCCCAAACACCTTAATTCTATAATATCCTGCTTCTGATCTGCACACATCTGAGTTTGTTTATGAACAAACGATCTACCTGCAAAGTCCAGGAATAGCATCAAGAGCAGTAACGTTACTGGGCCAGTCAGTGAAGTTGTTGATTCGTGATATCCAAGTCTAGCAATCTTCCTGGCAAGACTTTTCCTTCCAATACTGTATAGTGACACAATTTGTGGATTTCTTTCCCTATTATTCCCAGTGTAGAGCTGGAGTGATGTTCATTTTTGGGCTGTCTGTAACCAATCACATACTAAAAGGTTTTGCACAGATCACCCTCAAACAGAAAACAAAGCACAAAAATAAAATCACTTTAGCATTGATTGGTTTAAACTTTGGATATTTACACAGGGTGAAGGTAGAAGCCAAAATATTCTGAACTTAAAACAAACTTTAAGTTTAGCATCATAATGAATTAATTGGACAATACAATGTTTTGTTTTGTCAGGGCAAGTTCTGATGTTCATCAAATTTTGTGCGTCACATGCTTTGTTTATATATTTAAAAAAACCCCAATGACACCAGATTTAAACAAGATGCAACTTTTCCTTTTTTGAGGTTTCCAACAATGGACATGGGGAAAGTTTTCATTCTTGCTGCCTGGCTAACCCGCTCTGGGGAGAAGGTAGAATGCAGGATGTGGCAGAGCCCTGAGTGACTGAATGCAACTTCAGGATTTCCCCACAAGCCCCATCTCCTGAAGTTGCAGGTAGCTTCAGAGGGGTAGCAACAGTGATCATTTTGTCCCCCGACTCCACCCTGTCCAAATCCAACCCAGTGGGAAGACCAGTGAAGTTCAGGGGATGTTGGCGAACAGGCTTCAGAGATTCAGGGAAAGGAGTCCTGGAACAGCACAGGGAGGAATCAAAATTGCTACACTAAAAGTTTTTTTAAAGTTTATTAGTGACTCCAGTAGACTTGCTTTAACACTAATGAAGTTACTGTGAAAATTCCCTAGTCGCCGCACTCCAGCACCTGTTCAGGTACACTGAGGGAGAATTTATCGTGGCCAATGCACCTAGCCAGCATGTCTTTCACCTGTGGGAGGAAACTGGAGCACCTGGAGGTAACCCAGACAGATACTGGGAGAACATGCAGACTCCGCACGGACAGTAACCCAAGCTGAGAATCTAACCCGGGTCCCTGGCACTGAGGCAGCAGTGCTATCCACTCTGCCACCCATATAGGGCACGGAGACCTGAGAGGTATTGCTTTGTTAATAACACAGGAAGAGCAATTAATGGGTCACATGATGGTGCAATATGGTTGGTCTTGGTCACTTGTTGAGTGTTTGCTTTGCAAAGCTGTTACAGATTGAGCGCGATGCTGGGATATTCCCCGGAGCACCTCTCTGAGCTTGCTGATTTGAGATTTTCTCATTTTGCAGCAACTGCCCCCATGAGATTGGACTGATGGCTGAAAAACAGAAGAAGAATAAAAAGAAACTGCAAATGCAATCAAAGGTGTCCAGCCTGGAAACGGATTCCATTTTGCCTGAGATTCAGCAGCAAGAGCGAACAACGCAACTCACCAGGTGACGTACACAATTTCTATTGCCTGTGCATCTCTTGAAATAATGCTGGACATGGTTGAATATTGTGTTTTTTTTTAAAAGTTCGGAGATTCAGGGAAAGGACTCCTGGAGCAGCAAAGGGAGGGATCAAAATTGCTACACTGACAGTTTTTAAAGTTTATTAGTGTGACAAGTAGGCTGCAATGAAGTTACTGTGAAAATTCCCGAGTCACCACACCTGTTCAGACACATTGAGGGAGAACCTAGCCAACATGTCTTTCACTTGTGGGAGGAAACTAGAGCACCTGGAGGAAACCCAGACAGATACTGGGAGAACATTTATGGGATGTGGACATTGCTGAATGGACCTTGTTATTGCCCTTGAGAAGGTTGTGGTGAACTGCTTTCTTGAATGACCTCTTTCCCTGAGTGTAGGTGCACCCACAGTGTTCAGGAGGGATTTTTGATCCTGCTACAATGAGGGAACGGTGATATTTCCAAGCCAAGTGGAACCTCCCCAGGTAGTGGTGATCTCAGATATATGTTACCCTTGTCCTTCTCGATCAGAAATGGGTAACCTCGGCTAGTGAGTAGGCTGGACTCTTGAATAAGATTGAATACAGATAATACACTCCAAATATTTCATAAGTTATAGAAAATGCTTAATTATTTCATAATACATCAACTTCAACTTCAAACAGTAAAAACAAAAAATATTAACACTTTGGGTGCAGAGGGAGCACATGGTTCTCAACGTAGTATGCAACCAGCATGCACCGCATTTCATACTCGTAGGAAAGAAGCTACACAGATGGGAACCAGAAGAATGTAGCAACTCTGCCTGAGCAACATGTCTTCAGCTGCAATCAGACCCCTGATGGGCTGCAGGTTGCCCACCATTGCTCCAGATGGTAGTGACTGTGGGTTGGAAGGTGCTGCCTAAAGAGCCTTGGTGAGTTGCTGCAGTGCATCATGTAGGTGGTACACGCGGGATCACTGTACACCAGTGGTGGAGGGATTGAATGTCTGTTGGAAGGGATCCCAGTCAAGCGGGCTGCTTTGTCCTGGATGACATTGGGCTGCATTAATCCAGTATTCCATCACGCTCCTGATCTGTGTCTTGTAGATGGTCGACAGGCTTTGGGGTTCAGAAGGTGAGTTACTCGTCAAAGACTCTGAGCTGCTCTTAGCCACGGTATTTGTATGGTTAGTCTAGTTCAGTTTGTGGCCAATGGTAACCTCCAGGATGTTGACAGCGGGGGATTCAGCGATGGTTAGATTCCCTCTTGTTGGAGATAGTTATTGCCTGGTACTTGTACGGCAAGAACGTTATTTGCCACTTATCAGCCTAAGCCTGGACATTGTCCAGGCCTTGCTGCATTTGGACATGGACTGCTTCAATAGAGGATTCAGGAATGGTGCCGAACATTGTACAACTATCAGCGAACATCCCGCTTCTGACCTTGTGATGGAAGCACAATCATTGAAACAGCTGAAGATGGTTGGGCCTAGAACACTACCCTAAATTGCTGTCCTGATTGAGATGATTAACCCCCAACTTTTACAGCCATCTTCCACTCTGCTAGGTTTGACTCCAAGTGGAGAGTTTTCCCATTATTTCCATTGACTAGGCTCCCTGGTGTCACATTAGGTTAGATGCTGCCTTGATGTCAAGGGCAGTCACTCTCTCCTCGTCTCTGGAGTTCAGCTCTTTTGTCCATGTTTGAACCAAAGCTTTAATGTCAAGAAACTGAGTGTCCATGAGCAACTTTTAGCAGAGCAAGTGCTTCTTGATAACATTGACCCCTTCCACCATGTTACTGATGATTGAGAGTGGGCCAAGTGGATGGCCCACACTAGATTTGTGGTGCTTTGTGTACAGGACATACCTGGGCAATTTTCCACATTGCCGGGTAGATGCCTGTAATCGCAGAAGGAGGCAGTCTGCACCGATCACAATCCCACCCAGGCCCTATCCCCATAGCCCCTTGCAGTTACTCTAACTACTCTACCTGACACCTAAGGGGCAATTTAGCATGGCCAATCCACCTAACCCATACATCTTTGGACTGTTTACAGCTGTACTGGAATAGCTTGGTCAGGGGCAAATTCTGAGGAACAGGTCTTCAGTAATATTGCCAGGGCCCAAAGGCTTTGAAGTATCCAACACCTCCAGCCGTTTCTTGATCATGTGGAGTGCTTTGATATGGCTGAAGACTAGCATTTCTGATGTTGGGAACCACTGGAGGAGGCAGAGATGGATGATCCACTTGGTACTTCTGGTTGAAGATTGTTGAGAATGCTTCAGCCTTGCCTATTGGCTCCCCCATTATTTGAGGATGGGGTATTTGTGGGCCCTCCTCCAGTGAGTTGTTTAATTGTTCACCATGATTCATGACTGGATATGGTGGGACTGCGGAACTTTGTTCTGATCCTTTTTGGTTGTGGAATTACTTAGCTCTATTACTTGTTGCTTATGCTGTTTGATATGCACGTAACAAAATCCGGTGCCTAGGTTTCGATCCTTTTTTTCATTGGTTTTTGAGTGGTTTGGTAGCCTGCTATGGGGCTGGAGTCACATGTAGGCCAGACTGGGTAAGGACAGCAGATTTCTTTCCCTCTCAGGGAAAGGGAAACTCATCTCATTTATGAAGGACATTCGTAAATGAGATGAGTTTTCACAACAATCAGCAATGGTTTCACCATTAAACTTTTAGTTTCAGATTTGTTTTTTAGATTTTAAATTTCACCACCAACCATGGTGGGATTCGAACCCAAGTCCAAGGTGTTACCCTGGGTCTCTGGATTATCAATACGCTAATAATACCACTATGCCACCACCTCGCCATCTTACACGTTTAATGAGCTTTTGTAAAGCTAATAATTTTTTTTCTGAAAATAAATACATGTTTTAAACCAAATTCCTTGGGAGCCTGTGCAGTTTTGTTGTGCAAGCTTCTCCAGCAGATGCTAGAGAATCACTTCCAAGCTCTCAGCACTGGTCAGTCTGAAAATGAGCTGAGGTCAGAGAATTAGAGTTGTAAAGTCCTCACCTGGTCTCTAATCCACTCAAGTGTAACTCAATGGAAATGAAGGCCATCATTTAACTAGATTGTTGCTTTTTCAGATCACAGGCCATTGATTTACCTGGTTTAAAGAATGAAGATGAACCAGTCCTTGGAAGAAGGCAATCAACCTCTGCTTCGGTAAGGATCTATGTTCCATAACGACTTTGTTACATCTGTGAAAATAATGGAATTAAAGTGAATGGCACATTGCATCTGTGACGAGACTCAAAGTTAGAGATAATGGCAGGAATTGAAGGCATTATTGGTTGCTTGTTTACGCTGGAATTTGCCCTGGCCCAGGGATAGTGGTGGTGTTAGAATGTTTTACAGTGGGATTGTCCCCCGGGAAGTCTGCTGGAAACTGGCGTGACACTCATATGCATCCTGTTAACGGAATCATAAAAGCCTTAGTTAAGAAGGAGGTCATTCAGCCCATCAAGTCTGCACTGACTCTGAAAGAGCATCCTAGCCAGGCACTACCCCATACCTCATGCATTTACCCTGCCAATCCCCTAGACTACACACCTTGGGAATGTGGGAGAACATGCAAATTCTACACAATCACCCAAGGCTGGAATCGAACCCAAGTTCCTGGCGCTGTTGAGGGGTGCAGGTGAAGGTCCGTCCACTCAATTTTGTGCAGTGCCACTGGTAAAACATGCCGGGAAACACATTGGGACATTTGCAGCGTGGAGCTGGCGCTGGAAATCCAGTGCTGGGAGACGTGTCTGGGGCTAGATGCCAACCATGGGTCGTGCTAGTCCGATGTGTGAGCACACCACAAATGGAGGCAAATGCATCACATTTATTAAAGGATTGGCCTCCTAATAAACCTGCCTGTGTGGAATGGGGTTTGTATTTCTGCCCTAAGTGCCATGGAAAATCCTGATTGGCAAAAGTGGGGAAAAGGCTGTGGTCTGACCCAGATTTCTTCCTCTACCCACACAGATTGCAGTTTCTGCAACAAACTCAAGACCAGCTACTTAAAACACTTTTTTTATCCACAATTTACAACAGCTACTTGGTGTGCTTCTAAACATGTAACTCTGGGGTACATCAGATAAAAATACCTATAACAAAATTTGTATTTGTTACAAAAATTGATTTTTTTTCTCTCCTTTTTAGACAGTCAAGTCAAATGCCACGTTTCACAAGCTGTTCAAAGACATTGATGAGAATGTGATTGACAGTAAGTTTCTGTATCTGGGATGGATCAGGGTTGGGGCTTTCCAAGGCTATTGTACATCTGCATGCCACTGTTCTGTAATATCCATGTCCTGGCTTTATAAAAACCACTAATAATGAGACATGGGGAGCTGCCACAAAGTTGCATTTAACTTGATCTCAGTCTGAATACTATTTTGGTTGCGGCATCTATGACCTTTTACATTCTGAATTTGTGTAACTCCTTCATCTAACTAGACCTATTTCCTAACAGGTTTCAAATGTGCCTTGCATAAGGAAGTCCCATACCATGGCAAAATGTACGTGTCTGAAAACTACATCTGTTTTTACAGCAGCATTTTGAAAGAAACAAAGGTGCGTCTTTTTTAAAAAAACCTTTTATATTCAGCACCCTGGATAAAATTTATGGTCACAATGATGGAAAGCAATCATTTTGGTGATGGACGATGGTTGGATCTGATATCAATTTGTGTAAATCCCACCTTAAATCAAATGCTACACAAGGCATTCAACAACTTCTTCTGGGAGGAGAGGAAGTTTCTACTCCATCAGCTATTAAATTAGTGACCTAGGTATTAGAATCGTAGAACCCTCCAGTGCAAAAAGAGGCCCATCAAGTCTGCACCGACCACAATCCCACCCAGGCCCTACTCCCATATCGCTACATAGTATTACCCACTAATCTCTCTAACCTAATGATCTTAGGACACTAAGGGGCAATTTTAGTATGGCCAATCAACCTAACTCACACATCTTTGGACTGTGGGAGGAAACCCACGCAGACACGAGGAGAACGTGCAAACTCCACACAGACAGTGACCCGAGCCGGGAATCGAACCCAGGTCCCTGGAGCTGTGAAGCAGCAGTGCTAACCACTGTGCTACCGTGCCGCCTATTGATTCCTTTGTTCCCTCTTCATTGGAACAAAGAATACACGGTGTTGATCCACCAGAAGGAACTCTTCACTTGTAGGCAACAAAATAAAACAAGACTTACTCCAACTTATAGATCAAAGAAAAAGGTTTAATAAAGAAACTTTATTACTCCAACACTTCAGTCCTCACCCTGGGCCATTCCAAGCTCCCACAAACCCCAGCAGCTTCTTATTTATACTGGGTCAGCTGACCACCACATTGTTGTCTTTGGTTACATAGTTTACTGGGTCAGCTGACCCTTACAGTACGTTACCATTGGCCACACTGTAACAGATCCAATGTTATCATTGGTTGCATTCTAACACATGGAAGTGAGATGTAATCAAGAAGAGTTGCATAGATGAAATATTGCATAAAGTAGCAGAACACGGATCATAGAATTCCTACAATGCAGAACAAGGCCATTTGCCCCATCAAGTCTGCACCAACAGCAATCCCACCCAGATCTGATTCCCACATTTACCCTGCTAGTTCCCCTGACACTAAGGGTCAATTTAGCATGGTCAATCAACCTCATCCACACATCTTTAGACTGTGGGAGGAAACCAGATTACCTGAAAGAAACCCACCTAGACACAGGGAGACTCCACACACTGACTTGAGGCCAGAATTGAATCTGAATCTTTGGCATTGTGAGGCAGCAATGCTAACCACTGTGCCACCGATTAATAATGTGTTAATTTATTTCCTTCTCTCCCTCTACATTCAGCTTGTTGTTCCTGTCACAGCAGTGATTTCGTTGAAGAAGCAGAACACAGCTCTTCTAGTCCCCAACGCCCTGTCTATCAAGACCACGGAAGGAGAGAAGGTAAGTTTTGTTTTTCCAATTCCATTAGTTCATACCTGAACGAGGAAGCATTTGCAAGACATTTCCTAGCTCTCTAAAATCCTCGCTGAAAATATTAGATTTTATTCTTTATACAGTGATCCTTTTATCATTTCTCCTAATTCTGAAGCCTGTTGATTTTAAGAGAATCCTTAAAGAAAGCTGCAAATATTAGAAATTTTAATTTAAAGAATCATCTGAAAAGAGAAAGATGGCTAAATGTTTCAAGTTCTGATGAAAGAAATATTAACCTGTCTTTCTGTTCAGGATATAAATAAATCCATTGTGCATTTCTAATATTTGAACATGTATCTCTAACACAGCAGTAGCAACAGAGAATGAACTTGCTTTTCAAACCAATGCTGCAGTCAGGATGTGGGGACTGACCTGATATGAGTGTGACTCCAAATCCCTTTTTAATTATTATTAATTTTTGAAATGTGAGTTTCATTGGCAAGATTGGGATTTGTTGCCATTGGAAAGGTGGTGGTGGTGGTAGATCATAGCCTCCTTACAGTGCAGAAGGAGGCCATTCAGCCCATCAAGTGTGCACCGATCACAATCTCACCCAGGCCCTATCCCCATAACCTCATGCATTCAATGACCATCAATCAGCAATTTAGTATGGCCAGTCCAACTAACCTGCACATCGTCAGACACTAAGGGACAATTTAGTATGGCCAGTCCAACTAACCTGCACATCTTCAGACACTAAGGGACAATTTAGTATGGCCAGTCCAACTAACCTGCACATCGTCAGACACTAAGGGACAATTTAGTATGGCCAGTCCAACTAACCTGCACATCTTCAGACACCAAGGGACAATTTAGTATGGCCAGTCCAACTAACCTGCACATCTTCAGACACTAAGGGACAATTTAGTATGGCCAGTTCAACTAACCTGCACATCTTCGGACTGAGAGGAAACCCATGCAGACATGGAGAGAATGTGCAAGCTCCATACAGTGACTCAAGCCAGGAATTGAACCTGGGTCCCTGGTGCTATGAGGCAGCTTTGCTAACTGCTGTACCACCCTAGATCAGCTTGAACTGTTTCAATCTATGTAGTGAAGATGCTTCTACTGTACTGTTGGTAGTTTAGTTCAGCAGATTACTACAGCCAGGTGGCTTTCCTGGTTTAAAAGTCAGCCACAGCCATGTGGGACTGTAGCCACATCAGGCCTGACCAGGGCAAGTTCCTTCTCTAATGAAATAATAAAAGTCTGGAATTAGAAGATTAATAACGATCATGAAACCATTGTCGGGGAAAAAAAACACTTGGTTCACTAACGTCCTTTCTTAGGGAAGGAAATCTGTCATCTTTTACCTGGTCTGGCCTACATGTGACTCCAGAGCCACACAGCAATGTGGTTGAATTTTAAATGCCCTCAGGGATGGGCAACAAATGCTGGCCCAGTCAGCGATGCTCACATCTGGTGAATGAATAAAAGGAATAATTGAACTGCTAGATATATCCCACAGCTTCATGGTCACATTTACTGATACGAGCTTTTGATATAAGCTGAGTTCAAATTTGCAAAATGATCAATGGGACACAATTGACAAGCCGCACCCTAGAACCAGAGGGATTATACATTGACAAAGCCATGTTTCAATCAACATCTTGTTTACTTAGAGCATGTGATGAGAATTTGCTTTTGAGTTGCAGATTGCTTTTGTTCAAATAGTTCTATTTAAATGCCAGTAAAAGTTGGCACAATTATTCTCTGCCTGGAAACTAAAATCTGTTTTGACCTTTTGCAGCATCTGTTCGGGTCATTACGGTCAAGAGAAATGACGTTTAAAGTTCTGAAGAGCATCTGTGCCCATCTAGAGGTAGCTTTTCAAGCATTGCTGATCTGTTGTGTGGTAAATAAAATCAGTTTTGCTGCAGAAACTTGGGCCTGAATTTTGTGCCTGTTGGGCGTGCGTGCATTCAACAGGCGCAGAACAAGCTTCTGGCTGCTGCCATTGGCTCCAGACACATGATTTCACACACATCTGACCAATCAATGGGCCAATCCAAATAAAAGTTTTAAGTGTATTTATTAGTGTCGCAAATAGGCTGACATTAACACTGCAATGAAGCTACAGTGAAAATCCCCTTGTCGCCGCACTCGGGCCCCTGTTCGGATACACCGAGGGAGAATTTAGCATGGCCAACGCGCCTAACCAGCACGTCTTTCTCTACTGTGAAAGGAAACCCATGCAGACACGGGGAGGAAGTGCAGACTCTGCACAGATAGTGACCCAAGCTAGGAATTGAACCAGGGCCCCTAGTTCTGTGAGGCAGCAGTGCTAACTACTATGCCACCGTAAAATCAGACGGTGCAGGTTGGTGTTTCTAATGCAGAGGGGATAGCTGCTGCAGAGCTGTCTTGGGGAACCGCTGACCTAATTAAAATAATATAAAAATTGCAATGGAAAAACTGTGCAAGGATGTAGGTGGTATTGTAGACAATGCGGAAGATTATCACATTGCAGCAGGGTCTTGATCAACTGGGGAGTGGGCCAAGAAATAGCAAATGGAGCTCAATACAGATAAATGTGAGGTGTTACATTTTGGAAAGTCAAATCAAGTTAGGACTTTCACGGTGAATGGTAGGACCTTGGGGAATATTGTGGAACAAAAGAACCTTGGGAGATCAGGTGTAGGGTTCTCTAAAGGTGGAGTCACAGGTAGATGGGGCAGTGAAGAAGATTTTTGGCATGCTGGCCTTCATTAGTCAGAGCATTGAGTATAGACGTCGGGAAGTTATGTTGCAATTGTACAGTTCATGAGGCCACATCTGGAGTATTGTGTTCAGTTTTGGTCACCTTGCTGTAGGGAAGATGTTATTAAACTGAAGAGTGTGTAGAAAAGATTTACAAAGATGTTGCCAGGATGCAAGGGACCAATATAGAGAAAGATTGGACAGGCTAGGACTTTTTTTCTTTGGAGTGTACGAGACTGAGGGGTGGTCTTAGAGGTGTATAAAATCGTGAGGCATGGATAGGGTTGAGGAATCGAGAACTAGAGGGGAAAAAATTAATGGGAACCTGAGGAGCAACTTATTTACGCAGAGTGTGGTATGTATGTGTAATGAGCTGCCAGAGAAAGTGGTCGCGGGAGGTACACAGACAGCATTTAAAAGGTATTTGGACAGATACGTGGATAGGAAAGGTTTCGAGGGATATGGTCTAAACACAGGCAAATGGGGTTAGCTTAGATGGGCATTTTGGTCGGCATGGACCAGTTTGGGCTGAAGGGCCTATCTCTGTGCCGTAGATTTTGAGGGTCTTGGTAGCACATTCAAACACAAACCTCAGTCTCCGGACACGAAATTTTATTTCAGCTCTGACATTTCATCCCACTCCCGGATCGAGGTCGAAGCTAAAACATAACAGCCACCTGGTCAATCTGCCAACTGTAAGTATAGACAGCCCTGTAAAGTTGTTTCAGTTTGGCCTCTTAATGGCTAAAGTATGTGCTGGATTGTCAGCGGAGCTGGGGGGATTTCTGACTCCTTCACTTGCCTGTCCACTGAAATAATGCACGAGTATTCATTTGTCTTGGGACATGCACCTGACCTGTTTTGGCGAATGTAAGATTCTGACCTGGCCGTGTACTCCATGCATATGTTTAACCTGCGCCTTTTCTGTCAAGAGATTATGAAGAGAGATAAATTATTGAATTGCTGTGGTGTTTTATAAATCTCTGATAACAAATGTGTTTTCCAGAATGGAAGTCCAACTAACAGTCCCCGGGTTTCAATAGTTGATACCAGCTTTAGTACAGATTCCAAAAACTCCCAGGTAAGAAAATTAACTGCAGCTACTTATTGTTTTCCATAATGCCAGCTTTAACTGCTATTGGGAACTTGGTTAGTTGCTTCATTTTGCTATTTTATGCTGTTATGTAATATTTGACGGTCGAATCCCTACAGTGCAGAAGGAGGCTATTGGGCTTATTGAGTCCAAACTTCAAAGAGCATCTTACCCAGTTCCCCATCCCCATAACCCCCACACATTTACTGTAGGCAATCCACCCAACCTGTACATCTTTTTGGAGTGTGGGAGGAAACCCACGGAGAACATGCAAACTCCACACAGACAGTGACCCAGGGCTGGAACTGTACCCAGGTCCATGGCACTGAGGCAGTAGTGCTGATCACTGTGCCACTGTATTGCGCCATTAAGTTTTAGACAAAACCAGATTCCATAAAGAATTCCAAAATGAATAATAATGATTAGAGATACACTCCCTGTGTCCAAAGAGGTGCAGATTGGCCATGCTAAATTGTCCCTTAGTGTCAGGGAGATTAGAAGGGTAAATATGTGGGGTTATGGGAATAGGGCCTGCATGGGATTGCTATTGGTGGAGACTCAACAGACTGAGTGGCCTCCTTCTGCACTATAAGGATCCTACTGTTGGACTATTGCATACCTTGTCAGTGAATGGTTACCTACCTCTCTGTTTCCTTTCAACCTCCAGGAGCTGACTCTGTCCAGTTTTGAACAAAATAGCCAAGACCTGGACGCTACCGATTGCTTTGACGCTTCCCTAGAACCAATACCAGGTACAGGTTAGCAACATTCAAATGGATTTATAACAAAGGGACCAGATAATTCTTTATTTTAACAAGGATAAAGTCTTGGCAAAGCATTGCTTGATCAGAAGTTGATAGCTGTACTCAGAGAGCTTCCTTGTGATGCAATGTTTTCGTGTGATTGCATTTGACCTGTGTATTATATATCTTCCTTCAGTATGGGCTGGGCTGCAGACACTTTTATGCAATGTTAGAACAACAAAACATGTTCATGTCTTAACTTCTTTTTCATGCTCCTCCTCCTATCAATGCTATCCAAGTGTGCAGTTGTCGTCATTTAGCCAAGCTTCTATTCCAGACTAGTAGGAGGGAGTGCTGGAATTCATGACCATCTGACCAGAAGTCCTGTTTTTCTATTGTTTGAGCTAACCAGCTTTTAGTTCAAAGAACCCTGAGCTTCACACTTCACTGCTGCGTGAAATGTAGAGGACACCAGTATGGGAACAAGAAGGATGATTTGAACTACTTCTAAACATGGTTTGTTCATGTGTTTTACCTGCATTGGACATTTGATTCTTATGAATTAATTGTACCTACAGGGACCTTTGTCTAATACCTGGGTACAAACAACACTAGGCACTATAGTCAACTTGGGTATAAACAACACTAGGCACTGAGTACTCAAACTTCCAAGCTTTAATTGCTTGCTAGAAGGAGAACACCCATTCAGTGCAATGCACTGCAAGATGTTCTCCCGGTCCACACGGGCAATGTAGCAGTTATAGTTCACGGTATCTTGCTCTTTAGAATTTTGTTATTAAAAGGGCCTTATTTTCATCGTGTGGCCAAGGCTGGGAACACAGTGTTTATGAAACTGACGCAAGGTTTAGATTAGTCATTTATCCTGAATACGCGAGTGCTGGCCTCACTGAAGGCCTTGTTTGAAAATAAGCGTTTTTCCATTTTCATCTTGTTGTTATGGTTTAATTTTCATGCCTTGCCTACTGTGAATCCAAATTAAAGATATGATTTCAGTCATTTCTTTTTTTCCATTTATTTTACCAGCGACATGACAATTGTTTCATGAAATGTATTTAGTGTTCCTGGTTGGAGCACCTATTTGTTACATGGGCTGTTAGTGTGTTTATTGGCTCAAACTTTATTGTAGGGGTGCAGGAATTTACTTACGACTTTCATAATCTAAAGATTACACTATTCGATCTGAGTTTGCTATAAACTAGTGTATAATTTGGTCTCTGCTTATTGTTCAGCTGTTTGGGCCTTGTGCCCAAACTCCCTCCCTATCTGCACTTTGCTGTTTCCTCATTTAAGATGCTTCTTCAACCCTACAGATTAGAAATTGGGCTTGTTAGCGCCTGCTTTTTTTTTTGGGTGCTACAAGCACTTTTACAAACTCTTAAAAAGCTGCCCATGGTCTGATCAGATGCCAATAGTGATGAGGGCATTTGTCACACTTGGTTTTGTAAGTGTGTAAATCAGGTGGACCCTGCCATCAGTCAGTGTGCAATGCTGACTTGGTGCGAGCAGTGCCTCTTGTCAGCCTATGTCTTGCAGAGCTGAACACATGTTCAGAAGCAGGAAGGAGCTGCCCCCATCAGCACTTCACATGACCATTGACCCTTCCACACTGACTGCTACCATTCTGCCAAGTGTTTGATACTTTCTGTAGTTGTTTCAAATTGGCAGATTGTTGAAGGACTTTTATGATCTTTAAGGCTTTTGCACAAATCAGCTGCCCCCTTGGTGATGGTGGCACCAGCAGATGTTGCTCTCGATTGCGAGAAAGCAGAGGTCATACAGAGCAGAACCAACTTCTACAACAAGCAGCCCATTAATCCCTTCATATCAGTTTGCCCACTGCCTTCTGGTTAGCTCCTCCTTCCATTGTGTGCTACCCTGTCTTTCAAGAGAAAAGAGGGTATGTTAGTAAATATTGTGCAGTTGTGTGGCAGTTATGGTTGGATAGTTGGCAATGTATACAAGCTGCAAGGTATGTGTGTGAAGCTTCTATTAATGGGTGTGTGAGGGTGAAGTGAAACGGGTGAATGTTATCTATGAATCCAGTTTAGTGACTGTTGAGAGGTGATTGGGTGTGTAGTGAGTTGAGCAATGTCCTGAAGCTCGGGGTAGAGGTGGTAGGATGTGCTATTTGAAGATGGACCCACCCCTGACCTTTTTGGTCATTGAGCTGCTTGTGACACTGCGTCTATGACTTTGGTTTGACTGCAACCATCCACCTCCATGGCTACGGATCTCACTACCTTCTAAATGAGGATGACTTGGGCAATGACTGAAAATTCTTTTGAGCCACTTTTCTCTGGTGCTGGGCCACTTTTCAATGTCTCCCGGGTCAGATTTGCATCCTGCATGACTGGTACCCTGCTCCACCTATTTGAGTTGTGCAGGCCAGCCTTAAATGGTGCTAACCTCTGACTGTATTGGCCTCCTGCAGATGTGAATCAACAATTTGGATAACATTAACTGGATATAGCAATCATCCAAATCAACGGAGTGTTGGATGACTGAATCGCAGTGAAAGTTATCTTAACAGACCTTGCCTATTTGTAATATCCCGGATGAGCCCACATTTGGTTGGCACAGTGGTTAGCACTGCTGCCTCACAGTGCCAGGGTCCCAGGTTCAATTCCAGCCTCGTGTCACTGTCTGTGTGGAGTTTGCTCTCTCTCTCTTTCTCTCTCTCATATATATGTGTGTGTATATGTATATATGGTTTCCTCCGGGTGCTCGTTTCCTTCCACAATCCAAATATGTGTGGGTTAGGTTGATTGGCCATACTTAATTGACTCTGGTGTCGGGGGGGGGGTAGCAGGGTAAATGCGTGGGGTTGTGGGAATAGGGCCTGAGTGGGATTGTGGTTGGTACAGTCTCGATAGGCTGAATGGCCTCCCCTTACTGTAGGGAAACTATGATTCTGATATCTTCAAGTGGTCTAGTGTCTAATTTTGTTTGATAATTGCTTCTGTGAAACTCTGGACTGTTTTACTGAAGTAAAGTTACTATATATAAAGACAATCTGTTGATGCAAAGGGTTATCATGAACTCTTGTGCCAATTTCTGCAGCCCGTTACATCCCTCAGTGAGTTTCCTGATGAGGCTCCCTGAGGTGTGAAGTCCTAAAGGGGAGGACCACCAAATGGCTGCCAATCAGCTCGGGATGTGTCGGGAGAGCTCTCTGTCCAGCCTCTGATACCAGGCCATCTATACCAGCAAAAAGAGAATAGCTACACTTCTCTTTGTCGGGTGATTTAGTGCATTCCAGGGTCCAAATCCAGATTTGATGTGGCAACAGGGATATAGTGCATGAGCTCTGACTAACCGGCTAAATTTTCCATGTTATGTCCCCGTGAAAGCATTGGCAAGAGCGATTTATCAATCAGCAAAGCATGATTAGCTGCACCCACCCAGATTCCAACCATATTTGCATGCGTTATGATAGTGGGCTGGCTGTATTACTGGCAGGGAAGTGTCTTCAGTGTCTGTAGCAGTAGTTACTGCAAATCTCACAGCTATGCATGTGAGAATTCCTGCTCTTAACATATATTCCATGACCTGACATCCCCACCAAGTGAAATTGGATGGACAGCAACAGTTAGCTGTGCCCTTAATGCCGCTGTCAGAATTTAAAAAAAATGCTCTCAGAATATTTGCACTATCTCCCATATTGCTGCTTTCCTCTGTCTCCATGTCTCCATCCCTTTTTAGTGTCATTTATTACAAATTTCCTCTCCCACATGCCAATGTGCTCTTTACACTTGATCTGCTCTGCACCTGGATCTGGAAATAGTGATGCAAATGAACTGACCTGGGAAGAACACATTACCACAGGTGCAGAGTTAGCACCAGCTCTTAACCATTAGAGAGAGCTTGCATCCAACCAGGGACAACCTGCCCTCTACTGTTTTGACCCTAATGAGGTCCGTGCCTGATATGTTTTGGGAATTTATCATGTGAGATCCTGTGGACCTAACATTCCAAAGCTGTTCACCATGTCACTATGTGGACAGCATACTATTGGAGTTGTTGTCATTCCCAAATCATTAGAAAATATTGCAGATGCTGAGGGATAAATTCTTGTCTTCACCTATACTCTGGATTGAAAATGGTGGACAATCTACCAGATTATCCTGTCTTCTACCATGAAGATAAAATTATTTATATCTTTATATTTTATATTTATATATTATTTATATTATGCATTTTATATCTGCTTTTCTTTCTAAATTTCATTTAATACCAGAGACTTGAAGGGAAAAGATAACAAACTGAGGATAAGAACGAATGTGCCCTTTATGCTCCCCAAAGGGTGTTTGTCGAACATGTCAGTTCCGTTTCATATCAAGTCCTTTAATTTATAATTTATTGCTTGGATGATTCTTCCGATGTAAAACACTCAAGGATAAAGCCTCTTATGGTAGGCCCTGGAATTGTGTGTGTCACACTTGTACTTTCTCACACAATGGGTGAGATTCTCCAGACTATGTTTCCTGTCAGTGGGAGTTGGCTCGTTGTTTGCTAGCAGCAGGATTTTCCAGTCCTGCTATGGTCAAGTTGGGGTGCACGCTGCCAGCAGGATAGGAGAATCCCGCCAACATGAATGAATGGAGAATTCCAGCTATTATTTTTACTTCAACTAGGTAAAGCATTGTCTCTGTGAAAAAGCTTGGGCATTCTCTGGTGATCACGATGGACACCAGGATGGCACACTCCAACCAGTCGACACTTGTTCTCTGCCTAGTCACTGTACAGCTCCTTCTCTTGTGAATACGAACTTTTTTCCACCTTGCTGTACTCAATTTTGAGATTCTTATCTGTAGCACACTTGAATTCTGATGAAGGGCCGTGCTTGAAAGTTCCATTTTTTTTAACCAATGTTGCCTGAGTTGCTGAGTGTTTCTTTATCTTTCAGTTATCTGGCTTATCTAGTTTAATCATAAAATTCCTTTCTTGTGTCAGCACTGCCTGACTAGCAGTCTTTCCGTTATGTCCCTCCGCAGACGCTGCTGACGCAACTCAAAATGGGATTTCTCTTTGTAAAGAGAACAAAGAACAGGAAGGGCAATCTGAAGAGGAAACTTCATGTTACGTTGGTAAGGATCACATACCACACACCTGGCAGACTGGTAGCAAAATGACACTCATACATTCAAATCAAAGTGAATTCTCTTGTGTCAAATGCTTGGCAGCAACAGGTCACCTACCCACTCTTCACTACTAGCTTTCCAACAGTGCACACATCACTGAGAAGAAGAAAATAATGAAATACAGTAACTGAGTTAATTAGCTAATCTTTCACAGATAATAGAGGGAAATAACTGAGGCGAACCTTCTGTCCAACTTAACACAAGGATGCTTGAATTGCAAAGTCAATTAATCTCCACCTTTAGTGGGACACTGATCCAAACAACTACCGCCCCCCTCAACTCCAAAAAAGGAATCAGATATAGTATCGAAAATTTGGACTAATGACTCATTTTAAAGAAATAAAAATAACTCTCATGGTCCATACTTTGTCATTTAAATTTTTTTTATTCATTGCTGCTAAGGTTAGCATTTAATCCCCATTTCTAATTGCCCTTTAAACCAAATTTCAGAGTTAACCACATTGCTGTGGATCTAGAGTCACATGTAGGCCACACCAGTTAAGGACGGCAGATTTCCTTCCCTAAAGGACACTCGTGAACCAGATGGGTTTTTCTGACAATGGTTTCATGCTCCTCAGTAGATTCCTAATTCCAGATATTTTTCATTGAATTCAAATCCCACCATCTGTCGTGGCAGGGTTCAAACCAGGGTGCCCAGAACATTAGCTGAGTTGTTTTGGATTAATAGTCTAATGATAATATCACTAGGGCTTTTACAACTGACAATTTTCATGGTCATCATTAGATTTCTAATTCCAGATTGTTATTGAATTCAAATTTCACTATCCACCGTGGTGGGATTTGAACCCAGGTCCCCAGAGTATCACCCTGGGTCTCTGGATTGCGAGTCCAGTGACAATACTACTGTGCCATTGCCTCCTCTAAGCTAGGGGGCACCATACATTGACCTGCAATGACGGATAACTGATTAAAGGACATAACATCAAGTCTCGACTTCCCCACATGGCAGACAACTAGAACAGGGAGAAAAGGTTATTTTTACACAAAGATGGAGGAGGAAAAACCAGGAAAGCAAGTTCAGCTAAGCGCACTTTCACTCCTCCTCCTGTGAGTGGTTGTGAAGCACATTGCTCCCCCTAGGGAAGGAAATGGTCAAATACCGGCTAACAAGAGGTTGGATTGCATCTTCAATTTGCATCAAAAGGAAACGTGGAAAAACATCGATGATTTTCTGAGTTTGAATAATAACCCTTGCAAGAGTCTCAGGACTCCCCTAATGCCAAATCGTCTCCCATCATTAAAAAGCATAAAACTCAACAGAATAAACTCCCACGTTCATGCCCTGTTTGGGTATCTTTTTGAAATCTCGTGTTCACATGAGGGGTAAGCAAACTAGTTAGAGTCATAGAGGTTTGTAGCATGGAAACGAGCCCTTCGGCCCAACTTGTCCATGTTGACTTTTTTTAACCATTAACGTTGTCCCTGATTTGGATCTCCCTTAATCTGGCGCACATATAATTCCCTAAATTTGCACCTGCTTTATTGTGGAGTTCCACTGGAGGTAGACAAAGCGTTGACGATCGATGGAAGACTTGAATAAGGCACTCACTGAGTGTTAAAATGGGCGGTGCAGGCTTGTAGGGCCAAAGGGTCTGTTTCCTGTGCTGTGCTGTTCTTTGATCTTTAAGTTAGTCCCACTTGTACCCACCTCTACTACTACTACTGCTTCTGGCAGCTTGTTCCAGACACACTCCACCCTCTGTGAAAAGTATGCCCCTCTGGTCCCTTTTTGTATCTCTCCCCTCTCACCTTAAACGTATGGTTTTAGACTCCCTACCTTTGGGAAAGGATGTCGACTATCTAGCTCATCCATGTCCCTCATTATTTTATTATTATATGATCACCCCTAAGCCTCTTACACTCCGGGGGGTTGGGGGGGGGGGGGGGGGGAGATAAAGGTCCTAGTTTATCCAGCCTCTCCTTGTAACTCAAACCATCAAGTCCCGGTAGCATCCTAGTAAATCTCTAAGTAAGGTGTGAATTCTTACAGGACTCCAAAGCAAGGCTGTGACTCTTTGATGTATGAAGGCAACCGTTACAGCGTTAAATCTCGTCCTCTAGAAGGAAGAACAGATGTAGATACAATATTTTGTCAATGAGCTATTGATAAATGTGGAAGAATTGCAGTCTAGATTTTGAATGACTTTTAAACTGTTTCTTGCTTTTCCGCATCAGGAGAATTAAACTGGCTGTAAATTTTCAGGGGGGTGTTGCTATTTTCAAACCACAAACAAGGCTGCTTGAAGGGAGATTTTCCCCTCTAGGAATAGTGACTTTGGGAAGTTGATTATTTTTATGTGCTCTTGTTGCCTGTTACCTCCACGTTTTTATATTTGTTTTTTTTTCAAACAGCAGGTGACTCTTGGCTCCAGAAAGTAACAAAAAGGGTGAAATCATTTGTTGTATTTCACGAATCAGCCACCTTTAACACGCTCATCATCATCTATGTCCTGCTGTGAGTGTTGCACGTCTCGGAAAACGCAACCATTTAATAGAAACAGAAAATGCTGGATAAATTCAGCAGGTCTGGCAGCATCTGTGGAGAGACCGTTTACATTTTTTTCTGCAGAATGGTCATTTAGACTGGCAACATTGGCTCTATTCTCTCTCCACAGGTGCTGCTGAGTTTATCCAGCATTTTTCCAGCATCTGCAACGCTTTGCTTTTATTTGAGAACCGTCTTTAATAGCCTCGGTGAACCTACAACTTTGCTGTCTTTGAGGAAAGAATACTTGTAGGGTAACGTTACAAAGATGAGCCGGCGGAGTGGCACAGTGGTTAGCTCTGCTGCCTCACACCACCAGCGACCCGGAATCAATTCCAGCCTGGGTGACTGTGTGCATGTTCTCTCCGTGTCTGCGTGGGTTTCCTCCCACACTCCAAAGATGTGCGGGTTTGGTGGATTAACCATGGGGTTATGGCTAATCCACCAAATCTATGGGGTTATGGGGACAGGGTGGGGGAGAGGGCCTGGGTAGGATGCTCTGTCAGAGACTTGGTTTTATAACTGGTAAGACTAAGCTGTATTCATAAAAATAAGGTAAATTTTACCAATATTATAGAACATACTGCACAAACATGTTCAGCGTTTTTGTTGTGGGATGACACAAAGTAGGATTAATGATTTGTGATGGGTTCACTACAAATTATTTCAGTATAGCTACAAGCTGTTCAGTACATCTGTAAGCTGTCAGGAAGGCATCTGTCCAGTTTTAACGTCTGTCCTCTTCATCTATTTGTTTTTCAATTGTAGAGTTCTGCTGTTGTTGATTTCTTCTGGTTACATTGGCTTGAGAATTGTGGCTCTAGAGGAGCAGTTGATGTCCATGGGGGCCTGGCCAGAACTCCACACGCACAACCAGTAAGTGGTCAGATAAAACTGAAGGAAACGCTCTGTGCCGTCTTGCCTGCAGCACGCAGTATTTGTGCATCCGAAACAGTCCAGACTCAATGCCACACAGCAGAGAACCTGCAGATTCAGTAAAAGCAACAACAATCCCCTTCACATCTAATCATTTGCAATCTCTTTGTAATAATGCAGTGAGTGGGCCAGTCCCATTTTGCTTAACAACAGATATCAAGCTCTTTAATTTTATTTATTTTTTATTTATTCATTCATATGACATGGGCATCACTGGCTGGCCAGCATTTATTGCACATCTCTAGTTGCCCGTGGAGAGGGCAGTTGAGTCAACCTCATTGCTGTGGTTCTGGAGTCGCATGTATGCCAGACTGGGTAAGGGTGGCAGATTTCCTTCCCTAAAGGAAATCAGTGAACCAGATGGGTCTTTCCGACAATGGTTTCACGGTCATCAGTGGATTCTTGATTCCAGATTTTTTTTTAAAGTCAAATTCAAATTCCACCAAATACCACCGTGGGATTTGAACCCGGGTCCTCAGAACATTAGCTGAGTTTCTGGATTAATAGTCTAGCAGTAATACCACTAGGCCATCACCTTCCCTTATTGTATGCATAGAAATGTACATCTTGCTGAAATGAGACATGTTGGTGAAGCTTTATTTTGTGTTCATCAGGACAAGAATGATCACAGCAGATTAGGCTTCAGGAGAAAAGGGTGCTGATTAATTGGCAGAGATGTTGACATGGAGAAAGCAACTATAGGCTCATCAAATTCCTTGGTGATTCAAAAGAGGCATAAGGCTTGAACATGTCCTTTTGTTTACAGGGAATGGGCCACTGTGTAGGAATTCGTCACTTCTCACAAGCGTAAATGATCCACGTTACAAGCTCGACTGATTATCTTAAATGGCTCATTAGTGTAGCTGTTGGCACATTCCAGATTGGTATATACCAATGAGGAAATGTCGTTATTTAATTTTAGCCCTGTGGAGAATTTGTTATTGGGACCTTCTTTCATTCGTCATTACCCTGTGGCAGCTTGCCAGACGGGAGTTCTGTTAGGAATTTTATTTAATCTACATCCAACCAGTTTATTTGATAGTAATCCCACAAGATTAGTAATCCCAGAAGATTCCACACACGTGACGCAGGGGCACCATTTCCAAAAGCTTGTGCGATTACTATCAAATAAACTGGTTGGACTTTAAGCTAGTGTTGTGAGACTTCTTACTGTGCTTGCCAGAAATGTCCATGTCCCATGAATTAATTTAGTGCCTGCGTACTTCAGACTTTGTCACCAACATGTGATGAATTTTTACTATTTACGTACAGAGTTTAAAAATAGGCCCTGTTGCATGACAACTACGCAAAGTAAATTCAGGAGGTTGATGACTGATCTGTGTGCCGCTGGTCTTGACGCAATGCAAAAGCAGGAGGTGGCATTTTGAGCTTTTATTTAAATTCACACCCACTGTGCAAATCATTTTCTTTCGTTTCCAAACCACTGGGCATTTCCTTTAAGTACCTCCATCAGGCTGAAATCAATCACAGTTTAGAAAACATAATTGATATCAGTTTGCAGGAATGACTTTTATTCCATTATGAAGTGATCTTGGCTGTCTAATCTGTGCAGTTGAAAGTAGAATGAAGTGAGGGGGGAGAAGAATGATTTGCTGCACTAACTGAAAACAAACATCAGTAGTAAAGATATCAAAAAACAGCACAGAAACAGGCCCTTTGGCCCTCCAAGCCCATGCCAATCATAATGCCCTAACTAAATTAAAAAGAACCTTCTGCCCTTACTTGGTATCCCTGTATTCCCTCCCTATTCATGTACCCATCCAGGTGCCTCCTTAAATGTTGCTAATGTGCCTGCTTCCACCATCTCCTCTGACAGTGCATTCCGCTCCCTGTGTGGAAAAACCTCTCCCGCCCACAGAATCTCTACAGTGCAGAAGGAGGCCATTCAGCCCATCGAGTCTGCACCGATCACAATCCCACTCCCTTAAACTTTCCCCCTCTCACCTTGAACCTGTGCTCCCTTGTAATTGACACTTCCACCCTTGGATAAAGCCTCTGACTATCCACCCTATCTGTCTATTACCTCTCATAATTTGTAGACCTTTATCAGGTCTCCCTACAGTCTCCATCTTTCCAATGAAAATAATGCTAGTTTATTTGCCCTCAGGAGCAGGCAACATCCTGGTAAACCTTCTTTGCACTCTCTCTCCAAAACTTCCATGCCCTTCAGGTAGTGTGGTGACCAAAACTGCACTCAATACTGCAAATGTGGCCTAACCAGACACTTGTTTACCTTTCCTCCTGCACTCCCACACAAGAGAGCCTCTATACTGTATGGAGACAGTCGTGAATCAGGAATATGTCACTCACAAAAAGCCAACTTTTTTGGGAGTTTCAGGTGGTTTGTTTCTTCAGTTAGCATTGGTGTATTAATCTTTTGAGGCAATGGATCCCATATACAGTTATTGTGCTTAGCAAAGGGTTTAGGGTGTTCTGTATCAGATGCCATATTTACTGGTCACAATCATGTATCTTTTTGTGTTTCATGTAGATACAGAAAAACATGAAACTGGGATGGTAACTGTGAACGGCACCTTCCATGTGTTAAAGGACTCCGGTGGGCTTTGATGACGCTGCGACGATGATATCCCCTCCCCCAATTCACAACAAGTGTTTTGTGACTATTGGGCATCATGGAACAATCTGTCTTTTTTTTAATGGTGATTGTCGAAGGAATCCTATTCTAAGCTTGCACACGTTTGTATTCCGTAGCAAACTGGATGTGTTGGAGGTGACCTCCTGGTTTTGTTTGTTTTTGAAAAAAAGTAGGGGAGGAAATTTTCTATTGTGGCAAATCCTACTCATCAATCCAAGCAAGATACATCAGGTTTGATGTGTCAGCCTGTTTGACAGGCTTTGCACTGGAATGCAGCATGTTTTGTTGCTGCTAAGTGTAAAACGATCTACTGAGAACTAGCAAGCACCGAAGGAAACCTTAAACCTTTCCAGAGGAAGTTCCGAATCATAACCTTGAGAGTTTGATACTGTGAAAAATGTTTAGACTTGGGTATGTAATACCGAGAGAACAGACCATGCCTTGCATTATTGATCCAGTGCACTACAAGGCAGAAGATGCAATCAAAGTGACTTTTCATATTTAAGATTACATTTTTATAGAAGTGACTGTTTTTGCTGGTAGCTGGGACCTGTGTGGGATAATGAGCTGGCTCAGTTTGGTTCTTGATTTGATGTGGTATTCTAACCCACCACCTTGTATTTAAAAACAAGTGTACAGCTGTCATGACTGGAAGCAAAAGACAAAGGTGGAAACAAGAAGCTTGCTTTCTCCAACACTCCCATGAGTTAATGTGGAGTACCGTGTCTCTGAGTCAGTTCCAGGTTCCTCCCACAGTCCAAAGATGTGCAGGTTAGATTGATTGGCCATGCTCAATTTCTCCTTTAATATTAGGGATATTAGCAGGGTAAATGTGTAGGGTTATGGGGATGGGGTGTGGGTGGAATTGTTGGCGGTGCAGGCTTGATGGGCCAAATGGTCTCTTTCTGCACTGCCAGGATTCCATGATCAATTAGAAATTTAGGGCTGGATTTTATACCCCTCCATAGACATTGGTGAAGACTGGTGTGGGAGAGGGGTGTGGGGGGGCTGGTGGAAGTGCACTGGGCAAAAGGCTGCCCAGTGCATCCATTGTGGTCCTTCATATCACTCACACCAACGCTTTACCTTCAGTGGTGGAGAGGTTTGGGCTAAGCAGATAATCTGGCAGCTTTTACTGGGTGAGCTAGTGTCAAGCGAAACAGAGGCAGGACACTGTTTCAGTGTGCCCATCACACACCCCCTCTCCCACCCACCCTACAATTTCTCTAAGGTCACAATCCCTGTGCCGCCACCCCTTCTTTACTAGGGTTGCCCTGGGCTGGTATCCGGTGCTTGGCTTCAGTCCCTTGTCTTTTGGGTTCTGGCTGTAGTACCAGCAGTGGCCAGCGCTCGTACTTGGCGCAGCTGGAGCTCCAGCCCTGTTGGCCAATTGATTTGACTGGCAGCGTTATGAGGTTGGGCCACCTCCCCTGATGGCTGTGGAATTCCTGGGACAATTAAGGCAATTAAACTCCCTTGCCAAGAGTAAAACGACTGCAGGGCAGTTTGCTTTTTCAGGGCCAAACTCCTAACCAGCTATGCAAGCAGGGAACATGACTTCCCGGAAAATCCAGCCCATAATTACAAAAGAGAACTTGAGCTAAAGCATTTGAATGATTTGTTTCTTTGGATTAGAGCCTCTAACATTTGTTTTTCTTTATGGCACAATACACCTTAATCTCTGCTAAATTTAATTTGTTATTTACATTGCATGCTTTTCATTTGGACATCAACATTCTGAAGTATGTAGTAATACTACATTCCTATCATGAGATTTCCAAAACTGCAGATGCAGATTTTCCCCTGACCAATATCCACAATGTCATTAACCAGCTCTGGAGGGACATTTGCTTTATTCTGGCTTTTCCTGGTCAGAGCTGCTGGTGATTCACAACCAGGAATCTTTAAAATGGTGACCGCTTTGCAGGACACTCCATTTGTTCCATAATCCTGACCTCCTCCACCTTGCTGCTTGGCATTTTAATTCACCACATTTTATTCTGGTTTTTGTCCCCTTGCCTGCTGCAGTGTCCCAGCGAAGCTCATTGCAAACTCAGGAACAGCACCTCATCTTCTGGGCTCAATTTTGATTCCAGCCTTTTGCCATTTGCGGATCTGAATCTTGTTTTTCATTTTTGGACACAGCTGTTCGTCATTCTTTTTTAAGTTTGTTCATTAGTGTCACAAACAAGCTTGCAGTGACACTACAATGAAGTTACTGCGATAATCCCCTAACCCGCATATCTTTGGACTGTGGGAGGAAACCCACGCAGACACAGGGGGAATTTGCAAACTCCGCACAGACAGTCACCCAAGGCTGGAATTGAACCTGGGCCCCTGGCACTGAGAGGCAGCAGTGCTAATTACCATGCCACCATTACACAGTTCGTGTCTTTCTATGATAAATGATGCAAGAGCCAGTTTGTTGCAAAATGACATTAACTTTATTGGGAACACGCATAAAACTTTTTTATGAATCACAAGTCGGCTTACATTCACATTGCAATGGAGTTATTGTGAAAATCCCCTAGTCACCACACTCCGGCGGCGGCTGTCTGGGGACACTGAGGGAGAATTTAGCACATCTAATGCATCTAAATGGCATGTTTTTTGGACTGTGGGAGGAAATCAGGGCACCTGGGGGAAACCCACGCAGACACAGGGAGAATGTGCAATGACAGTGACCCAAGCTGAGAATCGAACATGGATCCATGGCACTGTGAGACAACAATGCCACTGTGCCACTCATTCTGCCATTGGCGCTCACTCTGGGCAAATGCTTTATGTTACTATTATCACTCTTTTGTCTTTTTCCATCGCATCTTTGCAACTTAATCTTGCTCGATCACAGACATATCCTTTTGTTCTTCCTACCCTTCCCAACCTTCAGTATGACCCTAAAGGAGCTCCATCAGCCGGGATTTTCTGCTCCCATTCACATTGTGGGGGGTGGGTGGGTTCTGTGATGGGAGCAGAAAATATCTGGAGAACGCCACGGGGGAAGTGAAAGTCTGTCGCCCAACCCAGGCAGAAAATTGCCATGTCATTCACAACAAAGATTGAAAAGATGCGAATAAATGGAAATTCGCTGCAGGTTCATCGTTGCCTGAAAGATAAAGATCAATTTACATTTAAATAGTGACTCATTTTCTATTTAAGTACTTTAGCAAAACGCAGCCCAGTTTACTGTGTAATTCAATATTTTATTATTTATTTTTATTTATCAAATAAAGTAAATGATTGAAAATTTTAAGATGTCAATCTGTTTTTGATTTATGGACTTAATACAATATGAAGAATGCAGTCGACCTTTCACTAAAGATACCTGATCTTTGCCATGTATGGCAGTTGTTTTGTATACTGAAATGTTTGCAATTGTGCAATCATTTCATCATTTTGTACTTTTTATGAATGTCTGTAATTTGTGAATTATGATTACTGAAGGATTTTATTTGTATCGCCATCACAATTCAACATTTGTCATCACAATGATTTTTCAGTGAACCAGTTATCTATCTATGTCTACCTATCTTTGATTAAAGATTCTCTGCATTCAAAGTTCTCACTCTAACAAAACAAAACAACTTGCGTGGTGTGTGGGGGCGTAGCACCGTGTCAAAGGATACTGTAGATTGTTTGCATTCCAATCCAAGTCATTTAAACCTCTCAACAATGTGATCGACACACACCCTTACTCCCAAGTGTCATTTAATCCTCCACCCACAGACCCAGAAGAGGCAGGAGAAATATGTCGACGGACGGCTTTTAGAAGTGCCTCAGCGTTATTTTCAGCAACAGGAAGAAAGGGTTACAATGAGCTGACATGTGGAAAATGTGTGACTATTTATGTACGTTCACCGCACGCTTCCTAAAAGCAGAGTGGATGCTACACCACCTCCCCCCCCTACTCAGTTTGCAAAAGGGCCTCACTGTGGCCTCGTTCCTTGCATTTATGCAGCTAGCAAATCCCTGCAGGCTGGTTATTGATGCTGTTTGTTTACATGCCAGAGGGAAAAGTGTGAAGAACCCAGGAGAAAGTGGGTTTCATATTCAGGAGAAACTGGCACCATTCCCATTATAAGCTTCTGGCCCTTAATCAGGACTATTGTTTTTGGGTGGAGCATAAGATATATTTCTGATCTAGGTTAGGTTGCATTTAGGCTATTGCGAGCAGTTCCGGTCACCACACTACCAGAAAGATGTGGGAGCTTTGGAGAGAGTGCAAAGAAGGTTCACCAGTATGTTGCTGGTTTCGAGTGCACTGACTATGAGGAGAGGTTGAATAAACTACACTGGAAAGACTTAGGCTGAGGGGAGATCTGATAGAAGGCTACAAAATTATGAGCAGCATAGACAGAATGGATAGTCAGAAGCTCTTTCCAAGGGTGGAAGTGTCAATTACAAGGGGGCACAGGTTCAAGGTGAGAGGGGGGAAATTTAAGGGAAATGTGCGGGGGGAGTTTTACACGCAGAGAGTGCTGGGTGCCTGGAATGTACTGCTGAAGGAGGTGGTGGAAGCAGACACATTAGCAACATTTAAGGGGCATCTGGATGGGAATATGCATACGAAGGGAATAGAGGGACATGGACTGAAAATGGAGTTTTGTTTTGTTTAGTTAGGGCATCATGATCGGCACAAGCTTGGAGGACTGGGTGTTGTACTGTACTTTTCTTTGTTCTTTGGAACATTGCTTTATTGTTTGGGAGAGACTTTTGGACAATCTTCTCCCTCTGAACCATTTCCACCAGCTATTTGTGATTCTCATTGTCCTGAATAACTCAGAAAAGCACAGACATTGAGCACTATCATCAAATGCTGCTTTGATTTAACCCAGTTTCAAACATGAAATGTTTCACAAACTCTTGTATTCTGAGTATTCCAATATCTCTCCTGTGTGTACTGTGAACATTTGAAAATCAAAGTGAAACTTGCCCCTGTTTGTTTTTAATGCTGATTTCTCAGTAAACAATCTGTATTTTGGTGCAATTGAAAAATAAGATGATTTTTGGGTTTAAGATGATACTCTTATTTAGATTTATAGGGAATGTGTGGCAATGATTGTATCAAACCTGCTCTTATTTACATTCCATTTCTGTGAAATTACTTTTGTAAACTAAAATATGAGTAAAACAATAAATTGTTACCTGATATTTTCCTTCCCTGTGTCTTTAAAATGTGTTTCTCTACAACAACATCCATGTGCAAAGTTATACAGAATTTCGGATCATGCTGGAATGGTAGCCTGTGTAACAATTGTGGACATTTTAGTCTCGAGATTTGAGGGGGACTGCGTCGTCAGCCGGCAGCCTAGAAATGTTGGGAAGGCAGAGAGCAGGGTTGCAGGGTTGTGTGTGGGGAGACTGCATCATGGAGATGGGGAGTGGAGTGATGGGGAGGATAAGGAGGGGGGCTTGGGGAAATGATTTTCAGGGTGGATTGGTTCGAACCCAAGGGACGGCCTAGGCAGACTAAAAATTGATATCAGTACATGGCTTTTGAAGAGGCAATCAATAAAGTGACAGATTGATAGACAACTTGGCATATTAAAAGAAGTTGGGGAACAGATAACTGAGGCAGCATTATATGTGGGGGAAAACACTAATGGGGGAATCCAAACTAGGGGCCATGAGATAATCACAAAGGAATCCAGTAGGTAATTCAAAATAAGCTTCTTTACCCAATAGTTAGAATTTAGAACTTGTCACCACATTGAGTAATTGAGATGGCACGATGGCACAGTGGTTCGCACTGCTATCTCACAGCACCAGGTACCTGGATTCGAATTCCGGCTAGGGTCATTATCCGTGTGGAGTTTGCGCACTCTCCCATTGGTCTGCATGGGTTTCCTTCAGGTGCTTCGGTTTCCTCTTAAACTCAGAAGATGTGCAGGTTAGGCTGATTGGCCATACTAAATTGACCCTAGTTTCAGGGGAATTAGCAGAGTAAGTACATGGGGTTACGGAGATAGGGTGGGATTGTTGTCAGTGCAGGCTCAATGAGCCAAACAGCTCCTTCTATACTATAGGAATTCTATGATTCTATGGATTCTATAGGTGGATAATCTAAAGGCGTTTAAGTTGAATGCACTTATGCCAGATAAACATATGAGAGTGAAAGAAATAGAAGATTATCCTAATATGAAAGGGGGGGGTGGTGGTGTGTGGGAGGAGGCATGTGTGGAGCATAACCATCAGAACAGACCAGTTGGGCCGAGGGGTATGTTTCTGTTTTGCACCCTCTATGTAATAAATGAAAGGGAAGATGGTGGAAATAGATGGTATTTTCAATGAATAATGTGAGAATGTGATTGGAACATGAGTGCACAACAATACAAGGAGAAAGTGATTTGAACAGTCCATGCTTTTCGTTGCCAGGACTTGGGCATGTTTGGCCAAGATCTAGCAACTGATTTCAGTTTCAACTGGTTACAAATCAGAATAGAGATATTTTATCCTTTTGAATATTATCTCCCCCAGGTGTTTGTAGTGAACATTGTTTTACCCTTGATTATTTAATATTAATTATCCAATTTTTAAAGTTTATTTATTTGTGTCAAAAGTAGGCTTATATTAACACTGCCACGAAGTTACTGTGAAAATCCCCTAGTTACCACACTCCCTGGTCCGGGTACACTGAGGGAGAATTTGGCATAGCCAATCCCTCTAACCAGCACATATTACAGATGTGGAAGGTAACCGGCTGATACCGGAGGAAATCCATGTAGATACTGGGAGAGCTTGCAGACTCTGCATAGGCAGTGACCCAAGCCAGGAATCAAACCCACGTCCTGGCACTGTGAGGCAGCAGTGCTAACCACTATACCATGTATTTAACTTATTAATGAATCTCCTGCTGACTTAATAATGTGGAATGGAATCACACAGTTCTTATCCAGTAAGAAGATACTAATGCAGACACTGAATTTGAAAAAGTGCGTATGCAAAGTTTAATTTGCAAAGTGCAGATCACAATCCCCTAAACTCAGCGCAAGGCTGCAACAAGCTCTCATGTGAGAGGTAAAATGAGGAATAATTACCTGCCACAGTTGTATTTGTACATTCAATAATCCAATTGTAACATCGCCAAGTATCCTTTAAACATATTAGTTCCATTCTACAAGTTCTATCTGCTTACTGTCATGTTGAACTTTCTTATGGTCTCAGAATAGTCCGTTGTACTGAGCTGAACTCCTAGGTGGAAGACCCTGGCATGGACTCTAGCCCTTCCTCCTCCTTCAGGGTGTCCATAGGCCCCAGGACAGTGCGTGGGATACCATGGTAGCTGGACTGAGCTTCAGAAGCTCCATGTCACCTGGTTCTGCCATTCCTGGAGGACCAGATGAGTCTGCCCCTTGGTGTGTGAGCCTGCAGTCCTGGCCTTCTGAGTTTGGGCCAAGTTCCAGAACCCCTCCGCTACAGCATTCTGTGAGTGAGACAGGCTCTCAATGTCCAGACCCTGAGGGCATGCCCAGCAAGGTAATCTCAGGCAGCAGGGTGTGGAAGTCAGCAGGTTTCCCCAACCGCAGTTGCGGATCCTGGGAAAGCACCTGGATTTAGTGGGAGAGTGAGGAAGAGTAAGAAATGACAGGCACTAGTTGGCACGGGTGAAAGTAAGCATTGTATGTGGTAACAAATACAAAAACCAGTCCATTTACTCACAGAACCTTCATCCTATCATTTAATGCCACTAGGCTAGGTAAACCCTTGCACACACCCAGTGCTTCATTCCTATGGAGTGTGAGAATGGCTATGCTATGTCTCTCCCACACTGAGGACAGAGTAATAAAGCCCTGTTGCATTGCAGTTTTGCATCTCTTCATCTGAGCAGCAAGGAACTTTTGAGGTGCTGATCAGCTGCCCACCTCTCGGATGTAAGGTAGAAGTGGAAACCCGGTCAAATACTTAGAGGGGGCCTGAGACGATCATTCCAGTTTTAATGGACCCCATGATGTCCATTGGCATCACATTCAGCAGGAGTCAGACATATCACTGTGACACCTTTATGCAACTTCATTTTACTGGCACTCATAAATATGTTTATCGGAAGAGGGCATTTTATTATCAACAACATTTTAGAGGTTTAGAAAGAAAGGTTGTTAATTGAATGATCCTTTCTCACAATGTTAATGAAAGCTTGAAATGACTAAGTGAGCCATTCATTCAACGTTGTCTCCTCCTGGAAGTGAAAAGAACAACTGACTTTATTACAATGTCAGCAGCTGGATTTCTTTGTTCACTATCAGGGCAGCATGCCATCATTTTCCTTTCCGAGCAGAAGTGTGAATTTTTATCATTCAGTTGACTGTCTCCTTTATGAAGTCCGCGCTTGAAAACATTTGCTGATGAGGCTATGTGAATCTGACAGAGAGAAAAGAGAGAAAATGCTGGGAAATCTCAGCAGGCCTGAGAGCTTCTGTGGAGAGAGGGTAGAGACAACATTCTGAGTCTGGATGAGCCTTTGTCAGAGCTGAAGACAATCGGGCAAGGATTATACTGTGAGGGTGAAGGGAGGGTTGTAATTGGAAGGAATGGCATGGACAAAAAGACAAAAGGAATGGAAATGATGGTGATAAAGGCTGAGAATGGTGTGAATAGCGTCCATTAAGCGATTGGGAATGTGTAAATGGCAGAACAAAGGTGCAGAGCGTAGGGATGTGGCAGGTGGTCCTAGTGGAGTGACGGGGGTGTGGACGGTAGTAGAGCAAGATGGAAAGTGATATTATAGAAGTGAAAAAAATAAAAATAAGAATACAAAATAATAAAAATGAAAGAATAAGATGAAAAGAAGAAATAAAATAAATGGAAATGGGGTGAAGGTGGGGGAGAGAGTTCATGCTATGAAGTTGTTGAACTCAATGTTCAGTCCGGAAGGCTGTAAAGTGCTCAGTCGGAAGGTGAGGTGATGTTCCTCCAGTTAATGTTGGGTTTCACTGACTCTTCCCTCTCTCCCCAGACACTGCCAGACCCGCTGAGATTTTCCAGCATTTTCTGTTTTTGTTTCAGATTCCAGCACCTGCAGTATTTTGCCTTTATGTAAATCTGATGGTGGAGAGAATGCCACAAGTGTCTTTCGGTAAATATGTGACAAAGAATTCTGAGCTCCAAGCAAAATGTGGTCTTTTTTTAAAGACCTTGTACTTTGGCCATGTGTGGTTTTGCAGCTATAGGTTGCTAAGCCCAGTACAAGTCAGATGAGACATACTGACCTCCAGAAGCATGCACACAAACCCAGCAGAGAGTGCGGATGGGTGAGCTACCAAGCCTGAGAAATGGATCCTGAGATCAAGGTAAGGTGCGTTTTTCAATTTTCAATTTCAATTTTCTTGGTAATACAGTTCTCCCATTTTACTGTTGTTTTCCGATCCAAAATGTGATTACCTTACTGCAAAAGAATTTTAGCTTATTACTTAAAATGCATACATTTTAAACATGATGTAGAATTACTTCAATTTGATCTTTAGAAATGCCTTTGAATTGAGTCTACTTGGCATAGTGAGAATGGGCTATGTCAGGGTTCTGTTGGTTCAGTTTATTCACTGACTCCAAATTCCAGAGCAGCATAACCTTTGACCTGTTACAAAGATTGGAATATCATTTTAATTGTTTTAAAGGAAGTATGAAAACATAATTAAAGGATGAACTTAAGATGCATCATGTATAACTTAGCCCAGTATGTATAACTGCTTAGCCCAGTTTACTAGGTGGTGAGTGCGTGGTTCTGAATAATACTAACTGCTCAGGGTTTGATCCCTCCTTTGCCCGAGGTAGATTAGGGCCTGCTTTTTCACCCAGCCCTGAAATAAAATCATGGCATAAATCAGGGTTTGGCAACACTCAAATGATTGAGGATGTTACCTGGAGCAGAAGCTGTACAACTTGATATTGTTAGGGAAGTCCTTGAGCATGGGGAAGTGATGGCCGAGTGGTATTATCACTAGGTTATTAATCCAGAAACTCAGCTAATGTTCTGAGGACCTGGGTTCGAACCCTGCAACAACAGATGGTGGAATTTGAATCAATAAAATATTAAGAATCCACTGATGACAAGGAAATGATTGGCAATTGTCGGAAAAACCCATCTGGTTCACTAATGTCCTTTAGGGCAGGAAATCTGCTGTCCTTACCCAGTCTGGCCTACATGTAACTCCAGAGCCACAGCAATGTGGTTGACTCTCAACTGCCCTCTGAACAAGGGCAACTAGAGATGGTCAATAAATGCTGGCCAACCAGCGACACCCATGTCCCACGAATGAATAAAAAGAAATTGATTTACAAAGCTCTTTAATCAAGTTTAGGGTGTTCTCTCCTGGAATCTTACAGAGCAGAAGGAAATCATTCAGCCTACCAGGTCTGCACCGATCACAATCCCACACAAACCCTGTCCCTTTAACATCATGCATTTACCCAAGGTAGTTGCCCTGACACTTAGGGTCAATTCAGCATGGCCAATCCACTTAACCCGCACATCTTTGGATTGTGGAAGGAAACTGGAACCCATGCAGACACAGTGAGAATGTGCAGACTCCACAAAGACAATGACCCAAGCCAGGAATCGAACCTGGGTCCCTGGTGCTATGAGGCAGCAGTGCAAACCCACTGTGCTAACGTGCCACTCTCTAAAGGCATATTCACTGACCAAATGAATGTAATCAAATACAGTGTTGAATTTTGAGACATTCTGCTTTCATTAAGGTATTCTTGCAGCTTGACAAAGTTCAAATCAAGAGATTCACAATGGAGTTTCCACATTAGGCTACATTCCCAAGCAGAGTAAATGCTAGATGGTGGAACTTATCAGCCTCAAAGGAAAATTGCATCTTCACTAGTGTTGCAAACACAAGTTACCCCCACATCTGGCTGTTTTTGAGACAGAGCCAACCTTATCTCTCTGTTATCTCTTATCTATCTGTTCCTGGATTATTCCTTTCTGTCTGGATTAAAATCTTCACTAAAAAGTGGAACACAGAGTAAGGTCATCTGCCTTATGGTAAGAATCTGCCCAGTGAAACATCAACAATAGCAATCAGATGTCTGAAATAGCAGTACATTTCTCATGTTGAAGTTCCCCCAGTAAAATTTCAGCAAATTTGAAATATTGTCCATAATCTTCTGTTTACATCACTTATTCCTGATTGAGTAGAGGCTAAGCCTCCTGAGCAACAGGTATTGACCAAACATTTGAATCATATGTCTATGCAGTACAGTCATAGTTTCTGCGTAAAGTGCCTCTTTTAAGTCTACATTTATATCCCTATTGTTCCTTTCAGCTTGCTAAATGTGATAATGGCACTTCATGGCCCCTCCCTCCTGCCAGTCAAGGGGGGGATGGAACAGTGCTCCGTCTGCCTCATAAGATGGCAACAAGTCTGTAAAGGGTGGCACGGTGGCATAGTGGTTAGCACTGCAACCTCACAGCACCAGAGACTTGGGTTCAATTGCTGACGTAGGTCACTGTCTGTGCAGAGTCTGCATGTGTTTTTGTGGGTTTTCTCCAGGTGCTCCAGTTTCCTCCCATAGTCTGAACGATGTACTGATTGGGTGCATTGGCCATGCTAAATTTGCCCTCAGTGTATCCGAACAGCTGTCGGAGTGTGATGACTAGGGGATTTTCACAGTAACTTCATTGTGGTGTTAATGTAAGCCTACTTGTGACTAATAAATAAACAATGATGTGTGTTCCCAATAAAGCTCCTGCCTCATTTATCACACAAAGATACCAACTGTGATATGGTGGCACAGTGGTTAGCAACGCTGCCTCACAGCGCCAGGGAGCTGGGTTCAATTCCAGCCTAGGGTGACTTGGAGTTTGCAATTCTCTTTGTGTCTGTGTGAGTTTCCTCCGAGTACCCTGGTTTCTCTCCACAGTCCAAAGATTAGGTTAGGTGGATTGGCCATGCTAAATTGCCCCTTAGTGTCAGGGGGATTAGCAGGGTAGATGCATGGGGTTATGGGGATAGGGCCTGGATGGGATTGTTGTCAGTGCAGGCTCACTGGGTGAACAGCCTCCTTCTGCACTGTAGGGATTCTATGTTTTCATACAACCCATTGAGTTTGCACCAACTCCGTAACTCCACGTATTTACCCCAACAAATCACTCTGTTCAAGAGCAGTTCGAGATGGAAAACAAATGATGCCAGTGAAGCTCACATCCCAAGAAGGAATTAAAAAGCTTTCATTCTCCGTTGCTATGTTTCTCTCTGCCAAAATTGTGACCAGGGATTTTGTATTTTGACTCATGATTACAAATTTCAGTTAAAATGGCCAATTAACACCCTTCATCTGCACTGTAACTATAATATTAGGTGTTAATAGTGATAAGAGTAATCAGATGTTTGAATTGGGTGCTGGACATAGGATTGTTTGTGTCAATGGATAGATGCATTATCCGATAATTACACCACCATATTGTGGTCTCTGTAGTTCAGACTATATCCAAAGGTGGGGAGGGGCGGGATATACTCATTTGCAGGGGGAGTATTCCACACTTTCTTTCCCTAAAGTTTATTTTATTAGCCACAAGTAGTACATTAACACTGCAATGAAGCTACTGTGAAAATCTCCTAGTCGCCACACTCTGGTGCCTGTTTGGGTACACTGAGGGAGAATCTAGCATGGCCAATGCACCTAACCAGCTCATCTTTCGGATTGTAGGAGGAAACTGGAGCACCCGGGGGGGGGAACCCTTCCAGACATGGGGAGAATGTGCAAACTCTGCACAGACAGGGATCCAAGCTAGGAATTGAACCCGGGTTCTGCGAGGCAGCAGTGCTAACCACTGTACTACAGTGCCGCTCTCTGTGTCCCAGCAAGTAATCAGGAAATGAATACTGGGTGCCTTCACCCCCGCCAGAACCAGTGTGCTGTGATGGTAAAAATACCAAATACAGGAACTGTTTATTACATATTCACCCACGCTCGGAATTTGTCACAGCAACATGATTCATTGTATTTACTAATAATGCCATCTGGGGGCACTGTGACACAATTATTCACGATCAAATTCCATTCAGTAGTTTGACCTTACAGGTGTAATTGCACCTGTACTGAGACAGAGCAACACGCATGCCAGCTTTGATATTTCACTGCACAAACACCTATGGCACTAATATCAACAAATAGCTTCCAAACAATGGCGAATGTTCTCAGAACACATTTAATTCCTGCAGCTGCATTTCTTAAGATGAGTTAATGGGCTGGCTACAGGAGACGTAAAGATAAGAATGCCACTAAATAATGGCATTCTATTATCTGTTAACTGCAGAGATGCAGAGGTGTAGAAGATTGCATCTGTCCCAGGGGATGGTGGACCACCTCTACCTGACCCTACAAGAGCTGGCATCACATCAACTGCCCGTGACCCTCAAACTCACAGCTGCTCTGAATTTCTGTGCAAGCGGTTCATTTCAGGGCAGCACAGGCGACTGTACCGAGTTCAACCTTAAAAATAAAACTCTCTGCTTCCGCTGCCTTTTGAGGAAGAGAGTTCCAGAAAGTCCCATTGGACAACAGAGATTTCTTCCCATCTCTGTCTTAAATGAGAAACCCCTTATTTTTAAAGGGGTTGGCCTACCTAGTAGTATTATCGTGAGACAATTAATCCAGAAACTCAGCTAATGTTCTGGGGACCTGGGTTCAAATCCCACCATGACCGATGGTGGAAGTTGAATTCAGTAAAAAACAAATCTGGAATTAAGAATCTACTGATGATCATGAAGCCATTGTCGATTATCAGAAAACCCCATCTGGCTCACTTTAGGGAAGGAAATCTGCCGTCTTTACCTGGTCTGGCCTACCCATGACTCCAGAGCCACAGCAATGTGGTTGACTCTCAACTGCCCTCTAAACTAGGACTACTCGGGATGGGCAATAAACCCTGACCAGCCAGCAATGTCCATGTCCCACGAACGAATAAAAAAAAGTAGCGACCCCTAGCTCTAGATTCTCTGACAAGAGGAATCTTCTTCTCCACATCTATCCTGTTAGTACACCTCAGGAAATATAAATGTCTCAATCAAGCTACTAAACTCTAGTGAGGATACAAACCTAACCTGTCCAACCTTTCCTCATAATGCAACCCACCCATTCCTGGTGTTAGTCTAGCAGTTAGTCTCTGAACTGCTTCTTACACATTTACATCTTTCCTTAAATAAAGAGACCAACACTGAACTCAATGGTCCAGATGTGATCTCATCAAGACCCTATGCAACTGAAGCCTAACCTCAATTTTGTGATCAATTCCCCTCACAATAAACAATAATATTATATCTGCTTTCCTGCAGCAAGCTGCATTAACCTCTGTACCTGTATGTTGGCTTTTTGTGAGTCTTTCTGTGTCTGCGTGGGTTTCCTCTGGATGCTCCAGTTTCCTCCCACAATCCAAAGATGTGCAGGTTAGGTGGATTTGCCATGCTAAGTTGCCCTTTGGTGTTCCAAAATACGTAAGTTAGGGGGATTGGTGGGGTAAATGCACAGGGTTATGGGGCTAGATAAGATGCTTTGTTGGAAAGTCATTGTAGATTCGATGGACCAATTGGCCTCCTTCTACACTGTAGAAATGTTATCGTTCTATGTACTTGGACATCAAGATCCCTCAGCACCTCAGAGGGACCGGTCCTAACACTTGCCAGGGGGAGTAATTGATGAGGCACAGATTTACTCAGATGTGGAGGGCTTGAAGTGCCAGGATCTGAGGAGTGCCAGGATGGAGACGTTCCACATGAGGATGCCATCGCGGTGGCAGGAAACAGAAAATAAGCACATGGAAAGCTGATTGCCACTAGGTCCCAAAAGGAGTAAGGTCTGAACAAAATGACAAGTGCACATATCTATCCATTAGTGACTTGGGAGTGATCAGGAAATCCTTCACGATCATTGACATCTCCAGCAAGCTCATCATCTAGCCTGGGACAATTAACCCTCAAGGATAACAAAAGGACAATGAAGGGATCAGTGTTGGAAAGGTCACCACACAAATGCCTGTACAATGTGAAAGGCAGCACAATCCGAGTCAACCGCGTGGTGTGTAGTCTTTGCTACCAACACATGACACTTTGAGCAGTCGTTGAAGCATGAACTTTGTCACAGGGAACATAATGCATCCATGGCATTTGCTTTCACACCCATAAGGAACGCAGCTCAGTGCTGATGCCTCAGCATTAGATGTCACCCTCCTCCAAAGACACAGAAATGCGCATTATTCAATTGTGTGTTGTGAGGTGTTTCTCTATCTACATGCACTTTCAAAGTTTGGCTTGCCGTATGTCCCTTAAATGACACAAGGGGTGAGATAACAAGACTTTGCAGAATATTAAATGAATTTAATGATAACTGATGAATGGGTGCTTAGGTTATCCTTGGAACACGATGGCGCATGGAACCATGTGCAAGTGGTATTTACGTCCCAGGATGTTAGGTTGTAAAGTCAAATTGAATTTACAAAGATATGTTTCATATCTGGTGAATGAGCACCTGTGCCACCAGTGTGCTTTCATAATTTATGAACTTCATACACTGTCACTATGCCTGTGCACAGCCCCAACATCCACAGCATACGTCCTGTTGCCTGAGATGACTTTGGCGGGTGTCCTCTGGAGACCCAGGACTTAGAAGAAGGCAACCTGCTGTGAGTGTCCTGTTGTGAGGCAGGCATAGTGGCACAGTGTTAGTGCCACTGCCTCACAACGCCAGGGACCCGGGTTTGATTCCCAACTTGGGTCACTGCCTCTGCAAAGAATGCACATTCTCCTTGGGTCTGCGTGGGTTTCCTCCAGGTGCTCCAGTTTCCTCCCACAGTCTGAAAGACATGTTAGTTAGGCGCATTGGCCATGCTAAATTCTCCCTCAGTATACCCTAACAGGCGCTGGAGTGTGGTGACTAGGGGGTTTTCACAGTAACGTCATTGCAGTGTTAATGTAAGCCTGCTTAAGACAGTAATAATCTTTAAGGTGCACTCTCCTTGACTTGAGTAGCTGGAGATCAGAGATCACAGACTGAAAGGATTCAGTATAAAGGACTTAGGGCTATAGTATATGGGATGGATAAAGAAAATAATTTAAGAATTACTTTTCAGTAAAACTGAGAGAAAGCTGCATTTTCTAAGAGCAATGCATGTACATAGTTAACTCCCTTCACACCCAATGTAACATTGTCAATAAAGATTACACACATTGAGAAGTTGCTCTCCTAAGGGTTCTTGCAATGACAACTAACACGAAAGTACGATGCCAGTCTGGATAAGTAAAACCACAAACTGATAAAGGAACATGAGGCCCCAAGCTTGATTATCTTTCTAGGTTGACCAAGCAGTTCAACAAACATAACTGTTATCTAACCCTAGATTTTCAAGAATAAAGTCAGAACAGCATTTCTTAGAAATTGAACAGGAAACCTAATTATAATAAAGGAATCTTCTCACCTAATATGGGATAATTATTGGGGGTGCTCTGCTATTGAGAAAATAACCGTCTTCCACGCCATTTCTTAATTTGACAATGCCAAAAAATCAATTATAAATATCTCAGAGCAATCCAGGCAACAGGTAAGTGATCTGTGGGGAACAGAAGAGTATGGAGTGGGAGTGATGGGGTTAGGGCAGGCAGTGGGGTGGTTCTCAGCAGGCATCCCCCTTTCTAATGCCCAGTTCCTCCATTGAGTGCCTTTGATTGAGGGACTTCTCCGTGCCCTCCCCCACCAGGGCTGGAAGTGGCAAGCTGGCTGCGTGGTTTTAGCTGCCACGCACACTGCGGGGTGATGGTTTGCCTGTTGCTAGGTTAATACCAACAACAGCAAGATGACGGCCTTAAAAGGTCAATAATTTGCCACTTAAGGACCTCAATAGACAGTGAGGTGGGAAGATCGACCATGGGCCTTTCGTATTATAATCCTGGCGGAGGTGAGAGGGCAGCAGGATTCTATTCCACCACCATCCCAGCCAATTACACGCTCTTCCTGCCTCCAGATTTGCCACCAGGGAGATCAGAAGGTTCTACCCTGAGTCTCTTGTCTACATCCCAGCGTCTTACACACACCATCTGGAATGGAAAAACATTGTTTTTGAGATAAATTCGATACAATCCAATGAAAACATTTTCACCATTTTTTTTGAGGAGATTCTTCTGATCTTCTGCTGAAGCTATGGGCAAGACATCGAGCAACCTCACCAGTTGTTCTACACTTCTTGTTATCAGATTTAGGCTTAGAATTGCACTGCAATTGAGATGATAGTATAACTTGTTAAATACATCTGCTCCACTCATTATTGCTTCAGTAGTTTTTTTTTCGGAGACATTACTTTGGAAATTAGATGCCTCCAGCCATGCTGTTGTGGGTTCTATTGCAAAAGAGAGTAGCACCTTATGGGATTCATATTGGAGTGTCTTATTAGGTGAAGAGTTACCTGTTCAAACTGCTGTCTTACAATTAAGACTTACCAGGGGAATTTGATCCTTTGGGTAAGGGTATAATTTGAAGATCTTTATTACTTAGACATAAAAAGGGTTTTAGATGGATTCAACAGCTGGGTATAAAATACTTAATTAGGATCTTGGATGCTGAACCAACTTAGTTGACTAATGTTTCTCTATTATCCCATTAGGCACAACAACAGGCAGTATGATTACAGGAGCTTAAAATAGTTCATAGGCAGCACACATTTATTATTTTAAAACCGAGACTGCAATGTTGTGAAAAAATCCGAGTACAAACAAAGTATATTCACCATTGAGAAGCTTTAAAAAAGAATGTGGGCATTGCTATCAAAGTTAAAAATTATCCCCCATCTTTAGTTCCCACAAAAGCAAGTGATTGTTGTTGCTGCCCTCGTGGTGGACCCTCTTCTTAAACTGCTGCCACCCATGTGGTCAATGTACTTCTGCCATCGGGTTACATAGAGATTTCTAGGATTTTGATCCCGCGTTGGTGAAGGAAGGAACAGCAGACTTATTGTATCTTTTTAACAGAGTTCCAATTTAAATAGATTTTGTTTTCCCCAAAAATATACTCTGGTTGTAAAATCAATAAAAGTACATTCCAAAACATTTTAAATTGCATATTACAGAATAAAATTCAACTTTTCTTCATTTCAAAAGTTGCACTTTTGAAATCTTTCAATTCAGTATGATATTTAATATATACATTCAGTGTCGAACAAAGAGCCAAGGTGCTCCGCAGTTACCAACCCATGGTGTACTACGGTGTGTATGTCTGAGAAGAATAGATCATAAAATCTGTAAAAATACATTTCAAAACATTTTGGAATGTACAGTAAAATTCAACTTTTCTCCATTAGGCATGTTGCACCACAAGGTACCTCAATATAAATGTAATGCATTTGATACTTACTGTATAAGTTCAGCATCAAGTATATAGGTTGAGGGGTGCTATATGTTTACCAACCCCTTGGTGTACTATGGCAGGCAACTCTCACATACCCCTAACAGCTACACCTGCAATGTTTGAGGCCCTTTCCCAAAGACACTGGCTCTCTTTTCCTCTCTCACTTTTCAGTGCTGTTCTTTGCTTTGTAATATCACTTAGTAATTCTGCTTGTTGTAAGATCAGACCAAATCAGGGAGAATTAGTGGGAAATTAACATGATGACATAGGCAGACACCGACTTTGTTAAATTAAAAGTGTCAAAAATGTTGCCAAATTTCTAACTGAGGACTGGAGGCAAGTTGCAGATTCCATAACAGGAGTGTTCAGGCACTCTGTCCTCATTAACCACTTAAATACATACCAGTGAGCCTCAGGTGTCATATGTAAAGCATATTCTCCTTTTTATACCCACATCTTAGGATGGAGTATGAAGGAAGAAATAATGGGAGCTTGTCAGGAAGGCACACTGTAAGTCAACCAAGACAGGAGCTAGTTTCTGGATTTTGCGGACTAATAAAATGCCATTATGCCAGAGGGTAACTTGCAATTGGCTAAGGTTAATGACTCATATTATTGTTGATTTATGTACACTGAAGATGATTGATGGCGGGAGTAATTACTAAAAAAACCTATAATTGACCTGTTTTGAATTGTATATGTCAGATTTCATCGGAGAGGTCTAGCTACTCTATCTCAGAGCTGTCCTGACCCTTTAGGTGGTTTCCTAGCAGCTGCTGGCCTAAATAAAGTTACATCTTTAAACGGAGATACTGGCCTTGTAAGTCTCGTATTGTCTAAAGTTAAGGTAGTACCAGCCACCTCGACAATCCCACCAACACATACCAATAATCATGGGGGGGTTTTAATCTACATATGGAAAAATCAGATAGGCAAATGTAGCCGAGACGGAAGGTTCATAGAAAATTTTTAGCATAGTTTCTTAGCAAAGCACATTATGGAGCCAACTAGAGAGCAGGCTACACTAGATCTGGTATTGTGCATCGGATAGGATTAATTAATGACCTCATAATGAAGGCACCCCGAGGTAACAGTGACCATAACGTGATTGAATTCTACATTCAGTTTGAGGGACAGAAGAGTGCACCCAAGACTTGTATGTTAAACTTAAATACAGGTAACTATGTGGGCATAAAAGGGGAACAAGCTAAAGTGAACTAGCAAATTAGGTTAAGGGATGAGTCAATAAAGATGCAATGGCAGACATTTAAAACAATAGTCATCAACTTCAGGAAGCATAGTGGAGAACATGCCCCTGTCTACCTCAATGGGGATGAAGTAGAAATGATCGAGAACTTCAAGGTTCAATCACCACAACCTTTAGAAATGGTTGAGAACTTCAAGTTTCAACCACCAACAACCTGTCCTGGTTCATCCATACCGACACTACTGTTAGAAAGCCCACCAAATCCTCTACTTTCTCAGAAGACTAAGGAAATTTGGCATGTCGCTATGACTCTCACCAACTTTTACAGATGCACCATAGAAATATCACAGCTTGGTATGCTCTGCCCAAGACTGCGAGAAACTACAAACGGTTGTGAATGAAGCCCAATGCTTCATTCAAACCAATTGTCCACCCATTGACACTGTCTACATTTCCCGTTGCCTCGGGAAAGCAGCCAGCATAATTAAGGATCCCATGCACTGTGGACCTACTCTCTTCCACTTCTTCCGTCAAGAAAACAATACAAAAGTCTGTGGACACGTACCAACCGACTCAAGAACACCTTCTTCCCTGCTGCCATCAGACTTTTGAATGGACCTACCTCACATTAAGTTTATCTTTCTCTACACCCTTGCTACACTACATTCTGCACTCTCTCCTTTCTTTCTCTATGTACTGTATGTTTTGTCTGTATGGCGCACAAGAACTAATGCTAGTGCGTGCCAATACATGTGACAATAATAACTCAAAGCAAATCCCATCAGTATTTCAGAATACACAGAATAGGTACATTCCAACAAGAAAGGAAAAAAATCCATCCATGCTTAACGAAAACATTTAAAGATAGTATCACACTTAAAAAAATATACAATTGTGCAATGATGGGTGACAGTTGGAAGATTGGAAGAATATAAAAACTGGTAAAGTATGGCAAAAGGATTATTTAAGGAGGGAAAAATTAGAGTGCAAGGTAAAGCTGGCCAGAGATATAAAGAATTCTCTAGATATTATAAAGGGGAAAGAGTTAACAAAGTGAACATTGGTCATATAGAAACCAGGGCCGGAAATCTCCAGCTGTTCATACCTGCTGCCAGCGGGGATGGAGAATTTGGTGCTTAGCCAAATCTCCATTCACTGCAGCGGGACCAGAGAATCCCGCTGGTGTGGATGGCTGGGGAACACTGTCCTAAGTCTGGAGAATTAGTAATGGAAAATAAGGAGATGACAGATGAACTGAACAGGTATTTTGCATCAGTCTTCACTGCAGAGGATACAAGTAACATTCCAGAAATAGCTGCAAATCAAGAATAGGGAGGGAGAGAGTAAATCAAAAAAAAGTTACAATAAACAGGGAAGGATTTAAGGAAGGATGTAAATACATTGGAAACAGTTCAGAGAAGGTTTACTAGACTAATATCTGGAATGGGAGGGTTAACTTATGAGGAAAGATTGGACAGACTAACCTTGTGTCCACTGATGTTTAGAAGAGTAAGAGGCAACTTGATTGCAACATGTGAGATGCTGAGGGGTATTGACAGAGTGGATGTGGAGAGGATGTTTCCCCATGTGTGCGAGTCTAGATACAAGGGTCACTGTTTAAAAATAAGGAGTCATTCATTTACTGATGTGGAGGTGCCGGCATTGGATGTGGTAAGCACAGTAAGAAGTCTCACAACACCAGGTTAAAGTCCAACAAGTTTATTTGGTAGCACGAGCCACAAGCTTTCAGAGCACTGCCCCTTCATCGGATGAGTGGGAGTTGTGTTCACAAACAGGGCATAATCTTGTTCATTTAAGACAGAGATGAGGAGAAATTATTTCTCTCAGAAGGTGGTGAGTCTTTAAGAACTCTCTTCCTCAAAAGAAAATCAGCGGTGATAGAATGGTTTTTCCTCATACAAATTCTGCGGAATTTCATTTTGCAGCTATTAAGTCTATGAGGTCATTGTGCAATAGATTCTGTAGGTAATTGGACAATAACAGCTGTTAAATCCACAAGAGATACGTGTTGCATTTTTAATGTTTGTGGAATGTTCCAGAAGATCACTTATATTTGAATGCCCCAACTAGACAAGCAGGCTAACTTCGAACCATAGAATCTCTACAGTGCAGAAGGAGGCCATTTGGCCCATTGAATCTGCACCGACCACAATCCCACCCAGGCCCTATTCCTGCAACCCCACACATTTACCCTGTTAATCCCCCGACACTAGAGTCAATTTAGCACAGCCAATCAACCTAACCTGCGCATCTTTGGAGGGTGGGAGGAAACCGGAGCACCCGGAGGAAACCCTCGCAGACACGGGGAAAATGTGCAAACGCCACACGGACAGTGATCCCGGAATTGAACCTGGGCCCCTGGCGCTGTGAGACAGCAGTGCTAACCATTGTGCTACCTTGTGCCCAAAATTGAGCAGATTCCTGTACATTAGCAGACAAAGAGAGAAGTCACCTGGCCCCCTTGACTCAATCTTGTCACAACTCAGATTGTCCATTCTCCATGTTTAAAGGAAATGTGCATTTTTCCATATATCCGTGGATAAGCCTGCTTGGGTGCGACAATTGCTTTTAAGTGGAAGTATTCTGGAAATTGTTCCATGTCAAGGTAACCTTCTGCCTTCCTGTTGTCTTGGACCATTCAGGCGGTCACATAACTGATGAATAGTTGAGGGCAGAGCAAATGCCATGACGAGCTCAATAAAAGGTGGAATTCCAGCCTTTAATTATTTAGGAACAATTCAACATTGACAATCATATTTATGCATTATTAATTTGGAAAGGCAAGACATACAACATGTCCAAAATTGCTTGGCACAATGCTTGACATCGTAAACAGTTTGAACTTCATTGCCGTCTGATATGAAACTTTCTGGAAAATTTTGGTACACTTACAAAACCAATCTTTACTTATTTAAGTAACAAAACAAATCAGCATTCTGTTGAAACATCCGTCACATGTTCCATGTTTACTCGTTTCTGCATATTGCAATTGCATCATTTGGTGTTCCATTCTATTCTGGGTTCGGTGCACTTTGCAGCAAGGCATTCTTTGCAGTTGCAAATCTTGTGCAAAACTTAAATGGACTGCAAATGACATTGTCAGGTTTAGAATGCTGGGGTCCTGAAACACATTAAAATCGAGTGGTTGGAGAATGAATCAGCAACCCTCAACAGGGGAAAGAAAACTTGCTTTAGCAAATAGATCCTGAAAGAGTTGTAACTGAAGCGTAAGAAAATTATGAAGAAAGATGCCAATCTTCCTGCTTTAGGTACAAACATGTGGAGAATTTTCCATCGCAGCAATATATCTTCTCTGAAATCAAAAGGGACAAATTATATGCTGGAGGAATCTGTAACAGGAGTAAAATGGTATAGATGAATAAGGGTGTATGAGAATCATAGAATCCCTACAGTGTGAAAGCGTCTGCATCAACCATAGTTCCACCTGGGCCCTATCCCCACAACCCCATTTACCCTGCTAGTCCCCCAACACTAAGGGGCAATTTAGCATGGCCAATCAACATAACCAATCAACATCTTTGGACTGTGGGAGGAAACCAGAGCACCCGGAGGAAACCCATGCAGTCATGGGGAGAATGTGCAAACTCCACACAGACAGTGACCCAAGCCGGGAATTGAACCTGAGTCTCTAGCACTGTGGGGCAGCAGTGCTAACCATTGGGCCACTGTGCTGCCCTGACCAAGCTTTGAGGAGTAGCTGATTTCTGTATAATGGAGAGAGTTTGAGAGTTGTGTTGGATGCTTACTTTCACGGTTCAGCTCAGAGTTGCATGCTTTTTCATGTGTGCATGAGCATTCTTTGCAATTCCACCAATCGTTCCCCATTATAGATAATTAAATGAATATAAGTTGAAAACAAAATCTCATTTCTAACTCATAGACTTTGACAGTGCATCGCTGAAATACAGACTGGCTGCAATGATAGAGATCTTTCCAAAATATGGAATGAACCAAATGGGCAAAATTAATCCAGGCAACAAGGGTCTTGCTCATTGGCTGGAAAGCTGGCGAGATGCCAGATGTCACCTCCTTTGGGGAAATCAATATAAATCAAATGAAGCTACAGAAAATTGAAGAGAGTAATTGGAAACAATTAAGTTAGGAGATGTTGTGAGAATAATAGGGTGTAATGTAATACCCTTCCCAAATTGCATTTAATCAGGCAGGATCAAAGGTGCCAGATGAGGACTCTGCTGCCTTCCTGCCACATTAAGTGACTAGCATCAGACCTTTTCTATGACCAAGGACCTCAGAGGATGGAAATCCAACCTACACTCCCCCCACTGAGGACTGCTGGCTAATCAGAGGCCAGCAGCTCCCCATTGAAGGCAGTGCCAACAGGGGAATGGTGGAAGCTGCTGGTAATGTAACCACCAGGGGCGCAGGATTGCCAAGGGACTCAGATCACAGATGATGAAGGTGGGAGGGGGAGTGGTGGGATACACAGGGATGAGGTCACTGGCTACGGGGTCAAAGAGGTCAGAGAAAGATGGGGGATTGGCTGTCATTGGATCCCTTCTATCGAATGTTGGGTCCCTCGGTTTCGTTAAGGGGAAGTCGTGTCTGACAAATTTATTGGAGTTCTATGAGGATGTGTCTAGGGCGGTGGATAGAGGAGAGCCGGTGGATGTGGTCTTTCTTGATTTTCAGAAGGCGTTTGACAAGGTACCTCACAAGAGGTTACTGCAGAAGGTAAGGGGGCATGGAGTTGGGGGTAGGGTGTTAGCGTGGATAGAGGATTGGTTGTCAAATAGGAGGCAGAGAGTGGGGGTTAATGGGTGCTTATCGGATTGGCGGTTGGTGACTAGTGGAGTGCCCCAGGGGTCGGTGCTGGGGCCTCAGCTATTTACCATTTATATAGATGATCTGGAGGAGGGAACCGAGTGTATGGTGTCGAAATTTGCTGATGACACCAAGATTGGTGGAACGGCAAATTGCGCGGAGGGTGTGGAGAGTCTGCAGAAGGATCTAGATAGGCTGGGCGAATGGGCCAGGAACTGACAAATGGAATTTAATGTTGGCAAGTGCGAGGTGGTCCACTTTGGTAGGAATAATGGTAGGAAGGATTATTACTTACGTGGCGAAAAACTGCAGCAGGTGATGGTGCAGAGGGACCTCGGGGTCCTTGTGCATGAGTCGCAAAAACCCAGCCTGCAGGTGCAGCAGGTGGTCAGGAAGGCAAATGGGATGCTGGCCTTCATAGTGAGGGGGATTGAATATAAAAGTAGGGAGGTCTTGCTGCAGCTGTATAGGGCATTGGTGAGGCCGCAGCTGGAGTACTGTGTGCAGTTTTGGGCGCCGCACTTAAGGAAGGATATTTTGGCCTTGGAGGGAGTGCAGAGGAGGTTTACTAGGCTGATACCGGAGTTGAGGGGGTTGAGCTATGAGGAGAGGCTGAATAAACCAGGCTTGTACTCGTTAGAGTTTAGAAGAATGAGGGGAGATCTCATTGAGACATACAAGATGATGAATGGGATGGATAGGATAGAGGTGGAGAGACTCTTCCCGCTCAGAAAGGATAGTAGGACTAGGGGACACAGCCTCAAGATAAAGGGGGTGCGGTTTAGAACGGAGTTGAGGAGGAACTTCTTCACTCAAAGGGTGGTGAATCTCTGGAATTCTCTGCCCGTTGAAGTGGTGGAGGCTGCCTCGCTAAATATTTTTAAGACGCGGGTTGATGGGTTTTTGATAAGCGAGGGGATTAAGGGTTATGGGGAGAGGGCGGGAATGTGGAACTGAGCCACGACAGATCAGCCATGATCTCATTGAATGGCGGGGCAGGCTCGAAGGGCTAGATGGCCTACTCCTGCTCCTATTTCTTATGTTCTTATGTTCTCAACTAGCCACCGAATGTCTTTGAATAAGTCCTCCCCCCGACACCACTAGGCTGTTCACCACTAGTTGAAAATCTGTGGTGGCAGGCTGAGACTCTTAAGAGAACATTAATTGGCAATGGGATGAGGAGTCCCACATGCCTTTCCATCATGGACTTAATCCGCTCTGCCCCACTTTCTCTTCAATGGGGAACTATTCAACTTAACCTGGGAAGAGGCAGGAAGGCAGCAGGGTCCTCATCTGGCACCCTCGATCCTAGCTGATTAAATGCAACTTGGGAAGGGTATTACATTACACCCTAGTAGATTTCTCACAATATCACCTAACTTAATAATTTCCAATTACTCCCGTCAACTTTCTGTAGCTTCATGTGATTTATGCTTCGGGTGTGAAAAGACCAATATTTTCTTCAAGTAGTTTTGCAGTTAGACTTCTTTTCTAATCTATTTATTTATTGTTGATGATCCAAGATGATATTTCTGTCTGTTTTTCAGTGTATCTTCACACCCACACTGTTTTTCCCTTTGGGAGGATGGGGGAAGTGATGGAAAGATTCCAGAGCTGATTACCAGTCAGTTGAACCATGGTTTGACTGCTTCTTCCATGAGCAACAAGTCCTGGCGTTGGACCCGAACCTGGAGTTTCAGGTCCAGCAATAGGGGCATATTACCGTGCCATAATTAAACCTCCTTATGGTTGTCATTCACTCTGCACAGATGCAGATCAAGGAGCTCTGCTGTTTAGTTTTAATCAGTCAGCAAAGATCAACTTAACCATTTGTTATTACAATGTATGTTTCTTTGAGACTTGGTGAGATAGCAACTTCATTGCATTCTTATCTGTTGGAAGACGTTCACTTCTCAGCTGTGACAGTCTGGCTTCAAAAAGCCAACTTAGCTGAGATCTTAGTTCTTAAAAACATAGGCCCTGATATTCTAATTCAGAGCCAGGGCATGGAATGATCAAAGTGTTCGCTGGGAGCAGAAATTTTTAGTGGATCTCAGTTCGAAGTTTAATTTTAAATTGCCATGGGCAGAAGCAAATGGGCCTCAGCTCCCAACCGCCGTACTGGGACATGTTTGGGAAATTCTCAGCTTTGCCGATAATTCTACTCACTATGCCCTTAGGAGGCATCAACTGAACTGTAGGCAGTTGAGAGTTTATGTGAATTCTGTTGAGGCAGAACGTCTTCTTCTGCTACCCGGAGACTAAGGTAATCAATCTCTGATCAACTATCTTAATAATAATGCATTTTGAAGCATTCAAACTTTCCATTTGCCTACAGCCCTGGATTGGGCCTCTAGGTCCATGATTAGTCATGCTGAGCCTTACAACAACAGGGCGGCTTTGTGGCACAGTGGTTAACACTGCTGCCTCATAGAGCCAGGGACCGGAGTTCAGTTCCGGTCTTCGGTGTCTCACTATGTGGAGTTGCACGTTCTCCCCGTGTCTGTGTGGGTTTCCTCCAGGTGCTCTGGTTTCCTCCCACAGTCCAAAGATGTGCAGGTTAAGTGGATTGGCCATGTTAAATTGTTCCTTTGTGTCCCAAGATGTGTTGATTAGGGGGATTAGTGGGACAAATCTGTGAGGTTGAGGGAGTAGGACTGGGTGGGATGCTCCATTGAAGAGTCAGTGTAGACTCGATGGGCCAAATGACCGCCTTCACCACTGTAGGGATTTTATGAACCGAACAGGACAAGCACCACGGAATGAATTTCAGGCACAGAAGGCCTACCTCAGTCATACATTATCCTAGCTGTGGCCTTAGATTTGGGAAGGCATGAGATGCCTGTTCTGCCACATTTACAGTGCTAGATTTAACCCGTTGGCCCTTCAACCCTCATTTATTTCACATTCCAGGACTATAGTTTTAACTCTCCCAGTTTTTCTAGCTCTGAGAAGTGTGATATAAAATATTCTTCTTTGGGTTAGCTAAAAATCCCTCCTTATAGGTCTGTCACAAAGCCATGCTTTATACCGAAAATGACTTCATGTGTTTATTAGGCTGCAAACCACTGGTGGAGTTTTAAAAAGACTGAATGGCAGGATTCTTTTAAAAAGGAACTTAGACAACAGCTCCTAAAACGCTAAACATTTGCATCACTGTACCTTAAAAATCCCAAACTCATTAAAGGGGAGTCAGTCTATCTAGAAACACCCAATCCAGACAATAATCTGGAAGGAATGTGAATGGACTATCTCTTCACCCCATTCACAGAACATGCAGACAATCACCGGGGTATAATACTGGGCCTGGAACAAACATTAGACATTTTAAAGACAAACATTAGACATTGACACTTTGGACAATGCACTCTGGCTGAGAAAGAGGCTTCTCTGGCCATAGTATAATAAAGTCAACTCGTTATAACCTTTTTCAATGAATCTGGGGCGAGGATATCATGTGACATATTCACTGACCTGTCTTTTGTTTTCAGAAACTGTTTTCCCCCAAGCCACGAGACAGGAGAGGAAGAGAAACCAAGACGAAGGACCCCTGATTTCGGTTCTCTCTCACTCCACCCATCCAGCAAGGTTGAGCCCTGCCTACTGCTTTGAGCATTTACTCACTACAGGTTGTATTTTCAAGAACCAACTCTATCCAGAAGGACAGAGAAACAGTCCATCAACTTCTTTAAACCATCTCAATAATGAGTCCCGAGGGTCCATCAAGCACTGTCTATAACCGTTCAAGTCATTAACCTACAAACTCATATATCAGTAACCTTTATTTGACTTTAAGGACTGCTTAATCTATGCTCCCACTTTCCACCTTAGTTGTGTGCTTGATGAATCTTTGGGTGCATGTGGCATGAAAGTTGGACCATTTTTATCATCTTGTTTCTGATAGTTGTTTAAGTAGAATAAATGCTATTCTCTTTTCTTTGTAAAAAAAAGCTTACAAGGAAAACTGTCTGGCTGTGCTTTTTAATAGTCACAGCCCACAAATGGTTAAATACTTCCTGAATTGGCAAATGCACCCTGTTTAAAAAAAGGCCTGTTGCAATTGAAAAGGGATTGGGAAAAGAGGGGAGACATTCTACCCCTCCTCAGCTGGCCACTCTTATCAAAATTCACATTTTTGAGGGATTATTTGTACATACATCCACAGACATTTCCATCCCTCCACACTCTTTGGGTTTTTAACATTGAAGTTCTGTTGCTGCAACCAGGTGAGAAGGGGTAAATTGGGCTCCTTTCTATTCATCCTACTTGGTTGCTCACAAAAAAGGTTTAAGTTTCTTTTTCATGAGGATGTGCCTTTCCCAAATCAGAATGTATTTCACTACTTAAGCTGTGAGCAATAAGGCGCCAGTCAAACAAGGTTCTTCTGAGTCAAAGAAAGGGCAAATCAGCCGCAATATCTGAGGGAAATAGTAAAAATGTGACACATACACACACGCACACACACACACATTACAGAGTGGGAGGATATATTAATCAGCCCTTAAGTCCTATAAAAGTTACTGAAATATGGGTCTTGTAGGCTGATGAGTTGACTGGTCTCAGGCTGCGTTTGATGGTCCTTAGGGATTCAGTAATAAGGTAGTTCAAAGATGTTAATGGACAATTTCTCTGTTCTTCTGGAGATAAAAAGAATAACATATCGTTAAGTGTCCTTTAATGATGCTTGATGCTAGATTTTAAATGCTGCAGCTGGTTAAGGTCAGCTGGTTTCTTTGAAGTGGTTGAAGTTGTAATTAATATGAGATCTCGTTTCTCTGGTAGAATCAGTTTCGTGAGCTGGGTGACAGATTTATTCCAAAAGTGAGTGGGGGAGAGAAGCAGCCTCTAGCCTGCTTCCTCTGCTGAAGTCTTTCTTGACCCCACCTTTGTCACTTGCAATCTTTCTCCAGTTGTTGCCCAGCCTTGCCTTGAAACACTTCACCCATTGTGTACTGCCGAGAAGTTTTGAGTGTGTTTGTTTATGGCAGCTATCGATTGTAGGATATACCCCTCTGTTCCCACTTCACTGAGGGTGATTTATTTCTCACCTTTACCTTGGAACGTGAATTTACATTTTTAACCAGTTCGCTCTCTCAGTCCAAAATTTCCAGTCAGCTGAAAGTCAAAAAATTCTATCTTCAAAAGTAAAGGTCATTGCCTTATAACACGCCGTCATAAAGAAGTGAAATGAGATTCACTTTAACTTAAAGTTTATTTATTAGTCACAAGTAAGGCTTGCATTAACACTGCAATGAAGTTACTGTGAAATTCCCCTCATTGCCACAATCTGGCGACCGTTCAGGTCATTGCGCCTAGCCTAATTACAATATGTAAAAACACAAAACAATAAAAATACACATTCACTTCCAGTCACTCATTTAGTCTTGATTTGGAGTATCTCATTATCTCTAAGTGAATCTCTGGATGGGGTATTCACGATCACATTTGATTTCCCTGCGATGCTGGTCATTTCTAGGTGACATGGTCAGAGAAACAAACTCTAACAGAATAGGCCCACTTTCTGCATTTTAACTTTTCCACAAAGGTCAAAGGGTTGTGGTTGGTATACACTGTGGTCTCACTGTTGTCTCCCTGTATCTATAGTTCAGAGTCAGTTGAAACCCAAGGATTTCTTTTCCTTCTTGTGGAATAAAATTTCTGATGTTTGTTCAGTTTTTTTTGGAGAACTAACTGATTGGTCTTTCTCTTCTTGACTCATCGTCCTGGAGAAGGACGGCCCTTACCCTGAGGTGAGCAGCATCAATGACTACTTCAAATGCTTGGTCAAAATTCGGAGCTGCTAACACTGGTGCCTTCATTAAAATGGATTTCAGCTTTGCAGACGCTGTCTGGCATTTCCTGGTTCATACCATTATTGCTTATTTCTGTAGTAGGCCTGTCAGAGGGTAGCTCTAGTATTAATGTTTGGGATGTAATTCTAGTAGAACAATACATCCCTAAAAATCTCATGATTTCTCATTTTGTTGTGGGAATGGGAAATTGTACAACTGTTAGTATCTTTGCAGCTCTGGGCAGTACTTGTTCCTGACCTAACATGTGCCCCGGATGGGTCACCTGATCTTTAGTGAGCTCATCCTTTGTGAGATTGACCACTAGGTCAGCCAACTGTAATTTCTGGAAGAGGCTTCCGGCAGCTCCAGATAAATTTCCCAAGTATCGCTGCCCACAAGGTGTTGTCTAGATATACTGCAGAATTGGACAAGGCTGCCACTATCTGATTCATCAGCCTTTGAAAGATATCTAGGGCATTTCTAAGTGCACATGGCTTGAATTGGTATAACCCATGCAGAGTCAGGAGGCAGAGATTTTCTTTGTGTGGGTGGTCAAGGGAACTTACCAGTGTCACTTGAGTAAACCTATTTTTGTAATATCAGCTGCGTTACCTGCTCAATCTATGTCATCTTCCAGACAGGAAGGTAGGAGATAGCTCTGGCCACAGCATTGATTTTTGGTAGCCAATGCAGAGCCTTGTGGAGCCATCTGGCTTGGTCACGAGTACAGCAGGGAGCTCCAGCTTACAGCCAGGCTCTATTAGTTGGTTCTCCAGCATGTGGTTAATCTTCTCCCGAACCTGGGCCAGTTTTTCAGGATTCAGATGATGGGCATGTTGACATAAGGGGGGGAGCTTGTTCCACATCCACATCATGTAGGGCTAAAGAGTCTGGCTTGTCTCTCCAAGTATTTTTAAATACAGTCAGCAGCATATTAGACTCCTTCTTCTGCATTAGGTAGGTGAACGTGGTGCCCAATTTTGTGAGAGGTTCTGTATTAGCTAGCCGGGCAGTATGGGGTTCAATGTGGGCCTCACTCATGTCTTCCTCCAATTCACCCTCACTGTTCCTCTCGCCCTACAGGCCTCTTGTTATTGGACCGACCATTAACAGCTTGTCCCCCTTCTTGGCTGGGGTTTATTTCATCATGTGACGTGGCCTTTGTTTTTTATTTCTCTGTGCTCTGTGATGTCAATTAAGTTACACTAACCATCTCCCTAAGCATCTTTGGAGGGGGGGCGATTCTTCCAGCTCGCTGCACTGCTTTTGTAGTACAGCAGGCCGAGAGACTCAAATGGAGGCCATTTTGCAGGTGTCCCACCGAGTGCCACGGTCTCCCCGAGTCTCTGACAGCCAGATTTCCGGCGCCATTTTGGCGCAAAGCTGAATAAATTACAGTAATCCTCATTTTAATATTATTTGCATCTCATTAGAGGGCCTGGGACTGAAGTCTCCAGGCCCACTAGTGACCGTCAGGACTGTTTCACTTCAGTAGGGTTAACAATAGCTCCCCACTTGCAGGGAGTTGGCAGCCCAACCCTGCTGGAGTGAAGAGGGCCATGAAGGCCCCCCCAGATGTTTGGGGAAAGGGGGGTGCCCCCTGGGTATTGCCAGCCTGACAGTGCTAGCCTGCCCCCCCCCCCCGGGCACTGCTCTAGGGCATCTTGGCACTGCTCACCAGGCATTGGGCAGTGCCAAGGGGGTGGAGCCTAATGGGAGTGGGGACTAATAGGGGTGGGGCCTCTGGGGATAATTAGGGGGATGGGGTGGAGGGAACCCGCTGCCACTCTGCAGAGGGATCAGTGACAGTGGAAGGGAGGCCAGTGATCGGGGCTGGGCATTGGGGTGGGAAGGGGGCTGTTGGGACATCGGGACTGCCGGTGGGGAGAGCGGGAAGTGTGGTGAGACTGAGAAGGGGGTGGCGAGGCTGGCCTGGGCATGTTAGGGAGGGCCAACGATTGGACTGTGGGGTGGTCATACAGCCAGCGATAGGGGGGCGGTGGGGCTGGCCACGATCAGGAGGCCTGCAATGCGGGGTCGCTGCACGTGCGCTGATCTTGTTCAGCATTATGCTGCCAGCCTCTCCAGCGGAGTAAGTGCTGCCCACAGGTTTTTTTTTGTGAGATTCACACTAGTGCACTTTGTGAGAGTATGGGAGATTCATTTTGAAAATCCCACTTAAAAAACCAGTGGGATTTATTCTGGTTTTTACACGAATTCAAAATTCTTTGGGGGAGAATCCCACCCCTGATCTTTTAGTGGTTCGCCCAGTATTGGGTAGGAGGAAGTTAGCTTGTAGTCTCCTCGCTGCAAGGTTCAGGCCCAAATGATTGTCCGCCTGTTTTTTCATAATAGCTCGGGAGATTTTTAAATGTTCTCGAGCCATTTCGCAGGCTCTCATGGGAACACAGTTCAGTAATCTAACAAGGAGGCTTGATAGTTTAATTTAATGCTCTTTTCATTCAATGATCAGTATTATGCACTTCCACAAATAGTTTCTAGTTAGCAGTCAGCAACTGGAATACCAACTGATCTTCCTCTTTCTGCTGAGCCAGCCCCCCAGAATCAGTTAACCTCAGCACATATGAGAGATTGAGCTAGGGGCTAGTTTATATGCCTAAACTATTCACCAGATAAATTAGCCACTGGTTTTAAATCATGCTTTAGGATGCTACTATGCATGCTGGCCTGGATGTCAGACTAGCTTATGTTTTCCCTTTTACTTTGTGGTTCAGTCTAAAACAAATAATATTTTATTCATAAAAAGTTTCAAAGCATAAACAATAATGCTGGTGCCTAATGTAATGTATGGTTCATCAGCCATTTTATTGTTATACATTCTAGCAACCGAATGTGAGTTCCTGTCCATTCTTATAATTTCAGTTTAAACAGGAACCAGGTGTAGTTTAAAACAAATGTGAAACCATTGCTATTTCTGTTATAACCTAATCAAAATCAGGAAGCATCACAGGAAAATATTTAGTTGGTTTAATTATTCTTAGTGAAGATACTTAACATTTATTGTATTGTTATAGGGGTAAAATGATTTTATCCATGAAGCATGGTGTCTTGTGACAATTTAGATATTCTTTATCATTTGTCTGAAATGGGCGTTTTTTTTATTCCTTCCTGTGGCAAAGTGAGGCAGACAATATTGAACTCACGAACAGACAGATTGTATGTATCAGCTCAGAGTATTCAGGATCAAGTGTTGTGCAGTCATACACGTTCAACTTTTGTAAGACTAAGTGTTTGGCACTGAAGTGTTCAAATAAAGCCCGGAGCATTTAAGTGAAGAATGTGCTGTACAATTTAAAATGACATCATTATGCACAGTGAGAATAGTTTTTCTCTCTCTTCCACATGCTCACTTAACAAACACAAGCTATTTGTTTGCCTATTCTCTGTCTGTTCAAACATGTTTGAAAGCAGAAGGGCAGGTCATTTGCATCATTGACATTCCACAGCAGGCCTGCCCAACATTTTCACATAGTGTCATAGAGGCATAGCGGTTTACAGCACGAAAACAGGCCCTTCGGCCCAACATGTCCATGCCTCCCCTTTTCGTAGCCCGTAAGCTAGTCCCAGTTGCCCACGTTTGGCCCATATCCCTCTATATCCACCTTGCCCATGTAACTATCCAAATGCTTTTTAAAAGACAAAGTTGTACCCGTCTCTATTACCATCTCTGGCAGCTTGTTCCAGACACTTACCACGCTCTGTGTGAAAAAATTGCCCTTCTGGACCCTTTGTATCTCTCCCCTGTCACCTTAAACCTATGCCCTCTAGTTTTAGACTCCTCTACCTGTGGCAAAAGATATTGGCTATCTAGTTGATCTATGTACCCCATTATTTTATAGGCTTCTATAAGATCAGCCCTAAGCCTCCTACGCTCCAGAGAGAAAAGTCTCAGTCTATTCTGCTTCTCCTTATAACTCAAACAATCAAGCATCTGTGAGGTCCACGTTTAAATTCTTTTCTCACTCAAGGGGCTGATGAGCAAATTTTGGTACGACACGGTTTGGCACATCATTAAATATTAATTTTTAATGACCAATGTCAAAGCAATAAATTGATTGTTTATCAAGATGCAATAAATAAAAAGTGCTAATATAAAGTGCCAAGAAGCAGGGTTAACCAATAAGACTTTATTTATCTTTACATTTTTGACAGTAAGAAGTCTCACAACACCAGATTAAAGTCCAACAGATTTATTTGGTATCAAAAGCTTTCGGAACACTCCTCCTTCAGTAGGTGAGTCACTCACCTGATGAAGGATTTCTTGAGAGAAATCTTTGTATCCTCACTGGCTACAGGAGAGGCCAACACAGTAAGAAGTCTCACAACACCAGGTTAAAGACCAACAGGTTTATTTGGTAGCAAATGCCACTAGCTTTCAGAGCACTGCTCCTTCGTCAGGTGAGTGGGGAGTTCTGATCACAAACAGGGCATATAAAGGCACACACTCAGTTTATAGAATACTGATTATAATGTGACTCTTTACAGGTAATCATGTCTTAAAGGTGCAGACAATGTGAGTGGAGATAGCATTGAGCATAGGTTAAAGAGATGTGTATTGTGTCCAGACAGTACAGTAAGTGAGATGTTGCAAGCCCAGGCAAGTCATGGGGGTTACAGATAGTGTGACATGAACCCAAGATCCCAGTTGAGGCCGTCCTCATGTATGCAGAACTTGGCTACTAGACTCTGCGCTGTCATGTGTCGTGAAGGCCGCCTTGAAGAATGCTTACCAGAAGATCAGAGGCCAAATGCTCATGACCGCTGAGGTGTTCACCAACATGAAGAGAACAGTCTTGCCTGGTGATTGTCGAGTGGTGTTCATTCATCTGTTGCTGTAGCGTCTGCATGGTCTCCCCAATGTACCATGCCTTGGGGCATCTTTTCCTGCAACATATCAGGTAGACAACGTTGGCCGAGTTGCAAGAGTATGTAGCGTGTACCTGGTGGATGGTGTTCTCATGTGAGATGATGGGATCCGTGTCAATGATCCGGCATGTCTTGCAGAGGTTGCTGTGGCAGGGTTGTGTGGTGTCGTGGTTACTGTTCTCTTGAAGGCTGGGTAGTTTGCTGCAGACAATGGTCTATTGAGGTTGTGCGGTTCTTTGAAGGCAAGAAGTGGGGGTGTGGGGATAGCCCTGGCGAGATGTTCGTCTTCATCAATGACATGTTGAAGACTCCGGAGAAGATGTCGTAGCTTCTCCGGTCTGGGGAAGTACTGGACGATGAAGGGTATTCTGAGCACCATGTCCCGTGTTTGTCTTCTGAGGAGGTCAATGCGGTTTTTCGCTGTGGCGCGTTGATTGTCGATCGATGAGTCGAGCGCCATATCCTGTTCTTATGAGGGCATCTTTCAGTGTTTGGAGGTGTCTGTCACACCCCCATTTCTTGCCTTCAAACAAACGCACAACTTCAAACAGACCATTGTCCGCAGCCAACTATCCAGATTTCAGGAGAACAGGCTTAACTTACTTCTGTCACAAGTAGCCTTATATTAACATTGCAACAAAGTTACTGTTAAAATCCCCTAGTTGCATGTTCGAGTACCTTGAGAGAAAATTTAGCATGGCTAACCAGCACGTCTTTCAGGCTGTGGGAGGAAACCAGAGCACCCAGAGAAAATGCAGACACAGGGAGAATGTGCAGACTCTGCACAGACAGTGATCCAAGCTGGGAATCGAACCCACGTCCCTGGAGTTATGAGGCAGCGGTGCTAACAACTGTGCCACAGTATTGCCCAGAAAAAAGATATTAGTGGTTGTAAAAATCATATACTGTTGATAATACGTAAACATGTCAATGAAGGATATTATGAGTAAATGATTGTCAAAGGTTTTTATTTTAAATGATACACTGGAAAGATTAAAGGTTTGGTTCTTTCCTTTCTCCTCTTCAAAACATAGAAATGCTAGATGCAATAGTGTCACGCTTGTGTAAAAGATATTTCCTTTAAGCAGTACATCAACTAAGAATTTGGGCAGTTGTGTGCAGCCCCTTTTTAATTGTGGAGTGGTTCAGTTTGAAAACAACTCAACAAACAAGCTTTAATCTTAAACAAGAAAGAAGTTATATTACTACAAAAATGATCATGAAAGTTATTCACGTAAAAGTGATAAGGTTATTAACTTAGGTATTTTTGAAAGATTAAAGGCAGATAAAAATACTTAAAAGATGATATTTCAAATGGGCGGCACAGTGGCACATTGGTTAACACTGCTCCTCACGGCTCCAAGGACCCAGGTTCAATTACAGCTTCGAGTGGCTGTCAGTGTGGGGTTTGCATGTTCATAGAATAGAATGTTCTTCCTGTGTCTGCGTGGGTTTCCTCCGGGTGCTCCGGTTTCCTCTGGGTGCTCCGGTTTCCTCCCACACTCCAAAAATGTGCAGGGTAGGTTGATTGGCCATGCTAAAATTGACCATTAGTGGCTTAGCAGGGTAAACGCACAGGATTGGGTGGGATTGTTGTTGGAAATGGGCTGAATGGCCTTCTTCTGCACTGTGGAGATTCTATGAAAATCAGGCTTTGTGAGATATCATTGCAGGCCCATTGCTTAAACTCCTTCGTTCCAGAGTGAAGCAGTTGAAACTTACTGGCTGGAATTTTGCCCCATCCACCATGGAAATTGGAGTGGGCAGGATTTTGAGGGTTCAGGATGAGCGAGGCTATAAAATCCTGCCCAATGTCTGGCTTGGCGTAAACAATGTCTTGGCTTGCCGGCATACCCACATAATGTCTGGCTTAGCAGCAGTGATGTCTTCTGCAGTCGATGCTTTGGAGGTTTGTCTTTTCAGGTGGACTCAGCAGGTCAGTAGGTTCCTGGGAGAGAGAGAAAATTTTACATTCCTCACTAATTCTGCAGTTTTGGCACAAGCAGGTTGCCAGTACTATTTCAGCAGAATAACAATTGATTTCTTAATACCTTCCTCTTTGTCCACCCTTAGCCAAAAACTCTGTCTGAAACAATGACCGCAATTCTCCCATCGCAACTTTTCTGGTGAGCTGAGGTAGGAGATGCGCGTCGCCAGCCTTGTACCGGGATTTGCGCATGTGCTGGGAACGCATGCGTATCTCCTAAACCTGGCCAACAGTCACGGGTCAGACCACACTGGAAATGGGAGGGAGGGCAGGGTAAGTCATTTAAATCTTTTTAAAATGTATTTTAAATACGTTTATCAGTTCACTTTCAGGAACTTTCCAGTCCCGATTGAATCTCCCAACCGCAGGAGTACTTCATTCCGGTGGGATTTATACTAGCTCCCCATGTCCGGGGAACTAGCGGGAGAGACCGCCAGAATGAAGGGAGGTCAATTGGCCTCCCCCGCCCCAGGGTTGGGTGGCAGAGGGTGGTGCCCTCTGGGCGTGGGCAGCCATAACATTTCCAACTCGGCCAACGTTGTCTCCCTGATATGCTGCAGGAAAGGATGTCGGAAGGCATGGGACGCTGGGGAGGCCCTGCAGATGCTATGACAACGGATAAACGAACACCTCGACAATCACCAGGCAAGAGTGTTCTCTTCCTGTTGGGGAACACTTCAGCGGTCACAGGCATTCGGCCTCTGACCTTAGGGTAAGCGTTCTCTAAGGTGGTCTTCACAATACATGACAATGCAGAGTTGCTGAACAGAGGCTGATAGCCAAGTTCCGCACACATGAGGATGGCCTCAACCAGGATCTTGGGTTCATGTCATGCTACCTGTAACCCCCATGACTTGCCTGGGCTTGCAATATCTCAGTAATTGTCCTGGCTGGAGACAATATACATCGCTTTAACCTGTGCTTAACCCTCTCTCCACTCACATTGTCTGCACCTTTAAGACTTGATTATCTATAAAGACTCGCATTCCAACTATTGTTTTGTAAATTGAGTTAGTGTCTTTATATGCCCTGTTTGTGAACAGCCCCACTTACCTGATGAAGGACCAGCGCCCCGAAAACTAGTGGCTTGTGCTACCAAATAAACCTGTTGGACTTTAACCTGGTGTTGTGAGACTTCTTAATGAGCAGCCTAGCCATGCCAGTCTGTGCCCCAGCATTGCCCAAGGGGCAAAATGCGGGCACAGCCCATTGGGCATCAGGCAGTGCCAAGGGGCCAGGGCCTATTGCAGGGCAGAGCCTAGGGGTGATCGGGTGGGAGTGAGGGGTCCTGCTGCCACTCTGTAGACAGGATCTGTCCAGGATGGAGGGAGGTGAGCAATGAAGGTGGCCTGCCTGGGGAGGGGGGGCTACCTCCAGGAGGGGTCAGCGGCAGGGGTGTCTGCCAAGGTGAGGGGTGTGGGGGGGTTTCCACTGCTGTGGGGAGGGGGGGGAGGTGGTGGGTTGTGCCCCGGGACACTCCAGGGCAGGGGGAGGGGTGGGATTCAGGGCTGGCCTGGGAATTGGGGACCGTGGTTGGGCCTTGGGGCAGCACAGCGGTGGTTCAGTAAACGGGGAGTCTGACAGATCGGAACCACCCGTGTGTGTGTAGAGTTCCAGAACTGTCAAACACTGGTGCCAATAGGCCCCACCCCCATGGGTTTTTAATGATATTCACAAGTGGAACCACTGCAGTGCGCAGAGTGCCGAGATTTGGGTGAAAAGCTGAACTGTTTAAAATGGCTGCTAACCCAAACCATCAAATCATGCTTCCATTTTAGGTATTGGGTTAGTTCCTGTCTGGAGGCACAGTCCCACCCGTTGTCTTTTTAGCTGAGGTGATTAACCCTTTCAAATATCTCAGCCATTAACTTGATTGGTTCTCATTCTCCCAGGTTTGGAAGGTATGAAAGAGTTATTCACATCCCCAGGGAAGCCAGAATGAGTTTCTGTTGAGCCTTGTGAAAATGCAAATTGAACTTCAAACATCTTCACATGTTTGGATATGTCTACTTGCAGTCTACTTTGAGCCATTTAGAGTTTGACCACATTGGAGTTGGGAAAGGTCAAGTGACTTGTGGCAGCCATCTTTAAGACACGTGTCTAGTTAAAAAGGTAAATTAGCTTTTTTTTTGTAAAATAATTTTATAACACAACCACTGGGGCAGGAGAGTGGTTAATACTACTGCCTCACAGCGCCAGGGACCTGTGCTCGATTCCTGGCTTGGGTTACTGTCTGTGTGGAGTTTGCACATTCTCCCATGTCTGCATGGGTTTCCTCCAGTTGCTGCAGTTTCCTCTCACAGTGCGGGACGTGTGGGTTAGGTGGATTGGCCAAGCTAAATTGCCCTTTGGTGTCAGGGGAATAGCTAGGGTAAATCCTTGGGGTTATGGTGGAGGGCCTGTGTGGGATTGTGGCTGGTGCAGACTCGATGGGCCAAATGCCTGCACTGTAGGATTCTATGATTCTAATTACATCTTTGTGACACTAATGAGACTGGAAGTGCATATATATGTGTGAAGAGACAGATCGTTTTAAAGAACAAGAACAAGTTTGGGAAACTCTGGTTCCTGCAACGTTTTGATGACAGTGTGGGATATCCAGAACAAGGGAGCATAACCTTAAGGTCAGAGCTGGGCTGTTCAGGGTGATGTCAGAAAGCACTACATCATACAAAAAGTAGTGGAAATCTTGACCCCTCTCCCCAATAGGTTGTTGACGATAGGTCAGTTGAAAATTTAAAACCTGAGATTGACAAATGTTTGTTAGGCGAAGGCAGTAAGGGATCAAAGTGGGTCAACAGAGTTAAGCTACAGATCAGCGATGATCTAATTGCGTGGTAAAGGAGGCTCAAGAGGCTGAATGGCCTCTTATCTCTACATTCTTATGTTTTCCAAGTCTGGTAATAATTCAGTTTCAAAAAATTATATCAGATGCCTTTATGAATTGTTGAGTTTCCCAATTGTATATATACATTTATTCTGCATTTTCATATTTTAAAAGTAAGAGTGCATTTGCAACAAATGCCTATCCATGGAAGCTTCTTTTAAAGAGGAATATGTTAGTGTAAGATTCCCTGCTGGTCAAATTGGAAGAGGCATTTCCTGGCACAGAAGTTAAAGAGAGTACATTAAGTAGTAAAGGCAGCGTCAGTAATCCTAGAACCAGGCACATCAGGCAAAAGCAAGACAGAGAGCAAGGGAAGTCCAGGTTAAACTGCATTTATTTCAATGCAAGAGGCCTGATGGGCAAGGCAGATGAACTCAGAGCATGGATGGGTACATGGGACTGGGATATTATAACAATTACTGAAACATGGCAAAGAGAGGAATAGGACTAGCAGTTCAATTTTCCAGGGTACAGATGCCAAAGTAAAGATAGAACAGGAGGTAAGAGAGGAGGCGGAGTTGCACTTTTGATTAGAGAAAACATCACGGCAGTACTGAGAGGGGATATATCTGAGGGTTGGCCACTGAATCTATATGGGTTGAACTGAGAACTTTGATAGGGTTTGATAGGTCTCCAAATAGTCAGTGGGAAATTGAGAAGCAAATATGTAAGGAGATTGTAGACAGCTTCAAGAAAAATACGGTGGTAAATAAGGGATTTTAACTTTCCCAATATTGATTGGGACAGGAGGAATTTCTCATTCAACATTTGGATAGCCCGACTAGACAGGGGGCAAAACTTGACCTCCTCTTGAGAAATAAGGAAGGGCAGGTGACAGAAGTGTTAGTGAGGTATCACTTTGGGACCTGTGATCATAATTCTATAAGTTTTGAGACAGCTATGGAGAATGATAGGTCTGGCCCAAAAGTTAAAATTCTAAATTGGGCAAGGCCAATTTTGATGGTATCAGGCAGGAACTTTCAAAAGTTAATTGGGGAAGTCTGTGGAAAGGCAAAGGGATGTCTGGTAAGTGGGAGGCTTTCAACAGTGTGTTAACCAGGGTTGAGGGTAAGCATATTCCTCTTACAGTGAAGGGCAAAGCTGGTAGAAGTAGGGAACCCTGGACTCGGGAAATTGAGGCCCTGGTCAAGAAGAAGAAGGAGGCACGTGACATGCATACGCAGCTGGGAAAAAACTGAATCCCTTGAAGAGTATGGAGGTACAGGAGAAGAGTTAAGAGAGAAGTCAGGAGGGCAAAAAGGGGGCCTGATTGTTTTGGTAGATAAGGCAAAGGAGAATCCAAAGAGCTTCTACAAATACATGAAGGTCAAAAGAGTAACTAAGGACACAGTAGGGCTTCTTAAGTGTCAACAAGGTCATCTGTGTGTGGATCCACAAGGAATGGGCGAGATCCTAATTGAATATTTCTCATCAGTATTCACAGTTGAGAAAAGCATGGATGTTAGGGAACTTGGGGAAATAAATAGTGATGTCTTGGGGAGAGTACATATTACAGAGAGGAGGTGCTGGAAGTCTTAAAGCATAAGATTAAATCTCATGGGATCCAGGGTGAGGTAGCTAAACGGATACAAAATTGGCTTGATGACAGAAGCCAGAGAGTGGTTGTACAGGGTTGTTTTTCAAACTGGAGGCCTGTGACCAGTGGTGTGCCTCAGGAATCAGTGCTGGGTCCACTGTTATTTGTCTTTTATATTAATGACTTGGATGAGAGTATAGGAGGCATGGTTAATAAGTTTGAAGATAACACCAAGATTGGTGGCATAGTGGACAGTGAAGAGAGTTATCAAGGATTGCAACGGGATCTTGATCAATTAGTCCAGTAGACTGATGAATGGCAGATGGAGTTTAATGTAGATAAATGCGAGGTGATGCATTTTGGTAGACTGAACCAGGGCAGGACTTACTCAGTTAATAGTAGGGTGTTGGGAACAGTTACAGAACAAAGAGATCTCAGTACAGGTTTATACAGGTGGACAGAGTGGTGAAGAAGGCAATAAGCACACTTGGTTTCATTGATCAGAGCATTGAATACAGGAGTTGGGATATCTTGTTGAGGTTGTACAAGACATTGGTAAGGCCACATTGGAATACTGTGTACAGTTCTGGTCACCTTATTATAGAAAGGGTATTATTAAACTAGAAAGAGTGCAGAAAAGATTTACTATGATGCTATGGGGATTTGATGGTTTGAGTTATAAGGAGAGGCTGGATAGACTGGGACATTTTTCTCTGGAGCACAGGAGGCTGAGGAGTGATTTATAGAGGTCTATAAAATAATGAAGAGCATAGGTCAGCTAGATAGTCAATATCATTTCCCAAATGTAGGGGAGTCTAAAACTAGAGGGTATTGGTTTAAGGGAGAGGGGAGAGATAAAAGGGTCCAGAAAGGAAATTTTTTCACACAGCGGGTGGTGGGTGAGTGTCTGGAGCAAGTTGCCAGAGGTAGTAGTAGAGGCAGGTACAAATTTGTCTTTTAAAAAGTATTTGACAGTTACATGGGTAAGATGGGTATAGAGGGAAATGGGCCAAAAGCAGGCAATTGGGACTAGCTTAGGGGTTTAAAAAAAAGGACAGCATGGATAAGTTGGGCTGAAGGCCTGTTTCCATGCCGTAAACCTCTATGATTCTATGACTACAAGCTTCCTCACGGACTGGAACGCTCCAGTTCATAGAATTTATAGAATCATTACAGTGCAGAAGACGCCATTTGGCCCATCGAGTTTGCACTGACTCTCTGACAGAGTGTCTTAGCCAGGCCCTCTCCCCCACCCTAACCCTGTAACCCCGTACATTTACCACGGTTAATCTATCTAACCTACACATCTTGGGATACATAAGGGAATTTAGCATGGCCAATCCGCCTAGCCTGAACATTTCTGGACTATGGGAGGAAAGCAGAGCACCTGGAGGAAATACCCACAGATACGGAATGTGCAAATTCCACTCCAGCGAATGCAGCCCTATGAATCCAGTCTGTGGTTTGCAGGAACTGGCTGCATGCAAATTGGCTGCTGCATTAGAAGTTTATTTATTATTGTCACAAATTGGCTTTTTTAACACCGCAATGAAGTTACTGTGAAAATCGCCTAGCGTCCACATTCCAGCACCTGCTCAGGTTCACTGAGGAAGAATTTAGCATGGTCAACGCACCTAACCAGCACATCTTATGGGAGGAAACCCATAAACACCTGGATGAAACCCACACAGACACGGGGAGAATATGCAAACTCCACATAGACAGTGAGCCAAGCTAAGGATCGAATTCAGGTCCCTGGCACTGTGAGGTGGCAGTGCTAACCGCTCTGTCGGCCACGTCGCAATTTCAACCTAAATTGCATATCTTTGGAGTGCGTGTGGAAACCGAAGCACCTGGGGGAAACCCACGCAGACACGGGGAGAATGTGCAAACTCTTCCGCACAGACCAGTGACCAGAATTGAACCCGTGTTCCTGGTACTGAGAGACAGCAGTGCTGACCGCCGTGCCGCAAGCGGCAGCTTATGGAAGAAGAGCCACCCTGGATGTAAAGTACTGCAGGACTTGTCCTGTGGTGGGGGAAGGTGCTATATAAATGAAATTCCTGTTCTAGTCGCCCCCCCGCCCCAAATCCCTGGCTGCTGAGGGCTGGGTCCCTCTCTGACGTCAGAAGCTGGGAGGCAGCAAGATGGTGGCGGCTGGCGGGCGGAGCTGAGAGGGCGGCTCGGAGCGGGGAGGCCGCCTCGCCAATAAACCTCCCCCTCCCTCAAACAAACACCTCCAACACTACCACTCGCCCTCCCGGGGATTATGCCTTATCGCCGAGGCCGGGACCTGAGTGCAGAATGCTGCGTTCCACCGAGTTTTTCCGCAGCATCGAGTGTCCGTTTTACGGCGCCGGGCCCGGCTCCTGTAACCGGCCCTATTGTCACTTCAGGCACCGCAGCCACAAGCCCAGGGACAGGCCGGAGGGAGACGGAGCGCCTCTAGCAGCCGACCGAGGTGAGTGGGCTGAGGAGGGTCTCCATTTAACCCACACCACCCCCCCCCCCTCAACCTCTCTGGCCCACTCATTAAAGGGGGGGGGGTCGGCTTATTACTGGAGGGTAGCCTTCATGTCTTGTCTTGTGGGTACTGGGGGGTGGTGGCCTTCATGTCTTGTCTTGTCTTGTGGGTACTGGGGGGTGGGGTGGCCTTCATGTCTTGTGGGTACTGGGGGGGGTGGGGTGGTGGCCTTCACGTCTTGTCTTGTGGGTACTGGGGGGGGTGGGGTGGTGGCCTTCACGTCTTGTCTTGTGGGTACTGGGGGGGGTGGGGTGGCCTTCATGTCTTGTCTTGTGGGTACTGGGGGGGTGGGGTGGTGGCCTTCACGTCTTGTCTTGTGGGTACTTGGGGGGTGGGGTGGCCTTCACGTCTTGTCTTGTGGGTACTTGGGGGGTGGGGTGGCCTTCATGTCACGTCTTGTCTTGTGGGTACTTGGGGGGTGGGGTGGCCTTCATGTCACGTCTTGTCTTGTGGGTACTTGGGGGGTGGGGTGGCCTTCATGTCACGTCTTGTCTTGTGGGTACTTGGGGGGTGGGGTGGCCTTCATGTCACGTCTTGTCTTGTGGGTACTTGGGGGGTGGGGTGGCCTTCTTGTCTTGTCTTGTGGGTACTGGGGGGGGGTGGGGTGGCCTTCATGTCTTGTCTTGTCTTGTCTTGTGGGTACTGGGGGGGGTGTGGGGTGGCCTTCATGTCTTGTCTTGTGGGTACTGGGGGGGGGGGTGGGGTGGCCTTCTTGTCTTGTCTTGTGGGTACTGGGGGGGGTGGGGTGGCCTTCTTGTCTTGTCTTGTGGGTACTGGGGGGGTGGGGTGGCCTTCATGTGTTGTGTCATGAGTACTGTCCAAATTAAATTATGCTGCTGAATTTGAATATCCCCTGGGACGAAGTGGGAGGGTCTGCCTTCCTGGTACATGCTTCAGTGTTTTGGTTTGTGTTATGTTCAGTAAGGTGTCAAGGCCAGACAGTTTGGAATTGCCCTTTTAACTCCCAGCAAGTGTGAATTGTATTTCCAGGTTAATTTGTATACTCATTTCAGGTATCTATCTGCTTGATGTACCTGAGGCTGGAACTCACTCTCTTCAGATTAAAAGGGTGTGATGCATTTCTCTGAAAAAATGTGTCCATGTAACTTGACCTCATTTGTAATCAATAGTTTGTCATAGTTAAATTTATTTAGCTTATCAAACTATCCAGATCTAACTGCTGTGATCAATGTTATGCAATATAATAGGAGTACCAGGGTGGGTGGCAAGTAGGCAGTGAACTCCAGCTTTCTTACAGTTTTAGTTATAAAACTTTGTGAACTGATCTATCATTACTGAATCAATTGTACATTTAGATACAGTTCAAAGAAAATATTATCTTTGATATGCAGCACACTAACTTTAGATAAATTCACCTGAGGTACATCAATTATTTTCACATATTACAAGTATGTGATTTCATGCAGAATGATGATATGCATTTTCCTGACTATTATAGATGTTTAAAGATCATAACGAATCATAGAATCCTACAGTACAGAAGGAGACCATTTGGCCCATCAAGTCTGCACTGTCTCCTAAGAGCATCTTGCCCAGGCTCCTCGACCCTGTCCTATCCCCTTAACTCCATGCATTCACCATAGCTAATCCATCTAACCTACACATCTTTAGACTGGGAGAAAACTAATGCCGACGCGCAGATAGTTATCCAAGGCTGGAATCAAACTCGGGGCCCTGGTGCTGAGAGGCAACAGTCTTTGTCACTGTGCTGCCCCACAATATAAAACCACTAATATTGGTTTGTTTATTTTTTTAAGCTCTATTTATCCCTTCTTGCAATTTCTGCTCCTTTACAGCTTTTTGCATCTTTGGCACAGTGGTAGCACTGTTGCCTGGCAGCGCCAGGGACCTTGGTTCAGTTCCGGCCTTGGGTGACTATCTGTGAAGAGCTTGCACGTTTTCCCCATGTCTGTGCGGGTTTCCTCCGGGTGTTTGGTTTCAGTCCACAGTCCAAACTTGTGCTGGTTAGGTTGATTGACCATGCTAAATTGCCTCTTAATATCAGGCGGATTAGCAGGGGAAATACGTAGGGTGGCGGGGATAGGGCCTGGGTGTGCTTGTTGTGGGTGTAGGCTCAATGGGCCAAATTACCACCACCTGCCATATAGAGATTCTATGATTCAATTGAGCATATATTCTAATTTCTTTTTCCTTTATTAAAGGCATCGCACACAGTTCTCCGCATTAAATTTTATACAATTTGTTGTTGTCTCTTGAAGTCTTTTACAGTTCACTTTATTGCTTGCCTTTTCCCACACTGATATCGTTTTTGGTAATGTTTTTCCAGTACTCCAACCTAAATCATCTAATTGTGTACAGGCAAAAAAAAATTGATCTATGAAATCAGGGACTTCCAATCTTGCTCCAATCTAAGCATCAGTTTATGATATGTTGACCTTATGTTATGGCCCATTAGCAAACCCTCTAATTATCATTTCTTGATACATCATATTCTTGAATTTTTAGTTAAGTGGAATGTCCTTGAAATTTCATGTGTAGTACATTTACTCATTGCCTTAATCCAATTGGTCACTTTTTCAAGAAATTGTTAAATTTGTCAAATACATCTTTTCCATTTAAAATAAAACTATGCCAACTGTTCTTGGTTAACCTTTGAAGGTTAGGTGACCTTTTTAACCTGAAAGCTAAATTTAGATTTTTCCTCTAAGACTTTTTGGAACATTATGAATGTAACATTATTGTAGGTTCTGTTTTTTTTGTTGCTTCCATAGTATTGTACCTTAATGGAGGTAATTGTGATACATTACTTGACACTTGGCTGAGGCTGATTACCTTTGTGGTATAATAGAAAGTGAAAGTATATCAGTGTTGGTCATCTCAATTTATTTGCAAGTGTATACTTGGAGTTGAAGGACCTTGAGGAGAAATAAGTGAAAAATATTTTTCGAAATTTGCAGGAGACTAGAAAGTTTTGGTTAAATGCAGCCGTTGTTCAGTGGTAGCAATTTTGTCTCTTATCAATAAACGATGGGTTCAAGCCCACTCTATAGATTTGGCCGTATAATATAGTATAATATAGGGGTCTGCTGACCTGTAGGTGCTGTTTGAGATTTAATATTCAGTTGAGATAGTCTGTTCTTTTTTCGAGATGAACTTGATCTCCGAACCATCTTGAGCTTGTGAAAAGCACTATATAAGTGCAACTTCCTACTTTAATGAAGACCTTCTGAAAATGTACTTCTGTGCTATGTGCTTGATGATAGAACTGTTCCATTATGAGTTGACCTATATTGTTCTTGCGGGTCGAACCAAGTAAACAAACTTAAATTACGTTCGGACAAAGAAAAAGGGGGCAGCTCCCCAAAAGGAGGGGGAACGGCCCAAACGGAAACAATAAGTACAAAGGAAACTTAAGACACGTCAAATCAAAATGTGATTATCGGGGTCTATAAGGCACCTCAGCCCCTGCGGTGCCCAACGGGCACAGAAGGCCTCGACAGTACCCGTGGACATCGCTTGACCTATATTTGATGACACAATATTGCCACAATCTTAAATGCATGCTATGTCTAGTGCTGTAGGAGATTGTAGAATTTGTTTCAATATATTGGTCATTTTATTTATGCATTTCATTGAATCATATAGCATAGAAGGAGGATATTTGACCCGTTGTGTCTGTGCTGGCACTGTAACAAAGCTATCCAATTGGCCACAATCTCTGTAGCCTAGAAGATGCTTCCCCTGTTCACGTATAACCATAGAAAATTACAGCTCAGAAACAGGCCTTTTGGCCCTTCTTGACTGTGCTGAACCATTTTATGCCTAGTCTCACTGACCTGCACTTGGACCATATCCCTCCACACCCCTCTTATCCATGAACCCCTCCAAGTTTTTCTCAAATGTTAAAAGAGACCCCGCATTTACCACTTTATCCGGCAGCTCATTCCACACTCCCACCACTTTCTGCATGAAGGATCCCCCCCTAATATTCCCTTTAAACTTTTCTCCTTGCACCCTTAGCCCAAGCCCTCTAGTTTTTTTTCTCCTCTAGCCCCAGTGGAAAAAGCCTGCTTGCATTCACTCTATCTATACCCATCAAAATCTTATACACCTCTATTAAATCTCCCCTCATTCTTCTACGCTCCAGGGAATAAAGTCTGAACCTGTTCAATCTCTGTTTGTAACTCGGCTTCGCAAGTCCCGGCAACATCCTTGTGAACCTTCTCTGCACTCTTTCAACCTTACTTACATCCTTCCTGTAACTAGGTGACCAAAACTGTACACAATACTCTAACTTCGGCCTCACCAATGCCTTATACAACCTTACCATAACACTCCAACATTTATACTGGATACTCTGATTTATAAAGGCCAATGTACCAAAAGCACGCTTTACGACCCTATCCATCTGTGACGCCACTTTTAGGGAATTCTGTACCTGTATTCCTAGATCCCTCTGTTCAACTGCACTCTTCACAGTCCTACCATTTACCCTGTATGTTCTACTTTGGTTTGTCCTTCCAAAGTGTAATACCTCATACTTGCCTGAGTTAAATTCAATTTGCCATTTTTCAGCTCATTTTTCTAGTTGGTCCAAATCCTTCTACAAGCTTTGAAAACCTTCCTCACTGTCCACTACACTTTCAATCTTTGTATCATCAGCAAATTTGCTGATCCAGTTTACTACATTGTCATCCAGATCATTGATATAAATGACAAACAACAATGGACCCAACACCAATCCCTACGGCAACTTCCTTTTATCCAGATCTTCCTTATAGATCCAACTTCCTTTTATCCAGATCATTATAACTTGTGTTTTTAATAAATTATGTTATGCAGTGTTTTAAAAAAATCTCCACTTTTTCCCCCTGTTTCTTCTATAGATCCATGTTGGTTGATGTGTTAACTTAAGCATGTTCTTCCAAGTGACAATTTTGCCCTGAATTAAAATTTTCCTTGATCTGTTAATATCTGATTCACACTAACTTATTTTTCCTCATGCACCACTCCTACATCTAAGGTGCATTAAAAATGTGATTAAACCCACTTCTATTTCCAACCTCGGGCAACCTGGGACTTGGGTGACTTTTCTATTTGAGTGCTGTCAACATTTAACATTTCTCTCTTGCCATTTTTATCCTATCCAATTTCAATACCCCCTTCTTTCCCATGACATTAGCAGCATTCTCTTTTGTAAAGACTAATGCAAGGTATTCATTTAGTATCTCATCTGTATCTCCATAAGCTTTCCATTTTTGTTCTTAATTAGATCTTTCCTTTATGATTAAACATAAGAGATAGAAACAGAAAAAGGAGGCTAACGATAATTATAAGGTTCATAATCAGGTAGAGAATCACACAGAATACAGAGCAAGCAGAGGAAAATCAAACTATGTTGTTGTTCTTCCACTGCTACTGGGTCAAAAGCCTGGAACTCCCTAACATTGCTGTGGGTGTATCTACGCCATTTGGACTGCAACAGTTTAGGAAGGCAGCTCGCTCCATCTTCTTGAGGACAGTTAGGGATGGGCAAGAAATGCTAGCTTTGCCAGTGATATTCACGCCTCATGAATAGAAAAGACTAAGAGCCTCGGCGTTCCCTTTTATGTTATCTGCTAATCTTTCTCGTACTGTTTCATTCACACTTTTACTTTATTTTTCCGTTTTCCTCTGTGTGCTCTTTGATTTTTTTTCATCTTATGAACCTGGCAATTATCATTAGCCTCCTTTTTCTTCTCTATTTTTAATCATCAAGCTCTATGTTTGTATGTCTTTCCTTTTTCCTCTTCAGTATGTACCTAGACTGCAGCTGAACAATATGCTGTTTGAAGGATCGACCTCCCACTGCTCCACTATTCCTAAAAGAACAAAACTAAATCTTTAAACTAATGAAGTGGATCTCAGAACAGTACATGAGCAAATTGTAAATTGGGGAAGAAAACAATTCCACAAAGAACCAGAAATACAACAGGAAGCAGGGGAGAAAACACCAAAAGATTCGGAAATGAAGCACCAACACAATATTTCCAAATTGTGTTCAGTCTTGCCAAAGCTGGAAAACTACTTGGTGAGGGCTTTGTGTAGACTGGATTTTTTATAATCTCAAGAGCAGCCAAGAGTTTTTGGAGCGTGCACAAAGCAAAATTCCACAAGGAAACACAGAATTCAAACTAACCTACATGCTATATTACACAAACTTTGTTTAAATATTGATTTTCCTGCAAGTAAATTGAAATTTCCAACCTGTAAAACATTTTTTCTTTACATCATTCTCGTCCCAATCACTTGATTATTTCATCTGGTGTAAAGAAAGAAATACATTTACATTTTACATCATCTGTTATAATTTCAGGATGTTCCAAAGTACTATGTAGCTATTGAAGTCTGTTAAAGTGTTGTCACTGTTACAATGTGGAGAAATGCATGAATCAGCTTCAAATTTAATGCCTATTATGGTTCAGGCCAGAAACTTCAAAGTGTTTATGAAGGCTGTCTGAACCATAGGTTTTCAACCTTGAATTTGGCTAGGATAAGCATGAGATGCTTCACATCAGGTATGATTCAATTGACCCACTAGGGACCTTTTATCAAACACAGTTTATCTGAATATAATCAAGATGTACAGTAAGAAAATTAGCAAGAACTTTTATCAGTTATAAACAAGAAGCAAAATAACCACTACGCTGTATAACCCTTAACAAATATATATAAGCTGCCCCAATCAAAACACCTCCATAAACAACCCTTTAACAGGTTCAATACAGCAAGGTCTACTGCTCGTGATAATTGGATTGAGACTGTTAAAAGAATTCTGCAGTCAAATGCTTTTGAGACTCAGAACAGTTTGAAGACATTCCAAACACCAGGGAGACTCTGGTCCAGCCCCCAACAACAGCAGTTTTTCATTCTTCAGGAAAACGAGAAGTTCCAAAGAAGAAAAAACGGGGAGAGAGAGAAAAACACTTTTTAGCTTACTGTCCATTCTAAAACTAAAACTCAAACCTGCAACTCCAAACTGAAAATGAAACTTTAAACTCACTGACAAAAACAGTTCAAACATATATGACCATCTTCCTAACAATGCAGAATCATAAAACTAATCCCAGAGTAACCACATAAACCCCATTTAAACCACTTAAGTAGCAATAAATGGACTCATTGTAATCAGCTCAGCAACAATGACACCACTGAAGCTGTGAACTAAGAAACATCTGAAACTGTGAGGTGCAGAAATCATTTTTTAAAAAAAACTTTTTAAAGGTTTTTTTGCATCCATATTTACTGAGGAAACGGGCATGGAGTTTATGGAAATAGGACAAGCAGGTAGGGAGGTCATGGAACCTTTCCAGATTAAAGGAGGGGGTGCTGGCTGTCTTGAAACAAATCAGAGTGAATAAATCCCCAGGTCTGGACAGGGTATTCCCACGGATCTTGAGGGAGGCTAGTAGTGAACTTGCAGGGGTCCTGGCAGACACATTTAAAATGCCAGTATGCATGGGGGGAGGTGCCGAATGATTGGAAGGTAGCTCATGGTGTTCCGTTGTTTAAAAAAGGTTCCAAAAGAAATCTGGGAAATTATAGGCCAGTAAGTTTGACGGTGGTGGGCAAGTTATTGGAAGGTGTGATAAGGGATAGGATCTACAAATATTTGGATAGACAGGGACTTATTAGGAAGAATCAACATGGCTTTGTGTGTGGTAGGTCATGTTTGACCAATTTTTTTTAGAGTTTTTCGAGGAGGTTACCAGGAAAGTGGATGAAGGAAAGCTGGTGGATGTTGTCTGCCTGGGTTTTAGCAAGGCCTTTGATAAGGTCCCTCATGGGAGGTTAGTTAGGAAGGTTCAGTCGCTAGGTATACGTGGGGAGGTAGTAAATTGGATTAGAAACTGGCTCAATGGAAGAAGCCAGAGAGTTGCTTCTGAGTGGAGGCCTGTGACTAGTGGTGTGCCGGAGGGATCGGTGTTGGGTCTGTTGTTATTTGTCATCTATATCAATGATCTGGATGATAATGTGGTAAATTGCATCAGCAAATTTGCTGATGATACAAAGATTGGAGGTGTAGTGGACAGTGAAGAAGGTTTTCAAAGCTTGCAGAGGGATTTGGACCAACTAGAAAAATGGCGAATGGAATTTAACACAGACAAATGTGAGCTATTGCACTTTGGAAGGACAAACCAAAGTAGAACATACAGGGTAAATGGTAGGACTCCGAAGAGTGCAGATGGACAGAGGGATCTGGGAATACAGGTACAGAATTCCCTAAAAGTGACGTCACAGGTGGATAGGGTCGTAAAGAGTGCTTTTGGTACATTAGCCTTTATAAATCGGAGAATCGAGTATAAATGTTGAAGTGTAACGGTAATGTTGTATAAGGCATTGGTGAGGCCAAATTTAGAGTATTGTGTACAGTTTTGGTCACCTAGTTACAGGAAGGATGTAAATAAGGTTGAAAGAGTTCATGGAAGGTTCACAAGGATGTAGCCGGGACTTGAGAAGCTGAGTTACAGAGATGTTAAATATGGAGCGTAGAAGAATGAGGGGAGATTTGATGGTGATGAATAAGATTTTGATGGGTATAGATAGTGAATGCAAGCAGGCTTTTTCCACTGGGGCTAGGGGAGAAAAAAACCAGAGGGCATGGGTTAAGGGTGAAAGGAGAAAAGTTTAAAGGGAATATTAGAGGGGGGCTTCTTCACGCAGAGTGGTTGGGAGTGTGGAGTGAGCTGCTGGATAAAGTGGTAAATGTGGGGTCTCTTAACATTTAAGAAAAACTTGGACAGGTACATGGATGAGCGGGGTTTGGAGGGATATGGTCCAAGTGCAGGTCAGTGGGACTAGGCAAAAAATGGTTTGGCACAGACGAGAAGGGCTAAAAGGCCTGTTTCTGAGCTGTGAATTTCTATGGTTTTTTGGTACATTAACAACAAAATGCCTGCCATGTTTTTGGAACAGGTATCAACTATTACACAAATATTAGTTTTTGACAAAGACCTGAGGTCAAAATGTGGCTGACTGAAATTATGTTTATCTTTCCCTGAAGTTTCTCTGATGACAAATATCCCAGTAAATAATTACTGCGCACAGTTTGGTCTCCCATATTGTAAAAATAATTTGAGGTTCTCAAGAAATAAACTGATTTACAAGAATGACACTAACATTAAAAAAGGTTGAACAGGCTGGGACTCTTTAGGAAAGAGATGCTAGAAGGGACACCTGATGGAAGCCTTTAGATAAGGAAAGGGTTTGATAGGATTGATGTGAAGATGATTATTCTACTTGTAGGGAGACCAGAACTGGAGCCATGGTGGCACAGTGGTTAGTGCTGCAGCCTCACAGCGCCAGGGGCCCATGTTTGATTCCTGGCTTTGGTCACTGTCTATGTGGGGTCTACATGTTATCCCTGTTTCTGTGTGTGTTTTCTCCCATAGTCCAAAAGACATGTTAGTTAGGTGGATTGGCCATGCTAAATTCTCCCTCAGTGTACCCAAACAGACGCCAGAGTGTGGCGACCAGACGATTTTCACAACAACTTCATTGCAGTGTTAATGTAAGCCTGCTTGTGACTAATAAATAAACTTTAATGTTGCCATTAATAAATATAATAGCATTTAGGAAAAACTTCGATACAGCATATGTTGGAATCTAGATCTCACTAGTTGAGCTGAATAGCACAGATGCAGTTAAGAAGGAGCTGGATAAATAAACCAGAGAAAGGAATAGAGGTTTTTACTAATAGGCCTGGGTGAAAGTTTTGTGGAGCATAAACACGGAGGCAGTTCAACTAGGTGATCCCTTTGTGCTTACCTTTCTATGTAATGCAGATGAAGTTGTAGACCAGATATTAAAATACTCTATTATTAAACAATATATTTTGCTTTTGACATTTCCCTTTTATCCACTCGTAATATAAATATGTTCACACTTTACTACACACGTGGAAAAGAAAATGACTGGCCTGTATAGCCTTAATACCAGAGTTGCCAGTGGGTCACCATAACTCTGCCTGTGATCACAATTACTGATAAATATTACAGTTTCCACATGGAATAAACTTTATAAAGGCTTTGTGCAATTTAAACTTTAACTTTAGATTTACGTAGATCTGTAAATTACATTTGAAAGAATTCATAATTTTTTTGATAATGTATTGACTTCACTTCTGCTAACCATAATACTTTTCTCTACAGTTGCTATTCTACAGTCTCACTTTTTTCTACAGTTGCTATTTTAATTAGTTTCAGAATCTGCACAAAAAAAAGTTGCAGTATTAACATTAAAAGAAACTTTGAATTACACTTTTTAGATGCTATTTATATATTTCTTCGATGTGAATGATGTATTTGAGAATTCAAAGGCAGCTTTGATTTGATTAGAGTTGCACAGGAGAAGAGTTGTTATACTAAACTCCCTCTTTTGTGATCTTGACATTGATGTTTCTAGGTCCAACTTGGCTGAAACTCGTTAAGTCAGCACAGACTAAGAATTTTATATGTTAACTGTTTGGCGTGTATGATACAGCTGTGTTGCAATTATCAGCCTAGTTTGGAGAACCTCAATTCTCTCTCTCATGAAAATTGGACATTACATCTTTAAGTTGTCGTGTAAAAGTCAAAGTTGCATTTGTTTTGCAGTTAAATTTTATTATCTGCTGCTGGATTTTGAAATTCTGTAATAACAGTATCGCAAGTTTAGAAACAAATTGTGGAACGTGGACAGTTTTTTGAAGTGTCCAAACACTAATTTTAGCATTATACTTCCTATTGAACTGACAACAGAATGCTTCAATCAGGCAGACAGGTAATTGTGCAGAATTGCTCATCACCCAGATTTAATCAGAATAGCCAAAAGCAACATGTCCATACATGTTTGTGCGTGTGTGTAGTGTAATAAAGACAGGAAATTTTGGAGATATTCAGCAGGCCTGGGACACCTATGGAAGGAGAAACGTTTTAAGTCAAAGACCTTTCATATTGAAACATCAACTCTGTTTCTCTCCACAGATCCTCCCAGACCTACTGAGTATTTTCCAGCATTTTCTCTCCAAGTTTCCAGTATCCGCCGTATTTTGCTCTTGTGTAACTTCTCTGTAACTGATTGGAGAACATCAGAACTGCAAACAAATTTATGATTACACTGAGAATGGAAGGAAAAATATTGTCATGTGTAACTTCTTTGTGGTTAAAATTGCCAAGGCAGTCTCAAAAGGGAAATTACATTCTCAGGGTTTCCTACCTATAAGACATAGGAGCAGAATTAGGCTACTCGGCCCATCGAGTCTGCTCCGCCATTTAATCATGACTTTTTTTTCTCCTCCCCATTCTCCTGCCTTTTCCCCATATCATCTGATCCCCTTATTAATCAAGAATGCATCTATCTCTGTCTTAAAGACACTCAATGACCTAACCTTCCACAGCCACCTGTACAACTATTTCATTCCTACTTCAACGTTATGAAATTCTGAAGGACATTAAAAATAAGTGAATTCTATAAGCAGTTTCCACTTACTGAATCTTATAACTTGCATATTTGTTTGTATAAAGAGGGGTAGTTGTTTTTATACCATTTTGTCTGCTGTGGCATAGCTCAGGGAAACACTGTTTCCCTTCCTGCTTGTTTCCTACATAGTTCCCCTCTTGTTAGTTTTCTCTTTGACTTTTTGTTTCCCTTGCTCCAAGTCTTTACATGCTTTCTGCTATTGGGGAGACTGATTACCTCTGGTGCTATATATTTGATCTCACAGATGTGTTGGGAAAATTTTCCTGGACTATGAAATATTGAATGTTCACAAAAAATGTGTTTTGCAGTTTTGATTTGAAATCCTGAAATCTTTTAGTTTGCTGCAAAAACATAGAAACTAATAAAAAAAATTTGCAACTTAATGTCGTTTCTGTGCATGTTTGTCCTTGAGTCCAATTACTGCTTTTTAAATCTTCTGTTCCTTTTCAATTTTACATTCTTGTTTACCTCACATTCTGTCCTTCATAATTCTACCTGTCTTCTATCTCACGTGCAATCTAAGCCAGTCTTAGGCTCTGATTTAAAGTTGCAGCAGGAATGGAGGAATGTGTGACATTGTGTATTTCTTTGTTTGACCCGTGTGCCCCTCATTCTCTTCTGCACCAGGTGGATCTGAATGGGTGGATTGGTGGCCTGGGGTTGGGAGGGAACAGTTGGGTGACTCTATCTGGAAAGTAATGGGAATTATAGCATCTGATATTGGTCCAGTATTTTGGAGTAGTTTGTAGGCCTCTGAACAGCAATTGGATAGAACATGAAACAAGAAATTATTGGAGTTTGTAACAATGGCAACATATTAGTTATGGGTCTTCCTGTAGACTGGAGCAATCAAATCGGCAACGATGGTGTGGAAGATGAATTTGTAAAATGCTTTTGTGACATTTTCCTACTGCAATGTGGAACCAACATGGGATAAAGCTAACTTAGATCTGGTATTGTGCATTGAAGCAGAGTTAATTAGTAGGAAAAGATCCACCTAATACAATTGAATTCTGCATTAAATTTGAAAACAACATACTCCAATCATAAACAAGAATCTTAAACTTTAATGAAGCCGATTACATAGGTATGAGAGAAGTGGCAGAGGTTGGGCAAAGGTATGATGGTAAATAAACAATATAAAACTTTTTTTAAACAATTCAAAATATTTAACAAAAATGCATTCTGTTCAAAAAATCTGCGAAAGATCATCCGTGTCTTACTAAGAAGAGGCTTACAATGTTGTGAAAATCAGTAACAAATCTGAGGATTGGGAATATATTAAAAATCAACAAAGGGACACCAAAATGTTTAAAAGGGAAAAAGTCAAAGTAAACTAGCTAGGAAAAATAGTAAGTAAAAGCTTTTTTAAGTATATGAAAAGGAAGAGAACAGTTAACTTTAACGTTGGTCTCCAGTCAGGAGAAATTAACATGGGGACTGAGGAAATGGCAGGAACATTGAAGACATATTTTGCCTTTCTTCACAGTAGAAAACACAAGTCATACTAGAAATAGAGGATAACCTAGAGGCTAATTTGCATGAGGAAATTAATGTAATTTATATCGGCATTGAAAAGTGCTGGAGAAACTTGTGGGACTCAGATCCCCAGGGCCTGATGGTCCACATCCTAGAGTTCTAAGATAGCTGCAGAGATAGTGGGTGTACTGGCAATGATTTTCTAAAATTCCCTAGATTCTGGAATGATTCCAGTGGATTGAAAGTTAGGAAATTTAAGATCACTAGTCAAGAAAGAAGGGAGGGAGAAATCTAGGAAACTACAGGCCAGTTAACCTGATGTCTATCACTAGGAAGTATTATCAATGCACTTAGAAAAGCACAGTCCGATTAGAATAAGTCAGCATAGTTTTACAAAAGAGATATCCTGTTTGTCAAGCTGAGGGTAAGAAACACAAACAGAAAAGATAGGAGCAGGAGGAGGTTATTTGGCCCTTCAGGCCTGCTGTGTCATTTATTACAATCATGGCTGATCATCCAACTCAATAGACTAATTCTGCTTTCTCCCCATAACCTTTGATCCCATTCATCCCATGCACTAAATCCACCTGCCTCTTGAATGCATTCAATGTTTTGGCATCAACTATTTCTTGTGGTAATGAATCCCACTAGTCACCATCTGCCACTTCAAAAAAGACCCATTTATTCCTGCTATCTGCTAACCAATTCTCAATCCATGCCAATATGTTACCCCCATACCTTTTGCTTTAATTTTGCACATTAACCTCTTAGGTGAGACCTTATCAAAAGCTTTGGGGCTTTTATTATGTTAAGTACAAGTTGTTATAGTTATTATGACAAGTGTATAACTTATGTATGTATATACTAATGTCTTAGATATGGATCAAATAATCCTTTGTAATGCCATTGACGTGGCTTGACTAACGAACTACCTTGAATTTTTTTGCCGTCATCCTGTATTTATTTATAGTAGTCATTCAAATTTAAAGTTTCAAAAACAAAAATCAATAGCTCTATCCATAATGTGAAGACATTGTGTTACAGGTACTGCTTTGAAATTGCTTACTTAGAACAAAACAAAGCTACAGACCCAAATTTAACTGTCAGCTCTGAGCCACTCTTGCATTATGTTGCATAGAATATACAGCACAGAAATAGTTCATTCAGTCTATGGTCCCCCACCTGCTTCCTCTGCCCCTCTTTGTTTAATCCTATCAGCACAACCTCCTAGACCTTTCTCACAGAACTTGCAATTCACAACAGTCAAAATTGATAATCCAATGCAGATTAAGGGAGTGCTATGCTGTCAGAGATCTCATTTACAGAGGAGACATTCAACTCTGACCCTGTCTGTCCTTCAGTTGGATGAAAAAGATTCCATGGCACGATTTTGAAGAAATGCAGGGAATTAACTGAGGGCCAGTATTTGTCCCTCTATCAAAATTTACGAAAAAAACTATCTGGACATTATCACATTGCTGTTGTGGAAGCTTGCTGTCTACAAATTGGCTGCTCCCTTTACTGCATCACCAACATAAAGCACTTCATTAGCTGGAAAGAACTTTGCACCATCCTGTGGTTGTGAAGAGCTTTCTGTAAATACAAGTTTTCATTTCCTTAAATGCATCTGTGCTATTTGTCTCCACTGTTTTTGTGCTAGCAAGTTCAATATTTTAGTAAAACAGTTGAGTTAATGATTGCTTTAATGTTCAAATCACTTTAAATATTGAAACTTCATTTTGTTGGTCTACAACAGATTCAAAGCAGAAGTTGATGTTGTGATGGTCTCGAGTCCTTCTGTCAATGATTTGCTTTATTTCACATCCAGATTAGAGTGGACACATGATGTGTGTGCAAAGCTGATGCCACACCCATCCTAATCATATCATTTTTTTAAACAAGAAGTTGAACAAATGGTATTGCATCCCCTTTCTCTACTCTCTCTCTCACCCCTCCCCTTGTGATGAGATCTGCCTGAACAAAATTTTGGATCCTGTTGTAATGACCTTTTTTTTCACAAGGTTCATACTAGTCTGGGTCATGAAAAGAATATTTTCAGGTCAATGGTACTGCAGTTTGTGCAGAATTGCACAATTGCTGGGGTAAAATAGTCTGTTGCAGAACACACAAATGTTTAATTGTATGCTTATTCCGGTGTGGACTGTGTAAATTATATGATAGAAAAACTTTAGACCCCAAATTTCCAACCTTAGTGGTTTCATTTGGGTTCCTCCTTTTATGTAGACATTGGAGTGGATCTGGTTGGGTTATGCTGCTAGTTTAGCAGGGTACTCCATGAATCATATCTGATTTCAGTTCTTGTCTTTTGTGGAATATTGATGTTGGTCACTGCATTTATTTTCAACCTCCTGAAGGAAAACAATATGGTGGTGTCATAAACTTTAAATCTGACTACTTCTATCAGTTGACTTGTCATTGTTGAGGGTCCCATCACCTGTGTCAGTGTTTTTGCTTGAGTGATCAATGACAACTCCATCTTACCAAGAGGCTAGAGTATGGGGATAGCCCTATATGTAAATTGAAGAGAGTTGGATAGTCATTTACCTGGAACTATTCAACTACATCTCATCATAACTTGCTGCATCCCAGGAGATGGATCTCACATCTGTTTTCTCAGATAAGGTGGATGTTAGTGAGTGAAAGCAAGTAAGATACTTTTTCTGCATCCTTACAATTCAGAGCCTTTTTTTGAGCTTAACTTGTTGGAAATATGTTTAAAAATGTGGAGAGGGCAACAGGGCATCTGAATCTTAAGTGAACGGCAGGGCCAACATTTATCCCAAAATTAAAGGTTCTGAGGGGAATAACTCACCACCTGATGCCCAAAGACTGTCCACCTTCTCCAAGCAGAAATCAAGAGTCTAATGGAATACTCTCCACTTGCCAGAATGAGTCTAGCTCTAACAACACTTAAGAAGTTCAACACCATCCAGCACAAAGCAGCCTGCTACCTCTTTCAGAAACATCCAATCCCTCTGCTACTGACAGGTAGTGGCAGCTGTGTACCATCTACAAGATGTGGTGCAGGAAATCATCAACATTCCTTTGGCAGCACTTTCCTAACTCATGACCACCATCATCTATGAGGACAAGAGCAACAGTTACCTGGGAACACCACCACTTGGAAGTTCCCCTCCAAGCCACTCCACCCTGACTTGGAAATATATCACTGTTCCTGGGTCAACATCCTGGAACGTCGTCCCTAACAGCACTGTACCTACACTTAGATTGCAGTGGTTCAAGAATGCAGTTCACCACCGCCTTATCAAGAGCAACTAGACAATAAATGCTGATCTAGTCAGCCTTGTCCACGTCCCCAAAATGAATTTTAAGAATTGCAATAACGAAGGAGATTTAAAATAAGTCTGGCTGAGATGGAGAGTGAATTACAGTCAAATTGGGCACAAAGAAAAATAAGTGGAGGAGATATTGGATTCAGTGAGAGAGAAAGGGAACATGGAGAAAGTAAAGTAAGAAGGCTCATTTAAAATTTACATTTTAAAAATCTTCTTTTTATCTGAACTTTGAAAAGAAATTCTTCCTTTCTTTGAGTTACAAAGCCAGTGGACAGGGCAAACCCTTAATCAGTCTCCTTTATTTTAAAATCCAATTCAAATTGAATCCATTTCACAGTCCCTACAAATTGGACAGACTAAATGGAAGCTGATAAAATAGGCATGACACTCGATCCTATACTTGATCTTAGCCAAAAGGCTGTATCTGAATGAGGGGCCAGAGAGGTTGGTTGACTCAATGCATAAACAATTATCACAGTTTAAAGAATGCCTGTGATGCTAATTTATCAGATTTGAGTTTATTGGACAATTAATAAACAAATTCAGCTAGTCTTATAATGGGGAGGATGAGGGCAAGATGCTATTTGTGCAAAGCAAATGGAATGGTGTAAATGGATATTCACAACTGATGCCACATCTCCCAATTCCTGAATTTGTTGGCCAATGTTTGCAATAATGATGCATGGCACTAACATACTGTTGTTTTTCCAGCAATATTCATTGATTTTACGTAGTGTGTAGCTGAGCCAAGCAGATCAGCAAAGACCCAAATGCAACCCCTTACCTATATGATAAGTAACTCTTGACTGAGATAGCAGTAAAATTGCTGCAGATGTCTTTTGTGTCCTTCATAGGAAAAAGTAGGAAGAAATGTCAAGCAGGTTTTCTACTTCTATTGCTATAACAAGAGGCATCTATTAGTGTAATTAAGTAGTTGCTGGATTGACATTGGTTAAAATGGATGTAACCGTTCAGTGCACTTGGATGGGATATGTGAGGCACCCATGCATTGCTAACCCAACAAGAAACAATTGCCTTCAGACAAAGAAAGGAACATGTTCATTAAAACAAGTACTACTAAATAAGCCAATCAAAAGTGTAATGCAGTTATTTCTATTTGTCTTTTGAACATTTGATTTTCTTTACAATGTCTGATGTCCTAGAGCACTGCTTTTCTGAAGATGGTGATGCAGAATGGTGTACAAAGCATCAAGAACCTAGACAGAAATGGGTCATCCCTCGTATCAGTTGTTGCACGGAATTACTGTTATGTGTGCTGATGCCATGTGCTTGAAAGTGATTTTTTTCAAAAACTGTAATTAAGTCAGAGCCTTTTAGCTAATAGATGAGTGTTCAACCACTCCAGTTAAAACACATCTCTTTCAAAGTGTGGTGTTAACCACACAGGCATAGTGCTGAGATAGTAAATTTGACAACAGTCCATTTGACCATATCTTTCATTGAACAATCAAATAATTACAGAATGCTGTCTCGCCAAACATGGCTGTCATGTGAAATAAATGTTGAGGAACAAATTAAATGGGATTTAAACATGTTTTGCTACGTTATTTGATTAAAACATTGTGAAAGCAACCACACTTGGGCTTAGTCCTCGTCTCATTTTGTGTCACTTTAAACAGAGCTAATTCAACACCCCTCAGCAATAGATTTAATTTCACTCCACTGCCTTTACAGGCTTGGATTGATGAGGCCAACCATTACATCTCTACATTAATAAATTCATTCATTGTATCATAGGTCACTGGAAAGCATTTGGGAGTGAATGAATCTTACCTCACTAACAAGAGTTCTGAGGCAAATTGCAGTATGTCAGCAGCTGCCTGGCTGAAATAAAAAAAACACAAAATGCTGGAAGCATCAACAGATTAGGGTAGCATCTACGAAGGAAAGTGACGTTAAACATTTTGTTTCCTTTTAACCCTTCACCAGAACCCCAACTGCTGTCTTGGATGGTCAATTGGCAGAAGATCTAAAACATTTAACCCTACTTTCACCTCATGTAAATACTCCCTGACTTGCTGAGTGTCTCTGGTAGTTTCTCTTTTATCTCTATATTCCACATCTGCAGTATTTTACTTTTTGCTGCCTAGTTTAGATGGCTTAACCAACCATGGTGGCACAGTGGTTAGCACTGCTGCCTCACAGCGCCAGGGACCAGGGGTTCAGTTCCCATCTTGGCTCACTGTCTGTGCGGAGTCTACACGTTCTCCCTTGTCTGCATGTGTTTCTTCCGGGTGCTCCGGCTTCCTTCCATAGTCCGAAAGATGTGCTAGGTAGGTGCATTGGCCACGCTAAATTCTCCCTCTGTGTACCTGAACAGGTGCCAGAGTGTGGCAACTAGGAGATTTTCACAGTAACTTCATTGCAGTGTTAATTTAAGCCTACTTGTGACCAAATAAAGCTTAACTTTAAACTTTGAAATTAGTGACTGCTTTGTCTGTATCTTTGAGTGCATGTTACACAATACTGTTTCTACATGGTATGCCTCATTTATGAGCCACACCTTATATCAGGCTCACGATAGTGCCCTAGTCTCTCCATTAGAAGGCTGTTGGTTCAAGCCCCACTTGAACATGCAATCTAGGCTGGTAATCCAGTGCAGCACTGCATTGTCGGATATGCCAGTTTTCAGACATAATGTTAAATCTCGTTTGCCCTCACAGGTGGTTATGGATGATCACATTGCTCTAGGGCATGAATTCGTAGCTAATATTTATCCTTCAGCCGAATACCACCATAGCTGGTCTTTCAGCTCAATGACATTTGCGACATCTTGCTGTGGTTAAACTAGCAACTTTCAAAAATAATTAATTGGATGTTAAAATGCTTGGGATATTCTGAGGATTTGCTTGTATCCTCTGGTGCTGAGCACAGCAGCATTAGGTTGAGCCTGATTTGCTCATCCATGTTGGGAAAATTGACTGCTTGGAGTTGAGAACCAGTATGCATAGAGGGAAATTCAGAAACATAGTGAGTAACAATTTGAATGTGACTGGTATGACATTTCAATATCATCGGTACCTCTGAGCATTAATTTTCTTTTTAAAATAAATGTAGTTATATTTGTTAGCTTTGAAGTGGCTATAAAATTGCAGACTTTTATTGAGAATGCTCTCTACTATTTCTGCCCATAGGCTGTAAGGAACTCTTTTTTTGGCTTTTTTACATGGGTAAATTTGGTTGATGAGCAGCTTATTTAACTGTAGGTGGCATTGCAACCAAGTATGAGCCTTTTCTCATCTTGTGCCCACAATGGAGATGTTTTAATAGTGATCAGTGTACAAGTCAGTTGTGGAGCATGGGTTATCTTTTGATCCCCACCGTGGGGCAGAAGTATGCCTAAAGCCGTCTTAATGGACGTGGGTGATTCAGCCCAGATCATGGCACCTCATCTGTATGGCTCAGTTGCAAAGCTGCCGTTATGTTTGCATGAGTTGCATCTAGATATTTTTGACTTGAGCGGAGTTCAACTCCCCACAGCCCCTCAACTGGGACCAACAGTCAAGAGTTGGGAGTTGGCACACGGTTAGAAATTGCGGTGTTGTGTACTCTGTAAATATATGTTCTTAGGGTTGATTTTTGAGTGCAAGCTCCTTATAGTCCTGCAAGGAGTATCCTGGAACAATTTTATTGGGAACAGTGGGGACTATGAATACAGTCCAGCCTAAGCTGTGCTTGTCAATTGACTCCAGAAAATCACATGTTAGAGATTTAGAGGAGTTCTAGTATAAGAATTGTTGTTGAATTGAGAACAACTATGTCTTGCTTTAATTTGCATCTCAGAAATTTTCTCCAGATCAGTGGAATCATAAGTGGTGTAAGTAATTTGTGTATTCTTGAACACTGCTCAAAATGAAGTGCAAGTTAAAGGTGAAATCATCACTGAGGCATATGCACTTTTCTCATACTGAGGTGTTTTTAGGGGATGGTCCAATGAGATATTAGCAGCTGCGTAACCCTGGGATCTCTGATACTGCAAGTGTATTATCTTCAGAAACCAAGTGGTCCCTTGTCGGCAGCGTATATTGCAAATATGAGTGGTGCAGAGAGTGGTATGGTGCAAAGTTAAATTCTAGGAAGACATGAACAAGTATATCTTATACCTGTTGAGCAACAAGAATCGTGGTAAATGATTGTTTGCCTATCTGTAGATCTATTTTTAAACTTTGGAAAATAAATAGCATATGCGATTATACTTTTGGTTAGTCCTTTCGTGATGCAGATGATGATTAAAGTATTTGATGTGGACTGTAAGTCTGCAACTCTGTCAGAACGTGTTTTATAATTTCTGTGCAAGACTGTGCTTTTCTAGCAAACCATGCAAAAAAATTAATTTGACTCTATTTTAATGTAGCCACGAGAGGAGGTTTGCTATTCAGTTTGAAAACTAGTGCATTTAAGAGAAAATGCTTTGTTTAGTCTACTAAAATATATATTTTAGCTAATTAGAGTTAAAGTAATATTAGCAGTTACTTTTATTACAGAGTGAGTAGCAGGTTGTGTATTGCTCAGAACAGGTACAACTGCATCGGACTATTGCTTCATTTGCGCGTTTATTTAGACCACATTGTTAAATGAAGCAGTCAATTTTTTTCTTTCTTGTTCAGTGTTACTAGCAATTAGCTGTTGGGTTACTTGTAAAACAGTTGTCAAATATTAACTAATATGGCAACCTTAGGTATTTTTGTGCATACAGTGAACAAAGTAGGTGCTCAGCCTTGGATTTTTGTGCCTGCCAGTCAGATCCTGAGTGCAATGGGTGTGATGTGACTGACTTTTTTTTGTTCTAAAACGAGTGAATTTTATTTATGTATCTTAGTCTGACCCTTGTTGGAAAATACACAAGTGTAAATGCCCGTTGGCAATAAGATTCAGCTGTGGCTCCCTGCCTACCCCTACCATTATCTGCTGAATCTACAAACAAAAATGATCTTCAGGTAGATACCAGAAAGCTGACGTTGCCTTGAGATCTATACCTCGATGCTAGTAAACAACATAAAAACGAGCAAGGATCCTGTTTTGATTCCGCTCCAAATTGGATGCTGGAGCCAATTTACAGTATTTGTATTTTTGTTGCAGCTGAGATTTTCTAATCCGTATGGATTAGAGTTTGAAAATGTGACCATAGCTCAATATAAATTGCAGTTTGCACTGTCAGGGCATTCAAACTTTGTGCATCCCTAAATTTTATATCCCTTTAGTCTGATGAACTAACTTAATTATTTAGTTGATTGTAAGAGGTGGCAGCACACCTACACTGCTGGGTCGGTTCTCCAACTCAAAAATCCCAGGAAATTATGATGTGTAGGAGTTACAGAATAGCACAATAGTAAAATATCATGCTGTGTGAATAATGACGTAATTGTATTATGCAGTTATTCACACGGCGCAATGATTTCCTGGAACTTTTTCCCTTTTTGCCAAACCTACAAATAGTTGATAGTCGTAGCATCACTTTCCCATTCACGTCAGTGATGATGGTGAATTTCCTGGATTTACACTGGTTTCCGCACCATGGCCCCAATGGCGCAAGTGAACCCGTGGTCACCTGCTATTGATGAGAGCACAAGTCCAAGATTTTTAATTAATGACCATTCTTATACTGGGCCAACCCATTTGTTGTAGGGTTCTTGTTAAGTTTCTTACTGTTTTAGGGAGGGAAGAATGACATAAAAGCAAATGGGAACATTTTCCAACAATGAGTATGCCATTGTTTTTCTGTGATGTGCTTCTTAAAACTCAATGCCAGTGACTGCAAATTTGAAGATGCCTTTTTTGTATTGTAGATCAACTTTTCAAAGACAAAAACATGATCATACAGGTTTAATATTACAGTAGAGGTAATGACTCAGTTTCAGAAATCTGGTGACTGCCTTGATGACATTTATTACAACAATTTGTTAGAAGTAGTTTAGTTAGTCTCCAGCTGCTGAACATCCAGGCATGAGACATGGAATAAGAATGAAACCAAATAAAAATCACAGGTTTCTTGGCTTCCGTCTTTATTTTTATGGAGCAGGAACTGTCAGGCTTTTTTGCAACATGACATTCTGCAACCTCTTGGAATATATTTGGTTATTCATATTTTTATTCAATTTAACTGATTTGTAATAGATTACATTCAACAACAAGAAGGTTGACAGGTGAAGTAGTGGAATGGAGTGTTTTAAAGAGAGAGCTGTTATGCTAGCTGTGAAAATAAATTGTTCCAGATTGGAATTTGACAGTAACACTTAGTCTGTTACATGCAAGTCAGACCAGATAATAATTCTTTGAAAATGTGCCACTGGTGAAAAATAATGTTGACAAGTGTTATAAATTGAGTGCATAGCAGTTTAATTGGAACCAGTACCTGGTATTAAGAAAAACTGTTGGGGAACTAAAAGTTGGTTGGGAAAGTCCCTTTAATAAATGATTTGGGCAGTCTTCAAAAATGGATATATAAGTTTCAGTTTAAGTTTGTATCAGAGAGTGATGATAGCTGTGCTTCAAATAAACTTGGTTTCAGGTCAAAACGCACTAGTACATTGTCCTGATATTTGTAGCTGCAGCAGGAATAGCAGCACGCACATACCCATCTCACCAATAACTACTGCAAGAGAACACTAGAATGTATGCAAACAAAGAACTACCAGTGAATTTTTAAGAGTTGTAAGGGTATAGTTGTAACGCTTGTTTACTCTTTTTTTGGTTTATGTACTTTCACGTCTGTTGAAAGAGTTGTTCTGCAACAATCGCTGTGGTGACAATGGGTAAGCAAAGAAAAATCCTCTTTTATCAGTGGTACTTTTGAAGCAGTTCTTGAAATGTGTGTCTGGAGTGTCTCTCATTAGATGCTAAATTGTTGGTTCTGTTCTGCTTCTAAGTAGAGTATTATCTAGCTGCCATTCAACATCCACCCCCAGAGTCAGTCAGTCCCGGAACTTGGAAAAATATTGCACTGTTGGGAGAGAAAGGTACAGGTGGAGAACATGCACAGCTTTGCATCACAGTTGCAACTAGCTGAAGTAAATGCTGTGAACAGCATAGGAAAATTGCTGTTTTGAAACTATTGTTTGTGATTTCCACCCAGTTGCAGCACATTTTGCCACCTACTCAATTCAGTTAACATTAGGCTCACTTTAATGCAATAAAAATGCAAACGTCTTAATTCTCATTTTAAGTATCGCCAACTGTTTCCTTTTCTCTTCATGTCACTCACATTCAAATTAAAAAGTTGTGTAATATTTTTGATTTGGTAAGGAAGGGCAAGAAATTGAAATAGTAATTACCTTATGTGGAAGTAATCTTTTTTGGATTTATGTTAATCCCAATGGCTTATTCTAGTGTTCCTTTGAAAGGAATAAACTGTATATGTGTATGATAATTCAGTTTTGTGGATTGTTTTGAACCCTTTATTTAATATTTACAGTACTTTAATGTTTGTCTTTCTATAGAACTTGGTTATGATCCATATAATCCTGAGCTTCCTAAGGGTTCTTCCAGAAATGGAGACGGGATATCAGGTGACCTTACAGAATCCAGCTCCAGTACGCTTGAATTGGAACTGGTCAACAAAGCCATTGAAGTTGTCAAGAATGAAGTTGAACAAGAGCAGAAAAAGCTATGGCGATATGAGGATCTTCTGGATGCAGAGGAGGAGTATGTCCCTTCAACACCATCGACACAGAAGGCACTTGGCAAGACCAAGAGTTGCAAAGAGCTTTCACCTGTTGAGGATAAACTGACAAACTCTTTGGAGTATAATCCAGACAGTTACTGCCTAAATAGTAATGTGGAGTATACCCCTACTCCACTTTCAGTTACTGCTTGTTTCAGTAAATATACTTTGGATACAGATGACGAAGCTGATGCAAAGGGTAGTTCATTAAAATATGTTCCAACGCTCGTGACTAAGCCAGTCAAATATGCTACCTCTGTACCCAGTAATAAATATGTGATTGACAATACCAAGCCATGTACTGATTTAGAGTATGACCCTTTGTTGAACTATTCAGCCCGGCTGATGAGCAAAAAAAGAACAAAGGAACAGGGAACCAAGAGACTCAGAGAGAGCAATTCGGAGGAGCGCTACACAGCTGCAGCAAAGAAACGTTGCCATCGCTTGAAGCCCAGCAAATGTGACGCGGAGTTCCCAGACTCTGGAGATGAACTTAATAATAACTATCCAAAAAGTCACGGGAACGCTTCAAATCCTGCGTATGGTGACAATAAGTCAGATGAAGGATTGTCCTTAAAGGCTAAAGACTTGAATAAACGATCTATGAAAGAGATTGCAGTTCAGTATGATGTAGATGATGTTTGCTCTTTTGAGAGCAAACAACAAGAGAATCGAGGGAAGCAGAAGTTGAAAGCAACCAGTCATTCATCTAAAGTTCCAAAATGCAACAAGGAGGAACTTAAAGGCCGAGAGAGTAAAGATAAAAAGGATAAAGATAGCCTAGATGGCTCACAACTGAAGGTGAAAAAAGACAAAATTGACAGCACTAAAAGCAAGTCTTCCCACCACTCAGAGAAAGCTAGCAAAAAGGGAAAAATAAAATGTGATAAAGACAGACTAGAAATTAAGCAAGAAAAACAAGGGGATAAATTAAAAAGCAAAGAAAAGAATGGTGATAACTTGTTTATTGAAAAGAAACACAAAGGTGATGAGAAGCATAAGGTTAAGGAAGAAAAACAAAAGATTAAGAGTGATGAAAGTTTGAGTAGTAAGATGGAAAAAGGAAAATCTAACAAATTGAATGGGGTAAAAAGTGAAAACCAATCAAAATCTAGATCAAACAGTTCAACAGAGTGTGCAGGAAAAATCAAATCTCATGGATTTAAGGTCACAAGCATCCCGAAATCAGACAAAAATGACAACTTAAAATCCAAAATGGTAATGCATAAAAATGGGATTCATGTAGCTACTGAAAGAAAAGATGAGGAGATTAGGGGTTCAAAATCTGTGAAAGGTAATGCAAAACGTTTGGAAAACCGAAAAAAAAATGCATGCTTTGCAAAGCGAACACTCAGTCACACAGACTTGTTTGGTGATGATAGCAGTGATGACGAAAGCACCAGTAAACCCCTCGCTGCCGTAACTTACGAATCGGACTCTGATCAAGACCCCTATTCTAGTTCTAGTGATGATGAAACTGGGGGAAACTTAGAACAAAGATCTTTGTCTTCAGCGGATGAGATTGATTTTCCTGGTCTTGAAAAGGATTTTGAATTTGAGTCGGATCCTATGGAGGAATGCCTGAGGATTTTCAACGAGTCTAAAGAAGTGAAGAATGAAGATAAGGGTAGAGTTTCCAAGCAGGTAAAACTTTGTCTGCTTTATGAAATAGTAGTAGTATGTCTATGACATGCCTTTGTTTTACACAACATATAGTGGAGTATTAAGGAATGCTAAGGATGTCTATAATCTCTCGCTTGTTTTCTAGGAGCAAACAATTTGACTTTAAATGCAGCGCATCCTCAGATTCACCATAAGTACTGTGCAGCAAGTTCTAAAATTATTATAGAAACATTATATTTGTGTCTCCTTTCTGTCATATTTCTACATAACCATATTTATATGATTCATTTACTTTCTTAAATACTACTACTTTAAACATCCAATTATTCTTAAGCAGTCAGCTACAGCGGATGTTATTTTTGAAAATGCATTTTTCAAACTTGCTTTTTAAAAAACTGCTTAACAACAATATTTCAACTTGTAATATTTTCCAACTTTGGTTGTGAGACTCTGTAGTTTCTGAGACTTATCCTCTAATTTGATTTATTATTGTCACATAAGAACATAAGAAATAGGAGCAGGAGTAGGCCATCCAGCCCTTCGAGCCTGCCCCGCCATTCAATAAGATCATGGCTGATCTGTCGCTGCTCAGTTCCACTTTCCCGCCCTCTCCCCATAACCCTTAATCCCCTCTCCTATCAAAAACCCATCAACCCGCGTCTTAAAAATATTTAGCGAGGCAGCCTCCACCACTTCAACGGGCAGAGAATTCCAGAGATTCACCACCCTTTGAGTGAAAAAGTTCCTCCTCAACTCCGTTCTAAACCGCCCCCCTTTTATCTTGAGGCTGTGCCCCCTAGTCCTATTGTCTTTTTTGAGCGGGAAGAGTCTTTCCACCTCTATCCTATCCATCCCATTCATCATCTTATACGTCTCAATGAGATCTCCTCTCATTCTTCTAAACTCTAACGAGTACAAGCCCAGTTTATTCAGCCTCTCCTCATAGCTCAACCCCCTCAACTCCGGTATCAGCCTAGTAAACCTCCTCTGCACTCCCTCCAAGGCCAAAATATCTTTGCGCAGGTGCGGCACCCAAAAATGCACACAGTACTCCAGTTGCGGCCTCACCAATGCCCTATACAGCTGCAGCAAGACCTCCCTACTTTTATATTCAATCCCCTTCGCTATGAAGGCCAGCATCCCATTCTCCTTCCTGACCACCTGCTGCACCTGCAAGCTGGGTTTTTGCGACTCATGCACAAGGACCCCGAGGTCCCTCTGCACCGTTGCCTGCTGCAGTTTTTCGCCTCGTAAGTAATAGTCCTTCCTACCATTTTTCCTACCAAAGTGGACCACCTCACACTTGCCAACATTAAATTCCATTTGCCATTTCCTGGCCCATTCGCCCAGCCTATCTAGATCCTTCTGCAGACTCTCCACACCCTCCGCACAATTTGCCGTTCCCCCAATCTTGGTGTCATCAGCAAATTTCGACACTCTACACTCGGTTCCGTATATTTTTTATATATTTTTTATATATTTAGCATACAGTTAAAAAGTATTGTTTCTTGCAGGCTATACAGACAAAGTGTCCTATTCATAGAGAAAAAAAGAGGTTACAGAATGTAGTGTTACCGTCATAACTAGGGTGTAGAGAAAGATCAACTTAATATGTGGTAGGCCCATTCATAAGTCCATTCCTTGGCAGCAAGGAAGATGATGATCTTGAGTTGATTGGTATGTGACCTCAGACATGTCTATCTTTCCCCGTGGAAGAGAGAATGTCTGGGACATGTGGGATCCTTGATTATATTGTCTGTGTTTTTCGTAGGCAGCGGAAAGTGTAGGCTGAGTCAGTGGACAGGAGGTTTGTGTGATGGACTGGGCTTCATTCATGACAGTTTGTAGATTATTGTGGTCTTGGACAGAGCAGGAACCATACCAAGCTATCAGACATCCAGAAATGATGCTTTCTGTGGTGCATCTGTAAAAGTTGGTGAGAGTTGTAGTGGGCATGCTGAATTTCCTTAGCCTTGAGAGAATGTAGAGGCAGTGGTGGGCATTGTTAACTATAGAGTTGGCGTGGAAGGATCACAACAGTTGTTGGTGATCTGGACACCTAGAAACTTGAAGCTCTCGACCATTTCCAGTGAATCCGACCCACTACCGTGGTATCATCAGCAAGCTTGAAAAATGGAAGTTTTATCTCCGCAGTGTCAGAGCAATACCCCTTTATTCTTTCCGTTCGCCTCACTAGTGATTAATCCAGGATTACTCTTCCAGTGTTGTCATTTTCCAACTTACTTTTCCTCAATGTTGCCACTAAGAACAAATCTCCACCAATTCTTGAAAGCTCAGGGGAACTCTGGTGCTGCTTAACTCAATTGAATCTAGTACACTGATAATCCCAGTATATCATTAAAATAATGCAATTTGACTGATTCAGTTGTCACAAAATGGCGGCCCTGGTATTGAATGATGTAACATCAGTGTGTAACATATGGTATCCTCTCAGTGGAGATGTAATCTTTGTATCAACATTTTAAGCCCATGCTTACAACAGGAAAACTATGTAAGCAGGAACATTTCACTTGTGTTGAATTGCGTCATTCAAAATTGAACTTTCTAACATCAAAAATATGGTTTTAATCAACAATATTTTATAAAAATATAATTTACAGGACAGTTACATTATTAGGATGTTTTATATGTTAAATGCACAATACAAATATAAGTTTGTGCCTTCAAGTGAAACTTAATGAAGGTGTCAAAGACATTGGCCTTTGTGTAAAAAAAAAGTTGACTTCGATTTGATATCAAATTGCCACTAGAGCAATGGCCTGAATTTTGGCAGTAAGCAGCAAAGTAACAGCACTTGCCACTGACCTTGAAAGTTTCCCATGGAAATCTAGTGATCTTTGTCGCATTGATTTCACCTTTTCTGTTGGTAATTTGATTCTGGTGCCAACTGAAGGGCATTTCCTGAGTCCAGCTATACTGATGCTATTCAGCAGCCTGTCGCATTCTCGCAAAACAGGAAGTCAAAGTGGCTCATTATTTGTCACTGTTTAACCATTTTACAAAGAGATAAAGATTGAGACATATACATGGGATGAAGGTAGAAGCTAAAATAGAAATAAACAAAAAATGTTTTAAAAACTAATGGAATTGTTACCATCACGAAATTTGACATTCCACAATGATTAGATTTTATGGAATCAGAAGTTCAGTGATTATTACAACAATAATGTATTCACATTATTTGTGATGTTTGCATGGTGAGAATGTTGCTTTCTGTATGTAGACTGTAATGTTGTCAAAATTATCCTCATGATTTTTCACTTTACTAATGTAAAGGAAGTTTTTTGTGGTCATCCTCAGCAAGTTGATTACTTTTGTGTGGTTGAAGAGCAAAAAATTCTGGTTTACCGGTGGAGCAATGTTGTGTTCTCTTGAGCTCCTCCAAATAGACGTTGGTCTCCTCTAGGAGGGGTGTAATTGGGAAGAGATGCAATAAAATTATGGAGCTAATAGCAAGTTATTTTTGTTCCTTTCCCCCAAAGGGGTTTCTTTTATTCTGTGCTTTCCATTCCACTATGCTGTAATTGATAATTAGCTGAAGCAAAAGGTGTTGGTCTTCCCTGGGGAATAAGAGTCCTTCATATAATTCATCCGTTATTGCTAGACTTCTATTTATAGTATAGAACAATATATAGTATTCTGAACATTTGACTCTTGTACTGATCACAAAGCTACTGAGTGAGCAAGAGGGAAGATTAATTAGAAAACTGCTGTAAACCAAGCCAAGCATGATGCTGCTGATTTCCACCATGCAATTTAACAAAAGCATCATCCCATTTTGAGTTCATTCAGATCTGGTTGCTCTCCAGTTGTATTTCTGAAATCATCATTGGCCAGGAATGACTTTAACAGATATCTGATTTCCAAATAGTGTTTCAAATAATGCAGTATGGCTACTTTTGTTCGCAAAATCTCCATCACTTCTTTGCGCAAATCAGACTTCCCAGCATTAGGGTTATTAACATGTGTCCTGACTGACTTTGCCTATCTGTTTCTAACCAGATTATCAACTGTTGGTTTGTTTCTTCAGCCTTTATACTGATCATGAGTGTTTTCACAGAACATAGCTTCTCTTGAAATAAAACTGCATCATGATATGCATGTTCCATCTGCAGTCAGCTGGTGTTTCAGAAGTTTTTATAGAATAAAGCTGTTGTGATTCAGTTTGCAGTTATCCCATGAAAACAGACAGAGACAGAGGGGAACTGGTGGATGTGGTGTTTTTAGATTTTCAAAAGGCATTTGATAAGGTGTCCCAAAAGGCTGCTACAGAAGGTTAGGGTGCACGGAGTTGGGGGTAAGGTGTTAGCATGGATAGAGGATTGGTTGTCTAATAGGAGGCAGAGAGTTGGTATCAATGGGTGCTATTCTGATTGACGTTTGGTGACTAGTGGAGTGCCGCAGGGATCGGTGCTGGGGCCTCAGCTATTTACCATTTATATAGATGATCTGGAGGAGGGGGCTGAATGTAGGGTGACGAAATTTGCTGATCTCGCGAAGATGAGTGGAAAAGCAAATTGTGCGGCGGGTGTGGAAAGTCTGCAGAGGGATCTGGATAGGCTAAGTGAGTGGGCAAGGACCTGGCAGAGGGAGCACAATGTTAGCAAATGTGAGGTTATCCACTTTGGCAGAAATAATGGAGGGATTACTATTTAAAGGGCGAAAAGCTGCAGCATGCTACGGTGCAGAGGGACCTGGGGGTCCTTATGCATGAGTCGCAAAAACCCAGTCTGCAGGTGCAGCAGGTGATCAAGAAGGCAAATGGAATGCTGGCCTTTATATTGAGGGGGATAGAATATAAAGGTAGGGAGGTCTTGCTGCAACTGTACAGGGTACTGGTGAGGCCACAGCTGGAGTACTGTGTGCAGTTTCGGTTGCCACACTTGCACAAGGATATATTGGCCTTGGAGGGAGTGCACAGGATGTTCACTAGGCTGATACCAGAGATGAGGGGGTTGGACTATGAAGAGAGACTAAATAGTCTGGGTCTGTACTCTGGAGTTTAGAAGGATGAGGGGGGGATCTTATAGAGACATATAAGATAATGAAAGGGATGGATAGGGTAGAGGTAGAGAGATTCTTCCTGCTTAGAAAGGATAGCAGGACTAGAAGGCACAGCCTTAAGATAAAGGGGGAGGGTGGGGGGGGCAGTTTAGATCGGAGTTGAGGAGGAACTTCTTCACTCAAAGGGTGGTGAATCTCTGGAATTCTCTGCCCGTTGAAGTGGTGGAAGCTACCTCGCTAAATATATTTAAGACATGGGTAGATAGGTTTTTGATAGACAAGGGAATTAAGGGTTATGAGGAGAAAGTGGAACTGATCCACTTCAGATCAGCCATGATCTTATTGAATGACAGGGCAGGCTCGAAGGGCTAGATGGCCTACTCCTGTTCCAATTTCTTATGTTCTTATGTAATGTTGCAACAGTAGCAGAAATGAGAAATAGCAAATTTTTGACACGTTGTTATAGGGGGGCACAGTGCTTAGCACTGTTGCCTCACATACCAGCAACCTGGGTTCAATTCCAGCCTCGGGTGACTGTGTGTGTTCTCCCTGTGTTTGTGTAGGTTTCCTCCTACAGTCTGAAGATGCGCAGGTTAGGTGGATTGATCATGATAAATTACGCCTTAGTGTCCCAAATGTGTAAGTTAGGGTGATTAGTCTGGTAAGTATGTGGGGTTATGGTGGTAGGGCCTAGGTAGGATACTATTGGATAGTTGATATAGACTTGTAGGCCAAATGGCCTCTTTCTGTCGGGATTCTATGAATACATGATGAATTTACATGAAGGCAAAATAAAAATTTTATTACTACACGTTTTCATTTAGAACACACCTCTTGTTTATAGCTGACACTCAAGAAAACAACTTGGATATTACTTAAGAACATAAGAACATAAGAAATAGGAGCAGGAGTAGGCCATCTAGCCCTTCCAGCCTGCCCCGCCATTCAATAAGATCATGGCTGATCTGTCGCTGCTCAGTTCCACTTTCCTGCTTTCTCCCCATAACCAATACTTGACTTTGCTGTGTTCATAAACTAAAGCTCAATCATTTTATCAATATACAAAGTTGAGGATATCAAAAGACTGACTTGCCATCAGTTACTGTGTCATTACCCAAGTCAGGGGATCACTCCTCATTTAATGAAGAGTGCAAAAGACATGCCAGGGGCAGCACCAGCCATACCTAAAAATGAGGTATTAACCAGGTCAGACTACAACACAGGGCTACTTGTGTGCTAAACAGAGTAAGAAGCAAGTGGTAGACAGAACTAAATGATCCCACAGCTAACTGATCAGATCTAAGCTCTGCAGTCCTGTCACATCCAGTTGTGAATGGTGATAGGCAATTAAATAACTTGGGAGAGTCCAGCATGTCAGTGTAAATGATTAGGCTGAAACATTTGCAACAAACTTCTGTCAGAAGTGCTGAGTGGATGATGTAGCTCTGCCTCCTCCAGAGGTCCCCAACGTCTCAGATGCCAGTCTCCAGCCAATTTGATTCACTCCATGTGATATCAAGAAATGGCTGAAGGCATTGGAGGTTGCTTTACGGGCCTTTTACTATTCCGGCAATACTACCGAAGGCTTGTGCTCAGAACTTGTTATGCCCCTAGCCAAGCTACGACACTGGCACCTACACAGCAATATGAAAAATTGTCCAGATATATCCTGTACATAAAAAGCTGGATAAATCCAAGGTGACCAATTACTGCCTCCTTGATTGTCAGTCCAGTGTTAGAGTAAATGTTAGAGAGTGCAGTACCTTTTTCCCAGTCCTATTCATTCTTGGGTCTGACCCCATAATGCCCACAGTGTGATTACTTCTCATCTTAAATATTGCAACTGCTCCCTCTGAATATTCATGATGTGGAGATGCTGGCGTTGGACTGGGGTAAACACAGTAAGAAGTCTCAACACCAGGTTACCTGTTGGACTTTAACCTGGTGTTGTGAGAATTCTTACCCTCTGAGTATACCAGACTTATTAAATATACGTTGCTATCTTAAGTTCTTTCAACATCCTAAAACAAAAGTAATCAGATCCAGTAACTTTATCCTACTTAAGATCATTGACTTCTATAGCATAAAGCTTAAAAGTACCCATATCTGGAATTAGTGGTACTGGAGCATTTTCAATATTGACCAGAGAAACAAAAGTATCCATGTAGCATGTTGAATCGTAGAAACATAGACTAGTACAACACAGAAGGAAGCTTTTGACCCAGCTAGTCTGTGCAGGTCTTTCCAAGAACAATCTAGTCTATCCCACTCCCCTCTCACCCCATATTTCTCCAGTGTTTATCTCCATTAAGTTGCTGTCTAATTATATGTTGAATCTGTATCCACCAACCTACCAGGCAACACATTCCAAACACTTATTGTATAAAAATGTTTTTCTTCATGTAGCCTCTGACTTTTTTTTGTCAATTATCTAGAATTTGTACCCTCTGATTACTAATTTGTTTATTATTGGAAATAGTTTCTCTTTATTTTCCCGAGCTAAACCCTCTGCTTACAAGGCTAAACTTGTACATTATTCCTCAGGCTGCAAATATGTGCTTATGGTATATAATTTTCTACATTTAAAATTTTGCAAAAGGTGGTCAGACTTCCAGATAAATGTGAGGTAATGCATTTTGAAAGATCTAATATAGATAGGAAATATACAGTAAATGGCAGAACCCTTAAGACTGCTGATAGGCAAGGGATCTGGGTGTATAGGTACACAGATCATTTGAAAATAGCAATGCAGTGGAAATGTTAATCAAGTAGGCATACAGCATGCTTGCCTTCGTAGGCTTGGGGCATTAAGTTTAAAAATTGGCAAGTCACGTTGCAGCTTTATATAACCTTTATTAGACTGCACTTAGAATATAGTGATCAATTCTGGTCGCCACACTGCCAGAAGGATGTGGAGGCTTTGGAGAGTGTACAGAGAAGACTTACCAGCATGTTGCCTGGTATGAAGGGCATTGGCTATGAGGAGAGGTTGGAGAAGTTTGGTTTATTCTCACTGGAACAACCAAGGTTGAAGGGCGACCTGATAGACGTCTACAAGATTGAGAGGCTTGGACAAAAATGGGTAGTCAGAAGCTTTTTCCCAGCGTGGAAGAGTCAGTTACTAGGGAGCGTAGGTTTAAGGTACGAGGGGCAATATTTAAAGTAGATGTGCAAAGCAGATTTTTTTTTACACAAAGGGTAGTGGGTGCCTGGAACTCACTGCCAGGGGAGGTAGTGGAAGTGGATACAATAGTGACTTTTAAGGGGCATCTTGACAAATACATGAATAGGATGGGAATAGATGATATGGTCCCGGAAGGGTAGGGGTATTAATTCGGCAAGGTTGGTGCAGGCTTGGAGGGCCGAAGGGCCTATTCCTGTGCTGTAATTCTCTTCGATCTTTGATTTTTGTTTTACCATGCAAATGGTGGACTCTGTTATTTTGCCACCTTTAAATTAAGGATGATCAACACTGCCAGATAGACCAAGGAGTGGGGTGTGGAGAAACTGGTGGATACAGTGCCAGTTGGTATGCATGTGCAACTGTTCCTGACACCTGACTGATCAGCCTTAGGAGTTACTGAACTTCATTTTGCTTTGACTTTACCCTTTTCTTATATTTCTGGCTATTGTTTGAATATCTGTTCAGCATGTACACTGATGGTGGTATGAACACTTTGTTTAGCTCAGGTTGAAGAATTACTGTGACCAATGTCTGAAATGAGTAGAAAACTAAGTTGGTGATGTTTACTTGTATTACACTGTACAAGCTTAGTTTGAAAGTGAAAATATTCTTCCCAAGAAGAACTTCTGTAACAGCTGCTGCTATTTAGTTACAATATATGAAAATCCTGGAATTTTCCTAGTGTGTAATTTTACTCCTTAACTTATAGCTTGATACTGCATATCAGACAGTTGGAGGGGCAGGGGACGTGGTTCGGGGTCACAAACTCAATTGTTAAAAGTAGCGTAGGAAACTAACTCCATTTTACTAACTTAAATTATTTGGAAGTGTTCCATGACTTTCAAATTTGTACTACACATTTTTTTGTTTCGTATGTAGGTGTCTGTGGAAAGTAATGAAGAGAAAGAATCCAGTCTAACCACACTTTTCCCGGGGCAGAAAAGGAGAATTTCACATATTTCAAAGCAAGAAAATGTAAGTGGAATATTAAGGTTATACTGTCATGACTTTGCATATTTAGGTCACTGCCTATCACTTTGCATTAGATTTTCTATTTCAACCAGCATCGGAGTTGAGAATGTACTGCGAAGGTGAATGCACGAACTTCCTGCGTATCCATCTATGCATTACAAAATGTTAGGCTGAGAAGCACCACTACTTTACACGGATTTATTTGTTTTGGAAGCTATTGTGAATATTCCCAGTTTTTAAAGGGCTCCCTTCTAGCAATTGGTCATCATGGCAATGTTTGTGAACTTGATATGATTTTGGATTTTGTTGGATAGCTCAATACATCAGATTGGTACAGAAAATTGAGACCAGGAAGATCTTTGATTCAGCCATTGGTTTGCTGGCTTCAGCAGGAGTGGTGATTATAACACTATAATTGCCTTTCATCCTGGGCTCCAGTAAAAGAAAATTGACCCCCAATTAGAAGTGTGTGAATGAGGTCTCCAGTATGAAAGAGTCGCACACAGCAGTAATGCTTTTCAAATGTGTAATGTCCTAAGAAGTTGCCACGTTCTGTAGTAGTTTATCTTATTACAAGTCGCAATCTTTAGAAGATGAACAAAGGGAGAGCATTGAAAATAGAAAAAATGAACTGCGCTTCTTGGCATATTGCTCTGTGTTTAGTTATTTGATTGCATATAAATTGAGAAAAGTTTGTGTGTTCTTGTATTTTGAAATCTGTAAACTTGTAAAACTGCCCCATCTACATTAAGGACAATCCAGCAAGCTTTTAAGTAGCTGATTGGTGCTCCCACTTTTTTCTGTATATTGGCTGTTGCACAAGTGACTGGAAGCTATAAAAGAAGGGTGGCACTAAATATAGTTTTCTGTGTACGTTACATAAAGTAGGACCACGTAGTAAGAGCAATGTTTCTACATTGGCAATTTTAGTCATCACATTTTTGAATTCTATTTCACAATTTGTGAGAATGGAATAGGAGGATATATTGATGGGGATAGGTGCAGTTTTAAAAAAGAAACTGTCCTTTCACGAAATGTCATTTATATAAATGACATAGATGACTACGTGGGGGGTAGGATCTGTAAGTTTGCCAACGACACAGACTAGCTGAGTAGTTAATAGTGAGGTTGAGTGCCTTGGGTTACAGGAAGATATAGACAAGATGGTCAAATGGGTGGATTAGTGGCAGATGGAATCTTATGCTGAAAAGTGTCAAGTGATGCACATTGACAAGGAAGTACACTATGAAAGGTCTGACACTGGGAAGTTCCAGAGAGCAAAGGGACCTTGGCGTGTTTGTCTAGAGATCGCTGCAAGCAGAAAGGCAGGTTAATAGGGTGCCCAAAAAGGCATAGGGCACACTTGCCTTTACCATTTGGGGTATAGGTTACATGATGCAATTGTATAGAACTTTGGTGAGGCCACAGCTAGAGTACTGTGTGCAGTTCTGGTTGCCACATTTATAGGAAAGACATGAATGCACTGGAGTGGGGGCAGAGGAGATTCACCAGGATGGAGCATTTTAAGTTAGAGAGGTTGGATAGGCTTGGGCTGTTTTCTCTGGAGCAGAGAAGACTGAGGGGTGACCTGATTGAGGTGTTCAACATCGAGGGGCATGGATAGGGAGCAGCTGTTCCCCTTAGTTGAAGGGCCAGTAATGAGGGGATGCAAGTTAAGTGAGGGGTGGGAGGTTTGGGGGAGGGGTTTGTGGAAAAACGTTTTTACTCAGAGGGTGATGACAGTCTGGAATGCACTGTCTGGGAGGGAGGCGGAGGTGGGATACCTCACATCCTTAAAAAAAAAATACCTGAATGAGTACTTTGCACGCCTTAATGTTCAAGGCTATGGGCCAAATGCTGGCAAGTGGGATTAGGTGGGCAGTTCAGGGTTTTTCATGCATTGGTACAGACTCGATGGGTCAAAGAGCTTCTTCTGCACTGTAGGATTCTGTGAAATGTGAGCATCACTAGGAAGGTCAGCATTTGATACCCATCTGTAATTGCCCTTGAACTGAGTGGATTGCTCAGTCATTTCAGAACAGTTAGAATCATTGCTGTGATTCTAGAGGCCAGACCAGGAAAGGTTGGCAGATTTCCTTCATGAAAGGACGTCAGTGAAGCCAGATGGGTTTTTCCAGCAATTGATGCAGGTTTCATGGTCGCCGTGTCTCAAAGCTTTGCTGTCGATTCCTTTCAGTTATATTTAAATTCCACCAGCTGCCAAGATCGGGTTTTAACCCATATCCTCAGAGCATTAGCCTGGGCTTCGGGATTGCTAGTCCAGTGACATTACCAGTAAACCACCATCTCCTTCTCCAGTTAGGCTGAAAGTCCTGTTTCTGTAGCTGTGCTTTGAATAGGATGTGTTTTGCCATCGTTTGATTTTAACTCATGAATTCTGGAATTATAGTTGACATTACTGTATTTTGCCTTAACTCAGTGATGAATCAGTTACTGTAATAGTCTCATGATTTAGACACATTTGAACAAAACTTTGCTCTCAAGCTTCAACATGAAGTGTGAAACATGATTGCAAGATTGCATTTTAGAGACAAAAACAGAACTTTCTTGCAATAATAGGAATGCATGTGAGAACGTTTATTTTTCTTTTAGGTGGAACCAACCAAGCCAGTCGTCCGTCCTTTTCGTAGACTGACTGCTCAGGAGGTTTGCTATCAACGGAGTTTGATGGCACAGCAGCAAGCAGCACAGCTGGCAGAAGTGGAAAAAGCAGTTAGCGCAACTTTCACCAATCGAGGAGAGAAGAAGAGAATTGCGCATAAGCCAAAAGCAGATGCAGTGCCATCAGCAAAACAGTGTAAGTTGTCAGTTCCTTTTTTGTGTAATACCATATGTAACTATTCTGATTGTTATATTTGCAATCCTTTGAATAATTCTGTGATCCATGCTCCCTTCCACCTCTGATCTGTGACCAATTTGCTCTTCCATTTGTCCCTGTCTGCATTAATGTCCATTAGTTGTTGATGATCGCGATTCACTGTTTTCTCTCCAGCTAAAAAGGCAGCAAGTGCAAATATGCAGTAAGGCTGTTCCACACTGAAAAGGCTTTATTAAAATAGAATTCATTCACTACAATTCTTAGCTCTACAACCTTTTGGAATCAGACACTTTTGATGACTAGCAGTGCCAAGTAGTTGAAGGCAGGAGTTCTGGTGTTTAATTTCTTACTAGATCTGTGATACGAAAGCCAATTTTAGGGCCTTAACTTGCACCTTTTCTGACATCAAATAACACAGGTGAAAGGTCACACCTTTTGAGTCGTAGAATCATACAGAGGCCTTTCAACCCATCAAGTCTACACAGATAAAACTACGCTCAATCTACTTTATTCTCACTTTCCAGCACTTGGCCCATAACCTTGACTGTTTTGATATTTCAAGTGCTCATCCGTGTACTTGTTTGTTTTTGACGTTTCCTGCTTCTGCCACCCTTCCTGGCAGTGCATTCCAGACACCTACCACCCTCTGGGTGAAAATAATTTCCTTCAAATCCCCTCTAAACTTCCTGCCTGTCACCTTAAAATTATGCCCATTGATCCTTCAACTTAAGGGAACACTGTTCCACCCAGTCCAAACCCCTCATAATCTTACACACCATAATCAGGTTGCCCCTTTAATGTACCGATGGCTGTAGAAGTGTTCTTCATCTTTCAAAAATAGCAAATACCAATAATGTGTACGCTCGTGTTGTCAGAGTATTGCATTTGTACCTCAGGATACAATTGTGAACTCTAGTTTATTGTCCTGTATAAATGTATGGATATAATATTTACTGTAGTATTGTCAGGGTTTTAGTAACTTGTTTTGTGTACTTTAGCTCCAGTAAAGCTGAAGATGGAACCTTTAAATAGAACTGTAGAATCTCCAAACTGCCCAAGGAACAGCAGCCTCGGTTTTAAGTCTCAAACCATTGCTGGTATGGCATCAAAAACTGCATCTAGTACAGTACAGAGGAGGATAGCACATGCTCCCACTTTGAAGGTAAACTTGCACATGTTGTCTCTATACAAGCTAGGAAACAGATATTGGAGCATTTAGAAGACTAGTGCAGCAGTTTTTTTCTGCAGCTTCTGATTCAGGTTCTGTTGCAGTAATCAGTTTGAAATTTTATTTCTCTATATCGGTTTAATATCCCCTTCTGTTTTTCTCATCAGTAGCTTCCTTTTTAAATTTGGAGTTGTGTTATGGGGTTACATTTCATTGTCATCAACAGCACTCTGGTACATTCTGCCCTGCCTCTCCTGTGTGCCACGTAACCAGCAATATTCTGTGTGAGCTACTTTGCTTTAGGCTTTCATTCCTCACAACACATGGCATTGCCTTGCATTAAGGGCTGCAAATTTTCTATCTGCCATCTGGTTTGAATTTTTCTGCTTTCATACTATATGGCACCATCACAAAAATCAGTGTTAGCATCCATTATCTAAAATGAAACAGGGTAGATACTCTGATCTCTCGCATTTGTTGTTGAAATATTCAAGGAAGCACCAGTCTGGTGCATTTACTTTGCAAAACAAATTTGTAGTAAATGATTCCCCAGCCAACAGCCTCTGAGAATTTTGCGTGCTTTGGAAAGATTAGCTTTGAAAGCAAGGTGTCAAAGCAGATGTTGCCAGACCCACATTGCCAGCATTTTCTGTTTACAGTTCAGATTTTTTTTTGAAGTTTATTTGTTCGTGTCACAAGTAGGTTTACATTAACGCTGCAATGAAGTTACTGTGAATATCCCCTGGTCGCCACACTCCGGCACTTGTTTGAATACACTGAGTGAGAATTTAGCATGGCCGACGCATCTAATCAGCACGTCTTTCAGACTGTGGGGAAAAACCAGAGCACCTGGAGGAAACCCACACAGGCATGAGGAGAATATGCAGACTTCGCGCACATAGTCACCCAAGCCGGGAATCAAACCCGAGCCCGTGGCACTGTGAGGCAATAGTTCTAATCACTGTGCCAATGTGCTTTTGCCTTTGTGTTATCATTTAAGTAATGCTATCTTATCTGGAGGCTTGCAGCTTCTTTTGAAACTGATCTTTAGAAAACTTGCAAATTCTTGGTGCTGTTGACTGTGGATCATTGTTTTCAATTTTGTTTGCCAAAGTAGATGTGTTGGAAAAGTCCTTTTGTTTTATTGACTATTCTAACAATGTGATTATGACTGATCAGAGATCTGTTTCACTCTGCATATTTTAATCCGTCTGATTTGTGAATTTCTAGCTTCAAGTATTGTAGACGCTTGTGCTGAGTTTTCTGCAGAAGCTAAAAATAGGCAATAACCCAACAAGTAGTTGATTGTAATCTGTAACTGTCTCTAATAGTGAAATATTTGTTCCAACTCCTTTTGTGCTTGTAATATTTTGGAGTTTCAGAGAAGTTAGTAGTAACTGAATTTTTCAAAAGAACTGTCTTGGGCTTATTGATATATTTAGACGTTACATCTGGCACAATGTGTCCTCCAATAATTCCGACTTTGCAATTGTAACTAAATTTCTGTTGTGGACACCATTATGTATCATTATCTCTAACCAATGTGAAACATGTTTGATGTTGTGCAAACTTGTCTTATGGAGGGCCAAGATTTCTATTCCATCAGTCTGAGACAGTCTCGGTGGCCCTTCGTTTTGGAAGGATCTCGAGTGCTGAATTATATGATGGACTGACCAAATGTTCAGTCAAGGGACTGCTTTAATGAGATAAAGGCAGAACAAGTTTATTAAGTTTTCAGGTAAGCTAAAGCAATAGACTTGGGCAGTAATTTACAATCTTATGTGGGCTATGTAATTCTCGCATTATGACCTGATGGGGTGTCTCAAATATTTCACTTCTTACAGCTTTTGATCTTCAGATTCTTTTCTGTTCTCTTTCTTCCTCCTCTTTGTTTCTTGTCTTGTTTTCTAAATTTTTCCACTGTGTGAATCTGATCGGGAGGCACTCCTTAATCCTGGCTCTTTTCTTATTAATCTCTTCCTTGTCCAATTATTTTCTGCCTTGCGATCATGCTTTTCTTGACCAACCAGGAACAGTTTATGTTGTTTTTGCTAACATTATATATTTACATAATGCCTTTTGTATTTACCTTTATATCTTGAGCCTTTTGCATACCGTGCTTTCTTATCTCGTACAGAAAGACATCTATATTCCATTCTTGTGCAAGCAGTTTCTCACAGGCAGCACTGAAGGTTTCGCTATTTGTTACAGCAGGCAGCAGAACTTGACAAGCTCCCAGAGTTCCTCCCTCTACCTTGACATCTTTTCTATATTTCGCCACACTTCTAAGTTTTCCCACTTTATTGAACAACCGAATTCCTAGATGTTAGTTTCAAATAACGAAGTTAGATTTTAATGAGTAGATTTTTGGTTAGTAATCTAATAATCTTACATTTCTGAAAGAGTTGAATCCTAACTTATTATACCCAGTATTCCTTAACATGTTTCATATCCTCAGCACATCCCAAAACACCTAATCTGTTGCTTTTAGAATGTGTTGGCTTGTTTTGCAGGCAGAACGTGCAGACTCTGCGCACAGAGTGACGCAAGATTGTGCTGCAATATCATTTGAAATATGTACTGTTAACTGTTGTGTATGATTTTGATGCATTCACCTGTGCTACTTCCATTCCCACCAGCATTGAGTTTTTCCATTCAGATTTGTGCTATCTTATTCAATGATGTCATCACCTTCATTGGACTAAAATCAGAACAGTACTTGCAATTTGGGTGGCAACAAATAAACAACATTAGAAAAAAATGGATACAAAATTGTGAGAGAAGGTGGCTCAGTTGTTAGCACGGCTGCCTTACAGTGCCAGGGATCCGGGTTTGATTCCTGGCTTTGTCACTGTGTGTGGAGTCTGCACGTTCTTGCCATGTCTGCGTGCGTTTCCTTCAGGTGCTCCGGTTTCCTCCCACAGTCCGAAAAACGTGGTGGTTAGGTGCGTTGGCCATGCTAAATTCTGCCGAATAGGCACCTGAGTGTGGCGATTAGGGGATTTTCACAGTAACTTCATTGCAGTGTTAATATAGGACTACTTGTGACACTAAAATAAACTTTAACTTAAATCTTGAAATCATTTTTATTAAATCATCATGAGAATGAATGGTAAAATACCTGGATAATTCGCATCTAATTATCTTTGAACTGTGACCTCCAATTAATATGCATATCCTACAACTGGAGGCAACAGTTCAGAGATAATTAGATATGAATTATCTAAGTATTTCACCATATATACAATATATATTTAAATGTTGTCTGAGAGTAGGGAAGAAAGTAGTGTATACTTAATTGCAGGATTAACTGTTCTGTCTTCTTTGCACCAAAAAACTAATTCGCACTTAGCGAGTTCTCCAAAGGGAGGTCAATTCTCAAAGGCAATAAAAATGCTGGACTGGCCAACAACACCCACATCCCATGAAGTAACTTGTAAAAATTTAAGAAATGAATCTTGCATAGGTTTTCCTCCTCTGAGGGAAGAGTACATGCAACACTTACACAAGGCAGTGTTTACTTGTATCAAAATCATGTTAGCACCTGCTATCTGAGAAGTGGGGTAAAATCTGTTGCTAAAATATTAGGAAAAACACCAGAGCTAAATAAAACACCTCCTTTGCTATTTTTCCCCAAAAATTAGTCAAGCTTGAAGAGGCCCACAATTCCTACAGAATATGGCTCCAAAGTTCCTACCAATGTGAGACAGCGGTATTTGAATGTGTTCATTGACGAATGTTTGAAATTCTGTGGATCTGAACAAATGGCTTTTGAAAAGGTACAAGATTTTATATCTATGGTATGTTATTAAAATAATGCTTGGGAAATGCATGCTAATTCTAATGATGAAGGTTTCTAAGAATTTAAGTAAATTGCTAAAAACTTAACAGTTTGTGAAGAAGCTTATGTCAAGTTACTTTTGCATAAGTGTCTTGTTTTAATCGGGGACTGCTTTTTAGTTACAATTGAGAATAAATTTGTTGTTGTTTAAATTTCTCTTGCTCTCGTAAAATATAACCTCTGGATGTTGAAAATGGCCTTCGGTCGAGCAGCATTTGCAAAAAGAAAGATGATACTGTGAATATAAAATCCACCGCAACTTGCATTTATCCGGCAACTTTTAAAACAGTAAAATATCCCATGATGTTTTACGCAAGATATAAAATGTTAAGGAATTTTGGGGGGGGAAAGGTGACTAAAATTGGGTTGGAAGAAGGTTTTTACAAAGAATTAGAGAAAGCAGAAGTGTTTGGTCAGCTGGTTCCAGAGAATGAGACCAAGGTGGCTGAAGACTTTGCCACCAATGGAAAGGCAATAGAATGGTGGAGTTTGAGAACCCAAACTATTGAGAAAGGGAGCTGGAGGAGATTGCAGAGGTAGGATTGAAAAGATTGAGGAGAATTTCAAGATGAATGTAAGAATTTTAAATGTAACATTTTTAGGGTTTTTTAATTCTTAGTGTTCTGTGACACTACTTTTTTGTTGTGTTAAAGTGAAAAAAGAACTGATTAGCACGAGGAAATTTGGAACCTTAACCTAGTTATGTTTTGTCTTAAACTCTACTTTTGAAAATAACCTGCTAAATTTGTAGCTTGCTGCTCAGGCTTGTACTTCACAGTATTATTTCAACTGAGTAAATGCAGATTAATCTTGCTACAGTAGAAAATAGGAACCCATGATATTTCCTCAACGTGGATATGTCTTAGTTAATTGTTATGTATAAAGTATACTTGACCAGCTGTGATATTTCCACTTGAATGTTGCAGGCTTTAAGTGAAGAGAATACTGTATATCAACGAAGTACTAGCAGGACAGTGTACCTGAATGTGGCTGTAAATACCTTAAAGAAGCTGAGGAGTCAAAATGATGCCATACCATCACCTACAAAGAGTATGTTGCTACATGATAGTTACTAGTTTACTTACCATCAGACTATAATACTACTGCCTTTTGTGTTCTCCTCTTTACTCCTGAAGACATTGACTATTTAGGAAGATACAGTTTCACTGACTTGCTCAGCTGTTTGATTACATTAGTGATCAGCATATCTAATAATGACTCTCTCTTGCCCATTTAATAGAGCAAAAAGAGCTCAATCTCTTACAGCATCCACAAGAGCACTTGCACAATAACTTTCATATATTTGTGCGGCACAGTGGTTAGCACTGCTACCTCACAGTGCCAGGAACACAGTTTGATCCCTGGCTTGGGTCACTGTCTGTGCAGAGTCTGTATGTTCTTCCCGTGTCTGTGTGGGGTTTCCTCCGGATGCTCCAGTTTCCTTTGACAGTCCAAAAGACGTACTGGTTGGGTGCATTGGCTATTTAAATTCTCCCTCAGTACACCCTGACAGGCGCCAGAGTGTGGCGACTAGGGGATTTTCACAGTAACTTCATTGCAATGTTAATGCAAACCGCCTTGTGACACTAATAAATAAACTTTGAAACTTTAATATAGTGCCTTTAATATAGAAAAATATTACTATAATAATATTTCAGTGTTAGGTTAGCACAGGATTAAGCAATTCAGTTGAAAATGGTTCAGAAGAGGAGCAGGTGGTGAGTCACATGGAAGATCTTATAAGAGGATAAAGGGTGAGACAGGAGAGAATCCAGAGAAATATCTAGCATTAGGGCAAAGGAAGACTGGGAGGAGATTTGACTTCGTGGGCAATTAGAGGTCTGGGGGTGATGAGATCTAAAAGGAAGTGTATGTTAATGACTTTTTAAGTCAAACCATGAAAGTAGAGGGATCCTGTGAGACCGCAACATCAAAACACCATTAATGTGATAGCAGGAGGGAGTAGGTTAGGAAAATTGGGATTGTGAAGTGAATTGAGATGATGATTGAAATTACAGAGGATTAGTAGATGCGCAGTACCAAGGCTGAGGAAGAGTGGTGCATCGGGAGAGAAATTTGGGATGGAATTAGAAATGTAATAGAGCATGAACATTTTAAAGGTGAGAAAGAAGGTGCCAGAGAAACAGGAAGGGTTAGAGTGTAATTTGACAATGCCAAACTCTGGCAATTTGGGGAGGGAAAGTGAGGAGGCCTCAATAAGAGGCAAGATGTAGTAACCCATGAGCCAGGTTTCTGCCAATCTATGATAATAATGCTATTGTCCACAATGTTATTGATGAAAGGACCTTCTTTGCAAGTGAACAGATGGGTGATCTAAAGTGAAATGTGGAGAGAAGCAGTAATTTTTGACCTGCTGGAACAAGTTAAGGGGGCAAAGGTTGGTGTCAGCAGAAATTGCTGGAGAAATCCCTATTGCAGATTGAGGTTTTACCCAAACTCTTAATGAAGTGCACAGTAGGACACCTGGTTTCATAAGGAGATTATGAACTGAAACCTCAAATTTCATTCTCCAGCATGTATTGATCAGTGTTGCTAAAGTCTAACAAATAACAACTAATTGCAATCTTTCAGTTATTGAAGAATAGTTGGTATGCTGTTCACATTCACCTGTCACCTTGAAGGGTCCAGACATATGCCTATTAGGCTAAATCTACTTGGTCAAATTTATTTTCCAGTGAACCTAATATAGACAAAGAAAAGAAGACAGCAAGATATTGATGTAGTCCGATAGCCAATCCTGCACAATCTGTCAGCTGTTTGAAACAAGGAATGTAAATAATTACTGTTAAACCATAGATTCTGCAACAAATCTGCCAACAGTCGATGACATCTTAATTGAAGAGATATTTTAGATACTTCATTGAAAGGCATTTCTGAACTGGTTAATTTTACTTTCAAAGACTGGCCTTTTAAGGGAGTATTTGGTGCTCATTTACCATTGGTATGAAGCGGGTTGGCTTGTCACCAACTTTATAGTTTCTACGTGAGTCTTAACTTGAAAGTCCAACCCGAGAGTGAAAGGAAATAAAATGAGATTCCGCTGTGGACGCCAGCCCAATCTGCTTCACTTCGGAGTAATTCAGGGCCTTGGGACTTGATTCATGCTACACTTGTTTAGTGTTGCAAAATGGAAATCAATTGCTGAATTTATGTGAAATGAATACCTCCCCCAAGATGTTTAAAAGCAGTTTGGTATCCTTTGTTTCTGAGTGCTCAGATGCTGCTTTGCTGTTTTCACCGAGACAGCTCCCTTAGGTGATTGGTGTTGTAAATGTGAGTGGGTTCTTTCAGGCTCGTGGCTTTTACACTGTCCACATGAACCTGATGGGGTTTTGCGAAACATCAATTTGTTCAAGAGCCGTGTTCAATAAGATTTCAGTAGTCTGTGTTTCAAACTATGGCACTTAGAAGGGAAGTATGTAGGAAGTGTAAAACACATGAAATTAATAAATTGCACTCCTGAAAATTTTGTCAATTGACACCATTCAGAAAGAGGTGCTGCTTGTTGGTATATGAAGCAATGCTTCGTGTTACAGTTATAATAGAGAAAGCTGTTGGCAAGAAAACCAATGTCTCTAATAGAGAGAAGTCTTTGGGTTCTTGTTTTTTTTCTCGCCTGGAATGTTATTAATTACTGACTAAGCACTCTGAAAAGTTTCTAATTAATTTTGTTTCCACTACTCACTGTGCCTTCGCTCAGAGCCTGCTGCTGTATGTGCCAACAAGAAAGTCCAGTCTCATGAAGCAATGCTTGGGGGAAAATTGGCCATGAAGACAAGTTTCACTCTAAATCGATCTGGAAAACAGCAAGATGTTGAACTTGCCGGTGAGTGAAAGTTTCTAAAATATTTAGTACCTGCCAGATTCATATTCGTATTTATCTGTTCTTCAGCAACCTTAAGTTGAGTCTGCATGTAATGTGATCATACAGTGGATTGGAATCTCCAGTATGCCATGATGTGGCTCTGAACAAAGTGCCTTGCTGATCTTTGTCACAATGCTGGTGAGACACTGAATGAAGATCAGACACTTCCCCATAGCAAGTGAAGAAATTGACAAGGAAGCTCGACGTGGCCGGTAGCATAAGCAGCACTGGCAAAAGATTAGCAGCAGGCCCCTAACCACATGATTGTTACACTATAAAACTTTGACGATTAGTAACAGCATCGAGGAGTGAACTGCAAAAATTGTCATCCAGATTGTGTTCAGTCATAAACTGCTGTCAACTTTGCTGTGAATGAATGGAAGTCTTATTTCATTGCAGGTGCAATGTTGTACAAGAGACTGACCGAGTACGTTTTAACGGAAGAGCAATTGCAAGAAAATAGCTACCCAAGGCCTCATCCAGAGAAGCCTGGTATTGCAGTGCTTTATAATCAGGATGAGAGAAAGAATAACACTGACCGTAAGTAAATGTATACCACCAATAAAAGTTATTTTTTTAAAAAAAACCTTTTAAAAGGCACCAACAGATTTTTCTTCAGAGTACTTTTAACTTTTGTATTCTGAAAGTTAGTGTTCAGAGTAAGCAAACCAACCAATTCTCTTCCAGCATCCGCAAAATAATTTTTATTAATGGCCAAATGAAACTGTAGAGCTGGAATTTTGAAGCAGCAGTAAATTTCTCTTCCTTATCTTACAACCTACAATTTTCACCTTTTTACTGTAAAACTCAATGGCAATTTTAAACTCCCCTAACTGCTTTTAATTACCAGAAACAACACTGTTCATGATGCTGTCTAAAATCTTAATTTTGTTTTCATATCTGCCAGTTTCCTCTTCCTCTGTTCTTAATAATGCCTGGGCAACTTTTAAGAATCAAATATCCCAAACTTATCATATCTGTTGTCATTATTGTCAAAATACTTGTTGCTAATTGCCATCCAAGATTAAGCTCAAGTGACATTTCTTCATGTGTGAGTCTGAACCTAACCTTTTGGCTGCTTGAAGGCTCAGCTGAGTTGTGTGGATTATGTAATTTTTGCATTGGGGTAAAACCAGACCTGAGTGAGTTTCAGCTGACTACAGGATGCTGCAGCTGCAGGGCATTAATGATTATTTAATGCAGCCACAGGCGCCTGTGCATATTTGTTGAAGGCAGTATTCCTTTAAGGGGCTGCCTCTTTTACTTTGTCCCTTGGTTCGTTTGATTTGATTTAATTGATTTATACAGAAGAGTTGAGATAATGCGTTTTGGAGGGTGTAATACAGATAGGAAATATACAGTAAATGGCAGAACTCTTCAGAGTACTGTTAGGCAAAGGGGACTGGGTGTACAGGTACATAGGTCATTGAAAATAGCAATGCAGTTGGAAAAGGTAGTCAAGAAGGCATATGGCATGCTTGCCTTCATCAGCCAAGGCATTGAGTTTAAAAATTGACAAGCCACGTTGCAGTTTTATTGACCTTAGTTAGGCTGCACTTGGAATATAGTGTTCAATTCTGGTCACCACACTACCAGAAGGATGTGGAGGCTTTGGAGAGGGTGCAGAAAAGATTTACCAGGATGTTGCCTAGCATGGAGGGCATTAGCTATGAGAAGAGGTTGGAGAAACTTGGTTTGTTCTCACTGGAATGACGGAGGTTGAGGGGTGACCTGGTAGAAGTCTACAAGATTGAGAGGCATGGACAGAGTGGATAGTCAGAAACTTTTTCCCAGAGTGGAAGAGTCAGTTACTAGGGGGCACAAATTTAAGGTGCGAGGTTTAAAGGAGATGTACAAGGCAGATTTTTTTTTAAAGAGTACTGGGTGCCTGGAACTTGTTCCCAGGGGATGTAGTGGAAGCGGATATGATAATGACTTTAAAGGGGAATCTTGACAAATACACGAATAGAATGGGAATAGAAAGATATGGTCCCTGGAAGGACAGGGGTTTTAGTTAAGTCGGGCAGTATGGTTGGTACAGGCTTGGAGGGCCGAAGAGCCTGTTCCTGTGCTATAATTTTCTTAGTTGAAACCCTCCCAAATGCCCCAACTGTGACAGCTGTGTCACCCTGGGGGAGAGGCCAGATTTGGGGTTGGGGACTACTTTGAGCAAATTGACTTTTGAACCAGTGTGATTAATCATGGAATTGAAATGCACGTGACTATGTAAGACAGTCATACCCATTTCAACTTCCATGATCATTTTTGCTGTTATTGTCAGTGTTATCCAATGCATCTAGATGGAAAACATGCAGAAGCTCCAGGCCCGAATTGTGGTGGACTATTTAACTGCAGATGCATCACATCAGAGCCATTGTCATCAGGTGTTGCATTAAACCTAAAGTGCAAAAATAGACCATTCAGCCCAACTGGTCTATGCCAGCATTTATGCTGCACACCATCCTTCTCCCATCTCGTTTCATCTAATCCTGTCAGCATACTCTTCCATTCTGTGCTCTCTCATATTTCTGTAGCTTGTCTTTGGATGTCCTATACTATTTTCCTCATTCCACATTTTGCCACTCTGAGTAAAGATGGTTCTCCAGAATTCCCTATTGAATTTATTAGTGACTGTTATGGTCCCTGGTTTTTGTATATTTTAAGGGTGAAGGGGGAAAAGTTTAAAGGGAATATTGGGGAGGGGGTGGGGGTTCTTCACACACAGTGGTTGGAGTGTGGAATGAACTGCCAGATGAAGTGGTAAATGCGGGCTCAATTTTATCATTTAAGAAAAACTTGGACAGGTACATGGATGAGAGGGGTGTGGAGGGATATGGTCCAGGTGCAGATCAGTGCGACTAGGCAGAAAAATGGTTTGGCACAGCCAAGAAGGGCCAAAAGGCCTGTTTCTGTGCTGTAATGTTCTATGGAAACAGATTCTGTGTCCTAGATCACCTTTCTGATATTTGTGACCTTGCTCAGTTTTTCCAGATAATTATAATTTCTTTCTGATATTATCTTTACAGATTTCTTTGCTTTCCATTTTCTCTAATGCTTCTATATCTGGATTATAATAAGGATATAAAAACTGTACACAGTATTGCATGGTCTTACCAAGGTTTTGCATGAGTTTAACATGACTTTCCTGTTTTCCAATCCTCTGTCTAGAAGTGAATCCCATTTTGTTTGTTTTTCTCAATGGCTTATTAACTTGTTGCTATTTTTAGTGACTTGTTTATCTATATCCCAGAATCCTTTGCTCCTCATCCTTGTTGCATCTTCTACTGCTCAGGCAGTATGTAGTCATACTTGCCTGTATTTCTCATATTTAATCCCAAGATGAACCTCCAACCACATTATTTAAGATCACATGTTTCCACATCGGTAGTGTTGCTCAACCTTGTCCTGTCTCAGCTTATCTGCTGAAATGCTTGATCATATCTTTGTCATCTCAAATCCAATATTCCAACATGTTCCTAGCTAGTCTCACACTGTATCCTTTATGAATTTAAGTTCATCCAAAACTCTGCTGCCATATCTTCACTCACACTCAGCCCTGTTCATCTATCACCGATATGCTCACTGACTTGTCTTGACCCAGTCAATCAGCATCTTCGTTCTAAAATTCTCACCCTTCCAAACCTTGCTATGGCGTGCCCCCTCCGTATTTCTACAATTGCCTTCTGTCCAAAACCCTCTGTGCAATTCTGGCTCCTTGAGTATCCCCAATTTGAGTGTTCCACCATTGGATGTGTCTATTAGGGTAGGAAATAGTTAACAGTCAGGTTAGTAACTATAGGTTAATTGGTTAAGCACATCACTGGCTGTATATAAAGGGAAAACAGGTGTAAAATGGTAGTTTTACATCAGTAAGAATAGAGCTCTGTAGAAGAAGGCAGGACATGGCCTGAAATTTTCCAGCCCTTTTGGAGGGTGTGGGCCGCACACAACCCTATAGAAATTGGTGGAACTAGAGGATCCTGTTGCCGGCCGAAGGTGGGCTGCCTCTGCCGCTGGAAAATATGCTGCAGGGGCGCTGGAAAATCCTACCTTTGCTTTCTCTTTTTATTTACTGATTAGCCATTGGAGTGTAACAATATCTTCAGCTGCCTAGGCCCTAAGCGCTGGAATTTCTTTCCTACACCTCTTTGCCCCTCTGCTCACTTTTCTCCTTTAAGACACACCTTTTTTGACCACGATTTTGGCCTTCTGACCTAAGATCACCTTCCAGGGCTTGATGTATTGGTTTATAATGCTCCAGCCAGAGTACTTTAAAACACGATATAACTGCAAATTGTCATTGAACTTCATTTACAAACTAATCACCATTCTGCAAGTTTAGTCACACGTTCCTATCCAGCATGGGTTCTTGGATAGTGGTCAGGTGATTAAATTCCCCTACTGATTCAACCAGTTTGGCCTTCCTATAGCTGCTGTAGCTTAGGTTGGCAGATTCCGTTGCTGACACCCTAAACCAGCTGAACTGTCAAATGAGCATGGACATGATTTCTAAAAGCAAAAAGACTCGATGGACTTTTGAAGCCTACTATAATAGTGTATAATTTAAATGTAACTGATTTCTAAAACCTCTGCAAGTGGTTGTCAGTTCCAGGTATCAGATTATGCCTGCCACTTGTCTGCTCAAACAAGCTGTCCGAATATAAGAACATAAAACTGGCCTTACCAGTTAAAGCAGAGAAGTATTTGTATAATGGCTCTTCAAAATCAATTTGTACTAATGAAACATCCATGATGTTGCAAAAGAGGAGTTATGAGCAAGTGAAGCTGCGATGGAGGGCAGGGAATAATTATACCATGGTGCATTTGTGTAATGGAGTTCCTGTTTAGGAGTTTCAAAATTTATCCTTGCATTTACTAAATTTTTCCACACTACTCCATAATGAATTCCGTTGAATCTTAGTAATGGCAATTCCGAAAGCATTAACAGTTGGTTGAAGTATTAGAGTTTCTTTTTGTGCAAGTGGAGGAAATTGATGTGTAATATGAAGATGTTGCAGCGCCACCTGTTGTGGAGCTGTGTTTGCAGCCTACAAATAATTTCACTAAATAATTTCCACTCTAAACATAGACATTGGGTTTTATAAAGGAAAAATTGTCAAGTATGATAGTATATAGTTCTATAATCAGAGATTATATGCAGGTTGAGTGACTAACTAATAAATGCTTAGGGTGTGTGATGACAACTTCTGGAAATTCCATGCAGCTGAATATGTGTATTTGTGTTTTACTGTCTAAAATGTACATATTTCATGTCTGTGTGTTTATAACCTTAGCTCTAATAAGGATCTGCTGCCGCTGTGGAGCTGAGTATAATGTATCCATTAGTGGGGATTGTATCCGCAAAGAAGAGTGCAACTACCACTGGGGACGATTACGCCGACATAAAAGTGAGTACAATGTTGATATCTAATTGTGGAAATGATGTAAAGAGAAAGCTTGTTACGTGATTCGGGCACAGTTTTATGTTACACCAGTGAATATTTGAATGTAATTTTGTTTTGCCCTGACCAGTTTAAGAATCTTCTATCATGTGAGTATATTGGAATTAACATGTTACATAAACTGTACAGCATAGCAACAAACCATTCACTACAATTGGACTTCACTTGTGCTTACGCTGTACGCTCGTCTCCTTCAACCTGCTTCACCTAACCCTATCTATATAATGCCATTCAGCTCAGCTAGCCCTTGTTCCACATTCCGATCACTCAGGGAAAAAGATCCCCTGCATTTACTTTTGGATTTATTAGTGACTAACCTATATTTACGACCCTTAATTTTGGCCTCCTCCACAGCTAAAGACATTGTCTGTCTTATCAAACTTTCTTTAAAATCTGAAAGACTTCTAGCAGATTACGGCAATAAAATAAACCCTGCTTCAAAAGATCAGTATTGACTAACTCTTTGCCGCCCTTGTTGGTTAATGCACAAAATGTCAACATAAAATTGTTTGTTTACGTGTGTTGACACCATATTATTGTAATCCTGTAATGATATTTGAGGGAAAAATTCAGCTGTTGTACAGCTGGTCGATACGTCAGGAGGAATTCAAGTCGGATGCTGAAAGAGCAGGATAATTACTAATCGTAGCCTTTAAAGTCATTATGTTAAGTAGAGTTAATGGAGTTTTGTTTACTTATGTTCCCCTGTGATTTATGATTAGAATAATTGACAGGGTCATGTGATGTCATTTATGTGCAGTTCTGGGTCTGTAGCAAATAAAGCTTTTGCAGAAAGCAGTTATGTTTGTAGTCGAAGCTTGTATGAAGTGAGAAGGATTTCTCTCTCTCTCTCTCTCTCTCTCTCTCTTTCCCCCCCCCCCCCCCCCATATGATGTGGAGATGCTGGCATTGGACTGGGGTGAGCACGGTAAGAAGTCTCCCAACACAACAAAATCCAACAGGTTTATTTGGAATCGTGAGCTTTCAGAGCACTGTTCCTTCATCAGGTCAGACTCCTTTGAAGCAGTGCTCCAAAAACTCGTGATTCCAAATAAACCTATTGGACTGTAACCTGGTGTTGTAAGACTTCTTACTGTGCTCGCTTTGAAAGCTCCAAGACTGTTAACAAACTTTAGAGCATTTATGCCTGGGTTTGCTAACTTTATTTAAAAGTGAATTTGATCTATGTATGAATGGGGCTTATTTTGAACTGGAACAGTCATAAGCTAGAAAGTAAAATTGCTTCCATTCATTTTTAAATATTATTCAACTGTTAATTAAGTTGCTTCATTTGTTAGAGTAATATTTAATGTTATTAATTAAAGTTGGTTTCATTATAAAAATCCCTCCTTTGTCAGTGAAATTTGTGGGCGGCACGGTAGCACAATGGTTAACACTGCTGCTTCACAGCTCCAGGGTCCTGGGTTCGATTCCAGGCTCGGGTCAGTGTCTATGTGGAGTTTGCACATTCTCCTTGTGTCTGCGTGGGTTTCCTTCGGGTACTCCAGTTTCCTCCCACAGTTCAAAGATGTGCGGGTTAAGTTGATTGGCCATGCTAAAATTCCCCCTTAGTGTCCAGGGATGTGTAGGTTAGAGGGATTAGTGGGTATAATATGTAAGGATATGGGGGTAGGGCCTGGGTGGGATTGTGTTCGGTGCAGACTCGATGGGCTTAAGGGCCTCTTTCTGCACTGTAGGGTTCTGTGAAATAATTCCTGGAAGGAAATATCCTTTCCTCACATTTTTGCCAAAATAGAAAAATTGTTGGGGGTCTGTTTTCATAACATACCGTGATGTTCTGATTCAGGGCCCTACCAGAAACTGGGGGCTCCTCTGGAATTAAAAAGCATAAGGGTGGAACAGTGGTTAGCACTGCTGCCTTGCAGCGCCAGGAACCCGGGTTCGATTCCTGGCTTGGGTCACTGACTGTGTAGAGTCTGCACGTTCTCCCCGTGTTTGTGTGGCTTTCCTCCAGGTGCTCCAGTTTCCTTCCACAGTCCAAAGATGTGCGGGTTAGGTGGATTGGCTGTGTTAAATTGCCCCTTACTTTCAGGGGTCTAGCTAGGGTAAATGCATACGGGGATAGGGCATGGGTGGGATTGTAGCCGTTGCAGACTTGATGGGCCGAATGGCCACCTGTTGCATCGTAGGATTCTGATTTCTATGAATTCGTCATTTTGCTTGGGATTATTTAATTTAAAGACAGGTGAGCACCTATCAGGTGTTGCATTTAGTTAAATAGGGAGTGTCTTGTGAAAAATAGCTCTGTCAGTGGCGAAAGATTTTCTGGGTGTGGAAGAGTTCAACTCGAGTGGTTTGCAAAGGCTGGTCAAAACAACATTTTTGGATTTGACCCATACGTGACAGTTTCCTCCCCTTGAGAAACCAGCCCTCAACCATGTCATACCAAATTCCTGTAATTCTACCTACTTTTGTCATCTCTGAATACCACACCCAGATGTCCTTTGAAAAATTGACCTCACCTGTCTCCAATGTAGAAAAATTCTTTCATTAATTCTGCTGTAGATACTGGACTTTTTAATGTGGTGAAAAAGTTGCTGTAAAATTCAGATTATAATTTGTTTAATTATGTAAAGTGCCACTGATGTCTAATTTCCATGAAAATGTGCATGAAATTATAACTTGAAATTGTTAGCATTCCTAAAGGACTATGCTTTGTTGCGTAACTGCTCCAGCATCACTGTAATTGGGTCTAGAGGGTGCAGATTTAATCAACTTGGCTGTAAAAGGGTTGGCATGTGACCCAAAACCAGAATAATTTGGAATAACTTCACTACAAGGACCATCTCGCTAAGATAGGTCAGAAGACCAAGAGCAAAAATAGCCACTTTCATAAGCTGGGAGATTTATCTTCTGCTTCTCAAACATTGCAAAGCTCTCTGGTACTTAGTGTGAAATTTACACTCTTGAGAACTGAACTGCTCCCACACAACCCAGTTGATCTTGCAACTGAAGAAGGAAATAACAGCAGGTATTGTGAAACTAGCCAGCACTAAATGGCTGCCTGTGTTCACAATGTATTACAAAGCTCATGAAAAGGGCTAGGGCATGTGGAGAAAGTAGATACATAGCTGAAAGGATAGCATAAGGAGTAGTGGTAAAAGGTAGATTGGAGGAAGGTAGAAATCATTGTTCCACGAGGATCTGTGCTCAGAAAACTCTTATCAGCAATTGACATCAACAATTTGAACTCTAACAAAATACCAAACTTGGTAGGAGTCCACAGCTAACACTAAGGAAGAATGCAGCATAATTAATACAATGGAACCTTAAAAAACTTGGAGGTGGGGCATTTAAATGGAAAGTGAACTTTAACACAGATAAGTGGCAGGAAAAATAGAAACATCACTTGTACTTCAGGGAATAAGAAACTGGAGTAGATGAGCAGCAAAGGGATCTAGGGATACTGATGAACAAATCACTAAAAATAAACTTCAGATTAATGTAGGAATTAAATTATAACAAAGCACTGGGTTTTAATTCTAGAGGCATGGAATTTAATAATGAAGCTATGTTAAACTTGTATTTGGTGGTCAAAGAGTGCTGTGTACTATTAAGAGCTTGGAACACTGGAGAAATTGATAGAAAACTTAAAGATGGCACTAGAACCGCAAGATGATAGATATCCAGAAGGACTGAACAGTTTGGGACTTTGTTCCTTCGGGAAAAAAAAGAATTGGAGATAATGTAATAGCAGTCTTTAAAAATTGAGTTGAGCAGGGTGGATATGGCAAGAAGGTTTTTTATTTGTGGGGGAATGCAAAGCAAGGAGCCATAATGACAGGATAGATACTGATAAATCCAAAATGGGAACGACGAGAAGTTTCTTTATTCGGAATGGTTAAATATGGAATTCTCTACCCCAGGTAATAACTTGGATGTTTTCAAAAGGAAAATGAACAAGCACATGAAAGAGAAAAACAATATAATGATGCACTGAAACGCTGAGATGAGGCAAACGGACCCATCAAATTCCAGCACAGATTAGCATAAAGTACCTATTTTGTGCTGTCTATGTAATTTTATTTAATTTCGTAACCTTCCAGGCTCCACAATCTTGATCTCGAAAGCTACTGGGTGGTGAAGGGATATTTTTGGTTGTAGCTTATCTCCTTTTATAAGTTTGTATAATTTTTTTTAATTATAAATTGCCCACACAGTTCAGCAAATTGATACTAAATGAACATTCTACCTCTGACAGAAAACATACAAATGAAATTCAAGCATTGGTTCTTTTTTAAAATTGCGCAAATGTTTTCTAATCTTATTGTTTATGTTGCAGTACCTGGTGGTTGGGAAACACAGTACAGCTGCTGTGGAGGAGCAGTGGGATACGCAGGATGTCAGACAGCTAAGGTGAGAAAAGCTGATTAAAGGTGATGGATCATGGGTTCATGAACTCAACGATTAGAAACAAAAGAACTTGTTGAGTAGTAGTTCAATGCACAGATACCTGTAGTGCTGTGGTGTAAATTAATTGCAGATCAGAATGTCCATATTATTATTCAATTTGGTAGCAGGCAGCATTAAAACGAATGTATCAACATCTAAGCTTAATGCTGTTAGCTTTAGTTGAAGGTTTCTTTTTTAAATTTTTACTCCATTCTTAAAATTACAAAGCCAATGCTCAGAGTGGGCAGGGCAAACATTTCCTTGCTTGCTTCAGAAGCCAAATTCGAATTGAATCCAATTCATGGTCTCCACAAGAGAGACAAACACAATCCAAGCTGACCAGAAGAGGTTTGCACCGCATCTTGGGCCTAATCTGACATTTGATCTCAATCAAAGTCAAAAGGCTGAGATTGGAATGGAAAGGTTAATGGTATCTGCTTTTCGATTAGGCTGTATAAACTGTTTCCCCCATACTGGATCAGATGATGTGCAGTTAGTGCACAGTCAGTTATGATATTAGCAAAATTGTTGAGCTCAAGAGGCATCCATGAGTATTTCTCTTTCTATGAACGAGTTTCAAATGCCTTCATATTACTAAAGGAGCATTTAGAACCATAATTTATGTAGTATCTCAAGTAATCTAAAATGCTTTTCATCCTATGATCTATTTTTAAAGTATTGTCACAAATACATGGCTAATTTATACACACAACACAAATCACTAGTTGATTTGTTTTTGTCATGTCGCTTGAGGGAAGGATGTTGGCCACAGTTTTGGAGATTTTTAATAAATATCATTTCATGGTACTCTGTCAGGAAGAATCATATTATAAAATATACAAGTGGCACGCAAATGATTAGCACGCAAATGATTAGCACTCAAATTATGCATCCCAGGCAGCTTTATCTACTTCATGTAGTTTACACCTCAAGCAACGGATTGACTATATATCTTTTCTAAGGTGATGGGACTAAAGGGATCAAAGGATGTCAGGAAGGGCAGGACCTGGATATTGATTTTGATGATCAGCCATGATCAAAATGAATGGTGGAACAGGTTCGAAGGGCCAAATGGCCTACTCCTGTTTCTAGTTTCTATGCTTCTATGAACTCAAAATGGACTGTAATGTTCCAAATGAAGCCTGGTCTGTAAGCTGTATGATTGACAGTACTCGGTTGCTCATAGGAATAAATGAAATGGGGGCAAAAGGCATTACAGCCCGTTGAGTCTGCTTTGTCATTCAGTAGGATTATGGCCAATCATCTGATTTGATTCCTGCCCAATCTCCAAATCTCTTGATTCGTTTAGTGTCTGCTATTTGAAACTATTTGTGACAAAACACGATAACCCAGATAGCCCTTTGATTTTTTTTCAATCAATAAGCAAACTTTTTACAAGTTTTTTTATTCATTTATGGGACATGGGTGTCGCTGGTTGGCTAGCATTTATTGCCCATCCCCAGTTGCCCTTGATGGGCAGTCGAGAGTCAACCACATTGCTTGTGGCTCTGGAGTCGCACGTGAGCCAGACCGGGTAAGGACAGCAGATTTCCTTCCCTAAAGGACGTTAGTGAGCCGGATGGACTTTCTGACAATTGACAATGATTTTATGGTCATTAGTAGATTCTTAATTCCAGATATTTTTTATAGAATTCAAATTCCACCACTACTGTGGCAGGATTTGAACCTGGGTCCCCAGAAATTAGCAAATTTTCTGAATTAATAGTCTAGCAATAATACCACTAGGTCATTACCTCCCCTTTAGTGGCAGCAGTGAAGGGAGATAGGTGTGCTGTCAATCCCCAAAGACCAGTGGCACAAATGCAGAGGGTGCAGCTGTGGTTCTGATTTCCCTTTTTGAGTTGTAGTTTCTATTTGTTTGCAGACGGGCATGGTGTTACATTCATGATGATTGTTAATCATCTGTATAGTCATTATGTGAGTAAATTGTGATTGAAACTTCTGACTGTCATTTCAGTGCCCATTGTATTTGGATTACAGCAATTAATGACCATAGCTATGAAGGAACTTCCAGAGGGGCATTTTATTGAGGCCGAAATGAGCATTTCAAAGAAACATTGTATAATATATTGAAGCATTCCCTTTTGTTAAACTTTTAGTTTGAATGTATTCTTCTTGCAGCAACATGTACAGGATGGTCGTAAAGAAAAATTAGCTGGTTTCATGAAGACGTTTGATAAAGAAATGCCACCAGATGAAAACCCAGGTATCTTTGCCCTGGATTGTGAGATGGTAAGGACTATCGATGTACAGCATTATTATGTGTATATATAAATAGAAGTATGGATTTATGCCAGTTGTTCTTCATACAGCCAAGTTCCTAAAATCAGCTGTGTTGTTTGAAAGGGAGGAAGGAACAGGAGTGAGTCATCATGGTCAGTGATACATAGCAGCATTGTTAGTAAAGGCATGAGAGCAGGTCACCTGTTATTGCATGACTAATGGAGTCCAGAGACAGAGAAAGTATAGAAAGGATCTTGAAGGTACAGAATGCATTGTTATTCAGTACTCAGTAACACTTTAACTCAGCAATACTGAGCATCTTGGGATATGGTCACGAGCCATGAATCAGCCAAGTTGGAAGTAGTAAAATGCTGACCTATATAGAGGAGCAGAACAGATACTTATGGCATGAGTGAATTCTGTGCAATGCAGAAAAATATAAGCAGGTATACCTTGTTTTTTCTGCATTGTGCATCAGTTGGTTTTGATAGAGCAGATTCCACTGAATTTGCTAGCTCACTCTACATTAATAGTACAGTATAGATGTGTAGAAATATTTTGCACCAGTGATGCCTTGTTCATTCACCTGTTGGAAGCATTACAACCTATTCAATAACAAAAAACATCAACAGTAAGTTTTTAGGACTCTTAACTTTGCAAAAGGTTATTCATTCTGAATTAGTATTACATTCTATAGATGTCTGAAATATTATTTTATATACCATTTTCTATAAACTATCAAAGGATTTGGGTATGTATGTCATGTGAAACTTTGCTTTGTATTATAGCTTTCCTTTATTTAATAACCAGATGACTTTGTTTCCAGTGCTACACAAAGCAAGGTTTGGAGCTGACAAGATTGACTGTAATCAACCCAGATCTAAAGGTGGTGTATGATACTTTTGTCAAACCAGACAGCAAAGTCATTGATTATAACACCAGGTATGTTTAAAGATTAAGTGACAGCCCTTAACTTGTTACACTTAAAGGCTGCGTTTCTAATGATAAATTACTTCCTGCGGTATTGTTTGTAGTAGGTGTAAATGATCTGGAGGAAAATGTGGGTGGCCTGATTTAGTAGGTTTGTGGATGACACGAAGATTGGTGGAGTTGCTGATAATGCCGGGGATTATCAGAGGATACAGCAGGATATAAATTGGTGACTTGGGCATAGAAATGGCAGATGGAGTTTAATCTGGACAAATGCAAGGTGATGCATTTTGGAGGATAAAATTTAGGTGTGAATTGTACCGTAATTGGCAGAATCTTTAGGAGCATTAACAAACAGAGGGATCTGGGAATGCAGGTGCACAATTCCCTAAAGGCGTTAACACAGATGATTAAGAAGGCATATAGTATGCTTGCCTTCATCAGCCGGGGCATTGACTACAAGAGTTGAGATATCGTGTTGCAGCTATATAAAACCTTGGTCAGGCCACTGCGTGCATTCACCATAATACCAGAAGGATGTGGAAACTTTGGAGAGAGTGTAGAGAAGGTTCGCCTGGATGTGTTTTCTGGTCTTGAGGCTGTTGACTATGAAGACCGGTTGAATAAACTAGGATTGTTTTCACTGGAAAGATGGTGGCTGAGGGGGTGACCTGATAGAGGTCTACAAAATTGAGAGGCATAGATAGAGGTTTTTTCCCAAGGTGGAAGTGTCAATTACACAGAGGCACAGGTTCAAGGTGAGGGGGGGGGGGGAGAGTTTGAAGGAGATGTGAGGGGGAAGTTTTTCACGCAGAGTGATGGGTGCATGGAACGCACTGCCAGAGAATGTGGTGGAAGCAGGCACATTAGCAACATTTAAGAGGCATTTGGATGGGTACATGAATAGGGAGGAATAGAGGGATATGGACCGAGTAAGGACAAAGTTTTTTTTCTGGTTTAGTTAGGGCATCACGTAAATTTGAAGTCATCCGTTTTGGTAGGAATAACATCAAAATGGACTACTATTTAAAGGGTAAAAAATTGCAGCATGCTGCTGTGCAGAGGGACCTGCATATCCTCGTGCAGGAATCTCCAGGAGTATGTTTGCAGGTGCAGCAGGTAGTTAAGAAGTCGAATGGAATTTTGTCCCTCATTGCTAGAGGGATGGAATTTAAAAACAGTAAGATTATGTTAATAAGAAATAGGAGCAGGAGTAGGCCATCTAGCCCTTCGAGCCTGCCCCGCCATTCAATAAGATCATGGCTGATCTGTTGTGGCTCAGTTCCACTTTCCCGCCCTCTCCCCATAACCCTTAATCCCCTCTCTTATCAAGAACCCATCAACCCGCTTCTTAAAAATATTTAGCGAGGCAGCCTCCACCACTTCAACGGGCAGAGAATTCCAGAGATTCACCACCCTTTGAGTGAAGAAGTTCCTCCTCAACTCCGTTCTAAACCGCCTCCCCTTTATCTTGAGGCTGTGCCCCCTAGTCCTACTGTCTTTTTTGAGCGGGAAGAGTCTCTCCACCTCTATCCTATCCATCCCATTCATCATCTTATACGTCTCAATGAGATCTCCCCTCATTCTTCTAAACTCTAACGAGTACAAGCCTAGTTTATTCAGCCTCTCCTCATAGCTCAATCCCCTCAACTCCGGTATCAGCCTAGTAAACCTCCTTGCAGCTGTCGAAGCTGCTGGTGAGGTCTTACCTGGAGTACTGTGTACAGTTTTGGTCTCCTTACTTGAGAAAGGATATACTAGCACTGGAGGGGGTGCAGAAGAGATTCACTAGGTTGATTCTGGAGTTGAGACGCTTGGCTTATGAGGGGAGACTGGGGCTATATTCATTGAAATTCAGAAAGAATGAGGGGAGACCTTATAGAAACATGAGATTATGAAGGGAATAGATAAGATAGAAGCAGAGAAGTTGTTCCCACTGGCAGGTGATAGTAGAACTAGGGGGCATGGCCTCAAAATAAGGGGAAGCAGATTTAGGACTGAGTTGAGGAGGAACTTCTTCACACAAAGGTTTGTGAATCTGTGGAATTCCCTGCCCAGTGAAGCAATTGGGACTACCTCATTGAATGTTTTTAAGGCAAGGATGTATAAATTTTTGAACAGTAGAATAATTAAAGGATATGGTGAACGGGTGGGTAAGTGAAGCTGAGTCCACTGGGGAGCTGCCCCCTTTTTCTTTGTCCGAATGTAATTTAAGTTTGTTTACTTGGTTCGACCCGCAAGATCAAAAGATGAGCCATGATCTTATTGAATGGCGGAGCAGGCTCGAGGGGCCAGATGGCCTACTCCTATTATGTTCTTATCATGATCAGCACTGGCTTGGAGGACCGAAGGGCCTGTTTCTGTGCTGTACTTTTATTTATTCTTTGTCTTAGTTAACTTGGCCTTTGATAAGATGAGTCACTGCCAAGAACTAGTTGCAATAATAAGGGATGACCATTTCAATGAAGAAAGATTTCTGGTCATTCCACAATATAAATTTTGTTTTTGTAAGTAGTTTTATGGATTTGAGATGTTTGCACTGAATATAAGAGATCAATCTTGATCCAATTTGTAACTTCCATACTTTCCAGCAACACTCTAATTGAGGGGAGGCAGTAATAATCCAAATCGTATCCAATTTCCATGATAAATATGAATATAAACTTTCCTTTTAATCCAATTCCTCCCATACTTGGTGTTTCCTCCCCCTCCCAGAAAAGCCAGTACTTTTCCAAAGGTCTGGCTCTTACTGGAAACGGATTACATACCATCACCATACTGATGTGTGACCTCACCCAGATGCAAACTGCGAAAGCCCATTTAACAATTGTCATCAGGTCATTCAGCCCAACAGGGCATGGCAGTTGAGACAAAACCTGTGAAGAGATGTACATGACTTAGCAGGAGGGCAAGGGATGTTCTTATTCCTTTGTCTCTTTACTCCTTTCCAATCACTGCTGCTCAAATTAGGTCAGCTAACTTAGTACAATCAAGGATCAAATCTGACTCGGAACTGGTTCCGTGTCTTCTGAAGGACCGCGTCTATCTCCACTTGGAAAAGCAAAGCTTGATCAGGGATAGTCAGCTTGGCTTCGTCAGAGGGAGGGCATGCCTAACAAATTGAATTTTTTGAGGAGGTGACCAAGTGTGTAAATGAGGCTCGTACAGTTGATGTAGTTTATATGGATTTCAGCAAAGCCTTTGACAAGGTCTCATACGGGAGACTTGTAAAGAAGGTAAATTCATGATCAAATAGGCAGATGGAATTTTACATGACATGCTAAATTGCCCCTTAGTGTCCCAGAACGTGTATTTTAGAGGGATTAGTGGGGTAAATAGCTGGGATTATGGGAATAGGGCCTGGTGAGATTGTTGGGGCAGACCTGATGAGCTGAATGGCCTCCTGCACTGTCGGGTTTCTAAGGCAGAAGGGCATGTTAGTAAGGTTGTGATAAAAAGCACATGGGATATTTGCCTTATTCAATCGAGGCATAGAATACAAAAGCAGGGAAGTCATGTTGGAGTTGGATAGCACTTTGAGGCCACAGCTTGAGTACTGTGTGCAGTTATGGTTGCCACATTTTTGCAAGGATGTGATTGCAGTGGCAGAGGAGATTCACCAGGACGTTGCCTGGGATGGAACATTTAAGTTATGAAGAGAGGTTGGATAGGCTTTCATTGTTTTTGTTGGAGCAGAGAAGACTGAGGGGTGACCTGATTGAGGTGTGCAAGATTTTGATATAGACAGAGTGGATGAAGGACAGTTGGAGGATCAGTCTTGAGAGGACATAAGCTTCCTACCCCTCACCATGAACTTATGGGAGATGTGAGGAAAAAAATTTTTATCCAGAGGGTGGTAATGGTCTGGAATGTGCTGCCTGGGAGGATGGGTAGAGGCGGGTTGCCTCACATCCTTTAAGAGGTACCTGGATGAACACTTGGCACATCATAACATTCAGGGCTATGGGCCAAGTGCTGGCAGATGGGATTAAGACGGTAAGAAGTCTCAACACCAGGGTAAAGTCCAACAGATTTATTTGGTAGTAAACGCCACTAGCTTTTGGAGCGCTGCTCCTTCGTCAGATGAGTGGGGAGTGTTTACCCCAGTCCAGCGCCAGCATCTCCACATCATGACTACCATTGGCACTGAAAACTGCTGGCTCCAAGTGGACAGGATCTCCAAGAAGATCGTGCATATTGACACAGACATCAAGTTTCTACAAAATGCAAGAGAGCAGATGGGGTTAGGTCAAAGTTCTGATGTTTCTAATGTGTCGGTACAGACTCAATGGGCCGAAGGGCCTCTTCTGTGCTGTCTGATTCTATGATCAGGTAATGTGATGCACCCATTACCCAAGCTATTGGGAAAGCAATGGAGTGGTGAATTCCTTCATAGAATCATAGGAACCCTACAGAACGGAGGGGCCATTTGGCCCATCAAGTCCGCACTGACCAGAACCCCATCCAGGATCTATCCCCATATCCCTACGTATTTTACCCACTAATCCCTTTAACCTACGCATCTCAGGACACTAAGGGGCAATTTTAGCATGGCCAATCAACGTAACCCGCACATCTTTGGACAATTCTTGTAAATTGATTGTTTTAAATGGCACTCTTCGTGGGAGTAGGAGTGCTTCTGCAGGAAAGACTTGACCACTTTACATAATTGGGTGAGAAAAAATACTTTAAATTATGAAATAACTATTGTGCGTATGGTTTGGTATTGAGACAGTGGTTTGGTTTTGGACATCAGTGACTACTGGGCTGCAGTTGTTCTCCAAGATCAGATGCATCTAAATCCCTTGATTGCATTGTTCATTTGTTATTCACTCTAGTCCATCATTTCTACTCTCTTGTAAAACCTTTCAATTCCATGCTTATGAATTTTGGGTACTGATCTACTTTTAGTCAATTATATTACTGAACCTTCATGCAAAATCTTATTGTCACTGGCTTGGAGTTTCCTCCTTGAATGCAAGCTGAAATTCAGAGCTGAAAATGCACCAAGTGTTGTGCCCAGTTTGCCAGTGTCAGTTAAGATCCAGATATCCTCCCAACCTCACTAGACTGGTCAAATTTGAAATTAATGTTTTTGCTGATTTATAATCGGAATCCAAGGTAAGCAGGAAACACATATCGTGTTCCTTTTAGCATGAACATTTTAGTTTCAACTCATTTAACCATTTGCTCAACAAGTTTTAAGAACCTGCATTCAGGCATGCCTTTCAATTCTTAGTTCCAATTAAAATTTGTGAAGACTGAAATCATTGTCTTCAGCCCCTGATACAAACATCATCTCCTGGCCACCAATTTCATTCTTGTTCCTATCCCATCCCGTTTCCCACCCTTCATAAACTTGAACTCATTCAAAACTCTGCCAGTCATATCTTGGAACCAAATCCTGTTCACCCATCACCTCCTGTGCTCACTGACCCAATAGGCTCCTGGTTCAGTAGTGCCTTGGGTGTTAAAGCCCTCCACAGCCTTGTTGTCACCAACATTGTTGCATCCACCAGCCCTGTGGCTGTCTGAGAGCCTTGCATTCCTCCAAATTCACTCTGGGTTATATGAAGGACAGATCTAAAAGATCAAGTTAACAGGCATGTTGTAATTAAGCACATAATTTACATGCTCAAAATTCAATGACTATTTTAAAGCCCATTACTTGTCTATACCCAAATTGCTGTCAGATCTCTGCCCTGGGGTTTCTTTCTTATTGACATTGTGTTTAAAGTGAGGCAACTCATTCCTTTTCTTCTTTGTGTAGATTTTCTGGTGTAACAGAGGAGGATCTGGAGAATACAACAATCACTATTCGTGATGTACAGGCAGTATTACTGAACATGTTCAGTGCTGGAACTATATTAATTGGGCACAGCTTGGAAAGTGATTTATTTGCACTAAAGGTATGCATTGAAAAAAATTCTAATTTAATATCCATTCTTAAGCAAATAATGAGCTGTTAACCTGAACCTTGCAGCAATGTTTCTGCTGCAAAAGACAAATGGCATGTGAGAAGTTTTGAGTACAGAAGCAGGGATGTGCTGTTACAGTTACACAGGGCCTTGGTGAGGCCACACCTAAAGTATTGTGTGCAGTATTGATCTCCATTCCTGAGGAAGGATGTACTTACACTCGAGGGAGTGCAGCGAAGGTTTACCAGGCTGATGTATGAGGAGAGATTGACTAGGTTTGGATTGTTGTTGCTGAAGTTCAGACAAATGAGGGGGATCTCATAGAGATTTATAAAATTCTAACAGGTCCACACAGGGTGGATGGAGGAAGGATGTTCCTGATGGTGGGGGCATCCAGAACCAGGGGTCACAGTCTGAGGATTCAGGTAGATCATTGAGGATGGAGGTGAGGAGACATTTCTTCACCCAAAGGTAGTAAGCCTGTGGATTTCATTACACAAAGAACAAAAACAGCCCGGGAAACAGGCCCTTCGGCCCAACGAGCCCGCGCCGCCATCCCAACACCAGTCCCCCCCCTCCACCCATGACCCTTATCTAATGTTTTATGGCCATCCACATTGAGGGAAACTAATTTAGGGACAATTTATTACTGCCGCTCAGCCTAATAGCACATCTTTGGGGTGTGGGAGGAAACCGGAGCACCCGGAGAAAACCCACGCAAGCACAGGGAGAATGTGCAAACTCCCACAGACACTGGCCCAAATCCATGTGTCTGCACAGCAATCAGTGATAGTCACTGAGCTGTCGTCTTGCCCAGTATCTGGTCCGATTTAAGCACACACTAATGACATGAAGCACTAGGCCAATCTCGAACAACCAAGAGCAGCCCAAGTACAACCCATCGCGTGTACGCCCCTCGTCGGTCCGCCTTGTTGTCCAACTTAAAACCTGTGAATGAAAAGAGAAAAAAAACACATTATTATTGTACCATATACATTTACCTTACCGGGGACGCCCCAATGCTAATGACCCTTATTTAAAACAATCTCCTATATCCACCCATCTGCAACCCACTCATGTGCCTGTCTAACTTACTCTTAAACAACTTTAGCGTGCTTGCCTCCACCACCGTACTTGGCAAAGCATTCCATACCTCCACCAGCCTCTGTGTGAAAAACCTCCCTCTAATATCTGTGTTATACCTCCCCCCCGCACCCACCTTAAGCCCATGTCCCCTTGTCCTGTGTGTCTCTATCATAGGAAATAGCTTACCTCAGTTTATCTATACCCTTCGTAATCTTATATACCTCTATTAGACCCCGCCCTCAGTTGCTGTCTTTCAAGGGAAAAGAGCCCTAATTTATTCAATCTTTCCTCATACCCCAGTCCTTCCATACCAGACAACATCCTGGTAAACCTCCTCTGCACTCTCTCCAGAGTCTCCACGTCCTTCCAGTAGTAAGACGACCAGAACTGGATGCAGTTCTCTAAATGTGGCCTAACCAATGTTCTGTACAACTGCAACATTAGACTCCAGCTCTTGTATTCTATACCCCTTCCAATAAAGGCTAACATACAGTAGGCTTTATTCACCACACAGGAAGTAGTTGATGCCAAGACATTGAATGTATTCAAGAGGCAGCTGGATATAGCATTTTGGGGCAAGTGGGATCAAAGGTTGTGGGGAAAAATGCAGGATTAGGCTGTTGAGTTGGATGATCAATCGTGAGCATAATGAATGACGGAGCAGGTCTGAAGAGCCAAATGGCCGCCTCCTATGCTTTGAAAATAAATCGGCAAGAATTTACTGTTCCATATTTAGAAAAATAGGCATTTTATGTTTTGTATAACATTAGAAATTTGTATGTTTTAAGTAATGTTAATAATGGAAATGGTCTTGATTTTTATATCTGAAGCATTCATGCTTTCTACAATATTTATATTCAGTTGATGCATATTCACATGGCATTGCACAATGCAAGGCAAGAGTATGTTTTACTCTGAATATTACAAAGTATTTACAAACCCATACCTTACTGTATGTGCTTTCACAAGTTGGGTCTGAATGTCCCGTACAGATCTGGCAAAGGCCGTAAAAAAATTTGTTCTGAGTGCAACAGCACATTTGCAATCACTGATGTTCCTAATTATTGCACAAGGTGCTTGATACCAAAACCATTAACTTTAATATGGCCTTTATTGTATTCCTTCTATTTTATGCATTTAAGTCAGAAAAATTATAAAGCAAAGTTCTGTCAACTAGAAATTCCTGTGGCTGGTGAGCACAAATTGGCCCCTTTGCGCGACTGCAAAATAACTTTTTTTTAAAAAGTGAGCGAATGTAGCTTTTAAAGAATGCACAACTTAGTATTATTGATATTGAAATTATGGACTTTGGTATTGGTCTTAGTCACATATCATGTTACACTTTGCTTTTGACTCTATTTTGGTCAGAGCAATAGCTTCTCATAAACTTCTGTTGTCACAATATGAAGCTGAATTTCTATACCTGGTTTTGAACGAAGAGTTCTCTTAATGAGCTATTTTAATTGTATCTTTTTTAATACTTCTATAAAACTTTTCTTTCATTCTGAGCTTTTTTATTTTTGTTGTTTTGATACAGAATTGTACACACAATTGCCAAGGTTAGATAATCATCTTGTGTGCAATTTATTTGCCATCTAAAATTTGCTGACCAGTTTGGTCTAATTTTTTTCATTCTATGAAGTGATGTTACTTGATGTTAATTAAAGCACTTTTTTTTACACAAGTGTTCTCACCTGTTTTGCCAGTGGGTGTTCCTAGAAATGTCAACAGCTTCTGCAATTCCCTCTGGCTGCTTCTGACTGATTATCATTTGTAGTGATTATGTATCTATTTTTAAGATAGTAAACCCACAGAATTTTTGAAATAATAATGATGGTGACTGTCAGCATTCATCATTACTCCTTGAGTAGGAGGGGAGTGGCATGTAAGATGGAGTGGGTGCCTGTCCTACCAATTGGATTGGCTGGTAGCTGCAGAATGCAGTACCTCTACCCCAATGAGGGGTGAAAATCCCACTCTGCCCTCATTAATTCACCCCTCAGTGTTTTATCGGTGCAAGTCAAGTACATGTTCCACATGCCAACATAGTTTCCAAAGCGTGTCATTCCCCTCCATCCACTCCAAAACTACACATTATTCTGCCCGTTGTGTTATGATCCCATCAATCCAAGCTTGTACAGGTGTATTACATCTTGTCCTCAAGATGAGGGGTCACACGACACCAGGTTACAGTCCAATGGGTTTATTTGAAATCACAAGCTTTGAGAGCTCTGCTCCTTCATCAGGTGACTTCAGCTACAACTCTCATCAACTTGTACAGATGCACCATAGGAAGCATTCTTTCTCGTTGTATCATAGCTCGGTATGGCTCTTGCTCTATCCAGGACTGTAAGAAACTGCAGAGTCATGAGTGACGCCCAGTCTATCACACAAACCTCCAATCCATTGACATTATCTATACTTCCCACAACCAACATAATCAAGGACCCCAGACATACTCTCTTCTGCCTCCTCCTGTTGGGAAGAAGATGCAAAAGCCTGAGGACCTGTACCAACCGACTCGAGAACAGCTTATTCCCTGCTGCTGTCTGACTTTTGATTGGACTTACCTCACATTAAGTTGATCTTTCTCTACACCCTAGCTGTGACTGTAACACTACATTCTGCACTCACTCCTTCTCTATGTACGATATGCTTTGTATAGCATGCAAGAAACAATACTTTTCACTGTATACCAATTCTTTGACAAATCAAATCAGGTACCAACACAACCTCTCCATCCCCACTCCAACACAATCCTCCCAACCAAACATCCATTTACCTTCTCCCTGTTCTGTCAATTTCACTGGGCCCTTTAGACCTACTTGCTTTATGACAGCCAGTGCAGTAACAAAGAGGAGCATGGCTTCTGAGTTTATTAGATTTGCAATGTATTGTGACCTTCAGGAACACTCTCACTCCAGGCTGCAAGCAGCTTCAGTCAATGGGAAGTTTGAATAAAGTTTTCCAGAGTGGGTCAGTACACTTTAAGCTCGTATAATTCTAGTGGAACGGAACTCTACATCCTTAATAGGAAATTATGACCCATCATGTGGATCTGGATATCATCATCCTATTGGCAGAAATATTTAATTATTATCCATTTAAAGAACAATTAAGGTCTTAATCCTTTTGTTCATAAAATAATTTGGCAAGTTGTCATGGAGCTTTTAAGAGTGGAAAGCTTATGCATCCCTCTAATGGATTAAAGTCTTGCAGATTGCAGTGTGAAAATTTGAGTTGTTGGATTGTTTACCAAGCCAAGAGCTTAAGTAAAATCAGACAAGAACTGCCATTTCTAGATAATTAAAAATTACCAGTGGTGCAAAGTTTAGATCTATTGTCTAAGGTATTTAGATCAAGTGTGTACTCCTTATTTAATCCTGAGTCCATGTTTCCAAGCAGAAGTGCACATGCTTAATCTTGGATGAGCACAGGATCAAAGTTGGCTTTGATGCCTCACTGGTCAAATTGCACCCTGTTGTTGTTTGCTGTTTAGCTTGAGGCCTTAAAAATTACTATTTCGTGAAACCTCTCCTAATATAAAATCATTGGCTTAAGGAAAGGAATGCTAAATTGGTAAGAAGTAACAGAAAGGGTATCGTATAAAAGTTGATAAATATATACATGAATGTGTGTACATTATCTAATGTACATGCATATATATATTATATCCCTTGCTTTGAAGATGCAAAGCACTCTGAGGAAAATTGGCTTAGTTCATATACCACAGAAGCAGAATACAAGTTGTTTATGTAGCAAATAGGATACTATTTAAATTTAGAATTTGATTAAACCTGAAAAATATGTAGCAAAATTTTACTTGTTACAACAAGCATAAGGCCTTAAACAGGGAGTCCATGCCCCCTGAAGTGAACATATCATGGGACTGTTTTGAAGAAGAGCAAGGGGATAATGCTTGGTGTCCTGGCTAATATTTGTCCCTCAGTCAACATCATAAAACAGGTTATCAGGTCATTATCATGTTGCTCTTTGTTTTTATTCATTCAAAGGATGTGACTTCATTGGCTAGGTCGCAGTTCTTGCCTGTCCCTAATTGCCCTTGAGAGTGCAAATTGGCTGCTACATTTCCTACATTACAGTCAATGAAGTACTTTTGTAAAAAATGTAGTCACTGTTGCAAAGTGTTTTTTCATATCTTTCTTGAGGCATGGGTCTCATTATTGAACTTCATTTTCAAGTTTTCTTCCCTCACTACCTTTCTTGGAAGTCGGGGAATAAAAATACATTTACATGGTCTTTTGCTTTTCCAACTTCTCTTTCCCCTCAAGTCTGAGTGTATTGTTGCCTTTCAAAATCAGTGCTCATCTTTAACATGTCGGGGGCCCTACCACAGTATGAAACTGACCTAATTAAAATCGCATGCTGACCCGTGTGCCTGTGACCATTTGTAAACTTTCCTTCCCTTTCTGCTTCAATCTGTTCTGCAGTCTTTGCCACAGTTAACCGCACAATTCTCTATTTCTGTCTTGTGTTATCCAGTTGAATAGGACCTTCCTTGCATAGTTCTGTTCTTGTCTATCAAACCGTCTAGTGCCTCTCTTCTCAATACTTCACTGTTGTCTCTGAAATCCCTCAAGGACCTACTCTTGGCCCCTTCCTATTGCTGATATGTGTGTTGGTTTTGAGCAACATTACCTAAAAAAAAATCAGATTCCACTTCTATGCTGATGGTACCCAACTCTACTTCACCATCACCTCCTCTCTCTTTTGCTCCGTTGTCTCTGACCTTCACACTGTCTGGCATCCAGTACAGGATGAGGAGAGGTTTACTTTGATTAAACAATGGAAGACTGAAGCCAGGTCTTTGGTCCCTGCTAAAAACTCCTTTCCCTAGCTACCTCTTTCATTCCTTTCCTGGGCTATTGTCTAAGGCTGAATCATTGTGAGGCTACAATCTCAGTGTTATATTTGATAAAGATTAACTTTTGACCACACATCAGCCCATCACCAAGAGCATCTAATTTCACCTCAGTAGAAATTGCCAGTCTCCACCCCTGTCACAGCTTATCAGCTGGTAAAACCCTCATTCCCTCCTTTGTTAGCTCAAGACTTGACCTTTGCAAACCTCTCCTGGTTGTTTTCTCATCTTCCGATGTGCATAAACTTGAGCTCATTCAAAATGCTGTTGCGTATGTTCACTGACCTGCTTTGGCACCCAGTTGTAAAATTATCATGCTTGTTTTCAAATCCCGCCATGATTTAATATTTCTAGAATTTCCTTGAATCATTCTGTTCTCCTCTAATCTTTGTCACTTGCACATCCTTGATTTTAATTACTGCATTATTCACAGTGGAGCCTTCAGCTGCCTGAACCATAAACTCTGGGACTCTCTCCTTAGACCTCCATGTTTCTATCTCCCCATCTTTTAAGATGCTTGTTAAAACAAAATTTTGGCTAAATTTCTAGATACGTGTTCTACTACTGTGTGCGATTTGGTGTCAAGTTTTGTTTGATAAAGCTTCTGTGAAACACCTTGGTACATTTTATCATGTCAACATACTTTTATGAATGTAAATTGTGATACATTTAAGTATAATTTTTTGAAAAGTTTAAAATAAACATGGGAGCAAATTGATTCCCATTAATCATGGTGAAAATAAGTAGAAGTGACAGCATAGACAGTACAACTGTGTTTCTTCTCTTCTAGCTTATACATAGCACAGTGATTGACACAGCAGTTGTGTTTCCACATCGTCTGGGATTGCCGTATAAAAGAGCACTGAGAAACTTGATGGCAGACTACCTCAAACGCATCATCCAGGATAATGGTATGTGGTGGTTAGTGAAGAAAAGGCAGTACATGTAAGATTATTATGAATTAAAGCAATTAGGAATGGGATTTCCAAGGTCCACTATTTAAATAGTTTTAGCTTTGGAATTGTTAGTTGTTTATTGCCTGAGGACGCCATAAATGTCCAATAACTCCTTCAAATTAAGTAAAGGTGCACTTGGGTGCCAGATCAGAAACCCTGAGCTATGTTATGAAGCCAGACTATACTCCAGTAGTCTTCAATTTTGGTATAAATCTGAGGAAAGGAAAATTGGGGTTTTTTAACAAAGCAAGCTATATTGATACTACAGTTTAAATATAACTCTAACAAAATGTAAAAAGTTTAATTCCAAGCTGTTGAATAATCCTTAAAAGTGAGAAAAAAAACAACTCTTAACTTCTGACTTATTACTATTCATTCCAATTAAGCAATATCTTATCTTATAACCTAAACCCCAGTTTAAAAAGAGTTAGCAAACCCAGGCATACTTGCTTTAAATTGGATAAACAGCTTTGGAACTGTTAGAATGCTTGTTGGCTTCTATTTTTAAACAGCCTTTTCCAGCAACTGAACACACACCTGTTTGTCTCAGCCACAAATTTGGCTCCCTCCATCTCAGGTATCACATACCTATATGACCCTGTATACCTCACTCACCTTTCCATTACTTTAATCAAGAAAATACTGCAAGGGTCTTTTTCTTTGGTAAACAAACTCTCATTAAGTCTTCTGCAAAATAAATACTTTGGCTAAAAGGAGTAATTATTCTGCTCTCCAGCATCTGCTGTATCCCTTTCAGATTAACAGATTGTTCATTACAAAACACTGCATCATAAAGCAGTCCCCCCCCTTAAACATAACACACATTAATAGCACAGTATAATCATAGCCTATTTTTGTCCTCAAGATCTGAAATCTGTACAGTTGCACTGGAAACACACTTAGTTTTTCAACTTGTGAAAGTATGGGAGGAATCCAATGACCATCATTTTTATTATGTTTTGAATGAACATGTTATTTGTTGAAGAAATTAAATAGGATTCTATGCCTGTCGCCTTCCCACTGGAAAGACATTAGTTATGAAGCCATGATTCAAATTTCATTTAAAGTTCCTCTGTGCATAAGTTTTTGATATTTTAAACATTTTCTTTTATTGTTGAACTTGTGCATTCTCAATATTATGCATTACATCTCGTTGGATCCATAATTATTGGATATCAGTGCTGTGGATAGACCAAGAAATAACCCTGAGCCACAATTGCACTATCCACAAGTGAAAGGAGAGTACATTCTTTCTCGATTGCTTATTCTATGTTGGTTAGAGCATGTTATGGAAATTACATACTTTCAAAGAGGGCGAAATTAATACCAACACACAGGTCAGGCAGTGCTGCATACTTTGCTACGACTGTCACGAGCATGAATTCCATCTCGAGCATCAACTGAATTTCTTAATTTTCTGCCCTTTTGTCACTTTGAAGACAGTTTGTCTTTGCTGTGGAATCATGTTGTCTTGGAACCAATTTGGGGCAGCAATATTCAGTAGCCTTGGTAACGTTCAAAACCATCAAAGGAGTTGACTTTCATCCAGCTGCTCATGTTGGATTAAAACTTCTTCCTGGAGTGCTAAGACCCACCATATTGCCTTGCCCTATGCCCTGACCAATTTTCCAGCTTTCATCATGTAACCATCTCTATTAACGACATTTTCTTTTCCACAGCATACAATTCAAATAAAATCTGGTGATTGCAGACAATGTAATGCATTAACATTTATTTTTATTTAATGATCCAATATTACTTCAATTGGTTCTCCAACTAATGAGATATCACCATGAGACATAATCTGATGATAAAGCCTATTAAACACTGCATACTCTGTCACTATTGGCTTTGAGAATTCTAGATCTTAACAATATGTAATCTCCTCGATTTTGTTTTTTTGTTCATTTTTGTTACCAGTTGAAGGACACGATTCCAGTGAAGATGCTTGTGCCTGCATGGAGTTGATGATGTGGCGATTGAAAGAAGATGCAAAATTGAGAAGATGACATCTCCTGTGTCTCTTCACATGTGCAAAGGACTGACATTGCCAACAAAAGTCAAAGATACGGATGTTGTGATTTGTAATAGTTTTGCAGAACAAAAGGCAAAGTTTAGGCTGTTTTAAAAAAAAAAATCCAAAACTGCCTTTTTTGTTTACAGTATTTATTTGTTTTTATATATGTAAAGATCTTGTCACAACAATTAACTCCACACCCATTGTAAATGTTCAGTGACCACAATTAAACTTAGTAGCATTTTGACATTTCTTTAAAGCGGCATTCCACGAAATGCAGTCATTCTTGCTGCTAACTAACTAGTATGTATGGGTAAGTATAACTCAGAAATACAAAGCCAATGGATTTTTTAAAAATCCAATTTAAGAAAATCATTTTGACTATCGACCCAAAGATAGAGTATGCTATTTCTTAATTTCTTTGTTTCATTTCTTCAATGTTGTGTTATGTGATTTTCAATGCTGAAAGGATTAAAAATCTGATTCTTTTATATGTAAAGCCTGCTGAATAACTTTTTCACTTTAGCTGCACACAATTTTTCAGAAGTGCTTTTTGTAAGATTGATCTGTTAAATTATCTATCGTGTTGACCGTTACATTAGATTTTTGATTTGTTGCTCGGATATAACTTCCTCACTCCTTTCTTGCTCCACTCCAGAACTTAGAACAGACTGGCTGACATTTTCTTTGTCTCCTGCTTTCATTAAGCATCACCTCACCTCTCACCTCTCTGTTATGCTTTTTAACTGGTCATGCAGGTCCACATTGAGACAATTGTAGATGACATGTTGGCTCCCAATTTCATATCTATTGCACTGTCTAATCATATGTTGCTGCTTAATTCCATACTGACAGATTTATTGTGGCTTTGTTCCTAGTTTGGTCAAATGCATGTGATCTTCTGTTTATTACTGCACTTTTATTTCTTCACACTGATTATTGTGTGTGAAATGAGAGAAATTATTGGAACTATCTTTAGCAACTATATCGTAAAAATGTGCCACATTGTTTAGTAGTGGCATACAGCGAGCACACAGTTGCCCAACACCATCTTTTGTGCACAAGTCTAAAATCCCAATTCATTTCAGAAAGAAAGTTCGACCGAATTTGGATTTTTTAACCATAAATATTTGACTTTTTATTAGCTTAAAATTGTACCCTAATGGCAATGTGTCTTTAACAAAACAGAAGTACTGCTTTACATGCCGAATATTAGATAAATTGAACTTGCTTAAAAAGCTTCTATGATAGCACTCTAGATCCAGCAAGGATTCAGGCAGGGCTTTAGTTGAAAATTATGATATTTGACCTGCAGAATAATCATGTACTGATAGCTGCAGTTGATTTTATTGCTTATCCAGTAAATAGTAGAAATATTATCTTTTTAAAGTTTTTATATAAATATATGTAAATATGCATATGTGTTTTCAAGGATAAAATACTAGAGATTATAAAGTTTACTAAACTATATCAGTTTATGAATATCATTGGGACTGTGTTGCACCTTGTAACTGCTTTACATGTTCCTAAAATGGTTGTTAATATTATATTAAGGTGGCTTCTTGGCACACTGGAGTCTGCCGTGAACTATTGTTTAAAGGCAATAGTTTTCGATCTAAACTTGACAAGGTAGTATGACAGTCATTGAGTAATTTTGGGTACATTGCAACATGTGATAAAGGGCTAACACTGCCGGAGGAAAATATGCAACAGTATAAAATAAACCTTGCTGGTTAAGAGAATTACAGTGGGCCCTCTGACAGCTCAGTGTGGAAAAGAACCATACAGGCAGGAAAGGTTCTGTTTTAGTCCTTAATGTATGCTGCAGTGTGTGACAATAAGGATACTAAACCTCACCCCTGAGCTAAGGAAGGGAAGATCTGCCTGCATTCCAAATCTAATGATTAGCCACTGACTGTGCATGTACAGTCACTGAAGGCTGGGATCTGTCAGTTTGCATGGAACCATTTGTTGCATCAATTAGTACTTTCCTGTTGAGAGGGGAAGGTGATGCTTTCACATTCTTTTCTACAACTTTAAATAGTAAGTAAAGACAAATATCTGCACTGAACATTCTTGGTGAGGAAAACTTAACATTTTAATTCTTCAAAATTATTTTTATCGCGCTTTCTTAATGACTAAGTCAACAAATGCATTGTGTGCTGTGGTTCCAAAGCCATACAAAAGGAGGTCCTAAATTCTAGTCCTGGTTTGAACAACATTATCTGATCCCAGTTAGAGCAGCGGTTGGGCCACCACAATTCGTCTTTGATCTTTTCTTTAACCTAAGAGCACAGCCACCTTGGGATCTTGTGCTTGATTGCTGTCCTGTTGCTATTGCTAGAAAGAGCATGGCCATAGGTGTCTGGTGAGGACAGAATCTGACTTAACTGTGAAGGGCTGTAAATGACAATAGCCCCCTAACACTTGCTGTGGCCACTTGAATGAGGTACTGACTGGAGTGCTGCTGACACATAGGGAATTGAACCCAACAGGAGTTGAGAAAGAAGCAAATGGGAAATCTGCATTCGTATTTATGTTGTTTAAACTTTTTGTTAAATGCACAGTATTTCAATATTGTTTAGAGCTGTAGCTAAAAGAAATTCACTCTTAGGCTTTCTCCTTTTGGCTTATTTCAGAAAAGGTGATGGTGTTGAAGGGAATTAAGATGAATGAAACTCTTAAAAATGAATGTCTTGTCTGCCCTGTGTTCGCAGTAACTGGGTAGCCTTTACCCATATTTTTCCTGGTTTTAAATACATTGGGAAACTACTTTCTTTAGATGCTCAAGCTGCTAATCAGGTAGTTTTGAGTTTGATTTTCTGTTTGCAATGGCATTCATTTTGTTTCAGAAAACCAGATTCTAGACTACTAATTAGCAACTTCATGATAGCAAACAGGACAGTTGTAGAGTCTTGCTTGCTTGCTGTTGAACAGTTAGTGTGAGGGGAAAAAGCCTTGGGCCAGTGAGACCTATCATTGTTTTAAAGTAATGAAGAGAGTGGACTATATTGGAATTCTTTTGTTGGGGAGAAATGAAGAAGTAAACGTGTTTATAAAGCTGTGTTATAATTGGGAGCAAAGTTTGCGAGTTTGAAGAAATGTTATTTATAAAGATCTTTTAATTTCATTACTGTAAATGCTAAGAAAAACAGGAGTTTCATTTGAAATCTGCAAGTGCTGGTGAGAATATTTGGAAACATCACCTTTTTTGTTTAAAGAGCCCCCAAATCGCTACTAAAACACAACATCCCTTAATAATGTAATCAGTTTAATGTGTTAGGTGATTAATTTTTTTTTACATGTTTAATTTTGGATGTAAAATACTAAGATTCTATGAAAATAATCCAGTGAGGGAGGAGTTATGCTCTGAGTTCATGCAGAGCCCTGATGTACAGTAAGCATGAAAATGCAGTGAGTTATGTAAAGATTTATAGTATTCACAAGATGTTCTATTTGTAGGCCTTTATGACTGGTCTCAACAGAAAATAACTGCTAATGATTTGGAAAGACTAAGTGAAAATTTTAAATACAGTGCTGAGTTTTAAACCAAGTTGGAAAGAAAACTAAACTTCTGTAGTGTTGACTAAGCATTATTAAGAGGTGGAACTGTGATTATATATACATATATATATACACTGTAGTAATTTACATTCCCTGTTTTGCAATAAACATTTTTTTAAAAAAGCTAAAGGTTTCTTGTGCACTTGCTTTACATTTTAATGTTAAAATGGCTGTTTAAGGTGCATCTTATTACAGTGAGAATGATAATTGCTACAAGTAGCCTGATGACAACTATTTCTGCTTTCAACTGGGCAGTTTTGAAGTGATGGTTTGTCACGTTTTTCTCAGGAATTAGCTACCTGGAATACTGTGATCAACCATTCCATTTCATTTTATTTGAGGGGGTCAGGTTGCTGTTGCAGAGAACTTTCAATGTAATTTCTACTGTGCCTCCCACAAAAAAAAACTATTGAACAAATCAACGGAGAAATCCATGATCCAAAATTTCGGAACGAGGTAAATGGGAGAAAGGCAACCTCTGTGGGTGATAAAATAGGTGAAACAAAACATTTGAAATGTTTGAGTGGGTGTTGGGTGTTATAACTAATGCCAAATGCATCACTTGGTGTTCATCATTGATTTGCATTCCCTTGGTTGCAGACTGGTGAATGAGTGCAAGGTATTTGCTAATTTAAAGTCTGCTTCTAAACAAACTTTACTAATGAGAATATTGTCTTTTTAACATTTACTTAAATGCTAATATTTTTAATGCTTCTTATACAAGTAACTCACCAGTGCAGGAGTTTGTTTAATTGAAGAATTTCCTCACATTGCATTTGTCCCTTTTAAACAGTTACTGACATTTTATCTTAAACTGGTATATCTTAAATTCTGTTGGATAGAAAAGCTTAGGTTTTGGGTGAATGTGTGCTGCATGTTTTTTTTCCAGAGGATAGCCTCATCTGTTGACCTCTATACAATGTCCATGACCTTTAGGGTTATAGGTGACCATGGGGATCGATTTGGTAATCAGGAAGTCTTTTAACTTTTTCTTTATTGTGTTTTTGGAAGCACGTGGTATGTTGTCATCTGTTTCTTAAAGTTGAAAGGCTACATTGTGGTGGTATTGATCACCAATTGAATTTTGCAGAGCAGTGAAGAGCTTTTAAGTGCTTAACTGACCAGTGAATACCAATGTTAATTTCTATATTGATTGGTGATTATCAAATTAACCTTGGACAGATTGGCTGAGCATCTGTTGTAGAAAGATAAAGCTGATGCAAATGTTAGAAACCAAGTTTTCACCTGCCCCCCACACACACAAATATTGCCCACCTTAATTTCAATGTTGAATTTTATAAACAAATCTAAATAATATTGGAATGCATGTTCATTGCAATACACTATCTAAATTTGCCAGCATAATTAATTTGAGTACAATTAAGGATTTAGTAGCACCGAATTCCTAATCTGAATTCAACATGTGCACCAAATAGTAATTTTGAAACTAAGTAAAATGCACAATTCCATGTTCCAGTTGTTCTTTAGTTACTCAGTCTATTGGCTAAGAATGATGAAACAAAATTAGATCAGTATTTTTGTGAACCAGTTCAATTTCCTTTAAACTGATAAACTCAGTGTTGGACAAGTTAGGCCAAGCGCAGCTGTAAGGACTTTGGTGCCCCACTTCTGTCAGCGTGATGAGAAGTGGAATTAATTCTCATGGGTTACTTTTCTCAGACGTATGTCAGTAGCCTACATGCAACTGAAAAAAAAGTAATAGCCTAGGACATTGGGAGGAATAAAAGGAATTTATTATCAGATATAAACTCAGATTATTTGTGCAATAATAACAGCACATCAATGTCGATGTTGATTCGCAAGAAGATCGTGCTTGACTGGAGGATGTGGCATTCAGCTGGATCTCCAGCCATATTGCAGAAAGTATTTGACAACGATCCACTTGAAAGAGCTTTAAGCTCAAAGCTGAGTCCAGTGAAAATCTTGTACAAGTTTTTAATTGATTGAAGAATGGGAAACACTGCTTGCTAGAAGCAATTTGATTTTTAAAAAATCTCTCCCTTGTTTACAAATGCCTTTTATGAACTCGCCCCTTTCTATCTCTGTAACCACCTCCAGCCCCACAACTGAAATATCTGTGCTGTTCTAATTCTAGCTTCTTTAGCATTTCTGATTTTAATTGCTCCACCATTGATGGCACTGCCTTCAGTAATTAAACTCTGGAATTCCCATTCCTAAATTGCTTGGCTTCTCTGCCTCTCTTTCCTCATTATAAGATGTTCCTTAATACCTACCTCTGACCAAACTTTTAGTCATCTGTCTGAGTTCCTTATATGACTGGTATCAGAGATATTCCTTTATAATACTCCACTGAAGTGCTTTCTGAGATGCTGCATGAATATGTTTTTGTTTTGTTGGCTAAACTAGGATGGTCCAAATGGCTTTTTCATCTGTAATAACTTGGTTACACTTAAAAAGCTTTTCATTACAATAACTTGAACTTATCAATCATCAGAATATGGTGGCCTATGATGTCTTGACCCTGTGCCATTTAAGAACATAAGAAATAGGAGCAGGAGTAGGCCATCTAGCCCTTCGAGCCTGCCCCGCCATTCAATAAGATCATGGCTGATCTGTTGTGGCTCAGTTCCACTTTCCCGCCCTCTCCCCATAACCCTTAATCCCATCTCTTATCAAGAACCCATCAACCCGCTTCTTAAAAATATTTAGCGAGGCAGCCTCCACCACTTCAACGGGCAGAGAATTCCAGAGATTCACCACCCTTTGAGTGAAGAAGTTCCTCCTCAACTCCGTTCTAAACCGCCTCCCCTTTATCTTGAGGCTGTGCCCCCTAGTCCTACTGTCTTTTTTGAGCGGGAAGAGTCTCTCCACCTCTATCCTATCCATCCCATTCATCATCTTATATGTCTCAATGAGATCTCCCCTCATTCTTCTAAACTCTAACGAGTACAAGCCTAGTTTATTCAGCCTCTCCTCATAGCTCAATCCCCTCAACTCCGGTATCAGCCTAGTAAACCTCCTCTGCACTCCCTCCAGGGCCAAAATATCCTTGCGCAGGTGCGGCGCCCAAAACTGCACACACTACTCCAGCTGCGGCCTCACCAATGCCCTATACAGCTGCAGCAAGACCTCCCTACTTTTATATTCAATCCCCCTCGCAATGAAGGCCAGCATCCCATTTGCCTTCCTGACCACCTGCTGTACCTGCAAGCTGGGTTTTTGCGATTCATGCACAAGGACCCCGAGGTCCCTCTGCACCGTCGCCTGCTGCAGTTTTTCGCCCCGTAAGTAATAGTCCTTCCTACCATTCTTCCTACCAAAGTGGACCACCTCACACTTGCCAACATTAAATTCCATTTGCCATTTCCTGGCCCATTCGCCCAGCCTATCTAGATCCTTCTGCAGACTCTCCACACCCTCCGCACAATTTGCCTTTCCCCCAATCTTGGTGTCATCAGCAAATTTCGACACCCTGCACTCGGTTCCCTCCTCCAGATCATCTATATAAATGGTAAATAGCTGAGGCCCCAGCACCGACCCCTGGGGCACCCCACTAGTCACTAACCGCCAATCCGAATAGCACCCATTGACCCCCACTCTCTGCTTTTCTTGCCCTACAGCATATGAACCTATGTGCTTTTGAAAATTTTAGTTTGAATAGCAAGCTTGCTTTCTCTGTAAATATTCACCTTGCTTTTTTTTTCAGGTGTTACGAGATTGCAGTATTTGTGTTGGGGTTCCAAATGTGCATCTGCGATTCGTAAATTTATTTTACTACACATGGATATCGAACTTTGTTCTTGGGGTTTGAAATAGTTCATCTTTATCATTCCAATCTAGGTTGGCCTTTCAGTGTGGTATTAAGGGTGTGTTGCAGCAAAGTCAGAAGTGTTCTATTTCGGATTGGATATTAAATAGAGCCCCCATCTATCCACTGCCTTGGCTGTGCGCTGCATTAATAGTGAGAGAGTTGTCCACTGTCCTGACCAACATGTATCCCTCAACCAACATCAATAAAACAGGTTGGTTATTATGTCGATGCTCTTTGCCAGCCCTATGCTCAAATTGGCTTTTCATACAAGTGACCCCACTTCAAAAATATTTCATTGAACCAAAATACTTTGAGATTAAAGTTCTCCTTTTTTTATATTTAATTCCTTGAATAGTTTTGGCAATAAATAATTTCATTGTGCCATACTGGCTTCAAATTGTATATTTATACTAGTGTCAAAATTATCAAAGCTTTGGTGAGGAGTTTAAAATATTGTTTTTAGGGCAGTGGAAAACAAATGTGATCAATGGCAACTGGTGCATTGGGCAGATAGGTGGCAGATGGAATTTAATCCTGACAAATGCGAGGTGATGCATTTTGGAAGGAATAATGCGGAGAGGAGCTATGTGATAAAAGGTAGACCGATTAGGAGTATAGACATACAGAGGGACCTAGGAGTGCAGGTTCACAAATCCTTGAAGGTTGCGACACAAGTGGAGAAGGTTGTTAGGAAGGCTTATGGAATGCTAGCCTTTATAGGAAGGGGTATAGAGTATAAAAGCTACCGTCTAATGCTTCAGTTGTATAGAACGTTGGTTAGACCGCATTTGGAGTACTGCGTCCAGTTCTGGTCACCTTACTCCCGGAAGGACGTGGAGGCTCTGGAGAGGGTTCAGAGGAGGTTTACCAGGATGTTGCCTGGCATGGAGGGGCTGGGGTACGAGGAAAGGTTGGAGAAACTGGGACTTTTCTCCTGGGAAAGACGGAGGTTGAGGGGGGACATGATAGAGGTATATAAGATACTGAAGGGAATAGATAAAGTCAAAAGTGAGAGAGTGCTCCCTAGACTGGGTACAAATACGAGAGGTCATGATTTAAGGGTGAGGGGGGAGAGGTATAATTTGGATGTGAGAGGAAGGTTCTTTACGCAGAGAGTTGTGGGGGTATGGAACGCGCTACTGAGGAGGGTGGTGGAGGCAGGGACGTTGGACTTGTTTAAGGTTCAGTTAGACAGACACATGAGTGAAACGAGGATGGAGGGTTATAGTAGGGGCTATTAAATAAGGTCAGAACCTCGGGAGACACCGGAAATGCAGACTTGTAAGTTAACGTTTTTGTCTTTTTATTCCGCAGGTGGAGGTCCACCTCATTGTCAAACGAGGGGCATGCACACGGTGGGTCGTGCGTGGGCTGCTCTTGGAGGTTCCGGGAGTGGCCTAGTACTTCGTGTCGGGTGTGTGTGCTTGATCGTGGACCGGTAGACGGGCGCCGCAACAGCTCAGTGACTAGCACTGTTGGCTGTGCAGATACATGGATTTGGGCCTGTGTCTGTGGGAGTTTGTGCATTCTCCCTGTGGTTGCGTGGGTTTCCTCCGGGCGCTCCGGTTTCCTCCCACACCCCAAAGATGTGCTCTTAGGCTGATTGGTTTACTAAATTGACACTATTCTCCCCTGAATCTGGCTAAGTTAGGGGTTCCATTCGTAGACACGCAGGGTAGAATAGGTGTAGGGTGATGCAGCGGCGCGGGCTCGTTGGGCCGAAGGGCCTGTTTCCCGTGCTGGGTTGTTCTTTGTTGTTCTTTGTTAATATAAAAATCAACCATGTGCCCAGCTCCTAACCATGTGTTTGGGGTTGAGATAGAGCTACTGGCCAGTAAACTTTGTTGAATGGGTAAATTGAATTTTGTTGATGACAGAAGAGGAAATTAAAAAAAAATTGGTTCATTACGCTCCCTTGTGCTGTTTACTGATACGAGGGAGCAGATGTGAGGCTCATTTCACTTCAGAGAAAGTTATGATGAGAATATGCGTGGGCTGGGGATGACTCTCTGTAAGAGAACTAAAACCACAAAATATGCAGTTATAGGGTGACCTTTAGAGGTCTATAAAATAATGAGGGGCATAGATAAGGTAGATAGTTAATATCTTTTCCCAAAGGTAAGGGAAGTCTAAAACTAGGGGGCGTACGTTTAAGGTGAGAGGGAAGAGATACAAAAGTGTCCAGAGGGGTAATTTTTTCAGAGTGCTGTGTGTCTGGAACAAGCTGCCAAAGATGATGATAGAGGCGGGTACAATTTTAGCTTTTAAAAAGCATTTAAATAATTACATGGGTGCAATGGGTATAGAGGAATGTGGGCCATTGGGATTAGCTTAGTGGTATTTTTTTAAAAAAGGGTGGCATGGACAAATTGGGCCGAAGGATCTGTTTCCATGCTGTAAACCTCCTATGACTCTGTGCTTTAAAAAAAATTATTGGCTTCTTACACATTCTTGGCCAAGAATGGATTGTCCCCATGAATTTTAGGTCACCCAAAACTTTGCTGCCTCTGTCCTAACTGGCGTCAAATCCTGTTAACTCATCATCCGTGTTCCGATTAAGTAAGACCTCTATTTTTAAATTGCTATCCTTTCTTTCAAGCACCTCAGTGGCCCCTAACCTTAGGTTTGTAGGCGGCACAGTGGTTAACACTGTTGCCTCGCAGTGCCAGGTGCCCAGGTTCGATTCCTCGGTTGGGTCACTGTGTGGAGTTTGCATGTTCTCCCTATGTCTGTGTGGGCTTCCTCCGAGTGCTCCAGTTTCCTCCCACAGTCCGAAAGACATGCTGATTTAGGTGCATTGACCCAAACAGGTACCTGAGTGTGGCGACTAGAGGAATTTCACAGTAACTCCATTGCAGTGTTAATGTAAGCCATGTGACTAATAAATAAACTTAAAGAAAAAGCTGAACTCAATGTGGCACATTTAGTTTGGATAAGCTCAAAGTAATCAGGCAGTGTCAATGTGGTTTTGTGAAAGGGAAATCCTGTTGGATTCTTTTGAGAAAGTGAAATGCTTTTTAAGGTAAAGGGGAACTGGTGGATGTAAATTTCCAAAACATTTGATAAAGTGCCACATCAAAAGTTATTGTGGAAAAATAAAAGCACATGTTACATACAACATTTTGGCATGGCTAACAGGAGAAGCGAATAAATATGTCTTTTTCAATTTGGCAATATGTAATGAGTGGGTGTGCTACAGGGATCAATGCCAGAACCTCACTATATGGCCGCTGCTACCTAGGGGTGCCTTCACTGAGATCATTAATTACACAATACTAGGTCTAGCTCTCTGGCTCCAGAACTTGCTGTTCTGAGAAACTATCCCAACAACATTCAATGAACTTATCTAGGCTACCTTTTGCCCATTGGATTTTTTCCCATATACACGTAAAATCTCCCATGATTATTGCCATTCTGACAAGTTCCAATTATTTCTTCCTTTATTCTCCACCCTATCTTGTGGTTATTATTAGGTAGCTTGTACTGGACCCCCACAAATGATTTCTTGCCTTTACCATTTCTCATCTCTACCCAAACCATTTTCGCATCCAGGTTTCCTGAACTCATCATCTCTCTCCGTTGTGCTAATGCCATCATTAACTAACAGCCACACCACTTTTTTCTATCTTCCTGTCCTTCCTACAGATCTTATACCCTTCAATATTCAACTCCCAGTCCATGTCCTCCAGCAGCAATGTCTCTGTAATGGCTATTGAATTTATTTATTTCTATGTGCTCTCTGTTCATTTTGTTTCAAATGCTGCCTGCCTTCCTTCAGACACAGAACTTTCAGTTTTAGTTTTATCATTTTATTATTTTTAGAACCTGTGGTGTCATCTGTCGATTTACTGTTAGATTTGTCTCTTTCTACCAGGGTAGTAATTTCCAATGATGATGCTGCCTTTCTTTTGAGATGAAAAGAGGAGAAAAGAGGTGAAAGTGTGTTCAAGTGAAGGACTTATTGAGTGTGGTGACTTGAGGCCAATGGAGATTGATGGTGGTGAATTGGATGGAGACACAAGACACTGGGAATGAGAGTAATGTAGCTACAGGTAGCACATGTTCTTCAGTGGCACTGGTCTCCCAGTGGGATTGGGGGTAGGCAGTTTTGTAAAGAGGCTGAAAACTGATAACCCTCGTGTGACAAGAGGCAGCCCTGGTGATGCCAGACCTGAAGAAAGTTTGTGCTCTGAGGCACAGCTGTCTTCTGCAGTTACCTCAATATCCTTCTGACAGCTGCTGGGAATTATTTCCTGTCATACGCTGATGATGCCAGTTTTAATTAGACTTTTATTGCCCATGTCACTGATGCAATGAATGATCAGAGTTACAAAATATATGGCCTAGATTTTATTTTGAACTGAATAACAGTGAACTTGCACTTTTTCTTTGACTATCTGACAATTATGAAATAAGATTCTTTGTGCTGTGCTCTCCATTCCTCATTGCAGTCCAGCAGCTGCATTGCTAAATTGAAGAGGAAAGCCAATCAACTGATCAAGTTTTTCAAGGCAAAGATGCCTGGCTGGTCACTGGTTTGTCCCACTTTAAGTTCCTTCCTGATCCACTGAATGGCACGTGTTTTACAGAGCCAAAAAAAATCTTAAATTGCAAATTCCAGAAGATAATTTAGGCATACATGAAAAATAACATGCAAGTTCTTTGTACATGGTGGCACAGTTGATAGATACAGACCCAGGTTCGATTTCAGGCCTTGGGTGACTGTAGTTTGCATGTTCTCCCTGTGTCTGCATGGGTTTCTTCTGGGTGTGCAGGTTTCCTCCCAGATTCCAAAGATGCGCAGGTTAGGTGGATTGGCCATGCCAAAATGCATTTTAGTGTCCCAAGATGTGTAGGTTAGATGCATTAGCCATGGTAAATGTGTAGGGTTATGAGGATAGGGCGAAGGAGAAGGCCTAGATAAGGTATTCTGAGACTGCAGAATCGATGGGCTGAGTGGTTTCCTTCTGCACTGTAGGGATTCTATGAAACTGCTTGTGTCGACCTTCATCTGAAGGACATCCTAATACTGTTCCATTACAAACAAATAATATTTAAAACTGGCAATCCACTGCAATGGAGCATTGCCTTGCCAGAATAAACATGGATTGACAACATCAGTGTGATCTCCAAAAATGGGGGAGCATTGTAACACAATTATGGAATAAAGGATGAATAATTTGGAGGTGATGATCTGTAATTGGCTCCAATTAAACATTGCAGAGCCCTGGTTAAACCTGAGTTTTATTCATTTGTGGGACATGAGCATTGCTGGCTGGCCAGCATTTATTGCCCATCCTTAGTTGCCCAAAGGCAGTTTGAGAGTCAACCACATTGCTGTGGCTCTGGAGTCACATGTAGGCCAGACCGGATAAGGACAGTAGATTTCCTTCCCTAAAGGACATTAGTGAACCAGATTTTTTTTAAAATTGAATTCAAATTCCACCATCTGCCATGGCAGGATTCGAACCCGGGTCCCCAAAACATTAGCTGAGCTTCTGGATTAATAGCCAAGTGATAAAACTACTAGGTCATCGCCTAATGGAATATTCAGACCCAAAACTCAAATCGAAGGCACTATTTGAAAACCTTGGAGGAATCAAATTGGAGAGAAGTATAGTTGATCATAGAGTTAGTTTAGTTTCAGCATACCAGCCTGAGTCAGAGAAGGCTGACATTCAAGTGCAGTACTGAGAAGGTGCTGCTTTGTTGTCAGTGCCACCTTGTAGGTGAGATATTAAACTAAAATTCCAGTATCTGCTGATATTTGCTTTCACCCTGTTTACCTTATCTTGGTTGGCTATAGAAGATTCAATAGCAGCACTTTGTAAGCGAGCAGGGGAGTTTACCTGGGTGTACTGGCTGTTGATCATCCCTCAATCAACAGCTGTTGACTCAGTCACAACCAGATTGCTTCCCCACCCCCCACCCCAGGATTTTGGATGGTGTGGTGGCATATTGGTTAATATTGCTGCCTCACAGCACCAGGGACCCAGATTTGATTCCTGGTTTGGATCACTATCTGTACAGAGTCTGTACGTTTGCTCTGTATCTGAGTGGGCTTCCTCCAGATGTTCCGGTTTCCTCCCACTGTCTGAAAGCCATGCCCGTTAGGTACTTTGACCCTGCCAAATTCTCACTGTGTACCCAAACTGCCATCGGAGTGTGGCGACTAGAGGATTTTCACAGTAACTTTATTGTGGTGCTAAAGTAAGTCTATTTGTGACGCTAATAAATAAACTTTAAAACTTTACTGTGTGCAAATTGCCTGCCCATTTCTACACCACAATTTGGGAGTACTTGCTTTGCTGTAAAGCGAGTTGGAAAGTCCTGGGATTGTCAATATGGTTGTAAGCTTTTGCTTTCTTCATTCTCCAAGGTGTAAATTTTTCATTTTCCATTTGAGAACTGGCCGGATGAATGGATAACTGCATGGCTGTTGATCCAAAATACGTACCTTATTTTGGAATTAGATCTGGTACCATTTTGCTGTGTTATTTTCAAAGACTGAAGCTAGGTTCACGGTGGAATAAAATATTTTCAGGAGCTAGAAGCAAATATTTGATATTTCCTTGGCTATTAAAAAATCTTATAACGGGGAGGGGGTCACCTCAACTGGAGGTGTCACAGATGGGGAAATGTCTCCAAGATTACATGCTGACAGCACTGTCTGAGAGATTCAGGCCCTCATCCTACTGGAATCTGGGAGCATTCCAGAAATAATTTGTATGGCTATACATTGAGAACCCATTAAAGAAAATTAAATACAATGAAACTGATAGAAGTGGATCTATTTTGAGATTATGCCACAGAGAAAGATCCAGATGACTCACAACAAAATCCAAAATAGAGAATGAGGAGATATTATAACAGGGTCAGGGTGAGCCTTTGACACAGGGAAATCCATCCTTTCAGGTCAGAACAGAACCTAATACGCAATTTTAATTGCAGAGTCAGGTAGTGATGTATTTCAGAACCCTAAAATGAAAAGGCACTTTTGAGGTGGGAAATTAATTGTGTGTGATGGCAGCTTTGACAGAATCTGCAATGATAGAAATTTTAAACGAGGGTAATGGAACCCAAAAAAGGTAGGGTGGGAGATCACAACTTGTTGAAAAGTACATGATCTCTTTGTGTTTCTTACCGTACGATTGGGGGAAGTTTCTCCGAAATAATTCAAATACTCATTAAGTTTGCTCTAACAAAAAAAGGAATCATTTTAATTTAGATATATATTAAAATGTTTGCTCTGGGTTGGAATTATCCTGATAATAACTGCAGATTGATGGATGATGTTGCCAGTAGGTTTAGTTCATTACGTCCTCAGCAGCAATGCTGACCACGTGGCTTAAAATTACTAAATCATTCATTCATTCATGGGATGTGGGCATCGCTGGCTGGCCAGCATTTATTGCCCATCTCTAGTTACCAGAGGGCAGTTGAGAGTTAACGGCATTGCTGTGGCTCTGGAGTCACATATAGGCCAGGTCAGCTAAGGGAGGCAGATTTCCTTCCCCAAAGGACATTCATGAACCAGATGGGGTTTCCCAACATTTGACGATGGTTTCCTGGTCAGCCGTAGATTCAGATATTTTTAATGAATTCAAAGTGCAGCATCTGCCATGGTGGGATTGGAACGGGGGTCCCCAGAATATGAGCTGGGCCACCTCTTCCCCATACAATTAGCAACCCACACAGTGGAAATTCCCTCCACAAAGTTAGGTACTCCGGGTTTGTGCTGGCGAATGCAGGTGAGTTGTGACAGAAGTAATAAAGTTTGCAATAAATCTCTCAAAGGAGGTTGCTCAGAAAAACATTCGCGGCCGAAATGGAGAAAGTGTCCAATCTGCTCAGCGTTCCGGGCTCCAGTTCAGTGGAACAAGTTAGCCTTCTCTTCAATAACTGTCCTGTAACATGATCAATAACTGTTCCTAGCTGGGCGCCCGCCAGTCCTACTCGGCTGTCAAAGTCCATTAGTTTTCAACAAAATAAGTCGTTTAGATCATTCTTTTCCCCCCAAATCTCCAAGTCTTTTTAAATCGAGCAGATTAGAGCGAGGGCCTTTGTTTTGCCACACGGGGGGATTAGGAAAGATTTGCCGCTAGAAAAGTTGGCGATTTAATCGCACGTTTATCCCTGAATACCTCTTTTTTTTAAAGTGGTGCTGGTTGCGGATTAGAGCAGCACAAAGCGGCGCCTTGTGCAGAATAAACTTGATGGGAGAGAATTCTCCCGTTTGTTTGAAAGTGTGAGGGATTTCTGCAGATTTCCCCGCTGTTATTGTCCCCTGCCCAAACCCTGCTTTCAATTTGTCCCCATATTCCTGGTCCTATTTTCCACTGATTGTGAAGTTAATATTGTCACTAATCAGCAGAAGGATCTCTTTGAGCATCCTGAGGTGGAACCTGGTGTTGTTCTTACTGCATCTTTACTGCCTTCAACTCAAATTTACTGGGAATGAACTTTTGTAAGGCGGATTGTTGCTACTGTCTCCTGCCCATGTTCCAGACTCTCCAAGTCTTGAGTAGTTTTATTTTTTTTAAAGAAGCTTTACATTCCAACGTCGGCCCCTTGCTCACATTACCCACTTTCAACCACGCGGTACTTTTAAAAAGCTTTTTTTTAATTTAAAAAATGTGTACCGTTTACTCCACTTAACCCAAAAAAGTTTGTTTTTTTAGTTCAATTTATTACGAAGTAATTTACAATGATCACAATATAGGATACTTCCATAGACAGTCATGTGAGTTATAACAATTCCCCAACATGTTCAACGAAGAGTTACTGTCAAATAATTTAGCGAATTGGACGAAAATAGTCTCCAGGTCGCGGTTAATTTGACAAACCCCAACCGGATAGTTTAATTCAAGGTCGCCCTGATCTGTCCCGTTTTGAACAGGGAAAACACCGATGCCTGATTCCAGCCAGAGTTCGTTTGATATCACTTCAATGTTGATTTTAGTTTGTTTCCTGCGCCTGTTTTGGGAAGTACTTTGATATTTCAGATGAAGGTGGCCAGGGATTGGAGTAATTATGCAGTAACTCAATACTGAGCCGGGGGGTGATCTTTGTTCCTACTGTGTAATCACCCAAGGTAAGATTTGTTAGAAATTGTACATTCACCAGGTTATGTACGAATTTGATCTCTCAAAAATAAGTTTTTTGTTTGCATACAGTAAAGGCACATGGATTAATTGGAGATTAATTTGATTTACAGTTATTGCAGACATTTGATTTTGTATCATTTTCACTTTTAATATATAATTACTTTCTCGTAAAACTAAACAAAAATGAATGTAGCCACAGCGCGATTAGATGTGTTTCACCTTGAAGGCTGAACGGAGGCCAGGGATGCTTAGAACATTTTTAATAAGCACCCTCATTTAGAAATAACACGCAATAAATAAAACAGAATCAGAACATGAAATCCTGGGACGACACAACAGGCCAGCGGTCTCTGTAAATAGGAAAGATGTCTACACCATTGTTTTGTTTGCACCACGAGGAATTAATCTCTCTGCCATTCCCCAATCCTGTGCACTTCTCTGGGACACAGTAAGAAGTCTCACATCACCAGGTTAAAGTCCAGCAGGTTTATTTGGTAGCAAACGCCACTAGCTTTCGGGGCTCTGCCCATTCGTCAGGTGAGTGGGGAGTTCTGACCCCTGGGAGTAACATCTTCGTGGTCAAAACTTCCAAATCATTTCACAGAGACATGAGGAAAATTAATGATAGGAGACATTGAGCCGATGGGGCAGGTTAGAAAGCCCCGCTTAAAATTTTGGTTTTAAAAATTCGATTTTTAGGAAGATGTTTATAAGGAAAGGGAAGGTTTATGGAGGGAATGTTTTGGGTCGTGAGGGCAATCCCGCTTCGTATTGGGGCAGGGAGTGGGAATACTACATAGGAGCAGGAATGAGACCCTCAATGGCTGTGCCATTGGGTAAAATCATGGCTGGTCTGATTGTAATCTCAACCCCACATTCCTGCCGCCCTCCCATCACCTTTCACCCCCCTGTGTGTTAATCAAGAATCTATCTGTGCTCTGTTTTAAAAATATCCCAAGACAATTGCGGGGTGGGAGGTACATGCTGCTTTTTTCTGTATATGATTGTTTAATATGGAGTACCATCAGGTACCTGTGATTCTTTAATATGGAACAATGAAGACACTCATTGGGAGCAGATATATTTTTCCAAACCAAACAGCAAAATGACTTTGGAGTTTCTCAGAGTAACAATGTACATTAAATAATGTGCTGATCTGTACGGAGCTGCCCTCAATTTGTGAGGATTCCAGTTTTAAACCAAAACATCTTTTGTGAAAGCTTCACAAAAGGCTGGTAGAAGTTTGGAACTCTCCCAGAAGCGGCAATTGTTGCCAAATCAAACGTTGATTTGAAAACTGAGATTACTAATTTTTAGTTGAATAAATATAAGGGATATGGAGCGGGGTGGCGGGGGGGGGGGGGGTGGGAGGGCGGAGGCGGGGGTGGTATATGGAATAGTCTCACTGTTAGACCATGAGGGCGAAATACCCCAACTCCTGTCATTCATTCAGAGCTGTTTCACGTTCCATTTTATCTTGTGAATGAAGTTGAAACGGTGACTGTAACCGACGCAGCCACTGCACCTTGTAACATCTAATGTGACTGGAATCAGGTGGGCAGCTGCTGTGATCTTATTGTGTTTCAGGTTGTGGCCGACACAACACAAAGCAGTGAAGAGGGGAGTGAATTCCGGACCTTCAGATGAGGTTTAACTGACCATCAACTGATGGGAGGGTGGAGAACCACTGTCAATCTGATGGGGGTGGGAGGGAAGGGGGGGCTTGGGAGTCATTGTTTCAGAAAGGGGGCTAGTTATCAACCCCCCCACCCACCTCTGAGTTCCTCTGCCATTGGCTGGAAGCAGGAACCCAGGGAGTTGAGAGCAGGAAAGTGACCCAGTGTCTAAGCTATAAATAACAGCGTCTGGAGACCCAGTCCTCACTCAGCAGTGGGCTCGCTGGCAAGATTAAATAAAAGCTCCTCTCGAACCGTGAGTACAAGCTGACAGTGCCCAGCTGCTGCACCATGTGTGAGCAGAGCTTTGATTTAAATCAGGTTCAAGCGCCATCCAGTCAGCCGTTTTGTGTTGATTTCGAATCCACGTAATGTTCGAACATTACTGTGAGAATTGAAATGGGATTAGAAAATGTACTGGGAGGTGAAACAGGGTGGGGTTTTTTTTTGGTGGAGGGGTGTCAGGTGTTCGAAACCTTCTCACTTCTCTCACTCCTGATAGCTGAAATATTAATATTTCTGGTTTCTCTGTGGATTTTTAATCTGGTTTGCTGCAGGGGATGTGGCGGGGGTGGGAGGGGGGGGATGGTGTTTTGTGTTGTGCCAGAGTTCCTGGTTACTGAAGCGTTTTACAGAATTGAATGTAAAACAGTGTCCGCCAATGATGTGAATCCCCAGGGATAGTGAGAGCAAGTTCACTGCTGATGGTCGTTTCTGAATGATCTGGAAAACATTTTCCCGGCTGGAAGTCAGTGATTTGAAGCTGTATTTCTGCTCAGCTCAAACTGCCAGTGATTCAGGGGTGTGTGAGGGCTGGGTGGATGGATTGGTGGGGTTGGAAGGGTGTTAAACCCATCTTTAATCACGCTCGCTTCACTTCCTTCCAGATTTCCCCTGCTGCACAATGCTGCCCCACAGCACCAGGGACCTCAGGTTCGATTCTTGGTTTGGGTCACTGTTAATGTGGAGATTGCACATTCTCCCCGTGTCCGTGTGGGTTTCCTTCAGGTGCTCCGGTTTCTCCCACAGTCCAAAAGACGTGCTGGTTAGGTGCATTGGCCATGCTATAAATTCTCCCTCAGTGTACCCGAACAGGCGCCAGAGTGTGGTGACTAGGGGATTTTCACAGTAACTTCATTGCAGTGTTAATGTAAGCTTACTTGTGGCACTAATAAATAAAATTAAAGGAAATCAGAAATGCCCAGATTGTATCTGCTAATTCGATCTCTGCGGGGAATGCTTTACAAAAGTCCAGGGTTAAAGTTTCCTTTCTTTTCACCAAGGTTTGAAACAAAGGAACACAGGAGCCTGCTACTTGGTTCAACGTAATCATAGCTGATCCTCTGTCTCAAAACCATTCTCTGCGCCCTCCCCATACCCCGAGACAATCTAGGCATCTACCTTCTATTTCTTCCTTAAGTATATTCAGTGATTTGGCCTCCACTACTTTCTGTGGTAGAGAATTCCGCAGGTTCACCACCCTCTGGGTGAAGATGCTTCTCTTCATCTCAGTCCCAAATGGCCCACTCCATGTCCTGACTATGACCCTTGCGTTTGGATGGAAGTGAGTGCACTGGTGGACTTGAGGCACAGATTGATTTGAATAGTGAATAGACCAGCTTAGAAGACTATAAGATGTAGGAGCAGAAGTAGGCCATTCGGCCCATTGGATCTGCTCCGCCATTCAATTAGATCATGACAGACTCTCTCTCTCGTTCTCGTCTCGCTTTGTGTAATCATCTAACAGTTCAGAACAACCTATTCTCAGCGATTTAGGAATATCTGTTCAAGAGGAGGCCACTCAACCTTTTTAACCCGATTCGTCATTGAATCAGATCATGGGTCTATCTCTCCGTTCCACTTATCCTCTTTTCTCCCTGCCCTTGTCTAGAACGTATCTGTCAATCTCAAATGTAAAATTCATTGAATTAACATTTACTGCCTTTCATGGGAGAATCCATACTTTGACCACCTTTTGTTTCTCTCCTGAATGGTTGTTTCTGATATTGAGCACAATTCTAAATACCTCAGTGCAGTCCCTCTTTATCCTTTTGTACTCCAAGGAATGCATTATTCAATTTACACCATCTCGCCTCATAATCTAGCTGCCAGAACCTGAGTGAATCCATGTCCCAAGAAGGGAGTTGGTTAGTTTAGATGGTTAGAGTGTAATGCAGAATGACAGTTCAATCATTGTACTTGCTGTGATAATTCATGGCATCTTGCTTTATTGCCTGCCCATGTGGAGTGATGCCCTTCAAGCTATATAACCAGTTGTCTCTTTCTAATAAGAGAAAGGTGCAGACCTTTTTAGACTTGATGACTACATTTGGGGGGGCACAGTGGTTGGCACTGTTGCCGCACAGCGCCAGGGGCCCCAGGTTCTATTCAGGCCTTGGTTGCCTGTCTGCGCGGAGTTTGCACATTCTCCCCATGTCTACGTGGGTTTCCTCTGGATGCTTTGGTTTCCTCCCACGGTCTGAAAGACATACTGGTTAGATACATTGGCCATGCTAAGTACCAAAGCAGGCGCTGGGGTATGGCAGCTAGGGGGTTTTCACAGTATCTTCATGGCAGTGTTAATGTAAGCCTACATGTGGCACTAATAAATAAATTTTAAACTCCATGAATTGGGTGCACTGAGTTTAGAAGTGTAAAGAAGGTTTGTAGATTATTGCATCTTTGAAGAGTGAAGTTGAAAACTGGACTATTAATGCAGTGACTATAGGCAAGAAGATGCCTTCTGTTTGAGAGGAATATGAATGCAATGGTTACCCTTTGCATGACGTTGCCAATATTCATCTGCTGGATTATTCTTTTGCTTCTCTCATCTGTGGCATCTATAATAAGACCTCTTTCCAAGGAATAGCTTACACAGCAAGCAGCAAACAACCATAATTCTTGAGACCATAGCATGATTGTATTGTAAGTCTTCCCTTAGATGTACAGGTATCTGAAGTACACCTTCAACATGCTAGTTCTGTACTTTACCAAGAATCAGGAAGCTGCACTGACCTTGTTATTCTGTGGATCATGGGTGTGGGGTAATCAAAGGAGGAGGGACTGTGGCAGATGATTTGTCTGAAGATAGAATCATAGGATTCCTATAGTGCAGAAAGAGGTCATTCAGCCCATTGACTCTGCACTGACCACAATCCCACCCAGGCCCTATCCCCATTACCCGACATATTTACCCTGCTAATTTCCCTGACACTAAGGGGCAATTTAGCATTTCCTCCCACACCCCAAAGATGTGCTCTTAGGCTGATTGGTGTAACAAATTGTCCCTAAATTAGTCTTCCCTCAATGTGGAATGCCACAAGCATAGACAAGGGTCATGGGTGGAGAGGGGACTCATAATGTTAAAATGGCAGTGTGAGCTCATTGGGCTGAAGGGCCTGTTTCCCATGCTGTGTTGTTCTTTGTTCAATCAACTTAACTTGCACATCTTTGGAGTGTGGGAGAAAACTGGAGGAAACCCACTCGGACACAGGGAGGATGTGCAGGCTCCACACAGTTACCCATGGCTGGAATTGAACTCAGGCCCCTGCGCTGATCTGTCAGTGCTGAGATTGGCACATGTGCAGTGGCATTGCTGGCCTCCCAATAGCTGCTATCCCTGCGACCCCTGCATCGCTGGTCCTCCCATCCCTCCATGGTCCAATCGCCGCCAATTCTCCCCCAAACATGCCTGGGTTGAGTCCCGACTTCATCCCCCCTCCTCCTGTTCTGCGTCAGTCTCCTGCCCCGACCACCCCCCCCCCCCCAACCCCAATGGCCTGCCCCGATCGCTGACCTCCCTCACCTTCCCCTCCAGACACGACTGCAGAGAGGCAGCGGGAACACCACTCTCACTGATTTCCCCCCCAGAGGCCCTGCCCACTTGGCAGTGCCTGATGCCCGATGGGCAGTGCCAAGGTGCTCCATTTTGTCCCTTGGGCTGTGCCAGGGGGCTCAATTTGGCATTGCAAAGATGGCAATGCCCAGCGGCACCCCCTGGCACTTGACCCTCTGGGCAGCAATTGCCCCCCTTCACTCCAGCAGGGTCAGACTGCCAGGTCCCCATTAATGGAGAGTCCCTGTAAACCCAGCGGGAGTGAAATACTCCTGGTGGGGATGGGGGAGAGGCTAGCGGGCTGGAGACTTCTGTCCCGCACCCCCTAATTATATTTAATTTGTAGGGAAATTACTTTTTGAATATCTAATGCAGATTTGTGCCAATTTCTGGTGCAGAGCTGATGGTGCTGGAAACCTGGCACTGGGAGTTGGGCTCAGGGCCGGATGCCCAGCGCGAATTACGTGAATTGGCTGGTGCTTGAATCTCCCGGTTGGCTGCAGTGAAAAACTCAGCACACGGGATGGGCAAATCGCCCTCAGTATCTTTCATAACCTCAGAGTGTTCCAAAGACTTCACAGCCAACGAACCAATGGAATACTTGCAGGAGGCCATTCGGCCCATCAAATCTACACTGACTCTCCAAAAGAGCATCATACCCAGGCCCTATCCTAAGAAATCTGCACATTTAGCCTGGCCAAACCACCTAACCTGGACATCTTTGGACTGTGGGAGGAAACTGGAGCACCCGGAGGAAACCCGCACAGACACTGGGGAAAATGTGCAAACTCCACATGGATAGTCACCTGAGGCTGGACTCGAACCTGTGTCCCTGGTGCTGTGGGACAGCAGTGCTAACCACCGTGCCTTTACAGTACGTTTTGAAGTGTCAATACTGTCACACTGCAGGGAAATGTTGCAGCCAATTTGTGTATAGCAAGGTCTTGCAGATTAATGACCAAACTGTGTTTGGCAATATTGCTTGGAGATATATATTGGAAAATGTCATCGAGAGAACTTGCCTACTCTTCTTCAGCTATAATTGTGATCCTTTATATTGACCCAAGAGGCAGGCAAAGCCAAGGTTTAATTCTTAATCTAAGGGATGGCACATCTAACAGTTTAGTACTGTTGAGGATTAACCAGACAGTGCACGGGGAATACTCAATCTCTGAAGGTTTTATTATTTGATGCAAGGAGAACAGTCACAGTGAATATCACTCTGGTGTTCTGAACTTCATTCAGATAATTAGCAGTTACAGTGAATATCACTCTGGTGTTCTGATCTTCATACAGATAATTAGCAGTTACAGTGCATTTCACTCTGGTGTTCATATGGATAATCAGCAGTTACAGTTAATTACAGCAAATGAGAAATGAAGAAATTTCCAATCCTTCATTTGCATACATAGTCCACCAGTCAAAGCATAGCTTTTTTGCCCTTTCTAATCCAATAGAAAACCATCTTCTTCATTAGTGTATTATGTCACCATATCATTTGTCAGTAAACTGAAGCATCAACCTGGATTATGTGGTCAACTCTTTGGGGTGAGGCTTGACTTGTGACTTGGGTTACCATTGAATCATAGAATCGTACAATGCAGAAGAGGCCCTTTGGCCTATTGGGTCTGCACCAACACGCAAGAAACTCCTGAACTCCCACCTAATCCCATCTACCAGCACTTAACCCATAGCCTTGAATGTTATGACATGCCAAGTGCTCATCCAGGCTTTTTTTTTAAAGGATGACGATCTGTGATGCTGTATAAAGTTCACTTCTGCTAATGAATGTTCTGCCAATTGCAAACACTATTCTGCATTCCAGAATAGAGCGATCATTCTGTCTCCTCTCTAAACAGTGAAGGCACAAGGAGAAGGGGAGAAGATACCAAACAGGAATAATATTTACATTTTATAACATTTACATTTTATAATCTAACTCATCCAGAAAAATAATTCCATATTTTTTCTCTTTTAGGTATTGAATTGGGAGGTATATTTCACCTCTCTGCTGAAGAAAATGAACATGGTGTATTATTACAGAGGGAATAGTCATCGCCTGCAGAGCACAAACCCTCTGGCTGCAGGGTTTTACTTACATCAGCAGGTGAATAACCAGTTGGAGCAAACACAGTCAGGAGGGCAGCAGCCATTTATTCAAACCCTCACAGTGGCTGAACACTTAGCTGGTGAGTATTTATTATTGAAAGGTTTAAACTTTATTTACTAGTGTCACAAGTAGGCTTACATTTACACTGCAATGAAGTTACTGTGAAAATCCCCTAGTCGCCACACTCCGGCACCTGTTTGGGTACACTGAGGGAGAGGCCAATGTACCCAACCAGCAAGTCTTTCCGACTGTGGGAGGAAACTGGGGCACCCGCATGAAACCCATGTAGACATGGGGAGACTGTACAAACTCCGCACAGACAGTCACTCAAGCTGGGAATCTAACCCAGGGACCTGGCGCTGTTAGGCAGCAGTGCTTGCCACTGTGCCACCCCATCCATTGCCATTTCCATTGATTTGATTAAATATTATAATTGGGCAATTTCTATAATGCACAGGAGATCCGCCATGTTAATTTCACAACCATTCTGTATTTTTAATAATCTTTCTCCTTCTCTTTAAACATTGTGTTTCCTATAAGTTTCTATCATTCATTACATAGGCCAAACTTTTTGAGAACAGATTTTAGATATTCAACTGGAATTTTTGACTTTCTCATTATATTCGCCACTGTTTCTTCGAGGCTGGGATCTTGCTTTTGCTGTTTCATTTTCTGTTTTGACTCTGGTCACATTTTAATCTAAATTTGTCCTCTCAAAAGTTCAATTTTTCCCTCTCTCTCTCTCTCTCTCTGCAGGATAACAGTTTTCCTCTTGCTCTGTTCCCACCCATCAAGGTGCAAGTACCCATCCTTATTACTGACCTCTCCTGGCACTGTGGAGTAATTTGGGCACTCAGTAAAGGCTCAGACATTAGACACAAATCAAATGTGCTCTTACTTTGCACTCTGTCATATTTGGATGTGGAACAGTAATGATAACGATACTGCACTAGAAATCTAGAGGTCATGAGTTCAACTCACAAGATGTTCTTATATTCTTATGTTAAGACAGTTGAGCTTAATTCAACAAATTTAGTAATTTTGGTTCACAAGGATGATTCCAGGAATGAAGGGTTTGTCATATGAGGAGCAGTTGAGGAGACTGAGTCTACACTCGATGGAGTTTAAAAGGATCTAATTGAAATTCTCAGAATACTGAGAGGCGTAGATAGAGTGAACACGGGGAGGATGTTTCCACTAGTGGGAGAGGCTAGAACTCAAGTGTTCTCAGAGTGAAGGAGCCCTCCTTTAAAACTGAGATGAGGAGGAATTTCTTCAGCCAGAGGGTGGTGAATCTGCAGAACTCATTGCCACAGAGGGCTGTGGAGACCAGGTCATTGAGTGACAGAGATTGAAAGGTTCTTGATCAATAAGGGGATCGAGGGTTATGGGAAGAAGGCAGGAGAATGGGGGTGAGAATCATGTCAGCCATGATTGAATGGTGGAGCAGACTTGATGGGCCGAACAGCCTAATTCTGCCCCCATATCTTATGATTGGCATCCAAAATTTCAACAAGATAAAACCAATCTGGTTAACCAATAGTCTTTGCAGAAAAATACCTTCTACTCTCATCTGGTCTTTCCTGTACACAATTCTAATTCACGCTAAGTTGGTGACTTTTAATGAAGTTTGAAGTGTAAAGGAAAACGATCACTAGAAGGTGGACCACTCCTTCCTACACTTATCAGTGAGGGAAAGGCAATAAATATCAATGTCATTTACAACCACAATTTAAAAACAAAATTATGGAAGTATCATTGTTGTTGTTCAAAAGTGTAAGAGGTGATGTCAGCCTTGCTTTGGAAGACAGAGTTATTCAGATTTTATCTTGCTTAATTGATGGTTTGCAGAAATAATCCTAGAGGCAACATATGGCAGTTGTCATCAGAAACAGAGACGGAGCAGAACAGCCTTTACAACTCAGCAGCTGGAGGCATTGGAGCGAGCTTTTCAGAAAACACACTATCCTGACGTGGAGATGAGGGAGAGGCTTGCCATGTATATTGATCTTCCAGAGGCAAGAATTCAGGTAAATTTAGAGAGTACAAACTGCCTGATATAATTCCTGAGAGTCAACCTTCTGGATGGGTAATTGTACGTCTGGATACCAAAATTGCCATCATTGAGACTACCCAGTGTTGGGCAAGGACATGGCCAGTTCAGTAACAGACAGATAGCACTCCACACATAATAGAGCTATGTTATACCAGAGCTCTATACTATCAATGGGATGGATTGAAAGGAAAATGTAACATTCTTTCAATGACGATGCACTCCTGTTAGCCAATTAGAAAATACAATTCATCATTGTGGAAAATGTCTAACTTTCCAGCTAAGTGAAACTGAGAAATTATTTTAACATATTTTGTGAAATGAATATTTTCCACTTGTGTTTTTATAAAGAGAAATTGAGAATACATAGAATAGTAAATTAGTGTTTACTGAAAGTTGAGGAACAGTTATAAATATTTAGGATGATAATAAATGGAGGTCAATTAGGGACTAAAAAGGGGGATTAAAACATGGAGGCAGTCGGCATGGTGGAGGTACCAAATGAGTATTTTGTATCTGTCTTTACCAAGGGAAAAGAGTCTGTTAAAGTCATGATGGAAGAGGAGGGAGGTAGGATACTGGAAGGGCTAAACATCAATAGAAAGGAGGTATTGGGGCAGAGTGGTGGCATAGTGGTTAGCAATGCTGCCTCATAGTGCCAGAGACCCAGGTTCAAGTCCCAGCTTGGATCACTGTCTGTGTGGAGTTTGCACATTCTCCCTGTGTCTGTGTGGCCTTCCTCCAGATGCTATGATTTTCTCCCACAGTCCAAAGGTGTGCAGGTTAGGTGGATTGACAATATGCTTTGTAAATTGCCCTTAGTGTCAAAGGGGGACAAGCTAGGGTAAATGCATGGGGTCATGAGGATAGGGCCTGGGTGGGACTGTGGTTGGTGCAGACTCGATGGGCTGAATAGCCTCCTTCTGCACTGTAGGATTCTATGATTCTTACCATATTAGAAAGCCTGATAAGTCACCAGGACCAGATGGGATTCATCTGAGACTGCTGAGCGAAGTAAGAGTGAGATTTGCAGAGGTATTGGTCATCACCTTCCCGCCCTCCTTTAGATACAGGGGTGGCGTCAGAAAACTAGAGAACTGAAACTGTTATATCCTTGTTCAAAGAATGCATGTAAAAGATAAGCCCATCAACTTCAGGCTAAATGATTGAACATCAGTGCTGGGATAGCAATTAAATACAATAACCCAGGAGAGGTTAGACAAAAAGAGGATACAATAAGGAAAGGCAGCACAAATTTCTTAACAATAAATTGTGTTTAATTAACTTGATTGAGTTTGTGATGTGCTCAGGGAGAGCTTTGTTCAGGGTCATGTGGGCGATAGACTTCCATTTGATGAAGTCCCACATAGTGTGCTTGTCAGCAAAGTTAAAGCCCACGGGATAACAGTGACAATGGCAGCATGGAAAAGAAGTTGGCTGAATGACAAGCAACAAAGAGTGTGAGCAGCTGAGTTTTGGTAGGCATGGTGACACTGTGGTTAGCACTGCTGCCTCTCAGTGCCAGGGGCCCGAGTTCAATTCCAGCCTTGGGTGACTGTGTCTGTGGAGTTTGCACATTCTCCCCATGTCTGCGTGAGTTTCCTCCGTGTGCTCCAATTTCCTCCCACACGCCAAAGGTGTGTAGGTTAGCGGGATTAGCCATGGTAAACGTACAGAGTTAAGGTGATAGGGGTGGGCCTGAGTGGGATGCTCTTTTGGAGAGTTGGTGCAGATACGATGGGCCAAATGACCTTTTTTCTGCACTATAGGGATTCTATGATTCTAAGAGTCGTACGGACTCGAAACATTGACTCTGTTCCTCTCTCCACAGATGCTGCCAGCCCTGCTGAGATTTTCCAGCATTTTTTGTTTGTTTTTTAGGATCCTCACAGTTGTCTGCTGAGAATAGACTGACTGGTGAGCAGCCAGGTTTTGGGAATTGTGGGACTTTGGAGACTGACAATGAGACATTAGCGAAGTTGAATTTAGAGGTGTTGTAAGTGTGGAGAGTTTTAGTAGCAGTGAGGGTGAAGTGCAGTCAGTGCAAGTCCAGGCTGAATAATCTAATTCTGAACTGAGGCAACATAACAAATTCCTCATGCTCAAAATCATAGAGTAGATTGTTTGTCCGTGCAGTAAATACCATCTTTGCAGAGTCCTTGAAGAGGGAATTGAGTTATTTTCTGATTCTCCAATGATGTGGATATGTGGCTGCTTCTGAATATTGGCACATATGTACTTCACATTTCAAAAATGACCATTGGAAAGACCCTAGATATATATTGAATAAGTTAAAACAACAACACGAATTGTTCACCCAACTTAGGTCTGGTTCAAAAATAGACGAGCCAAGTACCGTAAGCACCAACGCATTTCAGAGAAAGATGAGCTTGTAACAAAAGAAAGTCATTGGATCAAGAGAGGTGACAGGAGAGAAAGAAAAATCCAAATGGAAAAAGACAAACATCACATCCGACAAAAAGATGCGGAATTCTGTGGTTCCATGGAGAACACTTCAACAGCTGTAATTCGAAGCACAATTCTGGCTACACAGCAGTTTGAGAAAGAAAAGCCAGCAAAGCATATTGTTACAGCAAACGTAGGTAAGAAACTAAGGACTGCATGGTTACAGATTCCCTCTTCAGAATGTATCTTCGTGGTTTGTATTTCTATCTGAAATGATTGTGTGCAGCATGTAATTCTTGTATGTTTTCATCTCACTTCCTGTTCCTGCTTTTGTTGTCACATGTTGTCAATTACCTCATAGTAAAGTAGCAATAAATCAGAACTGGAGTGTTGGGGGACGTATGGGTTGGAACGGTGGCACAGTGGTTAGTACTGCTGTCTCACAGTGCCAGGGACCCAGGTTTGATTCCTGGCTTGGGTCACTGTCTGTGTGACGCTTGCACATTCTCCCCATGTCTGTGTGGGTTTCCTCCAGGTGCTCTAGTTTCTTCCCACAGTATGAAAGTCATGCTAGTTAGGTGCATTGGCCGTGCTAAATTTTCCCTCAGTGTACAGGTGCCGGAGTTTGGCAACAAGCAGATTTTCACAGTAACTTCATTGCAGTGTTGATGTAAGCTTATTTGTGACTAATAAATAAAACTTAACTTAAAACTGAGATGGGTCTTTTTCGTAACTGTATAAGAATGCTGCACTGTCCTCAGTAAAGAGGGTAAACACAATAAGGGTCTCACAATACCAGGTTAAAGTCCAACAGATTTATTTGATAGTAAATGCCACAAGCTTTCGGAACACTGTTCCTTCCAAAAGCTAGTGGTTTTTGCTATCAAATAAACCTATTGGATTTTAACCTGGTGGTGTGAGACTTCTTACTGTGTTTACTCCAGTCCAATGCCGGCATCTCCACATCATGTCCACCTCAGTAAAAGGTACAGGTTAAAGACTGGTATTATCTAGGGTGACCTGTAAGAGAAATCTAGAATAATTCCTTCAACACTTCACTTAATTATTCCATAACCAAACTGAAATATGTGGCTTTCATTTGGAACCTGCCTGAACAACTAGCCTGAGGCTTGTAGGGATTGATCAGGAATGAACCTCGGTCACATGTTTCTGCAGAACAGAGAGGGTTTTGACCGCCTGCATTTCGATTTGTCATTCTGTAAACAAATAATCTTATCCTCTAAATAATCTTTCCTGCAGGATCCATTGAAAAGGTTGGGCTGTTGGATGAAAATGTCAGCATTCAGCTACCAGAATGTTCTGCTCTGCAACAAAACGGTGCAGATCTTCAAGAACAAATTCAACGTCACGTGGCTTTGGCAAGTGCTTTTCTGCCGGAGTCACATTTTGGAATCCGTGCTCCAAACCTGAATGTTCATCCTGCCCTGTACCCCTCGTACTACCAGAGGGTTTCCCATCCTCTAGATGCTTGTCCTGCCTCACTCATTCACCAATCCCATAAGTTGTCAGACTTGATCCCAAAACCCAGTAGTGTGGGGGGCCTGAGGCAGACCAAGCGAAAGGGGAACTTGCTGGATCTTAACCTCCAATACTAAAGAACCTTTGTATCAATCACTGAATCTGTGATGCCGGTCATTTTGTATAGTGGAAAAGTGAAAAAAAATAAAATGAGTTTACAGTGAAATATCATTCTGTTGTTTAACTATTTTACCAGCATCACACAAAAAATTGCTCACATGTGGAATAAGTGGTATTTCACTAAAGAATGCATTTATTAAATGCAGACACCCTAATGGGAATCTATGTGTGGAGCCAGAGGAAATGGGTGAGATATTAAATGAGTACTTTGTGTCAGTATTCACCAAAGAGAAGGACTTGGTGGTTGAGGAGTCTGGGAAAGGGTGTGTAGATAGTTTAGTTGGGTTAGTTTAGAGGGTTTTAGTTTAGTTGGGCAGCAGGAGGGCCAGTTCCTATGTTGTAATTTTCTTTGTTCTTTGTACCCCATTTTAAAAAAAAGTATAATGAATTAAGGGCAGGTACAGTAAAGGGTCACTATTTTAGGGTGCAACACAGAATCATCTGCATGATTTAAGAGCTATCGCAGAAACAAGTTGAATATTGCAATGGGGACAAATGATTTGCAGGGTTTTTTTGGGTAAGGGGAGGGTGGGAGACGGGGTGGGGTGGTGATTAGATCAGTGCAGTTTCGGTCTTAGCTTGTTGGCCTGCCATCATAGTTTCCAGATGGACTGCACACCTCCATTTAGCACAGCCAACAGTACAAGGAGAGACGTGGGCAACTGAACGCTCATCCTGAAATTGGCAGGTTTTTTGTATCCATTTACAGGATATGGGCATCACTGCCTAAACCAGCTATTACTTTCCAACCTCTAGTTGCCCTTTAGAAGGTGGTGCGCAGTTGCTGCCTTGAACCGCTGCAATCCTTGAGGTGTAGGTACACCCACAGTGCTGATAGGGAGGGTCTTCCAGGGTTTGGACTCTGTGACAGTGAAGGAATGGTGATATATTTCTAAGTCAGGATCGTGAGTGACTTAGAGGAAACAGCCAGATGGTGGTGTTTTCATGTGTTGATGCCTTGTCCTTCTAGTTGGGAGTGGTCATGCATTTGGAAGATACTGTCTAAGGGGCCTTGGTGAGTTCCTGAAGTGCAGCTTGTAGATGGTACACACAGCTGCCACTGTTCGGCAGCAGTGGAGGGAGTGAATGTTTGTGGAGGGGTTTCAATCAATTGGGCTGTTTTCTTCTTGCGTGTTGTTGGAATTGCTTTAATCCAGGCAAGTGGAGAGTATTTCATCACATTCCTGAATTGTGCTCTGTAGATGGTGGACAGGAGTAGGCCTCTTGGCTGATCTACTTGTGTTTTGAATTCCACATTCCCATCTGTCCCCGATAACCTCTGAATCCCTTGCCTGACTGAGGAAATATCCTCATATCCATCCGCAAAATACTATGAATGCTGGAATCTGAAACAAAAACAGAAAAATGCTGGAAAATCTCAGTAGGTCTGACATCATCTGTGGACAGAGGATAAAGCCAACGTTTCAAGTCTAGTTGACTCTACGTCAGACGGTCATCTTTAAAATTCAGATGAGGAGGAATTTCTTCAGTCAGAGAATCCATGGATCTCTTTGCTGTAGAAGGCTGTGGAGATCAGGTCATTGAGTGTCTTTAAGACAGAGATAGATAGGCTCTTGATTAATAAGTGAACCAGGGGTTATGGGGAAAAGGCAAGAGAATGGGAATGAGAAAAATATCAGCCATGATTGAATGGCAGAGCAGATGCGATGGGCTGCGTGGCCTAATTTTGTTCTTATGGTCTTATGGAGATGGTTCAGGATTTTCTATACTTCATCCCTCACTCTTCTGAACTCCAGTGGAAAGAAGCCCAGTCTGTCCAACCACTCAATTCAGATATCAAATTAGTAAACTTCCTCTGCGCCATCTCCAATGCATTTACATCCATCTTTAAATAAGGAGACCAAAACCAGGCACCATATTCAAGATACAGTCTCATCAACATCATAGAAACATTACAGTGCAGAAAGAGGCCATTTGGCCCATTGCGTCTGCACCAACTACAATCCCACCCAGGCCCTGGCACCATATTCCTACCTATTTACCCACTAATCCCTCTAACCTACGCATCTCAGGACACTAAAGGGCAATTTTAGCATGGCCAATCAACCTAACCTGCACTGAATTAACATCCTGAATAACTGAAGCATATCTTTTTATGCTCAATTCTTCTCCCAATAAAGGGTATCAGTCCTCCTTAATCACTTGCTGTACCTGCATACTAACTTTTTGTGACCCATACACTAGAACATCTAGACTCAACAGATTGGTGTTCCGAGACTTGTAAAGATTTAAGAGTTATATTTTAAAAATTTCATCCCTTTCCGTCGTGTCCAACAGAATACCAGTCATATTAAAAGCTGCTTCATTGCCAGTCAGACCTAGACTTGTATTCAATAAATATACATGTTGTGTGATTTATTCAGGAACTGAACTTTTATCTCTGAGAGGCACTATAAGCTCAGCATACTAAAAACCCACCAATGCAGAGGTGCAGAACTTTGAAGGTTGGAACAACTAAGTTGTAAATTTACTAATGGGTATTATTTTGGGGTGAGCTTGGAAGGATGTAGGTGTAAACTCTAAAGGTCATTTTGAACTATTTATCTGCCAATCGTCTGATTAAACTTGTCATTTGTGCTGTGAGATCTCCACACTTGTGAGCTGGGTTACAACCTCAGCATCTGATGGATATTACTTTGTGGTTGGTTGTACGCATAGTTTCCTAACTGCAGACTCACAGCTAATTCTCACTTTGCTCTGCTATTCCCCAGAAGCTAAACACATTTTATCTTGAGCATCTTGAGATGCTAGAGATCCAGTGTGCTTTGACCTACTTCACATTTACACACTTCTCAGTTAACTTTTGATATGTTTCCTCTGCTTTTTGCCTTTTGCCAATAAATTGCTAGTTGACAGGAGGTTTCAGAATTTCTCAATTAACTCTTTGACTCCTGAATTTTGGTTACAACTTTCAATTCTTACTTTACTTACTTTGATAAATCTTTAAATAATTCTCTTGCATATATTAGGCAGGATTTTCCATCTGCGCTTGCCTCAAGGCTGGAAAATCCCTCCTGAGGTCAATGGACTTTTGTATGATCTGTCCCCGTCCACTACAATTTCTGCGGTGGGCGGGATGGGAAAACTCTGCCCATTGAGTCTACTTTTGATCATCAGCTAAGCAATGGGAGGTGTTATCAACTGTGCTATCAAGTGGCACTTATTGAACATTAACCCACACATCAATGAGTTCTGAAAGGGCCACTTGGCCCTAGACCCAATTACAGCCTTGGTCCAAACATGGATAAAAGAGCTGAATTCCACATGATATAAGAGGGACTGTTCTTGACATCAAGGTAATGCTTGAGCATGTGTCACCTCAAGGAGCCCAAGCAAATCCAAAATCAATGGGAATCGGGGGGGAAACTCTGTACAAGTTGTCCTCATGCTTGTTGTAAAATAAGATGGTTGTGATTATTGGGGGCCAATTATCTCAGTCCTGAGGCATCACTGCAGAGGTTCCTCCAACACTCAGCAAGGGTGACACTGTCCAAGCAGCCCCAATTGATTGCCAGCCTCTCCACCACTTTAAATATTCGTTCTCTCCAATACTGGTGCACAGTAGTGACAGTGTATGCCATTTCCAAGCATCATTGTAACAACTCGCCAAGGTTCCTTTTCCAGCAACTTTCAAACAGTGACCATCTAGGTAACAGGGAGAATGAACAAGTGGGAAACTGTAAGTTCCTCTCCAGGTCACACATCATCCCAATCTGGAATTATATCACCATTCCTTCCCTGTTGCTGGGTCAAAATCCCCTCCCTCCCTCACAGCGCTGTCGGTGTACCTACATCACATGGACTGCAGTGGTTCAAGAAGGCAGCTCACCACCACCTTCTCAAGTGCAAACAGGGATGCGCCCAGCCAGTGAGGTTCACATCACATGAACAGGAAAAAGAAGCATATATTTGAGACATTGCACAATATATGTTGTTCTGAGCCTTCAGATCGAGGTAAACTACCAGCTTGACTCATATAACAGAATTGGATATCATACTAATTACTGTATTAAAATTGCATGAAAATAGAATTATTTTGTCTGAGTTAGCCCACAAACTGTGTAGGCTGAAGGATGATGCATATCAGTGAGGGCTGTTTTAGTCTGTTCCATTATCAATTACAACATAAATGGTAAAATATGTTCAGGGTTGTACCCTGTGATCATAATTCACTGCTGTGAATCCAGTATTGTGGCACTAGTGTTTTGGTAATACATTTATCAATTCAGGCAAAAACCTCATGACCAATTATCCTTTCCCCTACTGTTACACGGATGCCTAAAATTCCACCTGCCAAATCTAAGCAGCATCTACTTCTGTGGTTGGATTATTTTAAGAAGGGTTTCATTGACAGTGGTATCACGTGGCACTTACTCAGTTGTGTGACGATACTGTGCCTTTAAGAAACATATTTACATCATGTAGCTGCGCAGTAGTGTTGTTACTGCAGGAGCATAATTGTCCCTAATTGCTAGAATGTTTGTTTTAATCTGAACTAATGCTGCTTTGTTATTTTTAGGGTTCTCCTGCAATTTTGCAGAGTGGTGTTTGATTAGGTTGATTGACAGATTAGGTTATACGACTGGGTGGAGCTAGGCTAACACAGAGACATTGGCTGAAACTTTATGATAAAAATTCTAAGTGCCCCACTAGGATGAAAATGGGAGTTGCAGATCCATTTTTTGGCTGGGTTTTTGTGCCCAATCTTGTGCACAGCAATGTCATGTGCCCAGTGGGCATTGCTGGGGTGCCAGGCTGGCAGTGCCAAGGTGCCAGCCTGACACTGTCTAAGTGGCAACCCGCTTGCTTGAGGCCTTCCCGGGGGGACCTCGATGGTCTCCAGTTCTACCAGAGGCTAACGTGACTGTTCCCAGGCATTTTCCTTGCCAGACAGAACCTCTCCCAGGGAGGCTGCAAAGGCAAGTGAGCCCTGATGATTGAGTGGCAGCCTTGCAAATACCGTGTAAATGAGGATTATGATATATTTAAATAATTTGTTTAGCCTTTTGCCAGAAATGGGCGAGAGGCTGACTTCGCTGGAAATCCAGCTCTGACTAACCCAGATGGGGTACATGGACGAGCACTCAGATCCTGCATGGATCAGCTGGTGGTGCAGACATCTTCAACCTCTCTTTACAACAATCTAAGGTCCCTGTCTGCTTTAAGACAACCATCATCCTGGTACCCAATTAAAATCAAGCTGCATGCTTCAATGACTATTGTCCAGTGGCTCTGACATCCATCATTATGAGGAGCTTCAAAAGGCTAGTCATGGCATGATCAATTCCGGCCTCCTGGTCTAACTGGGTCCATCACAGTTTGCCAATCGCCGCAATAGGTCCACAGCAGATGCCATCTCGCTGGCCCTGCACTCAACCCTGGAACACCTAAATAACATGGACACCTATGTCAGACACCCATTTATCGACTACAGCTCAGCTTTGAACACCATTGTTCCCACAAAAATCATCTCCGAACTCTGTGGCCTGGGGCTGGGCACCTCCCTCTGTGACTGGATCCTGAACTTTCTAACTCACAGACCACAATCAGCAAGAATACCTCCTCCACAATCATCCCCAACACCAGTACCCTAAAAGGCTGTGTTCTCAGCCTCCTATTAACTCCTTATACACCCATGACTGTGTGGCCAAATTCCCCTCCAATTTGATTTTCAAGTCTGTTGACAACACCACTGTATTGGGACAGATCTCAAACAATGCCGAGACAAAGTACAGGAATGAGATAGAGAATCTGGTGAACTGGTGCAGCGACAACAATCCCTCCCTCAATGTCAACTAAATGAAGGAGATTGTGATCGACTTCAGGAAGCATAGAGGAGGACATGCCTCGTGTAAATCAACGGGGACAACGTAGAAAGGGCTGAAAGCTTCATGCTTTGAGGTGTCCAGATCACCAATAACCTGCCCTGGTCCCCCCATGCCATCACTATAGTTAAGAAAGCCCACCAACACCTCTACTTTCTCAGAAGACTCAGGAAATTTTGCACATCAGCCACGACTCTCACCAACTTTCACAGATGCACCATAGAAAGCATTCTTTCTGGTTGTATCACAGCTTGGTATTGCTCCTGCTCTGCCCAAGACTGCAAGAAACTACAAAAGGTCGTGAATGTAGTCCAGTCATGCAAACCAGCCTCCCATTCATTGACTCTGTCTATACTTCTCGCTGCCTTAGCAAAGCAGCCAGCATAATTAAGGGCCCCACACGCCCTGGACATTCTCTCTTCCACCTTCTTCCATCGGAAAAAAGATACAAAAGTCTGAGGTTATGTACCAACTGACTCAAAAGCAGCTTCTTCCCTGCTGCCATCAGACTTTTGAACTCGCATTAAGTTGATTTTTCTTGGCACCCTAGATATGACTGTAACACTGCATTCTGCACTCTCTCATTTCCTCCTCTATGTATGGTCTGCTTTGCATAGTGCGTAAGAAACAATACCTTTCACTGTATGCTAATACATGACAATAATCAAAATCAAGAAAGTCACATTAGAAAGACAGAAAGTTAACTTCTATCTCTCTATACTTTTGCTTGTTCTTTCAGATTTCCAATATCCATCTGTTTTCTTATTTAGCTGTGACTCATCCATAACTTAATTAATCAGGTGAAAATTCAACAGATGTATCACATGTCACCTGTATGTCATTTATAAAACAACATACAGCAAATTAAGCCGCATACTCGACTGCTGAATGGAGAAATAGAGGCTCCGTTGCCAGAAAAGCTCCAAAACATTAAGTTTACTACTTGAGACACTAATAAATAATGATGTCACTGTGAAGATCCCCTAGTTGTCACACTCCAGCACCAGTTGTGGTACACTAAGAGAGAATTTGGCACAGCCAATGCACTGAACCAGCAGGTCTTTTGGACTGTGGAAGGAAACTGGAGCGCCTGGGGAAACCCACGCAGACACAGGGAGAATGTGCAGACTCCACACAGTGACCCAAGCCAAGAATCGAACCTGGGGCCTCTGGTGCTGTGTGGCAGCAGTGCCAGCCACTGTGCCAGCTCTGCTGTGGTGGTTATATACCTGATGTGTGCAGGAGACATACTTGATAGTTAAATGCTTTTAAGACAGTCATATATGAAACAAAGATTGTATTGTACAATACCTGTATTGTACTTCTCTCTCCACAGATGCTGCCAGACCTGCTGAGTTTTGTTTCATTTTTAATTTGAGATCTGCAGCATCTGCAGTATTTCAGTTTTTATTAAAATTATTCCTTATTTTCAATACTTACCTACCAGCAAAACTGTGGCTCATCCCAATGGTTGAATTGTTGCTGGGGAATGGACCCTAACACTGATAGGTTCTACAATGGTTAATGCAAGCAGGAGAAATCCGAAGGCTAGAAGACATTGTACCAGGCCCAAAATGTAAGCTATATGTGGTCCAACTGACAAAGCCATCCAACTGAGGCAGCAACATGCAACCTTTCGCTGTCTGCTTACACCAAGATAATTCTGGTACAGAAGAACTGTACTCACAGGTGCATGAGAGAGAAAACACCAAAACCCTCTAAGCATAGATTGTAGCTTTTAAGTAAGAGTTTTATTTGATACTGGTTTGGATTTTGTCCTAAAATTGAGAAAAAGGATTAGTAAAAATGGTTAGAAATTTATTGGGTGCTTTGTGAAATACATATCACACGGTTAATGAATCTTACTGATGGCCAATCTTTTAATTTAAGTCTCCCACAGCAGAAAGATGGCCTCTTTCTGTGCTAGAATATTCAATGATTCTAGAGATTTCAGTGCAGCATAAGTTTTGATTCAACTTTTGATAAGAAAGGTTTATTCGTTAGAAACTTTCAGGCTTGTCTTTAAATGAATATTGGGGGAAGCAGAAAATAAAATGAATCAGGTGCAATATCTTCTATAAACCAATGAAACAGAAATATTATGGTATTATATACATGAGCAGCACAGTGGCAAAGTAGTTAGCACTGCTGCCCCAGGGACCTGGGTTCAATGCCTAAGATGTTCTCTCAGAGTTGGTGCAGGCTTAATGAGCCCTCAAAGTAGGGATTCTCTGGTCCTATCAATTAATTTTCATCAATCATTCAAACAAAATAATCGTACGTTACTGTTTTAGTGCCACAGAACAAGATCACATATTAGCAAAGATTATTTTAGCATGGAACAAGAGGGCTAAAGTTACAATGTGGAACTCATACAAGCTTGGGGATGAAGGGTTAAGTACCTTCCTTCTCTGCAGGAATGTTTATGATTCTACAGTTTTGCTAACAATCTATTTAAAAAAAGCTTCCTACTGCTTGGAGTTAAAATATAAATTACTGAACTTTGACAAATGTTCCTACCTTGTACTGTGGACATTTTTGCTACGTGCATTAGGACACTGATGATTCATCCCAAGTTGTGTTTGAAGTGCTACTTTCAATATAAACTATTTGAAGCAAATGCTGTGTTCACCAAAGTGGCCCTCTGTACTTTTTTTTCCACGCACACCAAAAGGTGGAAAACATAATATTTTGCAGCTCATTAGCTGCCAGCAGGAACTGCCTTTTAAAAGAAAATAATGAGCAGTGAAACAATGTAATCGGATCAATTGGCAACACTGAATGTGATCTTTTGACAACAAACAAGTTTACTATTCACATTTTAAGTAGTTAGCACTGCTGCCTCTCAGCACCGGGGACCCAGGTTCAATTCCAGCGTTGGGTCAGTGTCTGTGCGAAGTTTGTACATTCTCCCTGTATCTGTGTGGGTTTTCTCTGGGTGCTCCAGTTTCCTCCCACAGTCCAAAGATATGCAGGTTAAGATGATTGGCTATGCTAAATTGCCCCTTAGTGTCAGGGGATTAGCATGGCCAATCAACCTAACCTGCACATCTTTGGACTGTGGGGTTAGATAAATAAAGGCCTGGGTTGGGATTGTTGTCAGTGCAGAGTCAATCGGCTGAATGGCCTCCTTCTGCACTGTAGCGATTCTATGAAAATATCCTTCAGAAAGAGGTTGGTTCTCAATTTCTTGTTTTTAAACTGCATTCTTCCAAAATTCTCTTATACAGACTGGAATTAAATATCAGCTATTAAAATATTATGGTGTCATTCATTATGACCACACTTAAGGTAGTGACTGTGAAATTAAAGTCAAGACTTGCATTTATATGGAGTCTTTTATGACCTCAGTACATCCCAAGGCACTTTTCAGCCAATGAAGTAGTTTAAGTGTAGTGACTGTTGCACTGCAGGAAATCACTTCTGCACTTATTCAATTGCCAAGTAATTGAGGGGTACTTGGGGCAAATGTGGAGCCATAAATCCACTTTTACTTCAGCTGTAAAAACTTAATTACCTTTTTAATGGTTGGCAAGTCATCTGTGCAACAGAATGGCTGGCACAGATGCAGAAGACAAGACCCGGGGCCAGGATATTAAAGATCCTTATCACCAGATCTTTGAATCATGCGATATTGAATTTTCCAACTGGCCTTTTCTAATGTGCACTTGTACATCCATTATCCCAATTTTACTATAATGTATGCAAAATTACATATAGAAAAGGTCAGGCACAAGTATTGATGTAAAATGCACAGTAAAAGGATGACATTCTCAGCAATTCGGGACCTAAGTTCATGAAAGCTCAATTGCGAAACAATTGCGCGTCCTTTCTCTGAAAATGACTACTTGACTGAGAATTCAGGAGAACGCCCACTTTCCAGAGAGCGGTCATAATTCTTTCATTTTCTATGTCAGGGTTATTTAGTAAACAAGTCATTATTGTGTGCACTGCACAATTTCTGCCATCGATAGACCTAACTAAACTAGGAGAGGATGTCCAAAGAACTGACAAGAGATTTTAAACAGGCTGTGTGAAGGCTGCTGGGTCAATTGAAATTTTCAAAAAGGGCCCAGAGATAATAGTATGGCAAGGATAACACAGTAAATTAATGTGAATTGGGTGAATTAAGTTGAGGCACAGTTCAGTTGACACCTTATTGATCATTACAGCAGACAACGTTGAATTTTTCACTCCTGTTTTGTAAGTAAATGGCAAAAATGGAAGCTGGACACTTGCCATAATATTTGATCCCATTTTATTTCTGGTCTTTCTGATATTATTCATTGAGTACCATCATGTTTTAAAATTGAGCTCCCAGACCCTGGAGGCTCCCTGAAACCATAACATTTCTATAATGCGCTAGTAAATAGAAAGCAATGTACAATGGAAGTAAAGCATTTTCTGTAAAGATGACAATCATCCTTTAGTTAGAGCACATGCTGTTCTAGAATGCAGGATTTGGAGCCTCTGGGACTGTTACCATTTGCACAAGATGCCCCACAAAAAGTAGTTTTAAAACCACTGCAGTCCATCTTCAATTGGCAGCACTCATCAACATAGAAAATCCTGCCTTCAGCACATAACATGGCTGAAATTCCCAATCCTGTACTAAGGGAGTGCTGCAATGTCAGGACATTTCAAACTCCAGTGCCATCCACATCCCACAGTGGAGATGGATATCAAGGCACAATTTGAAGTGGTGCAAGGGATTTTTCCTGACATACTAGGCGAACATTATATAAAAAAAATTGGTCATGACTTCACTTCTGCCATAGAATAATTGCTTTGATTACCTGCACAAGTTACTGGGCTTCAAAAATAATTCTATGGATGGCATGTGTTATGTATCTTGGGGCATGCGCCTTTTAAAAAAAAGTCAGGTGACCCAGGATTTGAGCTCCACCCTGGGTGGAGCTTGCCTCGGCAGTGTTGTGCTGACTGTATCAGGATAAAGGCATGTTAATGAACTCCTCCGGTTAGTTCACTACCATTGACATCGTCATTTATTATTAATTTCAATATCAGATCTCAAACATAATGTGATGTTACAGGACAACATGCTATACAAATTCTGTGTTTAACTATTTCTGATTTTTTTCCAATCCAATCATTTACCCTTCTCTCCATTTTCCATTCCACTTTTCCCTGCGTGCTTTCAATTTGGCCAACCTTTGTTCCATTCTTTGCAAGGATTGAATTTTTTAAGTCATTCTTATTTGCATCAAGGGTTATCCAACAGTGATGCTGGCTATGAAGTTACTTCAGAAATTCACACAGAACCTGTGACTGATGCCCAGCAAAAACTTCCAAGTAACAAAAAGACCCAAGATTTATGGTAAGGAAATGCAAGGTAGACAGACAAATAGGCTCTATGTGGCCTTTCAATGTTAGTTCATAATTTCAAATAAAGGGGGGATAAAAAACACTCCCTACATTCCACTGGACAGAGTGCATGTTAGCTAACACCAAGAAATGCTGCAAAGTAGCAAGTTCAAAACCATTTGCTTGAATGAGGGCAGGATGGTGGCAGTGGTTAGCACTACTGCCTCATAGTCTCAGGGACCTGAGTTCAATTACTGCCTTGGGTGGCTGCGTGGAGTTTTGCACATGCTCATGTGTCTGCATGCTTCTCCTACAGGTGCTCTGGTTTTGTCCAGAGATGCGTGGGTTAGATTGACCGACTATGCTAAATTGCCCCATAGCATCAGGGGGATTAGTAGGGCAAATACGCAAGGTTTCAGGGACAGGGTCTGGGGATAGGGATTGTCGTTGGTGCAGTCTCAATGGGCCAAATGGCCTCCTCCTGCACTGTAGGGACTCTATGACAAATTAGGTGAATTAGAAAGCATGTTCTGTAATAGGATGAAAAATAAATGAAGAAATGGCTCTGATATTTTTAAAAAGCAGGACATCAAAAAGGTTTTATATTTTTATTGATTTATCGACACAAAAGATACAGCAGCTTGTCATTATTTTTTTACCTCCAAGAGGGAATGTTGATAGTAAATAATTTTAAACACGTTGTTCAAAATCCTAGAATTAACACACAGGATTCCATGAGAGAACTCTACATGCTAAATTGACAGTTTTGACCATCAAACAAAACACCACTATTTTTGGAATAAACATTTAATTAAGACAAATTTAAAGTAAATGTCCAGCCTCTGACACAGACTGGCAGACAGACTACTTTGGGTTCACAGCTGCTTGCACAGCACCACTACAGTTCAATTCTTCAGGAATGCAGTATCAATTTGAAATACACAAACCGGTTCAATACACTCTAGGAGTCTGGATATTTGAACGGCTGCTGGTCTCAGTAACCGGTATAATACACATGGTTGCATTATGAGTTTGTGGTGAAACGATATGTGGAGTAGTGGCCAAAGAAAACAAAAAAAAACCTTGAACACGAGATTAGGATGTCTAACTGCAAATGACTGTGAAGATAAATAATTCACATGCCTTGTGTTAAGTAGCTCATGCTTTCAGGGGAAAACATAATACAGTCTAGTGCAATTTACAACGGCTCAGCACTTCTCTGTCAACGTCTGCTTCAATTCATCAAGTAGATTCCCAAGAAGGGTAGAATCGCTGCATTTCCCATCCACAGAGACGGAGCTATCTCCCTATTGAAAATAAAATTATAATGTTTCCCACTTAGTATAGAGGTCACTTCACATGTTATAAGCTCTAACTTGACAAAGTTTACCTTAACATTCAATGGGATGGGATTACCCTCCCCCTCCACGGTGCTCTCTGCAGCGATGGAGCAGCGCACTGCTCTCTGGCAGCAGGATCCATGGCCCCTCTGTTGTCAACAGGATTTCCCATTGAAAGCACCCCTTGCTGTCAGAAAACCCATGGTGGGGGTGCACCATCAGTGGAAACTTAAGATCCCACTGGCATAAATACCAACAAGATTTTGGTGAATATTTCAGTTTGAAGAACATGGTGAAATCATGAGTTTCCTTAATTAAAGTTGACAAATGAAATGTTCAGTGTGACCATGAACTATTAAGCCAAAGCTTTATCGTTTGTGCTGGGGCAATGGTAGAGTATTATAACCAGCCCCTCTACTGACTGATGCATTTGTTCAGGTGTGATGCCTTTTGTGGTCAAAATTGGTAAAATTCAACTATCTAGTCTTATACCACCCACTTGGGCTGTGGACATTTTTGGAACTCTGTATGATTCAGAAGACGGGAGAGTATCAGAAAAATTACATAATATTGGGAATGGGACCAGAATTGGCATTGGAATACTGACCCTTGCTCCTGTAAAAAAGACTCTCATTGGCAAACTCTCTGCCAAAATTTAGAGCTCTCAAGACCAGGAGATGCAACACAGATGGGCAGCACGGTGGCAGAGTGCTTAGCACTGCTGCCTCACAGCACCGGGGCCCAGGTTCAATTCCGACCTCGGGTGACTGTGTGGAGTTTGCACGTCCTCCTTGTGTCTGTGTGGGTTTCTTCTGGGTACTCCAGTTTCCTCCCACAGTCCAAAGGTGTGGGTTAGGGTGATAAATGCCCCTTACTGTAAAGGGATTAGCAGGGTAATTACATGGGGTTACTGGGCATGGCCTGGGTGGAACTGTTGTCAGTGCAGACTCAGTGGGTCAAACCACCTCTTTCTGCACTGTAGAGATTCCATGATTCTATGGCCTCTTACAGGTTCCAGTCATGGACAACATGTAGATTCTTGTCAATAACACAATCACAGATTAGCTGAAGATGTGACTAGTGCGGTAGACAGAGGGGAACCGATGGATGTGGCGTTTTTAGATTTCCAGAAGGCATTTGATAAGGTGCCTCACAAAAGGTTGCTGCAGAAGGTTAGGGTGCACGGAGTTGGGGGTAATGTGATTGAGGATTGGTTATCTAACAGGAAGCAGACAGTTGGAATCAATGGGTGCTTTTCTGGTTGGCAGTTGGTGACTAGTAGAGTGCCGCAGGGATCGGTGCTGGGGCCTCAACTGTTTACCACTTACACAGACGATCTGGAGGAGGGGGCTGAGTGTAGGGTAACAAAATTTGCTGATGACGCGAAGATGAGTGGAAAAACGAATTGCGTGGAGGGTGCGGAAAGTCTGCAGAGAGATCTGGATAGGCTGAGTGAGTGGGCGAGGACTGGCAGATGGAGTATAATGTTAGCAAATGTGAGGTTATCCACTTTGGTAGAAATAATAGTAGGAGGGATTATTATTTAAAGGGTGAAAAGCTGCAGCATGCTACAGTGCCAAGGGACCTGGGGGTCCTTGTGCACGAATTGCAAAAACTCAGTCTGCAGGTGCAGCAGGTGATCAAGAAGGCGAATGAAATGTTGGCCTTTATAGTGAGGGGTATAGAATATAAAAGCAGGGAGGTCTTGCTGCAACTGTACCGGGCACTGATGAGGCCGCAACTGGAGTACTGTGTGCAGTTTTGGTTCCCTTATTTGCAAAAGGATAGATTGGCCTTGGAGGGAGTACAGAGAAGGTTCACCAGGCTGATACTGGAGATGAGGGGGTTAGCTTATGAAGAGATTGAATAGACTGGGCCTGTTCTCGTTAAGACTTTAGAACGCTGAAGGGGGATCTTATAGAAACTCACAAGATAATGAAGGGGCTAGATAGGGTACAGGTAGAGGTAGAGATATTCTTCCTGCTTAGAAAGGAAAACAGAACTAGAGGGCACAGCCTCAAAATAAGGAGGGGGGCAGATTAGAACGGAATGAGGAGGAACTTCACGCAAAGGGTGGTGAATCCCTGGAATTCTCTGCCCATTGAAGTGGTGGGGGCTACCTCATTGAATATATTTAAGTCACGGGTAGATAGATTTTTGATAGACAAGGGAATTAAGGGTTATGGGGAGAAAGCGGGAAAGTGGAACTGATCCACTTCAGATCAGCCATGATCTTACTGAATGGTGGGGCAGGCTCGAGGGGCTAGATGGTCTACTCCTGCTCCTATTTCTTATGTTCTTATGTAATGGGATATATGAAAGGATACTTGCGAAGTTTTACACACATTTTAAAATTGTGAACTGAAGTAGGTATTCCAGGCTTCCAAAAACATCCACTGAACACCCTTAAAAATGTAATTCCCAGGAAGCAAAGTTTTCAAATCAGAGTTACTGAACACGTAACTTAATTCTACTCCGTTACATTGTCCTCTTGGATCCTAAAACAAACCAGCCATTTTAAAGCATAAAGTTATATACAATAGCTCTATGGAGTTTCTGAAGAGACGTTATCTTGGACTTTAATCGGCAGCAAATTTGGAACCAGTATAAATTTAGGAAGTAATAGCCTAATGATATTATCGTTAGACTATTAATTCAGAAACTCAGCTATGTTCTGGGGACTCAAGTTCATAGCCCACCATGGCAGATGATGGAATTTGAATTCAATAAAAATTACCTGGAATTAATAATCTACTGAGAACCATGAAACCATTGTCAATTGTCGGAAAAAATCCATCTGGTTCACAAATGTCCTTTAGGGAAGGAAATTTGTCTTCCTTACCCAGTCTGGCTTACATGTGACTCCAGAATCAACTCTCAACTGTTCTCAGACAAGTAGGGATGGGCAAAAAAAATGCTAGCCAGCCACTGATGCCCATGTCCCATGAATGAATAAAAAACCTGCAGATTCCTCAAAAAGAGCAGTGTGTTCATAGTGGCATTCTACAAGAATAAATCAAACCAGAAGTCTGAGAGATAAATAAGATAGCTACACAAACAGGATATGCAGATAGCTTCACCCATTCTTTCTCATTAGAGAGGTCAATTTGCAATAATTAACTAATTGTTCTTGATGCGCTTCAGCTAATGGACTCACATCCTAGCTTTCAGAAGCTGATGGGATGATACACAAGTAAAAAGAATTCTGACAAGGATACACCACAACATTCGACTGATACTTACCATTTTCACCAAAAGACACATGTGATGACCCTGGATAGAACGGCTATACATTGATGCACATGAATTGATTCGTTCCACAACTGAGGATGGAAAGGAAAATCATTTCAAGCACAATATACAATTTCAAAATCATTTTCTAGAGGAGGAGAAATTCATGTTTTTTAAAAAAAGTGTAGTTTAAATTTCCTATTGCTTTAAAAAGAGATGGATAGTACTAAAAGTAAACATAATTGCTATGAAACTATTTTCTAATTAAGCACAAGAGGCTGAGAAAGTGTTTGGAAATGCATCATCCTAAATTAGGGCTAGGAGAGAAAGTTACACATTATAATCTAAATTTTCTCAAACACAACTTCAATCAAAACACTGCATTTTTTTAGAAGGTAATGACCCATCATTATGTTCAGTCCCAGCAGTGCAAGAGTTGTTTAGAGGACTCTTTGCATTAATAGGAAAGAGGTAGCACCAGTAAATTCAAAGAAATTTTATGAAAAGTTTATTTATCATAAGTAAGGCTTACATTAACTCTGCAATTAAGTTATTGTGAAATTTCCCTAGTTGCCACATTCCAGTGCCTGTTTGGGTCAATGCATCTTGCCAGCATGTCTTTCTGACCTTCGGAGGAAATCAGAGCACCCAGAGGAAAGCCATGCAGACAAGGGGAGACATGCAAACTCCACACAGACAGTGACCCTAGCCAGGAATCGAACCTTAGTCCTTAGTGCTGCGAAGCAGCAGTGCTAACCACTGTGCTATCATGCCACCTTTATTATAGATTTTCTTGATTGCCTGAAGGTGAACGATCCACTCTGACTGGCCCCTTTTCCCCACAATATCCCTGTCAATTTAGCATTGTGGTAGTATTGTAGTATATTCTCAGTATGAAGATGTGCTGATAAATGGCAAAAGCATTTGTTTAGCACTGTGGGCAGATAAATATAGATGGAATAACCAATGTTTCAGTATTGAAGGTCAAGTTCCAGCAGAATGCCTGTTATCCTTTTTACTGAATGATGGATCTCAACATTCAATTGGGGATCGAGTACAGAAGACAGAAGTTAATTTTGAACACTGTCTAAAAGTAATAGAACATAGAACATAACAGCGCAGAACAGGCCCTTCGGCCCTCGATGTTGCGCCGACCAGGTAAAAAACAATGACCCACTAACCTAAACCAAGCCCTTTCCGTCTATAAACCTATCCACGGATCTCTTAAACGCCCCCAAACTAGGCGCATTTACAACCGCAGCAGGCAGGGCATTCCAATCCCTCACCACCCCCTGGGTAAAGAACCAACCCCTGACATCCGTCCTATAACTACCCCCCCTTAATTTAAAGCCATGCGCCCTCGTGCTAGCTTTCTCCATCCGAGGAAAAAGGCTATCACTATCCACCATATCTAAACCTCTAATCATCTTAATGATCTACTTCAGGTGTGATGTATTTAATTGTACCAGAATGAAGCATGTTCTAGTCAGAATTTTGAGGTTGCCTTTAAAGTCAACTTAAAAACTGGTTCATGGAGTTTTTAAAAGAACCATGAGGGGGTAACAAATGTAAATAGAACACGGCGAACATTTAAATTGAATGGACTGAACATCAAACTGGTCTGGTACATTACTAATATGCATTCAGTGAATCCAGCATGCATGTACACTGCTAACTGGTATGGCAGTTTTTCTTTCCACTATTTTGGCAAGACCTCACTTTCAAAGGAGATGTGCAGTGCATCAGTCTTAGGCAAATAGCAGTTAATAATCCTCAATCCATTGTACAGAGAATGCAACAAGACTGTTACACTTGCTTAGTGTGCGAGTTTAACTCTGATGCTGCATACCTACGTGATATTGGCCAGGTTATGTTGGGAATTTATCATGTGCATAGAAAATTAGTGCCAGTGTCAATTGTACTTCACAAAAGATGTGCTGGTTTCAGCCAATTTTTGAGGGAGCCACGGTTCGGAAGCAGTAAGTAGAAACATTGCATACGTTGGAAACTGCACGTGTCAAGTAAACATGCATTGTTGAAAACAAATTGCCAGTTGAAAATACTTTTGGGGTGGATTGAAAAAACAGCCGACGCTATTTGCATTCCAGAACACTTTGTCTCCATTAAACTGATGGCGGAAAGCTGCATTCAGCTACTATAATACTTTTTTTTCAGCTTCCATTACATTGTGAAAGACCAAGTATATTTTCTACGGGCTTCAAGCTTTCCACAATGGCTCAGAATTGATCAGCTGGCAATTTGCGGAGCTGTGATTTCCAGTCTATTTACAACTAACTCTTAATGGCAGCTGTATACAGACCATCAACATACAAAGGAATCTCGAAGTGTGAATACAGCAAAACAATCATCTCACTATGCATTGAAAAAAAGTACCTGAGAAGTGGTGATGAAAGCAAATCTTTGCCAGGAGGAGCTGGAAAGAAATACTTATTCCATCTACTTTTATTGAACACATCTTTAGTTCACCAGATTCTAGTAATTTTGCAAATGCGTCACTGCAAAAATAAAGAAGTATTTAGAAATGACACCAAAAGATTCCTGATTACAGAATAAAGGGAAGAAAGAACTAATTTGTAAGACAGAGTATGTCAATACGTCAAAAAGCAGCACAACGTGAATTTACACAGCAAGCATAACCAATTCCCCAAAACTAGCCTCAGCAGGAGAAAACTTTTAGAAGTTGACCTGTACTTTGCCATTAACTGTCCCATATATTTATGGCCAGTGAATTCTTGTTACCACCAGCTGAAGAACAGCTAAAACATTAAACAGTTATAAAACAGTTAAAGCTGTTCTTAGTAGCTGGCAACCCTACACCCTAGCTATGACTGTAACACTATATCCTGCACCATCTCCTTTCCTTCTCCCCAGTGAATGGTACTTTTTGTCTGTATATAGTGTGCAAGAAACTACTTTTCACTGTATCCCAATACAGGCAACAATCAAAAATCAAATCAATGCCACATTCATTGCCCATCCTTAGTTTCCCTAGAGTGGGCACTTTCGAGAAGTAATAGTTAACAATTGAGACACCCAGAGATCAATTAATTGGCCAGCAAAAATCATGATGTAGTGGAACTGGAGTCACATGTGGACTTGACTTGAAAGAAGTCATCAGGTTCCTTTTATTCAGGATTTTAGTGAACCAGTTGGGTTTGAGAACATGCTTTCATGCAACTTTCTTCACCTGTTGTCCAAAAATCAACCAATTTATTAAAGCTCCAACTCAAAGGGTGCATGCCCAATATCGTTAAATGATATGCTACATTGGCTAGCATACCCCAGTTAGGATACATCACGTTTGCTTTTACTGGTCACAGGTTCAGAAAGTTACGAGATTTATATTAAATTAAAACAAAGTTCTGGAAATACTCAGCAGGTCTGGCCAGCACCTACAGAGAGAGAAACAGCGTTAACATGTTGACTCTATTTAGAACGGAAGGAAAATGGAAACGTGATGGGTTTAAACTATTGAAGGGGGGATGGGGGTGGAGGAGAAAGAAGAACAAAAAGGAAGATCTGGAATAGGGTAGAGGGCAGGAGAGATTAAATGATAAAAGATGGCAAGAGAGTGGTAGTGGTTATAGTAAAAAAAAAAGCATTCATCCAGAATAAATATGAAAAGCAGAATAAAAACAGCTCTATCTGAAAGTAAGATGACGAAAAACAGGATTAAGACTGGCACATGGCAAAAAAACCAGAATCAGAATGAGGGAAGAGTTCATGGTCTGAAATTGTTGAATGCAATTTGAATCCAGGGGCTGAAAAGTGTATAATCGGAAGATGAGGTGCTGCTTCCATTCAGCTTCACTGGAACACAGCAGTACGCAGAGGACAGAAATGTGGGCATGGCAACAAGGTAGTGAATTAAACTGGCCAATAGCTGGAAGCTTCAGATCATGATCTGCAAAGCAGTCACCTAATCTGTGTTTGGTTTCCCCAGTGGAGAGGAAGCAGCATTGTGAGCAGTGAATACAGTATACTAACTTGAAAGTAGTACAAGTAAATTGCTGCTACACCTGGATGTTTGGGGCCTTAGACATGAAGAAAGAGGAGGTGAAAGAACAGGTGTGTTACATTCCCTGTGATTACTCTGGAAGGTCAAAGGTTTTGGGGGCGATTGAGGAGTGGACCATGGTGACATTGAAGGAATAGTCCCTTTGGAATATCGACAGGAGGGGGAAAAGGTGTGCTTAGTAGTGGCATCATGTTGTAGGTGGTGGAAATGGTGAGGATGATCCTTTGAATGTGGGGGTTAATAGAGTGGAAAGTGAGGACAAAGGGAACCCTAATGTGGTGCTGGGGATGGAGGGGAAGGATGAGGGAAGTGCAGGAAATGGGTTAGACACAGCTAAGGGCACTGCCGATCACACTGGGGGAATTCACTGTTGTAGAAGGAAGACATATTAAAAGCACAGCTGTTTAAGTTGCAGAAGAGAAACTGGGAGAATGAAATGGAATGGAGTCCTTACAGGAGGCAAAGTGTGAGGAAGAATAGTCGATGTACTGGTTGAGTGTTGGTAGGCTTATCATGAATATTAGCAGACAGCCTATGTAAAGCTGAGAAATAGGTGAAAAATGGAAGCAAAGTTGATGGAGTTTCCAGTTGTGGCAAGAGTAGGAAATGGCACTGATAGTCATCAATGAATCAGAAAACAAATAGAGGAAGGACTGGGACAAGCAGTGGTCCACATACCCCACAAAAAGACTGGGATGTTGAGGACTCATGCTGGTACCCAAAAGCTACTCCTTTTACTTGGAGGAAGCAAGATAGGTTTAGGAGAAACTGTTCAATGAGAGAATAAGTACAGCTGGTGATGGATAAGTACTGCTTGAGCCTCTGCTCAAGGAAGACTATTAGACTATTCTGGTCCAGGCTGGTGTTGTGGACAGAGATTCAAAGTCCATAGGGAAGAGCAGGCAGATAGGGCCAGACAACAACTGGAAATAGTTGAAATGCAGGAAGGTCTCAGAAGAGCCTGGGGCAAAAGGCAAAACCAAATTTGATGATTAGTCATGATCATGAAGAATGGCAGAGTAGGCTCAAAGGGCCGAATGGCCTACACCTGCTCCTATTTTCTATATGCGTTTCTATGTAAGAGTCACGGATGTAGGTAGTGAAAAATTGGACGAAGAGGTGAAAAATGGAGCAAAGGTAAGAAGAAATAAGTTCAGTGGGGCATGAAAAGGTTGAAATGAAAGTCAACCAAGAAAGTCCTGTTTATACATTATGAAAAGGAGGCAAAGCAGATTGATATTAGTCATATTAGTGTTGTATGAAAAATACTACTCCAGGAGCTAAACAGGGAGACCCTGTCCGAGTTTGGCGTTTCAAGACTCTGTTTGTTTAGTTTTCAATTAAAATACTTCATTAAAGCAAGATCTTTCAATTCCTGCAAAATTAATCAGGGTTGTCCAATATATTTAAAATAAAACACTTGCAACATCTCTCAAACACTGATGCTGCTGTGTACAAAAAACATTGGAGCTAAATGGTCATTGGAAAACATATGGATGCTATTGGAATAGTGTAGGTTAAATGGGCTTTAGATTGGTTTCTCAGGTCGGCGCAACATTGAGGGCCGAAGGGCCTGTACTGTGCTGTAATGTTCTATGTTCTATGTTCTATATGCTATTGCTGCAGACACTCCATTGTAACGTTGAGTTATTATTGCAGATACAAATATCAGGGATTAAAACTGAGAAGATGGGAGTGAGGAAGCTTTCCATTGGACAAGTAGGCCATTTGGCCCTTCGAGCCTGCTCCACCAATTAACATGATCACAGCGGATCCCCTATCTCAATGTCATACTCCAGCGCTCTCCCCACACTGCCTGACACCTCGAGTCTTGAAATCTATTTCCTTCTTAAATATATTCAATGATTTGGCCTCCACAGTCTTCTGCGGTAGAGAATTACATAGGTTCACCACCAAGTGAAAAGATTTCTTCTGATGTCCGCCCTTTGTTCTAGACAACAAGATCCCTATATCCAATCTGTCAGAATTTTATACATTACTAATAGAATCCTCAGTCAATCCAATCTCTCCTCATTATACAATTCTGTCACCCCAGAAATCAGTCTAGTGAACCTTTGCTGCAGTCCCTCTATGGCAAATGTAACCGTTTTTAGCTAAGGAGACCAAAATTGCATAGGATACTCCAGGTATGATCTCACCAAGGCCCTGTACAGCTGCAGTAAGATATCCTTGTTCCTGTACTTAAGAGCGCTTGCAATGGAGGCCAACACACCATTTGCATTCCTGATTGCTTCCCGTACCTGCATACTTGCTTTCAGTGACTATTGTTCCATGACAACATTCCCCAATCTACCACCATTTAAATAACACTTTGCCATTCTATTTCTCGATCTGAAGTGGATAACTTCACATTTATTCACATTATATTGCATCTGCCATATATTTGCCCGTTCACTCAGCTTGTCTAAATTACCTTGAAGCCTCTTTACATTCTCCTCATCATTCACATTCCCACCAAGTTTCGTGTCATCAGCTAACTTGAAAATATCACCTTTGGTATCAAAAAATATCACCTTTACCCTAGTCAGACCTCTCTTGGAGTACTGTGCTCAGTTCTGGTCACCTCATTACAGGAAGGATGTGCAAGTTATTGAAAGGGTGCACAGGAGATTTACAAGGATGTTGCCTGGATTGGGTGGCATGCCTTATGAGGATAGGTTGAGGGAGCTCGGTCTTTTCTCCTTGGAGAGACAAAGGATGAGAGATGACCTGACAGAAGTGTATAAGATGTTGAGAGGTACAGATCGGGTGGATTCTCGGAGCCTTTTTCCAAGGGCTGGAACAGTTGCTACGAGAGGACACAGGTTTAAGGTGCTGGGGAGTAGGTACAGAGGAGCTATTAGGGGAAAGTTTTTCACTCAGAGGGTGGAGGGTGAGTGGAATCGGCTGCCGTTGGTGGTGGTGGAGGCAAATTCAATAGGGTCTTTCAAGAGACTTCTGGATGAGTACATGGAACTTAATAGAATTGAGGGTTATAGGTAAGCCTAGTAGGTATGGATATCATCGGTGCAATTTGTGGGCCGAAGGGCCTGTTTATGCTGTAGTTTTTCTACGTTCTTGGTACCCTCATCCAAATCATATTGTGATGCATATTGTGAACAGCTGGGGCTCAAACATTGATGCCTGCGGGACCCTACAAGTTACTGCCTGCCACTTTGAAAAAGACCCATTTATTCTTGCTGTTTCCTGTCTGCTAAGCAATTCTCAATCTGTGCCAATATTACCAACAATCACATGCACTTTGATTTTGCACACGAACCTCTTAAATGGGACTTTATTAAAAACTTTTTGAAAATCCACATGGACACAGCATTCACTGGCTCACCCTTATCAATTCTACTAGTTAAATCCTCAAAAATCTCCAGTTGGTTTGTCACACATGATTTCCCTTTCATAAATCCATGTCGACTTTGTCTAATCCCACTGATATTTTCTAGATGTCCTATTATCACATCCTTTATGCTGCACTCAACACTTTCCTTGACTACTGATGTTAGGCTAACCGGTCTATATTCTGTTTCCTTTTTAAAACAGCATTTGCCACCCTCCAATCTGCCAGGACAGTTCCAGAATCTACAGAATTTTGGACCAATGCACCCACTATTTCCATGGCCATCTCCTTTAGTAATCTGAGATGTAGATTACCAGGCCCTGGGGATTTCTCAGATTTCAGTCCCATTGATTTCTCCAGCATTATTTTGCTAGAAATATTCACTTCCTTTAATTTCTCCTCACTATACCTTTGATTCCTGAGCATTTCTGGTGTCTTCCTCCATGAAGACAGAACTGAAGTAGTTGTGTAATTAGTTTGCCATTTCCTTGTTCTCTATTATAAATTCCCGTTTCACACGATAAGGGACCTACATTTGTCTTCACTATTTTTTTTTAGAAACTTATTGAAGCTTTTATGGACACTTTCATGTTACTGGAGATTTTCTCTCATACTCTATTTTTCCCCTCTAATGTCCTTCTTTGCTGAATACTGAACTTCACCCAATCCTCAGGAAAAGTGAGTGGGCGAGGTTCTGGCAGATGGAGTACAATGTTGGTAAATGTGAAGTCATCCATTTTGGTAGGAAAAACAGCAAAATGGACTATTATTTAAATGGTAAAAAATTGAAGCATGCTGCTGTGCAGAGGGACCTGGGTGTCCTTGTGCAGGAATCTTAAGTTGGTTTGCAGGTGCAGTAGGTAATTAAGGCGGCAAATGGAATTTTGTCCTTTATTGCTAAAGGGATGGAGTTTAAAAACAGTGAGGTTACGTTGTAGATGTATAATATGCTGGTGAGGCCACACCCGGAGTACTGTCTACAGCTTTGGTCTCCTTACTTGAGAAAGAATATACTGGCACTGGAGGGGGTGCAGAGGAGATTCACTCGGTTGATTCTGGAGTTGAGAGTTAGCTTATGAGGAGAGACTGAGTAGACTGGGGCTATACTCATTGAAATTCAGAAGAATGGGGGGAGATCTGAAAAACACTATGAAGGGAATAGATAAGATAGAAGGAGAGAAGTTGTTCTACTGGCGGGTGGAACTAGAACAAGGGGACGGAACCTCAAAATAAGGGGGAGCAGATTTAGGACTGAGTTGAGGAGGAACTTCTTCACACAGATTGTGAATCTGTGGAATTCCCTGCCCAGTGAAGCAGCTGAGGCTACCTCATCGAATATGTTTAGGCAAGGATAGATACATTTTTGAACAGTAAAGGAATTAAGGGTTATGGTGAGTGGAGCTGAGTCCACAAAAAGATCAGCCATGATCTTATGGAATGGCAGAGCAGGCTTGAGGGGCCAGATGGCCTACTTCTGCTCCTACTTCTTATGTTCTAAAAACCAGGCGTTCTAACTGAAGGATTGCAGACTTTAAAGGTATAGCTTTCCATCAATGAATAAAACAAAACACTAGCAGTATTATTCATTAACCAGTAAAAAAGTAACTCTCTACCACATCGTATTGATCATCATCGGATTTAACAACCTAGACTGCATATTCAATTGTATAAATATACTGTTGCAAATAACTGAAGAGAATAAATGCACATTTGCCCAAGACCAGTGAGCAATCAGGTGAGCATGTGATGCAAAGTATCACAAACCTGATTGCACATTTGACTTTTCTATTCTTATTTCCATGACTTCATTTTTATTTCCATTCCATGATTATGAAATGAAGTAGCATTTTTATTTGAACTGTTTTGGGATCTGATGTTCTTGTAAATCAGAACTTTCCCAGTAAAGCAGAAGAACTTGGAAACAAACCTATAACAAGGCGTCGTGATCATGTACGAAGTGCAAGTGAAGTGCAACTTAAAATCAAGTTTTTCATGAGAAGATCCATCATCTGTCTGGAAAAAAAATAGTATTATGAAAGACTTGAATGCAACTCGAGGAAAATGCAGAAACAGAAAACCTGTCCAACGCTTGAACTTACTTTTACTATAAACGTAAGGGTGCCTTTCAGCTTCTGTGGCATGACTATGCTTTCCACAGTAAACACAAACCGAGCTTCATTTGATACTTCTGCAGAAATAAAATGGAATTCAACAGATTAGTTTTCTCGGAACCATGAGATTTAAAAATAATTCAGCCATTAATTGATGGCCAAGAAGTATACAATACTCAAATGGTTTCAGAATTTCATCATAACCGAAGAATCCTGTAAATTCCCCATCTGCTTTGGAAATATGTTGCTGTTCCTTCATCATTTGGTCAAAATCCTGCAACTCCCCAAGTGCTCCTTCAGACCATGCAGACTGCAGAAGTTCAAGAGGGTGACTCACCACCATTATCACGTGGACAGCTAGGAATGGGAAATAAATGTCTCCCACATCCCATGAACAAGGAAAAATAAAAGGGTGCATGTTGCAACCTTCCAACATGCACTGAATTCCACCATTAGAAGTCATAAGGATTCCCATCCCTTTTCACCTGTATGTAGATTCCACCACTAATGCTTATAGAGAACAAAGCAAGCATGGCAACACTAAATGGCAACAGACCACATGCACAACTGAGCTGGGATATCATAGAATCCTTACAGTGCACAAGGCCATTCGGTCCATCGAGTCCGTGTCAACAACAATCCCACCCAGGCCCCTATCCCTATAACCCTATGTAACATCGTTAAAATGAAACTGGAAAGTAGGGAAAATACACAATGTCAAAATCCATAAAGCTGAGATCCTCCCTGACAACTCAAAACATTAAGCTGCCTGGTCTTTTGCAGAGACACGGACTCATATTTTAAGCTTTGTATTTATTTCAGATTTCTGAAAACTGCAGTACCTCTTTTTAATTCCCTTTTTGTAGGTGTACATTATTGCCTTAGTTCTTCAGGTATCTAATTTGTTGTAAAGCTTAGGGTGTTAAAAACTAATTTCTAGAGCACTGCTGAAATAGTGAAGAGTTATTCCAAAATATAATCCTAGAAGCAACTAAATTAATCATCATGGCATGTCAATGAAGTGTCTCACCTGGCGGAAGCTGGAAAGGAACGGATATACCATCATGTATGGAGGACCCTTCCGGACGAACCAATTTAGTGTTGAGAGAGTCTAAAACATTGAACTCCATTGATTTCAGATAACCGCTACTCTGATTTTCAAAGATAACTGATACAACAACTTGACTTCCATCCTGAAGATTTCCTTGAATATCATACATCTGGTAAAGGTTTAAAAAAAAACTGTTCATTTGAATAATAATTTTATGTTACAAAAATATTCAACATACTCAGTATGCTAATCAATCAACCAGCAGGCTAGCAAAAAGAACTTCTTCAATCCAACCACCGCACTGGAACAGACACATGCATAAAGACTGCATAAAGCACAGCAGTCTTCTTATAGAGAGAGCTATGTAGGAATTTTTCCTGCTAAAATTAAATGCATATGACATTATAGCCAGCTACTTAATACTGAAAAGGAACATCACAGCACCACCTACAGATACAACTTGTACTACAGGTAACTGCCAGCATTTAAAAAAAACACAAATAAATGTGAATCTATTTGTCAGACTAATAATGTACAGAGCTCCCTTTCAAAACCATTCATTTCCTTGAATAAATATCTTGGAACTGTGATTGGCAAAGTATGCTGCGGTTCAGGGAAAATAGATCACAGGAGTGAATGACCAAGGGCCTGTTTCCTCAAGCAATGCAGTTCAGTCACAGCTCCTTTCCCTGCCATTCTCATACACTAATCATAAAGGACTCTGAAAGATAATAGGATCATGTGCAATTAAAGAAATAATCTGCCAGCAGCAAAGGAATGATTTCTGACTGCGGATGCGCAAAACAAGCCAAACCTAAACTGCATCCTTCCCCACCTACAGGAAGGTGCAAGTATATGGACGGATGAAACAAAATAGGGAAAATTGAAGAAATATTATTCTGGATCTTCTTCAAAATATATATACTGCTTCACATGAAATGCAACTTGTAGAACAATACAGAGTCAAATATTATGGCACTCACCATTTTAACATAAGAATTTTCTGCTAGAAGGCAGTAGCTGGACATTGGCTGCAAAATATTAAGAATGTCAATGGAACATACAAAAATGACAGGCAGGTAAAGAGCCATTCGTCTATCAGCCTACTTAACGCAGTTATAATTGGACTTCTGCAATCTCTGGGAATGGTCGAGAAAACACAGGCCAATTTGGGGGCAGTGTGATTTGATGGAGGAGAAAAACAGCAAAATTCCTCTCCATCTTCTTCAGGCAATTGAAGTACAACTGAATGACAGACAGTTTCACATCACAGGACACCTAGCCCACCTCAACCAGAGCCCATTCTCTTGTTTGTAGGAACACTAAGTTTATTTATTAGTCACAAGCAAGACTTACATTAATACTGCAATCAAGTTACTGTGAAATTCCCCCAGTCCGGCACAGTCCCAGAATGTGGGAGGAAACTGGAGCACCCGGAGGAAACCTATGTAGACACGGGGAGAACATGTAAACTGCACACAGACAGTGACCCGGGAATCAAACCCAGGTGCCTGCCACTGTGCTACCATGCTGGCCCATTTCTGCCATCATTTTTAGCATAAACTGGCAACTTACTGCACTGTTCTCAGAGCAGCCTAACATCCAACATAATTCTGTCTTATGTAAAAGACTTACAAAATTCATCGACTTGACCCCTGTTGTAATAATAAGTCTGTATATGCACAATCTAAACCAGTCATTATTTTATACATCAACTTAATCACCTTACATCTGTACTTTTCTAGCGTATAGCAATCCAGCTACTGGTCAATACTGATTCTGCTATTTGAAGAGGAGGTGGCATAATGGCACATTTGTTAGCACTACTGCCTCATAGCACTAGGGACCCGGGTTCAAGTCCTGGCTTGGATCACTAACTGTGTAGAGTTTGCACATTCTCCCCATGTCTGCTTGGGTTTTCTCCGGGTGCTCTGATTTCCTCCCACCTATGAAAGATGGGCTGGTTAGGCGCATTGAGCCGAACAGGCACCAGAATGTGGCAACTAGGGCAATTTCACAATAACTTCATTGCAGTGTTAATGTAAGCCTTACATGTGACTAATAAATAAACTTTTACTTTTTTCTGTTTAGGTTTCTTCTGGACTCGTATTTTGTTTCTATACTTCTATATCACTCATTTTGCCTTGCACCATTACCCTGTCATTTATTCTCCTGCCTTCCACCCTATCATATCTTTTCTTTTGTTATTTTTACCTCCCCAACCCCCATTCTTGTTTAAAAGATACTAAAAAAGTATCTTTAACACTTTTCTAGTTCTGGCAAAAAGTCACTGACTTGAAACAATATATCTGCACAGAAAATTCCTGACCTGCTGATTAAGTTTCCAGCATTTTGCTTTTATTTCAGATTTCCAACATCTGTAGTATATTGTATTTTCAAAAAAATACTTCCTGGGAATTATATCAAATTGCCCAATTTCAACGCAAACTCAGAACAAAACCTTTGACTAAGCAATGCATATTTGAAACCTGGTTGAAAAATCACTAGTAGGCCAGATGCAACAATGGCCAGTAAAATGAGTTATCACCACAATTCCCTCAACTGTATGCTGGACAGGCTCAAATGGGCAGGAAAGAGGGGTTAGCTTAAAAAAAAGCTTATGAACATGAAGATAACTCGAAATATTTATTACAATTTTGCTTGATAATTCCATTGTAACTCACTATGGTCAGCAACCTAAACATGTTGAGAACTGTTTTGTATTTATCTCATTCCCTTACAGAAAAGGAGTACCACAGAACTTCACAGCATGGGAGTAGCAACAAAAACACAACATGAATGCCTACAATATTTATTTTGATACCTCTGTCTAAAAGAACCACTATCCTTACGAACCTCAGAATCTGCTAATAGTGTACAGATTTACATACCGGTAAGGGCTCTTCATCCAAGCTACCATTCTGAACAGATTCTGGAGCCTCTTCGTCGCTGTGGTGTTTCTTTTTCTTTGATTTCTTTTCTTCTTTTGTCTTATCTTTCTTATGTTTTTTCTTCTTGTGCTTTGATGATTTCTAAAGCAGAAGTGGAACAGCAATCAGGGAATCTTAATATAGGCTCCATGCTTAGCAAGCAACAAGGCTCATATTTATTGTACAAAAGCAACAATCACAGTCCATATGCAAAGTCTGACTTGGAAACATGACACCATTCCAAATTAAACCTTCGGTCTCCGCTGTTACTACCTCCTTTGATTTCAGCATTCGTTTTCTGGGCAAACATCCAGAAAATGACTGATATTTTTTCTTCACAAGTGCAAGCAGTTTGTGCTTGTTTAATTACCCAACAAACATGGACAGCTTATGACCAGCTTGCCGTCTAAACTGTGTTGCTGCGTGGCCACCCGGCAATCCAGCATGTGCTGTCCTGGGAACAAACAGGTTACATCAATAGTCCATTTAAGATGTGCAAACATGCAACAATCTTAAAGGGACTAAAGCAATTGATAGGGCCACACACAAAGGTACATTCGAGGGAACATTAGTTAGAATTTTAGCGGTTTACAGCATGGAAACAGGCCCAACTTGTCCATACTGCCTTTTTTCCTTGAAATGTTTAAGTCAGTCCTAATTGCCTGCGTTTGGCCCATATCCCTTGATAGCCATCTCCCTCATGAAATTGTCCAAATGCTTTTTCAAAGACAAAATTGTACCTGCCTCTACTACTGCCCCTGGCAGCTTGTTCCAGACGTTCACCGCCCTCTATGAAAAAATTGCCTCTCTGGATCCTTTTGTATCTCTCCCCTCTCACCTTAAACCTATACCCTCTAGTTTTAGACTCCCGTACCTTTGGGGAAAGACATTGACTATCTAGCTGATCATATGGTTAGGACTGTATTCACCTCCGTCTTTTACATAAAGCTAAGGTGCTGTTCATGACAGACATGTATGTATTTGCAAGTTATCTCCAATAATTTATACTTCATGATACTTAATAATTTTTGAAAAAACTCCCTTTAAAGCCTTAGACAATGAGTTTTATAGCTCGTGATCCCAAATAAACCTGTTGGATTTTAACCTGTTGACAGACTTATTACTGTGCCCACCCCAGTCCAATGTCGGCATCTCCACATCTTGGAAAACTAAGTTCATAGCAACGCAAGAGTTACAGTGAAGTTAATAATGCATTCACACTAAATTCTAATCGTGCTATAATACTTTAAGTTTCTTAATAATGAAGAAGAGTTTACGCTTTCAGCAACAACTATTTCCAAGCAATGATTTTCAAAAGAACAAAATCAGGGAACAGAATGCCACCCCCAGTCATGTGAAAAACAATAATTCTCATTTAAGTAACCCTCAAGGACAGAATGACAAATCTCAACATTATCAGAATGGATCTCAGGGTGGCTGTTAACCAAGTTTGATAAACTGAAATATTTAATTTACTGCAGCACAGTATACGTACTTGAATAAATAACAACATAATAGTGTAGAATTCCCTCATGGAAATTACGTGCTCAAACTTTTCATTTTATGCTACACTTGTTACTTGTGCTTTCGTTTGCTTAAGGCAACAGCTAGTTGTCAAATCAGCCTCAAGTCGAATACGAACTTACTGCATCCTCTTCCTTATCATTTTCTTTTAATGCCTCTTCTGGTTCAGAAGCCGCTGGTTCAGAAGCCACTTCATTCCTAAGTGGTTCTGGCTGCAAGAGGGAAAAAACAAATTGCTCAAATGCTGAACGTCATCCACGTTACAATAATTTTCTTGACCCAATTTCAGCTCTTACTGAAAACCAACTGGTACAACTGCAAACCACCCCCCAATAGCAACATATAATTAATGCCAGCACCGTACTGGCGTATGTGATCTCAGACTGTGGGAGATACCTGCAAAGCTACTATTTGTGGATGTCCTAATATTGCTTACCAGGTTCCTTTCCTTGAAGGACAGAACTAAATTATTTGGGTTGTTGCCATAACCAGACAGCTGCCATGGTCTTTATTTTCTGACATTAGAATGACTGTTAGATTTATTGAATTCAATTTCACTCCTCTCAACTAGTTCAATACCATAACTAATACACACTGAATGATATGCCAGAAGTATTAATTCCAGAGTATGAATTTTCCACTTGCATGCAGACACACAATTTAAGGAGTACAAGGAAATCACTGAGAATCAATTCTGACACAAATCCTTCAATATAGATCAATGGGGAAAGGCTAACAAGCTTCTCCAAAATACTGGTAGTAAAACTCTTGACTATATTTTTTGTTCATTATACAAATGTATACACTATTCAAATGTATCATTTCAACTCTATTTCAAAAAATAGAAGTGTTAGCAAAATGGTCATTCCTATAATCTATATTCGTAAGGGTTTGTCAGTACATTGTAGCTCAGAAATAGATCCATTAAGACTCTGCCCCTGTCCTGTTCCTCCCCTTAAAGAGAGCAGCAAGGTGGCACAGTGGTTAGCATTGCTGCCTCTCAGAGCCAAGGACCCAGGTTCAATTCCGGCCTTGGGTCATTGTCTCTGTGGAGTTTGCACATTCTCCTGGTGCTTCGATTTCCTCCCACAGTCCAAAGATGTGTGGGGTTAGGTTGATTGCAATTTAGCATAGGCAACTCAGGGGGATTAAAAGGATAAATGAGGGGTTATGAGAATAGGGCCTGGGTGGGATTGTGTGCGGTGCAGACTCAATGGCCAAATGGCCTCTTCCTGCACTACAGGATTCTATGATTAAGATACAGGTTGATGCCCATTTCCTTTCATACTTTTTCAAGAAATTTTGATTCATTTTCTCAGGAATTTATGAATTCTGCCTTCCTGGTTTATTACAGATTCCCACTATTGTTGATGTGGAGAAATACTTTTAAGCTTTTCTTCAATTTTTTTTGCTTGTTATCTTAACATTTATATCTTTGTTCTTTGATGGAAATTGGAAACATTCCAACATTACTTAATATAACGAAGTTCCAGAAATATGAATACCTCTATTCAGTTGCTCTGAACCAACAAGTTCTAGTGGAAAATAATCGCCAACTCTTAACTCCTCATTTCTAACATTACAGTAAATTATTGTTCCCCTTTATAGCCTTACTTACTGAGGCCTACTGTTTTACTGATCCATTAAGGTTCCTTTATTCCTTCACTTCATTTAAAATCTTAACAATTTAAAGTGAATTTCCTTGCCCTATTCCCATTTCCAAAATGTAATGACTTAATATGTTTCTACTTTGAATCGTGCCTGCCACTTAGCTGCCCATACGGCTCATGTTCTTCTGCAGTTTTTCATACTACAATTTATACTGGCTGTATTTGACATCAGTAAATTTTAATTTTCTTCTCTCAAGAACTTCTCACATTGTATAATAATTAAACACCACACTATTTTCCTTCTGCAAACCTCTATAAATTAAAAGAAATGGCTAGCTCTTTGAGAAGCTGTTTGTACACTGCATGGAATCCTTTACAAACTATTCAGCTCACAGAGCACGATCTAAAATAAGTAGCTGATTAATTAGTGAACGGATCTCCAAGTATACCAACCTCTGGTTTGCTTTGTGCTGGAGCATTAGATAACCAGAAGTCCAGATCTGATGCCTGAATGTGAAAAACAAAAACAAAAATAAAAATATCAGCAGGATTATAATCAACATTTCTAATTATAGAACATGGAGTAAAAATTATACAAAGATGAGGAGAATAAAAAACAAATCCTGAGGGACATTGATGCAAATCCCCGTTTGGACCTTTTGCATCAGATTGTTGTCTTTGCCAGAGCGCAGGCAACCTAATCAAATCCACAAATTAACTGCTGTGACTGTGGGCGCAAAGGCTTTTCCGACCTTTGATTAGGTTGATTACTCCATCCCGCTCCATATCTCTCTTACACTACCTAGCTCAGTGAGATTGTCTTTCCTTAGTTTTACTTAAATTATCCAATCTTCCTTTCTGCAATTCTTATTGCATTACCTCTGCAACAGCCCAAGGATCAAAATTGATCATCTCTCTTCCTCATGTATACGCTTCCCCTTGAAGTCACTGGCAAACAGGAGATCAGCGTTCATTTGTATGCTGAAGCTTTCACTTTCTATTACCATCATGCACCTCTTTTTGAGAGACTTCTCTTCCAGTCTAATAATTTCACTTAGCTAAACATTGGTCTATGGACCAAAACTATGGTCTTTGTCTCTACCACAAACTCCTTGCCTTTATCACCGATTACATGCCTTCCACAAGTCACCTTTTCTGGCTGAAACAGATTGTGTGCAGCTTTGGCATGCTATTAGACCAGAGCTGAATTCTGACTCCATATCCTCTCCACTATAATGACTGACCACTTACAAAACAGCTATAGAAAAAAAAAGGGGAGGACTAGGCCAGTCAGCCTTTCAAGCCTGCTCCTCTATTCATTTTGATCATGGCTGATTATCAAAATCAACTACCTTATCCTACCTTCTCGTCATATCCCCTTAGCCCCAAGAGCTACATTTAATTTCTTCTTGAAATTGTGCAATGTTTTGGCCTCAACTACTCTGTGGTAGTGAATTCCACAGATTCACCAGTCCCTGGGGAAAGAAATATTTTCTCACCTCAGTCTTAAAAGGTTTACCCCTTTTCTCAAACTACGACCCCTAGTTCTGGACTTGACCACCATTGGGAATATTCTTTCTGAATCTGCCCTGTCTCACCTTATTAGAATTTTATACATTTCTAAGAGATCCTCTCGCTCTCTTTAAAATTCCAATGAATACACTCTGAACTGACCTGGTCTCTTCTCATACTAACAGACCTGCCATCCCAGGAATTGGCGTGGCAAACCTCAGCTGCATTCTCCCACTAGGCAGCAAGATGCCGTGGTTTGCCCTGCAGGAATATGGATGGCAGCTCATGCTTGGATTGAAAACATAGAAACACAGAACATAGAAAAACGACAGCACAAACAGGCTCTTCGGCCCACAAGTTGCACTGAACATGTCCCTACCTACTAGGCATACCTATAACCGTTTATCTTACTGAGTTCCATGTACTTATCCAAAAGTCTCTTAAAAGACCCTATCAAATCCGCCTCCACCACCACTGCTGGCAGCCAATACCACGCACCCACCACCCTCAGTGAAAAAATTACCCCTGATATTTCCTCTGTACCTACTCCCCAGCACCCTAAGCCTGTGGCCTCTTATGGCAACCATTTCAGCTGAATTCATGAGGCATTGAAATGAAGCTGGAAGATTCACCTTGCTTGCACTAGAGAAAAGATTTTGAGGCAAAAAACCTCACTGTGAAAGACAGTCCTGACAATAAAAGTTCACAGGCTGAGAATCACCTTAGACTGGGAGAGCGGAAGGTCTACTTAAAGTACAGTGTAAAGTATATCTGAGAAGTATATTTTTGATTGTGCTAAAGGGAAATTTTCTGTTTTGTGGTTTAAAGTATATGGTGCCAATAAAGATAATATTTAGTCAATAGTGTTTTGCTGAAAAGGAGACTTGCAGTCATCAGGGAAAATGTAAGAATGCTAAATTTCAAATTATTACAATAATTTATACTACAGGAGAAAAGGAGTGCTGATTAGTTGAGAAGTCAACTGATTGGCCAAAGTGGTGTCATGCAGAAAGCAACACTAAGCCTTTAGGCAAATCCAAAATGCACTCAAGTTTTAACCCATACTCTGGGTGAAACAAAAAGAAGAAACAGCAAAGGACAAATGGCAAGCAAGAAAGATTGGGTAATTCCAACAAAAATTAAAAATCCATCCTTGCCCACACCGGAATGCCATGCAGGTCTGCAAACAGGCTCCACGTTAGAAAGCACAATAGATGACTCTGTGCATGTGAAAAAGGGCCATCTTCAATAATGAAGGGAAACCAACAATTTACTTCATAAAATTTTAAACTTTTTTTTTTTACAAAGAGTGCAGTACGGACCTCTCCTGTGGACTTTGCATTTTCTTCTTCTTTGGATGTAGGTGTAACAATTTCTTCCTCTGGTGCAGTATGTTCATTCTCTGCATTTTCTGGAGACTTCTTAGGCTTTTTGCTAACTTTCTCTTTACTTTTCTGCACCAACATAGCAGATAGCAGAAATACAAAGCAATCACATTTAAAAAGAATATAACTGAATTCTCCCCAGCCAGTAGGCAAGGGGTGCCAACATGATTCCAATTTATTAACAAATGTGCTCTTACTCAGTGAACAGTCTAGTACATTTTGCCTGCTGCTTGAATTGGAAAATCACACAATATAGAATCAAACACAAGTAATTAATCAATAGAAATAGACTCAACATGAATTGGTGACTTCCAGATGGAAAATATATTCATTTTTTTAAAATCTAAAACTAACATGCAATTCACTAGGGTATGACAAAGATTATTATTTCAAGTTGCAGCACTTAGAAAATTAAATGTGCTTTTAATAATTTTCTCTTTCTTGGTATGTGGGCATTGCTGGCAAAACTAGTAATTGTTCTCCATTCCTAATTATCCTTGAAAGTGGTAATGAGCTGCCTTCTTGAGCTGCTGCAGTCCATCTGGTATTGGTACACCCATAGTGCTATCAGGGTGGGAGTTCCAGGTGTTTGAGCCAACATAGTGAAGGAATAATGATAATAGTTCCAGGTCAGGATGGTGCATGAATTGGTGGAGACCTTGCAGGTGATGGTGTCATGAGAAGTCTGCTCTCCTGTTCTTCAAGGTGGTCGTGTTTGTGGGCTTAGAGGGTGCTGCCTGAGGTGGCTTTGGCACGTCGCTGCAGTGCATCTTGTATATGGTACACAGTACCATATGGTGTTGATGGAAGTGAATGTTTAAGGTAGTGGATGGGGTGTAAATTAAACAGACTCCTTTGTCTTGGATGCTGTTAGGCTTCTGGAGCTGCATTCATTCAGACATGTGGAGAGTATTTCATCACATTCCTGATTTGTGCCATGAAGATGGTGCACAGGCTTTGGAGTCAGGTGGTGGGGGAAGAATTACTCGCCACGGAGTTTCTAGCCTCTGACCAGCTCTCATAGCCACAGTATTGATATGGCTGGTCCAGTTAAGTTTCTGATCAATGGCAGCCCACAGGATATTGATTCTGGGAGATTCAACAGTAGTAATACTGAAATATTAGTATACAGTAATACTGCTGAACAGCAAAGGGGACTGTCAATAGCAAAAATAAACATTTCCCCGATACAACTTTCACCAAAGCTACAAGGAAAGTGAGTGACGTACTAAACTTTTGTGAAGTGAAACAGCAAGCACGAAGAACACATTCCTAAAACACAAGGTATTAAAAGGAGTAAAAATTAGGCCAATGTTAAAAACTAAGAGTATTATTATTCTAAAAATGACCACATTCATCATCAACAATAATCAATTCTCCAACGTGGTTAAGATGATAAAGAATATTGATAATTTTAAGAGCCTGTCACTGCAACTCATGCTTTAAGCTTAGTTGATTACTGTGGCACAAACAATCAAAAATACGCACTGAAACCACTGAAATTAAATTTACACATTCAAGAACTATAATTGTTAAAATTATTCATCCCGTCTTCAGTAAATATCTATATTGTACAATAAATGTAACAATTTTATGCTGGAACATGAAAAAGTATTTTGTTGACCATTTTATGTCACTAATTCACCAAATAAAAAATTTCAGGTCATTAACAGGCTGAATAAAGCTCTTCCCGACTGCTCTCCTTCAAACATATGCCTGAACTTTTAACTTCAGGGTATCATCCCACCACATCAATATAATTTGGTAAATAACTACTCAGTCCTCGAGCGAGTGGCGGAGGACCTGGCAGATGGAGTACAATGTTAGCAAGTGTGAGGTTATCCACTTTACTATTTAAAGGGCGAAAAGCTGCAGCATGCTACGGTGCAGAGGGACCTGGGGGTCCTTGTGCAAGAGTCGCAAAAACCCAGTCTGCAGGTGATCAAGAAAGCGAATGGGTTGCTGGCCTTTATAGCGAGGGGGATAGAATATAAAAGCAGAGGGGTCTTGCTGCAACTGTACAGTGCATTGGTGGGGCCGCAGCTGGAGTACTGTGTGCAGTTTTGGTTGCCGCACTTGCGCAAGGATATTTTGGTCTTGGAGGGAGCGCAGAGGAGGTTCACTAGGCTGATACCGGAGATGAGGGGGTTAGACTATGAAGACACTAAATAGACTGGGTCTGTACTCGTTGGAGTTTAGAAGGACGAGGGGGGATCTTATAGAGACGTATAAGATAATGAAAAGGATGGATAGGGTAGAGGTAGAGAGATTCTTCCCGCTCACAAAGGACAGCAGGACTAGAGGGCACAGCCTCAAGATAAGGGGGGGGTGGGGCAGTTTAGAACAGAGTTGAGGAGGAACTTCTTCACTCAAAGGGTGGTGAATCTCTGGAATTCTCTGCCCGTTGAAGTGGTGGAAGCTACCTCGCTAAATATATTTAAGACACGAGTAGATAGGTTTTTGGTAGACAAGGGAATTAAGGGTTATGGGGAGAAAGCAGGAAAGTGGAACTGAGCCATTTCAGATCAGCCATTGAATGGCAGGACAGGCTTGAAGGGCTAGATGGCCTACTGCTCCTACTTCTTATGTTCTTATGTAGCCATTGAGGATCACGTGGACTGTTCATCGCAATTATAAATGTTTTAGTTTTGTGTGCAGTTAGGACTAGTTTAAGGTATTTTACTGCCATATTTGCACCAAATAGTCAAGGCTGGATCAGAAACAGATCCACAAGATTTAGGGGGTGTTTGGTAAGCAGGACTTCGCCATGCAATGCTATCTAATATTTAGACCATATTTATTCATCATATAAACATCACTGCAGCGAAATAGTCTGCATTGTTCTAAATTAAGCTACCTAAACAGCAGCAGGGGGCAACATGATTCCATAAACTATTGAAGATTCAAAATAGTTTAGTTTACCTTTTTCTCTTTATCCTTCTTTTTGTCTTTTTCTTTCTTTGCCTTCTTAGAAGGTTTTTTGCTTTTATCCTCCACTGGAGCAGCTTCGACTTCTGGCGATTTCTTTTCAGTTGCTCGGTGTGTCCTCACAGGCAGTTTTTCATTATCTGCTAAAGGCCTTTAAGACAGCATAGAAATAAAACTGAACTATTAAGTGGCTCTTGCGTTTAATAAAATGATAAGGAAATGTAGAAGTTTCACTGCTCCATAATTTTAGCTTCATCAAACCAGCACATTACAAAAAAAAACACTTCTACAGTTCATTCACAGCACAACCCAGGTGGATTGAGATGGGAAAATCAACTCGGAAAATCCTAGGTAACACTCGCAAGACAGTTTGATACACAGTTGTCAGCATATCCACATTTGGAAGAAATCTTGAATCTGCTGAAAACATTTGGAAGAAATCTTGAATCTACTGATCTAGTCTTACCAAAAGGAGGTCATTTTGACAGTGAAATTGAGATAGCCAACTCAAATTTCCAGCCTCTATTTCGAAGATCAATCCAAAATATGAAAATCAGGCAAATTAAAAATTGATTTTCTCAATTTGAATCACTGATCAATCATAAAATGGAAAATTGGTGCTTCTGGGTATAGTTATAAGAAAGCTTCGCGGATAATGGGAAGGCATAGAGCGCTTAAAATAACCAACCGTGATTGTAATGAATGGTCAGTTTTCGTGAGGAACTTCAGAACATGAAAAAGCTGGTTAAGATCAGAAAGCAACAGGCAACTAGTTAATGCACACAATAAAACACAAACTGTGCAAAGCATTTGTAAATTTCGATGATCGGAATGTCAGGAACGCAAGGAAAGTTTACCAAACTTCTTAAACAAGTCTGCATTTGAGAAAAATACTTGGAATTATCATACCAATTTCACAAAGAACTGCCTTTATCAAGTTTCCCAACCACAACTGTAAGGCAAGAAATGACTTACGGTTGATGGATGGATATAATCACAATACGCTGCCTATGTTGTGATATTGGGAGACTCATTAAAAGCAGAATTTCAACCTTTCCACAGTTTTCTAATGTAATTCACTGATGCAAGTTTTACTGAACACCAGTGACCATATGGCACATGACAGAGTTTAACCCTTTGATGACAGAAATTGTGAATTTGAATACAAAGTACTAAATTGCAATTAAATATATGTCAGTATTTAGCTGTGACATCAGGCCATGTTTATATACAAAATGTGAATTATTGGGTAGATATCAAAGGTTTAAACCCTTAAAAACACACAGGCCCATCTCCAAGTCAAAAGACCACAAGAAATTTTAAAAACAAAACATTACATTTTACATACCTTCCTTTTTTCATTGGATTTAGACTTTTGTTGGGACACAAAGATGATGGTTGTGCGAGCAGTAGAAAGAAAGACAGAAAAGAAAGGAGGACAGGAAAAAAATGGAGTGGCATGTTACGTGAGGAAGGAGAGAAAAAAAAAGTCACAGAACTAATTAAATAGCCAGAGATTAGTGATATTAATTTTGGAGCAATGATAAAATTCACTAAACACTGAAAAATTGTGTTGGCATAATGAATTTTGTGACTATTGCAGTTACATTTGGAATCAATAGCCTTCATAGAGTTGTACGCCCAATGTAATATTACAACAACTCTGAATTTATATTAAGATAGTATATGTCAGGCAGTGTGGAAGTTTAGTGCAAGTCAAATCTTGTGTGTGTACATGTTAACCTTACTCCTGTTTGAAATTACATTAATTCATTCAATATTACATAGTTAAAAATCCACCCACGCGTCTTAAGAACAAGATCTTATTTGGGTGGCTGAATTGTATGTTGTTAGCAATTGCAACATTGTCAATTACAATCTGTTTTAACTGGTGGAGACTCAATAACAGCATTCAGTATAGATATGCCACTTCTTACTGTGTGTGCTTTGCAATTTTCCAAACGACAAACACTTGATCATGACTGGGCTACTGAGGGAGATGCAGTGCAAGGGTTCAGACAGTGGGAGGGGAAAGAAGAGGAAGAGGAAACGAAAATTGAGTTAGCTTACGTGGCTTAGTTAATGAAAGCCAGTCAGCTCCAGAAGGTAACCACTGCCAGTCAAAATTCTAATCAGATGTGATAAAGTAGCAAAGAAAGGAAAAGAAAGAGAGAACTAGATCTAAAGATGGGCAGAAGACATTCAAAAAATACAAGGAATAGACCTAAATTATGCCTTTACTTAAAGCAATCAAACTTAAACATAAATGATTGGAATTTGAACTTTAATATATTAAAAATGCATACAGGGGAAAGACTCCAATTATCTGCAAAAAACCCATGGTGAAATAATTTATTTGAATGTACAAAAACTGAGAAAACATTGTTCTAGCAAACGAAACTATAGTGAGCACTAGTACTTGGGAATGATCCTTGTAGTCAGATGCATTAAGAGAGCCAGGAATTATCTAGAGCCTTATATGACTACTGGACATTGTTTTGTGGCCAATTAAGTGCTTTTGCAGTGCAGCGAAGGATGAAATGTGGCTGCCGACGTTCACACAGCAAAGTACACAAATGGCAATATGATAACGACCAGATAATCTGTGTGTTTGCTAAAGGAGGAATGTTGGCCGGGACACCAGGGATAACTTCTCCGTTCTTCAAATTAGTGTAAAGGGATCTTTTACGTCCAGCTGAGGAACAAATGTGGCCAAGCTTTACAGCTCATCCAAAAGGTGGCACCACCAACACTGTAGCACTCCCTAAGACCAGCAATGGACTGTCAGCCTTGATTTTTGTACTCAACTCCTGGACTGAGGCTTGAAGCCAAAATCTTTAACTCTGAAGCAAGACAGTTGACATTACTTTAGAAATCACCTGAACGTTTTTCCAGAACCAGTAATAATTTGCTTCAAGCAACTTTGGTAACTGACAGCTACAAAATAGAAAAGTAGCTTTTCAACTTTGTCAAAAGAGCAACAAATGCATACTTACTTATCCAAGTCAATATCCAGCGCTTTATATGGATCATTTGGATCTTTATCATCGTCATCACTAGGCAAGGCATTCTAAACAAAGTCCAAAGACAATGAACAGTGTTGGTAAAGTTCAGTATGAAATTTTTTCTTTTAAAAAACTACAGCACTAGGAGTTACGTTGAGAGAAGAAAGCATTGTACTGCATGCACCAGTAAGTGTTTAAAAAGTATAAATCATTGATCATATTTCACAAATTCCACTCCCTCCCCACCCTACTATTCATTTCTTTCAATATAAGAATCAGCGTACTAGTTGGGATTTACTTAAATATTATATTGAAACAATAACACAAATTAAAGGTAGTCATTAGATGGATGAATGAAGACAAGTTCAAATGGAAGGAGATTCTGAAGAGGAACTGTTGATGAAATGGTGTCAGAGGATGCATTATCAATTCAAAGAAACCAAGGTACAACCGTGGAATATTATTTTCGTTAATTTGGCATCCACAGTGAAAAAATCCATTATAATGAAACAGAGAAGGATCTGCAAGAATTAGGACAATATTTTCCACCTAAACATTTACAAATTATGTAAATTATGGGAATACTTTTGAATACATTACTAGAAAAACATAGTTTAACTTCAACAATGCTTTTATCTGGATCAGTATGGGCCTATTATTTTTATCCACCATTTCTATAGCATTCTACAGAATTTGCACATATAATACTTCGAACTGAGACTAGGTATTTAAAAATCCAACTTGGAAATCGCAAAAAGCTTCCTTAAATGTTGCTAAATTTCACACTGAGAATATGAGCAAAATTTCAAGACAAAACATTACTGATAAAACATGAGGAAACAAGTGCATGCAAATGATGATGAAAGAAGAGAACTGAGAGCAGATGCAAGAACAAATGCACACAAGAGTGCACTAGCAATTGTACTCCAGACAGCCTAAGAAAGAAATAACACTAAAGCAAAAAAAGCATAAGTGATGCAAAATCCAGATCAATAGTGAGATCAAGAGCATGCGAGAGGGAGAAGAAAGGGAAAGTAAATATCCTGTCCTTATATATAATTTTGTTAGAAATTTGTCAAAGTACTTCATACAAAATTTTGATATGCAGTGACTTAATATAGCCAATCTGCACCCATCAAGATTCTCCCAAATAGAAGTGCAATAAAGTCAAAATCTATTTCTCGCAGGATCAAAGTTGGCTGAAGCACAAATTTCTTGCAAAGTTGAATGTGATCTTACACATCAACTTGCACAGGAGCTGCCTTGGATTAATATCTCATCCAAAGATGGAGCAGTGCAATAAGTCCTCACAACTGCAGTAACATGATCCACCAGATATCTAATAGCGCAATCAATGGTGGTTATGGGTTGCCTGTGTGCCCTGTCAGTTTGCTTAAACCATGACAGCATGATTAGATACATCCAGGGTAATAATGTCTGAATTTTTAATGGCATTCAAAATACTTTCAACAGGAGCTTTAGAGGCATATTTAATATCCACGTCATCTTTTTTCCCCATCATCTCTCAAATGGATTGCCAATGACTAATTCATTTGCTTTTAGTAGCATAGGATAAGACGAATGTGTAATTACTAACCTCAGGCATTTCTTCTGTGATAATATCAACATGATGAACTGGAGCAATGTCCTCATCACTTTCAGTATGAAGTGAATCATGGCGGCGTTTGCCTTTCTTGTCTTTCTTTTGTTTTTTCTTCTTTTTCTGCCTATCCTGTTTCTGCTGTTGCCTGCGTTCTTCTTCCAGTTTAAGATATTGATCTGACAAAGGCATTCCTGTGTACGTCAATACAACACAGATTACAGGATTGGAACAAACTACACATGGCCATAAATGTTTTGAAAAAACATTACTCATGCATGGACGGCATGGTGGCACAATGGTTAGCACTGCTGCCTCAGTGCCAGGGACCTGGGTTCAATTCTGGCCTCAGGTCACTGTCTGTGTGGAGTTTGCACATTCTCCCCGTGTCTGCCAGGGCTTCCTCCAGGTGCTCCAGTTTCCTCCCAAAGCCCAAAGACGTGCAGGTTAGGTCGACTGGCTATGCTAAATTGACTCTAGTATCAGGGGATTGGCAGGATAAATATGTAGGGTTACGGGAATAGGATCAGGGTGGGATTGTGGTTGGTGCAGACTTGATGGGCCAAATGGCCTCCTCCTGCGCTGTAGGGATTCTATCATTCTATGCACAAATCTTTCTGCATCATGACAATTTTTTAAGCCATTTCAGATTCATTGCTCATCTAGGCATGATCATGATGCTAGACTTCATGCAAAAAGAACTAAACTGTAAATCAAGATTGAAGAAAACCCAAATTGAGGAATTAGCTCACAATTTTCCAAATCAGAAAATTGCCAATGTTAATGCACCCATTTGATAGCTTTAGGAAGGAGTGAGCCATTTTCTCCAAAAATCTTAAATTGTATATAGATGATTGATAATAAGATATAATACAGAATATTCTGCTGAACAACTTAAGATTTATTACCCTCATTCGCTGCTGCCACCATCTCCCAAAGAATCTTGTACACTTTTTCCTTGGTGGCAGCAAGTTCTCATACTATTACTCATCCATGACAATGCAGAACAATACTTGTGGCAGAGGAAAAAATAACTGCTCCTCCCTGGTAAATAAATTTAGTTAGCACATCACATTAGCAATGTTGGCTCAATGATTAACGACTGTAGAAAATTAGACTTGAGGGAAAGCAGCTTCACTGGGATTCTTCCATTTTGGCTTTGTGTGGTTGACATACGTGGGTTACAAAACCATCAGTGTAAGGTATCACAAATACTTACTACATGCAGTAACTGGAATGTGGAGAACTGCAATAGCTGCCTCAATTACCTGGTACTCTCAATGGTACTGTGAGATCAATTTGCACCACAGGTATGTGATCAACTCCACTAGCGTCCTGGTAATTCTAGAATCAAACAAAATAGTGGCTGTCAATTAATCATTCTCATAATCTTGGTTGACAAAGCTTCACACGCCCATCAAATGAAACATATTTCTCGGTTTAACCCAGGCAGTTATTACTGCTTCAAGAATAAATTATACAATTAAAGTACAGTTGGTATCTTACTCCTTTGCAATTACAAATTCATTCTCAACAGCTGAACAGTACCTATCATGTCTAAGCCGAATAATCCAGTCAGTTTCATTTCCCACTCAATCCTCATAGGCTGTGAGATAATTTCCCCAAAGTGCACAATCTCCTTTTGAAACCCAACATAATTCTACAAGACTAAAACAAAACGTTTGTGTTTACTATCTCAGCTGCTCCCCATCCCAATTTCCTGCCCACTCTTCCTAAAGACATCAATTCCTGCTGAGGAATGCCACCACAGACACTGGCAAACCTTTAGTAACTTGGCAGAGTTCCTATCCTTCATGTCAAAGGCCGGGCAGCAATTTTGGATGTCAGTCATTAACGAAGATGCAAGTGCAAGTTCATAGCCAACATCCACATTTGGGCATCTTCTATCCGCTCATCAACAGAAATTGTGGTTGAAAATCCTGGTTGATTTCTACCCTCCTTTTCAGCTTAAGGGCAACAATGCAGACTGTGATATCCCAAAATGTGGATATAGCCGAGATGAAATAAGGAACCTTTTAGCTTTCTAATCTACGTGGCTTAGGTTCTCGTATTATTTACAAGCTCTCGTCACATTTTTTTTTGCTGGTCAGCCAAGTCAAAAACTTGAGCAAGCCACATATATCGTGCCCCAGTCTGAATTTAAAGGCAGCATTCTCTTCACCATATACCCCCTCAACCAAATAAGGGATGTTTGGCATGGTAGCATAGTAGTTAGCACTGCTGCTTCACAGCTCCAGGGACCTGGTTCGATTCCCAGCTTGGGTCACTGTCTGTGTGGAGTTTGCACATTCTCCTTGTGTCTGCGTGGGTTTCCTCCAGGTGCTCTGGTTTCCTCCCACAGTCCAAAGATGTGTAGGTTAGGTTGATTGGCCATGCTAAAATTGCCCCTTAGTGTCCTGAGATAGGTAGGTCAGAGGGATTAGTGGGTAAATGTGTAGGGATATGAGGGTAGGGCCTAGCTGGGATTGTGGTTGGTGCAGACTCAAAGGGCCTGATGGTCTCTTTCTGCACTGTAGGGTTTCTGTGATTCTATGAAAATTATCACAAGACATTACCTTCTGAGGAGATGGAGAACTCTTGATGTAAAATGGATTGTTTGCCTGTTCTTGTTTTCTTACTTCTCGCCGCTAGAAAGTAAACAAATTTTATACACCAAGTTACACTTCATTGAAAGTTCGATATCAGCTTAAAGATTCTAAACTTATATTTCACATAGAAGTAACTGATCACAGCAAAGTAGGTTGGAGGAATATGGGGGGGGGGGAGGAAAACTCTGATACCCCAAAAAGTCAATATAAAAAAAGATATTTGCACAATAAGACGTACATACACGAGAAAAAATGGAGATGAGACAAAGTGTTTAACATAGTAACATTACTGGAAAATCTCACTAAGTATGACATCATCTGTGGAGAGAGAACAGAGCTAACATTTCAGGTGTCGATGAGTCTTCATCAGTTTTTGTTTCAGATTTCAGTATCCACAGTAATTTTATTTTCTCTTAGGAATCACACTGGGTGGTTGGGGCGGGGGGGGGCGGTGGCGCCAAGAAACATCCAGCCAGGCTGAGGGGGTAAAAGAGCAATTCAGATCGTACAATGTGATGGTTAAAACACACAACTGACAGTGGACCAAAGGACAAAAAACTACACTTGAAAGATGAGGTCTGAAGTTGGATGCTGGGTTAGTGCTATGATAGGATTTTAAAATGGAAATGAACATTTGAAGTCAATTTGGAGCCACAAAAAAAAACAAATTGCGGTCAGCAAGGATGGGGATGATACGAGAGTCTGAATGGGGGTGCAATAGGATTGTGTGTAATGTAGTTTTGGAGAATTGGAATTTAAGTGAAGTTCAAGAGGCTGCCAAGAAAAGCTCTGGAGAAGTCAAGCTTGGATTGAAAAAATTGAAATAAGTGTTCAGCAAAAAATCAGTATCACACAGGGCCAAAGACAATTTATGGAACATTCTCCTTTAGAACTTACAAACAAGTCATAAGAAAATAACTTGATAAGGTACAAAAGTGAACAGATGTACTATATCAACCCTAACCTCTTTCCCCTACTTCTGGTAGTTTTGATTAGTGTTGGCACAACAGTCCTTAGATTATATGCTTTTTAAAAATTGTGGATATACTAACACTGGATTGAAAAACAGCAACGAAGAAGAAAATACACATTTCAGGTCAAGAGCACAACACTGAACTTCTCAAACAAATTGAACTTCTAAAAAAAATTTAAACTTCAGACATGGCAGCCTAACATTGAACATCTCATAGCAATGTACAGAGTTGAAAACAATCAGAACCAAGAATTGGTGGGAGAGGATTGGCGGATGGTGACTAGTGGAGTGCCCCAGGGGTCGGTGCTGGGACCTCAGCTTTTTACCATTTATATAGATGATCTGGAGGAGGGAACCGAGTGTAGAGTGTCGAAATTTGCTGATGACACCAAGATTGGGGGAACGGCAAATTGTGCAGAGGGTGTGGAGAGTCTGCAGAAGGATCTAGATAGGCTGGGTGAATGGGCCAGGAAATGGCAAATGGAATTTAATGTTGGCAAGTGTGAGGTGGTCCACTTTGGTAGGAAAAATGGTAGGAAGGACTATTACTTACGAGGCGAAAAACTGCAGCAGGCGACGGTGCAGAGGGACCTCGGGGTCCTTGTGCACGAGTCGCAAAAACCCAGCTTGCAGGTGCAGCAGGTGGTCAGGAAGGCGAATGGGATGCTGGCCTTCATAGCGAAGGGGATTGAATATAAAAGTAGGGAGGTCTTGCTGCAGCTGTATAGGGCATTGGTGAGGCCGCAACTGGAGTACTGTGTGCATTTTTGGGCGCCGCACCTGCGCAAAGATATTTTGGCCTTGGAGGGAGTGCAGAGGAGGTTTACTAGGCTGATACCGGAGTTGAGGGGGTTGAGCTATGAGGAGAGGCTGAATAAACTGGGCTTGTACTCGTTAGAGTTTAGAAGAATGAGAGGAGATCTCATTGAGACGTATAAGATGATGAATGGGATGGATAGGATAGAGGTGGAAAGACTCTTCCCGCTCAAAAAAGACAATAGGACTAGGGGGCACAGCCTCAAGATAAAAGGGGGGCGGTTTAGAACGGAGTTGAGGAGGAACTTCTTCACTCAAAGGGTGGTGAATCTCTGGAATTCTCTGCCCGTTGAAGTGGTGGAGGCTGCCTCGCTAAATATTTTTAAGACGCGGGTTGATGGGTTTTTGATAGGAGAGGGGATTAAGGGTTATGGAGAGAGGGCGGGAAAGTGGAACTGAGCAGCGACAGATCAGCCATGATCTTATTGAATGGCGGGGCAGGCTCGAAGGGCTGGATGGCCTACTCCTGCTCCTATTTCTTATGTTCTTAGGATAGCGCTGATGCTCAAAGTAGATTTTGACAGAGGGAAGAGGACAACTGAGGTGCTACGGTATGGTTACAATTTTCCAAAGAACAGGTTTTAATCAGTTTAATGCTCTGCATGTGAAAACATAATGGAATGATTAAAAAGGGCAACTGCTTCAGTGGTTACGTTGGAACAACAGAAAATCTGTCAACGAACACAGGCTGAATGAGCTTGCAAAAAAAAATGGAGGGCCAAGATTTGAGGGATTCTGCACTTAGGAGAATTGAGAAATTGACATTGGCAGATGGAAAGCCATTGAAGTTTTAAGAATATAGATAATGGGCCCCAGTTTATCATTTTGATTCTAAGTCTGGGCGAACTTGAAACTGGGAGTGTTTCAGATCTGACTTTTAGACTTGTTCTCAGGCGCCTCCGTACACATACAGTCTGTAAAAATCTCTGCAATTCCAAATCATGATGCACAAGCCTGTGGGCGGGGATTAACTGCCCAAAATCTTGGAGCTCCATCAGCGCCTCCAACTGCACGTGCGCAGAACAAAATGATAGAATGCAGCTCCCCGAACACATTGCTCCCAGGCCAGCTAATGCCTCCCCCTGATCCCACAGGCACTGCCCAAACCCCTAACATGACTGACTCCCTTATCTCCCCACCCCCTCTCCAGCCAGAGCGATCACAGGCCCCTCCTCCTTTACTGATCTCAGACAGAATGGCAGCAGACCCCACTGAACTCAGGCAGAGTGGCAGCGGACCCCCCTTCCCCCTAATTAATCTCAAGCCAAAAGCTGTCAGACGCTTGGCACTTACCTTTTGTGAAGAATGTTTGTTTCACTTCTGGATGGGCAAATGTGGTGGTAAAGGGGAAGTGCCAATAATGTTGGGCGTGCAGCCCATTAAGTCAATTTGAATGCATGTAAATGTATTTAAATGGCCGTCACGCCCATTTCAAGTGCGGTCCCAATCGTGGCCATTTCTGGGCCCTGGTAAAGGGGGAACCGGCGCACAGGCAGGCACAGATCGTGCTACTCGCCTCACGCCTGACTTTATCAAGTTTTTGTGCCTGAAAACAACTTGATGGTAAAATTAGGCCCAATGTGTCTTAAAGCGGGACTTCTGTTGAAACAGCAATTTGTTAAAGAGGAAAGCTCAGGAGGCTGTAATATCAAAATATTTGAGACTGGAGGTGACGCACACCGAGTTAGGAAAGAGGTAGGCACAGGCAGGCTTTTCAATGAAGAACTAGACTAGAGCTCAAGGTCAAACAGACACCAAGATTAATCACCACAGAGATTGTTCTGAAGAAACTATCAGAGAAAATTAAGAAACTGGATGGCAATTTAGAGTTTACATGGCTTTTGGTTTGCAAGTGTGGAGCCGAAAAAGATCCTTGCTTATTTGGACTTAATAATTGCTAGATAGTTCAACATAAATTCATGATTCAAGAATCAAGGACAGTCACAGATAAGTAAATCTGAGTGTTGTCTGCATATGTCTATAAGTTTCCCCAAGTCTCCCAATGATAGTGCCAAGGCAACATACAGACAAGAAAAGTAGACTTTAAAGGAGAGATGCTGGAAAGGACTGAATTGTTGATTTGAGTGAAGTGTTGTGAAAAGGTCAGGAGTTAGATTTGTCTTTTAGTGATGCAAAGAAAGTCACTGCTGCTCTTGTCCACAGTACAGTGAGTGGGGCAGGGTCCAGTCTGATGGCAGCGAAGGATACTAAATAGGCTAGCAAGATTTGTAAAGCAAGGAAGGTTAAGTTAGGGTGCAGCTAAACAGGACAAGAGGATCAAGAAGTTCTGATTTTCTTTGTAGAAGAACACAAAGAAAGAAGTTACCCTAGCAAGCTCATCTTCATCCATTTCTGGCTGTCTGTGTTTTACACTTCTTTGTTCCTCCTCATGGAAGATCATTTTCTTTGGGGTTTCATCATCTGAAGAGCTTTCCGAAGGTGCATCATTGATCCAGGCATCAAGATCCAGCCTGAAGAGGAAGAGAGGTCAAATAAAACTCATTTCGTGTAGTGCCACTACATGTATAAATCCATGTTTTGCCCTTGTTTTACGTGTCATGCTTGTCTGATAGGCTACAGCCAATGTAACTGGCATCGTGGAAGGCCACTGCAATTCATGTATACGCTACCACAATGCAAAGTCAAGTGCCAAATGAGCTGGAACATGTATCATCCCTCCCTTCATTCAGTACATGCCCTATATGATACAGATCCCCAGGCCCTTGTTTTGCAAAGAATTGTTTAAGATGCTAAGATTATCTCCGGTAAGGGAGGCGGCTTTGGCTTCTGAGAAGCAGCTGAACACGGAGATTTTTCAATTTGAATCTGCTCACCTGGCTCAATGGATCTGAGATTCTACAGGCAATGTAGGAGGCACTGTATGAAACAGACTCACTTTTAATCTCTTGTGTAGGAAGTGCCTGAGTATCTTATTTAACGTATAGAAGTCCTAGACTGGGAGAATGTAAGTAAACAAAGACATCTTCTGGCAAAATCAGGGCACTGAATTTGATCATCAGCCATGATCATAATGAACGGTGGAGTAAGTTCAAAGGGCCAAATGGCTTAACCCAACTTCTATTTTCTATGCATGTGGATACAACCAAATACTGGCAACATTCCTGTAGAGAATTTGAGGAATGATTCACACAATCAGACCGTTTGACCCATCGATTGATTTACTCCCCCTAAGATTAACAGTGAATTTAACTAGTAACATCTCCAAGTCAAAATCCAGGGATGTTTTTGCAAAGCCATCTGCAGCAACCAGTGCCATCTGGGTCTCCCAAAATTGGAGCATGAGGAGGATAATATGGCTGTGCCTGCACCAACCCAGTCATTTCTTTTGCGACAGGCTTGTCAGACTAACTGCAGCCTTGGCTCTGATATTTTACGCAACGTTCAGTGAACCATATATATATAAAAAATTTGATCTTAGAATTAATACTCTTATTAAAATTCATTCATGGGATGGGGGCAGCACTTGTTGCGCATCCCCAATGGCCCTCGAGAGTAGTTAAGAACCAATCATAACTTCTCTTCTTGCTCAATGAGAAAAAGCAAGATTGCTTCCAAATCTGCCTATTATTCGTTTTCCATGTTGTATGTCAAAAACACTGACTGAATTCAAGCAAGAATTCTGCATCTTGGACATCTTCAACCAGCACTTGTGCAATAACTCTGTAGCCGATCATAGATTACTGTTCCAAACACAAATTCAATCCTTCATCCGTTTTAATAACCACCCTTGCAAGCAAACTCCATAACCTTCTCACACTTTTACTAAAATAATTGTTTACGTTTTATAAATAAGAAAATAAAAAAAAGGAATTGTGCACCTCAGTCGTAGAATCCTGTGCCAAAAGATCCACACCTATATAAACTTTAAAGAACTCAAAACAACTTTCCTCATCTCACTTTTCCCAGTCTCAAAACTCGACATCCTTGTCTCTCTTCCTACTGTCAGTCTATCCAGATCTCTTTTGAATGATCCCATATTGATTATCATCTGTCATGATAAGAAGTTTCATCAATTTAGCCCAGCACACTTAGATGTCAGATTTAAGATTCTTAGATCTAACTCCCAAAAGGTTCATCATCGTTTTCTTTACACTGATTAAGGTAAGCACTAAAGAGCAAGGAATTGGTATATTTGGGAAGTTCATGGGTCAGGAATGGAATGTATGAATATCAACTGGCTGGACAGTGGAAGGACCATTACCACATGACACCTAACGGTCACTTATGAGTGCATTCGGGGGGCTTAATGCATGCAGCATTAAACTCCTTGCGATGGGGCTGAAAAATAGGTTGAATTTCAGTTTTTCAGCAATCCAGACAAGGAGAGTTAGGAGGTCAGACATCAAACTAAGGATCTTAGAGGAAACTGAGGTTAGAGCTTTGTTGATAACGGTTAGTCAAGGCTGTTTTTTGAGGGAGGGAGGCAAATATAGCAGTTTTTAAATGGAGGAAACATTTGTTCATACAAAAGGAACCACCTGCAATCAGTGAATATTTAGGAAAAGTAGGTTAAAGACTGTCAGCTCACAGGACTGCCACAATAAATGATGGGGTCCAAAGGTAATTGTCGTTATACGTAGAAAATGTCTGCTTTTGTCTGCTCAAGATGTTGTTTTACAGTTCTGTAGACACTTGCCTTCCCCAGTACTTTCATCCAAGAGACCTTTTTTCATTTGAGTCTCAATGGGGAGGGTGTCATCTGCTATTAAATGTCTGCAGTCACTTATGCCAATTGTGCACTCTCCAACAGGAGTCACAGACACTCAGTGAAAGCTTAATTCTTTCCCTCCTAGCATAGGAATGCTCTGATCACTATCCTGAATGAAATCAATTAATCCATTCAGTTGAGTAATTTACTAGCCCTGAACTGTTGAGTCTAGAGAGCAACTATAATGTTTACCAATGGAAAGCTGCAAAACTCAATTATTTTAACAACATACTGTATTTGGAAACCATCAGTACCAAGATAATAGGATGAATCATGAGGTGAAAACATTCATGCTTTTCTTGAGTAATGCAGTAACATTTGTTTTCCAATGATAATTAAATTTAGTTTAACTTTGGACAGCTTTCGTTTGTATTACAGAAGGACTGTAACTTTAAAAAAGCTTAATTTCTTTAAATTTACAATAATACTGTTAAATGCACTTGAAATGCTGGAAAGAGAGGTCTCACCCATCTGGCAAAGGGACTTTCTTCTGTGCTTTAGGAGCAACAGGGTTAAGTTCTCCAGCAAACAAAGCCATCACTTCTTCTGCTACAGGGACATCTTTAGCTTGAAGCTTTTGTATGTATTTAATCAGCTGAAGAATACAGGAAGCCTGTAAAATAAAATTCAAACATGAGACTTATAGGAAGATATTTGTATGACATTGATGCTTTGTGATTTATGTTTACTCATCAAATGACTTGCATATGTAAGACTAAAGGTTTGAACCACCTGCTGTGGGGAATTCACAAGCAAGATTTGTGTTGTCTGGCAATCGACAGCAAGACATCAGAGCAGAGACTGCTGTGCATGAAGCATAGCTAGACAAAAATAAGTGTCTCTAAAAAGAACACAGCTCAGAATAACTAAGTTTTCAGCTCGAAGACAAGAGTTGTCATAATCAGCTTCATAAATTTACCTATTCCTAACAGAAACAAAAAAGACTTTACATATCCAAATCTATTGATTTGCCCAGAAGGGATTTAAACTCATACATTAAAGATCTCAATCTAATTCTAGTGCAGGAACCTCGTCAACGACAGTGTGTATGGGAGAGGAGTGGGGGAAAAGAGAATGGATTTTTGTGCAAGACAGGACATTGTGGAATGACTGTCATCTAATTTTCCAATGCTCTGCAGCTGATTAACAGGATAGAGCATTTTATACATGCCACTGTAGCAGAAAAATGATGGCTAATTTACTTAACTGTTTACTTCTCAAAGCTAAAGTTGCAATGATGTTTTCCCATTAAAATAATCAAGGATACACCATGCAAGACAAATTGTTATCAGAGTGCTAGATGAAAAATTAGAAACAAAATTTTACAGGATCAAATACCAAACCCATAAGGATGAAGCATAAAAGTTTCTTCAAAAAGGCAACTGTCCCAGTGATGTTCTGAAAGAATCTGTAACCTTACTGCGGCTACATTAATGAGTGAACAAATTGTGGGGACTAATGATTCTAAACTAGTTTGCAGTTTGTCATCAGTCAGTGTGAAGTTCAGTGCTCAGGCAGCCAAGGGAATGACAGGGATGCGACATTTTTAAAAAATTCATTCATGGGACAAGGGCTTCGTTGGCTGATCAACATTTATTGCCCATCCCTAGTTACCCCTGAGAAAATGGTCAATGAGCTGCCTTCTTGAAAGGCTGTAGTCCACCAGCTATGGGTTGGCTTACAATTCTGTTAGGGAAGGAATTCCAGGATTTTCACCCAGTGATGTGAAGAAACGGGGATATATTCCCAAAGATAGCAAGTGGCTTGGAGAGGAAATTGCAGGTGGTGGTGTTCCCATACACTTGTTGCTCTTGTCCTTCGAGATGCAAGTGGCCATGGGTTTGGAAGGTACTATTTAGGATCTTTGAAGAATTTCTGCAGTGCATCTTGCAGATAGTACACACTGCTGCTACTGAATGTTGGTAGTGGGGGGAGAGGACGTTTGCAGATGTGGTGCCAATCAACAGGGGTGTTTTATTATGGATGGTGTTAAGCTTCTTGAGTGTTGCTGGAGCCGCACTCATCCAGGCAAGCAGAGAATATTCCATCACCCACCTGATTTGTACCCTGTACACAGTGGACAGGCTTTGGGGAGTTAGGAGGTGACTTACTTGCCACAGTATCCCTAGCTTCTGAGCAGTTCTTGAAGCCACTTGTTTGTGACGAGTCCAGTTGAGTTTTTGGTCAAATGGTAACCCTAAGGGTGTTGGAAGTGGGGGAATTCGCTAACATCACTGACATTATAACAATGCCCTCAATTAATCAAGAAAATTTTTCCCAGGGTTCCAACTAATCAACAACCTTTACTGGGGCTGTGTGGGGGTTAGGGAGGAAAAAAGGTAATGCTTTGGCTAAAAGGTCAACAGTGACTGAATAGTCTCAAATCATGGTTAAATACTTAAGAACCATGCGGGAGTATCAATTCAAGCAACATAACAGATGATGACTAGTTTTTCACCATACCAACTTGAATCAATGTTTTCAAAAGAAATAGATAAGACTGATGAGAAAAAAAAATGTGTATGGATTAATACTTTGCTTCTTTCCTCCAAAGATGCACTGGTTAGGTGGATTGGCTATGCTAAATTACCCGTTAGTGTCAAGGAGATTAGCAGGGTTATGGGGATAGGGCCTGGGTGAGATTGTTGTTGGTGCAGGCTCGATGGGCTAAATGGCCTCCTTCTGCACTGTAGGGGTTCTATGATTCTAGGTTGGGAGTGTGTGTGTGTGTGTGTGTGTGTGTGTGTGTGTGGGGGGGGGGGGGGCGGCAGGAAAGAGATGGTGGGGACAAACCATGCAAAGCTCAGTTAATATAACCTTCGAAGCAAATTTACAATAGTAAGGGAAGAATCTATCAAAAATACTATTAATGATGGACCAAGTGAAATTATTACACCATCTGAGGTGAAAGGCTGTTCACGTACCCGCTCCTGCACTTCAAGGTCTGCATTTTGAACAAATTGGGGTAGCTTGTCAATCAACATTTGTGTTATTTCCTGAGCAGCCTCCTTATCACCAGCTTGCTCATTTTGTTGCAATACTGATGCATACAATTTACCAGCGTTCTGCACATAGACAGCCTGGATATGTCCTGGTAGTGTTGTGACTTTGGATTTAAGCATAGCATCCAATGTTTGATTAGGCTCTTGAAGGTATCTGGAAAACACACAAGTTAGAACTGTATGTACACACCGTTTCTAAAACTGGTTGTTAATTAATTTGATAGATACTAGCGTGAAAGGGAATGTAAATGATTTTAGTGAGGTAAAGATGTTGAGGGACATGGAAGAAAAGACAGATCAGCAAAGATTGATGTGAACAGCAGAACAAGTTTAAGGGATTGGATGACCTTTGCCTGCTTTCATGGGATGTGGACATCACCAGATTTTTGTTTACAATAATCAGCAGTGGTTTCATGGTCATCATTCGACATTTAATTCCAGATATTTATTCAAATTTCACCACCTGTTCGTGACTTGAACCCGAGTCCCCAAAGTATTACAATAGGTCACTAGAGTACCCGCCCAGGGACAATACCACTGTGCCACTGCCTCCCCAGTTTGTGAAAAATTTCTGGTTAAATAACTTTATCAAATTCCAGTTTAAAAAAAACAGATTTAAATTCTAAAATTGTACACAACTTAATTACAGGCTTACAGGGCGAAACTGGCCCAAATTCTCTCTTATTCATTCATGGGACATGGGCATTGCTGGCTAGCCAGCATTTACTGCCCATCCCTAGTTGTCTTTTGAGGGCAGTTGAGAGTCAACCTGGCTCTGGAATCAATGTATGCCAGACTAGGCAAAAATGGCACATTTCCTTCCCTAAGACATTAGTGAACCAGATGGGTTTTTCCGACAATTGACAATGGTTTCATGGTCATCCGTAGATTCTTAATTCCAGATTTGTTTTATTGAATTCAAATTCTACCATCTGCCAAGGCAGGATTCAAACCTAGGTTCCCAGAACATTAAGTTTCTGAATTAATTGTCCATAGATAATATCACTAGGCCACCGCTGTCATGCGGGATTAACAATGGTTGATGTGGAAAATGGTGAAATAGCTCAATAGTTCAGTGACATCATTAAGAATAATTTTGTTACGCAGCATAAAGAAATTTTGCATTTGGTTTTTGTAACTTGATTTCAGAATGCACAACACGGATATTGTGGACCTGAGATGTAAGTGTTGTGTTTGCCAGTACCAAAATCATCTAATGGGAGATCAGAAATAAATGGAACTACTATAAAGCAGCCTTGAATTTTCTTTTTTTTTTAAAATAGTATTTTAGGCAATACATACTCTGAGAATTCACCGCAGATCCAAGCAGCAGCATACAAAACTTCACAGATACCATTTCTTTGCATGTTACCAGCAAGCAAGTGTCCATTATCTAACAGCATTGCCATCTGTGACACTGCAAATGCCCTGATAGCCTTCACTCGGATAGCTACGTCAAGCATTTGAGCTGCAATTAGATGGCCATGTCGCGTTCCTTCCAGTCGCGTCAACTCTACCAGGATGCTAATATACCTGTATTTTAAAAAATATATGAAGCACATGAAACATTAAATTGATTTAGGAGAAAAACATAGTTCAATAACTTGGCCAACATTTGCAAAACTTGAGGACAGTTTAAAAAAAAATCAATCTTAAGGATATTTTACCTGTAGGTCAGCAATGTAAATAATCTTTTTAAAATAGTGGCTAATGAGAACTCACCATTCAAAATTGGTGATGTACTGATAGTTGGACTGGCTGCAAATGTCTATGATTTTTGTGAGAAGTTCATCTCTGTACGTTGTACCCTCTGCTTTATCTACGTGAATCATTAATTTCTTTACTATTTCCATCAAGTTCTTCTTGGAAACCTACCAATATTGGAGTCAATAGGAAATTTTAAGATCATACAAATTATAAATCATTAAGTACTTCAGTTTTTAATCGCAATATAGACTCAGGTGGTGAACATCCAATCTTGTACAAAAAACTCTCCAAAATGAAAACTACATTCCATTTTTATTTCTAGTCCACATTCTGATATTTGCTTCTACGCTGGCAAAATTTGCTTCCTAACACCAAAGCAGCTATTAAAAAAAATAAGTGGGCAGTTTAGAAAGAAAAAACAGGTTATGAAAAATGACGTGCTTGACCTGATACTAATTAAGAACATGAAAAATTAATTCAACATATCCATGATTAATAACTGAGAAATCAAAAAGTATAAATAAAGGCTCGAGTCAGCCAACATTAGTTTTTCTCAAATTACGGACACTTTCAAAGACCTGTCTATATCCTTAACTGACGGCGGTCCTAAAATTAAGGAATGGTAGTTACAGATAGAGGTTGATTAAGTTTTCAGTAAGTGGCAGATTCAAAGTTATATTGTCATTTATTTAATATGCATTCTATGATTTTTGAAGAGCTACCATTGAAAGCAATTGGCATGCCATGCAAATCAAATATTGAACCATACTTGCACATTTGGAAAACAAATTATAATTTAATTTATATTGGTCATTATTTTCAAAATACATTAAATGTGAGCGAATCAACAGCAGTGTGGGTTGTAAGTAATCCTGATTATGGCATGGTGGCACCATGGTTTGCACTGCTGCCTCAGAGTTCCAGGGGCCCAGGTTCAATTCTGGCCTTGAGTGACCTGCGCAAACTCCACAGAGGCATTTTCCTTGTGCCTATGTGGGTTTCCCCCAGGTGTTCCAGTTCCCTCCCACAATCCAAAGGTGTACAGTGAGGTGGATTGGCCATGCTAAATTGCCCCTAAGTGCCTGTTAGATGGATTAGCCATGGTAAATGTGGTTACAGGATTAGGGTGGAGGAAAGGGCCTGGGTAGGATACTCTGTCAGAGAGTCAGTGCAGACTAGATAGGCTGAATGGCCTCTTCTGCATTGTAGAGATTTTATTTGTATACTATCCCTGTGAACAATTCAAATGTAATTCAGCAAAAATATGCAGACGTGAACCCAACATTACTCCAATTGCCAGGATGCAGTACTTACAAGAGCCCCACCACTGCTGGACAGGAACTAAAGCAGTGTTCCACAAGTGTTTACCAGAGGTTGCCTTTAATCAGTGGCACTTGAGCATTAAGCCATTACAAGGCGACTGAGACATGTAGATATTTTCCCACATAATACTTAGGATTCTGGAAAATGCAATGAAACACATTCCAACTGCACCATGCCGTAGTAATCATTTTCAGACCTAATTGCCTCTGGTTTACTTTTCTCTGAGAAGTTCCATTTATGCTGCTGTACAGTTCAACAAGTGCTGGAAGCCTTCTGAACTTTACAGAAATGGCCGTCTTTCATGTACGAGCCTATAATGTGTGGCTGGATGGAGCATTAAACTATGTATGATTGTCTCACAGAGTGTGGATATTTTAAATCAAAAACCCTTTAATAGACTCCAACAATCATGGATTCCAATACCCTTTTGGATCATTCTTTCCCCTCTTGCCCCATTCCAATCCCTTTATTTGCTTTGTTTTCACAATCCTCTGTCCTTAAACCTCAGCAAAGGTCTCAGCATCATTTCCTTAGGCGCCCAACTAGAGTTGAACCTGCCACAACACTCAGCTCTTCTTCAGTCAGATAACAAAAGCAAAATACTTAGTTTGGAGATCTGAAAAATAAACGGAAAGCATTGGTAAAACTTAGCAGGCCTGGCAGCATCTGTGGACAGAGAAACAGAGTTAATGTTTTGAGAAGAGTCACATTGGACTTGAAACATTAACTCTGTTTCTCTCTCCAGAGATGCTGCCAGACTTGAGTTTTTTTTTTAGAAAAAGTTTGTTTTCATTTCTTCAGTTAGCTTCACCTCCACAATCACTTTTTTGGCTAGTTTTGTTCCTACAGAACAGGCCTTTTCTCCCATCTTTAAATTCTTATTCCATCTCGATGCCTCCCTCAAGCCTCTTACTCTCTCTGGATCTTTTCATTGTGAACTTGAGAGATGTCAGCTATCTCAATTTTTCTGCTCACTCATGCTGACCTACTTCACTCTGAACTTGCAGCACACTCCTCTCCAGGTTCAACATTAACCTGGGCATTAGACCTGCTGACAAGGGTGGCGCTATCATTGTTCGATGAACATACCACTACCTCGAGGGGACTGAACATCTAAGCCAATGCTTGCCACAACATTCACTTCAACTGTGACCCCCACCATTGAACATCAAAATATCATTTTCAGAAACGTCACTGACCTCATGTCTTTTGGCAATCTTCAATCCAAAGCCTCCAGTCTCAGTCCTCTAGCACCTCCCTTCCAAGATCCATAGACAGGTTTGCTCTGGTAGACCCAGCCTCGTCTCAACCCACTAATTTTTTCTCAACTTATTTTCTCTTCCCACTTGCATCAGTGACTCTTCCAACAACCTCAGCATCCAGACTCCAAACCATTTCTCATCTCCTTATACCCCATGGACGCCCAATCCATTTGCACTTCCAGCCCCCAGCAGGATGGTCTAAGAAGGAAACAAAGTGCCCTTAAAGGCTCAACGAGTTCACATCATTGAAAACAGTGGCTGTATCTATATTTGGTGAAGGACCCTTTTTCAAATAAATTCATAATTACTGATCTGCGCCATTTAAATTATAATACACTACATAATATGAAAATGCTGTATGTATAACCACTCTAAAAAGTGACATGCAGAAGGAAGTCACAAGTATTTCTGCCATTTAAATCAGTGCTGAAAAGCTGCAGCGATCTCTTCCAGAGGGTAATGTGGGGACAGCAGCTGGATGATGGATGCTATACAGAAACTGCAGAAGCAGTTTGTGTCACCTGTCACTATAATTCCTCATCCCACTCCAGAACACTGTTACAGGCTCAGGTTCAACACATGCTTGTGGAATAGAACTGTATTTATTAAGCACTTTATAGCCTTGAGCTCAATACAGGGAGTTCAGCAATTTCTAATTTAAAACTTTGCCCCAATTTTTTTCCAGACAGCATCTTTGGTTTCTTAATGTGCTTCATTACCATCGCCTTTTGCCTTGCATCATCAATCTTTCATCACTTAATCTTTCCTGCCTTCTCTCACAGAATCTTCCTTTTGATATTCTTCCCCCACCCCGCACAGACTTAGAATCAGTTACATCTCTTTTTCAATTCTAATGACAGGTCATCAATCTGAACATGAATTCTGTTTCATGGTCCACTGATACTGCTGAACCAGTAATGGATGTGCAACATTTTCTGTTTTTATTCCAGAATTCCAGCATTGCAGTATTTTGCTTTTGTATTGCTGAAATTTCTATTTGTTAATTAAAAGCTCAACATAATACATCTGATCAGTAAAGGACAATTATTAAAAGTTACCATTCCATACAGAAGATCTAAAGCTCGGAGTCGTATGGATTCATCTTTGTCATCTAAGCACTGTAAAATAAGATCCTTGTGGGATTGTACAGACTTAGGGTGAGTCTTCAAAATTTTCGACATAGCCAGCAAACCCAGGTATTTCACTGCAAGACAGTTCAGAATCCATGACAACTGGACACAATAATTACCATATAAACAGATAATTAGTGGAAAAAATTAAATGTTATCTGTAATGGTGATAAGTTTTTAAACAATTACTCAAGTCCAGGATCTGAAGCTCTACCTAGAGGTTTTCGTTAAGGTGGTAGTTCTCAATCTGGGGTCCGTGAAACCGATGCCCCAGCAGGCAAATGAGAACTCAAAAATTTTCTTCACTCCAATTCTATAACCAGGTTTGTGGAAGAGTTATAAAACAATCAAAATCACCATCTCAATGAGGTGAGAATACTGATTTGGGGCCATTAGCAGTTTGCACTGCCTGCGATCTGTAAATTGATGTGTACCAGTAAGGGAAATTTTTTAATCACATTATAGCAGTTCATTTGATATCACTAAATTGCAAGTGCAGCAACATTTATCTTTTGCCTTTATTATCTTTGTATTATCTCATAGCAACATCAGTGAAACAGTCCTCAAATTGCTACTGTTTTCTCAAAAGTATGAATAAAAGACTGTTTGCTTGAAGCATTTTCATGTCACAATTATATAAATGGGGGGAGGGGTGGTGGTTCCATACTAGCTAATCTATCTTGTTTAGCAAAAGAGTTGGAGAATCACTAACTTAAGAGAGCAATTCTCAGAACTAAGCCTTGTCCAAAATTTAAAATTAATCATCTGCAATGGGTTACATCCAGTAATTCAAGCCTAGGCCTGGAGGTCGGAGCACATTGGACACAAAGCATCTCTCCTTCACAGAAAAGGCCAGTTTGTGTCAACATCAAAGTAACACAGATATTGCCCAAACATGGCTTGGCAATGGTGATGGTGAAGCTCATGGTCGGAGAAGTGCATTGTTTCAGCAGCCTTTTCAGCTCAACTGGAGGTAACAGATTGACAAGAATTCAAAAGGTGGAATATTAAAAAACCCAAACAAAGAAGCAAGATATAAATGGCACAAAATGTAACTATCCACTTACAGTTTTGGTCTGAATCTTCAATCAGAATTCGCAATTTCTGCACACAAAGCTGAATGGGAAAAAGTAAGTTTACAGTAATAAGAGGCATACAATCAGCAATTTGAAATCGTCAGTAAAACGATCAAGCAAAAACCCCCCGAAACTAATATATTAAGTTTACTATAAGGCATTGTAATCTGATGATCAGCACATATTACTTTAACTTTGAAGAAATTTATGTTCTTAAATCCTTGCAAGAACTTCAACATTTAAGTCTTAGCTAGTACTGTTCCAACATAAAAATTGCATTGGATAATGAAATGAATTTATTGAATTCTGTGTAAAACTGAAATTCAAACTCTGATCTTAAATGCACCAAAGTCAAATGACACCTAAGAAAATGAGCCTTGAATGAAAAATTGAAGTGTGAATACATCATTGGTTTTAGAATTACATACATATGCAAACACAAAACTACGTAATTTGACAGAGGATCTTGTGTTTTGTAAGAGGTTGTTACCTGGATACTTGCACTGTGATTCGGCATTCCAGTAGATAGAGAGATGAGAACTACGAAAAGAAATAAAAATCAGCCTGGAACAGGCAAACCTGTTTTTCCATAAAAACAGAGTTCAACAACCCAGTGGAGTTGTTTTTCAAGCTTTGCATAGGAGAAAAGACACCTGCTTCAAATGGTGCAAATAATTTTTATGTGTATTGATTACACAATTTAGAATATACTTTCAGAATGAAAGGTGAGACTCTCAATGAAGTGCACAAATATGAATAACGAACTTGGGGGTGGCAAAAGCATGATGAAATGGAAAGCTTTATACCACCGGAATTGGCTCAATGACAGCTTTCCACTACCTTTTTTGACTGCCTTTTTCCCCCATAGTCCTTTGAATTCTCTTTTCATGTTTGTCCACTTCCTTCTTCAGAACTGCATGTCACATTCCATGCCTCAACAACTCAATTAACATAGGTAGTTACATTTTCCCAACCACTGCCCCATGTCCTTTAGAACTTGTGCCCTCCAGTTACAGACTTGTTGACTAGTGCAAAAAGTTTTTCCTCTCTTTTTACAAGTGCACCATCTATCCTCTTAATTACCCTTGATTCAATGAAAAGAGCTCCAACTTCTTCAGTCTCTGATAATCATAATCTTGCCCTAGCTTTGAGACCCTTCAAAGTGTACAACACTGGACACAATTCTACCTGTGGCCTAATCAATGATCTATGTTTGGCACTGCTTCTTTACTTTCTCCCGAGTTATAAACAGAGGATGGTGATGGTGATGGAGATGGATAGAAGTAGAAGCTCAATTGGAGGTCAAGAAAGCAGCTAGATTGTGAACAGTAGACAGAAAACAGAAGAACAAAAGTTACGCAGTTTATGGCTGTGGCCAAAGTGGGACGTGACTGTTTCCTATTTCTGACTGGAGAAAATCTCAGCTGATTCAGAACCAGATGTTGGACAAGTAATGTCAGAAGAAGCAAGGGTTGAAAGACAGAGTGGAAATGTAGACCTTGCAGTTATTGTACACGTAGGGAAGATGATCTTTGCAAAACATTACCAAGTTATAGAAGAGGAGTTGGGGTCAGGATTAGAACCTAGGCGAATCCCGAGGTGCCGCTATGCGGTAGAAAGGGAGGCCACTGACAAAGAAACCTTGTCTACAATTGGATGGCAAGGAGCGGAACTGTGGACAATGTCACTGAACTAGACAATGGAGAAAAATTAGTTAGAAGAGGATAGCATTGTTCACTAGATTAAAGACAGAAGAGAGATCAAGGGGTTAATGAATTGGAATATGCTATGATCACAATCACAAAAACACAATTAGTGACTTTGATTTGAGTGCTTTCATGCTGTCAAACTGGCTGCAAGGTGATTGGGCAGATTTATATACGTGTTAGAGGAGTGACAACTATGAACCTGGGATATGACAAAATGTTCAAGAACCTTGGAGACAGAAAAAAGATTAGTGATTGGTGGTGGTTTACAAGGACAGAGGATTCAGGGGTTCCAGATGGGGGTGATAACAATGATTCTGAAAAAAGTAGAGAACAATCCAAGGAGATGGAAACAATGTTAGCTAGAGTAAGGGTAAGGGATGGAGGTCATATGCTCATCAACTCAGAAGAAATGGGGTGAAAACAGCCAATTTTATGGCACGAGCACAAAGGAAAACAAAATGAAACAACAGAACGATAGATTCAAGGCAAAAGGCAGAGAAATGCTTGGAAGTGACTGATCTAGTCAGCAAGGGGAAGGTGGGGATGCAGCATAGAGAGCTAAACAGATGACCTCCATCTTAATATCAATGACGTCCAAGAGCACATTACACTTACTGGAGTTGAGGGTGAAGGAGTCAGGGAAAGGATTTACTAAGCTAATTAGTAGAGGAGGAAAGAACCAATGTTACATCCTGAGGATGTTCAATGACTGATCATTTATGCAGGCAAACATGGCTGTCAACTTGTGTGCAACAAGGTCCCATGAACAGCTATGAGATGAACAGAACTTGTTTCGTCTCAGCAATAACTGACAGCCAGAAGTCCCCTGCTACTCTTCAAATAATGCCGTGAGATCCACTTAGTATCAACAGATAGAGGGGGTTTTGGTTTAATACCAAATACAGCATTCCTATGCATTAACTAATGCGGCAATGATTAAACAAGTCCAAGACTGGGCTCAATACAGGATTTGCCCCAGAGGCAAGAATGCAAACACTGAACCAAGCTAATATGGAGTTCTGCAAAATGCCTCCCCACTTCTGCAAAAGTACTTCATAGCTGACAACCATATACTTTACTTAAATCAACATTCAAGCTAAATCGTGAGAAAAATCAGCTAAATAAGGAACAAATCTAAAATAAACTAGAGCAATGATCTTTTTGAAATAAAGACAACGTATTCTGCAACTGCAACCTGCTACAGCACCCAAGTTAATTCTTAATTTAGATTTTAACTGCTTACATAGTGTTTTCTGCTTAATGCAATCTTACCAAAGTTTTTGTTCTTCCTTCACAAATGTTAAAAGCCCTCATTTTCCAGAATACATTTACTCTCTTAATCTATAAGTTGTCTCTCCATAATTGTTTTGACAATGATGCAGCTTCTCAAATATGTAAACTCCAAATTTATTGGAGTTCTATGAGGATGTGTCTAGGGCGGTGGATATGGTCTTTCTGGATTTTCAGAAGGCGTTTGACAAGGTACCTCACAAGAGGTTACTGCAGAAGGTAAGGGGGCATGGAGTTGGGGGTAGGGTGTTAGCGTGGATAGAGGATTGGCTGTCAAATAAGAGGCAGAGAGTGGGGGTTAATGGGTGCTATTCAGATTGGCGGTTGGTGACTAGTGGAGTGCCTCAGGGGTCGGTGCTGGGGCCTCAGCTATTTACCATTTATATAGATGATCTGGAGGAGGGAACCGAGTGTATGGTGTCGAAATTTGCTGATGACACCAAGATTGGTGGAACGGCAAATTGCGCGGAGGGTGTGGAAAGTCTGAAGGATCTAGATAGGCTGGGCGAATGGGCCAGGAACTGGCAAATGGAACTTAATGTTGGCAAGTGCGAGGTGGTCCACTTTGGTAGGAATAATGGTAGGAAGGACTATTACTTACATGGCAAAAAACTGCAGCAGGTGACGGTGCAGAGGGACCTCGGGGTCCTTGTGCATGAGTCACAAAAACCCAGCCTGCAGGTGCAGCAGGTGGTCAGGAAGGCTAATGGGATGCTGGCCTTCATAGCGAGGGGGATTGAATATAAAAGTAGGGAGGTCTTGCTGCGGCTGTACAGGGCATTGGTGAGGCCGCAGCTGGAGTACTGTGTGCAGTTTTGGTCGCCGTACTTACGCAAGGATATTTTGGCCTTGGAGGGAGTGCAGAGGAGGTTTACTAGGCTGATACCGGAGTTGAGCTATGAGAGGCTGAATAAACTAGGCTTGTACTCGTTAGAGTTTAGAAGAATGAGGGGAGATCTCATTGAGACATATAAGATGATGAATGGGATGGATAGGATAGAGGTGGAGAGACTCTTCCCGCTCAGAAAGGACAGTAGGACTAGGGGACACAGCCTCAAGATAAAGGGGGGGGCAGTTTAGAACGGAGTTGAGGAGGAACTTCTTCACTCAAAGGGTGGTGAATCTCTGGAATTCTCTGCCCGTTGAGGTGGTGGAGGCTGCCTCGCTAAATATTTTTAAGACGCAGGTTGATGGGTTTTTGATAAGCGAGGGGATTAAGGGTTATGGGGAGAGGGCGGGAATGTGGAACTGAGCCACGACAGATCAGCCATGATCTTACTGAATGGCGGGGCAGGCTTGAAGGGCTAGATGGCTTACTCCTGCTCCTATTTCTTATGTTCTTATGTTCAAAAATCTTGCACAAAGATTTACTCCCTTAAACCCGTTTTCAATGGGATCAAGGCTGGTCTGTAAGCTAAGTCAGTTTATCCATCTTTGCCTATAGCTCTTGATACCTTTGGATAACAAAAATCTATAAGTGTCAGTTTAAAATTCAAGTAATCAACTGTAATTCAAGTAATCAAGGACACAAGTTACAAATTTTCACTATTTGTTGTTTGCAGAAGGGTTCCCTAATTTTGCTCGAAAAACGTTCGATCCCAATTTTTACGCTATGCCTCCTGATTCCAAACTTCCCAAAGCGTAACTTTTACACCATGGCCCCTAGTTCCTGACTCCTCAAACTATCTACCCCATCTGTTCTCCTTAATATCTTAAATGTATATCCAACGACGCCTTAACCTTGTTCCAGGGGATACAACCCCTAGTTTGTACATCTTTTAGGATTTGTGAATTAAGGTATCATTCTAGTAAATCTAAGTGCACTCATTCAAAGACCAACGAATCTATCCCCAACTGGACTTGGTGTCCACGACAGCACACTGTGCTATGGGCGTGGTCCTCTGGTTGCAAGGGCCAACATTACGTTAGCCTTTCGATTATTTTTGTACCTGTGATTTGTTAATAATTTATGTACCTGGACCCCCTCAAGCCTCTTTATACATAAGCTTCCAGCTTTTCACCATTTAGGAAGTACAGTCTTCTGTCCCTTTTAGGGTTCAAAGAGGAATTATGTACAAAGTGAAATCAGACAACATAAGCACTTATTTTTGACAACTAAATCCATATGTAGCCATTTGATTTATTGTTCGATCACCATCAAAATTGCTTATTTAACAACTTTCTACACTGCAAAACAAAAGCACTCCAGATTAGCAGAGAATATATTACCTGCTATTACTGTGTTCACACATTCATACAAAAGGGACATGGCTGAGGTGCTGCAAAGAAAATAGAATGTTTACTTTACTAAATATGATATATTTAACATCAGTTTGGCATTTGTACAAAAAGAATCATAATGCATGCATTAACATTGATTACACAATGCAATATGAACCACAACAGAGGTGTCTGAAGCCTTTTCCTTTATGCACTCAATTTCTCATTACACACAGCCTGAAGGCCACACTTAAGACCACGGGTTTGATATAGCACAGGTTTATTCCTTTAAGGATTTGGCAAACTGCAACCCCCCCTCTGCAAATTCCAAGATTTCTCCTCGCCAATTTAATCTGTCATAGATGGTCCTCTTACAATTTTATGACTACATTGCAATCCAATCTTCCAATTTGAGTTCTTCCTTCCTCCTGTCAGTTTCAAAGTGGATGGATGTTACTCCCCTTCCATTGTCCCCACTGCCAGTATTCTCAGCTAAATGTTGAGCTACCGAAGTGCTCTTTTAGGTTCAAATAATTAAAACGACAACATTGCATACAGTGGGTGGATAGCAGGAGAATTCACACAATATTTGTACAGACCACTCAATTTTAAAATGTATTTTTTACACTGTCGTCCCTTTTCTGGCCTCACTCTGCCTGTCCCACCACGTACCAGTATTCTTCTGCCCATTTTCCAGGTTACAATACAAAGTGAAGTGAATTTAGAAAGCTGCATTTAAAAGAGAACCACAAGTTTCACCTTTGAAGGGGAGGGCAAGCACTCCTCCTTGCATAAACAATGAATGCAAATAGCCAGATTAATAATACACCTTGCCCCATGCACTGGCAATGTTTTTCATTAATTCTTCTCAATGGCGATAACAAATATAAGTAGCAATGGCTAATCTTGACTACATTCAGCCTCATCTCTTTACTAGCCATATTAAAAGTGAAATTCACTCCAGTAGGACCAGTGACTTAGATTTGCTGCCACCAACACAGAAAAAGTCTCGAGTCAAGAAAGCATCAGATTGTGAATGAAGTCAGCTGAACAAAATACTATGTAATTAATATAAAAGTTTGAGGCCATGTGACTGACTGATGACAAACATTACTAAAATAACAAAATGCGCCATTAAAGTATAAGAAAGTATTCAGAACAGAGCTTTTATACAAAATTAAGTGTTGAAATCAGAAAATGGTGACTGCCAAAAAGTTGTTGGATATTTTGTGCAAATATTATCCTCAAATAAAGCTGCAATTGTATCATACAACTAGATTTTAAAAATTATAGCGGTTTGCCAAAATCACACGACTAAGTCAAATTTTGAAAGGTAGGCATGACTTTTAATTGTCTTCAGGCTACACTATCCTTCCTGGAAAAGATTTCTTCAGCACATGTTGAGAGATCCCATTGCAACAGTGTTACTTCAGAATTCACCCCAGAGAATTTGACGTTTAGACATTATACTGGAGGTTTTGGCAATCCATATAGTACTGCAAATATTAACCTTGCTGAACTCAAGTAAGGTAACAATATAGAGCAAACTTAGCAAGCAGGAACAATGCCACTAGTCTTCTGCACATCATAAGACTTAAAATATGCAACTTATACGCATGCACTCTTGGGTGGATAAATTACCACCAAAATGGAAAATAAGCACCATGTAATGCAACTACTAACCTGTGTATTAAATTTGTCAGTGGTTCAATGAGTTTTTTCCCCAGCCGTGGCTCAAGCGGGGTAAGCGCTCCAAACTAAGAGAAAAGTAGATGTTAACACAATGTGACAAGCTCAAATATGTAAAAATCAACACAAAATGTCACTTAAGAATCAGACAATTCGAAAATTTAACAAAACCTTATAATAGACACTGCTTTGAGCAAATATCACAAAGCTTTACAGTCTAGTTGGTTTGATTAGTTGGTAATATTCAGCGTTCTGAACATTTATCCAGACAAATGTGAAGTAATGCATTTTGGAAGTCTAATATAAATAGGAAATATACAGTAAATGGCAGAACCCTTAAGAATATTGATAGGCAAAGGGATCTGTGTGCACAGGTATACAGGTCACAAAGAGGCAATGCAGGTGAAGAAGGTAGTCAAGAAGGCATACAACATGCTTGCCTTCATTGGCCAGGGCATTGAGTTTAAAAATTGGCAAGTCATGTTGCAGCTTTATAAAGCCTTAGTTAGGCCACACTTGGAATATAGTGTTCAGTTCCAGACTACCAGAAGGATGTGGAGGCTTTGGAGAGGGTACAGAAAAGATTTACCAGGGTATTGCCTGGTATGCAGGGTACTAGCTATGAGGAGAGGTTGGAGAAATTTGGTTTGTTCTCCCTGGAACGAGGGAGGTTGAGGGTGACCTGACAAAAGTCTACAAAATTATGAGAGGCATAGGCAGGCTGGATAGCCAGAAGCTTTTTCCCAGGGTGGAAGAGTCAATTACTAGGGGGCACAGGTTTAAAGTGCAAGGGGCAAGGTTTAAAGGAGATGTACAAGGCAGATTATTTACACAAAAGAGTGCCTGGAACACATTGCTGAGGGAGGTAGCAGAAGCGGATACGGTAGTGACTTTTAAGGGGCATCTTGACAAGTACACAAATAGGATGGGAAAAGAGGAATATGGTTCCCGGAAGAGTAGGGGGTTTCAGCTAAATCAGGCAGCATGGTCAGTGCGGGCTTGGAGGGCTGAACAGCCCGTTCATGTGCTGTAATTTTCTTTGTTCTTTGCTATAATCAGACCAAAGAGAGTTTAACATAGGCTATAAAGTACTGTATACAAACTATTTTAAAATCTGGCAAATTAGGTTATAATTACTGAACAGTCAGCATAATTCCTTCAAAGTTATTTTCAACTTGCCTGGCAGAAACTGATTTGCTTGTATTTTCTCCATATTTTGACAACGAAGCCCTCAGTGCATGTTAGTTGAGGATTTGATCTTATTCATATTTTGGCACAAGAATTATCCAATGAGGGGCACAAACAGCAGCTTTTATTGCAGCATGTAATCTAACCTATAGATCATTTTGCATTATGGCTATCAGTTGATCCTGAACATCCCTATACGTTCCCCAAAATAAACTTACCACATGTAACCACTGACATCAGCCTGAGTTTCAGCTCAAAAACCCAGCAGTGCTTTCACCTTCACGTTTTCAGAATTGTTCAAGCTAAATTCTGAAACTTGGCACAGGAAAATATTTTCTACAGCTTTATAACATTCACCACTTTTTTTAAAGTTTGTCAGGATCGTAAGATAGTCACAACTTTTTTGGGGTAATGATCTAGTGATCCAAGTATAAACCCTGCTTCAGTGAATCTCAAGGCGAGTCGTACACTAGAGCTCGCACATACACACAGTCATAAATTGCAACTTTATTGGCTGCTCTTAATGAACAGAAAATAGTCATAAATTACTTGAAGATGTTGCATCCCATACTGCAATGCTGACAACTTCAAAAAGTGCTTCATTAGCTAGGAAGTGTTTGGAGACCTCCGGTAGTTGTGGAAAACACTACATGAATGCAAGTCGGTCTGTCTTTCTTGAAGTTGCATACAATCTGTGCGTGCTAAGTAAAACATCAGGAATGCAAGCCTTCTATATATTCTACTCTGATGCAAAACCAGTCTCAAACTCACATTATCTTTTCTTGTCCAGATTAATTTGATCTTGCATTTCATTAAATTGCAAAACTTTAAAAATGTAGTTTTAGAAAAACTTCCAGCATCAAATTATCATTTAAATAGTTGACTGTTAAGTCTACAAAAAGGGTGACTTCCAACTTCGTCTAGTATTATCGTGAATAATAAAATAATTTCTGCATTTAAATCCAGAAGTTTAACAAGCACAATACACAAAAATTAAATTGCAAATGACTCAGTAAAAACTAACGGATTTTCTATTACTGCCTCAATTGTGGAATTAATACATTACAGGATGCAGTCACAAGCTCAATATAGTAGGCCTAATCCATGTTTACATTTTTCTTGCATCAAAACCATCATTTAACAGTCAAAGTGCTGGAGTATTGTACGCAGTTCTGGTCACCACACTATCACAAAGATGTGGAAACTTTGGAGAGAGTGCAAAGGTGGTTCACCAAGATATTGCCTTGTCTGGGGGATATTGACAATGAGGAGAGGTTGAACAAACTAGGATTGTTTTCACTGAAATGACAGAGGCTGAGGGAGACCTGAGAGAGGTCTACAACATTATGAGAGGCATGGAGTGTTACAGGCTTTTTCCCAGCATCGATGTGTCAATTACAAGGGGGCACAGCTTCAAGATTGGGGGGGGGGGGGGGGGGGGGGGGGGGGCACGGCGGCGTGAAGTTTAAGGGAGATGTGCGGGTGAAGTTTTTCATGCAGAAACTGGTGGGTGCCTAGGATGCACTGCCAGAGGTGATGGAAGCAGGCACATTACAAAATTTAAGAGGCATCTGGATGGGTACATGAATTGAGAGGGAATAGAGGGATACGGTCCGAGTAAGGGCAGAAGAGATTTTTTTTCAGTTTAGTTAGGGCATCATCCTGTGCTGTACTTTTCCTTGTTCTAAAATATGGTCAAGCCCAACTGTATTTCATCACAAACATAGCAGTCCAAAGTAGGCTGCAGCTTTCCTTACTATTTTTCTTAATCTTTTTCCTAAAACATTGAGACTTACCAGTTTGATTATTTTAATGAGGACCCAGTTATTAGTTGACGATGTCATTAGCTTGAAGAACAACGGAGCAAGAGAGAGGTAATTCTTCGGATTGCGGCGGGCAAGTTCACAGATAACATTCACGGCAGCAGACTGAACACCTACATGACAAAAGAGATAATGATATACAAAGTGATCACTGCAAGCAACAATTTCAATTGTGGCCAGTTGTGATTTGGATCACCTTTAACCTCTCCCATGAGATATGCTCCACAATAGTTTGTGTTTTGTGCAAAATTCATCTTTTTTAAATATAAAAATGGAATAATGAAGTATCAGTTGAGACATTTAAAATACTTAAAACTAGAGTGATGCGAAAAATTACTTCCATACGCCAATAACACTGGTGGACTATGACAAGCATTGCATAACTGGGGTAGTGCTGCTGATTAATGGGAATGACTCTCAAATTTCATCCATCTTGAGTAGAATGAAAGAAATTTTATGAACTAAGCTTCTGTTCCAGAAAGGTTGGAACTAAAATAGAATCAGTACATTCCTTCAGACACAGTTCAGATCTGTCTTCTCTAGCATTTTATTAAATGGCTGCTGATACAATGGAGTATTAAAATACTGTTCCAGCGATTTTAAAATTTCACAGTACAATTATATTGCTATGAATTTCTTTATCTACACTGTTGGAATGTGAAATATTGCAACATGATGGAAAAACCTCAAAATAATTTGCACAATTTCCTTGGCACTCTGGTATCGTGCCCTGTGAAAAAGATAATAAACTCACCAGAATCTGGATCCTCCAGCTTTTCTTTAAGACGTGGAAAGGCAGGTCGTAGTGATTCTGGATATTTAAGGAATACCTTGTACATAATAAGCACAGCTTTCTTTCTAATGTAAGGCTTTGTATGAGACATCTGTGGACCAAGGTAGTGCATACTGTTAGCGTACAAGTGTAACTACAGATATCCAACAAGGAATTCCTATCAATTGCATGCAAGTTTCAAATAACTCACCAGTGTCATAATGTCATTTGCCAAATCCCTGGCAAGATCTGGGGTAACAAAACATGATAAACCAGTCAAAGCAACTCCAGTATCATACTGATTTGGGCTGCTGAGATCCTGTGTACACAGTAAAAACTTTTTATTACAATTAACAATGACATGATCAAACAAAAAAGGTACAGTTTTATTTTGATTTTGCACCAGAGTGATAATTTTCAAAACTTAAAATACATCAACTCTCAATTTACCTTACGAATCTGATTAGTTGTCAACATGATCACATCAGTCCCTTCATAAAAACACTGAGAGGCAGCCAGATATCCTATTCTCTGCAATAAGGAAAAACAATTAAGAGAATCACAATCGGTAAAGATTTCAGTGTGCTTAACCACAGTATAAACCAGCATTTTTCAGCGATACCCAAGTTCAAATCATCAATTAACTCTTTTTCCATCTGTTTATATTAGCTTAGAAGATCAGCATCAAATATGAATTCCTTCCAAGAAAAAAGACATCCATCTGAAATAGGCCTCCAAAGAGGAGCAACACACAGAATGATCAGAGTCAACTTGTTAATGTTACTAATCCTGCTGACCAAAATATTTTTCCGTTAGGAAATTTTTTTTAAAAGTTGCGCACGTGTAAATTTCTTCTGGAAGATCTGCTATCCCACGGGCAGATTAACTAAAATAAACCCAGTATTGAGCCATTACCTACTGTGCTGTGCTACTATGGGCACAGATTCAAGTTGAATGAAAATGGGAAATTCAATTGCCAGGAAGCAGCACAGTTCATAATTATGAATGCGTGGGGAAACTCTAGCCTCAGGTCTAGTTGAAAATATTTGGGTACTGGGCAGAACTTTGATGTGCAAATCAACATTGGCATTTTTAAACTTAATAATTAGTGAACATTTAAGACCACAAGACCATATTTTATAAATATACAGATTCTATTTCCAGCAGGGCTCATGAAAGCAGCACCAAGGCCCATTTCACTACATTGCCCTTTATTAAACAGAGTACCATGACACCAAGCACCCAAATTGCAGTTTTAACGTGACTGGGGAGTTGCTAACTGGTGCAGTGGCAATTATTTTACTGGGGTTTCAAACAGTGAACAAGATTGAGGTCTGCCAATTGGAGTCATATTCTTCCTGTTGCAGCAGCATAACTGATGTAATGCAAAATGTATTACTCTGCGATATAAAGAAATATTGAATAATAGACAGCAAATATTGTTTTGAATATAAAAACTAAAACATTTGAATACACAAGTTAAATTCCCAGTTCCCATATTCTAACAAGTCACGAATAAACGGAGTAGAGGTTTACAATAAATACCCACTTATCTTTGGGAGTGGCACGCTGGATTATGGTTAGCACCGCTGCCTCAGTGCCAGGGACCTGGGTTCAATTGCAGCCTCGGGTCACTATCTGTGTGGAGTTTGTACATTTGCCCCATGTCTGTGTGGGTTTCCTCCAGATGCTCTGGTTTCCTCCCACAGTCCAAAGATGTGCAGGTAAGGTTGATTGGCTATGCTAAATTAACCCTAGTATTAGGGGATTAGCAGAGTAAACGTGGGGGGTTGCGGGAATAGGGCCTGGGTGGGGCTGCGGTCGATGCTGACTTGATGGACTGAATGGCCTCCTTCTGCATTGTAGGGATTCTATTATTCTATGATCTCTTCAGTTAACACTGGGGGAAGGTGGGGTAAAGTAAATCATATATAATATTGATTACCAGGATCAATACTGAAATAGTGGCAACAGGCTGTTTGGTTAATCAATTCTTTAGTGTTTATCCTCCACATGAACCACATTCCTCAACCACCAAGTCCCATTCACCGTTGTACTCAATGTCCTATGTTGGCCTCCAGGTAAGCCACACATCGATATTAAAATTCTCATCCTCTTTTCCAACTAATGGATTCATCAATCCCAGTTTCTAATTCCTCCAGCCCTATGCCCTTTAAGATTTCAGTACATATCCGATTCTGACCTTTAAACATCCCTGATTTTAACTGTTCCACCATCACTGGATGTGCTTTCAGCTGACAAGGACTAAGCTCTTGAATTCCTTGCTAAAACTTTCCATTCCTTTCCTGCTGTAGCAGGCTCCTTAAAACCTCGGCTTTGACCAAACTTTTGGCCATCTGCCCTAATATCTTATCATGTGACGTAATGTCAAACTTTGTTTAACACTTTCGTAAAACACTTATGGGAATGTGATTATGTTAATAGTACTATATTTCTACCTGTGCAAAACTATTCTTGAATGTTAACACATTCCCCATCATATTCATGATTTTTTGGCAGGAGGCAGGGAACTGGACAAAGTTATTAGAACTTTTAAGTATTGGGGAGCTTGGGTGATGCAAGTGGAGCTTCATATTAGGTACCAAAAGGAACTCAGACAAGCAAAGAGTCTCATCCCTTTAGGAAAGGAGTCCCAAAGCAGTGGAATAGGGGAGCGCTGGGTTTTGCAATTATAACTAATTAGTTATTAATCAGAATAAGGTAGGATGGGGATAAAACAGATACAGTTAATAACCAGGAGTCAATATCATTATAGACTGGAATGACTACTTACGGCAAGGAACAGTCGGACAAATAGGTAAAAATACATCAATGTGGGATAAAAGGTTAGCATTCACATTGAAATGAAGCAAGATAATGTGATCCAACAGTCACTTCATTACCTTTGTCCATTCACACAACCATTTTCTGCCCCACTCCCTTCTGGATGCTTGTTCTCTTGCTTCTTTGCTGTATTTTTGGATTCTTATTGCTTAGTTATAATTGGAAATGAGGTTTGATTTAGCCTGCAGTCATGGACCAGTTAACATAGTGACTGTCTAGTCTCGCTATCTTTCTCACCTCCTTCCCTTCTGTCTCATTCTTTTCTTCCTCTCCTCTTTTTCAGTCTTTTTTTCTCTACTGCTCTACTACTTTCTATATTTTGATCCTTTAGATTGAGAGGGGGTCTGGGCTGCAAGCTGGCACTGGGACATACGAGGGGGTCCAGCCAAGGCTGCAGGCACCACAACAGCAGAGGCAGGCAAAGATCAGGCCAAAACCGCAGACACAGCCAGGGGCATCATGATGGATGCTTAATTTTAAATAATGGCAAAGAAATACAGACTTAATGAAAACTGAGAACATGCATTAGGCAAAACTTGAGTAAATTAGCCATATTGAGGTACAGTTTCTATTATACAAGTTAGCAGCACAATTTTCCTAAATTTGCCTAAACCAGTTCAAATGATCAAGGAACTTCAAGCACAAGTTGGGGTTTGATAATCCTTCATATTGATTTAAAAACACTGCGCTGGAAGCCAGCCTTGGCCACAAAACTGGCCATAATTAATAAGCATGGCAAGCTTCAGCTAATTGGACTTTGAGTAAGGGAGTGGCAATGAACCGTCTCTCCCAAAGATTCTTTTCCAATTGCACACAATGAGATATGCGAGCAAAGAAAGTTGAAACACATTTTACAAAGAACACAAATTTCACTATTTGCCATCGTTACTAAATCTCCAATTAAATTCCAAGCAAAAAATATGCTAATAAAACATTCTGGTAGTTCCTAGTTGTGTAATTGGCAATTTGTATAACCATATTACACACATTGCAGAGTTGGATATCAAAGCATTGTAGAGGTTCAAAAAATAAATATACCTTGAATGTAAACTTAGACGAACTCATTACTTCTATAATGTTGAAGGCAGCCCAGCTGATATCATAACCCAGCATCTGCAGCTGTGGGGAAAAAAAATAAAGTATCACAGAACTGTACAACCATTGTTACTTTTTTAAAGATAGGTTTAAACCACTGAGGAAACAACAAGAGATTATTTTTAATATATTTCATTTATTTTAGTTTCCCCCACAGAATGTTTTTATTAAAAATGAAAAACTAGACCGAAAAATAGACTGCCAACAAGGCTCCTGTGCCAAATCCTAGCTCTCAATATACACTCAGGCTACAAGTTTAGTAATGATGTCAGCTTTACATCAAAATTAAACTTGTTCAGTCTAAATCTGGTGTCAAGGCCTGATCTGCCTCAAAAGCAAAACAAATCAAGACTCCCTCCTCCATTCTGCTGCCTTATCACATTGGAGTCCAAAATGTAGGTCATTTATGCTATGCACTATGCTATAATTACAGTGATGGTGCAAAGCAAATTGTACTTCATGAAACCAGAAGATGACAGTACATGCTTCGCTAATATTTAGTACTTGGCAAATGGGGGATTGTGGTTAAGAGAACAAGTTCAATTATTAATGGATTATGTTACTTGCACCTTAACAACAAGAAATGAAGGACACGGAAAACAAAATATTATTACAAGTTGCACACAAACATATACACTAACAAAAGACATTTATTCAAGATGCATTGAATTTAACTGAGCAAATGTATATTTACCATGCTCTCAGTTCATTTAATTGTATTTAAATCGGATATTTCTCAAGTATGACAATAATACACTTACATATGCAAGTTTGATGACTGCATTGGCCTTGACTGCAATATTATCCTGCTTCAGCTCCTGTTTTATTTCATCAATACATTGAGAAATGTACTTGGCCTGAAAGCAATTAAAAAACATCAGCAAACATCAAAAGCTTGGTTTAACTGCTTAACGTACATTATTTTTAAAATTCACAATGAAAACAACAGTTGTGATCATTTTAGGAGCGCAGGTTGTAAAATAATTTATTTGCATCAACCAACATCAGGAGAAAAAATTGATCCAATATGCTAGTGCAGTACAAGTTTTTAAAAACTCATTCTTGGGATGTGGGCTTCGCTGGTTAAGCCAGCATTCATTTCCCATCTTCAATTGCCCTTGAGACGGTGATGGTAAGGTGTCTTCTTGAACTGCTGGAGTCCATGTGCCATAAATACACCCACAGTGCTGTTAGGGAGTTCCAGGATTTTGACTCAGCAGCAGTGCACAACTAAACATCCCAACTGCCTTCCCTGGAAAAGGGACAGGAGACCAAACTAAAATGAAATGTTTAAAACATAACATTGAGGAACAGCATAATGAAATAACTGACAGAATATAGCAGCCACTGATTACCAAAGTCACTGTCATAAACGTTTAACAGCACTCTTAAGGTAACCTGCAAGTGAAATATATTTTAGTCAATGAGGTCCAGTTCTTCCACTGTCACCAAATTATCAGACTACTTATCTGACATCCAAAACTGGATAAGAATTTTCCAACTACTAAATACCAGTAAGACTGAAATCGTTGACGGCTACAACACTTCTGAGCTACTGATTCAATTCCTCTGCCAGGCAACAATCCGAGGCTGCAACAGTACGTCCGCAACCTTGAGTCATACTTGTCCCAGAAATGAGCTGCTTACCACTTATCCCCACCACCACTACGGTTGTTTATTTCCACCTTTTTAACATCACCCGACCATGTTCCTGCCTGAGCTCACTCTCATCCACCCCCTTCTGACCTGTCTACCCACGTTGTATCCTTCATCAAGTCAGGATTATCCAAAATTCTGTTCTTTCTTGTTCTGAGTCTCACGCACCCACCAACCTGTGCTCACTAATCTACAATGGCATCTAAATCAAGAAAGACCTCAACTTTAAAATTGTCATTACCATTTTTAAGTGCTTTTATGACCTCACCCCACCTTCCTTTATCCTCCTTCTGCCCTACAAGGCCCTTGCTTAAAAAAAGGGAAGATGTCTCAGTGGGTGAAATATCACCATTTAATTACATTTTGTCTAGTTTACATAATTCAAATTTTACTTAGAACTTGCACCTTAAAGGGCACCTTATTTGAAAAAAAGGCAATCCAGCCCATCAACTTCTGGATTGTAATTCTTCATCTTTTGATTTCAGTTGAAACAAGGGCGGGCACAGGCTGAGACATCAAACTGAACTGTGTACTGGTAACTTCTGACACACTTGCCCGTCAGATGTCCATCACTAAGGGAATAAACGCAGAGTGGATCATATACAGGAGGCTGGGTGCATGGATAGAGAATAAAATCTAAAACTGGTAAACTACCATAAAAATGAATGCAAGGGACTACTACGTTGAATGTATTTACATTTGGAAATGCTTTCAAAAAATAAAAATTGTGAAAGTTATTGCTACAAAGAAGTTTCCTGTGGGTGATATTTCTCTGTAAAGTAGGATTCCTCATTTTGGAATTTTCACTTTCACACTGTATCCGAATACGTAGTCACTAAGAACAAAGACCACACCCTTCCCTCCTGATTTTGTCACCTGAATGCACTTTTATTGTTGAGGACCTTTCCTTCATGCATGGTGAAAATCTAAAACTTTTACGACTCCATTGCTGCTGTACACTATGTCTAAATTACCTCACGCACAAGATGATTCATCAGATTTAAAACAAGCTGTTTAGGTAGCAATGGGGGTAATAAATTATTTCCATGAACAGCTTTATCGAAACAAAGTTAAATGCCACACATTGAAAATTACTTCAATATTTGAAGATTAGAGGGGTATTTGCATTTGAGCTAGCGCGCTGTCTTCTTCCAACACCATTTCTTTCTGCACATTTGCCGACAAATGTCAATTACAATTTCAAATAGACTTCTTCCTCAAATTTTGCTATGTTCTATGGACCATAAATATGCAAAAAATATCTAAAATAACAATTTGCATTTACATAGCAATTTGTGTGAATTTCTTGAAAATTCTAGGAGATATGAAGGGAATTACTTATATCACAAGCTAAGCAAGTTTTACGTTTTATATTGAGAACTTTTACAGCAAATCCTTAAGTAATTAGGTTTTCACCCTATTTTTACTTTCTGCATGTGAAAATTCTTCCAAACTCCAATTACATTTAAAAGTTCTAGACAAGGGCTCAGAGACGCGAATACAGAGATTCAGTTTAGTCTTATTTTATATTACGTTATCAGCAGGTTGAATGGTAAAGGAGGCTGCGAAAGTGAGAGCCGCTTGAAGGGATGGTTAGAATAAATTTGACCAAGTATCTTACAAAGGTGCATTTCTATACCTGATCAGTTTAACACTAAAATAGCAAGTGAGACAAAATGTTTTTTAATTCATTCATGGGATGTAGGCATTGCTGGCTTGACCAACAATCATTGCCCGTCTCTAATTGCCTTTAAACTTCCTTGGCCATTTTAGAAGGTATTTCAGAGTCAACCACATTGCTGCGGATCTAGTGTCATATGTAGGCCAGATTAGGCTAGGATGGCAGATTGCCTTCCCTAAAGGACATTAGTGAACCAGGTGAGTTTTACAACAACTGACAATAATTCTATGGTCATCAGTAGACTTATCAGACTTTTTAAAATTGAATTTGGGATACAGACCCAGAGCATCTAGCTGAGTCTCTGGATTACTGGTCCAGTGACTATACCACTACGACAATGCGACTTGTTTCCCAAGATAGTGTCAATTAATTCAGAGATTTGTAAAGCAAGTAAATACACTTAAATTTCAAAAAGGTAGAGTCCTGTTTTTATATTTGCATTAAATAAGAACATTTGAAATTGAATGTACTTAACTGAAAATTATTCTGTGCATTTATAACCTGGACGCAAGTTAATTTTTTTGATAGCAATTGGCCTCACGTCACTAGTGTGCTCATCAATCTCAGAGAAAGCAAAGAAATTTACTGGCTACTTACTAAAAATCACAGCATCCAGGTCACACAGAAGCCTTATTCTTTTGGTTCTAACTCTAATGATATTAGCTGAAACCTAAGTGATAAACTCTCTAGTTCATAGGGACTGCTATGCCCACTTCCAGACGTGAACAATAATATCGCACCCAGACACCATCTGTTGTAGACTCAAAGTTTCCAACAGTCACTAAGATGATTGTTTTGAGTAGGCAACTTAAAAATATTCAGTTTGGGCAGTACGTTGTAATTAAGTTCAACTGTCAGTGCAAGGATAGACCATTTTAATGGCTGGACTTGATTTAACTAGGAGAAGGCAAGTGGACATCCAGATGTAGTTCAATAGATTCCAGACAACATAATATTGGGTCCCAGAGGCCAACTGTCAGCAAAGGCAAGTTATCAATGGCAGGAGATGATGTCAGGAACACAGAAGATGAAAGCCCAGGATCCTGCATGACTGGACTCCACAGATAAAAGTGTATTAAATAAAAAAGCTACAGGAGGGCTTCTGATCCGTAAGTTTTTAAAATTGGAAAAGATGGTTCTGAAGTTCTATCTATGCAATAGGATATGACCCACATTTGTACGCATGCATGATTCAGACAGGAGCCTCAGGTGCAAGGACTTTAACATAGTCACCAGAATCGAAGAGGCTTAATGCTTTTTTTGAAAACATCTATTTATGAGAGTCATCCCCGAACTTAAAAAAAAACCTCAACATTATTAACATGTGCTTTTAGCTTAATCAAAGGAAGTCTACTGCAGGTCATTTAGGTTTCAAAAAATTATTTCCCAGCATGAGAATGTCACTGTTGTTGCCCAAGCCCAATTGCACGAGGAAATGGTGACGAGCCATCTTCTTGAATCGCTACAATCTACGTGGTATAGATATACCCACAGCACTGTCAGGAAGGGAGTTCCAGGATTTTTGACCCCAACAATGGTGAATGAACAATGATATAGTTCTAAGCCAGGTGGTGTGTGGCTTGGTGGAGAACTTGCAGGTGGTCTTGTTCCCCATCTGCTGACCTTTGAGCTGGTGGCAGTCACGAGTTTTGGAAGACGCACTCATCCACACAAATGGAGAGTACTGCATCACATTTGACTTGTGCCTTGTAGATGACGGACAGGCTTTGGCGAATCAGGAAGTCAGTCACTTGCAGCAGGATTCCCAGTCTCTGACCTGCTCTTAAGGTCATAGAGTTTATTAGCACAGAAGGAGGACCCTCAGACCATTGTGTCTGTGCCAGCCATCAAGCACCCGTCTACTCTAATTCTATTTTCCCGCATTTGGTACATAGCTTTGTATGTTATGGCATTAAGTGCTCATCTAAATACTTTTTAAACGTTCAAGGGTTCCCACCTCTACCAACCTTTCAGGCTGTGAGAATCAAAATCCCTACAACATAGAAGGGAGCCATTCAGCCCACCAAATCTGCATCAACTCTCCAAAAGAGCATCCTACCCAGGCCCTAACCCTGTAACTCCACATTTACTTGCTAATCCCCCTAAACCCACATATCATGGGATACAAAAGTTTAGTTTATTTATTAGTGTCACAAGTAGGCTCGCATCAACATTGCAATGAAGTCACTGTGAAAATCCCCTCGATGGCAATTTAGCATGGACAATCAAATTAACCTGCACATCTTTGGACCGTGGGAAGAAACCGACAAAGGCCTACGCAGAACGTACAAACTCTACACAAAGTCACCCAAGGCCGGAATTGAACCTGGGTCACTGGCACTGTGAGGCAGCAGTGCTAACCACTGTGCCACCCGTGAGTTCCAGATTCCCACCACTCTCTGGGTGAAGAAGTTTTTCCTCACATCTCCTATAAACTTTCTGCCCCTAAGCTTAAATCTAGGCCCCCTCTGCTAAGGGGAATGTTCCTTCCTATCCACCATATCGATGCCCCTCAATTTTATACACCTCAGTCAAGATCTCCCTCAACCTTATCTGCTCAAAGAAAAAAAACTCAGTCTTCCAGTTTCTTCTGTTAGCAGAAATGCTCCAGCCCAGGTAACACCCTGGCAAATCTCTTCTGCACTTAAGTGCAATCACTTCCTTCCTTTTGTGTGGCAATCAGAACTGCACACGATACTCCAGTTGTGGCCTAACCAGTGTTTTATATAGCTCCATCATCTCCTTACTCTTATAGCAATGCCTTGGTTAAAGGCAACTATCTCAAATGCCTTATTATCCAGCTTACCTACCTGTCCTACTGTCTTCGGAATTCTATGGGCATGCTCACCAAGGTTCCTTTGATCCTTTTTACTCCCTAGGGTTTGACCATTGTATATTCCCTTGCCTTGTTAGTCCTGGTTACACACTTTTCAGAGTTAAGTTCCATTTACCAAAGTTCCGCCCATTTAACTAGCCAATTTATATTATGTAGTCTAAAGCTTTGGCTCCTATTTATCACACTGCTAATTCTTCCCTATTTGTCTTCCTGAATAATCGCACCAGATTAGCTGTTGTCCAATCCTCTGGCACCTCTTCTCTGTCATGATGTGGTACATAGCTTCTCACGTGAGAACCACCCACCAGGTACACAGTACACACTCTTGCAACTCGGCCAACATTGTCTACCTAATACGCTGCAGGAAAGGATGTCGTGAAGCATGGTATATTGGGGAGACCATGCAGATGTTACGACGATGGATGAATGAACATCGCTCAACAATCACCAGGCAAAGCTGTTCCCTTCCTGTTGGCGAACACTTCAGCGGTCACAGGCATTCGGCCTCTGATCTTCGGGTAAGCATCTCCAAGGCAGCCTTCACGACATACGACAGCGCAGAGTCGTTGAGCAGAGATTGATAGCCAAGTTCTGCACACGAGGATGGCCTCAGCCGGGATCTTGGGTTCATGTCGCACTGTAACCCCCACGACTTGTCTGAACTCGCAACATCTCACTTACCGTCCTGTCTGGAGACAATACACATCTCTTTACCTATGCATAATGCTATCTCCACTCACACTGTCCACATCTTTAAGACTTGAATAGCAGGTTAGCTGTAAAGACTTGCATTCTCATCAGTATTCTGTAAACCGTGTGCCTTTATATGCTCTTCTCTGATCAGAACTTTCCACACACCTGACGAAGGAACAGTGTTTCCTAAAGCTTGTGGGTTTACTATCAAATAAACCGGTTGGACTTTAACCTGGTGTTGTGAGACTTCTTACTGTGTTTACCTCTCCTCTAGCCAGAGAAGACTTGAAAATTACTGTCACTGCAATCACCTCCCCCCACCTCGAACAACAGTCTGGCATCTCATCTGGGTCTGGGATTTATCCACTTTTAGGCTTGTTAAAACCATTAATATCTCATCCTTTCCAATGTTAAATTGTTCAAGTAAATCACAATGCCTTTTCCTGATTTCTATACTGACATTGCATCTATGTTCACAATGGAGAAGAACAAAGCACTCATTTAAAACCTCACCTTCCAGCTCCACAATTACCACATTGGTCTCAAATAGACCCTAGTTTTTCATGGTCATCCTCCTCATAAGTAACATACTTATAAAAACATATTTTTATTTCCCTTTATTTTACCTGCTGGCGCTTTTTTCATGCCTCTTCTTCACTCCCCTAATTTCATTTTTAAGTAACCCTCTGCACTTTTTTCCTTTTGGGTTCTGCTGTTTTGAGCCCTTGGTATCTGCCATAAGCTTCCCACTTTTTCCTTAGATATCCCTTGACATCCATGGTTCTCCGGACATGTTGCTCTTACCCTTCACTTTCACATGAACATGCTGGCTCTGTACTCTCTGTTACCTTCTTGAATGACTGCTCTGATGTACATTTTCCAACAAGTAGCTGCTCCCAATTAACTTTGCCCAGATCCTGTCATCTTATTAAAATTGCCCTCCCCCAATTCAGAACCTTTATTTGCAGCCCATCTTTGTCTCTTTGGTTATTTTCCAGACGTCGCTGGATTCCAGGGAAGTGCCGGAAGATTGGAAAACGGCTAATGTTACGCCGTTGTTTAAGAAGGGTGCCAGGCAAAAGGCGGGGAATTATAGGCCGGTTAGTTTAACGTCTGTGGTAGGTAAAATGTTAGAATCCGTCATTAAGGGGGAAATTGCGAGGCATCTTGAAGGGAATTGCTTGATAGAGCAGATGCAGCACAGTTTCATTAAAGGGAAGTCGTGTCTGACAAATTTACTGGAGTTCTATGAGGATGTGTCTAGGGCAGTGGATAGAGGAGAGCCGGTGGATGTGGTCTTTCTGGATTTTCAGAAGGCGTTTGACAAAGTACCTCACAAGAGGTTATTGCAGAAGGTCGGGGGACATGGAGTTGGGGGTAGGGTGTTAGCGTGGATAGAGGATTGGTTGTCAAATAGGAGGCAGAGAGTGGGGGTCAACGGGTGCTATTCGGATTGGCGGATGGTGACTAGTGGAGTGCCCCAGGGGTCGGTGCTGGGGCCTCAGCTTTTTACCATTTATATAGATGATCTGGAGGAGGGAACCGAGTGTAGGGTGTCGAAATTTGCTGATGACACCAAGATTGGTGGAAAGGCAAATTGTGCGGAGGGTGTGGAGAGTCTGCAGAAGGATCTAGATAGGCTGGGCGAATGGGCCAGGAAATGGCAAATGGAATTTAATGTTGGCAAGTGTGAGGTGGTCCACTTTGGTAGGAATAATGGTAGGAAGGATTATTACTTACGTGGCGAAAAACTGCAGCAGGCGACGGTGCAGAGGGACCTCGGGGTCCTTGTGCATGAGTCGCAAAAGCTCAGCTGGCAGGTGCAGCAGGTGGTCAGGAAGGCGAATGGGATGCTGGCCTTCATAGCGAGGGGGATTGAATATAAAAGTAGGAGGTCTTGCTGCAGCTGTATAGGGCATTGGTGAGGCCGCAGCTGGAGTACTGTGTGCAGTTTTGGGCGCCGCACCTGCGCAAAGATATTTTGGCCTTGGAGGGAGTGCAGAGGAGGTTTACTAGGCTGATACCGGAGTTGAGGGGGTTGAGCTATGAGGAGAGGCTGAATAAACTAGGCTTGTACTTGTTAGAGTTTAGAAGAATGAGGGGAGATCTCATTGAGACATATAAGATGATGAATGGGATGGATAGGATAGAGGTGGACAGACTCTTCCCGCTCAAAAAAGACAGTAGGACTAGGGGGCACAGCCTCAAGATAAAGGGGGGGCGGTTTAGAACAGAGTTGAGGAGGAACTTCTTCACTCAAAGGGTGGTGAATCTCTGGAATTCTCTGCCCGTTGAAGTGGTGGAGGCTGCCTCGCTAAATATTTTTAAGACGCGGGTTGATGGGTTTTTGATAAGAGAGGTGATTAAGGGTTATGGGGAGAGGGCGGGAAAGTGGAACCGAGCCACAACAGATCAGCCATGATCTTATTGAATGGCAGGGCAGGCTCGAAGGGCTAGATGGCCTACTCCTGCTCCTATTTCTTATGTTCTTATGTTCTATAACTAGCTTAAGCTGAGCTATGGTCACTGTCACCAAAATGCTCCCCCACTGAAACTTCTACCACTTGCCCAGCTTCATTCCCTAAAATTAGGCCCAGTACTTCCCCCTCTCTTGTAGGATGTATTGGTGTGAAAAGCTTTCCCAGATGCATTTTAAGAATTTCGCCACGGTATTTATATGGCTGGTCCAGTTCAGTTTCTGGTCAATGGCAAATCCCAGGATGCTGATAGCAATTCAACTGAATTGATTAACTGCCAGCAAAAGGTATACTATAGATCGAAAGGGGAAAAAGTGTCCAATGGATAAATGATGGGAGGTCCATACAAATGGACTGTAACATTTTGGAAGAATTATTGAAGTTTGGACTAAATGTGAAGTTCAGTAGATTTTACATATTATTTTGTGCTGCCCCTTATAGATTTTACTGCAAGTGCTACTCCATACTTTTCATTTTTCCTTCCCAAGTCTGTTGAGGCTTTATAAATTGATCCAAAATAACCATGCTACATATAGAACAGATAATGTTGCTATCCTACATTGGCAATTACCATAAATTTAAAGCTGCTTTGATCATCTCTGGCCCAGTCAACGAGACCATTAAATCATGCCTCTTCATTCTAACTTTTCCATCTGTAAACTGCCTCAGTGCACTCTTACGTAAGCCCTGTCTAACAAGCATTGATGTGAATTCACAAACTTTCTTTCTCAAGGAAATAAAATGAACATTCCAATTAATTTTGACTCTCTTTGTAAGGCAAATTTGATATTGATTGATTGAAAACCAATATTTTCTTATGTATTAATTGTGTTTCAAGCAAAAGGTTGATTAAGGAATCAAGAAAGGTCATGGGAGCCCCAGCGGCATTGAGACACACATCAGGTTCAGATAATGTTCCCACGATCAGGATTATGAGCCACCAAAAAATGGTGAAACCAGTGAACTTTAAGCACTGATGATGGAAAAATGAAACCTTGAGAGGCAGCGTTTGCTTACAGACAGAAGATCCTTCAGGGAGAGGGCTTGACAAATGACAAAGTCAATAGGAAACCAACTCTTTCCCTCATCGTTTACTCATTTAAAATGGATGCCTCTTTCGAACAAATGGAGAGGGAAAGCAAAGAACCATGAGGTGTGGAGAAAATGAGCTGAGGACCTGCCCTTGGGCAGATCGTCATTACATATCAAGCAATACCAGCAGGAACACATATGAAACATTTACCAACAAAAGATGTTTGTCCTCGCACTGTATAACTGCGACTATGCTTCCCAGTAAGGGGCAACCTCATTATCTTTAAGAATTTTGCTATAGGGCTGGATACAAAGAGGAAAGATATATTATTGAGAAAATCCAGAATTACCATTTTAATAGTTTAAGAGAAAAGATTAAGATTCTTCAGATAAAAACTCAAAATGGTTTAATTCAAATACTTTAGCGTTAAACTCCAATTTCATGGGTTGTTTACATTGCTTAATTAAACTTTTTGGCTAATTCTTTTTTCACTGTAAAAATGAACTTCGAATTTTAGACTTCAGTGTAAAATCAAATTTAGACTTAGATTTTTTGCAACTGAATTATCATTTCTAATGTTTGATATAAACCATACCACCAGTTATCTTCATAATTTTAAAGAAAAATAAAGGCTTGCATTATTCGGCACACTGCACAAACTGAGGACATCCCAAAGCGCTTCACAATTAATCAAATATATTTTAAAATGTAGTCACTATTACAATCTAGAAAATATGGCACTCAATTTGCACACAACAAACAACCACAAACAGCAATGATAGTGACCAGACTGACTGTTTTGGAGCGTAGACAGAGATAAAAATTGGCCAGAGGGATAAAATTTGGCCAGGATATCAGGGGGAAGTCTGTATAAGTTCATTTTATCACCTTTTTCATCACACTGAATGTACATGTATTAGACTGCTTTCCGTGTACAGTTGCACAAGTCAAAGCACAGCCCCATTTAAAGCTATAGGGCAAGTTTTTACAACCTCACTCGACCACGAGTGGAAATTCCCACCCAAGGTCAATGGATATTGCTCTCCTTTGAAATAATGTCATGGGATCCTTGACATCTACTTGCAGGCAGACAGGGCTTCAGGTTACTATCAAATATTCTCTGCTCAGGAATCTTATGGAGTTCCTTTTCAAACGATGACAATTTCTCAATTTCCAATCATTCTCTATTCCTCCAATAGGTCAATTAATACTTTTCTGGACTGCATTTGTTGCCAATACTGGCCAGTGCAGTTGTGGTGTTTTACTCCACTATGTCATTGTGAGAGTGACAAAATAAGCCATGGCCCAACCTGTACAGGTTCAAAGTATTTTTGTAGCAATGGAAGAAATTTCTCTGGAAAGGAAAGAAAGTATGGGATCCTATTGTTGTCTTCAATGGAAAAGAATGGAAAGTGAAAAAAACTGAAGACAAACATTTGTATCAACATTGAGTTGCTAGCCAGGGATCTACAAATTATGTGAAGCAATACAAAAAAAATTCTACCAGCTCGCCAGTGATGGAATTGGAGTGGGCAAGGGGCGGACAACGGTAATATCAGTAAAACTCAGGTGGGAATTTCCACTTGCATGAGTGAGGCTGTAAAATCCTGCCTTATAGCATTAAATGGGCCTACGCATTGCTTTCTACGTACAGTTGCACAAGTCAATCTAATACATATTGAGTTTAACGTCATGAAAAAGGTGATAAAATGAACTTTTACAACAGGAAATAATGGGCTGGATTCTCTGACCCTGACCCCAGTTTGGATTCTCCTGTCTTGCTGCAGTGAAGAGAGATTTGGCTCAGCACCAAATTTTCCATTCTTGCTGACAGTAGGACATGAATGGCCAGAGAATTACAGCCAATGTCTCAGGAACATATCAGGACACAGTGGAATGATATCATTGCGTTTCTGCTCATGCGCAGACAAGTATCAGTGGCTAACTTGCATTGACAGGAGGAGCAGTGTTTTGTTGACACTGATCTTGAAAGTTTAGCTACACAATTCCCTGCCTAACAGCCTGTGGGTGTAATCACACCACAAAGACTACAGCTGTCATTAAGGCAGTTCACCATCACCTTGAGGGCAATTAAAGATGGACAATAAGTACTGGCTTTGTCAGCAAACACCCACATCCCATGAACAAGTAACAAAAAACGTATTTGCTTTTCCCAATACAAAAGTACCACATTAAATCAGAATGGATTCAATCATTTCATTATTTGAAAACCTTGAGTCATGTACCTTCCAAGCTTGCTTTCTCAAAAGTAAACGATTAAACATTAGGGCTAGCATTATAACCAAGACTAGGTATTATTATTGCCCCTCTCTGCACTCTCTTGCTTCAGTACATGCAGGGACCAAAACTGAACACAGGACTCAACAGCATTATTTGTTTTGTACTGAATGGTGTGTGCATTGTAACAAATCCCACTATCTTTCTATACATGCACCTCATAATACACACACCCATGTCAACTTACAACCTGTTTCTTCCATAGTCTTTTACTTTTAGTGAGTTCCTTTATACAACTTATTGGCTCATCAGTTTTAAATCAGTAACCTGGGCAAGGCACACATGCTGAAGTTTCCTAACACAAAGCATCATTGTTACACATTCTGCTCTGACAAAGGGTCATCCAGATTCAAAACGTTGGCTCTATTCTCTCTCCACAGATGATGTCATACCTGCTGAGATTTTCTAGCATTTTCTGTTTTTGTTTCAGATTCCAGCATCTGCACATTTGGCCTTTATTCTGCCTTATTGGAACCCATTTCCTTACTAAATAGGCCTAATGCTTTGGTCTTAGTCTTTATACCTACACCAAGGTATGCGGCATGAGCAAATTTAGTAATGAAAGCATGAATATTTTCATCTAAACTATGAATATAAAGAATGATCAGTAATGACACTAATACAGAAGCTTAGGGAACAACTCAAGTATCCCCATTCAGATTTACTCAACATTTTTTTTTAAAACCACTTCTTTATTCAAGCTAAATATATTGCTATAATCCTATTTGCTTTCTGTGAGGGACTTTTTGTGAAGTCTGAGATATATAATCAAGAGGGATGTTCTCATTACCACCCTGGCCACTTAATTCCTCAAACTAAATTGAAAGTCACTAATAGTTATCATCTTCCATTCGCCCCCTTCCTCAAATAAATGAAACCATGTAAACCTTTATCGCAAGAGGTTTTGGAGGCCAGAATTCAAGAGGTCTTGCTACAATTTTAGAGTCTTGATGAGAGGGCACTTGGAGTGTTGTGCAGAGTTTTGTCAACATTATCCAAGGAAGAATATACTTTCCATAGAGAGAGGACAGGTAAGATTCACCAGGCTGATTCCTGGGACGGCGTGACTGTCCTTCAAAGAGACTCTATTCTTCAGAGTGAGAGGTGATCTCATGCAAACATACAATTTTTTATATAGGGCTCAACAGTATAGATATAGGAAGACCATTTCCCCTGGCTTGATTTGGCAGGGTGGGGGTTAAAAGCTAGATCCAGGGAACACTGCAGTCACAGAATGAGGGGTAGGTCATTTAGAACTGAGATGCAAATAAATGATGAATCTTTGGAATTCTCAGCCCCAAAGGAGGTGGAGGGGGCATAGAGGCTCAATCATTGCACATGTTAAAAAGGGATCGACAGATGTTTGGAATTTGAAGGCATTGGGGAATAGTGCAAGAAGATGTTGAAGTGGTGGAGGCTACCTCGCTAAATATATTTAAGTCACAGGTAGATAGGTTTTTGACAGACAAGGGAATTAAGGGTTATGGGGAGAGAGCAGGAAAGTGGAACTGATCCACTTCAGATCAGCCATGATCTTATTGAATGGTGGGGCAGGCTCAAAGGCCTACTCCTGCTCCTATTTCTTATAGAACATAGAACATTACAGCACAGAACAGGCCCTTCGGCCCACGATGTTGCGCCGACCAGTTAAAAAACAATGACCCACTAACCTAAACCAATCCCTTTTTGTCCATAAACCTATCCACGGATCTCTTAAACGCCCCCAAACTAGGCGCATTTACAACTGCAGCAGGCAGGGCATTCCAATCCCTCACCACCCTCTGGGTAAAGAACCTACCCCTGACATCCGTCCTATAACTACCCCCCCTTAATTTAAAGCCATGCCCCCTCGTGCTAGCTTTCTCCATCCGAGGAAAAAGGCTATCACTATCCACCCTATCTAAACCTCTAATCATCTTATATGTTTCAATAAGATCCCCTCTTAGCCGCCTTCTTTCTAGCGAAAACAACCCCAAATCCCTCAGTCTCTCCTCATAGGACCTCCCCTCCATACCAGGCAACATCTTGGTAAACCTCCTCTGCACCCTCTCCAAAGCCTCCACGTCCTTCCTGTAATGTGGGGACCAGAACTGCACACAGTACTCCAAGTGCGGCCGCACCAGAGTTGTGTACAGTTGCAACATGACGCTGCGACTCCTAAATTCAATCCCCCTACCAATAAACGCCAAGACACCGTATGCCTTCTTAACAACCTTATCTACTTGATTCCCAACTTTCAGGGATCTATGTACACATACACCTAGATCCCTCTGTTCATCCACACTATTCAAAGTCCTCCTGTTAGCCCTATACACGACACATCTGTTATTCCTACCGAAGTGAATTACCTCACACTTCTCCGCATTAAACACCATCCGCCACCTCTCAGCCCAGCTCTGCAACCTAAGTCTCCCTGCAAACTATGACACCCTTCCTCACAATCTACCACACCTCCGACTTTGGTGTCATCAGCAAATTTACTAATCCACCCAACTATACCCTCATCCAGATCATTAATAAAAATTACAAACAGCAGTGGCCCCAAAACAGATCCCTGAGGCACACCACTCGTAACCAAACTCCATGACGAATATTTACCATCAACCACCACCCTCTGTCTCCTATCTGCTAGCCAATTCCTGATCCAATTTCCTAGATTACCCTCAATCCCATACATCTGCATTTTCTGCAGAAGCCTACCATGGTGAACCTTATCAAACGCCTTACTAAAATCCATATATACCACGTCAACTGCCTTACCCCCATCCACCTCTTTGGTCACTTTCTGAAAAAACTCAATAAGGTTAGTAAGGCACGACCTACCCGCTACAAAACCATGCTGACTATCTCCAATCAATTCATTACTCTCCAAATAACTATAAATCCTATCCCTAATAATTTTTTCTAAAACCTTGCCCACAACAGAAGTAAGACTCACCGGTCTATAATTCCCGGGGAAGTCTCTGTTCCCCTTCTTAAACAATGGGACAACATTCGCTATCCTCCAATCTTCTGGTACTATACCGGAGGCCAACGACGACCTGAAGGTCAGAGCCAGAGGTTCTGCAATCACCTCTCTTGCCTCCCAGAGAATCCTAGGGTAAATCCCATCCAGACCAGGGGACTTATCTATTTTCAAACCCTCAAGAATATCCAGCACATCCTCCTTATCAACTGCAATACTGTCTATTTTACTCCCCTGCAACCCAGTGTCCTCCTCAGCTATATTCATGTCCCCCTGCGTGAACACCGAAGAGAAATATTGGTTCAATGCCTCTCCAATCTCTTCCGGTTCCACACACAACTTCCCTCTGCTGTCTGTAACTGGCCCTAATCTTGCCCTAACCAACCTTCTGTTCTTGACATACCTATAGAACGCCTTAGGATTCTCCTTAATCCTATCAGCCAAAGTCTTCTCATGTCCTCTTTTAGCCCTTCTTAACTCACTCTTCAACTCCCTCCTAGCCAATCTAAAGCTTTCTAGTGCACTACCTGAGCCCTCAAGTCTCATCCGAACATAAGCCTCCTTTTTCTTTTTAACCAACGAATCAACTTTTTCAGTGCACCACGGTTCCCTAGCCCTACCAATTCCTCCTTGCCTGACAGGGACATACCTATCACGGACTCGCAGTAGCTGCTCCTTGAAAAAACTCCACATTTCGGACGTTCCCAGTCCCTGTAATCTCCTAGTCCAACCTATGCTTCCTAATTCTCTCCTAATAGCCTCATAATTACCCTTCCCCCAGCTAAAACTACTGACCCGAGGTTCATGCCTATCCCTTTCCATCACTAAGGTGAACGTAACCGAATTGTGGTCACTATCACCAAAATGCACACCAACTTCCAAGTCTAGCACCTGGTCTGGCTCATTTCCCAGCACCAAATCCAATATAGCCTCACCTCTAGTTGGCCTATCTACATACTGAGTCAAAAAACCTTCCTGCACGCTTTGTACATATGTTCTTATGTCATCGACGTAGATCAGCCATGATTTGTGTGAATGACGGAACAGGCACAATGGGCTGAATGGCCTGTTCCTGTATCTTTTTCTTATGTTTTTAAGCCTCCCTCCAATTCACTAGAACCAAGCTGGGCCTGGTAAGCTACTGAAGCCAATGGTTAACACACAACTCTTCCCTGTGGCACTCTAAACTACGATGTGGAGATGCTGGCGTTGGACTGGGGTAAACACAGTAAGAAGTCTGACAACACCAGGTTTAAGTCCAACCGATTTATTTGATAGTAAATCAAATAATCGAACAATCAAATAAATCGGTTGGACTTAAACCTGGTGTTGTCAGACTTCTTACTGTGTGCACTCTAAACTACGCAGAACTTGTTTCAGTAGCAATAATCAGCTTTAAGCCAAAACAATCTTTGCATTCCCTTAAATTGGGGCAATTCTAGCTGCACACCAATCCTACAATGGCAGCACAAAGCACCCACCCTGTTACAAGTTGTGACACCTGAAACTTGATACACCAGCACTTCAACTCCCGGTCTGTGTCCAACGCAGCATTTTGATGATCTTTTCCATTGCAAGTGTTAGGTTTCCACCAGTCTACGCATGGCTACGAACAACTTGATCAAAATTTTTAAATTATACAAGTCGAATTCTTTGTTATACGTGGACAATTTTGACACCCCATTTCCCTCAAGGCAAATTACACAGAATCTAAAACTTGTGCCTTTGAAATAGTTTCAGTTCTGATTACTCCAGCCAAACATTTTAACTACATTAGCAAGAGAAAATAAATTACTATTAATCTTGAAAAACAAGATCCCCGTGCACTCCACCATCCCAAAGTTTAAAGTTTGATGAACAGCTCATCATATCAAACCACAAAACAGAAGCAGCATTGCAAAAATACTTCCAGATAAATGACCCAATAATGTTGGCTCCAGCTTAAACCAGTCAAGTGAGCATTTCCCTTCCTCTTTTACTTCATGGAGCTTTCATTCATGTTGATGGATGGTCAAATATGAGACCAACTTTCAAAATTAAGCTACAAAATTACTTCAAATCTCTCACACAACTATCGCTGTGAAAGGAATCTGATACTACAGTAACATTAGCATGAGCTAAGACAACAGAAGAGTTCATGTTGCAGTGGCATGGAGGCGTAACCATGGCATTTAAACCCTTGTGAAATTCAGAGACACAGTGTGAACCACCCATGATGTCTTTTCAAATGGAAGCTAGGTCATGTTTCAGACATTTATTACAACTCAAGCAATGGCAAGATTAACCTGTCTCAAAATTAACATTTGACTAAAAAACAGGATGATTTCTATTAATTGTGTGATAGAACTTGTGTGCCAAAAAAAAGAGTACATGCTGTGTTGCAAATGTTGTAATATTTGCAGATATATATGCAACAAGGATATGCCTGATGCACTCCTGGTGGGTGCAGGGAGGGAGAGCAAAGGATACTGCATTCAGGAAGTATTGCTAGGTGCTGAGCAAAGCAATTTATTCAGCCAGCCAAAAAGGGTGTCACCAATTGTGATTCTGATGATTTAGATGACCCAAATTGCTTAAAACAATACCCACAGAATAATGTTCAGAAGTAAAAATATTTCTTGACCCACAAAGCAACAAAGTGAATAATTATACAATTCACCATGCAAGAGCAAAATATCCTGGAGGAATAAGCAAACTGCATGTGATTTATTACAATATAAACCCCAGTGCTCAAATTGGATTACTGCAATGTAATCGAACATCCAGATTTCATTCTTGCAGGAACTTAAAGAATCGCTTCAGTGGCAGCATTTCAATAAGAACACAACAGGAAGAAAAAGACAAAGATTGAAGATTTCCAAATGGATCTTTTAATGTAATTATCCACACAACAATATTCATTTGTTTACCTACTTGCACTAGCACAACGCTATTGCATGTTGACATACATTTTAAAAATTGCCCTGAAAAATTAATCACTGTTGGTCTAAATAGAATCCAAAGAGAGTACTCAAATCTTCCACAGAATTGTGATATTGCCTTTTCCTTATTTTCATTAAATATTATCTGTAACAGGTTTCCATTTATCTATGCAAAAAAGGAACCTCTAATGGGGCTTCATGCTACTGAAATTCAACTTTTAATACCACATGCCGATTTGAAAAAAGATTAGTGAAAAATTGAACAATGCAAACTTATCAAATGAATTATTGAATTAAAATGTAGTTACAACACATTGTAAGTCTCTTATCGGGACTATTTTTAAATAATTTCTGCACAGTTATTGACAAACCAGCCAACTAATTTAGATTACAATTCCAGCATCTAAAAAAATTGGGAAGCAAAAAGTGAAAGGCTTGCAACAGATTTTCACAAATTAAAACTTACATTATGTTACAAGTTTGAGAACCAAACATTTGATTTCTACTCCCTCCAAGACAATACAAAGTTATGTCAATACAAATAATATTTTTTCTTCAATGTAACATGAAAGTAACACAAATTCCCTCTACACCCAATACGAAAATAGCCATTAAGTCTTGCCTGTACCGTTGATTCCGTTTTTGCCCTCCAGGTAAAAAGGCTCCATCTCACAGCCCCATAAAGAAACTAACCCATGTTGATGGCATAAAAGCAAAATGGGTGCTGGAAATATGAAACAAGCTGCTGGAAAAACATGACAAGTCTGAAGGCACGTATGGAGAGAGAAATAGAGTTAACGTGAGTCCAAAATTACTCTTGTCTGGCACCAATGGTGTTGCAGTTCTGAAGTTGAGTCGTTTTGGACTTGAAACATTAACTTTATTTCTCCACAGATGCTGCCAGATTGGAGTTTTGCAGCATTTTCTGTTTCTATTCCATATTGGTAGCAGTTTTGCTAGGGTCTTTCACGAGTTCTGTTTTGGAAGTTGAGTCTGTATGATTTCAAGGACCCGCTCATTGCCTATAAAATGGAGCAGCAACGTGCCAAGTGCCAGAGGTGCAAGTTCACTCTAACCATCCCCCCCCGTGCTAGGACCCTAGTTGTGATAATGCCATCAAGGAGTCATTTGAGCAGAGACAAGAATCTGTCCATCCAAAAGAGATACAATGTATTGAAATGGAGTCCTGCCGTTATGGTGTCTATCCATACAAATAGCTAGGAAATGGATTTCATCCAAGAAAAATACAACAAAATTGATTTTTCTCACATCAACATGCAAGATGAATTAACTAGCCCAATTCCTAAAAGAAAGATAAAGGCGTATTCAGAAATTCAAGGTTATTCTCATCCGTTTAAGAATTCAATCAACTGTAATGTAAAACTCAATACAAAGTAAACTTAGATATCAACAGGCAGGAATCTAATTTTCTCAGATAAGGTCACACGATTTTCTCCAGACATACTATTCAGCCACTTATCTTTTCTTAATATACCTTCAGGAGAAAAATTCATTTCCTTACCCAATACAGTTTATAAAGCCCATCTTTTATTGGAAAATTAGCAGATCTTGGACAAGACAGAAAAGTTAAAGAAAAAAGATGATCAGTAATACTTGCGTTAATGAAAAGTTACTGCCTCAAAAGACCTGCATGACATTCGTGCTTTCCATGACAGAATTTGTTAAAAGAAAGCCACTGACTACACTGCTGCAGATTTTAAAATTTTCTAAAAAGATACCTGCTGCACATGGTGCTAAAACATGATTGCACCATCATTCATCATGGCCACATCTCACTTTTCTCATTCCTGGAACAAACTTTTGTAAACCTCTTCTAGATTCACTCCAATGCATTCATACCTTTCCTTTCGTGTGATACCCAGAACTGTGCACAATATTCCAGTTGAGGCCTAACTAGTGTCTTGCATAGGTTTGGCATAATCTTCCTACTCTATGCCCCTATTAATAAAGCTCAGAATACTAAATGCTTTGTTAACTACTTTCTCCACCTGCCCTGCCACCTTCAGTGATCTATTTGCATTTATACCCAGGTCTCTTTACACCTACACCCCTTGAGAATTTTAGCTTTAATCTTACATCGTCTCTCCACATTCTTCCAAGCAAAATGCATCACCTCTCTTCTCTGCATTGAATGTCATTGTAGGCTCCATTCATCCCTTAGAATGGGCACGGGCAGCACTAGGTACAATTTTTAAAAATGATTTTCTTTATTGAATAAAATTTTAAATTAAAACTACAGAAGTGAAAAAGAAAAAAGTTAACTTGGAGAAACAGGCTTCTTCACTGCCAGCCCCCTGTGCTAATCTTGAATACTCAACTCAAAAACAAGATTGAACGCTGAACTTAAAACACACACAAATGCGCAGTATGTTATTTGCAATCTGTGTTATTGAATTTCAAAGTTTGCAGATGGCTGGGAGGGACTGTAAATTGTAAAGACGACCTTGTGGAACTTCAAAAGGACATAGACAAGTTTGTTGGATAGATGGACAAACTGCCTCCCTAACTTTCATAAACAACTGCAGCTGCGCGGCCATGAAAGTTTTAGCTTATGAGAAAAACCTGTTTACCTTGCAGGATTACTTTCAAAGCATGCAGTCAACTTTCCAAGTTCATCCCAGCATTCCCATCTGAGTTTTAAAAAGTGGTTAAGTTAGCTTTAAAGCTTAGCAAAGTTAGTTACATTGGCAGAAATATCTTAAAATGAAGTCTTTTAACTGATGCAAACCATACAAAGGATCCTATAGTCATCTTCCATCTATCCAACAAACTTGCTTATGTCCTTTTAAAGTTCCGCAAGGTCTTCTTTACAGTTTACAATCCCTCCCAGCCATCTACACACTTTGAAATTAACTCCTGCACATCAAGATCCAAATCACATCAGATAACGCAAGAGTCCCGATACCGTCCCTTTGTGAACACCACTACAAAGCATCCTCCATTATTGTTCTGTACTTCCTATTATTCACCCAGTTTTGCATCCACGTTGCTACTGTCCCTTTCATCCCATGAGTTATACAACTTTGTTCACAAGTCTGTTGTGTAGCACTGTATCGAATGCCTTCTGGAAGTTCATGTACACCACACCAACAGCATTGTCCTAATTGACCGTCATCTCCTCAGAAATCTTCAGCAAGTTAGACATAATTCACCCTTTAGAAATCCATGCTGGCTCTTCCAAATCAATCCACATTTTTCCACATGACTTGTAATTGCATCCTCAATTGTTTCTAGAAGCTTGCCCACCACTGATGTTAAAGCGACTGGCCTATCATTGCTGGAGGGATTCTTACAACCTTTATTGAACAATTTCCCAGACACAGTATGGTTGATTATATGCAATGAGGGTTAACTCAATTGTGAAACCCAGAGCTGGTATTTTTCCTTTTTACCACAAAAAGTACCTTGAATCACTATAATATTAATATCCATCCAATAAATTTTATTCAATTTGGTTAACATGTCAGTTTTTTAATCTTCTATTTTTAGTTACATAATTAGCACAGTAAGAGATTATATAAAATAGTTATGTGACATAAAATGGATTTTGCTAAGAAGTTTGAAACTTCAGAATAAAACTGTGGCTATGATTTTTAAGCTAGTCACATCCAAACTGACAAAGTAAATCTCCCTTACTACTTGCTACAAATGCATTTCAGTGTCCATAAATCACAAATCTTTTGTATACAATCAAAGGAGATTGTTCATGACACAACACCTCCATCACTCCTGATTGTTTTTCTGTCGATAGCTGCAGTGTAAATACTGGTTGTTAAATTGACTCAAAAACACTCAGTTCTTCAGTGGTCTCATGAAATATTACTGATGCCAGATTAAAATGATTAGAAATGATTGCTGAAGGCTTGGCCAAAGAAGTATGCTTTAAGGCTAGCGTTAAACAGAGTAGGAGGTTGCGTAATAGGTTTGTCAGGGACTTCCAAGCTATGGACTCAAGACACCTCAAGAGATAGCTAATCATAGCACAAAGGAGGACATGTTGCACAAGAATTTAAAATCAAAGATACAATATTGGGGGGGGAAGCAGTACTGCTGGAAAATGTTACTGAGATATGAATGCACATGGCTGCACAAGGGTTGAAACTTATGGTTGGTCATTTTAAAACAGTGCCATTTGGAAACTGGAAGTCAATAGTGCACTTCAGTAAAGATGGAGTAATTGAGGAGTAGGACAGAACATGGGTAGAGTTTAAGTTTGCACAGGTTTGTAATTGATGTGGAAGGGGATAAGAAGATGAAATATAATTTCAATAGCAGATAGAGAAAATGTGCAAGAGGTTATGGTGGTGAAAATAGGTTCCTTTTGTGATAATTCAACAAAGGATCTGAACATACCAAGCAAGCAGCTTGGTTCAGATCTTTTCAGACTGACTTTGATGACCTGATCACGTCCCGAAAAAGATGGGGATATATAATCAGCTCCCAATCTTAGAAAGAAATTTAGTTGAGAAATTAGGATGTGCCTATTTTGTAATTAAATAATTTCACTGAACAATGTTTCTCATAAGTTCATGTGACACTTGAATTTTGAATTGTCAAAATGCAGGATTATTTCTGCATTTTCCATTTTTCCCAATGGACACTATTGAATTCTGTTTAATTCTAAATCATAATTAGGTTCAATATTCTTTATTAGTTCTAAAAAGTGAGGTCCATTCATGTTGTAAGTCATAGTACATGGTAAAGAATTAGCCTTCTGAACCAAACATGTTTTTCAGCTTTTTGGAAACAGCTAACACCATGAAATAGCTAAACGAAATAGCTAACACCATGCTAGATTTTATATATCAAAATAAATACGAGTTGCAAAATTGTGACAGCCTTGTTCTCTTTACCATTATAATTAGGAGCCCCACACCATATCAGATTTGTTAACTTAAATATAGTATTTGAGCTTGACAATTGGGCCCACACGATAAGAGACCAGCACTCAAACCAGGCCTTTTAGATCAAGCTTGTTAATGGACAGTATTACATCCTTCTATATCAAAGTAAAATCTAATGCAACTGCAAAATAATTACTTTGGTTATCTTTTGCCTCAAAGCATCTACTAAATAACATTTGCTCCCACTGAACTTAATCTTTTGCCCTTCAAAGTGACTAGCATTGCAAAAGGCAGCAGCAGTCATTTAGATGTCAAATTTTTCTTCATGATGTAAATCCTAGGATATTAGAACTATGACAAAAGCTTTTAAAAAAAGGTGAACTTCAAATCTGTTAGCATCTAACAGATCAGGTCATAAAGGATTGGTGTGTATCATAATGAAGTAATATTAAAATAGCTTGCCTTATGAGTCTACAGCATGTCAGCTTTGTAGCCACTTCAATAAAGTTCTATAAACTGCGTTAATTTTGCTGGGTGCCACTTGAAATGCATATGAATTACCTGTGTCTCGATGGAGTACTCAATTCACAAAAAAAAAATCTGTATTGGACTGCAGGGCACGCTGTAAGAGCTAGATGGCCTATTCCTGCTCCTATTTCTTATTTTCTTATGAATTAGTTATTTTTTGATACTGTCGGAATAAGCCAGAGCTTATCATTCAGAACTGCTGAATCACTGGGGAAAACTCAGAATCACACAGCTCTTTGGCCCATCGAGTCAGCACCGTCACATTAGAAACACCTAAATTCCCACCTAATCCCATTTGTTGGCACTTGGCCCATAACCCTGAATGTTATGATGTGCCAAGTACTCATCCAAATACTTTTTGTATGTGAGGCAACCCGCCTCTACCACCCTCTCAGGCAGCGCATTCCAAACTGTCACCACCAACTGGGTTAAAAAGTTTTTCCTCACCACCCTAAACCTCCTGCCCCTCACCTTGAACCTATGCCTCCTCATGACTAACCCTTGAACGAAGGGGAACAGCTGCTCCTTATCCACTCTGTCCATGTCTCTCAATCTTGTGCACCTCGATCAACTCGCCCTTCAGTCTTCTCTGCTCCAACGAAAACGACGCAAGCTTATGCAACCTCTCTTCATAAATGTTCCATCCCAGGCGGCATCCTGGTGAGCACCCCTTCTAGTGCAATCACATCCTTCCTATAATGTGGTGACCCTAGAACTGTACACAGTACTCTAGCTGTGGCCTCACCAACTCCAACACGACTTCTCTGCTTTTGTCATCTATGCCTTGATTAATAAAGGCGCGTCCCATAGTCTTTTTCGCCACTCTAACATTCCCTTCCATGTTCAGAGATGTGTGAACAAACACGCCAAGGTCCCTCTGTTCCATAGAACCTCCTAGTGTCCTACCATTCATTGAGTACTTTCTTGTCAAATTACTCCTTCAAAAGTGTATCACATTTTTCAGGGTTAATTTCCATCTGCCACTTACCTGCCCATTCCATCAATATCTTCTTGTAGTTCTATATGCTACGCCTCACTGTTAACCACCCAGCCAATCTTTGTGTCATCCACCAACTTACTAATCCTACCTCCAACATTGTTATCAATGCCATTTACGCAAATAACAAATGATAGGGGGTCCAATACAGGTCCCTGTGGAATGCCACTGGACACTGGCTTCCAGTCACTAACAGCCTTCTGTCATCATCCTCTGTCTTCTACAACTGAGCCAATTTTGAATCTACTTTATCAAATTACCTTTTATCCCATGTGAATTTACCTTCTTTACAAATCTCCCATGTGGGACCTTGTCAAAGGCTTTGCTGACATCCATATAAAGTATATGAACTGCACTATCCTCGTCTACTCACTTGGACACCTCAAAAAATTCAATCAAATTTGTTAGGTATGACCTCCCTCTGATGAAGGCATGCTGACTATCCCTGATCAAGCTTTGCCTCGCCAAATGGAAACAGATGCTCTCCTTCAGAAGTTTCTCTAATACTTTTTCTACCACTATCGTTTATTTGAGCCTGATGTGCTTTATTCTACAATGTTAGATATATCAGAAAAACTATCCAACTGCAAGTTTATAACTATTTTAAATGTTGGCACAGCAGCTGTAGGTGGAACAATGGCAGTTTCCCCTGCTATCAGTTCACTTTTCCAATTTTGCAAGGGGCACTGAGATTACTGGAGGCTTTATAATCTAATCAAGTACTGTGTTCCGTCTTACCTTTTTCCGATCCAATACATTTGACCTGTAATTTGTAGCACAAAATTTCAGTTTCTGTTATATTTGCCGCCGCGCACCAGGCCGGGGAGGAGGGGGGGTGGGGGGTGGAATACGCATTGTATTTTTACTGAAGTTCAACATTGCAACTGACATTGCAGTTTAATTGAGAAACATTGTGTGATTATTAGAATAGTCTACATCCATCTCACGCAATAAACCTTTATATCCTTCCAAAGTAATCCAACAGAATTGCTTCATGTCTCAGCCAAACTTAACTTGCATCCAAGAAAACTTTCACACATCCTTTAATGCTACACTAAAAACTTAACAGGAGGCTCGTTAAAACCACTTGTTCATTAGGAAGGCAAATGTCAACATCAAAAATTGGAACCAAATAGCCTATCCAAGCTTGCAATTTCAACATATTCCCTTATGCGCTCACTACTTGAAATACAGAAACAGAGGATGGAGTTGGGAATTTATAGTGTACTTCTGCAATAGCCTTCTTATATTCATAATTGTTTAAAGTTTACTTATTAGTGTCAGAAGTAGGCCTACATTACACTATAAATGCCCAAGTCATCACACTACAGTGCCTGTTCGGGAACACAGAATTTTAGCATGGTCAATGCACCTAACCAACACGTCTTTTGGACTGTGGGAGGAAACCCATGCAGACATGGGGAGAAAATGCAGACACCACACAGAGTGACCCAAGCCAGGAATCAAACCCCAGGTTTCTGGCACTGTGAGGTAGCAGTGCTAACTACTGTGCCATCCACCTCAAATGATAGCGGTAAATAACAATTTCATTCCCTATTCCTATGTCCTTATCTGACATGTTCTTGTCCAATTCAACAAACTCCAGAAATGTTGAACAAATTCTCAATTTAAAATAAAACTAAGCTGGGGCTCAGAGAAAACAAAAGGGACAGCTATGAAAGTGAATGAGCAACATGAATCCTGGTTGTGATGGGTAAAGTGAACGTGATGTGCTCAAGTGTCAAAATATCCAAGTAGATTAAGCACTTTACACGAGCATACCAAATTCTTTAAGTAAAATACAGAACCAGACTAAGCTCTGTCATCCCTCAACATCTGTTCAGACCTGATATCACAAGCTTCCAGGAAATTTCCAAGTTTAAAAAAAGATTGAGTTAAAAAAATCTCAGCCTGTAATATTACATTGAGCAAAATATGTAAAAATTCAGATGTGTACACATATCATCCAATGATAACTGTAAAAAGCACTTGCAGTCGCTATTTTCATGCTGGGAGAAAAGTATGAGTCATCTCATTGAAATTCACTTCTGAAATGTGGCATATCTGGTTATACGCGTTTTTCTCAAAACTTCTGGTCACATATACAGCCACTTGACAGTTTGCCATTAATATTGAACCAGGTAAAAATCCTGTGGTGCTGAATGCAAACTAAATACAAGTTAAAGCAATTATTTTTCCCCACAGATGGTGCATTGACTACTGACTTCCACATAGATGATTGAAGAAAAACTCAATCTTTCCCCTTTCTACAAAGGCTTTTAATGGTTATTCTCTTCACAGCATTACCTGACAATTTTTTCATGCACCACACTGTAAGGCTCACACATTATGATAAAAACAAACACCACATAATGCAATGCACTGTACCATGCTTATTCATTACTCTATTTAGGCAAATATTGACACTAGTTTAGATATTAAGTGCAATATTTCATGCACAATGTATTACCATACTTAAAACCTCAATGACTATCAAGATATCTCTGTGGTCCCATTCAGCAATAACAAAGTTCAAAGCTAATTAGCCAAGTTTCTGCCTCCTTTCAATTCTGACAAAGGGTCTATGGGCAGGCCTGTTGAGTTTTTCCCGCATCCTCTGTTCTTGTTTCAGATTCCAGCATCCGCAGCATTTTGCTCATTTTGTTATTGTGGCTCTATTTAGGACATCCACCACTATTTTAATGTCTCTGCCAACTAAAGATGACATAACTGCACAAAATACAAACTTGTTTCCAAATAATATGTGGAACTTAAATTTTACATACATATATTTATCAACTGATTACAAACCACTTCTTTCACTTCTACTTCCAAGTTTTACTTCCTCCAGTTTGGAGGATTCTGGGCTTCAGGAAATGGAATCCCAAAAGGTCGCTTTGCTTAGCAGAAATCACTGTCATTATGAAGCAAGACCTCACCACAATGGGCCTGGAGATAGAGCTAGATTGCAAAATACTAAACTGCTTTACTCAAAGAAAAAACAGAACACAAAGAAAACACAGAAGGCTTCATGCAGAAAAATTTCAAAAATGAATCTGTAATCAGTATTAAAAAATCATATTTATGAAAAGGTATGGTAGTTCAGACATCAGAATAATAATAGAGATGACTGAATTAATTTGTGATAGCAAACCACAAGTTAGAAGCTGTTCTTTTTCAGCTGTATACCTTCCAAAATCTTTTCATGAATGGTTTCCACAGCCACAGATTTTTACAAGTACTTACAAATCACACAAGGTTTTGATACATTAGAAGTTTCTCCAGCCTCAACGTTGAAGTTAACCAGCATTTAACCAGTATTTCATCTGATGAAGTGAGGCAAATTATGATCACTCAGTAACCTGCAATGCAGTTTTCTTTTTAAAATCACTGACCAATTGTGTCCAGTTCTCATGATACACTTGCTGGCCCCCAACTTAATGTCCTGCACCCAAAGGGCAACAGAAGATTACTAGAGAAGGTGCACAACAAAGGGGACATGAAACCATCTACTGGAAAAAACTGTACTACTCAGATTTAAAATGCATTTGATAAATCAAACTATCGATCTGGCTAGTACCACTTCTGCATTGACAAAAGTTGTAGTAAAACTGCATCCTAGACTACATCAATAAAGAATACTTGCAGACAAAACTAAGAATCATGTCAATTAAATTTAAATGGCTTTCGATATAGTTAATGTAAGATGATGCAATCGCACCCTCCCTGTTAAAATTAGAATTTCATGTTAGAGGAATGCAGGCAGTTAAAAAAAACCCACAGAATTTCACTAGTGAAATCCTACAGAGCACGTTGCTAGAATAATCCAAACCAATTCCATGGTCCTTTCTTTTCTTATTATCCTTGTAATTTCCTCTGCTTCATAGAACTATTTATGCCTGGAACTTCATAAAGTTTAATAGTCCCAATAATTTACCTATTTCAATTTGTAGCATACATTCACCAAATGAGGCAAAGACATCAAAAACAGCTCTTTCCAAACCTCAGACCTACAAATTTGAAACAGGATACAAAAGCATGCAAATGCAATTAGGGTTGATTTGTTTTGACTTCATACTAGGTAAGCAGGACTTCAGACTCAAAGTTAGATATCCCTGCTGCAGGTGACTTTACCACTTTTGGAATTATGCAACCACTGAGGTCAATATAATGACTCAAAATACAAAGCAATTTGACAGGGCTCTCAGTGTGGTCCATCTCCCGCGCCATGACCTTCATACGCTCCCCGCCCAGAATAAGGATAGAGTCCTCTCTTGTCACATTTCACAAGTCTCCGTATGCAAAGCATAATCCTCTGCCTTTTTCACCAACTCTACTGTGATGCCACCACCCTCTCCCATCACTCATGGCATCGTCTCATGAAATTGCTGAAGGTCTAACACCTGCCCCCTTATCTCTTCCATGTTACCATCCAAGGTTCAAAACACAATCCAAGTTAAGCAGTGTTTCACCTGCACCTCTTTCAATTTGATCTGTTGCATTTGCTGCTCCCAATATGGTCTCCTCTATATCGGAGAGATCAAATGCAGACTGGGTGATCACTTCGCTGAGCACTTTCAGTCTGTGTGCAATCAGGATCCTGACCTGCCTGTTCCTTGCCATTTTAACACATGATCCTGCCCCTGGCCTGCTGCAATGTTCCAGCGAAGCTCAACGCAAACTTCCAGCCAGGCACATTATAGCCTTCTGGTCTCAACACTGAATTCAATAACTTCAGATGATTAACTCTACGCCACCTTGACCCCTTTGTTTTCATTTTATTTCATTATAACTGTTCTCCACTTTTTCTTTATTGTCTTTATTTATTTTTCTTCCCCCCCTTTCCTTACCCTTTTCCCTCTTTGCTTCTCCTCTCTTCTCAATGCTCTCTCTCTCCCATCCATGCCTCCCTCCCCTCACATCTCCATCTGTCACAACTTACCCTCTGATTTCAGCTTCTCTGCCATTTGGCCATTCACATCTTCTATTCTCTCTATGGACTGCCATTAGCAGCCTTTCCCCTTATTTTTGTGGCTGTGACTTATCTTTCATGCCCTTATCTTACAGTGTAAATATTTCCCACTTTCTATGCCTTTTAGCTTTAACAAAGGGTCATCTGGACTCAAAATGTCAGCTCTTTTCTCTCCTTACAGATGCTGTTAGACCTCCTGAGATTTTCTAGCATCCGCTCTGTTGGTTTCATATTCCAGCATCTGCAGTAATTTGCTTTTATCCAAAAGTCAACAATCCTTTTCATGCACTTGCCAACAAACCATATCATGCATACTACTAAATTTGCACTCTTTTTGCCAATCATACATTTTTTTCCCTCAAACTCTGATTAAACTTGCCAATTCCTAACTCCCAAGTAGCACTTCCTTGCAGTAACACAGAATGCTATAGCATCTTGTACAGATGTTTCAAAGTGCTTTTCAGCCAATTAAATACTCTTGAAGCGGTTACTGTTGTAAATGTGGCAGCCAATTTGCAAACATAGCAATCTATTTTTCATTGAGGTATAAATATTGCAAAGACACCAGGGTAAACATCTCATGAACCCCCCCCACCCCAAGCTCTCCTAATGCCACCTGAACATACAAATGGGACCTCTGTTTAACATTTCATTCTGAAAAATGGCACCACCGACAGCACAGTAGTCCCTCAGCGCAACACTGGAGTGTCAACCTTGAATTCTACACTCAAGAGTAGTGGGACTTGAACTCAGAACCTTCCGACAGAGTGAGAGAAATACCAACTGAATGACTGCTGGCACAGCATAAACATACAAGGCAGGAAGACGCCAGTTGGTCCAGAAAGCTTGTCCAATCCAACATGATGCAACTATGCACATCACCATCATTAAACCCATCCCCCACCCCTCCAGCTCTTGTACACTCTTCCAGGAGAGATTAGGTATGGGCAAACTATAGAAATTAGTTTTAAAAGGCTGCAATCCAATTAGTATTTCTTAAATGAACTAGAAAAGTTCAATTGTGGCTACACTATTTTTTAAAATAATTAGACCCGGCATAGAGTAAATAAATTATATTGTTTCTTGAAATTTGTATGCTTTTATCAAATGACAGAGACTTTAAATTTTCCATTCACTGTTTACAAAAGAAAACATTTCATCCTAAAACTGCAATACAAACTCAGTAATGGTAGAGCGAGCACAAGGTAGCCCAAGTACAGTTGTGCTCAACTTACTTCATTGGGCTTGGGTGGACAGTTGTTTTCTCCTTACACAAAGTGTGTATTTTCAAGCAGGTACAGAAAGTCTATTCTGATAGCCATTCTGTTGCCTGCTGCAATATAACGTGGGCAACTAGATTAGTGTGACAACAAAATGAAAGCAAAATACTGTAAAAAAATGCTGGAAATCTGAAATAAAGCTAGAAAATACTGAAAAAGCTCAGGTCTGCAGCATCTGTGACACGAGTAAAGAATTAACATCGAGTCCATATTTTCTCTTAAGATTAAACTGGTGGCTGAAGCAACAAAAGAAACACAGGATCAGGAATAGTGCCAGAATGATCAAACAAGGAATAAACATGAGCATGAGTAAGTCAAATATTTCACCTGCAGGACCAGTATCTTACCATGCTCAGCCTGCATTCTATAATCTGAATATCAGTAAGGAGTTTACAACTAACAAATAAACGATATACTGGGGAGTTCTCAGTTGTTATATACTGTAACAACTGCATCTACAGAAAAAGGCAAATTGAAATACCTTGCTCAGAAACTTAAGATTACAGCCATTTATCATGAATTGAACACTCTTCCACACCCTATTAACACATGTATATCGCAAAGCTAAAGCACTTTCTTGCATTACTGAGTAAGCAAGGAGCTGAGAGCGAAGTCAGAAGTTGGAACACATGTCTCTCGACTATCAGGTTACCAGAAGCCCGTGTCAGCAAAAGCATCAGCTGATGGACCAAAACACACTTGGACCCTGAATTCTAAGCAGCCAATGTGTGTTACTTTCAGGGGAAAGGAATGGGTGAGTATTTTACAATAGGCTTGAGCATTTCCTCTAAAATGGGAGGGGTGGGTTCTGTTGAGAGAAAACTAAAGGCCAGGCAATAAAACACAGATTAACGGGGATGAGATGTAGACTCTTGCGACAGCAGCAGCCAGCCTGATTCTTCAGGCGGGATTATGAACTATCCTGAGACTGCGGGCCCGGAGAGAGAGAAAGAGGGAGAGAGCCGACCTGTCCCGCTGCTGTCATGACTAGGCCTCGGGCTGGATTCAGGTTTAATGGCTACTTACTTTTCTTGTGTTTTCTTTGCCCTCCTCCTAGGCTGCGGGGCCGCGATTGCTGCGGGGCGGGAGGGAGGGAATGCGCTGATGGCCGTAGGGAAAAAAAACTCACCTCGTCATCCTTGTGGTTCCTGATGCCACGTACCAGGTCCTGCAGATTCTTGTCAAACATTCGGTCAATGCTACCTTTCACGATTTTCAGAGCCATGGTCGGGCCGCCGCTCTCCGGATCCTTTTTCGTAAATTTGCCTCTCCCTCCTCCTCTACTTCTTGCCTTATAAATCCGTTTCCTTTTCACTGGACGCCGCGAAACATGCCAGCTACTTTTTCATCCACATACATATATTCCTGGAAAGATGGGAGAAGTGAGGATCCGACTCTTTGCTGTGCTTTGCCTTACACCCCCGGGGCCGCTCTCACCTTCTCACAGGCTCCGAATAGCAACAGAAAATGGCGGCGGTGGCGGCCGGTCTGGAGTCAGGTGACCGACTGCGGGACAGGGAGGGGAGGGGACAGGGCGGGCCCCGGGAGCCTGGGGGCGGGACCGGAGGAGCTAGGAGGCGGGGCCTGGAAAGGGAGTGGGTGGGGCTAGGGTTGGCGCAGGGCCCGTGTGTCGGGGGCGGGGCCGGGGGCCTGGGAGGCGGGGTCGGAGGAGCTGGAAGGCGGGGCCGGGAAAGGGTGCGGGCGGGGCCAGGGCGGGCGCGGAGCCGGAGAGCTTGGGGGCGGGGCCAGGGGACAGGGCGTAGCCAACAGGGTTGGGGGCGGGGCCAGGCGGGGGAGGTGGGCACGGGGCCAGACAAGGGAGCCTGGGGGCGGGGCAGCGAGCTGGGGACGGGGCAAGGGAACTGAAAACTGGGGAGCCAGGGTAGGGGCGAAGCCAGAGACGGGGTGGGGCCAGAGTGCTGGGGCGGGGACTAGATGTGGGTATGCCAGCGTTGGACTGGCGTAAACACAGTAAAAAGTCTTGACAACACCAGGTTTTAGTCCAACCTATTTATTTCATAATGTACTCACAAGCTTTCGAGGGGACTGCCTCTTCGTCAGGTGAATGGAGCGTTCTGGCCTCAGACAGAGCATATAAAGCACAGACAGTTTAGAGATTACTGATTAAAATGCGAATCCTTACACCTAACCTGCTGTTCAAGACCTGAAGTGGCTGATAATGTGAGTGGAAGGAGCACTGATCACAGTTTAAAGAGATGTGTATTGTCTCCAGACAGTACAGTAAGTGAAGTTTTGCAAACCCAGGCAAGTCACGGGGGTTACAGATAGTGCGACATGAACCCAAGATCCCTGTTGAGACCGTCCTCATGTGTGCGGAACTTGGCTATCAGTCTCTGTTCAGCGACTCTGCGCTGTCGTGTGTCGTGAAGGCCGCCTTGGAGAATGCTTACCCGAAGGTCAGAGGCTGAATGCCCGTGACCACTGAAGTGTTCGCCGACAGGAAGGGAACAGTCTTGCCTGGTGACTGTCGAGCGATGTTCATTCATCCGTTGTCGTAGCATCTGCATGGTCTCCCCAATGTACCATGCTTCGGGACATCCTTTCTTGCAACGTATCAGGTAGACAATGTTGGCCGAGTTGCAAGAGTATTTACCATGTACCTGGTGGATGGTATTCTCACGTGTGATGATGGTATCCATGTCGATGATCCGGCATGTCTTGCAGTGGTTGCTGTGACAGGGTTGTGTGGTATTGTGGTCACTGTTCTCCTGAAGGCTGGGTAGTTTGCTGCGAACAATGGTCTGTTTGAGGTTGTGTGGTTGTCTGAAAGCAAGAAGTGGGGGTGTGGGGATAGCCCTGGCGAGATGTTCGTCTTCATCAATGATATGTTGAAGACTCCGGAGAAGATGTCGTAGCTTCTCCGCTCCGGGGAAGTACTGGACGACGAAGGGTACTCTGTCCACTGTGTCCTGTGTTTGCCTTCTGAGGAGATCGGTGCGGTTTTTCGCAGTGGCGCATCGGAACTGCCGATCTATGAGTCGAGCACCATATCCTGTTCTTATGAGGGCATCTTTCAGGGTCTGGAGGTGTCTGTCACGATCCTCCTCATCTGAGCAAATCCTGTGTATACGGAGGGCTTGTCCATAGGGAATAGCTTCTTTAACATGTTTAGGGTGGAAACTGGAGAAGTGGAGCATTGTGAGATTGTCTGTGGGCTTGTGGTACAGTGAGGTGCTGAGGTGACCGTCCTTAATGGAGATGCGTGTGTCCAAGAATGCAACTGATTCTGGGGAATAGTCCATGGTGAGTCTGATGGTGGGGTGGAATTTGTTGATATCATCATATAGTTGTTTCAGTGATTGTTCACCATGAGGCCAAAGGAAGAAAATGTCATCTATGTATCTAGTGTACAGCATCGGTTGAAGATTCTGTGCAGTGAAGAAGTCTTGTTCGAACCTGTGCATGAAGATGTTGGCATATTGAGGTGCAAATTTGGTCCCCATGGCTGTTCCATGTGTCTGGATGAAAAACTGGTTGTTCCATGTGTCTGGATGCTTTTTCTTCTGTATTTTTTTTGAATGGGTGGGGAGAGTGGTGGAAGTTGCTGGATTTGTGGTGCTAAATTGGGACATGCTAAATTAAACTAGGGCAATGGAGACTAAGACAAAAACAGAAAATACTGGAATATTTCAGCAGCTCTGACAGTATCTGTGGAGAGAGAATAGAGCCAACGTTTAAAGTCTGGATGACCCTTCGTCAGACTGTCCACATCATATGACTCTCCACATCATATAGGAACATAGAAACATAGAAGATAGAACAGTACAACACAGAACAAGCCCTTTGGCCCTCGATGTTGTGCCGAGCTATATCCGAACTCAAGATCAAGCTATCCCACTCTATATCGCTCTGTTGTGTTCCATGTACCTATCCAATAATCGCTTGAAAGTTCCTAAAGCACCCAACTCCACTATCACAGCAGGCAGTGCATTCCACACCCCAACCACTCTCTGAGTAAAGAATCTACCTCAGACGCCCCTCCTATATCTCCCGTCATGAGCCCTATAGTTATGCCCCCTAGTAACAGCCTCATCCACCTGAGGAAGTAGTCTCTGCACGTCCACTCTATCCCCCTCATCATCTTATAAACCTCTATAGGAGCAGGAGGAGGCCATTTGGCCCTTCAAGCTCGCACTGCCATTCATTACGATCATGGCTGATCAACCAATTCAATAGCCTAATTCTGCTTTCATGGTGTGATGGCCCTGTTCTCCAATCCCATAATGTGGCTAGTCACTTTAGATTGGGCACTGCACACTGGGAGAGAATTTCTCAGGAGCCTAAGATACTCTCTTGTTTCAGTTGAAGGGTATCCATTTTTTTCAAATATATTTTGATCACAAATGCAGGTTGAAATCACTGACCAGTCAGGATTTAATGGAGGGGAAAGCTGGCAAGAACCGTACATTGCTTCTTGTGGAGAAAATATGCTGAATTAAGTCAGGTACTTGACAAGCTAGTGGCCATCCTTATCTGGTCTGACCTACATGTGACTCCAGAGCCACAGCACTGTAGTTGACTCTCAACTGCCCTCCAAGAGCAACTAGGGATGAGCGATAATTGTTGGCCAACCAGTGATGCCCATGTCCCATGAATGAATTAAAAAAAAAGTTTCATTATGTCATTTAGTGTAGCAGAGTAATTATTAATCATTACCTGAGGACTAAAGGCAGAAAATGCTGGAAAATCTCAGCAGGTCTGACAGCATCGGTGGAGAGAAGATAGAGGCAATGTTTCGAGTCTGGGAACATCGGGAATCTTGAAGGATGGAAGCAGTGGAAGTGTGTGTTTCTGAATGGAGGGCTGTGACAAGTGGCATTCCTCAGGGATCAGTGCTGGGAACTTGGCTGTTTGTAATATATATAAATGATTTGGAGAAAAATGTTACTGGATTGATTAGTAAGTTTGCGGATGACACAAAGTTTGGTGGATTTGCGGATAGCGATGAGGACCATCAGAGGATACAGCAGGATATAGATCAGTTGGAGACTTGGGCGGAAAGGTGGCAGGTGGAGTTTAATCCGGGCAAATGTAAGGCATTTTGGAAGGTCTAATACAGATAGGAAATTACAGTAAGTGGCAGAATCCTTCAGAGTATAGGCAAAGGGACCCAGGTGTACAGGTACACAAGCCATTGAAAGTGGCAACACAGGTGGAAAAGGTAGTCAAGAAGGCATATGGCATGCTTGCCTTCATCAGCTGGGGCATTGAGTTTAAAAATTGTTGCAGCTTTATCGAACCTTAGTTAGGGTGCACTTGAAATATAGTGTTCAATTCTGGTCGTCACACTACCAGAAGGTGGCTTTGGAGAGGGGATAGAAAAGATTTACCAGGATGTTGCCTGGAATAGAGGGCGTTAGCTATGAGGAGAGATTGAAAAAACTTGGTTTGTTCTCACTGGAATGACCGAGATTGAGGGGTGACCTGATAGAAGTCCAAAAAATTATGAGGGACATGGACAGAAGTTTTTTCCTAGGCTGGAAGAATCAGTTACTAGGGAGCATAGGTTCAAGGTGTGAGGGCAAGGTTTAAAGGAAATGTACAAGACAAGTTTTTTGCACAAAGGGTGATGGGTGCCTGGAGCTCGCTGCTGAGGAAGATAGTAGAAGAAGATACTATAGTAACTTTTAAGGGGTATCTTGACAAATATGTGATTAGGATGGGAGTGGAGGGATATGGTCCTCAGAAGAGTAGGGGGTTTTAGTTCATTCAGGCAGCATGGTCAGTGCAGGCTCGGAGGGCCAAAGGGCCTGTTCCTGTGCTGTAATTTTCTTTGTTCTTTGTTCTTAGAAGGCAATAGTACTTCATAAAAGTAAAGAAAATTAAGCTGGTGAGTTTGTGTTTTTTTTTATTGACATCCAGCCATAATCTTTAATCACCAAGAATGACATAGATTGCAAACATAAGAGGAAGGCAGTAGTTTTTGGGTATGAACATAGCTACAAAGATATGGACAAAGAGTAGGAGTAGGCCATTCAGCCCCTTGAGCCTGCTCCACCATTTAATAAGGTTGATCTGATAGGAACCTCAAATCTGCATCCCCCTGTCCCTGATAACCTAGCACCCCACTGCTTACCAAGAATATATCCACCTCTGCCTTAAGGCACCAACACAGTTGATAGTCAGAGGCTTTTTCCCAGGGTCGAAGTGTCAATTACAAGGGAGCACAGGTTCAAGGTGAGAGGGGGAAAGTTTAAGGGTGATGTGGGGGAGAAGAATTTTCGCTCAGAGAGGGGTGGGTGCCTGGAAGGTGCTGCCAGGGAATGTGGTGGAAGCAGGCAAATTAGCAACATTTAAGAGGCATCTCGACGGATATGTGAATAGGGAGGGAATAGAGGGATACAGACCAAGTAAGGGCAGAAGGCTTTTGTAAAATTTAGTTAGGGCATCATGATTGGTATTCACTTGGAGGGCTGAAGGGCCAGTTCTTGTGCGGTACTTTCTTCATTCTTTGTTTTAAAAACATTGTCAACCTTTCCTCAGCATCTCAGTGAGCTACTTGTTGCAGTGGGGAGAAAGTAGGAACACATACTCGTGTTGTCTCTCAACAGGCCCATGGTTGCTGTTGGTGAGTTTCAGGCAATGTTTTGTTTAGCATCTTCAACTCTGCAAGAAACAAGAGTTTTGCTCATTGAGGTAAGCTGGTTGGATACTGCAGCCATGGCTAAAATATACTATAATCATCCAGGATTTCTTCTTCCATTTCCTAATAAGCAACCCATGTGGGCAGCATGGTAGAACAGTGGTTAACATTGCTGCCTCACAGCCCCAGGGACTGGGGTTCAATTCTGACCTTGGCTGACTGTGTGGAGTTTGCACATTCTCCCCATTTGCATGGGTTTCCTCTGGATGCCCTGGTTTCCTCCCACAGATTAGGTTATTTGGCTGTGCTAAATTACCCCTTTCTGGCAGGGGGACTAGCAGAGTAAATATATGGGTTTATAGGGATAGGGCCTGGGTGGGATTGTTGTGCGTGCAAGTTCAATAGGCCAAATGGCCTCCTCCTACACAGTAGAAGTTTTATGATTCTATGATTGAGAGAGCATTTCTCCCTACAATAAAGGTGCTACAAAAAACTCGAGCTGTTGCAGTTTGAATACCAGGTGAGGATAGGATCAATCTTGGCTGTGAAATCCTCCATAGACAAATAACCTGCCACATACAGTGCGGAGACTTACACATAAAAAGCTATCATATTTGTGTTATACTGCCACACTAGTGTTGTGCATAGAAGCACGCTGGAACAAGGGTCAATATTATAAAAACAGGAAAGAAAAATGTAGAAGCTGGACTGCGGTCTGCATTAATTGGATTGCTCCTTCCAGATAATGAATTTAATTTGTGGTTCCACCTTGATTCAAATATTGTAAGACTATATCAAATGTCTAACCGCCGTCCTAATGGGAAAATATGTAAAACTCTGCAGCAGAGTTAATTCCCAGAGTTTTGCTGTTGGGAAAATCTCAATCACCTGTCTGTACTCAATGGAGTATGGAAGGATGAGGGAGTATTTCATTGAAACTTACAGAATAATAAAAGGCTTGGATGGAATAGATGTGGAGAAGATGTTTCCATTAGTAGGAGAGACTAGGATGCAAAGGCACAGCCTCAGAATCAAGGAAACAACCCTATAGAACCAAGATGAGGAAGAATTTCTGCAGTCAGAGGGTGGTGAATCTATGGAACTCATTGCCACAGACGGCTGTGGAGACCCGGTCATTGAGTGTAACAGAGATAGATAGATTTTTAATTGGTAAAGGGATCAAAGGTTACTGGGAAGAGGCAGGAGAATGAGGTTGGTAAACTTATCAGCCATGATTGAATGGCAGAGCAGACTCGATGGGCCAAATGGCCTAATTCTGCTCCTATATCTTATGGTCTTGTCTAGATAGGTGTTTGCTCCATTTGTCTTGCGGTTTCTAATCCTCAATATATAAAACAGGTTACACTTCTGTTTAAAAAACGAAGTCAGTCACTTGCCAGCAATTCTGCTTTCTCCCTTCTCTTTTCTACTTCACTAATAAACACTAAAAGCTTTCTCATTAAGGAGAAAGCATTCCCCAAGACTTCATCTTATTCTCAGTTTAAGGAAAAGTAATAGGACGAAGTAAATGTTTAAGGAGACACAGAAAAAAAAAGAATCTTAAGAATCGTCACACCTCCAGCCCCTTGGGAAATTATTACAGGAAAACTAGAGTTATTGTTCACTGACAGCTGAGATCCAACACTTTGAAAGATCCGTGAATGCAAGGTGCGAAAATCAAGAGAATTCTCAGAAAATCAATTGTGCCAATACAACCAGCTCTGGCTCCAACTATCTGCTGTGTGAATTTAATTGTAATTGAGTCTCCTGAGCTGTGAGAGCACCCACACAAGTTGAATGCCTCAGCAGCTGATCTGCTTGATGAAGGCAGCCATCGGCATGGCACTGACATCAAGCAGAGCAGCTTTGTTGCTAATAACTAACAGTAAAAGAGTAAAATTGTAATGTTGTACCACCACACACATATTGCAGCAACACTGTTCCAGCATGATCTCCTCAAAAGATTTGTCAAACGCATCATGAAAATGATACCCTTTAGCAATATGTTATGGTCAGTCTTGTCACATTTCTACAAATGAGACTGATCGGCTAGCTTACTACTCAAAAGTGAGTAATACTCACCTTGCAAAGTGAGATATTTATCAAGGATAAGAGCTAGACGAGATATATTATGGTGGAGTACACGGGCAGGATTTTCCGGCCACACTTGACTCAAGACCGGAAAATCCTGCCCAAGGCAACGGAACTTTTCATGGTCTGTCCCTACCCGCTACAATTCTCATGGCGGGTGGGACGGGAAAATTTTGCCCCATATGTCAATATATATGAATGTTTTCTGAGCCACAAGGAACATTAATTGTCCCACTTAATACGTGAGGTAGACTTTATAGCAGCTGATTTTGTATCTTAAACTCAAATAGTTATGAATTGTTCATTCTATGAAGCCAGGCAGTGAAGGATAGCCACTGTGGCTACATCCCTTAAGCGAGGTTAGATCTTTTGGGTTAGTCAGTCAATGATCAGGGACAGGAGGATGTAACTGTGAGTCAGGCTGGTTTGAGCAGTGCTGCAAGGATCAGTATTGGGGCCTCAGTGATTAACAATCTAAATTAATGATCAAGTTAAACAAAGAGTAATATATCTAATTTTGCTGATGAAACAAAACTAATTGGAAAGGTAAGCTGTGATGAGGACACAGAAAGATTACAGAGAGATATAAACAGGTGGAGTGAGTGGGGCAAGAAGATGGCAGATGGAGTATAATGTAGAGAAATGTAAAGTAATTCGCTTTGGTCATAACAGAGAGAGCATTTCTCCCTGCAGTAAAGGTGCTACATGAACTCGAGCTGTTGCAGTTTGAATACCAGGTGAAGATAGGATCAGGCTCGGCTGTGAAATCCCCCATAGACAAATAACCTGCCATACACAGTGCGGAGACTTACACATAAAAAGCTATCATATCTGTGTTATGCTGCCACACTAGTGTTGTGCATAGAAGCACGCTGGACCAAGGGTCAATATTATAAAAACAGGAAAGGAAAATGTAGAAGCCAGATTGCTAAATTAATGATCAAGTTAAAGAGACAAAGAATAATATATGGTATATATTATGGCAGATGGAGTATAATGTAGGGAAATGTAAAGTTCTTCGCTTTGGTCATAAAAATACTGTGACGGGTGGGAAATGCCAACGTTCCTGGTGGGCAGTGGCAGAGTACCAGGCGGGCACTGCCAGGGTCCCAGGCTGGTAGTGCCACATTGATATTGCCCAGGGGGCACAGCCCAGCCCTGTCCCTGATCACCTGAGGGGGCTTCAATGGCTTTTGGTCCCACCAACGAGGCTATTACATCTACTGCCCGTTGGTGGGGACCATTTGTGATCTTCACTGGTGAGGACCTCCACTGGCGAGGTGGGAAAGGCAGTGACCCCGGACTATTGCGTCCTGTACTAGTTAATAACATGCAAAATCAGCCTCGCCCACGCTCTCCGCAGGCACAAGGCTGATTTCGCTGGCAGAAAGGGGCTGGCAATATTGCGGGAAATCAGACACGAACCTAATTTTTCACCTTCCGCACTATATACTTGACTGGCGCAACGTGGCGGAAAAATCCTGCCCAATGCGAATGTGAATTTCACTTCTCTGTCAAAAAGCTTATTCCAATTTAACTGATTCTTAACCAGTTTCTTCCAAACAACTTTCATCTTTTCAACCTTCACTTTAATCTTGAGCAAATTTGCACATTGCTCCTTTCAGGTGGCTGGAACCAATAGCCTTCTCAGCATGGGGACTTTCTGTCCTCCATGACTTCATAACACAGTACGTGATTTTTCATGGTGTTGTGATTCAAGAATCATACTATCTTATGCTCTTGTGCCAACTTCTTTGTTTACTGGTGCTCCATTCAACACTACTTGGGCTATGATGCCCTGCAAATTTCCATTGAACATCCTTGTGTTTTGGACCATATGGGTCTCAATGACCCCCTCATCAGCCTAGCACTGGTGGACATCCTAATGCAGTGACTGCTGTTTCCATCAGCCAGCATTTTCTTCTTTCACCTTTTTCCAACATGCCCTGGCAATGTGACCTTTCATCTTGCCGCTGTCGCACTGTTCCTTCACATGTGGGCAATTCTGTTTCCAATATTGGTTGAAGCACTGGTAATGAGATTTGTTGGTAGTTGTACCTTTGGTACTTCAGCAGCTGGTTGGCAGTTGTTAACTTTGACTTCTCTCTAGTTCCATTCCGCCAAGTCCAGAGACAATGTCGTTTGGCAAGCTATGTTGGAAGTTAACTTTGACAATGGCAGCAACTTATTGCAAATATGTTCACTTTTTAAATGGCACACACAAATCCATCCGGCAATGCTCTCCCTTGAGATTCTCTAAAATGGCAATGAATGGGACAGCTTTGCCAAAGCCGCAATAAACTCACCGAGGTCGTCAGTGGGCAACTGGTTCCTTGTTCCAAACTGATAGCTTTCAGCAATCTCTGACAGCCTAGGGTTTTAGTCCTGCTCAAGGTTACACAACTGCTGCATGACTTTAACCTGGTGTTGTGAGACTTCTTACTGTGTCTTGTGGAATAGCAGAGATGAGCATTTCATACATTTCTGGGCCTCTTTCTAAAATATTCCCCTTTTCCTTTGTCCCACTGCCTGATTAACAACTGGATTATCAGGATCTTCAAGAATATTATTAACAATGAAAAATATCTCCAGCCACTCCATATATGCACTGAAAGACTCTCAGTCATTACTATACTCTCCTAGTTGCCCAATCATATCTGTTGATGCATCCATCTTTGTACGTTGGTCTATCCAATTTTTAAACCAAACAAGTGCTCACAGTTCCTCTGCAGGTTTGCTGAAAGCTTTTCCAATCAAATTTATTCAGCTAGTGAATCTGTAATCCAATCCTCATCATCAGACTGCGATATCTTTGCCAGTCAAAAAGAGACTGGTGTAAGCACATAGAGTTCAAGTATCCAAATAAAATCATTTATTCTGGTTCATTTATATACATACATACAAACACAAATGGCCACAAGTGAAAGCTATTACTGTTAGTAACTGATTGATCTTCCAGTAGAATCTAAAAGCCAAAATAATATATGCGCAGTGTCAGCATTGCTTTCTTCCCAAGGAGTTCAAAGAAGAAGAGCTTTTATTGATGATATTTATTTCCTTTCCCATTACAACCATTTCCTTTCAAGTAAACAATCCAAGAGTTTAACACATTTTACATCTTGTGAATGGAGGTGTTAATGCATTTCCTTCATAAATTTTCTTAGACAGATATTTTGCTGCTATAATGGATTCCCATCCAGGCTCAGTACCCGAAAGACACCCCCCCCCTCCATCCTGGCTCAGTAATTGTAGAGAATGGAATTGTTTATTTCTGGGGTGTCTAAAATCTGACTGTAAAATGGATCGCATCCACTTTTGAGCATAATCCAACCCGCAGAGCAACTATTACTGATTGCTTTTTGGTCCACATCATGAACTATAGATTAGGTTTGCTCCAAGAATTTGCAGTGACATAATTTAATTGAGACTAATGGAAGGTGCGATGTGGCATTGGGAATGATACATATACCGCCACAGTACTGTGGAGAATGGAAGCAATAAAATCAGTTAAAATGTGTTGCTTTATGCCAGTGGACTTTCACAGAATTGCTACTTGATTTAGCATTACAGCATGCACTGGTTACAAAGGACTATTGATCTGTGTCAGAAATGCGAAGGTGATGATATCTGCAGGCAAGTTACAGAACGGCTCAGCATCCATTCCCATTCGATGTCGAGTAGAACAGCAGAAGAAATGAGAAAAACACTAGAATTTACCAGATTATAAAAGTTAATTGTAATTTACAAGCCCTGTTTCAAACACAGTCTTCAAGCTTTTCTGTAATGACATCTAACAACACTTTGTCTGCTTTCTCTTGGATACAGGGGAGAACTTCTTTCTGCTTGTAAAAGTCAGCTCTAACTGCTGAAGAATTGGTACCATTTCTGCCAGAATGGCTAAGTGCTGACAGCTTTCAAACTTCCTGGACATGATCATTTGCATCATTATTCACAGAACCAGGAAGGGGGAGAGAAGAATAGGTTGGGTGTGAGTGAAATGTAAAGAAACATGAGGTGGTATGTTATGGCAGGGGCCCCTCAATGTCAACAAAATGAAAGAGATTGTCATGGGCTTCAGGAAGTGTAAAGGAGAACATGCTTCTGTCTACATCAATGGAGACGAAGTAGAAAGGGTCGAGAGGTTCAGGTTTTTCAGTGTCCAGATCACCAACATCCTGTCCTGGTCCCCCCATCCCGACACTATAATTAAGAAAACCAACGAACGCCTCTACTTTCTCAGAAGACGAAGGAAATTTAGCATGTCAGCTATGACTCTCACCAACTTTTACAGATCCACCATAGAAAGCATTCTTTCTGGTTGTGTCACAGCTTGGTATGGCTCCTGCCTTGCCCAAGACTGCAAGGATCTACGAAAGGTCACAGATGTTGCCCAAGCCATCACATGAACCGGCCTCCTATCCATTGACTCTGTCTACACTTCCCGCTGACTTGGCAAAGCAGTCAGCATAATTAAGGACCCCATGCACCCCCAACATTCTCTCTTCCACCTTCTCCCTTCAGGAGGAAGATACAAAAGTCTGAGGTCACGTACCAACCGACTCAAGAACAGCTCCTTCCCTGCTGTCAGACTTTTGAATGGACTTACCTTGCATTAAGTTGATCTTTCTCTACACCCTAGCTATGACTGTAACACTACATTCTGCACTCTCTCGTTTCCTTCTCTATGAATGGTATGTTATTGTCTGTATAATGCTCAAGAAACAGTACCTTGCACTGTATGTTAATACATGTGACAATAATAAATCAAATCAAAATCAAATCAAAGATGTTGGAGTCAATCTGAAGTCCATTGCCTTTGACAGGACTGGAAAATCCCATCAGCGGGAGGGGCTGTAAAATTTCACCCATGGAAAATTAGAGGGACGGTTAAAGGTCACAATGGGTTGAGAGAAAGTGCGGAATTTCCCTTTAGGGTTGCCTAGCAAACAAATCCCATACCTGATGTACAAAGTCGACTCCTTTCAGGAATTGCCACTGGATTAAAAGCAATTTGGCTCGTGGAGCAAGTGGCCATGTCTTCCCTGTCCTCCCTCAAGCAATTGAGAGTATAAATAATCACAGAGTTGTTACAGTGCAGAAAGAGGCCATTCAGCCCAACTTGTCTACATCTGATTGCCCATGGAATGTCGAAGCCTGGGCCAGTCACCAGGCTGCAGTTGGTGATGTTTGCTAATGAGAGGTGGGTCTCTCATTGGCAGTTTGCAGAATGTGGATTGTGTTCCATTCAGGAACACTGGGCTTGGGATTTCATAGAATCCCTCCAGTGCAGAAGGAGGCCATTTAGCCCTTTGAGTCTGCACCGACCACAATCCCACTTAAGGCCCTATTTCTGTAACCCCACATATTTATCCTGTTAATTCCCTGACACTAGAATCAATTCAGCATGGCCAATCAACCTAACCCGCACATCTTTGCACTGTGGGAGAAAATCGGAGCACCCGGAGGAAACCCATGCAGACACAGGCAGAATGTGCAAACTGCACACAGACAATGACCCAAGCTGGGAATCGAATCCGGGTGAGGCAGCAGTGTTAACCATTGTGCCACTGTGCCGCCCCAGATGTGTATCTGGGATTTTCTTGAGATCCAGCATCAATTATTGTCATAATAATAATTGTCATTAGCAGTCAGCAGTCAGTTAACAGTACGGGTTTTTGTCAGAAGTTGAATAATTTGGCATTGCTGCACCTTAAACATTGTTGACTATATAGAGGAAACTCAATCACCTCATTGAGTAAAATGAGAATTCTGAGTTTGATTTAAATCTGGACATCCTGATTAAATGAAAGTAGAAGTTTGAGCTTGCAGTGTGCAGATTGTGCAGGGTGGAGTATTAATTCTAGAACCACACTGCTAATGACAAAAATCTTATTTTGGCAGCTGGATTTTATTGAAGTACCAAATCAATCAATAATAGGTGGGATTCTCTGATCTCGTTCACTCCACCATTGCTGCCAGCTCAGCCAAAACTCCATTCACTGCAGCGGGACCTTGGAACGCAGTCGCGAGTGAGTCCGGGAGAATTCTGGCCGAGACCTTTACACGTTGTTTTTGCCAGTGAAAATGAATATTCCTTATTTTTTTAAACAATGCAACAAAAACATGGAGATAATCCTTCTGAATGAGTTTTTGTTTCATTTGTTGGCAGTTGTATGTATTGTAAAGTATTTAGGGTATTTTAATTGCAAGGAATTGTAGAATCCCTACAGTGCAGAAGGAGGCCATTTGCCCATCGGGTCTGCACTGATTCATCTTACCCAGGCCTACTCTCTGCCCTATTCCCCTGACCTACACATCTTTGGACATTAAGGGACAATTTAGCATGGCCGTTCCTCCTAACCTGCACGTCTTTGGACCTGTGGGAGGAAACTGGAGCACCTGGAGGAAATCCACCCAGACACAGGGAGAACGTGTAAACTCCAGACAGACAGAGACCCAAGGCCGGAATCGAACCAGGGTCGCTGGCGCCGTGAGACAGCAGTGCTAACCACTGTGATACAATGCCACCCATTCAATCTCTTGCTAAATAGGTTCTACATGCTTATAAAACCCTGTTATTAATGATCAACTTCTGAACACTTCTTTTCAGGAGAGTCACCTAATCAAGGCACTTCCTTGTGTTTATATATACATCACCCATTCAGCTTGTAAAACACCATTGTCAGTGGCTCGACTGACTTATAATAAATTCCACACATGTTTCAGATGGTTATATAGCTATGCAGAGGAAAGGTGTGTTTTGATCCCCATTAGGGACCAATAACTTTCAAAAGAAATTTGAACTTCCAGTTAATAGCTGAAAGAACCACACATCAAGATTTCACTTCTTAAGACATTTACCATAGCAAAAGATTAAAAGCATTATTGACTATACATTGTCTTTTTCTATCCTCCTACCCAGTACCATCTTACCCACATAACTCACCCACTCACACACCTAGACACACACATCTTCATTCATTCATTAACCACTGAGATGCTTGGGGACATTTAAACATCTTTGAACTTTGGGCAGAAACCGGAGGAAACCCACGCAGACATGGGGAGAATGTGCAAACTCCACACAGACAATAACCCAAGCGGGAATCAAACCCGGGTCCCTGGCGCTGTGAGGCAACAGTGGTAACCACTGTACCACCGTGCCACCCTAGGTTAGATCAAGAAAGGATGGTAGATTTCCTTCCCTAAAGGACATTAGTGAATCAGATGAGTTTTTCCGACAATCTGAGCAGAATAAGGCTGTAAAAAGGGGCAGAGGCCTCTGAGCAGATTCTCTTTGTTGCTCTTCTTGAGGAATCCTGCACTGGAGGAATTCTGCAAGGTCTGTCATCAGACATTGGAGCCTTTTCATGATCTGCAGGTGAGTGGGCAAAACTTTTATCTGATCAGAGGGTTCTGAACACAAGGGTTCAGAATCTGACTGGAAGGTTTGGGCTAGTTGCCTTAATGTCTGAAGAAAATCAATGTGAGAAACACTTCAATACCTGCTGGAAAAAAAATGCCAAATCATTGTCCCTGATTAACTTTGTTCTCAGGAAAGATAAACTCTATTTGAAAAGTGTGAGGTTAAAAACATTTGATTAACTCACTCACAGTGACTGATAATTAAAGTAGCCCCTCAGTTACAGTTATTTAATGTGTGCAGTATACAATCCAAGGTGATTAGCAGATCTACACACTAGACAAAAGAAAGATGAAGCTTGCATTTACAAGTTACCTTTGATGTCCAGAGGGCGACTCAAAGCGCATTAAGGTCAAGTATGGTCACTATAGTAATGTAGTAACAGTAGCAGCTATTTGCACACAGTTGATAATTACCACTAGATGATTAATCCAAAAACTCAGCAAATGTTCCAGGGACCCAAGTTCGAATCCCGCCATGACAGAATTTGAATTCAATAAAAACAAAATATCTGGAATTAGTAATCTGCTGATGACCACAAAACCGTTGTTGATTGTTGGAAAAGCCCACCTGGTTCACTAATCCACTTTAGGGAAGGGAATGTGCTGTCCTTACTTGATGTAGCCTAGGGCACAGGGTTAGCTCTGCTGCCTCACAGCACCAGAACTCTGGTTTGATTCCTGGCTTGGGTCTCTGTCTGTGTGGAGCTTGCACATTCTCCCTGTGTCTGCGGGTTTCCTCCAGGTGCTCCAGTTTCCTTTCACAGTCTGAAGATGTACAGGTTAGGTGGATTGGTATGCTAAATTGCCTCTCCCTGTCAGGGGAACTAGATAGTGTAAATACGTGGGGTTATGGGGATAGGGCCTGGGTGAAATTGTGGTTGGTGCATACCCGATGGGCTGAATGGCTTCCTTCTGCACTGTAGGATTCTATGATTCTATGTGACTCCAGAGCCACAGCAATGTAGTTGGCTTTCAACTGCCCTAGGGCAACTAGGAATCGGCAATAAATGCTGGCCAGCCAGCGACACCCATGTCCCATAAGTGAATAAAAAATTAACAACCAGATCATCTGCTTTAGTGATGTTGATTGATGGACAACTGATGGCTAGGATGCAGGGAGAACTCCCCTGTTCTTCCTTATAATACTGTCAAGGAATCTTATATGCTCACCTCAGGTGGACTCAGTGCCTGGTTTAAAGGAAGTATTTTGGCAGTGTGATCCCTGCTTACTGTGTTGAAGTGTGAATTTATGAAGAGTCTATGGAATGTGACTTGAACTCGTGATCTTATGACCAACAAAAATGATCTAACCATTTACATTCTTAGGGAGCAGACTGTAATATTTTATTTAGGACAACTGGGTAAATACAGCCAGCTTTTATGATTTCTTGTGGCTGCTTAAAAGCAAAAAATGCCAATCCTGAGGAATGGAGCACTTCCATTGGCATCAAGAGCGGCATGTGGCACAGTGGTTAGCACTGCTGCCTCACAGCACCAGGGATCCAGGTTCGATTCCAGCCTTGGGTCATTGCCTGTGTGGAGTTTGCACATTCTCCCCGTGTCTGTGTGGGTTTCCTTCAGGTGCTCCTGTTTCCTTTCACAGCCCAAAGATGTGCAAGTTAGGTTTATTGGCCATACTAAATTGACCCTAGTGTCAGTGGAATAGCAGGGAAAATATGTGGGGTTAAGGGAATAGGGATGGTGGTTGGTGTAGACTCGATGGGCTGAATGGCCTGCACTGTATTGATTCTATGACTCTATGAAATACTCTCAAACGTCATCAGGTGGGTGAGCAAATATTCTATGTTGCACCTCCCCCATTGAAAAAAGTACCCCAGCCCCAATCGCAGAAGACCACATGTGCAACATTTTTGGTAGTGTAGAAAATGATAGCTGATGTCGGAAGATCAACTTTTCCAGCACCAGGGAGGAACAGGATTTAACTCTGCTGCTTGATTCTAATGGATCACTTATTGCTTAAAAAAAGGTGATAAACAGAAGGCAGGGGAAAGGAAACAAACATGAAGGCGTCATTTCTCAGTAAATCCTGGCACCTCTGGTTTAAGGCAGGACTGTGAGACCTGAGAACCGCCTGCACCTCCTCTTAGTCATCGATAGTTCATGCTCCAAGGAGACACAGCGGAGAAAAAAAAGGGAGAAAATTTGAGGGCTAATGCGCTGATACAAAATGTGGACATCCACTTTTAATGCAGATGCCATTACAGAATGGGTTTGTAAATCGCTCTGAGTTTTGACAATGGTATGTAGGTCAGTAAGCATCCGTCTGCAGATCCCAACTCTGCTCAGCCACTATCTTTCTGAACAAAAGGATATAATTAGAACTTAACATATCAATTTCACTAGCTGGGTAATTTAAATCTCCACCCTCTCCCATTTTGCAGTATTTGTGGAACAGATGCTGCTTGCATTTATTATGTCTCGCGCACCAAAAGCATAAAAAAACCCAGCTCTGAGTGTTGTTGTATCAGAGTAAGTATAATGGAGAGAAGAATCTAACACTTGTGTTTCTCCTCCCACGCGTAGCGGTGCACTGACTTTCATTCGATTCCACAGCAAGATTGTCCTGGAACAAGTCATTGGCCTGTCGCCAAAGGCTCAGAACTTGAGGGTTGCCACTCAAGCATGGCCAACCAGGAGTCTCTTCCATTCTTACTGCCTGCCACAGACATGTTGGAAGGATTTTGCAAGCTGATACTCAACCAACACAAAAACAGAAAATGTTGGAAAATCTCAGCAGGTCTGACAGCATCTGTGGAGAGAGAATAGAGCTATTGGTTCAGATCTGGGTGACCCTTCATCAGATAATTGACCTGTTTGATCGCATTACGATTGCACATTCCTTGGTCACCACCCTGGGAGTGGGACTTGGACCCAGAGTTTCCAATTCAGAGGCAGGAACACTACCCACTGCACCATAAAGCCTCCTGGTATAACAGTGAAGTCACCTTAACATCGCCAGTGTGGAATTCTAAAAATGTAACTGAACATTCTACTTTGTTTATTGACACTTGGATTCTCATAATTTTGGCAGATATTAAGTTAAATTTATTTATTTGTCACCAGTAGGCTTACATTAACACTGCAATGATGTTACTGTGAAAATTCCCTAGTTGCCACACACCAGCCCCTGTTCAGGTACACTGAAGGAGAATTTAGCATGGCCAATACACCTAACTAGCATGTCTTTCGGATGGTGGGAGAAAACCAGAGCATCCAGAGGAAACCCACGTAGACATGGGGAGAACGTGCAAACTCCACACGGATAGAGACCGAAGTGAGGAATGAAACCCGGGTCCCTGGCATTGTGAGGCAGCAATGCTAACCAATGTGCCACCGTGCTGCCCAATTAGAAAAAGAGAAGGAAAAACCAGGGAAGTTTCTCTGAACATTTTTTTTTTGGAGATGAAAGCTTTATTATGGAAAACAAAAGCATGCAGCTGTTGGAGGTATATTAGCATGGATGGATGATTGGCGAACTAATAGAAGACAGAGGGTTGGGATTAAAAAAAGGCATTTTCAGGATGGCAACCTGTAAGCAGTGAAGTGCCACAGGGATCAGTGCTGGGTCACAATTATTTACAAGATACAGCAATAACTTGGATGAGGGAAGTGTATGTACTAGTGCCAAGTTTGTGGATAACGCAAAAATAGGTGGGAAGACAAGTAGTGAGGATGACAAGAAGTACCCACTGAGGGATATAAACATGTGGGTCACTGGGCAAAAACTTGGCAGATACAATATAATGTCGGAATATGTGAAGTTATGCACTTTGGTAGGAAGACTAAAGGAGCCAAACATTATTTAAATAGAGAAAGATTGCAGAAGGCTGCAGCATAGATGGATTTAGGATTTCTCATGCATAAATCCAAAAAGCTAGAATACATATTTCGCAAATAATTGGATAAGATGGAATCAGCCAGAACTCATTCTCACATACTCATAGGCGGCACAGTGGCACAGTATTTAGCACAGCTGACTCACCATGCCAGGGATCCTGGTTCAATTCCTGGCTGTCACTGTCTGTGTGGAGTTTACACATGCTCCCCGTATCTGTGTGGGTTTCCTCCAGGTGCTCTGGTTTCCTTCCAAGGTCCAAAGGTGTGGCGGGTTGGGTAGATTGGCCGTGGTAAATTGCCCCTTAGTGTCAGGGGGACTAGCTAGGGTTGTGGGGATGGGGTCTGGTTGGGATTGTGGTCAGTGCAGACTTGGTGGGCTGAATAGCCTCCTTCAGCACTGTAGGATTCTATGATTCCATTTGTGTCATTGCAATGAAAGAGGCAAAAACCACATTACTGTGAGGTTAAACAAATAGATTGTATATTTGCTTCCATCATCACCTTGTCCACAAAAACTAATCCTAGAATTAAATTGGTGCCCAAGGTTGACCCTGTGTTTGTGGTGAGTTTTCATTGAGAAGTGAACTGGTGGAGAGAAAATGTGCATTCTTTGGGATAAAGAAAGCAATGTGAAATCAAACATTTTCCTCTCACTGGTAAGGAGCAGCATGAGTTAGATGCAGAGTATGGTTCCGCAATGCTGCCAGTAGGGCCAATCTTAAATGAATCAGTGTGTTATTTATATTCTACTGCTCATATCATCACAAAGGATGACAGGGTGGCACGGTAGTTAGCACTGCTGCCTTACAGAGACAGGGTTCAATTCGGCCTCGGACGACTGTCTGTGTGGATTTTCCACATTCTCCCCATGTCTGTGTGGCTTTCCTCCGGATGCTCCAGTTTCCTCCCACAGTCCGGAGATGTGCAGGTTAGATGGATTGGCCATGCCAAATTGCCCCTTAATGTCCCAAGATGTGTAGGTTTGGGGGATTAGCAGGGTAAATACTTGGGGGTCATGGCGAACAGGTCTAGGTGGGATGACCCTTAGTGCCAGGGTGATTACATGGGGTTACAAGGATAGGGCAAGGTTGGGATTGTTGTCGACGCATACTTGATGGGCTGAATGGCCTCCTTCTGCACTGTAGGGATTCTATCAAATAATATTGAACTATGAACCTGCAGCCACATAAAACAGGACTGAAATTATCCAGCCTCATAGTAAATGATCTGTGGGAAATTATTTTCATCCTCTCATTTTGGGATGGATTCAAATAAAATCTATTGAGCAATAGTGTAAAGCAGCTGACAGGCAATCAGCTAGCCATCATGAATCTCTCTCGATCTTTACTTTCATTGCCTTCAATCAGAATGGTCAACAATATCACAAAATTATATCACTTGGTTTGCACTATCAGTTAAAGTGAAAGATCCCCAGTGTCGCTCACACATTGGCTAATTTAGAAATATATTGAAAGTAAAATTTGTGCCACACACAGGTCAGGCAATGACCATCTCCAACAAAAGAAAATCTAACCATTTTCCCCTAGTATTATCATTGCTGAATCCCCCATCAACAACATCTTGGGGGTTACTAATTACCAGAAACTTAACTGGGCCAGCCATATAAATACTGTGGCTACAAGCCAGGATGGGGATTGGGAATTCTGAAGGAAGTAACTCTGCACGGTGTCACAGTGGTTAGCATTGCTGTCTCATAGCACCAGGGACCAGGTGTTTGATTCCCGGCTTGGGTCACTGTCTGTGCAGAGTTTGCACATTCTGTCTATGTCTGTGCGGGTTTCCTCCGGGTTCTCTGGTTTCTTCCCACAGCATGAAAGGTATGCTGGTTAGGTACATTGGCCATGCTAAATTCTCCTTCGATATACCTGAACAGGCGCCAGAGTGTGGCGACTAGGGGATTTTCACAGTAACTTCATTGCAGTGTTAATGAAAGCCTACACATGACACTAATAAATAAACTTTAAACTTTCTCCTCTTGTCTCCCAAAGCCTATTTACGAGACCAAAGTTAGGATACTTGTTAGGATGAATGAACACAAAAAACACTCAAGAATCTTCAACGCTATCCAGGACAAAGCAGCCTGCCTGCTCAACACCCCATCTGCTACCTTAACATTCATCTCCTCCACCATTGGCACATAATAGCAGCAGTCTGTAACATCTATAGCTCCAGCCAGGTTCTTTCCACTGTACCTTCCAAATCCTCCATCTCTATTGCTTATAATAACAAGGTAGCAGCTACATGGGAACATTACCACTTGGAAACTCTGCTCCAAGTCACACACCATCCTGATTTTAAAATATAGAACCTTTTCTTCACTGTTCTGGGTCAACCTCTTGGAGCTCTCCCACTAGCAGCACTGTGGGTTTACCTACACTACCGAGACTGTGGTGGTTCAATAAGGCAGTTCACCATCACTTTCTCAAGCAATCAAAGATGGCCAAAAATGCTGAACTTTCCAGCAGTGGCCACTTCCCCTGAATGAATTTTAGAAAAGGACATTCCACAGAAAGATGTGTTGAACATGGAGGGACATTCAAAGATCAAAAGGAGATGACCAAATGTGTTGTTGAATAGATAACTTTTGTGGGGATGTTGAGGGTTTGGAGAGAAAAGGCACTGATGATTTAGGAAGAGAAATTCAGATTAAGAGATTGTAGTGACTGAAGGATAAGTCCTCTGTTGTTGGTGTATCTTTACACCCATACTTTTTATTCCGTCTGGGGAAGGGTGGGGGAAGTATTGAAAGGATTTCTGAGCTGGTTATCAGCCAGCCTGTTGAACCGCATTGGCCTTCCATGGCCAACAAGTCCTGGCTTTGGACTCCATCTCAGAAGTTCTGGTCTAGCAGTAGGGAAATTAAACCTGTTTGTACTGGTGAAAGGTTAGATTTTAAAACCTTTACAGTGCACAATCTGCATTTCTAATTATTTCTAATTGAAGTGTTTTTGTAAATCCAGTGAAAATATCTGCACAGCTTGAACTTATTTGAAAATGATGTTGCTTGTGACTTCACAAGTCCTGGTTACAACAGTTTACAGAAGTGATAATTAAAACTAAAAATATATTGCAGCTGCTGCACTTTACTCACGTTGCATAGAAACACCCTGAACATTACAAAGTGAAAAGGCTGGCTACACAGAGGAGAGTTTAAAGGGGACTGTTTTTGGAATCAGCAGGACAGGCAGCCGCTGTTTTGACAGTAAGTCATTGACCCAATGAGTCAATTCTGTTTCTCTCTCCACAGATGCTGCCTGACCTGCTGAACATCCCCCACATCTGCTGATTTTGTTCTTTTGCTTCAGATTTCCAGCATCCGCAGTGTTTGTCTTTCCACTGTTCAGTCCATTAGGCGTCTATACTCTTTTGACAGCCTTCCAGTAGTAACCACGTATAATTACAGGACTTTGCCTGCTCCAATCCGCTGCATGCTAACGTACGCCTGTGGTAAATTAAGACATCTGATCAAGGTGTTTGCTTGAATTATTTAATCTTATTGCTGTAGGGGATGGGTATCAGAAACTTGGCCTACACAAATCAACTTGACTGATGGTAAACAAAGAACAATTCACTTGGAAAGTCACTTTTTGAAGCTTGAATGGCTCGTACCAATGAAATTGTAAATAAATGCAAGAATGTTATGCGATTTTGTCATTGAATTCGACATTCAATGGAAGATCCATTGTATGAAGATATAACTGTTTCTGAAGTGCTGGGAGATTCACAGCACTGTTGCAAATATAGCAGCACTGTAACACTTTGACTGAAAATCCTTCTAGATCTCTCTCCCTGGGCCAAGAGACTCGGTTTATTTTTGGCTCAGACACAGTAATGCTGAATGTAGAATCAATATTGCAGCAACAAAGGTCATCAAGCGTTAGAATAGCTGAAATGAGGTAATACTGGCCCTAATATTCCCACAACAGGTTAACCAGTAACTGTGTTTTCAGCTACTTGCATAATATCTGGCTTGCCCCGGCCCCCTCCACTATCTTCAGGCAGAGTTACGGTAGAATACAAGAAGGCAGCAATGATGATGCAGTGGTTAGCACTGCTGTTTCGCAGTTCTAGGGACCTGGGTTCAATTCCTGGCTTGTGTCAATATCTGTGTGGAGTTTGCACGATTCCCCTGTGTGGGTTTCCTCTGGGTGCTCTGGTTTTCTCCCACAGTCTGAAAGACGTGCTGGTTAGCTGCATTGGCCATGCTAAATTCTCCCTCTGTGTACCCAAACAGGTGCCAGAGTGTGGCAACTGGGGGATTTTCACAGTAACTTCATTGCGGTGTTAGTGTAAGCTTACTTATGATACTAACAAAAATAAGTTTTCAAAACCCAAGATCTGCATGCCGCCCAGTGCCACAGAAGACACACACACGTATGTAAACATTTTAAATTGCCGCTGTAACTTCAGAGAAAAAAATCAGTTGCACAGTTTACTTTGTTGTTCGAAGTTTATTCAGCCTTCCTCCTTTTTGTCCAGGGGCTGTTGAATTCATGATTCGATGGGCACTCAATATTATGGAACCAGCTCATCCTTCATGAGTGCGCTCAGACAGTGCTAGAAGGCCATTCCTACCTATAAGCTTCTCAAAGAATCCTGTAACACAAGAGGGTGGCTAATCGGTCCATCGTGCCTGTACTGACTCCTTTGAAAGAGCCGTCCGATTGGTCCCATTTCTTACAGTTCCCTACACCCCAGAGAGGAAACCTGATATCGTCACAGCAAAGAAATCACACTGGCACTTCAGCAAGAACGCACAGGGGAGGCCTTGTGGTAGACTGTTAACCCAGAAACTCAACTAATGGCAAATGATGGAATTTTAATTCAGTAAAAAATATCTGGAATTAAGAATCTACTGATGACCATAAAACCATTGTTGATTATCAGAAAACCCACCTGCTTCACTAATGTCCTTTACGGAAGGAAATGTGCCATCCTTAGCTGGTGTGGCCTACATGTGACTCCAGAGCCCCAGCAATGTGGTTAATTCTCAACTGCCCTCTGAAATGGTGGAGCCAAGGGTGACTAGGGATGGGCAATAAATGCTGGCCAGCCAGCGATGTACGTGTGCTATGGATGAATAAATAAAATTGCCTGCCACAGCATCAGAAAGAAATGCAGGAACAATTAAAGGAGCATGCATATGATTTATTTTTAAATGTTGAGGGGAGAATAAGGTCTTAGGGACTCCAGCAGTATTGATTTGTAAATGCAGGGTAACCCCACATATTAATCCTGCTAATCCTCTTAACCTACACATCTCTGACAACTAAGGGGCAATTTATCATGGCCAACCCCCCTAACTTGCACATCTTTGGACTGTAGGAGGAAACCCACGCAGACATACAGAGAATATACAAACTCCACACAGACAGTCACCCAAGCCTGGAATCGAACCCAGATCCCTGGCACTGTGAGGCAGCAGTGCTAACCACTGTGCTACCAAAAAATTTGTCTACTTATATATTGAGATTAAAAGATGTTTATTTTTTGTGATAAGTATATCTTCAGCAAACTGCACCAAGTTGTCACTCTTAAATGTATCAGGAACATTTTTTAAAGCAAAAGGTTTTTCAGAATTGCATTCTAAAGATTGGACTGGTTTATGACAAGGGTCTGTGTCTGGTGTTATGCAAATAGGTTAGAGCAGAGACATTAGGGTAAAAAACACTTGCTCAACCCTTTCCCCATTTTGGGCTCAGGTTTCACCAGTTCACTGGGTTGTTCCTAAAACAGAAACTCTGCCCTATTACCTCCATTGCGGCACTTATATACTTATACTTACTGCCCCATGTAGAAAGTAAAACTTAAGAAGTTACAGAGCAATAGAAGGGGAGCTGGGAAGAAAGAAAGGACTTTAAAGGCAAACCTTTCCAATGCAAAATTCACAGCAATTTATTTGGACTTCTCGGCCTTTCGGCTAAGATCAAGTGTAGTTTTGCTGCCCTGCACTTGAACTGCATTTCTAGGCCTTTTGGCTAAGATGCAAATGAGATCAAGCACTGGAGAGGGTACAAAATGCTTGGATGATGTAAATCAAGCCCAAAACAAGAAAAGGCTTGCCTGTCTTGTCAGCTTGGATCTGTAAAATGGTTGAGGCTTTGAATTGGACTTTGATTGGATTTGACTGGATTAGATTGGATATAGCTAAAAAAAATTGTTTGAACTTTTTATGCCAGGCTCTTTTTTTGTTTATTAAACATATCCAAGCATCAAGACTTGGCTTGGCTGCTAGTGAGAAGGGCACCACCGGTCAGACCCTTCATGCATACCCGAAGTCTCAGCGCCATCGCATGTTGCCCTCAAAGCAGCTGTGGGGATGATGAGACGGTCTCACGCTCCTTGCGGAATGTGCCTTTGCAAAGAAAGTCTGAACGGAGATAGAACATAGAACACTACAGCACAAACAGGCCCTTCGGCCCACAAGTTGTGCCGATCATATCCATACCTACCAGGCCTATCTATAACTCTCAATCCCATTAAGTCCCATGTACTCATCCAGAAGTCTCTTAAAAGACCCCAGCGAGTTCGCCTCTACCACCACTGACGGCAGCCGATTCCACTCACTTACCACCCTCTGAGTGAAAAACTTACCCCTGACATCTCCTCTGTACCTGCTCCCCAGCACCTTAAACCTGTGTCCTCTCATAGTGACCATTTCAGCCCTGGGAAATAACCTCTGAGAATCCACCCTATCTATACCTCTCAACATTTTATAAACCTCTATCAGGTCGCCTCTCAATCTTCGTCTCTCCAGGGAGAAGAGACCTAGCTCCCTCAATCTATCTTCATAAGGCATGCCTCCCAATCCAGGCAACATCCTTGTGAATCTCCTCTGCACCCTCTCAATAGATGCAGTAGTACTTGTCAAGGTTCATCCTGAGCAGCTCCATGACGCAGGACTCGGTGCTCTCTGAGCTGTTTCCAGGGACGCACACTGGGACAAATATCAACTGCTGCTGGAGGGTCATCAACTCGGTGGAAGGTGCTCATTGGCCTGCCCAAATCCTATTGATCTTCCGGTGCAAAGAATTGTCCTCCACTGAATGTTGCAGGTCCAGGACTATGTGCTGAGGTACACACTCAAGCTTGGGGCAGCAGCCACCTAGGCACCATGGGGAAAGGCATCCGTATAAGGCCTTTCAGCCAACATAGACCGAGGGATTAGTAACCAGAAAAAGCCCTCAGACAGCCTATAAACACTAACTGGGAACAACTCCATTAAAGCACTGCAAAGTGCAATTTGAACCAATGTATGTGGTTTCATAAAGAACTTTGGACTTGCATTGAAATGTATGTCACATTCTTAGACTGGACACAGAATAAATTTGGATCTCAGGGAAAATGTAAATATGACCGTACGTTACTGTTGTAATGATTGGAAATGTTTTTGTAGTTTTTTTCAGATTATATATGAATAATTTATATCTTTGAAATTAAAAAAATGTTTGAACGTTTTATGCCAGACTTTTGTTTTGTTTACCAAACATATCCTGTCATGAGTACCAAATATAGATCAGTTGGTTAAACAGTGGTTCCTAACTCACAGCATTCTGGGGTCAAGCCCTAAGTAAGGTTTAAGCATGATGCTAGAAGGTTAAGTGCTTGCACTATAAGAGGGGCCATCTTTCAGATGTTAATTGAGGCCCTGTCTGCTTGCTCGGGTGGATGTAAGCAATCCCATGACACTATCTGAAAGCAAAGCTGGGCAGTTATCATCATAGCCAGTAGTATTACCACTGTTGCCTCACAAAGCCAGGGACCCAGGTTCAAATCCGACCTTAGGTCACTGTCTGTGTGGAGTTTGCACATTCTCCCTGTGTCTGCATGGGTTTCCTCCAGGTGCTTCTGTTTCCTCCACAGTCCAAAGATGAGCAGGTTAGGTGGATTAGCCATGCTAAATTACCCCTTTGTGTCCAAAGATATATAGGTTATGTGGGTCAGCCCTGGTAAATGTGTGAGTTTACAGGGGTACAGCAGAGGGGAGTGATAAGCTGATTTGGAGAGTCAAGGTAGACCTGATGAGGTTCTATGGTGTCTGAGCCAATTTTTAACCCTCAGTCAACATCACAAAGACGTATCTGGTTAATATAACATTGCAGGCTGTGGGTACTTGCTGTGTTTATACTGGCTGCCTTGTTTTCTACATTACAACAGTGCACATCAGAAGAGTACTTCTTTGGCTGATGTCTTTAAGACGGCTGGGGGTCATGAAAAGTGCTACGTAAATGCAGTCTCTTTCTTTTATGTAAACAGTGCCCTCTGGTGCTCATCAGCTAACTTTCAGATGAAGCCGTGGAAACATCTCGCAGATGCAAATGTTTTATTTGTTGGGATATTTTGAGGACAAAATCTTAAGCAAAATAGAACCACATTATGTCCTTGTGTTCCCTTTATTATTTGCATCCCGTTTCCTTTTCTTCATGACAAAAACCACATTATGTGGCTTTTGTCATTCTCGTTAATTTTATATTTGTTCTTGTGCCTTCAGAGTAAAAATCAACATTTGAAAATTCTTGGTAATTCACCAATTTCTGTATCTTACCAGGAGGTGATTCTCCTCTGCTGTAACGGAGCCAGTTTAGCTCAATCGGCTGGATGGTTGGTTAGTGATGCCAACAGTGAGGGTTCAACTCCTGTACTGGCTGAGATTATTCACAAAGGCTTGTCTTTTCAACCCTGCTCCTCGCCTGAGGTATGCTGATCTTCAGGTTAAATCACCACCAGTCACCCTCCCTTTTCCCCTTTGAGGTGAAGAGCAGTCCAAGGTCATCTTGGTCTATGGCAACTTTACCTTTTAATGGACAATGTAGCTTCCAATTTTGCCACATCTCACTGAGTGTGACTAGTTCTATCAGCTCATGGTCCCTTTCCTGCAGCTACGGTGCGCACACCCAGTATTTATTCACTAAACAAGGCCATTGTGGTATCTTCCAGTCTGCTGCATCAGACATTGATTAAAGCCATGGTTTTTAAATCTTCTGCATCAGGGGCTTGCTGCAAATATTGACACATTTCCACAGAGCGTTCTGAAAAACCGCATCAGAAACACTGGTCAACTAAACAATAAAACTATTGTGGGGAATTATCTTCTTTATGAGCTCAGCAAGAGGAAACAAAATTGGTGATAGTAGGTCAAAATGATAACAGAAAACCACAAGGGTCCGATGGTGGCTGATTCAAATCTATTTGCTTCAGCTTGCCAAAGTTACTCCCATAAGGGTTCGTTCCGTGCATGCATGAGAGCAGTGTCCTGTGAAATGGTGACCACAATAACTGTTAATGTGAATACAAATACACAGAAAGAGAAACAGTTGAAGCCTTTCAGAGTCCAAATTAGAAGTGGCAGGTTTAAAGTTAATGAAGAAAATGACATGCGTGACATAGAAGTTATTTGGTGAAACAATTAATATGCATCCGATGATTAGATGCATCCTCCCACTCAGAGCCATAGAGTGAGATTAACTGACTGAGCTCCTCCCAAGGCCGAAAAGTCCTTCCTGATGTCAACAGACCTGAACATGTCCGTGTGCCACCCACTACAATTCCCATGGCGGGAAGGATGGTAAAATTCCGCCAAAAGAGCCATAGGCCAGAATTTTACAGGCAGTCTTGCAGAATGGAATTTTCCATTGGCCTCGGGCAGGATTTTATAAGCCTTGCACCATCTAGATCGTAAAATCGCATCTATAGAGTGGTACAGTACAGAAAAGGCCCTTCAGCCCATCGAGTATGCACTGACAATAACTACCACTAAAGTCACGCCATTTTGCAGCAATTGTCCCATATCCTTAAATATTATGATATTTCAAGTGCTCACCCAAATACTTTTTAAATGGGAGGTTTCCAGCTTTCCCAGGCAGCGCGTTCCAGATTCCCACCACCCTCTGGTTGAAGGTTTTGTTTTCTCAAATGTCCTGTGAATCTCCTGCCCTTCACCCTGAGACAGAGGATCCAATTTAAGCAACACTGAAGTCCATATTATAAAGGAACTCAGCTGAATAACGTCTTTCTCACATGTTATGTCCCAAACCAGAATGATTGACTCACTCGCACGGTTATTTCTGTTAAATTATCATCGTATCAACTACCCTCTACTTGGGTGACCCCCAGAGGAGTGAACAATAGGGTGATATCACCTTGATGAAAATTGCTGGGGTTGGGGGGGGGGGCAATGAACAGAAATATTAATGTCAGTGTGAGAAACTGTTCAGTTCACTGATGTTGGGATCTCCCATCGCTTTGTTGGACTGAGTGTTCAGCAGTTGTTCACCATGAAAAGCAAAATACTGTGGGTGCTGGAATCTGAAACAGAACTAAAAAATGCTGGAAAATCTCAGCAGGTCTGACAGCATCCATGGAGAGAGAACAGAGCCAACATTCTCACTCCACAGACGCTATTAGACCTGCTGAGATTTTCCAGCATTTTCCGTTTTTTTTTCACCCTCTGGATTATTCTCATCTCATGTGTTTGTTAAACCAAGTCTGGATTTGCAGGTCAGATTGCAAACATTACATAAAGTTAAAGTTTATTTATTAGTCACAAGTAAGGCTTACATTAACACTGCAATGAAGTTACTGTGAAATTCCCCATGTCACCACAGTCCAGCGACTGTTCGGGTAATGCGCCTAACCAGTATATCTTTCAGAATGTGGGAGGAATCTGGAGCATCCAGAGGAAACCCATGAGACATGGGGAGAACGTGCAGACTCCACATAGACAGTGGCCCAAGCCAGGAATCGAAACTGGGTCCCCGGCATTGTGAAGCAGCAGTGCTAACTACTGTGCTGCCCCATTAGAGGTATGGGTGACAACATTGGCTTTGTGGCCTGTTCCCTTGCCCTATGCCGAGCAGGATCTCTTCCCCTCAATTGCTCGATGGCAAAAGCTTATCAATTTGGATACATCCAGTCTGTGTTTTTTCTCACATATTTTATTTATTTACTCTTTATTTAGTCAGCTAAGTCAATCGAGAACCAATTCTTATTTATAATAATGAGGGGTAGCATGGTGGCACAGTAGTCAGTACTGCTGCCTCAAAGCACCTGGGACCCGGGTTAAATTCCGGCCTCGAGTCACTGTCTGTGTAGAGTTTGCACATTCACCCCATGTCTGCGTGGCTTTGCTCCAGATGCTCCAGTTTCCTCCCACACTCCAAAGGTGTGCTGGTTAGGTGGATTGGCCATGTTAAATTGCCCTTAGTGTCAGGGGGATTAGCCAGAGTAAATATGTGGGGTTACTTGGATAGGACCTGGTTGGGATTGTGGCTCGATGGGCCAAATGGCATCCTTCTGCACTGTAGAGAGTCTATGATTCTGTGACTTGGCCAAGAGTCGAACGTTGCAGCAATAGAAATAACACACTAATACAATTCTTTTCAGCACTAAAAACAATCAAATACAAATTAGCAGAGTTCAGCGAGTACAAGCATCACTCAACAGAGTCTTAATCCTTCAGCAGATGGATTACCCACAGGAATAAGTAAGTAGAGGGGTCCAATTTACAGGTTCTGAGATTGGCTTTCAGAATGTCTTTATGTCTAAATTTGGGATATCCTGTTGTCCAGGTTCTCATGCTTAGCTGGATTAGAATACTGCCTTTGGTATGTAAAAATCCTCCATCTGACCCACATGGCTGACCCGGTGAAGCTGACCTCTGATGAACATGATCTCAATACCTGGCGTAGAAGGAAAATCTGATTCTGTTCAGTTCACTAGAGGGCAGCAGACATTATTTAACGCTGGTTCAGTCACACAGATGTATTCTTATTTTTCACTCTACACTTTGCTCTCAGTTGCTTGGAGATGGCAATCAAAAGTTATAAATCAAATCTGATACATATTGGTCCTTACTTTCACTTTTCGCTGGAATTTGATCCCACTGCCACCTCCCTGCCTGCGTCGCCTTGCCCAATGCCATTCAACAATCAGTTGGCAGGCTGGGTTGTGTCTGTTGGGTACAACAGGGTGTGACATCAAGCCCCCAGGTTAGGAGTTCTACCCCTGCCACACAAAGCAGCCGGCAACTGGCAGCCATTGTTCAAGAAAGGGTTGAGAGGATCTGGCTGTTAATTTGAGCTCACAGTTCACTGGTTTGAAGTCCATTGTTTGCTAATTATAGTAACACCCTCCCATAACACCATAAATACTCAGTCACTGACAAAAGAACAAAGACTGGGGCAATAGAACACACAATAAAATCACAATTGGATAGGACATCTTTCTGAAAACGAAATCTGGGCAACAAAACTATAACATTGTACGTGTGGTTAAACAAGTTTAAAGTCTTATGTTTGCTGTCTCCTTAAATTAGTCACTTGTGAAGGCTCATAATCTATGATCACTGATATTTGGTGTGGGCGGCGCGGTTACACAGTGATTAGCTCTGCTGCCTGATAGCGCTGGGAACCCGGGTTCGGTTCCGGCTTGAGTCACTGTCTGTGCAGAGTTTGCATGCTCTCCCCATGTCTGCGTGGGTTTCCTCCGGGCACTCTGGTTTCCTCCCACAGTCCGAAAGACTTCGGTGCATTGGCCATGCTAAATTCTCCCTCAATGTACCCAAACAGGTGCTGAAGTGTGGCGAATAGGGGATTTTTACAGTAACTTCATTGCAGTGTTAACATAAGACTACTTGTGACACTAATAAATAAAACTTTAAACTTCCTCTTCATGACTGAAATGTGCCTCCTTGTCACTGAGGCTTCTACTGCCAGCTCAGCTCACGATAATGATCAGCGAAGGACAGTAATCTGAAAAAAAAGATCGAAAAGTGCAATTGTAGGTCAGCTTAGCATCTGCAAAGAGACATGGATGTAGGATTCTAACATGCACAATCAGCTGGCATGGTCATGATGTGGAGATGCCAGTGTTGGAGCGAGGTGGGCACAATAAGAAGTCTCACAACACCAGGTTAACAGTTTTATTTGGTAGCACCAGCTTTCGGTGCACTGCCCCTTCATGGGTGACGTGGTGGCAGGGTGATTGAAGACGACTAAGAACTCAGAGAAAGAGCAGAAAGCCATTTTTCTGGGCTTTCCGCCAATCTTCTAGCAGAGTCACAGCAAGAGATTACGAAATTTGACTCCTGTCACTGTCACTGCGACGGAGATCAATTTGCTGAACTCAGATTGGGAGGTATCCCTGCCGCCTTTTGGTCTGTATGGCTCAGCTGCACACCAACTTTACCACGTTGGGAAGTTTGAGCTGTTCTTAACGGCCAATGGTAAAGCCAAGGCCTAGCTGGATGCATTTTGTCTCATTGCTGCTTTTGGGACCCGCTGAGCAAATCGGCAACTGTGTTTCTCTACATTGCTGTAGCCACTGCACTCCACTGGTTGTGAAGCACTGTGAGATGTCCAGAGGTGACAAAAGGCGCTTTATATATGCAAATTCCTTCTTTTCAAGAGCAACAAGTTCCTCTTCCTCTATTTTCTCTCGTCTCCTGAAAGCAATTACAGACATAGACTGTAGTTAAGTTGTTGTCGCTCAGCCCCTGGGTTCTTATCCAAGTGCATAATTTTCTAACCTTAGAGGGGTGTGGGCAATGGCTAGTGGTATTATCACTGGACTACTACTCCTGAAATTCAACTAATGCTCTGGGGACTGGGGTTCAAATCCCACCACAGCAAGTGTTGGAATTTGAATTCAATAAAAAATATCTAGAATTAAGAATCTACTGATGACCATGAAACCATTGTCAATTGTCGGAAAATCCCATCAGCTTCACTATTGCCCTTTATGAGAAAAGAAATCTGTTGTCCTTGCCCAGTCTGGCACACATGTGAGTCCAGAGCTACAGTAATGTGATTGACTCTTAATTGCCCTCAGGCAACTAGGGCTGGGCAATAAATGCTTGCCAGCCAGCAATACCCATGTCCCACAAATGAATAAAAAAATATTAATTTGATTTGATTTATTATTGTCACATGTGTTGGGATACGATGAAAAGTATTGCTTCTTGTGTTCTATACAAATAAAACATACCATTCATTGAGCACATAGGGGAGAAGGAAAGGAGAGGGTGCAGAATATAATGTTATGGTCATAGCAAGGGTGTAGAGAAAGATTAGTGTTAATATATTCACAAGTTTGATGGCAGCAGGGAAGAAGCTTTTCTTGAGTCAGTTGGTACATGTTTTCAAACTTCTGTATTTTTCTCCCAATGGAAGAAAGTGGATGATCTTATAGAGACGTAGGATCTTATAGAGACGTATAAGATAATGAAGGGGATGGATAGGGTAGAGGTAGAGAGATTCTTTCTGCTCAGAAAGGACAGCAGGACTAGAGGGCACAGCCTCAAGATAAGGGGGGTGCAGTTTAGAATGGAGTTGAGGAGGAACTTCTTCACTCAAAGGGTGGTGAATCTCTGGAATTCTCTGCCCGTTGAAGTGGTGGAGGCTACCTCACTAAATATATTTAAGTCACGGGTAGATAGGTTTTTGGTAGGCAAGGGGATTAAGGGTTATGGGGAGAAAGTGGGAAAGTGGAACTGAGCCACTTCAGATCAGCCATGATCTTATTGAATGGCAGGGCAGGCTCGGAGGGCTAGATGGCCTACTCCTGCTCCTACTTCTTATGTTCTTATGAGAGTATGTCCAGGGTATGTGGGGTCCTTGATTATCCTGGCTGCTTTTTTGAGGCAACGGAAAGTGTAAACGGAGTAAATGGATGGGAGGCTGGTTTGAGTGATGGACTGGGCTACGTTCATAACTCTTTGTAGGTTCTTGTGGTCTTGGTCAGAGCAGGAGCCATACCAAGCTGTGATACATCTGGAGAGGATGCTTTCTATGGTGTATCTGTAAAAACTGGTGAGAGTCATGGCGGACATGCCAAATTTTCTTAGCCTCCTGAGAAAGTAGAGATTTTGATGGGCTTTCTTAACTTTAGCATCAGCATAGATGGACCAGGACATCTTGTTGGTGATCTAGACAGCTAGAAACCGAAAGCTCTCAGCCATTTCCACTTCATCACAATTCATCAGTGAGTGCTAGCAGGTCTTTTGAGAGGAGAGATGTCACATTGCTCTCTGTGCTGCCTTCAACCAAAATTTACATACATGCACTTTCCAGGAAGGGTTACTGGACATTGATCCAAAGTGCAAACACTCGTTGATTTTTATTTTCCTTCCCTAGCCCAGAAATGTTGAAGACAATTGAAGCAACTCAACCATCACCTCAGTCAGGCCAGCGAAGTCATCCTTCCTGGTCTTCTGGCTTGGCAATATTAACAATTGATAAGATTTAGTTGAACTTATTGTTTGTAGTGTATTTAGTCCTGGTGACCAGAAAAACCTATTTAAAAATGGATATTTAAATAACTTAGAGAAGTAAAACGAAAGTTTTTAAACATTTAACAAGAGTCGTATTGTTTTATAATTATTATGGGCAGAATTCTCCAGTTTAGCCCGCCACGGGAACTGTAGTGGGCAGAGGACAGACCACGCAAAGGGCATTGACCGCGGGTGGGATTTTCTGGTTTGGAGTGACCGGAGAATCCCACGCTATATCTTTTGATATAATTATGGAAACAATTATCAGTGCAAACTTTGAAATATTTCAAAATATTTGATGAGAAGAGTGCTGAACTGCACAATGAAACTTAAGTTACATGAAGATTTGTCAAGTGTCCAGCCAATGAATGGCTGGAAAACTGAGGGATGATCCTTACCTATTCTACAAAATCTAGACTAAACCAACTGGACCAAAATTAAGAAATAAAGTGGTTACACTGAGGCCTCCCTCTGTGGTCTGCCACAATGAAGCCACTTGTTATTAAGAGGGTGCCCATTTGTGTCAACTCTGAAGGTGTTTTCTGATTACATTAGTATCCACATGGCATCCACATGGAGAACACTAGGCCACGTATTACTTTGATAACCCCCACACAGTCCACGAGGAATCACTGATTGATCTCCCTATGAGGCTCATTGAGTAGGAGCTCCCCTGGTAACAGGTAGCGAGTGGCTTGCCCAGCTCATTACCTGAGCCTATTATAAGGCTGGCCCAGGAGTGGGCCTGCTGAACTGTAGTCCTAGGCAAGGACTAGTGTGTGTACGTCACGGTATTGGTTTTACTATGAATTCTGTAATAAACTATGTTCCTTTCTAGTCAGCCTTCCTCAGTCATTACAATTACATTATATTAAGTCGTTATAAAATGGAAGATTTAAAACTTGAAGGTTTGAATGAATTACTTAAAAAATTTACATTGTTTTATCTCAAGATTAAATTCTGTTATCAGTTTACATTCACAAATTTATGTTTGGTTACCATAGTAACAAGAAATCATGCTGAATTGAAAACATTGCATAGGTACATGATCATCATTAAGTGCATCATCTTGTCATGTGTATTCTAACGGGCGGCATGGTGGCACAATGGTTAACTCTGCTACCTCACAGCATCAGGGACCCAGGTTCAATTCCCAGCTTGGGTCACCGTCTGTGTAGAGTCTGCACATTCTCCCCGTGTCTGCAAGAATTTCCTCTGGGTTCTCCGGTTCCCTCCCACAGTCTGAAAGATGTGCTGCTAGGTGCATCGGCCGTGTTAAATTCTCCCTTGGTGTACCCGAATGGGTGCCGGAGTGTGGCAACTAGGGGATTTTCGCAGCAACTTCATTGCAGTGTGAATGTACTTGTGACACCAATAAATAAACTTGAAATGCAACTTCACTCCCCAAAGCACAGCATTAATTAAAACTGACCTATCTGATGATGAGAATATTGTCTGTTGTTTGGGCAAATATTAGTTCATTCTTTCACATGTCAGAAAGCTGCATAACTGGAGCATTCAGTCTACTCAGCAAATGTCAAAGCCCATTATGTTGAAACAACTAAACTCCATCTGATCCAATTTATCACTGGACTTACAGCTTGGCAGTTTAGACCGATCAAGTTTAAAAGCAGCTGATAAATCCTTGAAAATGTTTATTTTGTGTAAATTTACCTCCAAATGGCCAACTTAACTATTCACCCAACTGCTTTACAAACTGTGTTAATTGTGAGTGTTTGGTGTAAGCATTAATGTTGTATATTTTTGATCCATCATCACATAATAGTAACTCTGCCATAGGGAGAAAATACTTGCAACATGCTGTAAGTGCTTCAGTATGTGCTCTGTCAGATTTTGGCTGGCTGACTTGATGTTATCGAATGGAATATTTTAAAGAGGGTGCTATATTGACTTAATCATTTCAGCAGTGGCTTCAACTAACATTCAATTTTGGTCAGGATTTTGTATTAGTTCTGAGCTGACAGCCCTGCGATGAACTTAACTGGCTGTAAAATGTGGTCCCGGGTTCCGCTGTCTGCTGAAGAGGGGTCACCCCCACCCCCGCCCCACACCAGCCTCTATGCTTGACTTTGGGACCCCTGTCACCCCCGAAACATTTTGGCTATAATAGTGTAGGAACATCAGGAGATCATTCAGCTCCTCGTGTCTGTTCTACTGCTCAGCTAGCTCATGGTTGGTCTGCACCTCGACTCCATTTGCCCCCAATCATTCCATAATCTCATGATACATGATATTGGGACAGCACAGTGGCACAGAGGTTAGCACTGCTGCCTCACAGCGGCAGGATCCCAGGTTCAATTCCAGCCTTGGGTGATTGTGTGGGGTTTGTACATTCTCCCCGTGTCAGCGTGAGTTTCTTCTGGATGCTCTGGTTTCTTCCTACCCTCCAAAGATGCGTGGGTTAGGTGGATTGCCCATACTAAATTGCCCCTGGGTGAACATAAGAACATAAGAAATAGGAGCAGGAGTAGGCCATCTAGCCCTCCGAGCCTGCCCCGCCATTCAATAAGATCATGGCTGATCTGTCGTGGCTCAGTTCCACATTCCCACCCTCTCCCCATAACCCTTAATCCCCTCTCTTATCAAAAACCCATCAACCCGCGTCTTAAAAATATTTAGCGAGGCAGCCTCCACCACTTCAACGGGCAGAGAATTCCAGAGATTCACCACCCTTTGAGTGAAGAAGTTCCTCCTCAACTCCGTTCTAAACCGCCCCCCCTTTACCTTGAGGCTGTGCCCCCTAGTCCTACTGTCCTTTCTGAGCGGGAAGAGTCTCTCCACCTCTATCCTATCCATCCCATTCATCATCTTATACGTCTCAATGAGATCTCCCCTCATTCTTCTAAACTCTAACGAGTCCAAGCCTAGTTTATTCAGCGTCTCCTCATAGCTCAACCCCCTCAACTCCGGTATCAGCCTAGTAAACCTCCTCTGCACTCCCTCCAAGGCCAAAATATCCTTGCGTAAGTACGGCGACCAAAACTGCACACAGTACTCCAGCTGCAGCCTCACCAATGCCCCAAATAGGAGGCAGAGAGTGGGGGTTAATGGGTGCTATTCGGATTGGCGGTTGGTGACTAGTGGACTGCCCCAGGGGTCAGTGCTGGGGCCTCAGCTATTTACCATTTATATAGATGATCTGGAGGAGGGAACCGAGTGTATGGTGTCGAAATTTGCTGATGACACCAAGATTGGTGGAATGGCAAATTGCGCGGAGGGTGGGGAGAGTCTGCAGAAGGATCTAGATAGGCTGGGCGAATGGGCCAGGAACTGGCAAATGGAATTTAATGTTGGCAAGTGCGAGGTGGTCCACTTTGGTAGGAAGAATGGTAGGAAGGACTATTTCTTACGTGGCGAAAAACTGCAGCAGGCGACGGTGCAGAGGGACCTCGGGGTCCTTGTGCATGAGTCGCAAAAACCCAGCCTGCAGGTGCAGCAGGTGGTCAGGAAGGCGAATGGGATGCTGGCCTTCATAGCGAGGGGGATTGAATATAAAAGTAGAGAGGTCTTGCTGCGTCCCAAGATGTGCAGATTAGGTGGATTGACCATGTTAAATTGTCGCTTAATGTCAGGGGAATTTGTAGAGTAAGTACGTGGGGTTACTGGGGTAGGTTAGGATTGTTGTTAGTGCTGACTCGATGGGCTGAATAGCCTCCTGTTGCACTGTAGGGATTCTATGATACTTTTGAAAGTTCAGAGAAGTCGGAGTGCACGACTGGAATGGGATCTTCTCAGTTTTCCTCCACTTAGCAAGTTAATAAGTGTTCATGGGTTTGGCAATCCCTAATAACGTATAAAATGTAAAAATATGTCAACAATTGGGAGACATCTGAGTAACTCTATTGACTCATCCTAATAATCCACTTGCCTCTTCGACAAGAACTCATTATTGGACTGGTAACAACAACTGTAAATTAGTTTCAGCTACATTACTTTGCCAAGCTGACTCAAACTTTTCAAACTTGGTATCACACTTGCTGCAGAGATTATCCGATGACGTACCAGACATCAACATTCACTGCTGGCATCTAAAAAAAAGACTTAATATGGAGCAAGTGGAGAAATCTTTAGAGGGATTAGTCATTGTCTTGACATTGCACTATGTTGCATTCTTGCTGAGTTCAAAGGTTAGAACTTTCACATAGTTTTGAGAATTGCTCTGAAAGTAACACTTCAGCGACAGAGAATAGCCCAGAATATTTGCTTTGGCAATGATGGCATCTCGCAATAACTTTGAGTAATAGTCACTGGAATGTTTTTTGTGGCAAATCTGCTGTGAAGTTGAAATGCTGACTGCAATAAGAGTAAAAAGTTCAAAGTTCTTTTGTTGTATTGTATAATAACCAAATTAAGAAAGAAGAAAGGGCTCAATATTTATCGTGTGTTGGGGTTCCAGAACCCCAATAATTTTTCTATTTTGACATAAATGTGAGGAAAGGATGCTTTGCACCAGGGGTGATTTCATTGACAAATTAGGGATTTTTTTAAAAATCAAAACAAGCTTTATTAATAATACAATTTAAGTGTAACTTTAACAAAATGAAACAGCGTGGCCAAAATTTTACTGTCTCAACCACCATGGGATTTGGAGCAGTCGAGGGGCGGACCATGGGAAGGTCCGTTAACCTCAGACGGGATTTTCAATTTCAGGACGGGGTGAGGTCATAACATCCCACCCTTTATCTTTTAATCATTGAACAATCTTTAAACATGAAAAGAAACAACTCATATCTTCTAGCTTATTACTATTCAGTTCCAATTAAGCAATATTTCTCTTATAGGTTTAAACCTCACTTTAAAAATAGTGTGCAAATCTAGGCATACTTGTTTTGACTGGGAATAACAGGCTTGGAACTTTCAGGGAGGTCTTTTCAGGGAGAAAGAGCCTCTCGGCTTCTGCTTTTACCCAGCTGCAGTCAGCAGCTGGCATTCTTAAAATGAAAATGAAACTACTTTTCTGCTACAAGTCTCACTCCTCTCATTTCTAATCTCATACGACTCTGTCCCGATATACTTAATTCATCTTATTACTTTAATCAAAAACACCCCTTTAAGCCTTCTGCTAAATAAATGCACGGCTGAAATGAGTAATTATCCTGCTTTCTCAGCATCTGCTGCATTCCTTCCACTACCTGACTCTGCAGAAAAACACTCCCTCTTAAAGCAGACCCCCTTTAAACACAAAATATATTCATAGCACAGTACCATCACAGTGTGCCCTCCAGGACCTCTGGAAAGGGGACAGTGGTGGCGTAGAGGTAATATCACTGCAGCCTCACAGTGCCAGGGACCTGGGTTCGATTCCCGGTTTGGGTCACTGTCTGTGCGGAGTCTGCTTGTTCTCCCCGTGTCTGTGTGAGTTTCCTCTGGGTGCTCCAGTTTTTTTCCCACACTCCAAAGATGTGCAGGTTAGGTGGATTGGTCATGCTAAATTACCCCTTAGTGTGAGGGAGACTAACTAGGGTAAACACACGGGGATATGGGATTGTGGCTGGTACAGACTTGATGGGCTGAATAACCTCTCCCTGCTCTGTAGGATTCTATGATTCTAGGAATAGCAGATCAACCAATTTGTAATCCGTCGATGTATCAAACAGCAAGGTCAACAATTTTATTTCCTTTTCCAGTGAATAACAAAGAGATTTAATTCCACTTCATTACCCGGATTCTCAAAAAATCTGTGAAGTCATTGGCGATACCATGTGGTTTTATGAGCTCCTAGACACAAGAATATGGGCGACATTAATTGGCAGAGTTGTTGTGTTTGTCAACCTCCAGAAACTCTAGATTAGATAAGGCCATACCGGCTTCCCAGGCAGCTGTCGCAATGTTTTCATCATGAGATCATGGAGTTTTTCATGGAACTTTCATAGAATCCCTACAGTGCTGAAGAGGCAATTCAGCCTATCTGACTCTCTGACAGAGTATCTCACTCAGGCTCTCCCTCCTGACCTATCCCTGTCATCCCACGCACTTCCCATGGCCAATTATTCTAACCTACACATCCTGGGACACGAAGGAGTAATCTTAGCATGGCCAATCCACATAACCCGCACATTACTCATCAGGTACGATGATGTCCTTTAGGGAAGGAAATCTGCCGTCCTTACCTGGCCTTGCCTACCCACAGATCCAGAGCCACAGCAATGTAGTTGACTCTTAACTGCAGCTTGGGATGGGGCAATAAATGCTGGCCAGCCAGCGACGCTCGTCTCCCACAAATGAATTTTAAAAAATCCTTGGAGTGTGGGAGGAAACTGGAGCACCCGGAGGAAACCCACACGGACACAGGGAGAATGTACAAACTCCACATGGACACCATCATTCATAAACTTCTTATTAGGACACCAGTATTGTTTATAGTCACTTCATGCTTTCTTCATTGCCTGCTATGTTTGACGATTATAGCTCTGGTTTTGATTAATGCCGTAGCATAATCTCATTTCCCATCCTCCATTCTGCTGAGTATCATTAAAAGAAACAGATTTCCTGCCCTGCAGTTTGGCTGCTTATTTTTCAGGCAGAAAAAGTTCAAGTTGGCCTGCAGGAAGCGCCAGGTTATTGATTCCTACTGTCTCGCATAGTTTGGATGTTTTCGCGCCTAAATAAGCAGTTTTTAGACAAGTTCTCCTCCCTCTGTTTCCCGAGCAGATGTTAATGTAACAACGTAGTTTATGCACAAAGTGATGTCAGCACTAAAAAATGCACTGCGGTTTAATTATCACCTTCCCTTCCCTCAGAAATCACTCTTTCAATAGTTCTGATGGCATGGTGGCACAGTGGTTAGCACTGCTGCGCCAGGGACCCGGGTTCAATTCCTGCCTCGGGTGACTGTCTGTGTGGAGTTTGTTCATTCTCCCCGTGTCTGCGTGGGTTTCCCCTGGATGCTTCGGTTTCCTCCCCCAGTCCAAAGGTGTGCAAGTTAGGTTGATTGGCCGTGCTAAATTGACCCTTAGTGTCAGGGGAAATGCAGAGTAAGTATGTGGGGGATAGGGCCTGGGTGGGATTGCTGTCAGTGCAGGCTTGATGGACCAAATGGCCTCCTTCTACACTGTGGGGATCCTATGATTCTTCTATGCCACGATTAACAGGAAATATACCATCCAAATATTAACTGACTTTGATAAATTAATAATTCATATCTCTACTGAGAGAATTGAGACAGGTCCATGGTTGACTGCACTATGGAAATATAATATTTAAACCTACAATCAAAACTTCCACTGTCATCGTGTGCAGCTAACATTTATAGATAACTGGACGTTGCTGATAATATTCTTTGTTTTTTTATCCTGAAGGTAGTAATATATTAGCATGATGGTTTCCAGAGCAAATTCTATTTTGTCAGATTTTTTTTCAGGTCCTGCGTTTAATCATTCTAAATGTTGCAAACTATTTTCTAAATTTGACTAGTTACCAACTTGAGTCCCAAATGACATGATTTATCCAGCCATCTCTTAATTTCCTAGCTAGGAATCAATCACTTAGCTGATTGCCATAGTCAAATTGGCACGGCAAATCCTGGTATCAAGGAGCTGTGACAAGATTTGCAATCATTGTGCAAAGTTTGATAGAATAAGTGCAAGCACTTAAGAATATACAATGGGTTGATGTATTGCTGCATTGTCCCACGGAATGATAGAATCTAGGTCAGACCTGGAGTACTCAATGCGCCACAGGAACTCTCAATGCAGTTAGCGTTTAACCCAGTTGGGTAAGTGCACAGATGAGCTTCTAGAACGGTTAACTGATCAGAAAATAAAACGCACAAAGATCGACTCAGCTAACTGAGACATTTCTCACTGAAGAAGAGAAGGCTAAGGGAGGATAAGGCCAAGATAGTCAAAACGCTGAAGGTTTACAAGAAATGTGATGAGGCAATTAGGAGGCCAAATTGAGTTTTACATTATAGTACAAGGGTGGTACAATATCTTACCTCTCCCCTCACTCCACCTCCGCCTACTCACCCAACCACCCCCATCCCCGGTGACAACTGTACATGTAGGCTATATAAATCCTCATGTCCTGCTTTTGTCCCTCTACATGGTGGGAGATATCAGAGCCCTGGAGATGGTACAAATGGGAGTGAGCAAAATGATGCTTTGGCTTCGTGTTCACACTGGTCAGCAAGGGGCTTCAGATGGAGACTGAATGGAAAAAAGCCTTTAAGACCATTTAAGGACATTAATTGGGGCAAGGACGGTCTTCCCAGCTAAGGTCCAGCCTGCTCCAATGTAAAATTGCTCCCAGGTCAGGGTGGGTGGGATCAAGGAGGGGGAATTCCAGCTATGTAACTTCATGCTCCCCCTGTCATTCCCCTTCCGATTTCAGAACTCACCGGACTAAACCTAAAATTCTGTCCCGTGATTACCTACTTTGCCTCTGTCCTTACTGAAGGAGATGATGAAATCAAAGCTCCGAGAGAGGCTGAGCTTAGAGGGAATATTGGTAGAGTTGGGATAGAAAATGAAAAATAATTGATGAACTGGCGAAACTAAAATGGGATTTAACCCCAAAATCTGGATGTTAGAATGTAACCAGTGACAACTTTGAATTGGATTTTATGTGACCAATGGGAACAAGGTGTAAGGTTCAACTAACCCTTATAACTCACACAGTAAAACAAGGAACCAATTACAGAGTGACATAATAGTCAGCTGACCAGCTGATAGATAAGGAATTATGTAGAATTGTGGGAATCTTGGAGTGGCCCAGGGCGAGGCCCTAAGTTTGAAGTAATGATGTTTCTTTATTAAACCTTTTCTTTGATTTATAAGTTGGAGTCAGTTTTGTTGTATTTTAATTGGCTGCAATTTGAAGAGTTCCTTCTGAAGAAACAGAAGGCACTAACATACACTGAAGAAAACTAAACAGGAGATATCAGAAGCGTTATTTATATGTACAAAAATTCCACAAAAGATGGGGCAGTGCCAGAGGAGAAGCATATAGCTAAGCTTGTTCCAATATACAAAAAGGAAATTAAAATAAGACCAGGGAGTATGGAATATTGACTGCTTTGGCATTTATTTCCATTCCAATTCTCTTCCCACGCCAGTGACGCACTAAGGCAGACATACGTCTGTTCCCATAACTAGTAATTCCTAGAACTGGTCAATAGTCTGTCCTATTTGAGGGGCATCACTCCACATCTAGTGTGGCTGACCAGTAGTCTCTCCCACTCTTACCACCATCCATTGGTGTGGCTGGAAAGATTTGCAGACTGATATTCAACCTGTTTGGCCGTGTTATGAATGCACTGTCCTTGGCCATCAGGTTCTGGAGTAGGACTTGAACCCGGCGATTCTGGCTCAGAGGCAGGGACTCTACCCATTGCCCCACAAGACCTTTAGGCACTTACTTGGCATCTGAAAAATGAGCAATCCAATTTCTAAGCCTAACTCTTTAAAATCCCACCACTCAACCAGATTTTAAGCTTTATTAATTACGACTAAAATGTAACTTTGAGTTATTTTTTTCCCCCTTTTATCAAATTACAGAACAGCAATCCAGGTATCAATTAGAAAATAAATAATGTCACTTCAATGTTGAAAAAGGACGTGCAGTAGCACTCAAAAGGTCAGGTTTTAATTGCAGACCTCAAAAACGGAAATTCCACAGTTTGGTTCTACTACATTGAATTGGGTGAAGAAGGGATTCAGAGCATCAGGGAGCTGTTCTCCTGATCCCAACAGAGTTAGCAGCATCTGATCTCCTGAGGAGGCAGACAACATGGAAATCCAAATATACGAAGGCTAAGTTGATTGCTGCTGCCTTCGATCATAGAATCCCGACAGTGTGGAAGGAGGCCATTCAGCCCATCGAGTCTGCAACAACCCTCCGACAGAGCATCTTACCCAGGATTGACCACCCCCCCCATCTCTGTAACCCCACATATTTACTCCACTCGTACACACCTTGGGACACTATGGTGCAATTTAGCATGGCTAATGCACCTAACCTGCACATCTTTGGACTGTAGGATGAAACTGGAGAACCTGAAGGAAACTCACGCAGATATGGGGAGAATGTGCAAATTCCACAGATAGTCATCCAAGGTCAGTATTGAACCCGGGTCCTTGGCGCTGTGAGACAGCAGTGTTAAACACTGTGCCATTTGACATCACTATTAATAACCAAGAGTGCCTTGGTGCAGAGTAACAGTATTCAGAGGTTCTGTGCTGACAACTGCCTAGATTTGGGGAGGGGGAGCCAACAAGCAGTAAAAAGCCTGACAACGGAACGATGGAAGCAAGCGGGGCGCATGTCTCTATGTCTCGTCCACGGTCCCAACTTGGGACCGGGTGAGCACAAAAGTTTAATGACTTCTACAACATTTCCACGGCAAGTCAGCATTCTGTTGATAACAGAATAAATCAAAAGATCATCGTCCCAAGATTCCCTTTATGGCTTTTCACTGCAGTTGCTACAGCCTCAGAGCGGGAGAAGGCAGGGAATGCTGCCAATACTGGTCTTTGTAAATGCACAGGCATACTCACTTCACTCTGTTTCACTTGGCCACATTGCCATGTCACAGTGCCAACCCAACTGACTATTGAACGGGCCAAATATTAAGCAGGACCTGTGCCAGCAGAAGGCTCCTTTCAATAGGACGTTCACACAGTCAAATCTGGTGACGGTTGAAATAGGCACTTTAATACAATTCCTGACACATCCAAAGAATATGACATACTGAGGGACTAATTAGTAAATCAGGTATGACCTGGGACACCATATATAAAGGTATTGAATGCAAAAGCAGGGAAGCTATGCTGAATCTTATTAATACTTTAGAAATACAAATATACTTACTTATAAATATATTTTTGCAAAGGTATGGAGTTGGTGGCATTGGAAAGGGGTAGGCACAATAAGTAGTCTCACAACACCAGGTTAAAGTCCAACAGGTTTATTTGGTGGCATGAGCTTTCGGAGAGTTGGCCCTTCATCAGGGACTTCCCTGATGAAGGAACAGCGCTCAGAAGGCAGTGACATAGTGGTATTGTCACTGGACTAGCAATCCAGTGACCTAGGCCCTAAGAACCTGGGATTGAATCCCACCGTGGCTGATGATGAACTTTGAATTTAATAAAAACCTTGAATTAAAACTCTAATGATGAATTAATTTGTCATAAAAATGCATGCGGTTCATCTGTCAGCTTTACCTGGTCTGGCCTATATTTGACTCCAGGTCCACAGCAATGCCCTCAGGGATAGGCAATAAATTTTGGCCCAGCCAGTGATGCTCACATCCCATGAACGGATTAAAAAACCAAGAATTAAGCTATTAGGAAAGGTAATGGAATGTTAGCCTTTATTGAAGAGGATTTAAGGACAGGAGTAGTGACATCTTGCTTCAATTGTATAGGAGCTTGGTCACCAAAAAGGATATTCTTGCCATAGAGAACCTTTGCCAACAAAGGTTCACCAGATTTGTTCCGTGGATGGTGGAACTGTCTTATGAGGGAAGATTGGGCAAACTGGGCCTGTTTTCCCGGAGTTTCGAAGAATGAGGGGTGATCTCACTGAACCCCACAAGTTACTGAAAGGAATAGACAGGTTCGATGCAGGTAAGATATTTCCCCTGGCTGGGGAGTCTAGAATCAGGGGACACAATTTCAAAATAAGGGGAAAGCCTCTTAGGACTGAGGTGAAATGAAATTTCTTCACACGAAGGGTTGTGAATCTTTAGAAGTTGCCAGCCCAGAGGGCTGTGCAAGCTCAATAATTGTGTATGTTTAAAGAGATTTCTGATGAACAATAATGTAAAGGGAGATAATGGGTGCGAAAAGCATTTAAGTGCCTGACCAGGCATGATTGTATTAAATGGCGGAGCAGGCTTGATGGGCTGAATGGCCTACTCCAGTTTCTATGTTTCCAAGCCATTCACCATCCTGACTTGAAAAGATATTGTCATTCCTTCACTGACGCTGGGTCCAAATCCTGGAACTTCCGCCCTAACAGCACTGAGGGTGGACTACAACGGTTCAAGAAGGCTGCTCACCACCTCTCAAAGACAATTAGGGATAGGTAATAAATGCTGACTTAGCTAGAGATGTCAACGTTCCATGAATGAATTTAAAACAAAGCTAGTCCCACTGCTCCACCTTTTCTCCATAGCCCTGCATTTGTTTTTTATCTTCAGATAATTGTCCAATTCTTTTTAAATGCCTCGACTGAATCCGTCTCCATCAATCTGTCAGGCAATGCACTCTGAATCCTAGCCATTTGCTGATTAAAACTTGATTTTCTTTATGTTGCCTTTCTCTCTTTCTTCATTCACTCTAAATCTGGTCCCTTTGGTTCTCGATCCTTCTGTCAACAGGAACAGTTTCTCCGTATCTTCTCTCTCCAGTCTCCTCATGAGTTTCTTCTTAATCTCTTTGATTTGATTTGATTTATTGTTGTCACTTGTATTGGTATACAGTGTAAATATTGTTTCTTACCTACTATACAGACAAAGCAAACCATACATAGAAAGACTAACTTAATGCCAGGTAGGTCCTTTCAAAAATCTGATGGCAGCAGGGAAGAAGCTGTTTATGAGTTGGTTGGTACGCGACCTCAGATGTTTGTGTTGTTTTCCTGACAGAAGAAAGTGGCAGAGAGAACGTCCGAGGTGCATGGGATCCTTAATTATGCTGGCTGCTTTTCAGATGCAGTGGGAAGTGTAGACAGTATCAATGGATGGGAGGCTGATTTGAGGGAAGGACTGGGCTTCATTCACGACCCTTTGTTGTTTCTTGTGGTCTTGGACAGAGCAGGAACCATACCAAGCTGTGATATGGTGCATCTGTAGAAGTTGGTGAGGGTTGTAGAGGGCATGCCAAACATCCTTAGTCTCCTGAGAAAGTAGAGGTGTTGTTGAGCTTTCTTAACTATAATCTCAGCATGGGGAAGCCAGGACAAGTTGATGACCTGGACAGCTAAAACCTTGAAGCTCTCGATCATTTCTATTTCATCCCCATTGATGTAGACAGAGGCATGCTGTCTGCTACGCTTCCTGAAATCGATGACTATCTTCTCTTCTCCAAGGAGTTTCTCCAATCTATCTATGTAACTAAAGTTCTTCATCCCTGAAACTATTCTGCACCCTCTCTAATGATTTCACATCCTCCTTGTGTGGGGCCTAAAACTGCACACAGTATTCCAGTTGAGGCAGAATCAATGTTTTAACTTCCTCACTTTGTACTTTCTATCCCTATTTATAAAGCTCAAAATCCCCTAAGCTTTATTAACCACTTTGACAACCTGCTTGCCAACCTCAATGATTTTTACATTTATACTCCCAGGTCCCTCTGTTCCCATTTAGAGAATTGTACTCTTTAATTTAAATTGCCTTTCCTTACTCTTACTACCAAAATGAATTACTTCACACTTCTCTGGCCAGAAGAAATAGGCTATTTGGCCCTTCGGCTCTGCTCCGCCATTCAGTGAGATTGCGACTGATTTGATATGAAAATCTTCAACTCCACTTTTTCACCGTATCCCCATAACCCTTAATTCTTTTATTGATTAAAAATATGTCTATCTCAGCCTGGAACATACTTAATGACCCAGCCATGACAAACTTCTGTGATAAAGAATCCACAGATCCTCGGAAAGAAGAAATTCCTCCTCATCTCTCTCTTAAATGGACAACCCCTTACTCTGGGATCGTGCCGTCTGGTTCTAGACTCTCCCACAAAGGGAGCATCTACCATGTCAAAAGTCCTGAGAATCCAATATGTCTCAATATGGTTGCCTCGCATTCTTCTAAACTTTGACGAGTACCAGCCCAACCTACTCAACCTCTCCTCATAGGAAAATTCCTTCACACCCGGGATCAACTTCATGAATCTTCTCTGGACAGCCTCTAATGCCAGTGTATCGTTCCTTAGATAAGGGAGCCAAAACTCTTCACATTAACAGAGCTGTGTTAATTTGATCTGCCACCTATCCACCCATTCCAGCAGTCTTTCTATGTCATTGTGAAATTTAACACTATCTTCCCTATAATTCTGAATTTTGTGTCATCTGTAGATTTCTAAATTGTGCCCTGTGCATCTAAGCCTGTGTCATGAACATACATCAAGAAAAGTAGGGATTCTACCACAGACACCATAGGGAACTCCAACGTATACCTTCTTCCAGGTACTCAAAGAAAAGCTCTTCCCCTGAGCTAATGGTATAAGGGATAGAAAACAAAAAATTTAGGTCTTGGGCAAGAGATGGAGGAGAGACGTGAGGAAGCATAATTAAGGATCCCAGGCACTCTGGACATTCTTTCTTCCACTTTCTTCCTTCGGGAAAAAGATACAAAAGTCTGAGGTCACATACCAACCAACTCAAGAACAGCTTCTTCCCTGCTGCCATCAGACTTTTGAACGGGCCTACCTTGCAGTAAGTTGATCTTTCTCTACACTCTGGCTATGACTGTAAAACTACATTCTGTACCCTCTCCTTGCCTTCCCTATGTACAGTATGCTTTATCTATATAGCACAAAGAAACAATACTTTTCTAATACATGTGACAACAATAAATCAAATCAAATTAAATCAAAAGATTTTTTTTACACGCAGTTAGTGAAAATGGCCTGGAGCTCGTTGTCTAAGAGAGCAGGAGAAGCAGACACAGTCAATGATCTCAAAAGAAATTGGATGGACACTTGAGCACTTGAGGGAAATAACGAACTTGCAGGGCTACAGATATAGAGCCTGGGAATGTGGCTGACTGGATTGTTCTGCTGAAAGCTGGCAGGAGTTTGATGGACTGAGTGGCCACCTTCTGTGCCTTAATGACTGTGTTACTATATATCTGCTTCCAAGAGAAGGGGAGTAGAAGGGCTAACCAACCACCGAGACTCAACCGACCTGTCAAGGAAATGTATATTCTCATGATCTTGTTCCTGTGGTCATAGACCACCTATATAGTGGTGGAACAATCAGCCTTTCTACTCATGAATGGAGCTGCGTTTGAGCTAGGAGCATGTGTGGTGAAATGTGCTGTCTCTTATATCTTGCGCTCAGAGGAATCTGGCTGTGGAGGTAGAAGTGCTGGGCTATTTCTTGCTGCTGACTGTTTTTCACAAGAATAGTGATGTAAGCCTTGAGGCTGGCAAGCAGTTACAGACTTGAAGTGATTTTGTTTTGAAGGTTGAGATGTCGCTGAGATTTCTCACATAGGCCTGGAATGAGCCTCCTGCAGCTGTAACCTTGACTGGATCACAAAGCTGTCTCTGTGCTGGAACTCATCTGCAAGCCTTCAGGAATGCATGCCGTTCAGCGAAACCTTCCTCTGGGATCCTTAGTCAGTGCAGACAGGTTTCTTAAAGTAACTCTGGAGCTGTATACTTAATGTCAATATAAGATGTATTCAAATAGAAATTTTAAGGTTCAATTCCATGTGCCTGGCCGTTCTCTTCTGATAAGCTTCCTCTTCCAGAACTTATAAATAAAGTAGCGTATCCAAAGGAATGCCCATAGCCAGATGGTAGTAAGCTTTGGACTGTTACAGTGACCCAAGATGCAATACAGATTTAAGTGTCTGTCAGGAATTTTTTTACAAACACAATTTGTGCTACAACGTGGACTAAAACTGTGCAGAAACAGCCAGCTGCTCAGAAACAAAACAACAGGAGCTAAAACTCCTTTAAAAATAAAGAAAATGTCCTGCTTGGCAGGCAAGAGACATTCAAATGGGTCCCATCCATTGAATTATGACAAGGTACCAATGATTTAGTCATCTTGGAGACTAGAATTAGCCTTGTCCACAATGTTGAGGATTCAAGAGGCAAAGTCACCCCAAAATGTGCCTCAGTTGTTGTCACTGCCCAAGAATACAATTCACCCCAATGCTGTAACACCAGCCTTCACATCCTTCAGGCCCAATGAGATCTATTGAAATCAAAAAACATTGATAATCCCAATAGCATATTACAGATGTTCCATACGACAATTCAACTTACTCTTCTGTTTGCTGTCTTGTGACGTTAGTGTACCTTTAAGGAAGTCCTTTTCTTTTAAAACATGATTTTTGCACCTCTCACAGTTTCAGTGACGTCATTTGACTGGAAATGTCCTATTATTTCTACTTAAGTGGTTTAAATGGGGTTGTTTGTGTTTACTCTGGGATTAGTTTTATAATCCTGCATTGTTAAGAAGATGGCCATGTGTTTTTGGACAGTTTTTAAAAGATTTTCAGCTTGGAGCAGGTTTGAGTTTTAGTTTTAAAAGGGACTGCAGTTTCCCTGATGTTTTGAAAATTTTGTTGTTTAGCTGAAAACACGATCTTGTTTTCCCATAGGGTGAGGTCTGCTGTTGTTGGGGGCTGGGCCAGAATCTCTCTGGTGTTTTGGGAAGCTGTCTTATCTTCAAACTGTTTGGAATGAATCCAGAGAACTGTACACTTCAATCAAAGGACTCAATTTCCAGTATCATGTGAGCAGTAGACTTTGCTGTATTGAACCTGCTTAGAGGGTTTTATCTATGGTCAGAGTTTTATTTTGATTGGAACACATTAGATATCTTTGTTGAGGATTATACGTTATAGTGGTTGTTTGTAATTGATAAAAGTTCTCGCTAATTTTCTTACTGTACATGTTGACTATATTCTTAAATAAATTTTGTTTGATAAAAGCTTCCTAGTGGGTCATCTGAATCAGACCTGAAGTGTGACATATCATGTTCACCCTAGCTAAATTCAAGATGCAAAACTTATGATCCATAAAACACTTTGGAGTTTCTGACCTGAACCATAACATCCTTCCATTAGGAGTTTCAAAGAACTGCCTAGTGGACTGTCCGTAAACCATTACATGAAAATTGAGATCTTAAGCTTTTTGGTGCTTTGTGCCACTTCATTGGCAGGGAATTTAACCCTACCTGCCCGATGGAATCTGGGTGAATGGACACTTAATATGCCCTGGGTTACCTACCTGCTACTTGCCTGGATTCTGTCAGATCTGATGCAAATCCGTCCTCAATGGGCTGAATGGCCTCCTTTTGCACGGTACGGAGTCTGTGATTCTGAGCTATCTCAAGCTCAGGCTCCATTAGGGAAATTATTATAACATACCTCTAAGGAGAAAGAAGGCCAGGAGGGGGCCAAGGTCCGATATCCCTGAAAAGTAGACTTTCCAGCTCATTGCAGTGGCAGATGGAGAGGGACGGAAAACAATTGATATTATCCATCACGAGCTGATTGAGCATTATTTTCAGCCCATTATTTTCTCTTCTTCCCTGTTTGTGTGCTACATGCCATCTGTTGCAGGGACAAATTCTCCACCTATGTTGCTTAGAACAGGAGGTTGACACGTGTGTGAGAGTGGGCCCAGAGGTAGTCCTGCCATTAACGTGCCCTGTCTGTGCAGAAGCATCTGGAACTCTGCTGAGACCTTCTCCATAGTGACAATTAATATTGTCAGAATTCTGACCAGACCCCCAGAGATTACTCTGATGCTTATGAATAATAGAGATGGGCTCTGCTGGAAGGGAAACTATAAAATAAGCCAGGCTAAAAGCTGGCCAAACATTAAACTGCAATTGTGGCTGTTTACATTTCATTTTAGCTTTCAATATGTGTAATTTTAATTTGACAACAAAATTTCAGAATTTATGCAGAAGTTGTTTATTTGGTGGACAATTTACAGTTTTTTGGCTTTAGAAATTTTTGCTTGTTCGCTTGTTTAGTAGTTACATAATGGTACCAGGTGTAGGAAATATAGCTAGCGATATCACACACACACACACACACACACACACATACAGAAAGGCACACACATGCAGACACGCATGCATACACACATGCGCAGATACACACACACAGACACACACACCTACACACACACACACACATACACACACATGCACACACACAGACACACACGCACACAGACACATGCACACAGACACAAACACATACACATGCAGACACGTACACACACACATGCAGACACACACGCACATTAAGATGCACACATGCAAATACACACACAGACACATACACATGCACATGTACGTGCATTCACACACATACACACACACACACACAGACATGCACACAGACACAAACACATACACATGCAGGCACATATACACACGCAGATTCACACACACATGCAGACACATACACACACAGGCAGACACATACACACATGCACAGACACACACACACGCACACAGAAAGGCACACACATGCACTCACATACACACACACATAGATACACACACACACGTACACACATGCAGACACATATACACACACACATAGATACACACACAAACACACACACGTACACACATGCAGGCACATACACACACACAAGCACATACACATGCTTGCAGACACACGCACACATGCACAGACACACACACACACATGCAGACACACACATACACACGTACACACACACATATACATACGCAGACATACACACACAGACACACACACATGCAGACACATACACATGAGACACATACACAGACGCTCGCAGCCACATGCACATGCACACACACACGCGCATGCACACACACACAGATGCAGACACACACACACGCGCATACACAAAACAGTTGGTACAAGCATGGGCAATGACAATAAGAGAACCACAGAAATTAATACCAGGTCACATGATTTCCAGAATTTGAGATGTCAAAGTTCAGAGGATGTTTCCTTTGTGGAGAGATCTGTCTAGCTGAGATTCTGATAAGAGGCAAAATTGCGCAAATCCTTGACAATTTATAATACAACAAGAGCATTGGCTTTCTGTGCTGAGATCATTTGGCAGGCGATGACCAGAAACTGTTAAAATCAAACAGTTTTCCAGAAGTTGGGAGATGGTGGTCGGCTGCTTGGTCAGCCTGGAGATCGCTGCAATTCTTTTGGTTGGTATTAAATCAGAAGACTGAACTGCGAGGCTTAAAACAGTTCAAAAATTAGGGGCATGGGGTCATGTGATATTGGCCCATGAATGAGTTCATTAAATAGTGCCAGCAGTTTCTATGTTTCTGGCCAAAATCCATTGTTTCCCTTCAGAGCAAAAAGTTTCAATGCCTCTGCTCTTTGTTATCATTCTGATTGGGGAGGAGTGAGTTCATCTGTTAGTTATCTAGCTTTTTGATTATAATGTGGCTTTACAGTGGGGTGTGAAATCCCATAAAGATGAGAGTGGAACTCTTTTGTTCAAGCAATCTCTTCTCAAACAATGTGACCTGTAGCAGCAATCTTGTATTTCAACAAAAGAATATTTTAAAACAGCAAAATGAATAAAGTTCTGATACACGTTATTTTTGACTTAATTTCATGTCTTATTAACATGACAAAGTCATCACAGACAGCATCTAACAAAAACATGATATATGGTTGTAAAGGAAGCAGGTAAGTAAGATACACAAAGGTAATGGAGATTATTTGAGGTGACATCCCTCCATCTGTGCCCAGGTAAATGGGTCAACTGAGCAATGTGTAGTGGAATTCAGTGGGGTTAACATGCAGGAGCTCTTACACTCCTTTTATCCATTCATGGGATGTGGGCATCGCAGGCTAAGCCAGCATTTGTTGCCCATTCTGAATAGCCCTTGCACTGACTGGCTTTCTAGGCCATTTCAGAGGGCACTTAAAAGTCAGCCACATTGCTGTAGCTCTGGAATAGGCAGATTTCCTTCCCTAAGGGACATTAGTGAACCAGATAGGTTTTTACAACCATCCAACAATGGTTTCAGGGTCATCAGTAGACTTTTAATTCCATATTTTAATTGAATTCAAATTTAACCATCTGGTGGGATTTGAATCCAGGTCCCCAAAGCAATGCCCTGGGTCCCTGGATTACTAGCCTGGTGACAATACTGCTATACCACTGCCTGAACTTTTCCCAATTTGAAAAGCTGGAGCAAGTAATCTGTCTATTAATTAACTTCACTGTTACTGTTTCAATGTTTTGTTAGATGGGGCTCCATACTGGGTGGAATAACCTAACCCCACACCTAAGGGTTGTGTATAAAGAACTTAACATAATTCATGAGCTTTGCATATCCAAGCCTGTTCACACTATTTTACCTTGAAGGTACAGTAAGAAGTCTCACAACACCAGGTTCAAATCCGATAGGTTTATTTGGAGCTTTCAGAGCACTGCTCCTTCATCAGATGAGTAGAGGTACATCATAAGCACAGCAAGACACAACTGCAAGATAATTACAGATTGGAACGTGAAGAATGGTTGCAATACAAGTGTTTACAGGTAATCAAGTTTTACAGTTACAAACAGTGAGAGTGGAGAGAAGAATAATCACAGGTTAAAGACATATGAATTTTTCTCTTTAACCTGTGATTATCATGATTTCAGATGAACCTGTTGGACTTTAACCTGCTGTTGTGAGACTTCTTACTATGTCTACCCTGGTCCAATGACGGCATCTCCACGTCATCTTGAAGGTAGGCAAAGTTTCTTAATATCTTCGCTTCATGTAGTGCTATACAGGGTTCAGCTTTACTGGGTGTTTTATGACACAGATCATTGAAAAGATTTCTGGAAAATGATGGGGGAATCATACATCACTTTTTGTCCCATTCAACGTTTCTAGAGGTGTAGTAAAGAGTTGATGATTTGGCAGGGAGTGTGATTACATCTTCACAGAGAGAGCAGTATGGTAACCTGTCCACATGAAGGCTGTAGCCCTTGAAGATGCTTGGTAACAGGGAGATGGAGTGAGAGCAAGCTCTGTATACTGCCCTCTGCCAGGTTAGAAGTGGCCTCCATCGAACTCCTTTATAGTGACAGGAAGCTGTTGGGAAAGCCAGACAATATACCCAACATTTCGGAGTGCATGCCCATCAGTTCTGCCCTGTATGCTGCCCTGTCAAATGTCCACTCCCAAGACCCATGTTTGATCTCGCCTTCTGCTAGACTGGCAAATAGATCATATTTTACCCTCTGCAAACCATTCATGTCCAGTGACTCTCCCCACGCAGATGGTTGGGGGTGGCACGATGGCACAGTGGTTAACACTGCTGCCTCACAGTGCCAGGGACCCCGGATTCGATTCCCAGCTTGGGTAACTGTCTATGTGGAATATGCACATCTCCCCATGCCCGCATGGGTTTCCTCTGGGTGCTCCGGTTTCCTCCCACAATCCAAAAACTAGGTGCGCTGGCTATGCTAAATTCCCCCTCAGTGTACCCGAACAGGTGCCGGAGTGTGGCAACTAGGGGATTTTCATTGTAACTTCATTGTAGCATTAATGCAATCATACTTGTGACACTAATAAAGAAATTTAAAATTTTTGGAAAGTCAGCATAGATAGATATTCGATGGGCTGAATGGCCCCTTCTGCATTGTTGGGATTCTATGATTCTAAGGTGCAGTCAAAGACCGATGACTCGATGTGGTTTAATGGAAGAATAGAGTTGCAGATTCATTTTAAACTTTGCTGCCCAACAGGAATTTAATTTGATTTATCCCGTTTTCCAAGGCTTGTGATTCTACTGGGTGTTTCTAATATGCATTTCAACCTGATTTGTATTATGCGCTGCAGGCTATCTGGACATACAAATAGTTGAAGTGTTGTATGGTCGAATCGCAAATACACAACTTGCTGAACCAAATTGCAATCTTGGGGATATGGATCCCACCTCCTTGGCTTGTGACCTTTCAGCAGACATTGTTATGCATACAAGTGGTGCACAGACCTATATATATGCTATTTTTCAGCACCGAGGAATTGCTGCTGTTAACTTAATGAATGCCAAAATCATCGCCATAGCAAGCACAACTTCTCCTTTGGTTCTCTGCCTGAGGGAAGTTTTTGGCGCTTATTTGCAAAACCACAGCAAAGTGTCATGATTTTTTTTAACAACGGTTAGGACCCAGAGGCAGGCTCTGAGTCTGCCTTGGCCAGCCCTGGGATTAATCCGCATGCCATTGACATTAATTTGATCCATATGCTAGCTGACTGAACTCACCGGCCCACAGCGAACACATGTAGAGATGTTAGTAAGTACTGAGCATCAGAGTTTGCTAAGTAGAAGGATATTAGACAGGAGGTGAATCCTGATCTGGTTAAGGTCGAGATGAACGTCATTGTGATGGATCAAAGGAATATTTTAGTACAATTATTTTGCCTCAAGGAGGATGTGCTGTGATGGAATCTTTCCGCCATCTGAAGGGAGACCGGGAAGGAAGCTGCCAAGGCTGTGGTAAGATACATTTCAGGTCTCAGTTGACTGGGTGGATATTGGAGGAATGCAGGGCCAACCTTGGTAATTACGGGGTAGTTTGTGGTCAGGAACATTTGAGAATCTTTAATTAAGGATGAAATTAGCCTGCATCTTGATAAAGAAAAGACGCTTAGAAGTCACCAGCACAAGTCTTAAATAGGGCAAACAAACAGTCATTTTGTAGCAAAGAACTTGAGTATTGCTGAAAAAAGGCACATGTTGTTGAAGTTTTTTGTTTTAACTCATCAGGATAATTTGCAAGAATACCAAATGTAAAGCGAACAACAATTTATACTACATGAAAAGATGGAGCTGTTTGCTTGGCAGGTAGAAGCTGATTGGCAGAGGTGTTGCCATAGAGAATGCACCAGTTGGCTGATGACTGACAATTAACTGCAAACCTTGCTAGAATAGTTGAATCCCTACAGTGTAGAAGAAGGCCATTCAGTCCATCAAGCCTACACTGGCAGCAACTCCACTCAGGCGTAAATCTGTAGCCCCATGTGTTTACCCTGCTAAAATCAAGAAATATTGAAACAAAGTCTTTTTCTGCAATGCACAAACGGACTTGCTAAACGTCATAAAGTTCCTTGAGAAGGAATCACACAAGGTAGATGGAGGAATTGCAGTGGATGTTTCCTTATAGGAGAACATTAAAAGAAATTGAACAATGGAAAGGATAGCATGATGGATTAAAAGTTCCTTAGGATGGAGGAAACGTTAGGATGTTAGGAGGTAAAGGCAGTTTACCAAATGGTTGGAAATGGGTCGTGGCGTTCCACAAGATCGAATTCTGGGATTCTGTCTGTTCACTAGGAAATCCAGGATTTGGATATATAACTAAAAGGAATGATGTTGGAATTTGTGATTAACAGGAAGTACAGTTGATTCCTTAGAAGACAAAAATAAGCTGCAAAGGGATATTGATAAGATGAGGGTCCAGGCTAAGATGTGGTAGATGTGATGTGATGTGGTGCATTTTGCTGGAAACTGCATTAGTGCATTCTGAGTGAAAGTGGGATCATTGATTTGGATTAACAGAGGGATTTGGAGGTTGAATAGCCCCATGATGTCTCATGGCATCAGGTCAAACACATTCAAACACACTCAATCATAAGCAAAGTGATGGAAGGTATTCCTGACAGTGCTACCAAGTGGCATACACATAGCAATAACATGCCCTGTGGTTTCCTTTGGTTTCCACCATTGTTCCATATCTCTTGGTCTAAACATTGATGAGAGAGGTGAGGGGAGAATGACTGACTTTGATAATAAGGTAACATTTAACTAAGTGTGGTGTTAAAGAGTAAAAGTGAATGGGGGGGAAATCTCTCCACTGGCTGGGGTCCTACCAAACAAAAAGGAAAATCACCTCGGCCCCAGGACAGGCCCAATCTTCAATCATCAATCATCAATGACCTTCCCTCTTTCTTGAGGTCAGAAGTGGGGATGTTTGCTGATGATTGCACAATGTTCAGCTCCATTCATAACTCTTTAGAAACTGAAACAGTCCATGTCCATATTCAGCAAGACCGGGACAACATTTAGGCTTGGCTGACAAGTGCAAGTAACATTCACATGACACAATTGTCAGGCATTGACCATCTCTACCAAGTGTGACGATGACAGACAGGAAACTGTGACGAAATGAGAGCTATCTATCTATAACCTCAGAAGCTAACCACAAACGTACTGAACTGTGTAAGGGAGACTTCTTTTTATTAAAAAAAGAAACTGGTTAAAAAAAACTCAAGTTACCTGATGGCTGATACTTAAAGTTGACCATTTTTCCGGAAAGTTTTGATCTAAATGACACTGCAGACCTGTTTCAAGGAACTTTACATCTGGGTGTGTCAAGTTCCACTTCAAGCAGGGAAACTCTCAAAAATAAAGTATCGAAGATGCAAAGTGCTGGATTTTGATCAGATACTCACCAAATATTCAAAACCATCCCCCATGGAGAACAAAATAACACTCATCTCCTGTTGATTTATATCTTGAAATGTGTCACAAGTTTCAGAGATGGAAAGATATAGAAAATGGAATTTCTCCGTCTGCAACAATAAATACAAGACATGCTAATCGGATTCTCTTCGGGGAATAAACAGAAAAGAATATTTAAAAGCCAGTTCCGTCAAGCAGAATCAGGAAAAGAGCAAGCAGGATGAAAAGGAAACATGACAGTTGTGTGTGTGTTTATGTGTGGGCATGCATATATGCATGTATGTGTGCATGTATCTGTATCTATGTGCATCTCTGTTCCATTTGGTTTGATTTTGATTTATTTTTGTCACATCCATTAGTATACAGTGAAAAGTATTGTTTTTTGCGCGCTATACAGACAAAGCATACCATTCATAGAGAAGGAAAGGAGACAGTGCAGAATGTGGTGTTTACAGTCGTAGCTAGGGTGTACAGAAAGATCAACTTAATGTGAGGTAGGTCTATTCAAAAGTCTGATGGCAGCAGGGAAGAAGCTGTTCTTGAGTCGGTTGGTATGTGTCCTCAGGTTTTTGTAACTTTTTCCCGATGGAAGAAGGTGGAAGAGAGAATGTTCGGAGTGCGTGGTGTCCTTAATTATGCTGGTTGCTTTGCCAAGTCAGCTGGAAGTGTACACAGTTAATGGATGGGAGGCTGGTTTGCGCAATGGATTGGTCTACATTCACGATCGTTTGTAGTTTCTTGCGGTCTTGGACAGAGCAAGAGCCATACCAAGCTGTGATACAACCAGAAAGAATGCTTTCTATGGTGCATCTGTATGTGTGTGTGTGTCTGTGTATATGTGTGTGTGTGTGTGTGTGTGCATGTGTTTGTCTTGCCAGGTTTTGATTATTTTTTCTCAGGTTTTGTAACTAATAAACTTTTTTGTTAATTGAAGAAAACCTAGTTTGATTGGCTCCTTATTACCAAATAAGTACAGTTGGATTGGGAAAGGCATTTATGGGGAAAATCAACTTGAAAAATCTATTGTTGTGAATTTGAATGGAACTCACTCCATCTCGGCTGGTCATAGCAAAATTGGAGACTTGTTTCTGAGTTAAAATGTTCCTTCAAAAACAGTTTATAAGTTTTTTTTGAGTCTGTAATGCGAAAGTGCAAAAATGTCCACATTTGATGGCAGTCCTTGTCTAGAAGAGAGGGAAAGTACCAATAAAGATTTCAAAGTTCTGTCTCTCAAAGAGCTAAAAGGCCCAGCAGGCCTGAGGGTTAGAATTTCACCCAAAAACCAGAGAATCCAAAATTTTAAAAGGAGTGGCCAAACATCTTGAGGACACTGAAACAGGTACAGTAGTGATAGAGAAATTAAGATTAAACTTTTTTATTACTGTCACAAGCAGGCTTACATTAACATTGCAATGAAGTTACTGTGAAAATCCCCAAGTCGTCACACTCTGGCACCTGTTTGGGTACATTGAGAGAGAATTTAGCATGGCCAATGCGCCTAACCTGCGCATCTTTTGGACTGTGGGAGGGAACCAGAGAACCTGGCGCAAACCCATGCAGACATGGGGAGAACATGCAAACTCCACTCAGACAGTGACCCAAGCCAGGAATTGAAGCTGGCACTGTGAGGCAGTAGTACTAACTACTGTGCCACCCCATGGTGCCCATTAAAGCAGCAGAAATTGGAACAGGAATTTGAGGAAAGGGAAAGAGAAACAGAGAGAGCGGGACAGGAAATGAAACATGCTTTTAAATTAAAGTAACTCAAACAGAGAAGCAGGGGTCCCACTGTGTCCCTTGAAGACACAACTAGCTCAGACTTTTAAGGCCAAGGCAATATAGTTTTCCAATTTTATCCCTACGTTTGAAGAAACAGAGGTGGACACACATTCTGTATCTTTTTCAAAAAGCTAGCTGACAGGCCCAGCAGGTGGTTAAGAAGGCAAATGGCATTTTGGCCTTTATTGCAAAGGAGTTTAAAAGCAGAGAGGATGTGTTGCAATTGCACAGGGTGTTGGTGAGCCCTCACTAGAATACTGCGTACAGTTTTGGTCCCCTGACCTTAAGAAGGATATAGTAACATCGGAGGCAGTCCAAGGGAGGTTCACCAGGCTAATTCCTGGGATGAGAGGGTTACCCTATTAAGTGAGAGTAAATGGTCTGGGGCTGTATTCCTTGGAGTTTAGAAGTTTGAGGGGTGACCATATCCAGACATATAAGATCCTGAGGGGAGGCTTGACAGGGTAGGTGGTGAAATGTTTTCACAAGTGGGACAGTCTCAAGCAGGAGGACAGAGCTACAAGATAAAGGGCTGGTCACTTAAAATTGAGGTGTGTAGAGATTTCTTCTCTCAGATGTTCATGAATCTCTGGAATTCTCTGCCCCAAAGGGTTATGGAGGCTGGATCTTGAGAAGTATTTAAAGTGGTGGTGGATAAATGTTTGATAGAGGGTTGGAAGAAATGGCACAGAAAAGGAGTTGAGGCTGACATGGATCAGCAATGATCAAATTGAATGGCGGGGCAGGCTTGAAGGGCCTGCTGGCCTACTCCTGCTGCTACTTCTTGAGCTCTTGTGTGTGAACAGTTAGCACATCAGTTAAACTGTCCAGTATAATACTTCCCTCTTACAATAAAGGCAAAATACTGCAGATGCTGCAATCTGAAACAAAGCCTGAAAATGCTGGAAGATCTCAGCAGGCCTGACAGCATCAGAGGAGAAAGAAAGGGAGCTTTAGGAACTTTCAGTTAGTTATTGGATAGACACATGGAGCACTCCAGAATTATAGGGAGGGGGTAGCTTGATCTTGGGATTGGGTGTAGCTCAGCACAACATTGAGGGCTGAAGGGCCTGTGCTGTTCTGTAATGTTCTATGTTCTAGAATAGAGACAATGTCTCTGATGTAGAGTAGACAGCATTGGGAGAGCGAATGTAATAATCCAGATTGAAGGAGATGCATGTGAAGCATTGCCTCACCTGAAAAGAGTGTTTGGGCTCTGGGACGGTAAGCAGGGAGGAGGTAAAGGGGCACCTTCTGTGATTGCACGGGCATGGGGTGAGGTTTGAGTGTGGTGGAGGAGTGGATCAGAGTGTCCCGGAGAGAACGATCCCTGCAGAATGCATATGCGGGGAGTGAGAGGGAGATGTGTTGTATAGTGGCATCATGATGGGGTTGGCAGAAATGGCAGGGAATGACCCTTTGAATGCGGAGGCTGGTAGGGTGAAAAGTGAGGATGAGGTGCTGTTCCCCCAGTTTGCATGGGGCTTCAGTAGAACATTGCAAAAGGCCGAGGATGGATATGTGGACTGGACAGCATGAAGCTCCCCATCCTAGTTCTGGGAACGAGGGAGGGCAGTGGCCTGGGAAATGAGTTGACGTGGTCGAGAGCCCTGCCAACCACAGTGGGTAGGAAGCCACGATTGAGAAAGAAGGAAGACACATCGGCAGCGCTACTTTGGACAGTGGCATCATAACAGATGTGGCAGTGGCAAAGGAACTGAGATGTGGGATGTAAGAGCTGTAGTCAAGGTAGTTGTGGGAGTGGTGAACTTGGAATGGATACTAGTGGAAAGTCTATCACCAGAAATGGAGACAGAGAGGTCAAGGAAGGGAAGTGTCAGGAATGTACCACGTGAAGGTGAAAAAGGGGTGGAAATTGGAAGCAAAATTGATACATTTTTCCAGATCCATTGGAGAGCAAGAAGTGGAGCTGAAATAGTAGTCAATATATCAATGTAAGAGTTGTGGATGGGGACTGGAGTAGGTTTGGCACAAGGAATGCTCCACATTACCCATAGAGACAGGCATAACTGGGACCCATGTGGATACCCATGGCCATATCTTTTATTTGGAGGAAGTGAGATGAGTTAAAGGAGAAATAGTTGAGTGAGAGAACCTGTTCAGCCAGACGGAGGTGACTGGTGGTGGATGGGAATTGTTCGGACCTTGGTTCAACGAGAAAGCGAAGAGTATTGAGGTCATCCTGCTGGGGAATGGAATAGAGGGATGTAAGCAAATTGCCTGTCATTGCATAGTAACCTTTCAGGAAACGCTCACAAGGTCTGTTCCTGCTTGCCTAAGGAAAATGTCGCAAGCTATAAGGTGACAAAAAAAAGGCTATTTTAAGTGCATACAATGTCAGATGCGTACCGCCAGAAATTCTGTACCCTCAGGAAACAAGCTGACCAGATGTACTTGGAATTTGAAAGGCTTAAGCAACTTCAGTTTGACATCACAACAGCAGTTCAAGAGGTGGCTCATTCTGACCTTCTCAAGGATAGTTATAGATAGGCAACAAATGTTGGCCTTGCCAACTACAGTCAGATCCCATAAATGAATACAAAATAAAAAGCAGAGTGTTCTAGTTCAGGTCAGAAACTCCAAAGTGTTTTATGGAGCCTGCCTGGATCATACCTTTTGCATCTTGAATTTGGTTAGGATAAGCATGATAGCTTCCACTTCAGGTAACTTTCAAATGACCCACTAGGGCGCTATTATCAAACAAAGTTTATTTAAGAATATAGTTAACATGTATGGTAAGAATAGGAGCAATAAATTCTAACAAATACGAACAACACCAAAACAACCACAAAAATGTATAACCCTTAACAAATATAGGAGCTGTCCTAATCAAACCAATCCCATAAATCAAACCCTACAAACAGGTTTAATACAGTATAGACTAATACTTACATGATGCTGGAATTGAATCCTTCGAGAGAAGTCTGCAGTTCTCTCGATAGATTCAGAATGGTTTGAAGTCAGAACAGCTTCCTAAAACACCAGGAACTTTAGGCAAGCCACCAACAGCAGATTCCCTCCTTCAGAAAGGCAAGACCTTGAGGTTGGATAACCATCAGAATTTCCAAATAAAACATCGGAGAAAGAGAAATACTTCTTTTCAGCCTGTTGTCCCTCATAATAAAACGACTCTAACCACAGTCAAACAGAGAATGAACCCTTAAACTCACTGGAAAGGAAAGAAAAACTGTCCAAAAACACATGACTATCCTCCTAACAATGCAGGATTGTAAAACAACCCAGAATTAAAATAAAGCGACCCCATTTAAGCTATTGAACCGGCAATAAAAGAACCCCTCGTAGACAACTCAGCAGAAGTGAAACCAAACTGAAAATGGTCTGCGTACAACTGCAGAGAATAGGATTTAAAAAAACTTTCTTAAAGGTATACTAACGTCAACCTCCCTCTTAAGAAAAGAAATGAACCATCAACATTCAAAGATGGTTCAAACACTTTCAGTTTCACAGCACTTGCACTCTACAATAAATATACATACATTTTACAAAATCCAAAATATGCAAACATAATAGTAATATAATCCATTTCAGTTTTTGTCTTCCACCATTGAACACTCCTTTTACTATATTTGTGACAAGGCATTGGCAGTCACATTCTCTCTTCCTGCTGCATGTATAATTTTTTAAATTAAATGCTGCAATAATAGACTGCATTGAAACAGTTTGGCATTGTTAACCTTGAATTTCTCCAAAAATGTCAATGGATTCTGATTAGTATACACAATCGCCTCATATGAATTAGTGGCAACATAAATGCTAAAATCTTGCAATGTCAGCACCAAACTCAAGATCTCTTTTCCAATCATTGAATACTTCTTCTGGTGATCATTCATTTTTTTTGAAAAATACCCAGTAGGATGCTCTATTCCTTTGTTGTCTTCTTGTAAGAGCATGGCACCTATGTCCACATCACTCACATCGATAGCCACCTTGAATGGTTTTGTGTAATTTGGTGTGGCCAACACAGGAATAGTGTTTAACACAGCCTTCAGGCTGTCAAACGCCTGTTGACACTCCACTGAAATTTGCTTCTTCATTAAGCCAATCAGGGGAGCAACCACGCTGCTAAAATCCGGCACAAATTTGTGGTAAAATCCATTCAGGCCCAGAAATCTCACTATTTCCCCCCTTGTCGATGGTATTGGGAACCCCCAATAACTATTGAAGTAAAATAAAAGAACGTAAGAACATAAGAAATAGGAGCAGGAGTAGGCCATCTAGCCCCTCGAGCCTGCCCTGCCATTCATAAGATCATGGCTGATCTGATAGTGGTTCAGTTCCACTTACCCTCCCACTCCCCATAAACCTTAATTCCCTTATTGGTTAAAAATTTATCTGTGACTTAAACACATTTAATGAGATAGCCTCTACTGCTTCACTGGGCACAGAATTCCAAAGATTCACTACCCTCTGGGAGAAGAAGTTCCTCCTCAACTCTGTTCTAAATTGACTCCCCCGTATTTTGTGGCTATACCATTTAGTTCTTGTTTTCATCATAAGTGGAAATAACGTCGCTGCTTCTTCTTTGTCCAACCCCTTCATTATCTTATCTGTCTCTACAAGATCCCCCCTCAACCTTCTAAACTCCAATGAATACAGGCCCAGCCTACTCAATCTCTCCTCAAAAGCTAACCTCCTCATCTCCGTGATGAACCTTCTCTGTACTCCCTCCAAAGCTAATATATCCTTTCTTAAATAAGGGGACCAAAATTGCACACAGTACTCCAGTTGCGGCCTCACCAGTACCTTGTACAATTGCAGCAAGACCTCCCTGCTTTTATACTCCATCTCCCTCACAATAAAGGCCAAAATTCCATTTGCCTTCTTGATCACCTGTTGCACCTGCAAACTGAGTTTTTGTGATTCATGCACAAGGACCCCCAGGTCCCTCTGCAAAGTAGCATGTTATAATTTTTCACCGTTTACATAATAGTCCATTTTACTATTATTCCTTCCAAAGTGGATAACCTCACACTTACCAACGTTATACTCTATCTGCCAGATCCTTGCCCGTTCACTCAGCCTATCCAAATCTCTGCAGACTTTCTGCGTCCTCCACGCAATTTGCTTTCCCACTCATCTTTGTGCCATCTGCAAACTTTGTTACGCTACACTTGGTCCCCTCCTCCAGATTGTCTATGTATATGGTAAATAATTACAGCCCCAGCACCAATTCCTGTAGCACGCCACTAGTCACTCATTGCCAATTGGAAAAGCACCCATTTATTCCGACTCTCTGCTTTCTGTTAGATAGCCAATCCTCAATCCATGCTAACACTTTACCCCCAACTCCGTGTACCTCCTCTATCTTATGCAGCAACCTTTTGTGAGGCACCTTATCGAATGCCTTCTGGAAATCTAAATGCACCACACCCACCGGTTCCCCTCTGTCAACTAAACTCATTATATCCTCATAAAATTCCAATAAGTTAGTCAAACATGACTTTCCCTTCATGAATCCATGCTGTGTCTGCTTAATTGAATCTTTGTAGACAACTCAGCAAAAAAGAAGCCAAGCTGAAAAAGATTTTCATACAACTGCAGAGAACAGGATTTTAAAAAAATCTTTCTTAAAGGTACACTAACATCACAAGAGTGATTGCATTCATTTTCCCAATTCTATCCATACATAACAATATGCATCAGTCTTCTTCAACAGCAACTTTACATCCTTCCCTTTTCGATCGTATTCTAATATTTATGTAGTAACCTCTCCCCTCTTTTTCTATGTTTAATTTCCAGTTTGCAATTCTTTTGTGAAGCTATTCGGGAAAATATGACCCTTGTATTCCCACATTAATGCTCGTCGATGGTTGACAATCATCCTCCTAGATTACCCTGGAATTTTGAATTGGCCACCCTTTCCCTCCCATTTCTTATTTCTTTCCATGTGCTTTACATTCATATTCTGGTACTTGCCTCCCATTACTGCTGATCTTTGCCCTCTTGTTCTGAAGAGGACTTTTTGTTGTCCTTTCATGTCATCCAAAATAGTCCTTCGATTCCCATAACAAAATTAAATTTTTGTTATTTTTGTCCAATGATTGTGCAGAGTTGTGCAGCCCAACACGATTGTAATGTGTTAAGTATTATGAGAACATCAGGAGCAGGAACTGGAGAAGACCATATCACTCTTCAAGACTGCTTCATCATTTAGTAAGATCACAGCTTATCCCCTACATCAACTTCACTTCCCCAACCTACCCCGTTAACCCTTGATTGCCTTTGGTACTGTATTTGACACAAATCTTTTGATCACATATCCACCCCAGCCCCAAGGCCACCTACTTCCACCTCCATAAAAATGTAACTCCACCCCTACCTCAACTCATCTGCTGCTGAAATCCTCTACCATCCCTTTAATAGTTATAGACTTAATTACTCCAATGTTCTCTTGTCCAGCTTCTCCTCTTACTCCCTTCCGAAACCTAAGCTGATCCAAAATTCACAGAATCCCTACACTGCAGAAGAAGGCGGTTTGGCCTACCAAGTTTGCACTGACTCTCTGAGAGCATCCCACCCTGTCCCTGTGACTTCATGTATCTAACATAACATACATATTTTGGGACACTAAGAGGCAACTTAACCTGGCCAATCCATCTAATCTGCCCATCTTTGGACTGTGGGAGGAAACTGGAGCACCCGGAGGAAACCCATGTAGACACAGGGAGAATGTGCAAACGCCACACAGATAGTCACACAAGGCTGGAATTGAATTAGGGTCTGTGGTTCTATGAGGCTGCAGTGCTAACCACTATGCTACTGTGCCATCCCAAAAAATAGCAATTCCAACAGTACAGCACACTGCCAGTACTGTGTGCTCAAATGCAGGAGTGAAAATTGAATCTATCACCTTCTGACAGAGGGGCTAAAGTGCAACCACTGAACCAAAGCTGAAAGCAAACTCTGTCCATATCTTAGCTTGCACCAAGTTCCATTCACCCATCATTCTGTGCTTGCTGGATTCTGTGCCAGAAATGCCTCAATTTTGAAATTCACATCCTTGATTTCCAATTGCTCTGTGCCTTTGGCTTTGTCCCTCTTTGTCTCTGAAACCCCTACCAACACTACAACCCTTCCTGATCTCTGCACTCCACCAACACGACCCCTTGTGCATTTCCAATTTCATTTGTCCATCATTGGTGGCTGTGCCTTCCGATGCCTAAGTCCTAAGCTCTGGAATGCCTTCTTTAAATCACAGAATCCTACAACGCAGAGGGAGGCCATTCGGACCATTGAGCCTGCACTGACAACAATCCCACCCGAGCCCTATCGCTGTATTTACCTTGCTAATCCCCCTGACACTAACAGACATTACAGCATGGCCAATCAACCTAACCTGTGCATCTTTGGACTGTAGGAGGAAACCAGAGCACCTGGAGGAAACCCACACAGACACAGGGAGTATGTACAAACTTCACACCAACAGTGACCCAAGGCTGGAATCGAACCTGGATCCCTGGCACTGTGAAGCAGCAGTGCTAACTACTGAGCCCCAATCATTTCACCTCCCAATTTCTTTCTTTAAGATGCTCTTTCATGCCAAACTCTTTGTCCAAGCTTTTGATCATCTGTATCTAATACCTTCCTACGTTGCTTTCGTGTCAACTTATTGTTCGATATAAAAAGCATATTGTTGTTGCTGCTGGCACATAACTTGTCCGTGAGCAATATCCTTCATTAATGTTTAGGCAATGCTAAGTGGAGCTGAGTCCATGAAAAGATCAGCCATGATCTTATTGAATGGCAGAGCAGACTCGAGGGGCCTCCTGCTCCTAGTTCTTATGTTCTTATTAAGTGATCTTGTGCCTATTCAGGTCATCCACAAACAATGGATAATGGTGGATTACTGACCACTGTACATTCATGTGCACAATTCTATTTCTACCTGCATACATTTACGTAAGATGAAAAGTGCCTCCCCCCCAAAAATATCAATGATTTGTAGTGACCTGTGGTTATAACTCCTTCCCCACAGCCTTAGATCTCTTTAAGCTGTTTTTTCTCTTCTCTACCATCCATTTGAAAACCTTTATTCAGACATCATAAGAGGTACACAAGGATCTGTACCAGAAATAAATCTTCAGGAACTGAAAAGTCTGGGTTGACCTGTGCTGTTGGCACCAGCACACACTTCTGTGGCCAACTTCTCTCCTTTTATTTGATTGGCAAGCTGTTCAATGATTGAAAATGCAGAGGACTGATTGAATTGAACTGGCAGTGAAAATCAGATGGGATACCCCAAGGATAGCGAGCACAGCATGCGAAGGAAAACTGTAAGAGTAATAATCTTTGAGTAGTGGGATAGCCTGCTGATTTATATGAAGGCAATTGGCTCAGGGATATGGAGAAGCAGGTCACAACTTATATAACTGTGACATCCTGAATGTTCAAATAACTGCTGCATGCTTCGGAAACCAGCAAAAACTTACCTGAAGTTGAAGTTTATTTATTAGCATCACAGGTAGGCTGCAATGTAGTTACCCTGAAAATCCCCTGGTTGCCACACTCCGGCTCTTGTTCATGTACACTGGGGGAGAATTTAGCACCTAACCAGCATGTCTTTCAGACTGTTGGAGGAAACTGGAGCATGGGGAGGAAACCCACGCAGGCATGGGGAGAATGTGCACACTCCGCACAGTGTGGGTGACCACAAGTCGGGAATCGAACCGGGGGGCCCTGTCCCTGTAAGGCTAACCACTTTGTTGCCATGTCGCCTCGTGCCGCCCTTGCTGCTTATCATCATAGAATCATAGAACACCACAGTGCAGAAAGAGGCCCTTCGGCCCATCGAGCCTGTACCGAACACAATCCCACCCCAGGCCCTACCCCCATATATTATACCCACTAGTCCCTCTAACCTACGCATCCCTGGACACTAATGGGCTATTTTAGCACGGCCAATCAAACTAACCCGCACATCTTTGGACTGTGGGAGGAAACCGGAGCACACGGAGGAAACCCACGCAGACATGAGGAGAATGTGCAAACTCCACACAGACAGTGACCCGAGCCAGGAATCGAACCCAGGACCCTGGAGTTGTGAAGCAGCAGTGCTAACCATTGTGCCACCATGCCGCCCCAAATTATTATCCTAGACTGGGGATAGAGGAGAAAAGAACTGCCTTCACAGAAGAGGAGCTGCAGAACCGTTGTTAGTGATTAAATAAAAAGATGCTGGCACATTTTGTAATTTTCTTTACTCCACATTAGAAAATTGTAAGTGGACACGGTCACCCTCTGTGTGCCAAAGGATTGCAGAAAACATGTTTCAACTCGAAGACAATGAATGAAGTGAGGGCTCCATGGGTGCTTGGTTTTATTATACTTTGGAACCGTTTCTGGCTTTGCAAACAGCACTCAAGACAGAGCAGTTATTCCAAAAGATATTTGTGAACTGCTGATGCCTTTTACAGGGAGATTTTCCTGGCTCTCTGCCCAGGCACATCAGATGGCCAAGGTGCAGCAAATGTTCCATTCCAAATCACTCAGGATCCTGACTTGGAAATGTATCACTGTTCCCTCAACCTTGCTGGGTCAAAATCCCGGAATTCCCGACTGAACGTCGCAGTGGAATTCACCACATGGACTGGCACTGGTTCAAGAAAGCAGTTGGCCGTTACTACCTCGAAGGCAACTTGGAGTAAACAAAAATCTTGGCCTTGCCAGTGTCACCTATAACCCAGGGATAAACAGATAAGAAAAAAAATAACAACTTGCCTTTAGATGGTGTCTGGAACTTTCCCACTTTTCACATCGGTGAGTTCTTCTGATTCTGCCGGTGGGACACCCTGCTGTGGGTCTCACAGAAGCAAAGGGTACCCTCAACAGAAAATCCCATTGACAACAGAGGGACAAAAAGGTTTAGCTGGCAGCCAGTGGTGGACCACCACCCACCCTGTGAAACACATGGTGAGTTGCGTGATAAATCCCACCAGTATGCTTGATACAATAAAATGATCCAAGATGCTTCACGGAGACACTGAACTTTGTCTATTCATTCATGGGACATGGGCGTCTCTGGCTGGCCAACATTTATTGTCCATCCCTAGTTGCCCTTGAGAGGGTGGTGATGAGCTGCCTTCTTGAATCGCTGCAGTCCACGTGCTGTGGGTTGACCCACCATGCCATTAGGGAGGGAATTCCAGGATTTTGACCCAGCGACTGCGAAGGAACAATGATATATTTCCAAGTTGGGATGATGAGTGGCTTGGAGGGGAACTTGCAGATGTTCCCATCTATCTGCTGCCCTTGTCCTAGATGGAAGTGATCGGGGTTTGGAAGGTGCTGTCTAAGGATCTTTGGTAAATTGCTGCAGCTCATCTTGTACTCACTGCTGCTACTGAGTTTCGGTGGTGGAGGGAATGGACGTTTGTGGGTGTGATGCTAATCGAGCAGGCATTTTTGTCCTGGATGGTGTCAAGCTTTCTGAGTGTTGTTGGAGCTGCAGCTATCCAGTCAAGTGGGGAATATTCCATCACACTCCTGACCTGTGCCTTGTAGGTGGTGGACAGGCTTTAGGGAGTGAGGAGGCGAGTTCCTTGTTGCAGTAAGCAAAGTTGAAGAGATGGGATTTAACAATGTTTTGAAGGAAGAAAGCAAGTTGGAGAGCTGAAGATGTTTAAGGAGGGACTCCCAGAGTGGAGAGCCTCGGTAGCTGACGGAACCAGCACCTCTGACCTGGAGCAATTAAGATCGGGGATGAACAAGAGATCAGAATAAGAGCAGCACTAATATCTCAGAGGATTCCAGGGGTGGAGGAAATTCCAGAGACATGGAGGGGCCAGACACCGGAAAGAATTTTAAAATCCAAGCATTGTTTTACTAGGAGCCAGTAAGTATGAGTGCATGGGAACAGAGTTTGTGGTGAGCCAGGTCACAGAGAACAGAGCTTTGGATGACCTCAAGTCTGGGGAGTGTAGGATGAGGGAAAGTGGTCAGGAGAGCACTGGAAACACTCAGGGATGAGTGTTTCAGCAGCAGAGCTGAAGCCCGGGTGGGAAGTGAGTGAAAGGAACTGTTAATTTACAGAGATGGAAACAGGTGAACTACACAGGTATGAAGTTGCACGCTCAACTTGGAGTCAAATACAACACAGAAGTTACAAAGGGGTCTGACTCAGGTACAGAGAGTTGTGAGGGAGAGGGACAGATTCAATGGGCTGTACTGTAGGGATTCTAAGACTCTCAATACATACTTCAAATTCTTCACACATCCACAGAGCCAACACCACTAACTCTCACATACGCCCTCACCTCTCCATCAAGCTCATATCCTCTGGAGCTCACGTCCTCATCCCACCCGCTCACCACAGAAACATGCTACACACCCTTATCATCTACAGTGCCACGGGTCCTGCTTTCCTGACTTCACAACAGGAGGCCGGGTCCCATACTGGGCACGGAGTGGCTGATACTGGACATCTCGCGCACTATCAGAAACACACCAGCGTGCTGGCTGTGAGGACATTCCAGCAGCAACAGAGAAATCTGCACCAAACACCCACGTGGCGATCCTGCACCAGATCACCTGAAATGACCTCAATGACACCCATGAGGTTGGCCTCTTGGAGTGTGAGCTCCCTGACTGAGGTAATGATTGCCTGTCCCTTTCTCACTGAATGGAGGTGTTTCCTGAACAGGTTGCTGCCACACACTTTCCACCAACGTTTCCTCACTCCTCGCCCAGATACACCTTGGTGGGCCTGATGTCGTCCAGTGGCAGAGGTCCCCAGTGGATGGATCCTCCCCCAGTATGTTGGGGACCTGATGTGGAAGGTGGTGCATATCACTGTTCCATACAATAAAAGGTTAAATTGGTTCACAGACTCCCAGGCAACCTGCTCTATTTGCAACCTTGTAGAGTCCGTGGACCACATCTATGTTCAATGCTATGGACTGCACACCCTTTGCAGTTTCCTCAAAAACCTTTTGTTGATGTTTCATTTGCACTTCATCCCATGCTTCCGATCTACAGACACCCAGTGCAGAGGAGGGAGGCGGGGAAGGCAGAGGACCTTGTCATGGACCTGCTCCTGGACCTGGAAAAGCTTGCCATAAACAGGTCCCGACAGCGGGCAATCGAGGGGATCGTCCAACCTGACTGTCTGCCCCTCTATCGCGGCTCTATTCATGGCTGGGTGTCTCTGGAGAGGGAGCATGCAGTACCTGAGGGCACTGTTAATGCCTTCCGTACCCACTGGGCACAGCAGGGACTGGGGTGCATTATTGACCTCCTTAATCACAATTTGATCTGCTGTTTTAAGTTTCCTTTCTGTTTTATCTTTTATTTTGGGTGGCTCCCCTCCCTTTGGGAGCCGTCCCCTTTTAGTTTGTCCCCTTGTTAATTTGATTTAGTTGGCCAAAAAGATTGGACAGGCATTCATTAGCAATCAGAGAGTCTCACCTGTGTATATATTGAGGAGTGTCAGGTCTTGTGGATTCTGACTTTGTACCTGAAATACTTGTCAGAGTGGAGATAAGTTTGTGAATAAAGGGAATCTGGTGAAGAGACACCGGCCTCTGAAGGGTTACTTCAGTTGGAGTGTTATCACCAACTTGTGCTTAGATTGGCAGATTTCCACCTTGTACTGGCTGTTTATTCTTCTCTCTTTTGGGTCCTGCCGGTGAGAGCGGCAGACAGCTACTCTCTCATCACTGCTTTGTGAGCAGCTGCGAGGAAGTACACAAGAGTAACCTCGAGGCAGTTACTCAGCAGATCACTTTCCAGGCAAGACTCAGTACATGGTGACTCACAAAGCTGCAGGCCAGGAATACAGCACAATGCTGAACTAACATGGTACACTACCCACGGTGTTCTTTCATCCAGTTTCCTTTTCGCCTCTCCCAAACAAGATGATTCATGCTGAGGCAGCATCGTGATGTGGAAAGATCCCTCTGAATGCAATGTGCCAACTTCCACTGCTGTGACTCAGAGGCATCCCATTGTCCACCGGCATGAGAACACAGCAGCGTGACGAACTGAAGCTGAGGCAGGCACAGTGGCAATCGTTATGCAGATTGAAAAAAAACACAAAGAAGTAGTCAAGGATCTTCAGTTCGTGAGGGTGGTTTCAGTCACTTTAATGCTGAGTTCTTGCTTTGGATGGGGGTTTCAAACTGGATTTGCCCCCTCTTTTCTCCCCAGTATTCCGATTAGACAACAGCAGGTGGCTCTGATAGAATTTAACATCCAAACCAAGGAATTTGTGCCCAAAAGGCACATACTGAAAATGTTTAATTCGGCCTTAACAATTATTGGGGATATGGAAAAGAAATCTATTCTCTACAGAAATCGGAGCTTGCTTCACAAGAAGCCTGGTTCCAGTCCAGGAGCTGGATGCCAATTATGCATTGGCTAACAATGAAGCTATCTATCTAATCAAATATAATAGAACATTAATATCTTTGTTTCACTCCAAAATGCCTAATTATAAACAATAACATAAACCATGGAAGGGATATAAAGGACTCACTTATTTCACTAGCTTACTGAAGGATCGAGTGACTGCTTAAGCAACCATGAACCAGACCGGTGCCTGTTTAATTTATGACATTCGGCAGAATTTAGTGCAGGTTTGGCCCATCGATGTGAGAAGTGTCACTTCTGCAAGGGGCACCTGTTGCCACTGAAACAAAATCAGGCACTTCAGTGGGCAGCCTCGGGCATTCCACAGAGCTAAGTCCCTAGCAGGGCAAAAATACAACCCCCCCCCAACCCCCAGAGCTGCCAGCCAATCAGAGGTCAGCAGCTCTCCATGATAGCAGTGCCCCTAGTGGCTGCTGCTGGCAACTTAGTCCGGCCGACATTCGGGATCATTGCCAGATCCTTGGAGACAGGCCAGTGTGGGTGAATTGGGGGTTGCTGGCAAGGTGGGAAGGGGGGGATACGGTGGGGTCAGATGCAGAGAAGTGGCACCCAGCAGACAGCCCCTTTCCAGTGCCGAGTTCCTCAACACTAAACGCCTTTGAAAGAAAGACCCTCTCAAAGGCCACCAGAAAATCCCAACAGGGTTTATTGGACAGCATTCAGAAGGCACGGGAGAAGCTGCGTCAGTTCAGGAGAATCCCTGAACCACCACAAAATGCTGGTCAGCTTGGGAATAATGGCCTTTAGGTGGTTCATTACTGAGACTAATTAGCCAGCAGTAGGTTTCCCAGATCAGCCCATTTCCCCTCTTGACAAAATGGCAGTCAGCTTTCCTGCTGACAGGAATGGCAATCTCCCCACAAATGTCCGGTGGCCTGCCCACTGCCTAGCCCACTCTGGCAGATTCCATTAAATCCTGGCAATTGAGACAGAATGTATGGCACGGTGGCACAGTGGTTAGCACTGCTGCCTCTCAGCATTAGGGACCCGGGTTCGATTCCAGCCTGGAGTGACTGTGTGGAGTTTGCACGTTCTGCCAGTGTCTGCATAGGTTTCCTCCAGATGCTCCGGTTTCCTCCCACACTCCAAAGACTTGTGTGGGGTTAGGTAGATTGGCTGTGCTAAACTGACCCTTAGTGTCATGGGGATTAGCAGGGTAAATACATGGGCTACAGGGATTGTTGTTGGTGCAGGCTTGATGGGACAAATGGCCTCCTTCTGCACTGTAGGGATTCTATGATTCGATTCTATGATTCTATAGCAAGCCCAATAAGCAAGAAAATAATTGTTCCCTTCACTTCAGGTTTAACATGTCGGTCTGGATTTTCATCCTTTAGCCAGAAGGTGGGAGTCAAGAAATTTCCTTGTGAACTCTGATTCCAAATAATAAGCGCATCTGTTAAAGTAACAACTGGCACTTCGACTGTGGAAACTATCACAGCTGCAGAGACAAGTCTACAGCCTCAAGGCCCTCACTTCAGAGAGCACATATTGACTTTAAAGATATCAGGCCTGCAGCCAAATATCGCCTAAACTTGTCTAATTGTTTTAAATATCATTTAACTCCATTTGTAAGTAATATTTGTGTGTATGTATTTATAACTTTATCTATTCTTGAGTAACCTCTAAAACAATCAAGTGAAATAAACTAACCTTTTCTATTTTGAGTAAAAATAGCTGGGTTGCTGCTATTTGCTGCTGGGTTGTTTGAAATTCAGTCTAGAACCGGGATTGAGACACACTCAGTCTCACACACACACACACACACACACACACACACACACACACACACACACACACACACACACACACACACACACACACACACATACACCCACCAACATGCACAAATACCCACACACACACAAATACACACATACACACACACTAACACACACACACAGTCTCACACACACACAGTCACACACACATACATATACACCCACCAACACGCACAAGTACCCACACACACACAAATACACACACACTAACACACACACACACAGATATAAACACTCGAACACAAATATACACAACAACACAGAAACACGCACAAGTACAGACACTAACACAAACACTCATACACACTGTTCATGGGCAGCTTTGGGGAAACATCTTTTAATGCGTCCATGGCAATATTTTTAGCATTACCAATAAAACACACCCCACACTGTCCTTTAAGTAGACATTCACTTCTCCCAAATTCAGCCCAAACTGACTCTTTGCTCCCAAAGCTTTATTTCTGTGTGTTCCCTTTCTCAGCCTGGAACTTCCAACCCTCGAACTGTCCTTCACAGTGTATGTGGAGATTCTCCCTCTTGGACAAGCAAAGACAACCTTCCGGCCTTCTTTTAACTCCTTATGAATTTGCCTTTTTCAATCTGAGTGTGAACTTAATCCACCCACATTCTGGCACAACGAACCACAGCAACTTGTGGCCTCAGGTTCTTCTCTATCTCTCACTGTCCTGGACCCTGGCAGACTAATCCACATCATGAAATCATAGGATCTCTACAGTGCAGAGGGAAACCATTCAGCCCATCGATCCTGCACCGACAATAATCCCACTTTTGCCCTCTCGCTGTAACCCCGCATATTTACCCTGCTTGTTCCGTTAACACTAAGAGGCAATTTAGTAAGGCCATTCAACCTAATCTGCACATCTTCGGAGTGTGGGAGGAAACCTATGCAGGCATGGGGAGAACATGTAAACTCCACACACCCAAGGCCTGAATTGAACCCCGGTCCCTGGTGCTATGAGGCAGCGGTGCCACCAACCCACTATCTGTATAATAGATAACCAGTAATTTTTATGATGTGATTGAGGGATCAACGTTGGTTAAGACACAAGCTTTAACTTGTCAGCCCTTCTTGAAAGTAGTGCAGAATGATCTTTTACACCCACCAGAGAGATAGCATCTCATCATAAAGATTGTGCAGCCCTCCCTCAGATGTGTCAGCTTCGAGCTTTGTGCTGAAGTCCTGTTCTGACTCAGAGGTGAGTAAGCAACCAGCTGAACCATGGCTGACAGATGGCATATGCAGATCCCGCTGAGTAATAGGAACTGTAACCCTCACATAGGACAATGACCATAGAAAACCGATTTTAACAATGGGTGCACATCACAATTGAACCCATTCAATCATCAGCACTCCATAGTTCAACATAGTTCATTGGATAGTAAATAAGGGTAGGAATTGCAGCTGATTTTGCCCTCTGGTAACCAAGTTTAAAAGGGTCATTGAGACTTGAAGCACTGGCTCCATTCTCTCCCCACAGATGCTGACAGACCTGCTGAGATTTTCCAGCATTTTCTATTTTTGTTTCAGATTCCAGCACCTGCAATGTTTTGCTTTTATTTAAAAGCTTATTTATTAGTGTCACAAGTAGACTTACATTAAGTTTCTGTGAAAATCCCCTAGTCGCCACACTTCAGTGCCTGTTTGGGTACACTGAGGGAGAATTTAGCCTGGCCGATCCGCCTAACCAGCATGTCTTTCGGACTGGAAGGAAACTGGAGCACCTGGAGGAAACCCATGCAGACACGGTGAGAATGTGCAAACTCCGCACAAAAAGTGACCCAAGCCGGGAATCGAACCCCTGTTCCTGGTGCTGTGAGGCAGCAGTGCTAACCAACTGCAACCTAGAAGCATAAGTATACCTTACCACTGTCCTACTCAAAATCACCAAAGTTGATAAGCGGCCATTGGTTAAATCTAGACGTTAAGAAATAAATTGCAATTTCTGTGTTCATCAAGGCAAGAGATGTTGATGCTGGAAAATTGAATATTTCAGTATGAAAACCAGATGCTTGTGGGTCAGTTATCGCAGGATTTGATAAAGGTCGATTTAATTTTCCTCAATTATTGCACAATGTTTATCTTCTATGCAAATTGCAGCTGCGTACCCAAGCTTTGTTGGCAGCTCAGCTTTGAATCTCACCATTGTCTTTCTTCAAAATGGTTTCAAGCCAGCAAGCCTTGAGGCTGTTGACGGGAGTGCCACACATGAGCAAAGTGGGAGATCTCAGCAGGAGGAAAACTCAGTCAGAAAATTGTTACCAATCCACATTTCTTGCATAAATTGAACCAGAATGAATTTGATTTTTACCGCTTTGATTGAAAGTCCTCAGGCTATCCCATCTTTCCAGCTGAAAAACACCTGTGTGAAAGCAGAAAAAATGGGATGAAATGTAGGGACATAGGAAACAAATTGACCAGCCATTATAATAACTGCATTTATAGAGTGCCTTTAACATAAAATGTCCCAAAGTATCTTTCTTTAACTTACGCATTGCAAGTCCTAGATTTTTATTTCTTATTCCTTCACGGGGTATGTGTGTGTCATAGAATAGAATCATCAAATCCCTACAGTACAGAAGGAGGCCATTTGGCCCTTCAAGTCTGCACCGGCAGCAATCCCACCCAAGCCCTATCCCCATAACCTCACATTTTTACCCTACGAATTCCCCTGACACTAAAGGGTAAATTCAGCATGGCCAATCAACCTACACTGTGCATCTTTGCACTGTGGGAGAAAACCGGAGTACCCAGAGGAGACCCATGCAGATATGGGAAGAATGTGCAAACTCCACACAGAGAGTAGCCCAACTCTGGAATTGAACCTGGGTCCCTGGCGCTGTGAAGCAGAAGTTCTAACCACTGTACTAGTGTGCCACTGGCAAGGCCAGCATTTGTTGTTCATCCCTAATTACCCCTCAAACTGAGTGGCTTGCTCGACCATCTAAACACTGTTATGGGTTTGGAGTCTTGCATAGGCCAGGTCAGGTAAGGACAGCAGATTTCCTTCCCTAAAAGGGTAGAGGTGGACCTAATGGGTTTTTACGACAATTGGCAATGGTTTCATAGTCATGATCAGACTTTTAATTCCAGGTTTTTATTGCGCAACACCATCTGCTGTGGTGGGATTCAAACCCGGGCCCCCAGATTGTTGCTCTGGGTCACTGCGTTACTCATCCAATAACAATATTACAACGTCACCGCCTCTCCTTAATCCTAATAAACTAATGTTTTTGAATCTCAGTGTGGCCAATTGTTTGAAAATATCAAAAATGTTGAAAGAAGTAGCCTTAATTTTATATTAAAAGTAAGATTTGCATTCATATTGTGTCTTTCAGAACTTTTGAAGTGCAGTCATTGTTAACAATTTGTAGACTGAAAGATCCCGCAAGCAACCAGATATTGACCAGATAATCTGTCAGTGATGATGTCTTTGCAGAACATCATGAGAACTCCTCTGTTCTCTAGTGGTAGGGAATCTTCTACATTTATCGGATGGGGAAGGCGAGGACTCACATTAATGTATTTTCTCTCGCAAAGAAAAACTGCACCTTAGACAGTGCAGAACTCCCTCAGTACTGCACTGAAATTTCAGCCCAGATTTTATGTTCAATTTGATGAGCTGAAACCTGAACCCAAACCTTCTTACTCAGGAGGGAATGTTACCCATTGAGACTGATTGACATCACTGGACAATTAAAAAACAAATGATAAAAAAATGTAAACCACTAATCTTCCTTCAACCAATGTAAATCACTGTAGTAAAGATCTTGTAACTGAAATCATGGCCTAATAGTATAATCGCTAGACTATTAATCCAGAAAGTCAACTAATTCTCTTGGGACCCACGTTCGAATCTGGCCACAGCAAACCGTGGAATTTGAATTCAATAAAAAATATCTGGAATTAGGAATCTACTGATGACCCGTTGTCGATTGTCAGAAAAGCTCATCTGGGTTCACTAGTGTCCTTTAGGGAAGGCAATCTGCCAAGGCAAATGATGGAATTTGAATATATCTGGAATTAAGAATCTAGACATGACCATGAAACCATTGTCGGAAAAACACACCGTGTTGCTAATGTCCTTTAGGGAAGGAAATCTGCCGTCCTTACCTGGTTTGGCCCACTTGTCACTCCAGAGACACAGCAATGTGGTTGAGTCTCAACTGCCCTCTGAAATGGCCTAGCAAGTCATTCAGTTCAAGGGCAACTAGGGATGGGCAATAAATACTAGCCAGCCAGCGATGTTCATGTCCAACAAATGAATAATAAAAAAGATTAGCTTTAAAACAGTCCTGGCTTTCCGAGAGTTAAAGTTCAAGCTAAATCTGAACCTTTTGCTTTTCTTAACTGCAGATTTTATTAGAACTGATTAAGTTAAACCCTCCCACTGTGATTATAATGATCCCACTTTCCGCCCACACCACAAACTTGAAATGAAATTGCTCAGGTTGTTTATCATGGTAACTGTTGAGGGCAAGGAGCTCCAGGGCCTAATTCCCACAATTTAAAGAGTTTGCAATGTAAGGCCTCAAGAGATTTCATAATCCCATTGGAGAACGTGTCAGAATTGAATAGGATCATTCCTTATTTCAGGCTTTAAAACATGTTTGCATTTATGGGCTGGGTTGTCTGATAAACACACAGGGCTGACTCAGGATGCCACGGAGGGACGCCACGACTGCAAAACAATAATTTTGCAATGATTCAATCATGATACATTCTGCATGTTGAATTGCCGAGATATAAATAAAACACTGAGTTGAGGTTTTGACATTATCGTGCGTGCAAGTTCTGCATTGTGCAGACTTTCCATTAGGAGGGACCTGCACTTTCAGAGGTCTTTATCCAATCTATATAGTGTTTCTTGTCAGCATGGACAAACATTTGCAATACTCTGAGTCTCCCCTCGTAGCTCAGAAGCTCAATGACATTTATCAACCTTGTTACCCTTCCTTGTACTCTCTCCAAGGCTAGGGAATCCTCGGGTGCTGCAATGCTGGGAACAGTACACAAGACTCAAACTGGGGGTGGTGCAGAACTTTTGAAAATTCGCTGCCAACTCCTGCCACCTGTGCTCTATCCTTCAAGCTGGAAACCCTCAATCACATTTTATCTTTTATTTTATTGCTGCTGAACTCCATGGTGGTAACTTGAGGATGTTTTCTACTAAAACTCTTAGGTCGGAACTTACAGGTTTTCCAACAGCAGAAGCGGCTCACCATTGGCCATCTGGCGGGATCTTCCAGTCCCACCGAAATCCATGGCAATTTGCATGGCTCATCCCGTGCCACTGCTGGGAACCCACGGCGGGGCACAGGAAGGGCCAGTAAACTTCCACCCTCAGAATTCCTGACTTGGCTCACTATCTATAATGTTCCTGTTTACTTTGCATTCTTGTTCTCTCACCTGGATTTTCCACTCCCAATCTGCCACCAGCAATGAAGTGGCTGGGGGCAGAAAGTAGGCAGAAGTTTTTTCCCCTCAAAATATATATTAGTCATAAAATATCTACAAGAACATTCCACAATATTTCAAAATGGTCAGTCCAGAAAGAACAATAATTCTCACCTTTTTTCCTGTTGCATAAAGTTGCATTTTGAAATGCTTCACTACAATTGCATTGACTATAGAATATAATTCCTACAGCGCGGAAAGAGGCCATTCTGCCCATCAAGTCTGCACTGACTCTCTGACAGAGCATCTTACTCAGATTCCATTTCCATAACCCGGCTAATCCACCCTAATCTCCACATTTTGGGACACTAAGGGGCAATTTGGCATGGCCAATCCACCCAACCTACACATCTTTGGATTGTGGGAGGAAACGGGAGCACCCGGAGGAAACCCACGCAGACATAGGGAGAACGTACAAACTCCACACTGTCACTCAAGGCCAGAATTGAACCCAGGTCACTGCAGCAGGCAGCAATGCTAACCACCGTGTCACCGTGCCGCACTCAATGACAAGCAAAAAGCCTGAGGAGTTCCGCACAGTTTACCAACCCCTTGGTGTGTTATGGCTGGAAGGACTTCCACAGTGACCTTTCCCTGAGAAAATAGGCAGCAGTTCAACTCTGTCGAAACAACACCCACTTTGCACCCTACTCAAGCTTTTGAACCAGAGCTATTAACTGCACCCACCTCAAACATGTGGATGTTTTATTTAAATGTTAAATTTGGTTATTGGAGACATCCCCCACATCATTGCTCAATGTTCTATCATTGCTACATGTTGCATGCAAATCACACCTATCTGAAATTGGCTTTGTGGTTGTTAGATGAGATTTAGTATATGCAAGGAGGGTGTTCATTAAGTTCTAATAAGTTTATTTCAGACTCTTTGCCTTTTGTGTCCTGGGACATTGGGTCTTATGGGCCTTTGTGATAATTATTGTCAAATAAAATGGTCTCCAGGAAAATGATAGTTTCTCACTGTGACTCCCCAGTCCAACTTCAGAAGGTGAGAACCAAAGGAATTCTGGCAGGGCACAGCCTGTCTGTCAGTACTTACATCCCGATATCTCAGACTGATGTAAGCATGCCATTTTTTGACAGACGCACAGAGGCTCCTCCTGTCAACACAAACTGAGGTAGCAGACCCATTTGTACCATTGTATTATGAGAAGGACAACCAGCCAGACAATTACATCGTCCCTGAGAAGCATTCTGATTGCAGTATGCCATGCTTTCATGGTGGCACGGTGGCACAGTGGTTAGCACTACTGCCTCACAGTGCCAGGAACACAGGTTCAATTCCAGTCTTGGGTCACTGTCTGTGTGGAGTTTGCTTGTTCTCTCCGTATCTGCGTAGTTTTCTCCCACACTCCAAAGATGTGTGGCTTAGGTTGATGGGCCATGCTAAATTGCCCCTTGGTGTCAGGGGAACTGGCAAGATGAATAGGGTGGGTTTGCGGGGATAGGGTCTGGGTTTGATTGTGGTCGGTGCAGACTCGATGGTCTCCTTCTGCACTGTCAGGATTCTATGAGTATCACTTCATGAAATGAGCCATGCAGGGCAATTAATATCCTACTTGAATTGGCAATACTCATCAACAATGTCTGTAGGTCTTGGCACACTCAGGACCACGAAGCCCGCTGTTGCCGATACCACAAAGCAGAGAGCTGTAACATCCATCACCAATTGAGGATGGTTCCATGGCCGGTTCAGAGGCCCAGGTATCATGGTTAGCTCGGATAGCATGACTGACCACGTTGAATGCCATCAAGTCATTGGACAAATATAGACACAGTGCCACCAGTTCATAGAAGAAATCATAGAAATCCTCCTGTGCAGAAAGAGGCCATTCGGCCCATCAAATCTGCACTGACCACAATTCCACCCAGGGCCTACCTCCATATCCCGACACATTTTCCTGCTAATCCCTCTAAGCTACGCATCTCAGGACACTAAGGTGCAATTTTAACAAGGCCAATCAACCTAACACGCACATCTTTGGACTGTGGGAGGAAACCAGAGCACCCGGAGAGAATGTGCAAACTCCACAGACAGTGACCCAAGGCGGGAATCGAACCCAGGTCCCTGGAGCTGTGAAGCAGCTGAAGTAACCACTGTGCTACCGTGCTCCCTATAGTTACAGGCATATCACCGGCAACCTCTGTGCTGGGGGAGGGTGAGAGGTCAGCTGACAGGACTTAACGAAGACAGGGTCATAGAATCATAGGCTGGAATTTTATCGGTTCACCCATCCCAAATGGAGAACGGCATTCTCCATTGGCCTCGGGTGGGATCGTACAAACCTCGGGGAGACGTGCCGGTAAAATTCCACCCATAGAATCCTACAGTGCAGAAGGAGGCCATTTGGCCCACTGAGTCTGTGCCCTTCACAATTCCACCCAGTTGCTATCCCCACCACCTGATGCATTTTACCCTAGCTAGTCCCCCTGACACTAAGAGGCAATTTGGCGTGGCCAATCCACCCAAACCACACATTTTTGGACCGTGGGAGGAAACCGGAGCACCCAGAGGAAACCCATGCAGACACGGGGAGAATGTGCAAACTCCACACACACAGTGACCCAAGTCAGGAATCGAATCCAGGTCCCTGGCGCTGTGAGGGCAGCAGTGCTAACCACTCTGCTGCCCTGGTTAGATCAAGAGGAGGCAAGTGTGAAACCGGGGAAGCAACAAAATGTTCAAGCGTCTTAAGTGAGGGAAAGATGGAGCGGTAGTTCGAGAGGACATGCAAATCAGACGATTGCAATATTTAATTTAAAAGTTCAAAGAAATTGCAAACTTTCATTTGCGAGACAGTCTGAAAATTGCCTGTTGGGATGAGATACTTAACGATGCAAGTCACTGAAATGATTAATTCTCAGTGACCAGTGAATCATTTTGTCACACTAGATTGAGTCTTTCTATCTAGATTGGTTTTCTTGGCAAATGCATAACCCCATGTCCTCTAAACTGGCATCAGCATGCTTCTTATTCTTGGTAATATCACGCTGTGAACCGAGGGTGACCTCGCTATTTATTTCAAGTCTCACATGTGTGTGCAAGAGGGGACTGGATCTGACGACCAAGACAAACCATTTGATAAAAGACAGTCAGACAGATGTTCCAGTGATTTTAAAATGGAGGGCGACAGGCTGATATCAGCCGTTGCAGTAACTGGGCTCCCATCCAAAACTGCAAAGCAGAGGCGCGGACTGAGAACCGTGCTTTCACTTTCTGTCCTCAGTAACAAAGTAGGTCTCTAGGAACATTCCACATGTATAACTTGCAGCAGGGATAGAATATCTGAAAGATTTAGTGGTGTTATATTGTGTTTCTTTGGCCTCCAGGAGATTCATTATAAACAAATTATACTGTGATGGTGCAGCAAAAGCAATATTTCTCATGAAGGGAATTTCATTTTTATTACTTTGGCAATATTTAATATTTTCATTTGGATGAGGGCTCTCCATCCTGCTTGGTATTTCAAGCATCTTACATTTTTATTTTAGGTTTCCATCAAGCAAGTTTCTTATATATTGATCTAAATCACTATTTATGCTTATTGCTGAATTTTAATCATTTCCTTCACGTCCCATCTCATAGTTTCCTTCCTTTGATCTTATTTGATGCTTCGAGCCCCCATGTAGCGTTTCCTGACTGGGGGAGTTGGGGGTGGGGCTGGGTCTTGTGTGTGGTGGGATGGGGCTCAGTTGACCTGCGTGCCCAGGATTCTTGAACCAGCTTGGCTTAATCTCACAAATATGCCACACTCCCCTATCACCCCTCCGCCACACCCGCCCCTCTCCCCCACCCCCAACTATCCCTCCCTGGCCATAACAAAATGTATGTCAATTGTCACGTAATGATCACATCCTCCTTGTTAGAATGTAACCGATGACAACTTTGTATTGGATGCCTCACTTGTTTTATTTTTGAGCTTCTGGGGATTCCCTTGAATGTTTGCATAAGATGTGCATGTTATTGGTGTTTTTCTCTTCTAACCCACAGGTGCTTTGGTCCGCCTTGTTGTCCAACAAGGGGCATACACGCGGTGGGTCGTGCGAGGACTGCTCTTGGATGTTTCGATAGTAGCCTAGTGCTTCACGTCATTAGTGTGCGCTTAAACTGGACCAGCTGACGGGCAACACGACAGCTCAGTGACTATCGCTGTTTGCTGTGCAGATACATGGATTTGGGCCGGTGTCTGTGGGAGTTTGCTCATTCTCCCCGTGCTTGCGTGGGTTTTCTCCGGGTGCACCGGTTTCCTCCCACACCCCTAAGGTGTGCTCTTAGGCTGATTGGTTTAACAAATTGTCCCTAAATTAGTCTCCCCTCGATCTGGTTTCTAATGTGGAGTGCAATAAGCATAGACAAGGGTCATGGGTGGAAGAGGGGACTCACAATGTTGAAATGGGGGCGCAGGCTCGTTGGGCTGAAGGGCCTGTTTCCCGTGCTGTGTTGTTCTTTGTTCTTTGTAATGTGACCAATGCTGTAGGGGTCAGCTGACCCAGTACACGATGGAACCAATTACAGAATGATGTAATAGGCAGCTGACTCACTATAAATAAGAACCTGTTTGGAGTCGTGGAGAGCGTGGAATGGCCCAGGGCGAGGCCCCAAATTTGGAGTAATAAAGTTTCTTTATTAAACTGTTTCTTTGATTTATAAGTTGGAATAAATTTTGTTATAGTTTTATTGTCTGCATTTGAAGAGTCCCTTCTGAAGAAACACTCCTCACGTGGTTTGGCAATGTCAAGTCTTCATCTAGCATGCCTGTCAGCAACAGTGCAAGCTACACCTACTGTTCCTGCTTGCACCAGGTTGGGTCAAAACCTGCTCTCCCACAACCTAACAATATTACAACTGCAGGGCTGGTATGCATTGGTCCTGATTATACTTTCCTGGAAACCTGCTGCACAGTAGTTTGCACCACTGCCTCACAGCGTCAGGGACAGGGGTTCAATTCTGACCTCGGTCACTGTCTATGTGGATTTTGCACATTCTCCTCGTGTCTCTGTGGGTTTCCTCCACATGCTCCGATTTCCTCCCACAGTCCAAAGGTGTGTGGGTTAGGTAGATTGGCGATGCCAAATTGATTTTAGTGTCAAGGGAATTAACAGGGTAATATGTGAAGTTATGGGGATAGGACCTGGATGGGATTGTTGGCAACAATGGGCTGAATGGCCTGCACTGTAGGGATTTTATGATTCCAAGACCCATCCAAGCATTCATAATCATGAATAATTTCAATCCTGATTTTTAATCCCATGTCACAGTTAAATGAGGCAACTTTCCTCACAGGAAGTCTTGTTTTGCTGCCATTGTTCACATTAAAGCAGCATTCCAGATCTCATTTTCAATCCCCTTTAACATCTTATCTGCCTTGATAATCTGCCACTGATTTGCTCCTTTGAAAGCAAAATTCCTTCACTCGCCTCATTATTTTATCTTCTGACAATGCCAATAGGCTTATTATTGCCTGATGTGAAATTTGTGAAAAAAAATATTGATGGGATATGGGCGTTGTTGGCTGGCCAGCATTTATTGTCCATCCCTGGTTGCCTTTGAGAAGGTGGTGGTGAGCTGCCTTCTTGAAATGTTGCCGTCCCTGAGATGTAGGTGCATCCACAGTGCTGTTAGGGATGGAATTCTGGGATTTTGATATAGCGATAGTGAATGAATGGCGACATATTTCCAAGTCCAGGCAGTGAATGCTTTCCTTGAGTGCCGGTGACCAATACTGGATACTGTACTTGAGATGTGAGGGGCAATTTTACAAGAAAAATTCTAAGTGTCCAGATAATGTGAAAACAGGAGATATTCAGGTCCGTTTTTTGGGCAAGTTCTTACTCCCAATCTTCTGCATTTTGTGCATGAAAAATGTGCTAGAGTGTTTCCAGCCACTGGAGGCAGTGGGCGGGGCTTAATTTGCCAACCAGCTTGATCAAGTAGCAACAGGAGCTATTGCACATGTGCAGACCTCAGTGGCTGCACATGCACAATTGCAACAGCAGAGGCCTGACAGAGAGTGAGAATGCTGTCAGGCCTCTGCTGCTGCAGTTGACCTCAAAGAAGCACCCACCCCCACCGATCGCCTCCAGGGTGCCAGTGGGCACCCTGATCAGGCTGCCCCAGCCTGCCCCCACCACCTGAAGGCACTGCCCCTTCAGCTCCCACACCCTTCAGACCCCATGCCAGGGGTCCTCAATGGCCCCCAGTTCTACAGGCAAGGGCAACATGACTGTTCCCCGTTCATGGTTAGCTTGTGTTTCCTCCTGGCAAGGCCACAAAGGCAATTGAGCCTGTACGATTGTGTCCCGTGCTCGCTAAACACATGAATATTAACATTTAAATAAATTTAAATAAATTCTTCAGCCTCTCACTGGAGAGCCGGTAAAATCCCGGCTATGATCTCACCAGAATGCTGAATAGTTCAGGTATGACTTCTTCTAGTGGGTATTCTACTCTTTTGGCTATATAGCAGGAATGACCAAACTTCCTGAACTTTAGAATCACACATATACAGTTCTGTTACACAAAAGATATTATTAAACTCCAAAGAGTACAGAAAAGATTTTTACTAGGGTGCTCCTGGGATTTGATAGTTTGAGTTATAAGGAAAGGCTGGATAGACTGGGAAGTTTTTCTCTGGAGTGTAGGAGGCTGAGGGGTGATCTTATAGAGGTCTATAAAATAAATGAGGGGCACAGATCAGCTAGATAATTAATATCTTTTTCCAAAGGTAGGGGAGTTTAAAATTAGAGGACATAGGTTTAAGGTGAGAGGGGAGAGATACAAAAGGGTCCAGAGGGGCAAGTTTTTTCACTCAGAGTGTGGTGAGTGTCTGGAACAAGCTGCCAAAGGTTGTAGTAGGAGCAGGTACAATTTTATCTTTTTGGAAGTGTTAACATGGGGAAGATGGGTATAGAGGGATATGGCCCAAATGTGGGCAATTGGGACTAGCTTAAGGGTTAAAAAAAGGGTGGCATGGACAAGTTGGGCTGAAGGGCCTATTTCCATGCAGTCAACCACTACGTCTCTATACGACAGACTTCAAACAGAATGAAAACTGCAAAACATGGCCAATATTTATAGGCACATTGGATAGAATGTTCTGGCTGCTCATGCGGGCAGGATTTTTGGTTCCTGCTGCAATGAATGGAGATTTGGCTGAGTGCCAGTTTCTGCCCCTCATTACAGTGGCAGCGGGGTGTGAACAGCAGGTTGGATTGCATCTACTGGGTGGAGTTTTCCATTCTGGAGACTAAGGATGGGATTTTCCAGCCTCGCCTGCTGCCAGGGTCATCTTGTCCTGCTGGAAGTCAATGCTTTTTGGCTGGACCACCATATCCCCCTTGGTGGCAAGATGTATGCAAGAATGTTTGCCAATGTGTACACTTATTTAATCTTGAAAGGAAATTGGAAAGAAATTGGTTTGAGTTGAGGGTACTTTGCTTCTGGCCCTCGCCCACTATTGTAGATTGGGATTTATGCGTCTTTTTTAAACCCTGATCCTTCTGTAATTCCAACAGTTCCGATTCCTCCGTTTCTGACAACCGTTATTGAAAACATTAACCAAATGCATAAGAACATAAGAACTAGCAGCAGGAGTAGATACATCAGCACTTCAAACATGCCCTATATAATCATGGCTAATCTTATCTTGACCTCATCTCCACCTTCCTGCCCACTGCCCATAACCTTTCACCCTGCTATTAATGAAAAAACCGACATATCTCCTCGAAAAATGTGTTTAGTGCTCTGGTGTCCACTGCATTTTGGGGTAGAGAATTCCACAGATTCACAACCATTTAAGGGAAGCAATTCCTCTTCATTTCTGTTTTAAATCTGCTACTACTTAGCCTAAAACTCTAGCCTCTCGTTCTAGAATACCCAACATGGGGAAACATCTGCTCTCTGTCTACCTTGTTAATTCCTTTTAGCATCTTACATATCTCAATTAGATCTCCTCTCATTCTTCTAAACTTCAGTGAGTATTGCCTAAACTGCTTATTCTGTCTTCATAATAAAGTGCTTCATCCCTGGAATCAATCAACTGAACCTTCTTTGAACTGTTATATCTAATGTATTTACATTATTTCTCAAGTAAGAGGACCAAAACTGTGCGCAGTACTCCAGATGTGATCTTAGCCATGCCCTACACAGCTGCAAAACCATTTCCCAATTTTTATACTATATTCCATTCCCAGCGAATGCCAAAATTCCATTTGCCTTCCTTATTACCTGCTTCGCCTCATAGAATCCTACAGTGCAGAAGGGGGCCATTCAGCCCATCGAATCGTCACTGACTCATCTTACCCCAGCCCACCCCCACCCCATAACCCCATGCATGTACCCCACTAATCCCCCTGAGCTTAACATCTTGTGGCAATTTAGCAATCCACCTAACCTGCAAAGTAACAATTCACGCACGAGGACACCCAGATCCCTCTGCACTGAAGCATTTTGAAGTTTCACTTCATTGATATAATATGTTAGCTTTTTATTCCTTTGACAAAAATGGATAACCTCACACTTAACCACATGAAATTCGATCTATCAAATTTTGGCCCACTCACAGGTAACCTTTCCATATCTGTTTGTACATTTCTTATTTCCTCATTGCAAATTGCTTTCCCACCTATTTCAGTGACACTTGCAAATTTGGCGAGAAGCGATTCTATCACAGCACCCCAGTCAAGCTTAGTTGGCTGGATAGCTATTTAGTAATGCAGAGTGACACTAACTGTGTAGATTCAATTCCTGTACCAGCTGAGGTTATTCACGAAGATCTGCTTTCTCACCCTGGCCTGATCCTCAGGTTAAAACACCACCAGCTCTTTGTGAGCTCTCTCACTCAAAGGGAAGAGCAGCCTATGGTCATCTGGGATTATAAGTAAGTATATTTGATATGGATTATAAGTAAAGGGAAGCAGGATCTCAGCTTCTGCACATTAGCTTCTGGAAGTCATCAAGAAATCGTTGCAATTTATCTGTACAGGGAAACCCCAATTTTACGCGCCCCGATTTAATGCAAATTTGGATATAACATGATGAATCATTGAATTGTTCTTTTTTGCTCTTTCCAGAGAACTGAAAAGTTTTTGGTGCATTCATTTAATGTTTTCTTAGATCGAAATAGAACAAACTACTAAAAAAAGAAAATCTTGGGAAATCTTGGTGGGAAAGCCTGGGCAGCAGTCAGCTTGTCATGTGTGGAGAATTGCTGGGAAAAGGGTCTGGGGCCAAGCTTTTCGTCACGCCAATCCATCATGGAAGATGATGGCGAGCCAGATTTTTACGGCTTCCCAGAGGAAGATGTCCTTGAGGCAGAGAAGCTGTCTGAATGCAGCAAAGAAAAACTACACCACTGGCACGCTGCGACGACAAATGCCCAACATATGAGCATCTGATAGCACTGGTGGAAGCAAGTGTACCAGTCCTCAAGCCACAAGAAGATGATAATGAAGAGCCTCCACCCCCAAAAATGTATGAAGCCATTGAACACCTTGAGACTAGCCTCCATTGGCTGGAGACCCAGGAGATGGACCACATAAAAATCCTCCAACTCAGAAGTATTCTAGATTTCGTTTGCTGCCAGCGAAATGCTATGTTCAAGCAAGGAACACTCAATCACTTTTTTAAGAAATAAACTGTTGTTGTTTTGTTTATTTAAAAAAATTTACTAAAAATTAATTTGTGTTTTAATTTCTACCGTAACAACAAAGGTTATTCACGGAATTCTTTAAGAATTGCGACTATTTCCTCGGGTGGACGTAGCTGTTACTAAAGGGCATAACTATAAGGTTCATGGTGGGAGATATAGGAGGGATGTCCAAGGTAGATTCTTTACTCAGGGAGTGGTTGGAGTGTGGAACGCACTGCCTGCTGTGATAGTGGAGTCAGACACTTTAGGAACTTTCAAGCAGGATAAGCATATGGAACACACCAGAATGATAAGGATAGCTTGATCTTGGGTTTGGACATAGCTTGGCACAACATCGAGGGCTGAAGGGCCTGTACTGTGCTGTACTGTTCTATGTTCGATGTTAAAAGGTAATTTACTTGCCAGATGGTAAACGTGCAAAAAATGGGTCAAATAGGGCGATAATAGGGGTGTTTTAGGATGTTAGGTCAACATTGAACGCTGATTTTCTTGAACCCCAATTTAGTGCGACCCTGCTTTTATCGCAATGACATTCTATGGACCCCAACCATCACATTATAATGGGGACGCACTGTATTCCTCCGGTTTCTAATCTTCTACTTAAATTTTAGCAAATGTGATAAACCTAGTCTTGAGATGGAGGAAGTGGCTGGACTTTTTTTAACAGTGGGGTTTATTAGAAGCTTGACCTTATTCTGAAAATGGAAACTGTTTGTGTAAGGTCAGAAATCCTTCCCCTAGAGTGGCAAGTCAGGAGTTTGCAGGTGTTGTATTATACCAGTACAAAACCATGGATCCTACCCACATTTGCCGTCTTTCAGTTGTGGATGTGACCTTTACTTTTCTTTCATGAAAGCAATGAAAGGCTCAGATAAATCAACAAACCTATTCAAGATATTGCTGCTTGATAAGCAGCTCACAATGCAGGGGAAGGAAACTTCATTAAATTTGTCTTCAAGATCTAGCTCCTTGGTGAAATTTCTGAACTGTCAGCGTGTTTTTCCACCAGAACAAATTAAATCGACAATTTCTAGAGGAGTTTTCATAACATTTCTCTTTCTGAAGTATGTGCTTGTTATCTGATCAAGGAGAATGATGCAATGAAGGGGGAGAAACACTGGGAATTTGAAGTTAGTTTGGAGTTTGAGAAGGCCCATTAATCTTTCCACCATTCCTGGCGCTCCATCCATTGCAACACTATTCACTGGAGCATAACATCTGTCAATGCTTTTGTCAAGCGCATGTTTTACATCTATCTCTTTTAGCAGTATATGTCCAATATTTCTTCTTTAGTAGTTACATCCGTAGAAATATGACAAACGGATTGTGTGGACAACCATGTATCTTTGTGGAATTCATCGAGTGCTAAGGTGAATGCTAGAGAATTCTTCAGATCATTTTGCAGCATCAGCGCTGACCTGGGAAATACGTCTCTCTGTAGTATCATACAAAATTGGAATATTTGATATTGGTCACTGAAGTCTTGTGTTATTTGGATCTAAAATTGCAGTGTTCTTCTTTATGAATTCTCCATCAGACTATGAATGCCTGGCATGAGCAATATTCCATCACATAGTGAAACTAACTTCAGTCATTGAGTCAACTGGTGGCACAGTAGTTAGCATTGCTGCCTCGTAGTGCCAGGGACCCAGGTTCAATTCAACCTCGGGTCACTGGCTGTGTGGAATTTGCACATTCTCCCCATGTCTGTGGTGGCTTCCAATGAGTGCTCAGGTTTCCTCCCACAGTCCAAAGATGTGTGGGCTAGGTGGATTAGCCATGGTAAATTGTCCCTTGGTGTCAGGGGGACTGGCTTGGATAAATGCATAGGGTTTCGGGGATAGGGCCTGCGATTGTGGTTGGTGCAGGCCCAATGAGTTGAATAGCTTCCTTCTGCACTGTCGGGATTCTATGATTCAGCCTATGATGTACAGTGAAAGTACAGAATGCTGACTGTTTAGGTAAGATTTTAACATGGCCACGCTTGTTTTACCACAATTCTGACTGGGGAGAATATTCAGATGCATGGTTCTTGTGGTTTATTTTGTGGTGAAGTTACAAATTATGAACTTTGTTGCGAGTGAGCGAAACATTGCAGATAAGGCACATAGGTACCTCGCTTTTAACAGTGTTCGCAAAACCTTCCTCCCATTCTTGTTTAAAGCTTTGAATGTCTTCTTCATGCTTCCATTTCTTACAATTTGATGTTGCCACTTTCATCCACAAGAGGTTTAAATTCATAGAATTCCTCCAGTTCAGAAGGAGGCCATCAGCACATTGAGTCTGCACTAACCATAATCACACCTATCTGCACAACCACATGTCCTTACCCTACCTAGTCCCCCTGATACTGACACCAAGGGGCAATTTACCAAGGCCAATCCACCTAATCCGCACATCTTCAGACTGTGGAAGAAAACCAGAGCACCCAGAGGAAACCCATGCAGACACAGGGAGAATGTGCAAACTCCACATAGACAGTGACCCAAGCCAGGAATCGAACCCAGGTCCCTGGCACTGTGAGGCAGCAGTGCTAACCAATGTGCCACCGTGTTGCCCATTCAAGTTATATTTTGATCAGAAATCTCCCATTCCACTCTCCCAGGTTTTGAAGTCACTGGGAGCAGCTCACATATCCATAGTAAGGCTGAAGGTGGCATAGGCGAGGCCAAGGCCTGTTGTTTTACTGGGTCAGAGAAGAGTTGTGTCCCAGGCACATCTCACCCATTGTCGCATTGTCAGGATCAGGAATCTCTTACCAGGAGATCCCTGATCATGAAGGGATGAGGAAGATCACAAACTCCCTGTAGGAGACCTCAATGATTGAAAGTTGAAGCTGCTCCCCCTGCCTCTCGCCTCTCATCTCCAGAGCTCCCGCTTACAGCAACAGGTTTAGGAGGAAGCGACAGACAGGGGAGCCGAGGGAGAACAGGGTGCAGGAAGTTGGGCGAGAGCAAAGTTTAGCAAGTGGATGAATCTGGGAGCAATCGAGGCCGCAAGTCGGAGAGTCAGCGGCAAGAGGGTGGGTTTAGGAGATGGAGAGACCATTCCAAAATGGCACTGATCGATATCAGAGTGATGGGAAACAATGTTAAAATGTGGTGGCATGGTGGCACAGTGGGTATGCACTGCTGCCTCACAAGATCAGGGACCCAGGTTGAATTCCCGGTTTGAGTCACTGTCTGTGCAGTCTGTACATTCTATCCTGGGTGCTTTGATCTCCTCCCACAGTCCGAAAGATGTGCTGGTTAGGTGCGTTGGCCATGCTAAATTCACCCTCAATGTACCTGAAGAGGCGCTAGAGTGTGACAACTAGGGGATTTTTATTGTAACTTCATTGCAGTGTTAATATAGCCTATTTGTTACAATAATGAGAAAAAAGGAATTTTGTGATGCTAGACTGGAACACAGGTCCCCATTAACTGATCAATATTAAATCAAAACAACTTATAATGGGGAAAAAACTAAGTCTGGGACTTTCCAATGCATCATTGGCGGGCATGGCCACAAGCAGGACAGGAAAATCTGGAGAACGCAACTTTAATTACACATATTTCCCAGAATGAGATAAGTTAGTAGACTTGTCCCATCCAGTACCTGTGTAGCTCATGGAGGGAGACAATGCACAGAGCTTGAGGATAAGTTACACCCAAATTTTTCCATATGCCACACTCTACATGCTAAAGAATCATATGTGACTCACAAACTGTGGTTTGGCAACGCCTGCTATATAATTCAGCTTTGCTTTGCTTCATTGATCACTATTGCTTGGACATATTAAATGTCAGAACTGTTGGAGATCTTTCAACTTCACATTTAGCTAATTCATCATTCACATTGCTCACTGCTCCTTCTTGCATGAAGAATTTATATCTGCCCTTATTAAGTTCATCATCTCATTTTCCATTCCCATGTTTTTGCATCTGATCTTGTAATTCCCACATGGCCTCCTCAGAGTCAACTGCCCCTCCTACTCTGGTATAATTCACCAACTTATCTAGAACCAGGGGATATTGATTCAAAGTTAAGTGGTAATGAGTGCAGAGAGGACATGTAATAAGTCCTCAGGGGCAGAAGCCCCTTCACCAAAATTCCTTTATTTACAAGTCTGACACCAGCATACAGAGTGCTTTCAGTTAGCCATCTACACTAGGAACAAAGAACAAAGAAAGAACAAAGAAAATTACAACACAGGAACAGGCACTTCGACCCTCCAAGCCTGCACCCACCATGCTGCCCGACTTAACTAAAACCTCCTCCCCTTCTGGGGACCATATCTCTCTATTCCCATCCTATTCATGTAATTGTGCAGAAGCCCCTTAAAAGTCACTATCATATCTGCTTCCACTATCTCCCCCGGCAAAGAGTTCCAGGCACCCACAACTCTCTGTGTAAAAAATCTGCCTTGTTCATCTCCTTTAAACCTTGCCCCTCGTACCTTAAATCTATGCCCCCTAGTATTTGATTATTTCACCCTGGGAAAAAGCTTCTGACTATCCATTCTGTCCATGCCTCTCATAATCTTGTAGACTTCTATCAGGTCTCCCCTCAACCTCTGTCACTCCAGTGAGAACAAACCAAGTTTCTCCAACCTCTCCTCATAGCTAATGCCCTCCATACCAGGCAACATCCTGGTAAATCTTTTCTGTACCCTCTCGAAAGCCTCCACATCCTTCTGGTAGTGTGGCAACCAGAATTGAACACTATATTCTAAGTGCAGCCTAACTAAGGTCCTATAAAGCTGCAACATGATTTGCCAATTTTTATACTCAATACACCGGCCGATGAAGGCAAGCATGCTGTATGCCTTCTTGACTACCTTCTCCACCTGCATTGCCACTTTCAGTGACCTGTGTACCTGTACACCCAGATCCCTTTGCTTATCAATACTCTTAAGGGTTCTGCCATTTACTGTATATTTCCTATCTGTATTAGACCTTCTAAAATGTATTACCTCACATTTGTCCAGACTAAACTCCATCTGCCAACTCTCCGCCCAAGTCTCCAACTGATCTATTTCCTGCTGTATCCTCTGACGGTCCTCATCGCTATCCACAAACTTACTAATCAATCCAGTTACATTTTCCTCAAAACCATTTATATATATTACAAACAGCTAAGGTCCCAGCACTGATCTCTGAGGAACACCACTTGTCACAGTCCTCCATTCAAAAACACACCCTTCCACGGACACCCTCTGTCTTCTTTGACCGAGCCAGTTTTGTAACCACCTTGCCAGCTCACCTCTGATCCCATGTGACTCCACTTTCTGCACCAGTCTGCCATGAGGGGCCTTGTCAAAGGCCTTACTAAAATCCATGTAGACAACATTTACTGCCCTGTCCTCATCAATCACCTTTGTCACTTCATCGAAAAATTTGATCAAGTTTGTGAGACACGACCCCCCCCTTCACAAACCCATGTTGCCTCTCACTAATACATCCACTTATTTCCAAGTGGGAATAAATCTTGGGAAAGGGAGATAAACAGCCCTTTCTTTTAACATGATGCCCCCCCCACCCTCAGAAGATTCATCTTAAATTGAAGATGTAACAAGTGAGTGACCTGCTTTTCCGCACTGTACAGCACACTGGCCAACTTAATGACTGCAACAAGGTCCATGCAGTTGGCCTCTTGGAGTATGAGCTCCCTGATTGAGGATTTGATTGCCTGCCCAATCAGGGAGTCTCAACTGTGTATATATTAAGGGGTGTCAGGGCTACTGACAGTCTGGATTATGACTTTGTACTTGAGGCAATCTTAGGAGTGTAAATAAAAGGAGTATAGTGAGGGGACACCAACCTCAAAAGAATCAAAAGAGTCCTTAAGGACAAGTGAAAGTTGATTTTTCAGGTTGACGGTTGAGTGGTTAGCCAAAGAAGAACACCAATATATCAATAGTGTCACTTTGTGACCATCATGAATTTATTAGCATGAATGTAATTTTATAAATGTATTGTCTTAAACTGAGCCAAAATCTGCTCTAACCACAGTCTTTCAAACATTCTTAGAAATGTAAACTGTGTCAGAAAACTGAAAAGTTACCAGAGTGGAATTTCTGTTTAAGGAGGGTGTAAGAGACAGATCAGACAATTACAAAACAGACATTAGTAATGGCTAAACATTAAAAAACTAGGGGATAAAATTGACATTAGTCAATTACAGACGGATAGCAAGGAAAAGACAAGAGCCTGACAAAACTGATCTGGGTTTTTAAAGCTGACAGATTCGGTGGATGGAGGATATACAGTGGATGTGATTTCAGGAACTTTCAGGAGTTATAGAATCATAGAATCCCTACAGTGCAGAAGGAGGCCATCTGATCCATTGAATCTACACCAATCACAATCACACTCAGGCCCAATCCCCATAATCCATGCATTTACCCTAGCTAGTCCCCCTGACATTAAAGGGCAACTTAGCATGGCTAATCCACCTAACCTGCATACTTTGGACTGTGCAAGGAAACAGGAGCACCCAGAGGAAACCCACGCAGACATGGGGAGAATGTGCAAACTCCACACAGACTGTGATCCAAGCTGGGAATCGAATCCAGGTCCCTGGTGCTGTGAGGCTTCAATGTTAACCACTGTGCCACCATGCCACCCCTCGTTAGACAAGGCACAGTAAAACTGACTATTGGAGAAGATGAAGAAGTTTCTTCACTCAGAGGATAGTGAACGTGTAGAACTAGCTACAGATAATGGCCAGGCTATTGAAGATATTTAAGAAAGTGATAGATAGTCTTCTTGACAATAAAGGAACCAAGGGGTATGGTGAGAGAGTAGGAGTATAGTGTTGAGGTACAGGATCAGCCATGATCATGTTGAATGGTGGAGCAGTTCTCTGTGTTTACTCCCTCGGAGAAAGGTCGCAGATTAAATTAACATATTCCCCGCCTCCTAGACATTCCCCACCTCCCCGATATTCCCCACTTCCCTGATGTTCCCCAATATTCCCCACCTCCCAGACATTCCCCACATCCTTGGTGCCCCCCCCACCACCCTGGGGTCTTTCGGTGGGAGTTGCTATAAATGAGCTGAGGGGCTACGAAAGGAAAACTTCAGTTTAAAGGTTAAAGTTTATTGATTTTTTTAAAGTTTATTTATTAGTGTCACAAGTAGGTTTACATTAACACTGCAATGAAATTAATTTGAAAATCCCCTAGTCGCCATGCTCCCGCACTCGTTCAGGTACACTGAGGGAGAATTTAGCATGGCCAACACACCTAACCAGGATGTCTTTCGAACTGTGGGAGGAAACCAGAGCACCCGGAGGAAACCCTCGAAGACTGCAGGAGAATGTGCAGACTTTACACAGACCCAATCCGGGAATCGAACCTGGTTCCCTGTCGCTGTGAGGCCATGATGTGGAGATGCCGGTGTTGGACTGGGGTAAGCACAATAAGAAGTCTCATAATACCAGACGAAAGTCCAACAGGTTTATTTGGTAGCACAAGCTTTTGGAGTGTTGCTCCTTCTTCAAGTGAGTGAAGAGTTGTGTTCACAAACAGGACATACATAGACACAGATTCAATTTACAAGATAATGGTTAGAATGTGAGTCTTTACAGGTAATCAAGTCTTTACAGGCACAATGTGAGTGGAGAGAGGGTTAAGCACAAGTTAAAGAGGTGGGAATTGTCTCAAACTAGGACAGTTAGAGAGATTTTGCAAGCCCAGACAAGTCATGGGGGTTACAGATAGTGTGACATGAACCCAAGATCCCGGTTGAGGCCGTCCTTATGCGTGTGGAATTTGGCTATCTGAGAGGCAGCAATGAGGATGCTGTGAGGCAGCAGTGCTAACCACTGTGCAACCGCACAGTTCCCATCCCATAAAACAGCTGTGATTATGCCGCTTGTGTTTTTTGGGTTCATAATGCCAGAAATCTAAATCAAAATGATATCAAGGTTTTTGAAGAGCCAGTATCAGGGGTTTTATGTGGATCGTGCGTTTACGATTTTTAACGCAGGTTTTTGTCTGAAAAGCAAGCAATTCTTTCGTGACAAATTTTTGAATCAATTGAAGAAACAAATGAACTATAAATCATGCTGTATTATCTATTCTGATGCTAGCTCAGCACAGATGGCTGGAGTTAAGAAGCAGAGAGCTCAGATCAGATGTATAAAATAGCAACTATCCCTCGGGAAAAGACGTGAATATGGTAGGCAGGTAAATGAGTATCTTCTGTTGAAGAATTGTATGGGTGTAGCTCCACTCGTAAATCCCAAAGGAAAATATTCATTTCAGCTCCTGACACAACTTGAGTGCCATCTCTGTGGGACAGAAGGGTTGTATGAACGTAATTGTTTTCTTTCACACAAGGCAAGGGGGATTGGGTGGTGCAGTGCTATAGCACAACTTGTTTTTCACCTCTGGGATCTACGTTTCAACCCAGCCTAGATCAAGAACATCTGGACTGAATTTTAACATAAACCTACAACATGCTTGTGAACCTCAATCCTCCTTCACTGTACACATAACACCAACGTTAATTGCGATTACTAATCAGAGAAGCCACATAATACATTTTTTTTCTATTTATTAGTCACAAGTCGGCTTACATTAACACTGCAATGAAGTTACCGTGAAAAATCGCTTAGTTGCCACACCCCAGTGCCTGTTTGGGTACACTGAGGGAGAATTTTGCATGGCTGATGCATCCAATCAGCAGGTCTTTCGGATTGTGGGAGGAAACTGAGGAAACCCACTCAGACACGGGGAGAATGTGTAGATTCCAAACAGACAGTGACCTAAGCCGGGAATCGAACCTGGGCCTCTGGTGCTGTGAGGCAGCAGTGCTAACCACTGTGCCAAATTCTTGGTTTGGGGGCAAGAATATACTGGACTTCAGATAGATCTCTGTACAAAATAGGATGAACTGGAATAGAAAAATGATGGCTGTGACTTCCCCATCTGAAAAGTGCCAATGAGGTCATTACAAGGAACTCTGTAGCCAGTCCCAGCTGTTCCAAGATCAGACCACCCTTTTTAAAGGGCTTGAAAACAGGCCATCCCCACAAATTCTCGGGCTATCACAATTCACGACTGGAGCTCGCGTGCCCCCCCGCACTACTGACCAGTGGAGGACCACCAATCCCTCACCACAGAGGGGCAAACTCCCCACTTACCCACAGGTAAAGGGTTATCCCCTCCCCCTTCCCCACTCCCCCCACACCACGCAGGTGCAGTCAACCACCAAGGGAAATAAAAGTAAACACTGGTGGCTGGAGGATGAGAGAACCCTGTTGAGGCGTCAGTTGAGTCTTTTACCAGGACTGCACGTTGAATTTGATACAGATCAAAAGCTTCAAGTGCAATGGAGAATGTTTCAATGATTTCAGCTTGCTGGGAAGCCTCAGCAACTTCAAATCAAAGCTGTGTTCATACACAGAGGCTGAGTGGATGGCTGTGCAGAATAGAAGCTCATCCCCGCAGGTGAAATTGACATCCTGCTAGGGAGATGGGAATAGCTTCAAGCCAACTAATTATTTGTTAACTGGACAATTTGAATATGTAATATCAGGTTCCCACCCACTATGGGTGGCAGAATGGGTCAAGGGGGCACAAACATGTCTTTGTGCCAACACCCAATTCTTGGGCTATCACAATTCACGATTGGAGCTGGAGAATCCCACCCCCCCGATATTGCGTCCTTCCGAAATGTATGTTTCTCACAGTGCAACCTTATCAGATATTACTGTCAGCTATTTCTCCACTCCTCCAGCGACTGTGGTATTCAAACGTCCACTCTCCTTCCCCCACTTCTCTGTGTCACAGTTCCAGATTCAACTCCCATCCCAGGGATACAAAAATCAATTCCAGTGAAGTACTGAGAGAGTGCTGCACAGGCGGAGGTGCCAGCTTTTCAGCTGACACTTTGAACCGCGGCCTCCATCAGCCAACTCAAGTGGATATAAAAGATCGCGTGGCACTATTCCAAAGAAGAGTGAGAGAGTTATCACCAGTGGCCTGGCCAAATATTTATTACACCATCGACATCACAAAAACAGATGATCTGGTCATTCTCATACTGCTGTTTGTGGGAGTTTGCTCTGCATGAATTTGCTTCCACTTTTCCGACATTAACATTTCAGAAAGTACATCTTTGGCTGTAAAGCATTTTGAGATATTCTGTGACTGTGAAAAACACTCTGGCCAGAATTTACTGGCCGTTCATGCCATGGGGCCTTCTGGTCTTACCGATGGTGTACCCTGCCACAGATTTCCCAGGGGTGGCAAGCAGTGCAGCCAATGGCAACTCCCACTAACAGTAGTGCAACCCATGACAAATGGAGCATTGCCTCCCACTGCAATAAGCACCCCGCGGTGAGATTGGAGAATCGCCCCCCCACCCCTCCCCAATTACAATCTTTTTCCTCTTCTCTCCTGGCCATTGTTCTGAAATGTTCCCTCCTGCTGGTTCGAATCTGACTTGAAAAGAGCAGTGGAACTCGGTCTCAAGTTGCAAATGGGAAAGGAGATTTTGCATTTCGGTATTACAGTGCAGGAAGAGCCAAAACCGCCCCCCCCCCCACCCCCCCCCCACCCCCCCCCCCCCCCACCCCCCCCCCCACCCCCCCCCCACCCCCCCCCCCCCCCACCACCCCCCCCCCACCCCCCCCCCCCACCACCCCCCCCCCCCCCCCCCCCCCCCCACCCCCCCCCCCCCCCCCCCCCACCACCCCCCCCCCCACCCCCCCCCCCCACCACCCCCCCCCCCCCACCCCCCCCCCCCCACCCCCCCCCCCCCCCTCCAGCACAGTGGGATTTAAGAGGCAATTCTCACTTCTGGCTCTAAACTTCAAACTCCACTCCTGCTAGTGATTTAAAGCCGGAGTCAGGTTACAGAGCTAAGAGATTTAAAATTAGCAGCAAGAGTGTGGACTGGGCCAGCTCATATTAGAGCGCAGTAGGGGAAGATTTCTTATAACAAGTTACAACATCAGTCCCAAATATATAAGGACTTGTTTTGCAAGGTTGTATGTTATTGCATAAAAAAGCTTGTATGTTTGAACCATAACTGCTTATTAATAACAGTAACGATACATTATACCTGGTCAGGACTGCATCCTGCATCAATATGTATCGTTACTGTTATTAATAAGCAGTTTTTGAATATAAAAGTAGGGATGTCTTGCTGCGGCTGTATAGAGCATTGGTGAGGCCGCAGCTGGAGTACTGTGTGCAGTTTTGGGCGCCGTACTTACGCAAGGATATTTTGGCCTTGGAGGGAGTGCAGAGGAGGTTTACTAGGCTGATGCCGGAGTTGAGGGGGTTGAGCTATGAGGAGAGGCTGAATAAACTAGGCTTGTACTCGTTAGAGTTTAGAAGAATGAGGGGAGATCTCATTGAGACGTATAAGATGATGAATGGGATGGATAGGATAGAGGTGGAGAGACTCTTCCCGCTCAGAAAGGATAGTAGGACTAGGGGGTACAGCCTCAAGATAAAGGGGGGGGCGGTTTAGAACGGAGTTGAGGAGGAACTTCTTCACTCAAAGGGTGATGAATCTCTGGAATTCTCTGCCCATTGAAGTGGTGGAGGCTACCTCGCTAAATATTTTTAAGATGCGGGTTGATGGGTTTTTGATAAGAGAGGGGATTAAGGGTTATGGGGAGAGGGCGGGAAAGTGGAACTGAGCCACGACAGATCAGCCATGATCTTATTGAATGGCGGGGCAGGCTCGAAGGGCTAGATGGCCTACTCCTGCTCCTATTTCTTATGTTCTTATGTTCTTATTGTTCAAACATACAAGCTTTTTTATGCAATAACATACAGGACTGCATCTTGCATCAATATCTTCATGTCAACTTCTATCAGGCTGATTTGATTCCCCACATGATAATGTGGACCTTCCTATTTCCCAAGACTCATATTAATCCTTACCACCCCGACCCTAAATCCGCCCCTTCTGAGGTATAACACCTGTGATGGAATGGGAGATGTTACAAGGAAACACGAGATATTTTCTTGTGAGGAGACTGATTGTTGGAGCAGAATGCAAGTGGCTGAGTTATATCTGAGCTGTGAGTCAATAATGACACCAGGCCTGGATTTTCATGTGCAGGTCTCAGAAAAATGTGATTTGTGCCCTTGGTGTCTTCTGAAGCGCATACATAGAATCCCTACAGTGCAGAAGAGGGCCATTCAGCCCATCAAGTCTGCACCGATCACAATCCCACCCAAGCCCTATTCCCGTAACCCCTCATTTTTAACCTACTAATTCCCCTGACACGAATGTTAATTTAGCATGGCTAATCAACGTAACTCGCACGTCTTTGGATTGAGGAAACCAGAGCACCCAGAGTAAACCCACACAGACAGAGGGAGAATGTGCAAACTGCACACAGATAATGACCCTAGGCTGGAACTGAATTGTGAAGCAGCAGTGATAACCACTGCGCCATGTGTGACTTTGGCTGAGATTTTTGGGTTTTTTCACAAAGGGTTGAATGGTAAATGGTGGAATTTGAATTCAATAAATAATACCTGGAATTAAGAATCTACTATGTCCATGAAGCCATTGTTGATTGTCAGAAAAACCTATCCAGTTCACTAATGTCCTTTAGGGAAGGAAATCTTCCATCCTTACCTGATCTGGCCTATATGTGATTCCAGAGCCACAGCAATGTGGTTCACTCTCAACTGCCCTCTGAAATGGCAAACCACTTAGTTTCAAGGGCAAGTAGGGATGGGCAATAAATGCTAGCCAGACAGCAACACCCATGTCCTAGGAATGAATTTAAAAAATTATAAAAAATTACAAAAATAGGGCCCCAAACTTGGAAGGTGTGTATTCAAGACCATCCCAACCTGCAGAAAGATGACATGACAATGTCTGACAGTCAGAGGAACATTGTTTTTCCAGCAGAGAAAGGAAAACTAAGGATAGCCTTTCACAAGCTGATTTGCAAATTCAGTGGGAGATGAGACTCTGGAATGGAAGGAGTTCCACTTCTCAGCACGTGCAGTACTCAACTTGATGACCAACCTTTGGCATTTCAAGAATCAAAACTAAATTTGCACGGTGCATGTTAGAATGTAACCGATAATAACAGTGGATCTGTTGTAATGTGACCAATGGTAACAAGCTGTAAGGGTCAGCTGACCCAGTAAACCATGTAACCAATGACAGAATGATGTGATGATCAGCTGACCAGCTGACTCAGTATAAATTAGAACCTGTTGCGAATTAAGGGGAACTTGGAACAGCCTGGGGTGAGGCCTCAAGTTTGGAGTAATGAAGTTTCTTTATTAAACCTGTCCTTTGATTTATAAGTTGGAGTAAGTTTTGTTCTATTTTTATTGTCTACACTGGGAAGAATTCTTTCTGGATCAACAGTGCATAATTGGAAAATGGAACTACTTTCTGAACTCACGTACTATAAAATGATGCAAGGAGATTCGCCCACAAAGCACTGATGGAGGGAGGGTTTTAAAATTGGGAAGCCAAAATTAAGTCTAGATTCTATTCACTTTGACATAATGAAACATAATTGCTTCATTTATCAGCTGGAATTTTACTGCCCCCCCACCCCCTCCACTCCCCCCACCCCCCACCCCACCCCGCTATGGGAATCGGAGCAGTGAGGGGCAGATAATGGGAAGGTCTGGTGACCTCGTGCGGGATTTTACAGTTTCAGGTTGAGTGAAATCCCATAAAAAAAGCCATCCTACAATCGCAGTTAGAAAAATACATATATTTCAGCCAATAGGCATGTATCTGCCATTGGCTGTAAGATGGGAATGTTTCAGATCTCCTGCTGAGACAGACAGCATTTGTGCAAAGTGGCTTTCTGAGAAAGTTGTCAGGCTGACATAATGCAGGAATCAGTTAAAGCTGTTGAAGAGACAGGGACAAAAGGCCAGGCCAACGGGATTGAAATGCTTGAAGGAAAATATTTACTCCATTATTTACTTAGGCAACAAGTTGATGGATGAGATTTACCTGCAACTTTTAAAACAAAGAAGAACTAAGAAAAGTACAGCACAGGAACAGGCCCTTCAACCCTCCAAGCCTGTGCCAATCACGATGCCCTATCTAAGCTAAAAACAACCTTCAGCCCTTACTCAGTGCATATCACTCTATTCCCTCCCTATTCATGTACCCAAACAGATGTCTCTTAAATGTTGCTGATGTCATTGCTTCCACCACCTCCTCTGGCAGCGTGTTCCAGGCACCCACCACTCTCTGCGTGAAAAATTTCCCCTGCACATCTCCCTTAAACGTTCTCCCTTTCACCTGCGCATAATGGCCATTAAATCCTTATGGTTCTCTTTACTGCAAAATAAGGAAGAAAGGCGAACTACAGACAGCAAGTGACCAGGCATTAATTTGCATGTAATATAGTACATACATATTTATAGGCAAGTTATTTTGCATTTGGCTGCTGATGCTTTGAGTTCAAAATGAATCCTATTGGACTCAAAACGTTAACTGTCTTTCTGTTTCCACAGCTGCCAGGCCGGATGAGCTTTTCTCGCACTTTCTGTTTTTATCTCAGATCTTTAGCGTCCACAGTTATTTGCTTTCATTATTGCATTTGGCTGTGTTTACTTGTGCCTGCAACACCAGGGACAGCACTTTCTGCATAAACGCAGTTGCAGTGTCAAAGTGCGAGCCATCTGCATTAAAATAAACAAGTTGGCTTGACATAGACTAACAATAAAGTTCAAGTTACCCATATTTAAGTCTGTGCAGTCTGAAACCAATTAAAAATTCTTGGATTTAGTTCACCTATCATATAGCAACTGTTACAAATTTCTAACGATTCAGAGTTGTTGGAGATATATAATCAGGAAATTTTGGTAAATGAGTCACAACATATAAGGAGTAGAATTTTGTTTAAGGACACTATTTGATAAAAATTGACAAAAATGTATTTTGCCTAAAATAATAAAGAAGAAAAGTTATTACCAACCTGGGTCTTAAAGTGATGACCTTGGGGTTTGAAGTCACATCATAGCTCACTTGATCTAACTTAAGGAAGCAGCACTCACAAAATCTAATTGAGGTTGCAGTCACATCACCCAGTTTCCTCCCATAGTTCCAAGATGTTTGGGTTAGGTTAATTGGCCATGCTAAATTGACCCTTGGTGTCAGAGGGAATAGTAGAATAAATAACTGGTGTTACAGGGATAGGGCCTATGTTGTGTTCTTGTTGGTGCAGGTTCGATGGGCTAAATGGCCTCCCTTTGCACTGTCGGGATTGTATGATTGTACGTCATACCTAAGAGTTACCAACAGGAATGCAGCAGTCTAAAATCCAAAGCTGTTTCGTTGGCAAGCTGGGTGGCAGGGTCCAGGATGTTTCCACAGTTCACCAGTCTCATTTCAAGGATCCTGCCACTCTACCTCTAAAGGCCTACCTATCCCAGTGCAGCGACTGGTCTCTGTGTATGGTTCTCAATGACATGTTCCAAAGTCCAGGACTATGTGCTGAGGGGCAGCTTGGGGCAGCTGCCACAGAGGCACAAATTGGGGAAATTCGCTGATGAAGACATTTCAATCACAGTGAACAAAGGGCAGCAGAACCTCCTGTAGCCGAATGATTCACTGACTGCATACAACATACAGTGAATATTAGATGTATCTCAGTTTTACTGAAGCATCTCAGTGTGCAACTTGTTCTATGTATGCAATCTTTAAAATAACTTACCAACATTTGTAAGACCATTGTAAGATGTCTGAAACATTTATTTTATTGTACTGATGCATCTCAGAATGTTACATGATGAATGTAAAGAGCCTGAATATTATTAGTTTTTGCGTGGTGGTCAATTTGGAATGATTGTAATGTTCTCACAGATTAATGAATAGAATATATTTTTGGAAAGAAAAAGTTCTCACTGGCAGGTGGATGTGAACAAATTTCTGAGGCAAGATTTTGGTACATTGAAAATTTTCTTCAACAGCACTTCCAAAACCTGCCTTCTCTACCGCCATAGAGCAGCGGGCACATGGGTACAACATCACTGACAAGTGTCCCTCCAAGTCAAACACCATCCTGACTTGGAAATGTATCACCTTCATTGTCAATGAGTCAAAATCCTAGAAATCCCTCCCTAACAGGATTGTGCCTTCATCACATGGACTGCAATGATTCAAAAAAACATAGAAGATAGGAACAGGAGGAGGCCATTTGGCCTTTTGAGTCTGCTCCGCCATTCATAACGATCATGGCTGGTCATCCAACTCGCCTAATCCTGCTTTTTCCCTACAATCTTTGATCCCATTTGCCCCAAGTGCTACATCCAGCTGCCTCTTGAATACATGAATACACCTTGAAGGTGGCTTACCACCACCTTCTTAAGGGCAATAAGGGATGGGGAATAAATGCAGGCCTAGCCAGCAGTGCCCACATCTAATAAATTAATGGAAAAAAAATCTTATATATCTAACATATCTTTAATTATTTATTTTCTGCTGTTGATGGTGTTCTGGTGAAGCAGGAGAAATATTCCTGAAAATAATAAGGATAAGAGAAAGCAATGCATAAAAGCAAATCTTTTCAAGCTCACAAAAATGTGATATGGGAAGTTACTGGATCACTGAATCTCTCAATTTCCAGACAAGATTTGGGAATGATTTTAATATCTGGAGGTTTACTGGATGTAACTTGGCAACAACAACCTGATAATGAAGTACCTTAAGAGCAATCAACAAGCTGAACATTGCCTTTTTAAGGGGAGAACTGAGAGTGTAACCATCTGCTCTGTACATGCTGAGGGATCAGAACATGGGGAAAGCCACTGGCAGTGCTTTCTGATGCAGTGAAAATGACTTGCTTAATGGTAAATATCATATTTGTTTTGATGCAGCATGATTTTGATCTGGGAATAAATCTGTACAGTTAGTGCTGATGGCTTTAAGTGGAGGAAATTCAGGCCTCAAGACCTCCTTGGAGTAATGTCACCACCATCCTCCCCCCTCCAACCCCAGTCTGTTGCCAGGAGCCCCCTCCCCTCTCCTCCCCTCTCCTCTGCCATATTCAAGCAGCTAAACTGGCTGCTGGCGACTGCAAAAATCTGGAGGCTCATTGGAAAATCCCAATTCCCTTTAATTGGCCTTAAATGGCTCTTAATTACCTGGATTGACACCCCTGCCACCAGCTGCCCCACCATCCTGTCTCTATGATGTCCTGAGGGAGGAATGGAAGCAGGAAACCAGCACACAGGTCAGTGACACCATTTTAACACCTGTGCTTCTGATTCCATTCCCAGCAAAGGTTAAAAAGCTAGCCCAGGATTTCTAAAACAAAATTAATACATACCAGTCACGATGGCCTCCTATACTTCTTATCCCTTCCACTCTCTCTTTAATCAATGTGATTAGAGTATTGATAAATGAATTGTGTGAGATGGTGAATTACAGTGGGTGAATTCAATGTCATGTTAAATACAGAAACAGAAATAGAGAGAGAGAAAGAAAGATTAGATCAGCTTTGTCCAATGTGGGCTGGGTGTGGTCTGCAAAGCCCCCCTCGGTGGGCCCTGGGTGTATTTTTCCAAATGTAGTGAAAGATTCTGAAATTAACTGTTCCTTCAATCAGAGGCCATTCCTCATGAATGTGCGATTCAGCTGCAAATGTGGGAGAGTAGTCTGTGTTTGGAAGAACTGCTACACTGGCAGGAGCAAGTGGGCTCTGAAAAAGGGAAGGAGAGAGAAGAGAGACAGCCATTCCATTTTGTACCTTGCCTTGCTGGGTTGGAGAGAGAGAGACTGGATTTGTTTTGGGCTGGGTTGGGAGTGAAAGGCCGTTGCTGGATGAGATAGTGCAGATAATGGGGTCAGGGCTATGTGGTTGGGCTGAAAAATTTCACTGTCCAGGGGTTTTGGAGATTGAGTGAGTGTTTGTGGGAGAGGGAAAGTGAGAATGAGTGAGTGTGTGTGTGTGTGGAGAGAGGATGTGTTATCATAGAATCTATACAGTGCAGAAGGAGGCCATTCAGCCCATTGAGCCTGCACCAACCCACAATCCCACTCAGGCTCTATCCCCATATTTACCCTGTGTTTCTGACTCCATTCCCAGAGAAGCTTAAAAAACTAGCCCAGGATTTTTGAAACAAAACTAATACAAATCAGTCAAGATGGCTTCCTATACGTTTTATCCCTTCTACTCTGTTCTTAATTGATGATATTGATGGATGTGGTGCATTTGATGGTAAATTAGATTGGGTGAATTCAAAGTGATTTGAATTCACTAAGGGGCAATTTAGCATGGTTGTTTGACCTGACCAGCACATCTTTGGAGTGTGGGAGGAAACCGGAGCACCCAAAGCAAACCCACACAGACATGGGGGAGAACGTGCGAACTCCACACAGTCACTTGAAACCAGGTCCCTGGCACTGTGAGGTAACAGTGTTAACCAATGTGCCACTGTGGAACCCTCAGTGAATGAATGAGTCAGAGCGAGTGAGTGAGCGTGGGAGAGAAAATGAGTGATAGTGAGAGAGAATGAGCGCGAGAATGTGGGAAAGAGAATTAGTGAATGTGGGAGAGAGTGAGTGACGAGAAAGAGGGAATGAGGGAGTATAGGAGAGAATGTGAGTGAATGAGGGAAGTATGTGTGTATCTGGCTCACTCGTGAGGATTTTTCCATCCGCCACAGGAATTGTAACGGGTGGGACAGGACCATTTGGGACATAATGGGCAAGAAAGGACCATACAGGATGTAATGGGTGGGACAGGACCATACAAAAGTTTGTTACCTCGGGCAGGATTTTCCAGTGGTGGGGTGAACGCAGCAGGAAAATCCTGCCCATTGTCTCAATTTCTGATAACAGTTCACAATCTGAAGAGATGGAATTCACATCATAAATGCTAATTTTCCAGGCAAGAGTGGTTGATCAGCAGTCATTAACGGCTGTTCTGACACTAAAATGTTATTCAATGCTGTAAATTACTAGCCTTAACTCTCTCCAGCAAGTTCAACAGAAATTTCACCAAAATCATAGGCAAGCTAAACATGAAATGTTGGTTCTGTGCAGCCAATGGTGAAGTAGCACAAATCAGCCATCTGTGTTTGGTGGTTCACAATTTGTGGATTAACCTTTCTTCACTAGAAATTGCTAGTTGATTTGTGCATTAATAACAGTGTGAACAATTCAGACACGATGGACCCAGACTGGAATTTACCAGCCTTTCTGACTGAGGTTTACCCATGAATTTTGCCTACGATGGGACCAGAATCGGATAAGCCCCCCCCCCAAGGAAGCGGACAGTTCATTTCCATAAATGAAAGTCCGATTAATTGCTATTTGACGGAGCCATTGTTATTTTACTAATAGCAGATTGAACCCCCACCTTGTGAGGAGATCACTGGCTCTATGGAGGGAGCCTCCGTGTGGCAGCTGGTGGAGGGGGGTGGTTTTGGAAAGCAGAAAGGGAGCTGCTGTGGTCCCCGGATGGGATAGCACCCCCAGTACTCAGCCTGGGAATTTTTTTGTTAAACTCTTTTGCCTAACATCCATAGACTGCAGGAGTCCTGCCTGCTTCAAGAATGACCACTGCTCCTGGTGGCGCTGTTGAGGCTGCTGGCCCTCTGATTGGACTTGCAGCCCCTTGGGGGCGGGGCTGCCATCCCAGCACCAGCAGAATCATCAAATCCCTGCAATGCAGCAAGAGGCCATTTGGCCCATCAAGCTTCACCGGTGGCTTTCCTACCCAGGCCCTATCCCCATACCGTAACCCCACAAAGATAGAGATGCGCAGGTTAGGTGGATTGGCCCAACTAAATTTCCCCTTTACTGCCAGAGGGACAAGAAGGGTAAATACATGGGGTTACAGGGACAGGGCCTACCTGGGATTGTTGTCGGTGCAGACTCGATGGGCCGAATGACCTCCTTCTGCACTGTGGGGATTTTATTATTCAATCTACCTAACCTACACATCTTTGGAATGTGGCAGAAAACTGGAGCACTCAGAGGAAACCCATGCAGACATGGGGAGAACGTACAAACTCCTCACAGAGTTACCCGAGGCTGGAATTGAACCTGGGCCCCTGCTACCCACTGTGCCAGCGCTTAACTTGCAGTTCCTGAAATTCAGGGAGAAGGCTCATTAGTTGCTCCGTGAGTGCCAACGACATGCATTTTCTGGGGCTGTTGGGCACACCCCCAGCTGCCTCCCCCCACTGTTCCCCCTTCCTCCCCGAATCCACCCCACCCACCATCCCCTCATACCCCCGTCCTCAATCAACAAACTTCTTTCCAATCTGGGCTGAGATGCTTTAGAGTTTACCTTTTGTGATCCTATTAAAGTCTATAAATAGTAATAAGATTGCCTCAGCGTTTATTTGCTCATGAGGATCTCACCAATTTTGACACAAGACCGAGAGGTTTCAATGCCCCAGAGGCTTTTATAAATGGACCCTTTTATCAGCATGTTCTCTCTGAGCTATTAAATACAAAATAGGAAACAGGATGGTTCACAGCCAACGCGGCTCATGTCACCATTTTCTACAACCTACGTCTGACTTTTATTTGTAATGATTTGGCAGCATTCCAAAACGCTGTGGCCACACCCAGTAGTGAATGTTGCCTCATGCATCTGCTTCTCCGATTCTGCCAGCTTCTCAGCTGGTGTAAATACAGGGAACGCAAAACAAGAAACAAATAGAAATGAAACAGGATCTATTTTAAATACAGCCTTTAATTCATGTGCTCTATAATCTCATGACAACATCACTGAACAATAAAGAGCTGCCACTATAAAGAGCACTGCGTTACTATTCTAAATTGGTTTTCAAACCTACGGGCTGCCAAAACTTTTCAATTTTTAACCTTTTTCTCCCTCTTCCAGTCAACATGTACAATTAGCAGATATAAATAACAGCCTTGATTTTTCTTTACTGTGGGAAGCAATGGTGTGCGTCAGCCCATGCGCTGGGCATGTCCAGAATGTTCAAGCAGCTGCACTGATTTTGAAGGCAGGTCCTCCATTCAAATAAAAGACTTGGAGTCCGACCCAACGCCCTGCCAGACTTGCCACCCGATTGGTGGCCAGGAGCAGAAATTTGACAGTAGGAAGCTGAGAAGGGAATGGTCTGCGGCAGTCGGGTCAGTAAAGTAAAAGTTAAAGTTTATTCATTAGTCACAAGTAAGGCTTACGTTAACACTGCAATGAAGTTGCTGTGAAATTTCCCTATTCGCCACTCTTCAGCACCTGTTTGGGTACACTGAGGTAGAATTTAGAATGGCCAATGCACATAACCAGCGTGACTTTCGGACTACGGGAGGAAACTGGAGTGCCCAGAGGAAACCCACTGCAGGCACGAGAAGAATGTGCAAAGACAGTGAACCAAGCCAAGAATCGAACACAGATTCTTGGGACTGTGAGGTAGCGGTGCTAACCACTGTGCCACCCCTAGGGGTAGCTGCAGGCATCAGTTCCAGTGTGATCAGGGGTAGGCTTATGGACATATTAATGCATGAGGGAGGTGACAAATGTAGGGCCTGGGTGTGATTGTGGTTAATGCAGACTTGATGGGCTGTATGGCCTCCTTCTGTACTGTAGGGATTCTATGAATGCCTTTTTTAATACAGTCTACCATTACATGAAGTTCCGCATGGATTAAGGACTTCAGGCTGCCAGAACTATGGGGATATCATAGGCTTTCTGCAAGTGCAGCGTGCCATCGACTGTACACATGTAGCCTTGAAAGCTCCCTGGCAGCAGCTGTGGGATTCATTCATCGCAAAAGATTTCATGCTCTGAACATCCAGTTAATTTGTGACAGCAGAAAGCAGATCAATGTTGTGCCAGGTACCCAGGAAGCTGACGTTACTGAGTCACTCCCAGTGCCGGAGATATCTAAGGGAACTGGAGGAGTGGTCCTTTGGGGATAAGGGATAATGCCACCTTTCTCCGTCCACACTGAGCATCTGAGGAGAGACACAATGTTGCACATTCAGCTGCAAGATCCTTCCTCGTGATCTGTGATCAGTGATCTGTAACACGACAGCACGCACCCAAAGCTGTGAGTTAAGTTAGCATTGTCCTCTTGGGAAGTGGGTCAACAGGACCATTGTACGATTATCAACATATACTTAATAACTCTGCATTCCTCAGGAGAATGCCAACTCCTGCATTGCCTCGGTATCTAAGAGAGAGGTGACCCAGACAGTTTCTACAGAGCAGCCAATGAAAGCTTATCCCTTCGTCAATACTGCTGAACACTCAGCCAGAGCACTGGTTTCACATCACGACATTCCTTGACATTGGGTGGGATTCTGCGGCCGCGTGGGCCTCAAGACTGGAAATTTGCACCCGAGCTCAACGGAACTTTAAATGGTCCGTGGAATTTTCCCTTTCGCCCGCTACAATTCCTGCAGTGGGCAAGATGGGAAAATTTTGACTATTACCCACCTCACAAAGGCCAATCATTTCTCAGAGGCCTAAATCACAGAGTGCACAGTATCAGGATCGATTATACATCGATTTGCAATCTGTGACTTTAGAGGGATTCTGTGAGGCACCACTCAGCTCCGTTCAGGAGAAAACAGGGATCCTTACAGGTAGGTGAGTAAACACTCATGCCACCATTGTACATTCAAAATGGTGACACTGCTGCCTCACAGCGCCAGGGACCCAGATTGGATTCCCAGCTTGGGTCCGTGTGGAGTTTGCATATCCTCCCCATGTCTGCGTGGGTTTCCTCCAGGTGCTCCAGTTTCCTCTCTCACTCCAAAGATGCGCAGTTTTGGTGGATTGGCCATGCCAAATTGCCCCTGAGTGTCAGAGGGACTAGCTAGGGTAAATGTTATAGAAATAAGGCCTGGCTGGGATTGTGGTCAGTGCAGACTCGATGGGCTTCATTGCCTCTTTCTGTATTGTAGGATTCTATGATCTTTTACAGCTATGTGTAAATACAACACCAACATCTGCAACAGATGTGGGGGCAGCCTGCTGACTGCTATTCCCTGTCGTTTGAGATGGCTTTGGCTGGCATCCTCTGGAAACCCAAGGCCTCGAGAGCCCCAGCCTGTTCAGAGTCTCCTGCTCTGGGACAGGTGCACCCTCCTTGGCCTGACCTACTGGAGTTTATGGAGCCACAGGCAAAGGGGGAATTTAGTGCATCAGGACAGCATTGTCAGAATGTCCTGGGTGAATGCCCATGGGTTACCTGGCTGGTGCTTCTCCTCCCTTTGGATGCCTGGGGGCCAATCCCTGACCCTTTGAGGAGAAGGTTGAGGTGCCCCATCTCCCTCTCGCTTAATCGTTGCTGGAATGTACTGGTGGCTGGAGAGATGATGTGCAGATCTGAGCACAAATTAGACAGAAACTGCTGGTCCGGGGTCTTCAAGGCAGCCACCACCCCCCTATGGAGACTTTGACTTGATGGCATGCTGGAACCAGGTAGAACACAGACCAACTTCCCCATCTTTTATCCCAGTCTGGTTTCTGATGACTCTGCCTGATGTCCCCCTGCCTGTCTCTGCATCTCCAAAATTTCACTCAGGGCCAATTACAGTGGCTCATCACTGGCCTTAGACTCTGCATGGGCCTGGTAGTGTATGATCTCTCGGTGAACTTTAACCCTTAGACTGATGCTCGAATGAGAGTGTGAGTTTGGAGTGAGTAGAAGTTTCACCTACACTGGCAGAGTGCATAAGATTATTCATTTGTCTCCTGTACTGCAGGGCAGCTCTTTGTTGATTTGCTGCTGATCTCCCAGTGACTTCCTCCCAGAGCAGCATGGTTAGCTGCTCTGTGCCTTGGCAAGAGGACCTCCTCTGCCTGGAGATGGATCTTGCTAAATAATGGAGCCAAAGATTTGGTGCACCTGGTCACCATGGTAATACGGACTACCTGGATCCACTACAGTTTGCCTACTGCCGCAACAGGTCCACAGCAGACACATCTGCCTGCACTCAATCCTGGAACACCTAGATAACAAAGACATCAATGACAGTCTCCTAGTTATTGACTACAGCTCAGCCTTCAATACTATTATTCCTACAAAACTCATCTCCAAGCTCCGCAGCCTGAGCCTTGGCTCTTTCTGAACTTTCTAACCCACAGATCACAACAGTAAGGATAGGCAACAACACCTCCTCCACGATCACCCTCAACAATGGTGCCCCACAAGGCTGTGTTCTCAGCACCTTACTATATTCCTCATAAACCTATGACTGTGTGGCCAAATTCCCCTCCGACTCGATTTTCAAGTTTGCTGATGACACCACCGTAATGGGTCAGATCTTACACAATGACGAGAAAGAGTACAGGAATGAGATAGAGCATCTGGTGAACTGGTGCAGTGACAATAATCTCTCCCTCAATGTCAAATGAAGGAGATTGTCATTGACTTCAGGAAGAGTAGTGGAGAACATGCCCCTGTCCACATCAGTGGGGGGTGAAGTAGAAATGGTCAAGAGCTACAAGTTTTTAGGTGTCCAGATCACCAGCAACCTGTCCTGGTCCCCCATTCCAACACTATAGTTAAGAAAGCTCACCAGTACTTCTACTTTCTCAGAAGACTAAGGAAATTTGGCATGTCCACTACAACTCTCACCAAATTTTGTAGATGCATCATAGGAAGCATTCCTTCTGGCTGTATCACAGCTTGATATCCTGCTCTGCCGCAGATCACAAGAAAATACAGAAAATCATGAATGTAGCCCAATCCATCACACAAATCAGCCTCCCATTCATCCCATCTGTCTACGTTTCTTGCTGCCTTGGCAAAGCAGCCAGCATAATTAAGGACCCCACGCGTCACGGATATTCCCTCTTCCACCTTCTTCCGTTGGGAAAAAGATACAAAAATCTGAGTTCACGTACCAACCGACTCAAGAACAGCTTTTTTCCTGCTGCCATCAAACTTTTCAATGGACCTACCTTTCATCTTTAATCTTTCTCTACACCCTAGCTATGACTGTAACAATACATTCCGCATTGCCCAGTTTTCTTCTTTACGAATGGTATGCTTTGTCTGTATAGCACGCAAGAAACAATACTTTTCACTGTATATTAATACATATGACAATAATAAATCAAATCAAATCAGGCATTCAGCCTACAGCTCGCCTGTAGTGAGTCAGTGTCTGTGTAGGCGCTGTTTAAATATGACATCCGGGCATTTGACTCCATGAGATAACGGATGAAATTTTACTGGTACGTCTGCCCAAGGTCTGTACGATCCTGCCTGAGGCCAATGGAGAATGCCTTTCTCCGAGCCTCCCCCGCCCCTGGATTCGGGATAGGTGTGCCGTTAAAATTCCGACCAACGTTGGGGTGGACAATTCACTGCCTGCCCTGCCATGAGATTCCATGAGGTTCTGATTAATGAGCTCAAAAGTGGAAATTGGGAAAGCTACCCAGAGCAAATCACTCCTATTTTCCTGCCCACCAGTGCATTTAGTCTCCAGAACAGAAAATTTCACCCAAAAAGTACAAACGGAAGTAAATTGCTTCTGGCCAGTCAGCTCCTTCTACTGAGGTTCTGCTGTCATAAAGGCTACAGATCATCCAGGACTCCACTTGGATTCTTGTTAATATCATATTGGAAGACTGCTGATATCATTAGACCGTGATTTCTGAAGGTTAAGTTGGCCCCTGCCGGCCTCTGCGGGAGTCTTGTGTCTGTATTTTGATTCATCATCATAAAATCCAGGAACGCAGTGCTCGCAGCCAGGAGCGGGAACTTTCTAACTTTAACCGACACCCCCCACCCACCTCCCCATGCCCCACTCCCCTCAACCTCTCCTTCCCCCCTCCCTGCAATCTCCAACAAACTATCATCAGTGGGAGCAGGGTGGTTAAAGTCTCAGCTAAAAAGACTTATCAGACCATATTTTCATGTCTACAAAACAATAAGTCTGACACACCCAAAACCCCACAAAACTGAAACAAAGCGAAGCGTATGAGTGCTTTCTGGTGATCAGACCAGAGAGAGTTGAAAGTTAAAGTTACCCATCTGAAAAATTGTACTTTCCTTCCTGTCATGTCGTTGTGTCCTCTTGGCCAATTTTCTTGATAACCGAATCATAACTTCATCATGTAAACAGCAAACAACTATTACTGGTGGTGCATTCTAGCCAAGTCCAACATTTTCACGACACATATTTAAGTTACTTATTTGGTAAGAAGACTCCACTCACCTGATGAAGGGTAATGGGCCATAAAATCTTGCCTGTATATTCTTTCACACATGCCAATACTAATTGAAGCAAATTTTATTGGGTTTTATCACATAAACCACTATTGAAACTGAAGATACAGTCGGTTAGATTTTCTGTTCACCTCAACAACTTGGCTTTGAATCTATTGTGGATAGAGGGTTTTACTGTTGCCCTTACTTCTGCCGATGCTAAGTTTATACCGTTACTAAAATTTTAATTCCAATTTTTGTTTGACTGGCAAAATCCATATTGCGTGGTCAGACAAAGCTGGCTCTCGGACCCAGAGACTCGGGTTCAATTCTGGCCTCGGGTCACTATCTGTGTGGAGTTTGCACTTTCCCCCCATGTCTGCATGGGTTTCCTCCGGTTTCTTCCCACAGTCCAAAGATGTGAGGGTTGGGTTGATTGGCCATGCTAAATTGGTCCTAGTGTCAGGGAGATTAGCAGGGTAAATGTATGGTGTTAGGGGAATAGGGCCTGGGTGGTGGGATGTGGTCAGTGTAGACTCAATGGGCCTAATTGTTTCCTTCTATACTGTAGGAATTATATGATTCTATTCTGTTCTATGAATACTGGAGTGATAATGCTCAGATTAGTGGGATCAAATAAACAATTAATAAATTTGATTGATTTATTATTGTCACATGTATGAGTGCACAGTGAAAAATATTGTTTCTTGCGCGCTATACAGAAAAATCATACCGTACATAGAGAAGGAAGGGAGAGGGTGCAGAAGGGAGTGTTATAGTCATAGGTAGAGTGTAGAGAAGGATCACCTTAATATGAGGTAGGTCCATTCAAAAGTCAGATGACAGCAGGGAAGAAGCTGTCCTTGAGTTGGTTAGTACGTGACCTCAGACTTTTGTGTCTTTTTCCCAATGGAAGAAGGTGGAAGAGAGTATGTTAAACTCTGTGCAGAGTTTTGGTCTGGCACTGGCAACCAAACTGATGGAGGATTCCTGGGCGCAGATTAAATTCAAAGGGATGTTCACAGTTCATGGCTTGTTTCCTAATCAGTGAAGCTTCACATGTCATCAGGAGAGCACTAGGAAATGAATCCTGCTGTGTAAATTTGGTGTATGAGAGTAGATCTGACTCTGAAGCAAAGCGGCACAGCACTTCCTGGGGAAGAAGTTGAAAATATACCTGAAATTCAGCAGGTCGGTGCAAAGTGAAATGGTTTTGCATTGGCAGCACAATTGTAAATGTAGTCTAACAGAGCTTGGGAAGTGTATTAGGGTGACATGGGGATTAGCACGGCTGCCGCACAGTGCCAGGCACCCAAGTTCAATTCCGGCCTTAGGTCACTCTCCGTGTGGAGTTTGTACGTTCTCCCTGTGTCCACGTGCATTTCTTCTGGATGATCCTCCCACACTCCAAAGATGTGTGGGTTATGTGGACTGACCATGTTAACTTTCCCCTTGTTATCCAAAAGTATTTTGGTTTGGTGAATTAGTCATGACAAAATGCAGGGATAGAGCCGGGGCAGGGGATTTGCTTGGGTAAGATGCTCAATGCAGACTCAATGGGCTGATTGACCTCCTTCTGCACTGTAGGGATTCTATTGTTCTATGGGATTGGGACCGGTGGGGGATGTGGTATGATTAATGGCTCATCCTCAGGGAAAAGATATAAAAGTCTGAGGTCACGTACCAACCGACTCAAGAACAGCTTCTTCCGTGCTGCCGTCAGACTTTTGAATGGACCTACTTAGCATGAAGTTGATCTTTCTGCATACCCTAGCTAGGACTGTAACACTACATCCTGCACTCTCATTTCCTGCTCTATGAATGGTATGCTTTGTCTGTATAGCGTGCAAGAAACAATACTTTTCATTGTATACTGATACACGTGACAATAATAAATCAAATCAAAGGGATGTTGCTTTAGGTAAAGGCATAGTTTTGGAGTTTAGGAACGCAGATAGATACTGAATGCGGTTAATTCAAGTATACCGCGTGTGTGTGGCCATTGCTGCTGTTAATTATGTTTTGTATTGTGACCTTACTTCCCATATATTATAGTTTTATAAGCATTTTTTCTTTGAATGATTACAAGGTTTAACCATTTCTCACTGGTTTTCAAATCTTTCTTCACATTACACCAAACTGCAAAATGAATACTTAAGAACTGGCATTCCAAGTTACCCTTCTGGGTTTTACGATACTCTTGCATCTAATATCAGCTGGGTTTTTAACACTTCTCATTATAAATAAAAGTAAAAGTGATAATCCCAGGTGACTATAAGCTGCTCATCCCTTTGAGGAGGGAGAGCTGATTGGTGGTGATTTTAACCTGAGGACTAACACACCGCAGGCATAGGGACACAGTCGAGATGGTGGGGCCTTCATTAGGGGGTCAGTTGGTTGGACAGCTGGTTAGCAATGCAGAGCGAAGCCATTCCTGTACTGGCTGAGGTTATTCATGAAGGCCTTGCCTTTTTAACCTGGCCCCTCATCTGAGGTGTGGTAATCCTCAAGTTAAATGTTCACCAGCCAGCACACTGCCTCAAAGGGGAGAGTGGCCTCTGGTCATCTGGGACTATGATGGCTTTACCTTACCTGATTATAAATACCCTTCCAAATGCTGAAAAATGGACACACCCAAAGTAATCACTTTGTCCTTTGTCATATGGTGGCGTCCATTCTGAATCGAAAGGACGCAGTGCTGACCTATACATTCTTACGAAAGCAAATAGTAAAACGTTGAATGGCGGCACGGTGGCACAGTGATTAGCACTGTTGCCTCACAGCACCAGGGAGCTAGGTTCAATTTTGGCCTCAGGTCACTGTCTGTGAGGTATTTATATATTCTCCCTATGTCTGCATGGGTTTCCACTGGGTGCTCTGTTTTCCTCCCACACTCCAAAGATGTGTGGGTTAGATGGATTGTAAAAAGTCTGACAACACCAGGTTTCAGTCCAACCAATTTATTTGATAGTAAAGTCACTAGCTTTCAGGTTAGCCCCTTCGTCAGGTGAATGGAGAGTTCTGGCCTCAGACAGAGCAAATCAAGCGCAGACACTTTACAGATTACTGATTAGAATGTGAATCTTTACACCAAACCTGCTGTTCAAGTCTTAAAGTGGCTAACAATGTGTGTGGAAGGAGCGCTGAGCACAGGTTAAAGAGATGTGTATTGTCTCCAGACAGTACAGTGAGTGAGGTTTTGCAAACCCAGGCAAGTCACGGGGGTTACAGATAGTGCGACATGAACCCAAGATCCCTGTTGAGACCATCCTCGTGTGCGGAACTTGGCTATCATGTGTTTACCCCAGTCCAACGCCGGCATAGCCACATCGTAGATGGATTGGGCATGCTAAATTGCCCCTTCGTGTCAAGGGGATTAGCAGGGTGAATATGTGGGGTTATGGGGATAGGACGTGGGTGGGACTGTAGTCGGTGCAATCTCGATGAGCTGAATGGCCTCCTTCTGTAGTGTAGAGATTCCATGATTCTTAAAACGTTGAAGGAAAACAAGCAATGATCTTCCCCAGTGCAGTTAAATAAAGCCCATGAGCGCGAATGTTTATTAAAGCACATGGTAACAAGCTTTTTGCATACCTCCCCGGCACAATTGTAAACAGAAAGCAGCCTCCAAAATACTTGTTTCGTATTTTTTTAAATATGGAACGTGTTCCAAGACAGTAGCTCTAATCAGTGTTGGGATAATGATTAGCCCCTCAAGAGCGAGGCTGTTTAATCCGAGCAATTAAAATCATGCAAGAACTGCCATTCATCATTTTAATTCCATTAAATGTCTACTCATCAAACATAGATGCAAAAGTCAGAGCAAAACAAGATTTCATTTTCAAAATGAAAAAGGATGAAAATTAATGCACAATAGTTAACCATTCGATTTTTAAAGTTATACCATGAAACAAATGAGATACCGAGAGATTTATCAGATTGAGGTTAATCTTGCAACCAGCTGCCTTCATTGAGTTTTCTGTATGTTGCATTGCTCATATTTGATAAGCATGTTATTTCATTAAATTCATCATTTCAATTTAATTTACTAAAGCATTTTCCAAATAAGACTTCTTTAAAATACTGACACCATGCAAACAAGCCTCCCATTCTTTGACTCTAGTTGGTATTTTACGACCTCATACAGGCAAGGCTTGTAAAATCCTGCCCGAGGCCAGTGGAGAATTCTGTTCTACGAGTCTCGCCCAGGGAGGATGTGCTGATAAAATTTCAACTATTGTCCACACCTTCCGTTGCCTCAGGAAAGCAACCAGCAAAATCAAGGAACCCACGCACCTTGGACATTCTGTCTTCCACCTTCTTCTGTTGGGATAAAGATACAAAAGCCTGAGGTCTTTCACTATTGGGTCAATTCTGGTGGCAACTACCCAAAGAAGAATAGAATTTCATAGAATCCCTACAGTGCAGAAGGAGGCCATGCGGCCCATCAAGTCTGCACTGGCAACAATCCCATCCAGCCCTATCCCTGTAACCACATGTATTTACCCTGTTAATCCCGCTGACACTAAAGGCAAGTTAGCACGACCAATCTAACCCACACATCTTTGGACTGTGGGAGGAAACCGGAATACTAGGACGAAACCCACATAGACATGGGGAGAATGTGCAACTCTGCACGGACAGTCAGCCGAGGCTGGAATTGAATGTCTGGCTCAAGAACGGCTTCTTCCTGTCAAACTTTTAAATGGACCTACCTCACATTAAACTGATCTTTCTGTATACCCTAGCTATGACTGTAACACTACATTCTGTAGTCTCATCTTTCCTTCTCTATGTACAGTGCACAAGAAGCAATATTTTTCACTGTAAACCAATACATGTGACAAAAATAAATCAAATCAAATCAAATATGGGTTTGTTAATGCCACTGATGTTTAAAATAGATGGCCAGAATTACTTTCTTTCTTGTCACTTGTTCTTTCTCAGTCAAATTAATTGTTCTGCTGAATGCTAACCTTTAACACTAGAAACTGAACAGATTGCTTTGTGGATCATGATCAGCAGGCAGGCCGCATATTGTTAATTGTAGAATTTGTGTTACTTGGGTTGAATTTATTTCACACAGGATTAAAGACCGTATGTCTGTGAATTAGTTTCAACAGGAATATAAACAATCTTGCAGTATCTTGAGAATATCTGAAAATAAACTTCAGAACTGAGCAGGGCTTTAGATTTTTCTCTGTCAACTATATAATTCAGTTTGTACACTCTCGTGAAAAACATAGTAACCTCAAAGATATCAATAGTTCCTGTGTACTGAGTAAATTCAAAGTACATTTTTGCCCTCAGTTAGGAACCATAAGAGCTATTACTAACAAGGCTATTATTGTACAAAAAAGCCATTCTACGAGTTTCCAAGATGCCAATAAATATAAATTAATGTAGGAAATTGAACAATAATGGCTTTGAGTTCGAAGTAAAAGTCTTGCTAATTTGTTTGAAAACTTTTCAGTTTAAATTGCCAATTTGTCAGCAACGCTTTCAAGAAAGTATATAAAAATATACAGCAGTGAATGTGCACTATTTTATAAATTTCAATACACTTAATTAGGTGTAATCTGGCATGAAAAATGTTTGCGAACCTCTACGCTGAAGATGCAGTCCTCCCATATAAACGTCAATATTAAATCTACCATAACATGTTCAGTGAAGAATGATCCCCTAAGGAAGTTTGGTCCCAACATGTAGCAAACACAATCACTGTTCCTGACAACATCCTCAGCTAACAAGGCTCTCAGCTCCTGACTTAAGTTGCCTTAACCTATATATTCAAAGACAAAATCTAACCTCAAAAATACACGGAAACAGTTTAATCATGCCAATTTACTGAATGGTAAGTCAACTTTTCTTTGCAGTGAATGAGTGCTCACAGTTAACTTAAGAACCCCAAAATATGCTTTCTGTTTTTCTGTGGGACAATAACGCAATGAGGGTAATGATATGGGGGTGCCATGGTAGCACAGTGTTTAGCACAGCTGCCGTGCAGCACCAGGGGCCCAGTTTCAATTCCAGCCTTGGCTGACCGTCTGTGCGGAGTCTGCATGTTCTCCCTGTATCTGTGTGGGTTTCCTCCGGATGCTGCAGTTTCCTCCCACAGTCCAAAGATGTGTGGGTTAGATTGACTAATGCTAAATTGTTTTTGTGTTGGGGGGATTAACAGGGTAAATATGTGGGGTTACAAGTATAGGGCTGGCTGCTTGATGGGCCAAATGGCCTTCTGCTGCACTGTAGAGATTCTATGAAATTCTATTCTTCTATGAATAGTTGCCACCAGAATTGACTCAATAGTGAAAGATAGCACAGCAAGATCAATTAACTTCCCACAATCTTAAGAATTCTGCAGTAAATCTGATAAAGAAGGTGATTGTTAGCTTTGAACTGCTTGTACATAAAGAGTTCCTTTTCTTTTGAATGCCCACTTTCACAAAGGACTGAATTATTCCAGTCCCTTGGAGACAGGATTGGAGACAGAGGGAGTGGCTGATAAAATAGATGCTGCTTCGGGAATGGCTTCCTGACACATTGGCACAGTCGCGAAATTTTCCCAGGGGAAGGCAGGAACTGGCTTGGCTGCTTGCCTCTGAAATTGAAGTAAGTAAGGACCCAAGTGAGTTACATTTGTGACAGCGCAGGTTCTAGAGCAAAATTCCAGCACTACATCCAGGCTGCTCTTGGGCTTTTGCTGTGTCCAATACGCACAACCATTTCTTCATATCCTTTTCAGTGAATTCAATTGGCTCAATAATGGCTTCCGTGATGGTTGACCCTCAAGAGGAGGTCGAGATGAATCATCCAACACGTTTTGCTAAAATGATAGTTAACACTTCAGTTTCGTCTTTTGCACTTAAGCCCTGGCCTCTGTCGACACAGAAGACGGGGATGTTTGCAGAGTTAGTTGTTCACTTGTTCACCTCCATTCGCAACTGGATGTGACTGTAACCAGAAATCCATCTAAGCCCACCCCCCTCCTCCGGCAGACGCCAGCGGAAGGCCAGGAAGGTGCTGCAGGATGTCCAATTAGTGCAGTAAGAAGTCTCACAACACCAGGTTAAAGTCCTCTTGGACTTTAACCTGGTGTTGTGAGACTTCTTACTGCCTTTACCCCAGTCCAATGCCGGCATCTCCACATCAACGAGTGCAGGTCAGAAGGATGGTGGAGGGAGAGCAGCAATCCAGGTAGTTTGGGGGTGTGCTCTGCCGAGGGGGGGCCTGCCTACTAAGGGGGGACTGATCGCGCGGGGCACGGGGTGGGTTTGGGGGGGGTGCCTCCCCAGGGTGAGTCTGATCGGAGGGGGGGGGCTGCTTCCTGGGGGGGTTGGGGGGGGGCGTCTGCTGGGGGGAGGGGGGGGAGGGGGGGTGGGGGGGGGCGTCTGCTGGGGGGGGGGGGAGGGGGGGTGGGGGGGGCGTCTGCTGGGGGGGCCTGCCTACCTACCTACCGGGGGGGTCTGATCGCGGCTCATCCTCCCCCACTCCCCTCTCTCTGCTGGTTTTGTCTTTTGCACCCGGGCGTGCTGTTTCAGATTTTTTTCGAACTGCGCATGCGCAGTTCAGAACTCCAATCGTTCTGACAGCTCAAACTAGACCGGAGCTGGCAAAAAGCATATCGGCGAGCTGGAATGAGGATTCTGGGCTCAGATCCGTTTTACGTCCGCTTCCGGCCCTTAGCCTCCAACTGGTAAAATCGGGCCCCACGTGTCCTTATCTTTTATTGCTTTTTGCTTAATTACCACATTCTGCCATTTTGAACCCTACCCAGCACCTACTTTCACATCCTTTATTTGAATGGCTTTTCACGGCTTGTTGAGAAACCGCCAGATTTCACCTCTATCCATTTCTTCAAAAATAAGTGTTTGCTGGCGAATTAGCCCATGAATTCCTTTCCGCGAAGGAATCTGCATTCCTGACAGGCGATTTTATTAGTTGCAATAAAAGCAAAATATTGCAGATGCTGGAAGTCTGAAATAAAAACAGAAAATGCTGGATCCATAGAACATAGAACATTACAGCACAGAACAGGCCCTTCGGCCCATGATGTTGCGCCGACCAGTTAAAAAACAATGACCCACTAATCTAAACCAATCCCTTTTCGTCCATAAACCTATCCACGGATCTCTTAAACGCCCCCAAACTAGGCGCGTTTACAACTGCAGCAGGCAGGGCATTCCAATCCCTCACCACCCGCTGGGTAAAGAACCTACCCCTGACATCTGTCCTATAACTACCCCCCCTTAATTTAAAGCCATGCCCCCTCATGCTAGCTTTCTCCATCCGAGGTTTGGCAGCATCTGTGGAGGGTGAAACAGATTTTTAATTGGTAATGGGTTGAAGGGTTATGAGGAGAAGGCAGGAAGATGGGGATGAGGAGCAAATCGGCCATGATTGAATTGCAGAGCATATTCAATGGGCTGAAAGGCCTAATTCTGCTCCTTTATTTTATGAACTTTTAAGAGAGTTAACATTTTGAGTCCTGTATGACTGAAAAGCTCTGAAGAAGAGTCATACAGGATGTGAAACAATGGGCAGGATTTTACGGCCTCTCTTGTCCCAAAACCGTAAAATCCTGCCAAAGTCAACGGACCTTTCCGTGTTCCACTCTTAGCCCCTTCCAATTCCTGGGGCAGTAAAATACATGCCAGTACCTCTGTTTCTATCTCCACAGATGCTGCCAGACCTGCTGAGTTTAACCAGCGTTTTCTGTTTCGTCTTTTACTTGCTGTACTCTTTGCATCCATTTTTTTCTTTGGGCCTTTTAAGGGTCCCTCCTATCTTCCAAGTTCCAGTTCTCATCAATGTACCCCTTAAGATAGAGGATTGGTTGTCTAATAGGAAGCAGAGAGTTGGAATCAATGGGTGCTATTCTGGTTGGCAGTTGGTGACTAGTGGAGTGCCGCAGGGATCGGTGCTGGGGCCTCAACTGTTTACCATTTACATAGATGATCTGGAGGAGGGGGCTGAGTGTAGGGTAACGAAATTTGCTGATGACACAAAGATGAGTGGAAAAGCAAATTGCGTGGAAGGTGCGGAAAGACTGCAGAGAGATCTGGATAGGCTGAGTGAGTGGGCGAGCACCAGGCAGATGGAGTATAATGTTAGCAAATGTGAGGTTATCCACTTTGGTGGAAATAATAGCAGGAGGGATTATTATTTAAAAGGCGAAAAGCTGCAGTATGCTACGGTGCAGAGGGACATGGGGGTCCTTGTGCACAAATCGCAAAAACCCAGTCTGCAGGTGCAGCAGGTGATCAGGAAGGCGAATGGAATGTTGGCCTTTATAGTGAGGGGGATAGAATATAAAAGCAGGGAGGTCTTGCTGCAACTGTACAGGGTACTGGTGAGGCTGCAACTGGCGTACTGTGTGCAGTTTTGGTTGCCGCATTTGCGGAAGGATATATTGGCCTTGGAGGGAGTGCAGAGAAGGTTCACTAGGCTGATACCAGAGATGAGGGGTTTAGCCTATGAGGAGAGACTGAATAGACTGGGCCTTTACTCGTTGGAGTTTAGAAGGCTGAGGGGGGGAATCTTATAGAGACATATAAGATAATGAAGGGGATAGATAGGGTAGAGGTAGAGAGATTCTTCCTGCTTCGAAATAGCAGAACTAGAGGGCACAGCCTCAAAATAGGTGGGGGGGGGGGGCGCAGTTTAGATCAGAGTTGAGGAGGAACTTCCCCACTCAAAGGGTGGTGAGTCTCTGGAATTCTCTGCCCGTTGAAGTGGTGGAGGCTACCTCGCTGAATATATTTAAGTCACGGTAGATAGGTTTCTGATAGACAAGGGAATTAAGGGTTAGGGGGAGAAAGCGGGAAAGTGGAACTGATCCACTTCAGATCAGCCATGATCTTATTGAATGGCGGGGCAGGCTCGAAGGGCTAGATGGCCTACTCCTGTTCCTATTTCTTATGTTCTTAAAACATTAAGGAACCCATCCTCTCTATATGTACCAAGAAACTGGTATAATTCCACAATTTTCTCTTTTTATCTAAGGAGAGACACTGGAGTATGGTGACTTGGGAATTTTCATTGTAACTTCATTGCAATGTTAAGCCTACTTGTGACAGTAATAAATAAACTTAAATAAACTTTAAATATTTGCAGGTTTTTCTTCTCATTTGACAGTAAGAACCAAACTATGTGAGTGGTTTATTTTAAGATAAAGCTTTATTTGTCAGCAATATTTTACATTGCCATTACGTTTCTATTCTATCACCAATTAATTTTTTGCGGTTTCAAAAATCTGTTTCCACAAATTAAAATTATCATGCGAAGAGGTGCGAAGTTACCAACACAAGCAAAATACTGCTGATGCTGGAAATCTGAAATCTCTCCAGAGATTCTGCCAGACTTGCTACGTTTTCCCAGCATTTTCTGTTTTTATGTAAAGTTATCAAGTTTGGTGGGGAAAACAAAGAGAAGCAGAATTTTATTTTAATGGTGAGAAGCTGGAGAATATTGCTAACAGGGGGACCCGGGGGCCCTTGTGTTTAAATTACAGAAATTTAGCATGCAGTTTCAGCAAGCAATTAGGAAGGCAAATTATTTGTTTGCTTTAATTGTGAAGGGATTGGAGTACCAGAGTGAAGGAGCCTTATTGCATTTGATGAGAAATATTATAAGCAGTTTTTGTCTCCTTATCTGGGCAAGGACTTTTTTTATTCATTTGTGGGTCATGAGCATCGATGACTGGCGAGCATTTATCTCCCATCCCTAGTTGCCCTTCAGAAAGTGGTGGTGAGCTGCTTTCTTGAAATGCTGCAGTCCACGTGCTGTGGATTGACCCACTATGCCGTTAGGGACGGAATTCCAGGATTTTGACCCAGCGACTGTGAAGGAACGGCGATATATTTGCAAGTCAGATGGGGAATGGCTTGGAGGGGAACCTCCAGATGGTGGTGTTCCCATGTATCTACTGCCCTTGTCCTTCTAGATGGAAGTAATAGTAGGTTTGGAAGATGCTGTCTAAGGATCTTTGATGAAGTGCTGCTGTGCATCTCGTAGATAGTAGCAGCAGTGTGCACTGAGTGTCGGTGGTGGAGGGAGTGGATGTTTGTGGGTATGGTGCCAATCAAATGGGCTGCTTTATCCTGAATGGTGTCAAGCGTTTTGAATGTTGTTGGAGCTGCACCCATCCAGCAAGTGGGGAGTATTCCTTCACACTCCTGACTTGTGCCTGGTAGGTTGTGGACAGGCTTTGGGGAGTCAGGAGGTACGCCCAGAGAAGGTTCACTAGGTTAATCCCATGTATAGAGGGATTTTCTTACGAGATGAGGCTAAGTAGGTTGGGCCTGTACTCATTGGAGTTAGGCGAATGGAAGATGCCCTTTTTGAGATATATGGGATTCTTAGAGGGCTGAGATGCTGGTTAGTTGGCTGAGAGATTGCTTCCCCTTGTGGGAGAGTCTTGGGCTAGAGGGCATAGTCCCAGTGTAAGGAGTTACCGGTTTAAGGCGGAGACGAGGAGGAATTTCTTCTCTCAAAGGGGAGTGAATCTACGGAATTCTTTATCACAGAGAGCTGTAGAGGCTGGGTTGTTAAATATAGACAGATTTTTACTCAGCAAGAGAAGCAGGGGTTATGGGGCTAAGTCAGGAAAGTGGAGTTGGGGATTATATTAGATCAGTCATGATCTCATTAAATGGCAGAGCAGAATCTATATGGCCAAGTGACCTATTTCTGCTGTTACGTCTCATGGTCTTATCTTATAAGACGGCAGACCTTAAATTTACTGTTGCCTGACTGGAGCGTGTTTTGGAAACCACTGAAGCCTGCCGCGATGTCCTCTACCCTGGCTCTGGCTGCAAGAGGTCCACCAGAGTCACCAATCCAGACTGGGAGATGATGGCAGCAGTGGCCAGTGCCTTCAAAGCACAGACAGGTCACCCATCCAGGGCAGGAAAATGAATGATCTCACCCATTCCGCCAGGGTAATTCAACCATCTTGACACATGCTTTTAAACCCATCACACGTCCACAGGGATCTCACATCTCAGGGGACAAAATGACTAACTTTCACACTCACCCTCACATCTCCATTAGGCTCATATCATCCCTTAACCATCTTCCCATCTTACACTTCCCTCCTCCCTCGTACCTTCCTCCCCATTTACATCTTCCTCACGTTCCTCACCTCTTACACCTTTGCCCCCCACCCCCCACAACTTCAGCCCCAACACCTTTGCCAACCCAAATTCAATCCCCCCAACCTGATTGAAGGGCCTGTACTGCGCTGTAATGTTCCATGTTCTAATCTGATCCCCCAATATTTTCACCCTCCCAAATTCACCCACTTAGAACCTTTCCCATCCCCACCCTCTGCTGTACAACCTCTCCCCCACACAAACCCTCCTCCACCCCACTTTGTCACTCTTCTGTACCACCTCATGTGGAAGTTCCTGGAAGATGGTGTGAACTAATGGCAAAATCCCAGAAGATCCAAATCATCGGCAACATCCATAAAAATCTGATGCCTCAGCTAAAGTAAAGCTGCTGTGTGGAGTCCTCTCACCTTCCCAGCGAAGGCTCCTACATGAAGATTCATTCACCATGTACTCTTCCAGGGCCAGGTTGATGCAGGCCTCCAGCATCATCTTCTTCTTCTCGATGTCTGCAATATGAGCAAAGCCCTAAAGTTAAATCCTGACTTTTGCATGTGTTCTGCTCCAACACATTTTCCCAACAGCGTCGTGGCAAATCAGGTGTAAGGGGGACGGTTCCGGTTGGGCCTTATTCTGCATATTATTAGCGGGGTGCAAATCAATTTCATGCTGGCCTCCAACAGGATTCATGACCTGTCATGGCAGATACCATCAAATGATCTCACTGTGATTTCGCACCAGCACGTAACAAATTTCTTCCTCTGAATTTGTTCATCCCACCTCCATCCACCATGATGCCCAAACTGCCCTTGAGAAGGTGGTGGTAAGCTGCCTTCCTGAACCACTACAATATATGTATTTTAGGAACACCCACAATATTGTTAGTAAGGATGTATTTTGACCCAGCAACAGTGAAAGAAATGGCAAAATATTTCCACATTCGAATGGTGAGTGGCTTGGAATGGAACTTCCATCTGCTGCCATTGTCCCTTCTATGATGGAGGTTGTGGATTTGGAAAGTGCTGACTAAGGACCCGCAGTACTGCAACTATCTTGTAGATGGTACATATTGTTGCCATTGATGGTGGAGGGAGTGAACTTTTAAGATAGTGGATGGTGGGGTTGGTTTGTCCTGGATTGTGTTGAGCTTCTTGAGTGTTGTTGGAGATGTGCACTTCCAGAGAGAATTCCGTTACACTCCTGACTTTTGACTTGTAGAAGAGGCTTTGGGGATTCAGGAGGTGTATTACTCTCGAGAGAACCTTGGCTTCTAACCTGCTCATTTAGCCATAGTATTGGTATGACTAGTCCAGTTCAGTTTCTGGTCAATGGTAACTCCAAGGATAGTGGGGGGTTCAGCAATGGTATTATCATTGAACATCAGTGGGGGATCTCTCTTCTCTCTTGTTGGAGATGTTTGGTGACACAGTAGTTAGCACTGTTGCCTCACAGTGCCAGGGTCTCCGGTTCGAATGCCAGCTTAGGCCATTGTATGTGTGAAGTTTGCACATTGTCCCCGTGTCTGCATGGGTTGCCTCCGGGTGCTCCGATGTCCTCCACAGTCCAAATTTGTGTGGGTTAAGTGGATTGACCATTCTAAATTGCCCCTTAGTGTCAAGGGGACTAGCTAGGGTAAATATATGGTGTAATGGGAATAGGGCCGGAGATTGTGTTCGGTGCAGACTCAGTGGGCCGAATGGCCTTCTTCTGCACTGTAGGGATTCTATGCTTATTGCCTGGCACTTGAATGTTACTTGCCATTTATCAGCTCAACTCTGAATATTGTCCAGATCTTGCTGTAAATGGACATGGACTGTGTCAGTATCGGAGGAGGCGTGAAAAGTGCTGAATAATTTGCAAACATTCCCACTTCTGACTTTACGGTGGGACGAAGGTCATTGATAAAACAGCTGATGATGATTGCACCCAGGACACTACCCTGAGGAACTCATAGAATCCCCGCAATGTTGAAGGAGGCCATTCACCTCATCGAGCACCCTAAACAATCCCACTGTAATCCCACTTATTCACTCTACTAATCCCTCCGACATTAAGGGGCAATTTAGCTTGGCCAATCAACCTAACCCGCACGTCTTTGGACTGAGGGAGGAAACCGGAGCATTCTGAGGAAACCCATGGAGACATGGAGAAACTCCACGCAGACAGTCACCGAAGGCTGGAATTGAACCCCATCTCTGGCGCTGAGTCATTAGCAGTAACCACTGTGCCACTGTGCTGCCCCAATCCCAACTGCAATGTCATGGGGTTGAGACGATTGACCTCCTAAAACCACAACCAACTTCCTTTGTGCTAGGCATGACACCAGCCAGCAGAGGGTTTCTCCCCGCCCCCGGGTCGCATTGACCTCAATTTTGCTGGATGTTATATTCAGTCAGAGGCTGCCTTTATGTCAAGGGAAGTCAAGCCAAGTTTGGACCACAGCTATAATGAGGTCGGAAACCAAGTGACCCCTGGCGAAACCCAAACTGAGTGTCATTGAGCAGATTATTGTTGAGTAAGTGCTGCTTTATAGCAGTCGATGGAATCCTCCAACACTTTGATGATTGACAGTAAGTCTGATGGGGCGGTAGTTAGCTGGATTGGAATTTTCTTGCTTTTGGACACATCCAGGCAATTTTCCATGTTGTTGATTGATGCCAGTGTTGTCGCTGTACAGGTTTGACAGGTTAAATGCTAGGAGGATGTTTCTCCTGTCTGGTGAATCTAAAACTAAGGGTTATAATTGAAGTAAAAGGATTCGCTATTTAGAACTGAAATGAGGAGAAGTTTCTTCACTCAAAAGGTTGTGAATCTTTGAAATTCTCTGCTCCAGATAGTTGTGGATGCTCAGTCACTGAGTACATTCAAAACAGAAAGTTTCGGATACTCTGAGGGTCAAATGATATAGAGATGGTGCAGGAAGATGAACTTGAGTAGATCAGACATGACCTTTACTAATGATGAAACTAGGTTCGAGGCAAATGACTTCCTCCTGCTCCTATGTCCTATGTCCTTAAACTGAACATAAGTTGCAGTCATACTGGTGTAATGAGAGCTTTGCCCATATGTTGCTGTATTGTGTTTATGTACAATCTCAAATGATCAAGAATAACTGTGTGGAAAAAATGAACTCGCTGAATGGAAGATTTTCGTGATATTCATAGAGATGGTGATGTCACAAGCAAAACTTTCTGCGTGGGTGAGTTAGCAAAATGATGATTCATGTTACGAAGAATCACTTTGTCATGCTAACGTTAGCATCAAAACTCCCACACCTTTGAATCACAGTAATTGCTGAAAAATATCTCTTTCTGAAAGACAAATGAATCAGTGATAAAACAAACATTTGACTCATCTTAATCAAAACGATACCATTCTGCAAATATCAAAGTGATGCATCTCAGTGTCATCTGTTTGAACTGACAAACTGTCATAAACGATAGTAAATAACCTTACAAGTGTGAAAGTTTTGAAATTATTTTACTATAATCTGGTTACCGTAACGAGCCAGCATGGGTTGAAAGTTTGTGATTTTTTTTGTTAGTTATTCATGAACAGTAGAGGCATGTTAGTTATATTGGGTTTTTTCTCGTATGAATGGGAACATTTCTGGGTTTGGCTTCATTGTTTTAGTTATTTTGTGAGCACTTTGCCCTTGATTTAATCCTCAGCGAAACCTCTCAAAAATTCTTCATGTTGCTGCTAACCAATAATTCTTATCTTACGTGCATCTATTTTCACTTTCGCTTCTCGCATGTTAAATATTCGTGCTTTGACTGGCAAATATATCTCCATAGTCTGAGAATAAACGATACATTTTAAAATTAGTTCAGCAAGAAGGTACGTACTCGTTCTTCAAGGTGGATGTGGTTTTCGTACCCATGACGTTGGCAGGCTAGACCACATACTACATGTCTCGCAATTATACACCACACACTCCATTGGACTTGGTGATCTTTGTTTAAATCATGCAATTAGTATGAAATGATGCTTTTTCTGTCTGTGCTGCTTCCAGCGGTGGTTCTTATTTCCTTTGAACAATGGAACTATCTTTCCTTTCTAAGAATGGAGCAAAAGAAATTCTAAATGGGAGGTGGAAAACGGAATTGTAGACATTGTGCATCAGTAACTTTTTAAATGTCTGTCTTATTTTGCCACACTAGCAAGGTTGAATATTTTTAATCAATGGAACTACATGCGCAGAATTAAGTTGATTTTAACCCGCGCAAAATCCTTTAACTTGAACAGCGAAATCGATTTGATTTATTATTGTCACATGTATTAGTATACAGTGAAAAGTTTTGTTTCTTGCGCGCTCTACTGACAAAGCATAACGTTCATAGAAAAGGAAATGACAGAGTGCAGAATGTTGTGTTACAGTCGCAGCTAAGGTGTAAAGAAAGATCAACGTATTGCGAGGGTTGGTCCATTCAAAAGTCTGTTGGCAGCAGGGAAGAAACTGTTCTTGAGTCGGTTGGTACATAACCTCAGACTTTTGTATTTTCATCCTGACTGAAGAAGGCAGAAGGGAGAATGTCCAGGGTGCGTGGGGTCCTTTGTTATGCTGGTTGCTTTGCTGAGGCAGCGGGAAGTGTAGAGAGAATCAATGGATGGGAGGCTGGTTTGCGTGATGGATTGGGCTACACTCATGACCTTTTGTAGATTCTTGGGTAGAGCAGGAGCCATACCAAGCTGTGACACAACCAGAAAGAAATCGGGTCCAGTATGATCTTACTTGCTACTTTACACTTAGTAGCTGGAGCTAAAAAAAACTCTTTATAATTCGATGAATAAAACAACATTTAATATCTATGCCTGCTACCAAATCGCTTGTAACCACTTTTTCAAAACCCGAACCCCTTTCGTGATGTTTTCCCGTTATGCACTCACTTATGTGTAAAAATATGTTTAACATTTGACAATCTCAAGATTTTTTTGGTTAAGTGGATCTATGATTTTTATGTTATTGAAGTTATAGAATAATTGGCAAGTAATGTTTGTATGTAAAGTTTAAGCATGCTGGTATGTGTTTAACATATATACAAAAGCAAAATACTGCGTATGCAGGAAATCCGAAACAATGACAGAAAATGCTAAGATAGTCAACTGATCAGACAATGTCGATGGAGAGAAAAACAGTTAATTTTTCAGATCTGTTGAAGAATCATAGAACATAAGAGCTTGGAGATTATTCTGGAATTGTACAAAACACTAGTTGGTGACAGCTGGAGTGCTGCATGCAGTTCTGGTCATTGCATAGTCGGAAACGTGGTTGAGTTAGATAGGGTGCAAAGGAGATTTATGAGGATGTTGCGTAGGCTGGAGAACTTTAGGTAAGAGCAAAGATTGGATCGTCTAAGGTTGTTTCTTGTGGAACAGAGGAGGCTCAGGGAAAGTGGCACAGTGGTTAGCACGGCTGCCTTACAGCGCCAGAGACCAGATTCAATTCCTGGCTTGGGTGACTGTGTGGAGTCTTTATGTTTTCCTGGTGTGTGTGTGGGTTTCCTCTGGGTGCTCTGGTTTCCTCCCACAGTCCAAAAGAAGTGCAGGTTAGGTATATTGGTGATGCTAAATTCTTCCTCAGTGGACCCGAACAGGTACCGGAGTGTGGCGACTAGGGGATTTTCATAGAAACTTGATTGTAGTGATAATGTAGGCCTATTTGTGATACTAATAAATAAACTTTAAAAGTTTAGTTGTAGTACGTAAAATTAGGAAGGGTATAGACTGAGTGGTGGGAAGGCCTAGTCCCATGGTCCATAACAAAGGACACACAATTAGAATGAGAGGTAAAATGCTTTGAGGGGATTTGTTTTCATCCAGAGTGTGATGTGGATCTGGTGCTCACTGCCTAAAAGATCAGTAGAGGCAGAAACCATATGACATTTAAGAAATATGTCGATATGCAACTGATGCCTACGGCCTACAAGGCTGTGAACAAAGAGATAGAAAGTGATACATGGCTGGACGGCTACTTTTTGGCAAAAGTGGATGATTAGCCAAATGGCCAACTCCTGTCCTTTTAAATATCTATGATTTTAGCTACTCATTGGAAGGCAGCGTTGAGCCTTGCCATAGTACAGTAAAAATGTGCTGGAAAATCTCAGCAGGTCTGACAGCATCTGTGGAGAGAGTAGAGCCAACGTTTCGTATCTAGATATCTCGTCGTCAGAGCTCTGACAAAGGGTCATCTGGACTTGAAACGTTGGCTCCACTCTCTCTCCACAGGTGCTGTCAGACCTGCTGAGATTTTCCAGCATTTTTCTGTTTTTGTTTCAGGATTCCAGCATCTGCAGTACTTCATGTTTATCACAGTAAAAATGAGAGTCATCATAAGTCTATTTGAATACAATTCCAATTAATTCATTCAGGGCAGCGTTGGCGGCAGATTTAGGATCAAGGCGTTCACCAGTCCCTTCAGTGTTAGAATGAGAAAAATACAAAGGCTTTGTACCCTCCGAAAGGAAGAGATGCAACTCAACAACTCAGTTATTCATTTCACTAAAGATTCCTATCACATTTCAGCTGTCAGCCTGTTCAGAAGAAGAACTCTTGCTTTAAGTCAGCAGATCACAGATTCATGTTCCATCGCAGAGACAAGCAAATGATCTAGACTGACACTTTCATATTGTATTGAGAGAATGCTGCACTGTCAGATGTGTGATGTGGAGATGTCGGCGTTGGACTGGGGTGAACACAGTAAGAAGTCTCACAACACCAGGTTAAATTCCAACAGGTTTATTTGGTAGCAAAAGCCACTAAGTTTCAGAGCGCTGCCCCTTCGTCAGGTGAGTGGGAGTTCTATTCACAAACAGGGCATATAAAGACACAAACTCAATTTACAAAATAATGATTGAAATGCGAGTCTTTACAGGTAATCAAGTCTTAAAGGTACAGACAATGTGAATGGAGAGAGCGTGAAGCACAGGTTAAAGAGATGTGTATTGTTTCCAGCCAGGCCAGTTAGTGAGATTTTGCAAGTCCAGGCAAGACGTGGGGGTTACAGGTAGTGTGACGTGAATCCAAGATCCCGATTGAGGCCGTCCTCATGTGTGCGGAACTTGGCAATCAGTCTCTACTCAGTGACTCTGTGCTGTCGTGTGTCATGAAGGCCACCTTGGAGAATGCTTACCCGAAGATCAGAGGCCAAATGCCTGTGACTGCTGCAGTGTTCCCCAACAGGAAGAGAACACTCTTGCCTGGTAATTGTCAAGCGATGTTCATTCATCCATTGTCATAGCGTCTGCATGGTCTCCCCAATGTACTATGCCTTGGGACATCCTTTTCTGCAGCGTATCAGGTAGACAACATTGGCCAAGTTGCAAGAGTATGTACTCTGTACCTGGTGGATGGTGTTCTCATGTGAGATGATGGCATCTGTATCGACAATCCGACACGTCTTGCAGAGGTTGCTTTGGAAGGGTTGTGTGGTGTTGTGGTCACTGTTCTCCTGAAGGCTGGGTTGTTTGCTGTGGACAATGGTCTGTTTGAGGTTGTCTGGTTATTTGAAGGCAAGAAATGGGAGTGTGGGGATGGCCTTGGCGAGATGTTTGTCTTCATCAACGGCATGTTGAAGCTCTGGAGAAGGTGTTGTAGCTTCTCCGCTCCAGGAAAGTGCTGGACGACAAAGGGTACTCTCTCCACCGTGTCCCATGTTTGTCTTCTGAAGAGGTTGGTGCAATTTTTCATTGTGGTGCATCAGAACTGTCAATCGATGAGTCGAGTGCCATAGGATAGAGGTGGAGAGACTCTTCCCGCTCAGAAAGGATAATAGGACTAGGGGGCACAGCCTCAAGATAAAGGGGGGGGGGCGGTTTAGAACGGAGTTGAGGAGGAACTTCTTCACTCAAAGGGTGGTGAATCTCTGGAATTCTCTGCCCGTTGAAGTGGTGGAGGCTACCTCGCTAAATATTTTTAAGACGCGGGTTGATGGGCTTTTGATAAGAGAGGGGATTAAGGGTTATGGGGAGAGGGCGGGAAAGTGGAACTGAGCCACGACAGATCAGCCATGATCTTATTGAATGGCAGGACAGGCTCGAAGGGCTAGATGGCCTACTCCTGCTCCTATTTCTTATGTTCTTATTTTCTTATATTCTGCCATTTGTCAGCAACTGCCAGTTTCCAGATGCAATTTTACAACTCATCCGCTTCATCCTGGATGACAATGTCTTGACTTTCAACAACCAGTTCTTCATCCAGACACACGGAACAGCCAAGGGGAGCAAATTCGCACCTCAATATGTCAACATTTTCATGCACAGGTTTGAACAAGACCTCTTCACCACACAGGACCTTCAATCAGTGCAATACACTAGATACATCGACGATATTTTCTTCTTTTGGACTCATGGTGAACAAACACTGAAACAACTATATGATGACATCAACAAGTTCTATCCCACCATCAGACTCACCAGGGAGTACTCTCCGGAATTGGTTGCATTCTTGGACACGTGCATCTCTATTAAGGATGGTCACCTCAGCACTTCACTGGACGGCAAGCCCACGGATAACCTCACGATCCTCCACTTCTCCAGCTTCCACCCTAAACACATTACAGAAGCCATCCCCTACAGATAAGCCCTCCGTATATGCAGGATCTACTCAGATGAGGAGGATCACAACAGATACCTCCAGACGCTGAAAGATGCCCTCATAAGAGCAGGATATGGCATTCGACTCATCAATGGACAGTTCCGACGCGTCACAGCAAAAAACTGCACCAACCTCCTCAGAAGACAAACACGGGACACGGTGGACAAAGAGTACAAAGTGTACCCTTTATCGTCCAGTACTTCCCCGGAGTGGAGAAGCTCGGACATCTTCTCCGGAGCCTTCAACATATCATTGATGAAAACGAACATCTCGCCAAGGCTATCCCCACATTCTCACTTCTTGCCTTCAAACAACTGCACAATCTCAAACAGACCATTGTCCACAGCAAACTACCCAGCCTTCAGGAGAACCGTGACAACGACACCATGCAACTCTGCCACAGAAACCTCTGCAAGATGTGCCAGATCATCGACATAGATGCCATTATCTCACGTGAGAACACCATCCACCAGGTACAGAATAAATACTCTTGCAACTCGGCCAATGTTGTCTACCTGATACGCTGCAGGAAAGAATGTCCTGAGGCATGGTACAATGGGGAGACCATGCAGACGCTACGACAACGGATGAATGAACAACGGGTGAATTGACAATCACCAGGCAAGAATGTTGTCTTCCTGTTAGGGAACACTTCAGCGATCACGGGCATTTGGCCTCTGATCTTCAGGTAAGCGTTCTCCAAGGCTGCCTTCATGACACACGACAATGCAGAATTGCTAAGCAGAAACTGATAGCCAAGTTCCGCACATGAGGACGGTCTCAATCAGAATCTTGGGTTTATGTCACACTATCTGTAACCCCCACGACTTGCCTGGACTTGGCAAAATCTCATAACTGTCCTGTCTGGAGACAATACGCTTCTCTTTAAGCAGTGCATAATGCCCTCTCCACTCACACTGTCTGTACCTTTAAGACTTAATTATCTGTAGACTTGCATTCCAATCATTATTTTGTAAATTGAGTTGTCTTTATATGCCCTGTTTGTGAATAGAACTCCCACTCACCTGATGAAGGGGCAGTACTCCGAAAGCTAGTGGCTTGTGCTACCAAATAAACCTGTTGGACTTTAACCTGGTATTGTGAGATTTCTTACTGTCAGAAGTACACAGGAATGCAGGAGTAGACCATTCAATCCCTTTCAGATGAGACATTAAACTGGAATCCTGTCTGCTCTCTAAGAAGGATCTACAAAGTCCCAAGGTACTATTTAAGAAAGAGCAGGTCTCTTGGCCAATATTTAATCCTCAACTGGTTACTAAGAACATTGCTGGACTTTCCTATGTGCAAATTGGCTACATTACAACATTCACTACAATTTAAAGAAATAATTTATTGGCTGTGAAGTACTTTGAGACATGTCCTAACGATGTGGCAAGTGCTAAGTGAATTCAAGTCCTTTTTATTGAGCAGTCATAAATATCAGCCCATTAGTAGGAAAGCCTAAAATTAATCTGCAAGCAAATATTCTCGATTGTTGTTAAGGTAAGAATTCCTACATCGCAAATAGATATAATTGGCATTTGGCATATTGATAATAATAGGAAGTACAAATGAGATTCTGCCAAATATATTATTTACAGAATAAATGAAACATTACAACATTTGTGCTTTTGCTTTCTTTCTTCTCCAAATTGCAGCAGCCTACACAATTTAAAATAGAATGGTTGCAATGATCTAGAATATATACAATTAACATCTGATTGCAGATTGTATATAGATCACATCTGATTACTTTCTGTATAGTCAAGACCAAGCTCACTGACCACCTCATCTTCCCAATGCTTACAAAGGTCACGCCATACAAAATTGATTGAATTCTTTGATGATGTGACAAGGTAGATCGACGAGGGTAGTGCAGTGGATACATGGGTTTTACTCAGGCATTTGACAAGGTCCCACATGGTAGACTGGTCACAAAAGTAAAAGCCCATGGGACACAGGGTAATGTGACAAATTGGATCCAAAGTTGGCTTCGTAACAGAAAACAACGGGTAACAGTCAATGGCTGTCCTTGCGAATGGGAAGCTGTTTCAAGTGTTGATCTGCAGGGCTCAGGGTTGGGATCCCCATTGTTTGTTTTCTATATTAATAATTTGGACTTGAACGTGCTGGGGAAGGAAGGGGAAATTTGCAGATGACACAAAAATTGGCTGTGTAATGGATTGTGCAGAGAATAGTTGTAAGCTCCAAAATTATATAGAAAGTTGTGGAGTTGGCAGGACAGTGGCAGGTGGAGTTCAACTCTGATAAATGTGAGGTAATGAATTTAAGGAGGTCAAATAGTTAAAGGGAATACACAATGGAAATAGACTGAGGGGGGGTAAATGAAGTGAAAGATCTTGGTACGCAAGTCCACCGTCCCTTAAAACTAGCAATACCAGTAGGTAATGTTGTAAAGAAGGCACATGGAATGCTTTCCTTCACTGACAGAGGTATAGAATACAAAAGTAGGGATATAATAATGAAACAGTATAAGACACTGGTGAGGTCACAACTGGAGTATTATGTGCAGTTCTGGTCACCACATTACAAGAAGGACAGAATTTCTCTGGAGACAGTGCAGAGAAGATTTACTAAAACATTGCCAGGACTGGAGAATTGTAGCTACGAGGGGAGTTAGGGTAGGTTGGGGTTGTTTTTCTTGGAACAGAGAAGGTTGAGGGGTGACAGGATTGAGATTTACAAAATTATGAGGGTAGAGATAGAGTGGACAGAAGGAAACTGTTTCCCTTGGCAGACAGTTCAAAGCCCAGAGGTCATAGATTCAAGCTAAGTGGCAAAAGGATTAGGGGGGACATAAGGAAAAACCTTTTTTATGCAGAGGGTGGTAGGGGTCTGGAATTTGCTGCCTCAGTTGGTGGTGGAGGCAGAGACTCAAAACTCATTAAAAGGTATGTGGATCTGCATCTTAAGTGCTGTAAGTTGCAGGGCTATGGACCAGGTGCAGGAAGATAGGATTAGAAAGGGCACCTGGTATCATTGGATCAGCATGGACAAGATGGGCTCAATAGTCCTCATGTGCTGTATCATTTCTATGGTTCTATGAGGGCTGCACAAGGAGATAGATTGAAAGTTTGAAAATGGGTGGAAGTGAGTAGGCTTCTTTTCAGTCTTAGGAACTTTATGATTGCAAATAAAATCATAACTACCTCTTGAGTTCTTTGACAGTTTTCACTGGGATCTTTCTTCTTCTTAGTTAAAAATCAATTACTTTCTGGAACACCAAGGGAAATGACATCTGAAACTAAACATTGCATACCGACATCTGAAAAGCAGCTTCAAGATGAGACAAATACAGTTCACAATTCACTATGTGTGGCGCAGTGGCACAATGTTTAGCACTGCTGCTTCACAACGCCCAGGGGTTTAATTCCCGGCTTGGGTCACTGTTTGTGTGGAGTTTGCACATTCTCCCTGTGCCTGCGTGGGTTTCCTCTGGATGCTTCGGTTTCCTTCCAAAGATGTGCGGGTTAGGTGGATTAGCCAAGCTAATTTGCCCCTTAGTATCAAGGGGTCTAGCTAGGGTAAATGCATGGTGTTAGGGGAATAGGGCCTGGTTGGGTTTGTGGTCGGTGCAGACTCAATGGACGAATGGCCTCCTTCTGCACTCTATGACTCTATGATAATTGCATGCTATTATTACTGAGGCAACACAGTATGGAGTTCACTTCTTGAAGTGAAATAGTTAATTTAAAATTTCCTGTCTGTGCAGCACTCTCTGTTCTGTGAGTTTTTTTTGAAGACGAGGATACACATTCATTGTAATACTTTCTCATAAGAACTCTCTTAGCCATGTCTGATTATTTTTGGCCAAAGGAATTATTTTGGCATAACTTTGGATGAACTTAACCATTGATTTTTCTCCATAATGCCCCTCATGACATGTTATAATTCACCCCAACAGGCGTTCTTATTTGTTCTGAATAGGCTTTAGCTATTTTTTGTTAACCAACATAGAATTTACTTGCCTCCAAGTAAATGAACAATTCGGGGCTTATAGGTTAAAGTTTTAATTTCAGCTGCAAAGGGAAGAAAATTGCCCGTTACATCACCTACTATTAATCCACTTTTTCAGCTGTCAGAATAATCCACTTCAAACTTCATGAACAGAAATACTTGTCTGTAGTTAAGTGTCTTGACATGATCACTTGCAGCACTAATGCCATTAGCCACTTTAACTTGGTGGTCATTTCTTGTTATGAGGGCCAAGATGCAATGTTTTCTATTGATACTGAGCTTGATGCTTCAAGCAATTCATAACCACTTGATGCCAGACTGAACCAGATCATATGTAGATACCAAGATTTTGGTTAACCTTAGATGGCAAGGTAAAAAGACAGTTGCCATTTACTACCTTTTGACATTTTCCTATCCCCTTTCCAATTTGGATTGATAACAATACCTTACATAACAGAACTATAATTTAAGATGATCTTCGTGCAATTGTTAGGCTTTATGGATGAACTCAATGCACAAATTCCCCCTTTTATATCTGACATAGAATTTCTGTCAAGGTGCCACTGGGATGACTCCCAAGATGTCCTAAATCAGATTTCACATCATTTTACCATTGGCTGCCTGTTGCCCATTGCAGGGTAATACCTCAAGATTTTGAGGGAAGAATGAAAAATGATGTTTGTACCTGGTGGGATCAGAAATTTGGGATGGAGTCTGCCTTTGTCAGGAATTTTGATTTAATATACAGGCTGTTTAAATTCTTATCATGGGGCACATATGGGGTGTTCTGTGACTTCCAGGGGAAAATCTGCTCATTCTTCCCTTAAAAAGGCTCACGAGAAATGAACATAAGAACATAAGAAATAGGAGCAGGAGTAGGCCATCTAGCCCTTCGAGCCTGCCCCGCCATTCAATAAGATCATGGCTGATCTGTCGTGGCTCAGTTCCACATTCCCGCTCTCTCCCCATAACCCTTAATCCCCTCTCTTATCAAAAACCCATCAACCCGCGTCTTAAAAATATTTAGCGAGGCAGCCTCCGCCACTTCAACAGGCAGAGAATTCCAGAGATTCACCACCCTTTGAGTGAAGAAGTTCCTCCTCAACTCCGTTCTAAACCGCCCCCCCTTTATCTTGAGGCTGTGCCCCCTAGTCCTACTGTCCTTTCTGAGCGGGAAGAGTCTCTCCACCTCTATCCTATCCATCCCATTCATCATCTTATACGTCTCAATGAGATCTCCCCTCGTTCTTCTAAACTCTAACGAGTACAAGCCTAATTTATTCAGCTTCTCCTCATAGCTCAACCCCCTCAACTCTGGCATCAGCCTAGTGAACCTCCTCTGCACTCCCTCCAAGGCCAAAATATCCTTGCGTAAGTACGGCGCCCAAAACTGCACACAGTACTCCAGCTGCGGCCTCACCAATGCCCTATACAGCCGCAGCAAGACCTCCCTACTTTTATATTCAATCCCCCTCGCTATGAAGGCCAGCATCCCATTAGCCTTCCTGACCACCTGCTGCACCTGCAAGCTGGGTTTTTGCGACTCATGCACAAGGACCCCGAGGTCCCTCTGCACCGTCGCCTGCTGCAGTTTTTCACCACATAAGTAATAATCCTTCCTACCATTATTCCTAACAAAGTGGACCACCTCACACTTGCCAACATTAAATTCCATTTGCCATTTCCTGGCCCATTCGCCCAGCCTATCTAGATTCTTCTGCAGACTCTCCACACCCTCCGCACAAACAGAATATTGTTGGAAACACTCAGCAGGACAGGACAGCAGCAGGCGACGGTGCAGAGGGACCTTGGGGTCCTTGTGCATGAGTCGCAAAAACCCAGCTTGCAGGTGCAGCAGGTGGTCAGGAAGGCGAATGGGATGCTGGCCTTCATAGCGAGGGGGATTGAATATAAAAGTAGGGAGGTCTTGCTGCGGCTATATAGGGCATTGGTGAGGCCGCAGCTGGAGTACTGTGTGCAGTTTTGGGCGCCGTACTTGCGCAAGGATATTTTGGCCTTGGAGGGAGTGCAGAGGAGGTTTACTAGGCTGATGCTGGAGTTGAGGGGGTTGAGCTATGAGGAAAGGCTGAATAAATTAGGCTTGTACTCGTTAGAGTTTAGAAGAACGAGGGGAGATCTCATTGAGACGTATAAGATGATGAATGGGATGGATAGGATAGAGGTGGAGAGACTCTTCCTGCTCAGAAAGAACAGTAGGACTAGGGGGCACAGCCTCAAGAAAAAGGGGGGGCGGTTTAGAACAGAGTTGAGGAGGAACTTCTTCAAAGGGTGGTGAATCTCTGGAATTCTCTGCCCATTGAAGTGGTGGAGGCTACCTCGCTAAATATTTTTAAGACGCGGGTTGATGGGTTTTTGATAAGAGAGGGGATTAAGGGTTATGGGGAGAGGGCGGGAATGTGGAACTGAGCCACGACAGATCAGCCATGATCTTATTGAATGGTGGGGCAGGCTCGAAGGGCTAGGTGGCCTACTCCTGCTCCTATTTCTTATGTTATGTTTTTATATGGAGAGAGGATGAGATGGTTCACATTTCATGCTTTATGACCCTTTGTCAGACCTGCAGAATGGAAACAAAAATTACATCAGTGTGAATTCTGCTGAGGGCTTTAAGAAAACCCAAACTTACACTGAATTGGTTTTAAAAAAGGTCTGCGTCCAAATTGAAATAAGCTTTTTTTTCCAGCAACGTGGTGTCAGTTTTTTTTGTTCTTATTTCAACGACCACTGTATATTTGGAAACCCCAAAATGGGGTCAGTGTCAGTGCAGAGTTGCCAGTTTGGTTGCAGCAGTAAGAAATGGCCTTTAATGCAGAAGAGATTGGCTTGAGTAGATGTCTGACGATGACACACAGCTCTCAACTGTTTTTAAAGCGTTTCACTCTGATTGACGAACGTTGTGGTGATGCATGGTGACACAGTGGTTAGCCTCACAGTAAGAAGTCTCACAACACCAGGTTAAAGTCCAACAGGTTTATTTGGTAGTAAACAAGACTTCTTACTGTGTTTACCCCAGTCCAACGCTGGCATCTCCACATCATACCCTCACAGTGCCATGGACCTGGGTTCAATTGCCAGCTTGGGTCATTGTCTGTGCAGAGTCACCTGGTGTCTGCGTGGGTTTCCTCCGGGTGGTCCCATAGTCCGAATGACGTGCTGGTTAAGTGCATTGGCTATGCTAAATTCTCCCTCAGCGTACCCGAACAGGCGCAGGAGTGCAGCCACTGGTGGATTTTCACAGTAACTTCATTGCGGTGTTAATGCAAGCCTATTTGTGACACTAATAAGTAAGAATTAGGTGGGCTTTTAAGCTGTGGCAGACACCAGAGCTCTCAGCCCAGAACACATTCCAGAGAACCCAGCAGAGGGAACACACCCTTGAGTTGGTCTCCTGTGCTTCCCTGCATCACGTGCTGCCCTTGCAAACCCCCCCAGCCAATCAGCATGTGCGTCCAAACACACCCCCACATCCCAGAGTTGGTAGAATCGCCAATTTCCTACCATGTTCCACACGGTGGAGGGGTAATTCAGGGGAAGTTTTCGAGTGGATGAAAAACTTTTCCGGGGCTAAGATACGGGAATGGGTTTTAAAGACTTGACGATGCGTCACGTTGGCGAAATAAAGTGGACGAGGGGCGTAGAGCGAGAGATGATTGGGTTGGGAGGTGCTGGTACACCCCTGTATTGGCGAGTTGGTGCAGTCTGCGGTATAGCGCTCTCGGTCGCTCAGTTCACGCCGGCCCCAAGATGGCCGGGCTTTGGGGCTCTGGTGACAGGGAGTCATGAGAGGCAGATGATGACAAATTACCTTTGAACTTTTTTTTGACTCATATAAATCAACGCCCCCTTTTTTTTTCCTCCTCTCCCCTCCTCCTCCTCCTTTTCGGCTCTTAATTTCCTCCCCCCTCCCCGGATTTTTTTAAAAATTTTTTTCTGGCCAGATCTTTTTCAATCCGTCAAAGACATAGCATGATAGTACCAGGAAGAAAATGGGCGAGAAGCACGAACTGCGTCTTAAAAGCCCGGTGGGCGCGGAGCCGGCTGTGTACCCCTGGCCGTTGCCAGTCTATGTGAGTAGTGGAGATTGGGCGGGGAAGGGGGAGGCTGTTCGCGGGCTCTTGTCGAGCGGCAATCCGGCGGCTTGGTGGTGGTGAGGGGGATGGGGGAGAGAGAGAGCGGTATCGATGGGCCCCAAACAGCAGCAACCGAGAGCAAAAAAAAACCCATTCTCCTCTGTCTGTGTTTCTCGGATGGGATTACTTTTATCCAAACTTCTTCATTTATGTTTAATATAAATATATATAAATAGAAATGTTGATCCATTGTCCGGGGTGGGGGGGGGGATCGGGGTGAAGAGGTATTTTTGAGAGGATTGACCGGTTTGTTGTTTTTTTTTGTATGTGTCTTGTGCTCTCGATTGGTGTCGAGCCGGTGTCGGCGGACGGGGAGATATTTATTCCCTTTGTCTCTCAGGCCCCCTCTTACATTCATTGTGGGCTGGGCATTAATCGGAGTGTCCAAATGTCCTCCATCGCCGGGAGCCTTCCTTTCCAATTGTATTTAGACCTATATGTGAGGCTGTTGTCCAAAACAATGATTGTGTGGATTATTTTGAATCCTTTTCATCTCCCTTCTCTCTCTCTCTCTCTCTCTCCACCCCCCATCCCCATTCAATTGTATTACAGAATGACTTTTAGTCATTGCCCGGCTTTCTATTCCTTCCCACCTTTTAGTATGTAGTTGGTGACCCCCCCATACCTCATGACAAGGAGGTCTAAATAAATACATGTTTGGTAAGGACATGTGTGCCAAATTTTGTTCAGTTGATTCCACACAAGCGTGTGTGTGTGTGTGTTTTTGGGGGGATTTGCTTTCAGTCTGCTTTCAGTTTGTAACCGTTACCACGTGTTGGATTGCCTCTGTGTCTGTCCATGGTTTTTTTTGTTGTGTTTGAGTTGGAGTCAAGAGGAGGAGAGGTGGAAGGGGGGAAAAAAAGCGTGTGTGTTTGTGGAAAATGACTGTCGTTGTCTGACTCCGGAATGACTGGAATTCATGAGGAGCCACTGCTTTTTATGGACGCGTGTCTGTAACGACTGTGCGTTATACCCCTGCATTCAAGGGATCAGAAGTAGGGATGTGTATATTTATTTTTTTCCGACAATGAATTCAAAATTCGTGAAATGTCGCCAATCCGGGCGATGGTAGGCTAGACGTGGACGTTGCCGGTGTGTTTCTGATGTGATGACTGTGTTGTTATGGTTTGATAGTGTACGGCCCCGTGCTGACGTTCCTCTGAGCTGTGGGAGGGGAGACTCATTTTGGCAGATCAGCATCAAACAGCTGTTGGCTCAAAACGATACCGTGATAGATTAGCCAAGGGAAAAGACGGGGTGTTCTTCCCTGAAGAGGTCGTGTACTGCCTTCAGCTGCGTGACTTGTTACCAGAAGTGCCACATAATGTTACAAACTTACTGACTAATTCGTTTGTAACAGTTACGTTCGCCGTAAAGTTCAGACACTTTTGTACTGTGTAGCGATTTATGATTCGGCTATGAGTCACTCACCAGTACGTTGAAGCAACAAATTAATTTTTTTTTTCTACACGATTTTGAAAATGTGCACATTCATCTGTGTTGCCACTGAAGGAAATGTGGTCAAATAGAATATTTCAAACCATAGTCTCCTAATAAACGTTACGATTTCACATTAAGTTCTAAAGGTATTAATGAGTATTCATCATTTTGTCTTTAAACTACTCTTGCGTGTGAAAAATACTTCATTAATGGCAAATAATTGTCCTATTTATACATGTTTTGGGGAAAAATTGGAAGGGCTAAATAATAACTGGTTAGTTATTCAAGCGGAAAACTAATTGGGTTTAAAACGTACACTTTTGATTCTAAATAACACGTTGTTAACTTTGAATCACAGAATATCACGTTCATTTTTTTGTCTCGTGAGAATTTAATGCTTAAAAATGGAATACTTATGTTAGTATACCTCCTACTTAAACATTAGACTTAAAACTATCAACGGTGGTCATCTATCAGAATAATAAGCTAAAGGATTTTTTTTCATGTTGCTGTCATTGTTTACCAATGTTATAATGTATGTTGCATTCTAATACTGTGTTTAACCAAATTAAAGTTCATATAAATTTTCTCATGACACCGGAATGATGTGAACGTGATAAATATAGCACAGCTTGTCAGAAAAGGTAAACTAAGGTCAAGTGAATTGTAATGCCACAAGTGGAAATAATAGAGGTCTTGCTGTCAATGATAACAATGTATTTTTATCTAACACTTATGGTTACTTTTCAGTAGGATGGAACATTTGCAATATTCCAAATTAGCATAAAATTCTAATGCTGAAACAATAGCACTTACATTGACACTGCACAAGCTAAAGCTGGCGAAGAGAGCATTTTTGCAAGAGTTGCAAATAGCAGCTTGGATTTCGATAATGCCAATAACATTAAAATGTCCCAAGATACTTCACAGGAAGGATTCAGATAAAATTTGACACTGGATCATATACTACCCCCACCCCTGATACATACATATACACATACATACACACACACCTCTGAAAAACCTAGGGCCCTGCGGCCATTTGGAATTTTGTAATGGTTGCTTTGGCTGATATTAGCAGATGTCCACAGGGAACTTGAACTGGAGACCTTTTCATCTGTGAAACACACCAAGTTGTGCTTTTACTCATTCAACCATTAGGTGGAGCTGCCTTAATAAACTCCTAATAACTACATCAAAATTATTAGTTGTCATGCAGGCTAATTGGGGTTTTATCTCAGTAATTGCTGATCTACACTTCCAAAATGAATATTGTTTATTATTTGGTTGGATTTTTTTCATTTGTTTACATTCTTTCCTAGCCTACCATGGCTGGTGGTACATGCCATGAATGTTGTGTAATGTTGAACTTTTATCTATTAACTAGCAGTTTTCTGTTTAAACTTAGGTGCTTAACACATTTGAATATGCAAACTTTCATTTTTCCCACAACATTTGAAAGTCCTATGATACTGCTAAATGGATGGCCTGCCTTTAGAGTTCGATCAACTCTAATATTGATAACTGGAATGTGATGACATCTCCACTTAATTTCTTCCCCACCCCGCCCCTCCAGTACTGCCTGTGGCATCTTGGTGTTTTCCCCTCCCACCTGTGATATTCAGTTCAGGCATTGAATGAAAAGGGAGTTGGACCTTCTATGCTTTCTATGAAGCACTGCATGTTTAAACATTTAAAACCGGAGTGTTTTATGGCCAATTTATATCACAACTCTACTTCAACGAACTATTCCTCAATATGGCTTGAGACTTTGCTGTAGGATTCACAGTAGTTGTGAAATCTTATAACGGTTTTTACATCTATGGTTGCATATGCAACAGATTCCTCATTTGTTTTGGGAAAATCTGTACCAGCCAGTGAGTGGAAACTAGACCGTTGGCTTTCATTTGACATGAAGTCATGATTAGATGTTGGAAATTACTAACATTGTTACCAGGGATATTTCCTATCTGTTTAGGTGTTGGAAGTAGCATAATTTTGAATTTTATCATGTTGCTGCTATTGATAGACTGGTAAACAACATCAGTAGTTTGTACACCATCTGTTCGTATTTCTTGGGTGCCATTATTAGAAATTGAAAGAAGATGCAATTTGTAGAATGGTCATTGAGGTTGATAGCATGGAAACTGGCCCTTCAGCTCAACTTGTCCATGTGCCCAATTTTTACCATTTAAGGTAATTCCAATTACCCATGTTTGGCCCCTATCCCTTTATACTTACCTTACCCATGTAAGAGAGTGCTTTTTAAAAGACAAAATCGTACCTGCCTCTACTATGTCTGGCAGCTCATTCCAGGTCTCGCCACCCACTATGTGGGCAGGCGGCAGGGTGGGTGAGGAAAATTACCCCTCTGAACCATTTTGTATCTCTCCCTCTTTTAAACCTATGCCCTCTAGTTTTAGACTCCCCTACCTTTGGGAAAATATGTTGACTGTCTACCTTATCTATGCTCCTCATTTTTATAAACCTCAATATCACTATCGCCCCAAGCCTTCTGTGCTCCAGAGGGGGCAAAAAAGTCCCGGTCTTTCCTTATAACTCAAACCCAAGTCCTGGTAATATCCTAGTAAATCTTTTCTGCAGTCTTTCTAGTGTAATATCCTTTCTAAAATAGTGACCAGAGCTGTACACATATTCCAAGTGTGGCCTTGCTAATGTCCTGTACAACTTCAACAAGACATTCCAACTCCTGTGTTCAATGTTCTGACCGATGAAACCAAGCATGTCAATTGACTTTATCACCACCCGTCCACCTGTGACTCTCCTGTCAAGGGGCTATGAATCTGTACCCTCGATCTTTGTTTTTTAACTCTCCCCAGGGGCCTACCATTAATTAAGTCCTGCCCTCGTTCGTTCTATCAAAATGCATCACCTCGCGTTTACGTAAATTGAACTACATCTGCCATTCATCAGCCTGCAAGACATAGGAGCAGAATTAGGCCACAGCCCATCGAGTCTGCTCTGCCATTCAATCACGGCTGATACTTTTCTCATCCCCATTCTCCTGCCTTTTCCCCGTAACCCCGATCTCCTTATTAATCAAGACCTATCTATCTCTGTCTCCATAGCCTTTTGTAGCAAAAAAATTCCACCAATTCACCACTCCCTCTGGCTGAAGAAATTCCTCCTCCTCTTTTAAAGGATCGTCCCTTTAGCCTAAGGCTGTGCCCTCTGGTTCTAGTTTTTCCTACTAGTGGAAACATCCTCTCCACGTCCACTCTACCCAGGCCTCGCAATATCCTGTAAGTTTCAATAAGACCACCACCCCACACACGCTGCGCCCCTCCCCCCCACCCCCGCCATCCTTCTAAACTCTGAGTACAGACCCAGAGTCCTCAATCGTTTCTCATATGGCAAGTGCTTAATTTCAGGGATCATTCTTATGAACCTCCTGTTGGACCCTTTCCAAGGCCAGCACATCCATCCTTAGCTACAAAGCCCTAAACTGCTCACAGTACTCCAAATGGGGTCTGACCAGAGCCTTATGCAGCCTCAGAATACATCCCTTGTATTCTAGTCCTCGACATGAATGCGAACATTGCATTTGTCTTCCTAACTGCTGACTTAACTGTAAGAGAATCTTGAACAAGGACGCCCAAGTCCCTTTGTGTTTCTGATTTCCTAAGCATTTCCCCATTTAGAAAGTAGTGTATGCCTCCATTCCTCCTTCCAAAGTTTATAACCTCACACTTTTCCACATTGCATTCCATCTGGCACTTCTTTGCCCACTCTCCTAACCTGTCCAAGTCCTTCTGCAGCCTCCTGCTTCCTCAATATTACCTGTCCCCCTCCATATCTTTATTATCTGCAAACTTAGCAACAGTGCCTTCTGTTCTTACTTCCAAATCGTTAGTGTATATTGTGAAAAATTGCGGTCCTAGCACCGACCCCTGAGACACATCGTTGACACCCTGAAAAAGATTCCTTTATCCTCACTTTCTGCCAGTCAGCCAATCCTCTATCCATGCCAGGATCATACCCTTAACCCCGTGGGCTCTTAGACTATTTAATAGTCTCCTATGTTGCACCTTGTCAACGGCCTTCCGGAAATATAGATAAGTTATATCCACTGGTTCTCCTTAATCTAACTTGTTACCTCCAAGATTTGTAACAGATCTGTCAGACATGACCTCCCCTTGATGAAGCTATGCTGACTCAGTCCTATGTTAACATGCACTTCCAAGTACTCTGCAATCTCATCTTTAATAATGGACTCTCAAATCTTGCCAGTTGATCAAGATCCTATTGCAATCCTAGTAACCTTCATTGTCCGCTATGTCACAATCATCTGCAAACTTATTAACCATGCCTCCTAAATTCTCATCCAAATCATTCATATAAATCCCAGAGAACTTTACAGATCAGATAAACACACATGGGGGGAAGAAATGATCTAAGGGATGAATATGTAATTGAAATTACAAGTCTTGCACATGCTTTTGAATCTAGGAATGGAGAAGGTACGGCTGTAGGACTTTGGGGAGAGTTACAGACGATGAAGGCAAAATGGCTAAAATGGTGGCTGCCAATAAGGGAGTAAATTAAAGGAGGGAAACGTGATACACCGCTGTTGGATATAAAGTACGAGCACAAACCACTTAAATGTAAAGTACGAGCACAAACCACTTAGATGTAAAGTCTGAGCACGTGCAAGAGCAAAGATCATAAACTCGTACTCCATCTATGGCTTATCCCCACTTTCCAACTTTTAGTCAGTAACTATATGGGGTATGACACATGAGGTAGTATGTAGGTATGCACTTCAATATTTCTGCCATTATCTCCTTGTAATCAGACAGTTCCAGATTTGAAGACTTACCTTTGCATCTCCTCTTAAGCCCCTCCTTATTCCAAACCTGTGTCCCCTGTTTATGGAGCCTTTAAGCAAGATAAATAGGGCCTTTCTGTCTACTCTACTTCGACCCCTCAAAATTTTACACACTTGCTTCAGTTAGGTCTGCCCATCAATTTCCTCTGTTCCAAAACAAAATCCTAATCTATCCAATCTGTGCTCATGCTTAAAATTCTCCTTTCCTACCTCTGAGTCAATTTTGGATCCAATTTGTTACTTTTCCTTGGATCCCACTGACTGTCTTGTGACTGGTCTACAATGGTTCTCAAAAGCCTTATTAAAATCATGTGGATTGCATCAAATGCACCATTCTTATTGGCCATTTTTTTGTTACATCCCAAAATTTAATTATATCAGCCGGACACATTTCCCTTAAATCAGTTAAATGTGTGGAAATACATACAGGTGGGAGCATGATATTGGTCAAGTATCAAATCCTGGGGGTTACTGTTGACCAGAAACTTAACAAGTCATGTAAGTACTGTGGCTACAAGAGCAGATCAGTGACCAGGAATCCTGCAGCGAGTTACTCACCACCTGACTCCCCAGGGCCTGGTCACAATCTGCAATGAGAGAGTCAGGAGTGTGATGGAATATTCTTCCTCCTTGCCTGGATTAATGCAGCTTCAACAACACTCTAGAAACTTGACACCATCCAGGACAAAGCAGCTCGCTTGATTGGCACCCCATCCATAATAATTCACTTCATCTAGCACTGGTGAACAATGGCAGCAGTGTGTAACATCTACAAGATGTACTACAGGAATTCACTGAGGCTCCTTAAACAGCACCTTCAAGCCCTTAAGCACTCCATCTGGAAGGACAAAGGTAGCAGAAAGATAGGAACGCCACCATCTCAAAATTCCCCTACAAGCCACTCACCATCCTGACTTGGGAATATTTCGCTGTTCTTTCACAGTAGCTGGGTGAGAATCCTCAAACTCTGTAACAGCGCTATGGGTGTATCTACACCACGTGGGCTGCATCAGAAGGTAGTTCGCCACCACCAGGGCAATTGGGGATAGACAAATGCTGGCCTAGCGAGCAATGGCCACATCCTTTTGAATTTTTAAAAAGTCTGGCATAGTCAGTGTAATGCTTTCATGGTTGGTATATGAACACTGGCATTTTTTGGATAGAATACAGCTAAAAATGCAAGAATTAGACTTTGGCAATAGTGCATTAGTAGTAACCAAGACGTGTTATCTTGGGCAGATGGAAAAAGACAATCTTGCTGTTGGAATGAACATGGAGCTTCTGATATTATTGCTTTTAGAATGTATTAACTGCAAAAAGAACATTTTATCTGGCACAACTGGTCAGGCCCTTCTATGTTTGGACTTCGCAGAGCTGACTCATACTCGACCCAATTAGTAAAGTCAAATGCTTTGAATGTTATCGTTAGGTCATCCATATCATTGAAGATCACACTGACTTGATTGATAATCCAATGTAGTAATGCAACTTAATATACTGAACATTTTTCAGTGCCAATTTAACCCTGTTTTTCTTGAACTGAGTTGTGACTATTGAATCACTTCTTAGGTATTTGGAAACAATTTTTAGTGTGTTAATCCAGCAACAAAAGGGAACCAAATTATCAAATGTTGACAAAGACTGCCACCACAGTAATGATATTGATTGCATTGTAATCACAAAAATGTGGTTGTATTGTACAATATGTAGTTGAGCATACAGTATGACATTTCTTTGGAAATCTAGTTTGTACTTGTGTGTGAAAAGTGTAGTAGTTCTAAAACATGAGTAGCTGTTGGAACAGACCCATAACAGTATGTTGGAAAGCAGAAAAGAGATTTGCACACAAGTGGAATCGAACACAAATCAGATGAAGGGCAATGTTGTTCAAATTTGGGCACTTGGGCCACAACCTTTCAGAATTTCATGCAGCCAAAATGTAAAATAACGCATTTTAACAATAAACCATTCCCCGCAACAATGACTAAAAATCCTTTCACAAATTCACCCTATTTCTTGTTTGGCATTGACAATTTTGTATTATGCTGAGATAGGATAATTGTAGTTGTCACCTTTTGTGTGTATTTTATTTTTGATTGTACAAACACTTTCTACATCAGATTTCACTTAATTCACCACTTCCAGAAGTGATTCAGTTAAATAACTTTGAAGTTACAGTACTGTTAAGCTGGAATCCTTGCTATCTTTTGTTAGCATCTTTATATTTTTGGAGCTAAAATTATTATTTTACCCAAACAACATTGCTACTTTCTCTTGTGACTATTTATTGTAAATCTTGATGTTGCTTTATTTCACTTCTGCCACAGTATCTCCATCAATAGTAGGTGTCAGTTCCACTTGTTAATATTTGAAATAGCCAACCCATCCTCAAGTACTCAATCCTACCCTTCAAATCTCCTCCCCTGAACAATTATTTATGTCAGGAAGCAGAGGTTACTTCAAGTAATCTCTATTTGTGTTTTGGGATTTTAGAGAAGGTATTGATTTAAGTGGGTTCAATTTAGTGTTTTGATGTCAGAAAGGATACAACTCTCGTTAAACAAAAGTGTTGGTTTGGGGGCTTTTGGTTTCGGTTTATGCTGTGGCTACATTGTGCTGACTTTACGATGGGAAAAGTAAACGTGATTTTGGGGAAAGAATGACATGTTGCTCAGCAACCAGTGGCCACTTTAAGCAAGATAGACCTTGTGATGGTTTTAGCTGAATTTGTAGCAGATGGAACTAGAGACAGAACAGCCTTCTTTTCTAACGAGGAAGAGCTTTGCAGGGAGATAGGGGAAATCTCTCTCGGCTTTGTTCAAAGAAAAGCCATAAAGTTGAATGAGGAGGGGAGGCAGCAAGTGCCAGAAATCTAAAGAATGGTTAGTTAAGAGACCTAAAGGAGGAAGTGAAGTTTTGAGAAGTCTGAAGCCAAAGAAACAAACAAACACACTAGAATATGGTACTGTTCCTTACGTTAAAGACAAGGCAGCTGAGTGCTAAGCAGTTGGCTAATTGCAAGCCAAAGATATTTGAAGTGATTCTAAGATTTGTAACATCTTGCTGTAACCTGTAAAGTGATAGTTGGAGCAGTTGGCCTCTGAATCACAGGAGTTTGTGAAAACCTTAAAAGCATTCAAGACAGAGGAATGCTGAGAGTTGTAAAACCTGGAAGCAGGTCTTTGGGAACAGTTGAGACAAAGCAGTGTTTGAAAGAAGATTCTGGTCTGTGTCTTCTTGTGGTGGAGTTTGGCATCACTTGTGAGGAAGCCGGGGTCCAATGAGGTAAGTTGTCTCATGGTATAATAATCATCTGGGTGGTTTTTGGGGAGAAATCCACAGTTCACTTAGCTAATGGTGGCCACTTGGTTTTAGAATGGTGTGTGTCTTACCACAGCCTATAGATTCAAAGGGACTGCATGTTCACTGAGAACGTTATGGCATAAGACATATTTTGTAACCTGTATTATTCTTAAAATCTGTGAATGTTTGTGAAGACAAGTGAGTGAAGGAGTATTGTATTATAGTCAAACTTTTCATGTTTAATATTTTTGTTAAAACCTGATTTGTAGCCCTGTGACTCTGTTCATCACTTTCTGTAAAAAAGGTACAAGTTATGGTCTTTTGAGCCAGTGTTCCATTCTGGCATCTTCCTGTCCAGTAGTAGTAACATTAGCTGGGATTGTAACATTTGCTTCATTTGAACAGTGTATCTGAGCTGTGCTGCCATTAATCATGTTAAAAGATCAAAATTGCAGTCAAGCAACAGTGACCTGCATCGCATGAGCCTTGTGTTGGAGGCTGTTGAGTTTGTCCGTCTGCATATTTGTGTACAAAGGCAAACCAGGGATAGCGTTCAGAAATTGACTTGGAGTCAAGGTGCATGTTGCAGGACACTTAGTAATGCCAATCTTGAGCTTATTTTGTTTAAATACGCTGGTCCTGCTGTTCTGTTTACCTGTCAAGATTGTGATTATCAGCTGTAAAAATAACATACAGTATCAATATACTGTGCATCTCAGTATGTCCTAAAAATAATCTTGTCCATGACATTTGTTTTCTCCATCTTCCTACTTAGTATGTCGGAAAGGTTGATTGGCTCGGCCTTTTGGCCAAGATCAAGTGTAGTATCGACGTGCTGTACTTGGTTGAAGTCATTAGGTTACATTTTAGCTTCATTTTTGAAGCAATTTTTTTAAAGTGGCATCTCGGCCTTTTGGCTAAAATGCAAATGAGATCAAGCCTTAGATCATAGATCATAAATCATAGAACCCTACAGTACAGAAGGAGGCCCTTCGGCCCATCGAGTCTGCACTGAACACAATCCCACCCAGGCCCTACGCCCATATCCCTACATATTATACCCACTAATCCCTCTAACCTCCACTATCCTGGACACGAAGGGGTAATTTCTTAGCATGGCCAATCAACCTAACCCGCACACCTTTGGGAGGAAACTGGAGCACCCGGAGGAAACCCACACAGACATGAGGAGAATGTGCAAACTCCACACAGACAGTGACTCGAGCCAAGAATCGAACCCAGAGCTGTGAAGAAGAATCCTTGGAGTAGGTGTAGCTCCTTCTCCTCCAATCAGCTTGGATCATATACATCATGCCCAAGACAGGAGGTGAGAGCCCTGTCTTGTCAACTTGGATCGGGAATGTCTCAACTTGTTGGGACTCTGGATTGGATTGGATTAAAGAATAAAAAAACTTGGCTTTTTTTGAAAAGGAATTTTGAAATTTAAAGAATCTGATTTGGAGTTCATGTTGGAGTTCACCAAAAAGATATTTCATTGGTTACCCTTGAAGGAATACTTTGCAAGGTTCATACAGTTCTGAAGTGTTTCATTATGTGAATTGGGAAGATAGAGTGGTTTTGGTTATTGCGTTTTCCCACAGTAGTGCAATAAACATAGTGTTCAGGTGTGTTTCCAGTTCACTTCTCAGCCAAATGTTGATTAAAATTTAATCTTGGTTATACTGCCACCTTTGCAGGAAGACTGTCCTAAGACAAAAATCTCCAGGTAGGAGATCAATGGATATTGGATCTTGCTCAACTCTGAAATGGTGACCCTGGAAAATAATCAGCATATTACTTTGTAAATCATGGAAAGAATACTTAATTTAGTTTCAGTTTGGAAGTTTTTTTAGAGTAACTTTCTGATTTTGTTTAATAATCTTTCCCCTAATTATCTCCCATTTCTTCTCTATCTCTGCTCATTCTCCTTGGTGTGCATACTTTCTCCTATTAATATTTCCTGCCAATGCTTCCCTACTTTCAATTGTTCGATTTGATTTTTAATTCGTTTGCTGGCTAGGCCAGTGTTTATTGCCCATCCCTTATTGCATTTGAGAAGGTGGTGATGAACTGCCGCAGTCCACGTGATGTAGGTATACCCACTGTGCTGTTATGGAGGAGTTACAGAATTTAATTCAAACTGAAGAAACGGCAATATAGCCTTCAATACCATTATTCCTACGAAACTCATCTTGACTCCATGACCTGGGCCTACTCTCCTTCCTCTGTGACTGGATCCTGAACTTTCTAACTGACAGACCACAATCAATAAGGACAGGCAACACCTCCCCCATGATCATCCTCAACATTATATATAGTAATATGTAACCCCTATTATACTCCTTATACACCTATGACTGTGTGGCCAAATTCCCCTCCAGTTCAATTTTCAAATCCATTGACAACATCGCTGCAGTGGGTCAGACCTCAAACAGTGACGAGGCAGTGCAGGAATGAGAGACATTATTATTGCCGCACCAGTTTCTCTATCTCTCAATGTCAACAAAACAAAGGGGATAACACAGGAGGTTATTGCAGAAGGTCAGGGGACAGGGAGTTGGGGGTAGGGTGTTAGCGTGGATAGAGGATTGGTTGTCAAATAGGAGGCAGAGAGTGGGGGTCAATGGGTGCTATTCGGATTGGCGGATGGTGACTAGTGGAGTGCCTCAGGGGTCGGTGCTGGGGCCTCAGCTATTTACCATTTATATAGATGATCTGGAGGAGGGAACTGAGTGTAGGGTGTCGAAATTTGCTGATGACACCAAGATTGGAGGAAAGGCAAATTGTGCGGAGGGTGTGGAGAGTCTACAGAAGGATCTAGATAGGCTGGGCGAATGGGCCAGGAAATGGCAAATGGAATTTAATGTTGGCAAGTGTGAGGTGGTCCACTTTGTTAGGAATAATGGTAGGAAGGATTATCACTTACGTGGCAAAAAAACTGCAGCAGGCGACGGTGCAGAGGGACCTCGGGGTCCTTGTGCATGAGTCGCAAAAACCCAGCTTGCAGGTGATCAGGAAGGCGAATGGGATGCTGGCCTTCATAGCGAGGGGGATTGAATATAAAAGTAGGGCGGTCTTGCTGCGGCTGTATAGGGCATTGGTGAGGCCGCAGCTGGAGTACTGTGTGCAGTTTTGGGCGCCGTACTTACGCAAGGATATTTTGGCCTTGGAGGGAGTGCAGAGGAGGTTTACTAGGCTGATGCCGGAGTTGAGGGGGTTGAGCTATGAGGAGAGGCTGAATAAACTAGGCTTGTACTCGTTAGAGTTTAGAAGAATGAGGGGAGATCTCATTGAGACGTATAAGATGATGAATGGGATGGATAGGATAGAGGTGGAGAGACTCTTCCCGCTCAGAAAGGATAATAGGACTAGGGGGCACAGCCTCAAGATAAAGGGGGGGGCGGTTTAGAACGGAGTTGAGGAGGAACTTCTTCACTCAAAGGGTGGTGAATCTCTGGAATTCTCTGCCCATTGAAGTGGTGGAGGCTACCTCGCTAAATATTTTTAAGACGCGGGTTGATGGGCTTTTGATAAGAGAGGGGATTAAGGGTTATGGGGAGAGGGCGGGAATGTGGAACTGAGCCACGACAGATCAGCCATGATCTTATTGAATGGCGGGGCAGGCTCGAAGGGCTAGATGGCCTACTCCTGCTCCTATTTCTTTGTTTCTTATGATTGTCATCGACTTCAGGAAATATAGTGGAGAACATGCCCCTGCTTACATCAACAGGGACAAAGTAGAAGTGGCTGAAAGCTTCAGGTTTTTAGTGTCCAGATCACCAACAATCTGTCCTGGTCCCCCCCCATGCCAGCACTGTAGTTAAGAAAGCCCATCAATGCCTCTACTTTCTCAGAAGACTAAGGAAATTTGGCATGCCAGCTATGACTCTCCAACTTTTACAGTGCACCATAGAAAGCATTCTGTCTGGTTGTTTCACAGCTTGGAAAGGTTTCTGCTCTGCCCAAGACTGCAAGAAACTACAAAAGGTCATGAGTGTAGTCCAATCCATCACGCAAACCAGCTTCCAATCCATTGAGTCTGTCTACACTTCCAGCTGCATTGACAAAGTAACCACATAATTAAGGACCCCATGCACCCTGGATATTCACCCTTCCATCGGGGAAAAAGATACAAAAGCTTGAGGTCACAAACCAACCAACTCAAAAACAGCTTCTTCCCTGCTGCCGTCAGACTTTTGAATGGACTTACCTTGCATTAAATTGATCTTTCTCAACACCCTAGCTATGACTGTAACACTACGTTCTACACTCTTCCTGTCCTTCTCTATGAATGGTATGCTTTTTCTGAGTAGTGCACAAGAAACAATACTTTTCACTGTATATTAATGTATGTGACAAATCAAAAGTCAGATAGTGAGTGACTTGGAGGGCAACTTCTAGGTTGTGGTGTTCCTATGTATCTGCTGCCCTTGTCCTGCAATCTAGATTGTAGTAGTCATGCTGTCCATGGGGCCTTATTGAGCTCCTATCTTGCATCTTGCAGCTGGTGCTCGCAGTGATGGTGGAAGAATGAATGTTTGTTTGGAGGGGGTGTCTGTCAAGCAGGTGGTGTTGTCCTGGATGATGTCAAACTTCTTGAGTATAGTTGAAGTTGCACTCATCCAGGGAAGGAGAGTAATAATTATTTGGAAACTTTTGAAATTTAAAACAATTCCAAAAAATTTATCTAATTTAGTTAAGGTTCAGGTTAGAAATTCAACAAGTATTTTATGAAGTCCATCTCAATCAATCATAAGTTTTTTGCATTTGGCTAGGATAAGCATGAAATATTTTACTTCAGGTATGATTCGAGTGACCAACTTTTATCAAAGTTTATTTAACAATATAGTTAACATGTGTAGTAAAACAAATTAGCATGCAAATGACACTTTCCTCACAGCACAGACTAATGCTCACGTGATACTGGAATCAAAGCTGTTAGTTGAATTCTGCAATCAAATGCTGTTGCGACTCAAATAGTTTGAAGAAAAGATAGCTTCTCAAAACACCAGAGAAACTTTGGTCCAGCCTCCAACAACAGCAAGTTTTTATCTTTCAGGAAAACAAGAACTTGTTCTCAGCTAACCAACAGGGAGAAAGGGAAAATACTTTTTTTAGCTTGCTGTCCCTTCTAAAACTCAAAACTTGCAGCTCCAAACTGAAAATCCCTGTCACCTGAGCTGCGCACAGTTTTTTCTCCTCCCAACAATGACATCACCTAAGCCCATGAGCATTAATTAAAAACACCTTAAAGGTATGCTAATATCACATACGTGAAATCCAATACTTCAGCCCACTGCTGCTGAGATCCAGGTTTTTGCTGTTATTGACTGCAAGCCAAGTTTTAGCATCAGTGGCCTTTCCGACCCATATGTGGCATAAGGTTTAATTTTGCTGTTTTCTATCCATTCCATGCTTAGTCTTCAACCGCTGTCCTGTTCTCACCAACTTAGGTGTGTGCATCCTGTCCCCTAGTTTTTTAACTTAATTCCAGTCCCTTGTTGTTATTCCTCAGTTTATTTGTCTCCTAACATGAATATTGTCAGAAGCTTGTGATATTTTGTGTTTGTAGTTATCCAAATCATTTTAATCATCTGAAGCATGTTAATTACTACAAAATTAATGACTGGAGATGCAGAGCAATATTATTTCTGATGGTTCACCTATATTTTCTATACTTAAGCCATTCTTACCACTTTGTACCATTTTTACTACCTATAGCAATGAGTATATTAATTTTTGTAATAATATTTTGCCACAGTGCTTTGTCATAGTTTTGAATGTTTGCTTCATTTCCAATCTGGAACTAAGCAATGGTACTGAGGGATATTTATAGACTTCTATTGGACCTAACACACAAACTCATTACCCAGCTATATCAAATATGTAACAACACTTGCTGGATTTATGCCTAAGGAATGATTAGGTTTTTGGTATTGTGGAACTATGCTCCGAAATTAGAATATTCTTTTCAATGGAGCAGTAATTGAAAAATTCCAAGTGCAGGCAAAAATGATCACCTGTTGTAATAGTTGGAAAAAGTGCAGTAGTCTTGATGTTACAATATGCAATCTGATTCAAAGGTTTGTCATGCAGTTTGTGGACATAGCTAGTTTCTTCCCCTCTAGGTATTTGGGTTTTTTTTTTGAGTCTTCATGTTGCTTTCTATTCTGTTGGGCATTTCAGGAATTTTGTCAAATGTCTAATTTGAAGAAGTTGCATCATTGTACAAATGTCTGCTACATGTTTGAGTTGTATTTCAAGTAATTTTGGGCCTTTGAACGTGAAGGAGAGCTAAGTCATCTGAATCCAGCTATTGCACTCACCAAACTATTTAATGTGGTAGTGAAAGTTAGACTAAGCTTTATAATCTGACCTAATTCTTCCATAAAATACTTGTAAATACCATTGAAATGAGTTGGATTTTATTATGAATGCTTCAAATGTTTTTGAGATCTTCCTTAGTTATGAAATATCAGATTCTGGCATCATGACATTTGTGATTGGAGCTGTAAAATGTATGATTGCCAGCAGAATTTCCAATTTCCTAAAATTTAACAAAGTTGGACTGAGTGAGCAACTTGGAATTTCCATCAACGTATAATTAAGAATCTTAAGTTTCTGTGACTTGTCAAATTCGTATGTCCGTACTTAGGATGGGAACTGCCTCTAAAATGTTCTAAGTCAGTACATGCTCCCCAGAAGAAAATGTCATAAAGTTCATACAGCCATGAATTTTTAATGTATCAATCGGTGTCATTATGTTTTAAACCAAGCACTGAATGTCACTTCATGGGAACTGAATTATGTTGATGTACCTTCTACCCACCACAGTGCTTCACATGAAGATTGCACTTGGTCTTGATTCTCCAGGTACCGTACCAGGGGAGATGTTAGTCAATTTCTGCCCAATTTCAATTATTGAATGTCTGCATCCATTTAAACAGTTCAGGCCCCCAGTTGCTATAAACAATCTGGAATGAATGCATTAATAATTACCATTGTTCAAAAGCTGTACATTTGGACTGAAGGGAGTTACTGTACCTCCCTTATAATACTGTTAAAGACTTAATAATCAAATGAATGAACTTTGATGCTGTAACCCTCCTTAATGATTGACAGGTTATTTTGTCGAGTTTAAACTTTTGTATTCCTTAATTCGCTAACATGGATTTATCTGGCTAGAATGTGTATCAGTCCAAACAGTAGTTCTTAATTATGTCTGTAAACCATTGGGAGGTGCAATCTTTCAGATGGTACATTAACCCGAGGGCTTCAAAGGCTGTAATAAGTGGCGTACCTCAAAGATTAGTACTTGGGCTGTATTTATAACTTGTATTGCTGACTTTGAAGTATCTAACGTAAGTTTGTTAATTATATGGGACGCACTGCCTGCTGGGAAGTATAGACAGGTTAGGTGAATAGTCAAAAAGGTAGCAGATGATACAGCTTGTTGAAGTTATCCACTTTAGGAAAATAAAAGTTTTTTTTTTGTGTGGTGAGTGGGAAGTATTTGTGTTAATGGTATGAAGTTAATGTGCAAAAACACTATTGGCAAAATTGAAGACCTTGTATTCCAAGGGATTGCAGTAGAAAGCAAAGAAGCCTTAGCATGATTATACAGGGCCTTGATGAGAACAGTTTTGGTCTCCTTACCTAAGGAACAATGCACCTAGAAATCATAGAAACCCCACAATGCAGGAGGCCTTTCACCCCATTGAGTCTGCACTGACAACAATCCCACCCAGGCCCTATCCCCACTAATCCCGCGAACCTACGCATCCCTTTAGCTTGGCTAATCAATCTAAGCCATGCATTTTAAGTGTTGGAGGAAACCAGAGCACCAGGACAAAACCCCTGCAGACATGGGGAAACTGTGCAAACTTCAGTGTCTCAAGCTGGGAATCAAATCCAGGTCCCTGGAGCTATGAAGTAGCAGTGCTTAACTCTGCTACCATGCCGCTCCTGAGAGAGAGTTCATTAGACAGGTCCCTGAAATGAGGGGATTTTTTGAGGCGAGATTAGGTTGACATTGCTTAGAATTTAGATAAATCAAAAGTGAACTATTCAGAACAGAATTGCTTAAGGGGATTGGCAGGGTACATCTGAGAAAATGTTTCCCTGGCTTGGGAATCTAGAACACAAGAGTTACTTTCAGAATAAGCGGTAGACCATTTAAGACAAATGAGAACCACCTTCACTCAATGGGTTATGAATCCCTGGAATTTTCTATCCCAAAGGGTTGTGGATGCATTGTCATTGACCAGGATAAATTTTCAGCCACCAGGACTTGAAGTATATGGGGGTGGGTAGAAAAATAGAGTTGAGGGAGAAGATTCTCAAATGATATTGAATGGTGGTGCAAGCTCAAAAGATTACATGGTCTGCTTTTATTTTTTATGTTACTGTGGATGTCAGAGTCAACAGTTGGAGGCGATTCCTAAATATTTTATTATGGATGAATGTGGACCTATAATGGATAATAAACAAATGGCACACTTATTAATTGAGTACTTTGTGCCGACTTTCACAGTGGTGAAAGAGGAAAAGATACTGGAGTAAGCAAATTTTAAAATTAGGTTAATGAGTCTAGGACTTCTGTGCCATGTAATTCGTCGCCTGACACCCCAAAGTCATAAATGTGATGGAACACTTTCCACTTATTTAATTTAGTATAGCTCCAGAAATACTCAAGCTCAACACCATCCAGAACAAGGTAGCCTGCTTAATTGGCACTCCATCCACTAACATTCACTCCCTCCACCACAAATGCATTATCGCAGCCATGTGTCCCATCTACAGGATGCTGTGCAGAAAGGCTCTGACAGTACCTTCCAAAACCACAAACGCTCCAACCTTGAAGGGCAAGAGCAACAGATATATGGGAACACTACTCATTATCCTTGGAAATACATTGCTGTTCCTTCATTTGCTCGGTCAGAATCCTGGAACACTCTCCCTAACAGCGTTAGGGGTGTCCCTACACTAGATGGTTCAAGAAAACAGCTCATCATCACCTTCTCAGGGGCAATGAAGGCTGGGTAATAAACGCTGGCCCAGCCAGTGAAGCCCACATCCCTTGAATGGCGGCAGCACAGCGGTTAGCACTGCTGCCTCAAGCACCATGGACCTCGTTCAACTCCAGCCTTGGGTACTGTCTGTGTGGAGTTTTCACTTTGTCCCCGTATCCACTTGGGTTTCCTCCCAAATTCCAAAGATGTGCAGGTTAGTGGATTGGTTGCGGTAAATACGCAAGGTTACAGGGAGAGGGTGGAGGGGAGGACCTGGGATGCTGTTTCAGAGAATCACTGCAGACTTGATAAATTCTCTGCAATGTAGGGATGCTATGGTTCTATGGAATTTATTGAAAACATCGAGCTGAATTACAAGTTGGCGATGAAATCATCCAGTTGAATTCTGGCGCAGGCTTGAGAAGTTGAATAGCCTACTCCTGTTCCTATGTTTCCATTAGTCATCAATGTCCAACTGGTTTAATAGTGTAATTTGTACAAAGAATTGGTAAGTGCTTGGAGTTTTTTTTTGAGGCAGATTTAGACTTGGCTACCTTGAGTTAAAGCTGCTCAGTGATGTGTATACCTGTCATTCAGTCCATACCCAATTCACCATGTGAGCATCTGTTTCTATTAAATAGATGAATATAAAGTGCCATTTTCTCTCTGGATGACTTTAATTTGCTACACTTTTTTTTGAAGCTGCTTTACTTTTTTTTTCAGGACAAACACCATGATGCTGCTCATGAAATTATTGAAACCATCCGGTAAGAACAGAAGTTCAGTTCTACTAATTCCTTTCGTAGTCAGAATGACAATGTTCATAAGAGCGCTAAAGTCAGCTGCTCAGATTCACCTATATCTTGTAAATGTGGTTGTATTTAAATATGTAACTAATATATCCAACTGATCAGACACTGATATGGGGGACTCATTCTATTTCTGAGCTTCAATATTCCAGTTGATCAAACCTTAAAGTCTACATGATTATATATGCTGCGTTTTTATACCTTTCTCAGATACTTGCTCCATGACAGTTGGCATGTAGCTATGTTGCATGAATATGCCAAAAGCGTAAAGTAGTTCTACATAAGTAATTAACAAGAAACCAATACCATGTCAATAATAATTTTAATAAGCAGAGTTCCTCAAGCTCTTTTTTTCTGTTGAGCTAATGAGATTGGCATAACCCCTTATTTTTCTTATCTTAACATACATTTTTTTTCCTGTTGCGCATTAATTGCTGTTCAACCACATAAATTTATTGCCGTGGCTCTGCATCTCCCATTCCGACCAAGGTCGTCTTCTTCACCGACAACTTCAACTTGGAACTTAAAATTTTCACAAATGTTTTCTGGGCTAACTTGTGTCTTTTCAGTCACTGATCTTTGCCTACAGATGTCATAAACTGAAGAATCACTATGTACTGCAAATCTTCAATAAACCTATTCCTTTTAGGGCACATTTTCTGTCAGGTGACTACTTCACACAGTCATTAAAACTACAGTTCAAGGATCAGTTTTTGATTCAGTGGTCACTGTTTTACAACTGCTGTATAATGGTAGCTTCAATTAGTTAATACGTAACTACATAAAGGTTGCATTTCAAAGGTAATAATGCCAATTCAGTTTGTGAGAATGCTAGTCTGATTAACACTTCCCTTAAATATTCCCTTTAATAACTTGTACTGCCTTCATTTAATGTGTCTATCCAGTAAACTAACTTTATTGAGATGGGCCAGAGTTTGTGGGCTGTGGTTTTCTTTTCAAGATTTGCTCCTACGTTATTGCAGTGGCTATACTTTGAGATCCTGCAGTTAGAAAAGGTGCTTTATAAATACAAGTTATTTGTTTACTTCCATTTGGATTGTTCCTATTATGATGAAGCCATATCTAAACCCTGATCTATAACTACCTTTCCTGAAGAGTTACAGACATTGAGCTCTGGTTGTAGAGTGCTTGCTTGCAAGCTGTCTTTGATGTAGGCACTTGGTCCTCGTGGCCATTTCTTAAGATTCCCACAGATGAGGAAACGTTCAGTTCGCTTAAATTCATCGTGAAAGGACCTGCATGATTTTTGTTTAAAAATATTTTCACTTTATCCACTTCACCTGCAAGTCCATTCTAGGTGTTCATTTGTGGAAGGAACTACTACTTATCGGTCTTAAAGAAACCATTCACTCATTTGATCTGTTCCTGTGTCCTAATCTTTCAGACTAATTTATAGTAGTATTCCAGATTTAGTATTTCCTCCTAGTACTTCCTTCTACAATTTCACCTCCTGAAACACGCCTTCTTTCCAGGCATCTGAACCAAGCCTCCAATTTAATAATGAAATATTCAAATTGTCTTGAGAGCAATTTTGCAGATAGTTCATCCAGAATGTTAATTGAGATTAGCATTTAAGTGCTCTCATAGCTTGAGATGCTGGATTGCCATTAGCTATAAGATTTGAATCCAGAGGTTGAACATTAATCTATCTAATTTGTGAATTGGAGTACTGCAAGATCAAAGGATGTTTTCTTTAAGACAAGATTTTGAGCTGCAATCTCTAGATGGATAAATGATCCAAACACCTTTTCTTTTAAAAAATAGGTAAGATGTTCTGTGTCCTGGCCTGCAATCCTTCCTTTAACTAGCTCCACCAAAATCAGATTTAACCAGGCATTTAGTTTCATCTGCAGATTGTAGGTTGGATGCTGTCTTTGCCTGACCAGTGCACTTGAATAAAAATAACTGGATTAGAAGTGCTTTGGTGCATGCTAGTGATGTGATGAGGTGCTATATAAACGCAATTGAATTTTTTTTCCCTGTCTCTCACTTTTTGTGTAACGTTTGATTGTAGCAGCGTGTGTTTGCAGTATCCATCTGAGAAAATACGAGTTGTTGGATGCAGTATGAATTGACCATTCAATGCTCGACAGTGTCAAAAGACCTCTACTTGCTATGCTTAATCTGTAAAATCTCAAAGCATTGTTGTAGATTATGTATGATTTTGCTTTGAATTTTATCTTGGCTGTTTGCAAAGAAATTAATTTTCTTGGTTTAAGGAAGATATTGGCACTGGTGACGTGCGCTTGATGAAAATGGTGGCCAAGGAGGAATGATGGGTTTTCATTAAAATTGAATGACCACATTTTGAATTTATTTCAGATGGGTTTGTGAGGAGGTCCCTGATCTTAAACTTGCAATGGAAAACTACGTGTTAGTGGACTATGATACCAAATGGTAAGATGTACGATGCTCCTTAATAACTGTGTTGAGTTTCATGAACACAAAAAGCACTTTCATTTGGAAATCATGCTCATGTTGAAAGAATAAACCGTGATTCTTATTTCAGGAGCACTGGGAAGATTAGAGAAATGGAGAAGGCCCTTGAACAAATTAAATACCTATGTCGTAAGACATTGAAAAAGTTTGATTTATTAAATATGAGGGAGGACTATTTCAAGTCATAAATTGAGGGAACATAGAGAGTTGAAGATTTGAGCTTATTGCATCCTTGTTTAACTGTACTGTTTGATGAAAATTGAGCAAGTTTTCTAATTTGAAACATCCAAACTGACGACTGAAATTGGTGCAGAGGCCATATTTCATTATTGTGCAGTGACATTTGAGGTGGGAAACCATTTCAGCTGTGTCAAGTATTTGTACTGAGTGAAGGCAATTGTGTAGAAGCAGATGAAGAGAATGTAAACTATTATACTAAAATATATTCTTTTATAAGACTGTGGATCCACATTGGAGGTATTGGGTGGGGGATGAAACATCAATATTATTAGGAATGTAATAAATGAGCCATCTAATTAGAATCCAGGTTTGACTCTGCGGTAGATGTGAAATGAATTTTGTAATGTTCTATTAGTTTACTTTGTCTGCATTTAGGCGAGGGCATGGTTATATACTGTGGCATCTTTGTGAATCATTGAAGCACCGTGTAACCATTTATAAATATCAAGGGACTCTAACAAGAAAAAGTGGGGTGATGTGGAATAATTTTAAAGTGCTGAATAGCATTAAACTGTAACTTGTGCAAGTCTTTTTTTAAATTGAGGATGGGAACAGTGTGTTCAGGAGCTTGGAGAATGTATACCTACACATTTGTGGATGTCTAACAATATGCTTCTGTGATTGTGAATGGTCTATGTATAACTAACCTGTCACTGAGCAAGCTATATATAAACACTGGTGACATTTTAGACACCATCAAAACTGAAAAGATTAGGTTATCTTGATCAAACTGATTTAATAAAAAACTCATCTGTGGAATGTAGGCATCACTGGCAAGGTTGGTACTTATTAGCCATCCCTTAATGCTTCTGAGATGATGACCTTGGCTGTTTGCGTAGAAATTCATTTCCTTGGTTTAAGGAAGATATTGGCACTAGTGAGATGCACTTTATGAAAATGGTGGCCACTGATAGCCATTTAATACAATTGGGAGGCTTGGGAGATAGTTCGCCTTCAACTGTAGAGTAGAATCATATGTAGGACAGACTGGGTAAAGCGCAATAGATTTTCTTCATGAAAGGGTGTTAATGAATTAGCGGACTAATTTCCCCTCTGCATAAAACTGCTCACCTGTTTCTTCCTAGGTTTGTCCATGTATTTGCGTTTTTAATTTTCACCCTAATCATTTTGAGTTGGGTATCTCTAATTGCACCATGTGTAAAGTAGCCATGGGTCTGTAGACAATGTTCTGATGGTGACATGGACTACAGTGTTTCAAGAAGGCAGTGCATCACTAGCTTCTTGACAGCAATTGGAAATGGGCAATATATGTCATCAATGCCCATATCCCTTGAATGAATTTAAAATAAGACTTCAAAAGTATTTAATGGACTAAAATGCTCCAGTGAATTCTGAGATGCCAAGATAAGTTTGTTCTTTATAACTTGAATGAGATGCTCAACTATCTGCAAAAATGGGTGATATGTGAATTTGTGACTTGGAGCTTTTGGTTTTAGTATCCAGTACTTAATCAATCCAATATTGTTGGGATTGTGTCAATAGTTCAACATTCTATTTTGCCTTCAACTTGACAAATTTTGATGTTTTTTTTAACTCGTAAATAAATATTTCTTTACGAAAAGACCTTGAATTAGAAAATGCAGTTCCATATATATTCCATGTACATTGTACATATAAATTTAGCTGACTGTAAATATTTTCTGCACCTAGCTTGTTTTTGTGTTAGCAGTACTATGGGAATCTCCACTTTGACAGCATTGGCATATGGCATTTTCATTTGCTACTTGTGAATACTAGGTATAACCTAGAATTAATTTAAGAAATTTCTTGTTATTTTTAAGTGCTTTTCTCATTTGGCAATATGATCTCTTCTAGCTTTGAGAGTATGCAGAAGCTATGTGAAAAGTACAACCGGGCAATGGATAGCATTCAGCAGTTGGTATGTATTGTAATGTTGATTACATAGTGTTTTTCAATTAGGTGTTAGAAAAATGTTTAAAGGTACTAATTGCCCTCATTCTACTTTACAGTTTTCACATGCATTATCATGCCCTCTCTGCCTTTGTCCCTTTTTTTTTAAACTTCTTTTCAGTATACTTCTCCACATTTATTGTGAGTGTATGATGTTTATTTCACTCCACTCTGAGGCCGGGATCCAGCTTTTGAATGTGATGTTTTGCCTCAAGCTTTGGATGTGACCTGTGATATCCCTTGGGCCAGGTGCCTTTTTTTCTGGTCTTGCATTGATTATGCAACTGTGGACAAATGTACCATTTTTATTAATGGTTTGACTTGGAAATGGGGAGAAGGAAACAGATGGCTAAGAATGTACCTGTGAGTATGGGAAAGAAAACAAAAGATCTGATGGGGTATATATTGGGGGTCTAGTCTGGCTTCTGATCCGTACCCTAATGTTAACTAGCCAAATGATGAAATGATCTTTTGATTAAATATGTTTTTGCACTAGCTGTCTTTGCTGCGCAGATAGCAACAGATTCTTTATGGTGAAGGTCAAATTTTGCCTGAGCTAACTGGTGGAGATGAGAAGATAGGATGTTCATTTCTGATTATTAGCATTGTGTGGCTTATTTCCTTACTTTGAATGCTTTCAACAAGTGGCTTACCTTTTCATTTGGGAATGAAAGGGAGGGGTGGGATCCTAAATATTTAATTACAATTTCATGGCTTTGTTAATATGTCATTGAAGTCCATTAAAACATGTTAGAAAGTAACTTGGTTTCTGGCCACTTTATTATCTACCAACTGATAAATAAAGTTGGTCATAAATGTCATAGCTTCCATTGTAATGAGTGCAAAACAGTGCTGCTCAATATGCTTTCCCTTCGAAGTTAAAATTTTGAGTTCTTCTGGCTGGAAATTCTCTTGTGCATATTCATTGTGCTTTCCAAAGAAAGAGAAACAATTAATGCAAAACTAGCATGTTTTCAATTTGAGAATAAATTCTTGGTTGGCAGGATTAATTGAATTCTTCTGTAGTTTTTTTTATTTTGGCATCCCACATCAGACCAATAAACGGTTTAAATGCCAATGAAGTGAGTGTTTTAATTGGATTTTGGTATCTTTTCGACAGGAAATTATTCGGTTTTCCTCAAGTTGTTAAAAAAGCCTACGTTTTGCATTTGTAATGACGGTGAAGCTGTTAGTTGTTGTTAGTGTGAAACTGACAAGTTACGGTGGTGACATTGCAGAAATTCATATTCTCTGCTATTCTGCTTGATGGGAATGTTCAAGTCCCTGGAAATGGAAATCAATTTAAAATCACTGATTTTAGTCACCTTTGACAATGTAATGCAGTTTGTCTCACTGTAAAACCCTTCTGTTGTCAGTGGACTTTTAAAACTGTACCAAGTTCATAAGTCTTTTCAAGCAAACTCTCATTCTCTAAAAATTAATATTATGTTTGTGGAGTGGCAAATTTCTTCTAGCCTATTAAAAGATTCCACAGATTTAAAAAAAAAAGTTGTGGTTTTGTTTTCAGTTTTTACTTCCATCTTTTGTATGTCCCAAACCTCATTTTACTTTGCGTAAAGTTAGAAAAAGTGAATGGTGAATCCTGATTGTTCCATCAGGGTTTGCTGTCTGCAAATTTTCCATATGATTGACTGTATAGGCTGCTTGCTTGTATCATCTTTTGCTGGGCACCAGGGGTTCTCTATAACGAGCGCCAGAATTCAATTGATGTTGCACAAACTGAAATACACGTCACAAAGTTCACTACATATTTTTGTGGGCTGCTTCCTTTGTCAGCGGACTGCAAAATCCAGGCAATGTAGTTATCACTATTTGAGAGTGATGTTTGAAAATCCTAAGTTAGAAACAGTGTCCCAATTATTATGTTCATCAACTTGTTCGGATATTGTCCATAATTTTCATGATGCATATGTCATATTGTTTTTCTGGACATTTCAGAATCAAAACCAAATTTTTCTCCCAATGCTTAATGACGTTTCTGCTTTGTTTTCCCAATTCTAACGAGCTCAAAATATATTCTCTGAAGAATAAATTAGGGGTGAGATCTCATGAAGAGCAATCATTGTTAATTACAAAAATATATTGGCCACTGCAATCGTGGATGGGTGGGATTAGGTGGTGACAATTTCTGGCGTTCTTAATTTGCATGGTCTTTTATTAATTTAGTTATGATTTCCCTGCATTGTGCTATTACTTAAGTGGTGGATTTGTTAGTGAGCTAAATTGCCGAGCGGATGCTGTTGGACTTTGCCTAATGGAAAAATGTCTTCAATTTAATACAGTGGAAAGGAACGACCCAGCCTATGAAACTGAACACTCGGCCTTGCAATGGCCTGCTACGACATATTCTGCAACAGGTCTACAACCACTCAGTGACTGATCCAGAGAAACTGAACAACTATGAACCCTTTTCCCCTGAAGTTTATGGAGAAACGTCCTTCGATTTAGTCGCTCAAATGATTGATGAGATCAAGATGACTGAAGATGATACATTTGTTGATTTAGGAAGTGGTAAGAAACTCCACTTCTTTAGCAAATTTTAGTGTACTGTTGATTGAAAAATACTTAAAAAAAAACAAGGCTAATATTATAATTTAAATGTCAGGTGACATTTAGCCAGTATAACTGTTGTGGTTTTGTAATTGTCATTTTTATAAGGCAATAGAGTAATTTATTTGAAACTAGAGTATTCTGGGTTATATCGTGGTAGTGCAAATTGTTTGTATTGGGTGTCAGTCGTATTGAAAACTCTGTTCCCTTTCCCAAGGAGTTGGTCAAGTCGTGTTGCAAGTTGCTGCAGCGACACAGTGCAAGCATTACTATGGTGTAGAAAAAGCAGAGATTCCAGCCAAATATGCAGAGGTAAGTGCCAAATATTGTGAAAAATTCCCAATTAAGAAGAAAAACACAGTATAATTGTTTTTTGACTTATGCAGACAATGGACACAGAGTTCAGAAAATGGATGCGATGGTATGGGAAGAAATATGGAGAGTACACAGTAAGTTTTATGCAAAGCTTCGGACGCCACATTTCAAAACAATCTCTTCATAGAATTAAATTATTACAAATGTTTTCTCATTTTTAAATTCTTGTGCATTTTCTATCTCTAAAACATCATGTTGTATAGTTGTTGCTGTCAATTTATCCCATGGTAAATGCATTACGTTTGTAGGCTCCAGTCTAGTTATCACCTATTCTGTCATCCCATTTCACCTGATGTCTACATTTAGCCTTGCTTCCTCATTTTACAGCAACATGGATGTGAGATATCTCTCTTTTCTTTGTCGCTTAGACTTCCTTGTGCTCTGCCAAGCATTGTCTGTTTCATGATCCTTTGTGTGCTTTTGTTTATCTGCTCTCTTTTTTTCTCTTTTTAAATCTTTTTGGTCAGACAAGGGAGCTGTGAGGAAAGAGATTGCATTTCAAGGTGGCATATGTATGGAAAATGAGGTCTTGGTTGCTCTCATCCTAACTTGGCCTCTGTCTGTCTTAGCCTTTCTTATCATTCCTCATTATTCCTTTCCTTGTGCTCCTATATGTACTGTTTTATTTTACCTCCATCACTTCCTCTTTTGTTGCTACCCAATTTCTCCTTTCCTTGTGCCCTTCTTCCACTATCCCCATTTCTCTATTTTCCTCTATCTAACTGATGTAATTATCCATTTTAAGACTTCCAAACCTTCTCCCCATAAACTGTTATGTTCTGTACTCTTACTTACTGTTGTGGAGTAAATCGATCTGATCTGTCTTAACTTTGGATGATACAAAAGTCACGAGGCAGATATCTTTGTATTAAGATGCAATATTTATTTACAGAAAACAAGCAGCTTCAAGAAGGTCACTGAAAGGGTTAAGTAGCTCTGAGCATGACAGAATCTCTTCGATGTATGCGTCAGATTCAATCAAAAGCAGATCAATTATAGTTTTTCTCATCAATCATTCCTGCCTTAAATAAGCTTAAAATCAATTACCTTTTTTATATACACGCTAATTCCCATCTTGACTAAAGTCACTTCCCTGTTGCCAGGTTACTCTAGATGCTCGCTGTAGAGGTCAAAGTGAATGTTCCCACTGTATCATTGCCAAACTGGATAGACATATGATCCTATGTCCGAGCACATATCTATCCTGGGCCTAGACATTGCAGTATGTGTCCCCACATAAACTTTTTGATATGAATTTTGCTAACTACAGAGTTCCCAGGTCTTTGGTTCTGAACTATTCACCTTCACCACCATGCCTTGCGATGACTTAGCTTGGATTAAAGTGAACAATGATTTATACAGTACTTAAAATACATTAAAATACCAGCATATACGTTTTAAAATAATTACTTTTTACATTTTCTTATTGTGTTCTCATGTGTAAACTAATTCTCATGTTAGTTTATTAACATGTTTCAAGAATCATTCAACTCTTTTTACTGGTAGTCCTTCAGTACCTTAAGCTATACTGTCTAAAAACCTTATTAACTGGTTAGAAATCTCCTACTTCACCGACATTTGGTAATCCCTGGTTCCCTGTCTTACATGGATTAAATTTAAATTCTTTATCTACAAGTTCCTTCTTTCCCATGTTATGTCTGGAATCATTCAGAGCTCTATCTATGTTTCAACATACTATTTCCTCTGATTCTGTCCTTGTATGAACATTCTACACCATTGTCTAATCACTAGTGGCACAGTCTCAGGAACATAGAAACAGGAATAGGCCATTTAGCCATTTGATTCTGTTCCACTACTCAATTAGATTATGGGTGATGTGCAACAGCTGTGAGTTATCGTGCCTTTGAAACCCTAACTCTGAGTCTTAAGTCCCTCAAATTTTAAATGCAGTATTTATATTTTTGATACAAAAATATAAATGAACTCTCAGCCTTTTGGCTAAGGTCAAGTGTAGTATCGGCATGCTGTACTTGGTTGAAGTCATTAGGTTATATTTCAGCTTCATTTGAAGCAATTTTTTAAAGCGGCCTTTTGGCTAAGATGCAAATAAGATCAAGCCTTGGAGGAGGAGCTATACCTACTCCAATCAGCTTGGATCATGTAGATCAAGCCCAAGGCAGGTGGTGAGAGCCCTGTCTTGTCAGCTTGGATTGGGAATGTACCAACTTGTTGGGACTCTGGATTGGATTTGATTTGACTTGATTTGGATTGGAATAAAGTTTTTTAAAAAAGTTATATTTTTGATACTTTGTAGTTGCTCTCTGGGCACCTTTTCTAATCTTACCCTCTCAGCTTGGTATCAGTTTCCCTTGCTTACCTATCCTTGTGAAAGTGTAAAAGAATGTGCACTTGACTAACACTTTATCATGATAGTAGAACATCCCAAAAGATTTGATAAATAAAAGATTGCCTTTGAGATGCACTCTGTAGGTAAACATGATGACCAGTCGATTTTATAATTGCTGAAGGTAGGAACATGAACCTTGTGCATCAAGTTTCTGTGGAAGTCTCAATAAAAGATTTTCATATTGCACAATATTGACATTTACAGTGAGTTGAAATACAGAGAAAAGAAATCATTTGAACTGTGGTGTGAATTAAGAGTTTTGAAAGTTACTGAAGAGCCACAGTAGAGACCAGTTCATTCTCTATGATTGATGTTACAAAATAATGTGCAGCAAATTGGGCAATTTTGATACTAAACATTTTATTATTCTTGATCTGCAACTTGTGCACAAATGTAAGAGAATTTTATATTGTGATTTTGAGAAATTTCTGTTTCTTTCAGCTGGAAAGAGGTGACTTCCTATCTGAAGAATGGAAAGACAAAATTGCAAGTACAAGGTGACCAGTTTGGAATAATACATAATTCAGTGATTTTTTTTTGGCTGTTGAGAAGCTGTGCAGTTGACCCTTGAGTAGAATTGATAATTTTACAAGTGAACCGTGACTATTTCAATATCAATCATGTGCAAAAATGGGGTATAGTCAGTTTCATGAGCGCACATCCTTGCTGAGTCCAGCTGCGGTTTGTAACACCTCTTATAGTGCCTATCATTTCTTTGTTTGAAAAAGTAACAGGACAAATTTTGGTAGTATTGGATACAGTCCTTTATTGTATTAGTAGAAATATCAAGGTAGAGTTTCTGCTGGGTTTCAGCAGACATAGGTCAAACCAGTGTAAGAGATTGAAATATTTCAACTGCAAATAATTTCTAGAATTTTTGATCCTGTTTTTGAAAGCTACATTGTCCTGGAAACTGCCCATATCTCCAGTAATAGATTGTGGTTAAGACAGGCTGTTTGCAACCTAGGTGTCATTGTTGACCCTAAAATGAGGTTCTAACCTCCTAATGCCATCACTCAGACTAACTATTTTCACTTTTTTAAGGTTGACTTGCTTACTATTTCCCTGTCTCAACTTACCTGCCACTGAAACTCTTGTTCATGTCGTTACCTCTGGACATGACTATTCCAACACCTTCCAGGCTAGTCTTTTACTTTCTACCTCCATAAACTTGAGGTCACCCAAACTCTGCCACCAACACCTTATAACAAGTCCTATTACCTGTGTCTCCTGTGCTTGTTGACCCATATAGTTTCCTGATGAAGCAATGTCTTAGCTCATAATCTAATCCTTGTTTTCAGATCCCTCCATGCTTTGCTCCTCCCAATATCTCTGTTCTTCCAATCAAATGTCTGCACTTGTTTAATTTTGACCACTTGTGCATACCAATTATAATTTGGTGCACCGTTGATCTGTGTCTGCAGTTGCCCAACCCCCAAATTCTGAGATTTTCTCCCTATATATCTCTGCTTCTCTATCTCACTTTCTGCTTTTAAGACATCCCTTTTTGACCAAGCATTGTATGTCCTAATGTGATTTTGCGTTATCTTTGCTTTATAATGCTCCTGTGAAGCCCCTTAGGCCATTTTGTGCAAACATAAGTGGTTTCCTGTAATCAGCATAACCCATCTTAAAGTCTTGTGTTCAACCTCATCATGGTCACTATCTTTTCCTTTACTTCTGGGAAAAATAATTTCTACTCCACCCATCCTTGAATTTGAATGATTTCCATTGCTGGTTTATTGTTCACTAAATTGGTCAACCGTTTCCTTCCATTCAAAACTTTTCCTTTCTAGTTTAGCATTCTATCAAAATTCTTTTTATTTTCCCCCTTCACCTCTCTGCCTTTAAACAATTATTATTATTCCCGGGCCTAAATATTCTACCTTCATGCTTTTTTTTTGTCCCAGAACACTTTTTCCAAAGCCAGGCTGAACAGCAATTATGCTTGCTATAATTATAACATAACTCCAAAGTCTTGAATGCATTCCGTGAGCCCTTCCCTATTTTGAGCTGTTGTAGCCTGAGATAACATATCTATGTAGTTCAAGTGTCTTGTTATCACTGCTCGATTCTGAAACCTCCTTTTGAATTGTGTACAAATCTTTTCCTGTATTTCTCAAAATTCGTTGCATAATAAAAGCCCAATGATGATGCCAAGTCATTATTTTCCAATTTCAGATATTCAGTGGAGACATGAATGCATTACTTGAGCTGTTGTATATTTGAATTTTGTAGTAATATTTGCACTATCTCATTGCTGTATGTAAGGCTTCTAAATTAACTTCTCATTCCAATCAAGTCACCATCAAAGCCTTATTTCTATAGAAGCCATGACTTCCTCTTTTCTGAAGTAGTTGATTTGTTTCCTAATTTTATTTTCACTTTGTATCAAATAAGCAAACACTTGCCCTTGGTTCTCTGGTTTTTCCGTGCTGGTTTATCTTGATCTTTACGTTGAGATTTTGCATTCCTAAATTTTTAACAATGTAATTTAAGCAGTCACTTATTGCATGGTCCTTGGAGGTTATCAGACAATAGATCCAGGTTGTTTCCTTTGTGACTGCTGGCTTTGAATTCTGTTGATGGTAGGATTAGAGGAAAGAGAACTGCAAGGTATAGAATAACTCAACTCAAGGTCAGAACAACTGGTTTGTGTGAACGTGTGCTTTAGTTTATGTGCTACAGGTATATTGAGATCATTTTTGCTGTGTGCAACCCAATTTCTGGAAGTTAAATTTGCCTGATTAAATAGTCAAGTCAAGTTGGGTCACGAACATCACTTTTTAAACTGTTCAAGCCTTTTTCCTTAGCTTCTCAATACTGTGCTTTTCCTGTTATGATTCGAGGAATGTCAATTTCTGCTTGGAAAATTGGAAGTTAAAAAATTAACACTAATTAATGAGCAATTGGAAGTTGTTTCCCTCGAACTCATCCATATTGAATTTGTTGCAACAGGATTTGATGTATGTCATCAGTGATCCCGCTAAGCTGTTTGGGTAGTGGCCTTACAGCCTGGAAGATACTGCACAGGCCTTATTACATGAGGAGTGGTATGGGTGCAAAGCTGCACAGAAAAATTTTCAGGGATTATATGCAACATCATTTTCATTAAATCTTAAAAGCAATGTTGGATGGCATAATTTGAAAGTGAAGAGCTTGCAGTATTTTTCCAGTCTGAAGGTAATATTAGGATAGAAGCTCATAAGCGAGGAGTATAATGTGGATGCCTTCATTTCATTTACTATGAAAATGAGTATTATTGTGAAATAAAAAGAGAAAATGCTGGAAATACTCATTTCGTCAGCTATATTGATCTGTGGAGAGGCATGGTGTTAACATTTTCAGGTTTACTTCAGAGACAACCTGATCTGCTGATTGCTTCCAGCATTTAACTGCTTTTATTTCAAATTTCCAGCGTACACTGTCTTTTAACAGTATTTTAGTATTTGTCGTCTTGTATAATTTTAACTTATTTCCTTGGACTTTGTTTATCAGCAAGTTGTGGAATTTCTGCATTCTCAATTTTTATGGCATAATGTGATAAGTGTTTCTAATGACTATTAATTTTTAAGTCAAATATTTTTCATGCTTCATTATGATTTAAAAAATGTATATTTTGTCAATGTTTCATGATAAAAATGAACTTTGTCACAAGTATCAAGTGATGCAATTATTAATTCACCCTGTATGATTGTATGGTTATTGATGATAAGAGATTATATTTTCAGTATTTCTTTACAGTGTTGTGTTTGTGAATAATTTTGCCTTTGGTCCCGAGGTGGATCACCAGCTGAAGGAGCGATTTGCAAACATGAAGGAAGGTAAGAATATTTGACTTTATCCATGCTTTTGTTAGCGTCAGAAATTAGCCACCTCAAACCAACACATTAATTGTTCCTACTCTTGTTCAGAATGTAAAATTATTAAGATGTGACTTTGCAAAATAGTAGAACTCAGTTGAGCCTGGATTGAGTTTAGATAATCAAATTGATATTCTGTATTGTTACATTTACAACTGTTGTCAAGTAATAATCAGTTTAAAACTGTGGAAGTTGATGCTTCATAATTTGCAGTTAGGATGATACTGTGGGTGGACATGGACTTTCAGTTTAAAATGTCTTAATTGATCTGCATTTAGCTGTGAGCATGTGCCTATTTTGTTGGGCTAAATGGCATGGGGTTACTTAAATTGGCATTATATTTGCATATATAAACACAATTGGCATTATGCTTCCAGTTTGCGACCTGTCCAGATTGTCACAAGTCAATTAAAGTTGGAAATATATTATGCCACGTTCTTTCCAAATTACTTTATTTGCCTCAGTTTGCACATTCTAGCTGAATAGTTGGATGGTTGACTATGGGCATGATGGTAATGCCAAATCAGAGCTATTTGACTGGGGGAGCATGTTGTGTCTGGGCCACAGATAGCTGGACAGCTGGTTTGTGATGCAGAGTGAACGGCATCGGTTCAGTTCCCACACTGACTTGAGATTATCCATCTCAACCTTGCCTCTTGCCTCAGATTAGATCACCACCAGTCACCTCTCCCAAAGGGGAGAGAGCACCAGATGGTCAACCAGGACTATGGTGACTTTACTAACAATGTTATCCAAGGTTCATCTTGTACTCAACTAGAGATTTAAGTTTATGTTCCCCTATGCCACATTTGCAATCACTGGAAGCTGCCCATTTCTGTTCATTTTCTACAATCCCATTATAATTTAAAAACATCTATCAAATAATTTTTTTTGATTAAAAACAGCCCCCGTTGGAATAGGTAAATTTGTTAACTATCTGTCTTTGTACTTGAGGCATGAAGCTCTACTTGGGAGTGCGAGGACATAGACCACTTAAAAGAATGAGCTGCATTTAGCAATTCGTGCATCAAATAAGGCTTTATGCAAAATGTGCAATTTTATAGAAACTTTTTTTATGGAAGGTGCCTTAGTTGTGTATTTGATCTGTGCAAACATTTTGCATTTAAATTTAAGATCAATCCATTTAGATTTCATTTTTGACAAGTTTCAAAAAATGATATGAAAGGACTTGGGACTATACTTGGAGAAATTTTTAATTGATTATCATTATTGCAGGTGGCAAAATAGTCTCTTCCAAACCCTTTGCACCATTGAATTTCAGAATAAATAGCCGGAACTTGAGTGGTAAGTTTTTAATTAATCTTGGGTTTGTTAACTTGGCTCAATGTGGCTGTAGTGCCCCAGCCCATCATTCCTTAACCAGTTTTTAAAAAATTTACAAATTTATGAAGAATTCAGTTGTGAACTTAATGACAGATTTTGTGATAGTTTTTAATATTAAATTGGAGGTAATAGATTAGGAATTTTTGATATCTAAGTCTGCTGAGATTCTGTACGCAGCTGGATACTTAAATCTTTTCAAGATCTTTATTCCCAAAAATAGTACAAACGTTATATTTGCTAATTGTGAGATTTCTATGCTGTTCCATTTTACATTATAGCACTTGTTCCCACTGGCATTGATTTAGTAGTTAATCAAATAATTGTCCAGTGGAATCCAAGCTGAGATTTTATTGTTATGACTCATCAAATTTACCGTTACTTCAATGCTATTTGTGCCCATGTTGTTTTATTAGCTACACAGCTCTTTCCTAATTGTCAGCAGAAGTTAACTGTATGCTCACATTGCTGCCCAGATGGTGCCAGTCCTGCTACAACATGGTGCATTACTGCAGGAAATTAAGTAACACTTGAACAGGAAGTTGCCGAAGTAATGGCAAACCATTTATTACTGTGTTTTAGTATAATTGACAGCAATATCCGGTATTTGTAAGATGCCTTTTTCATAGGGTATTTAAAAAGCAGAAATTGATGGGAGGAGGTGAGAGGTAACTTGAAAACTCAGTCTAAATTTAGGTACAAACATTAAGGCATGAAAATTAACAGTATAGCCAAGGGGTTTAGGAAAGCAGGGTGTGAAGAAAAGGGTTGTGGTATTTGAAAGCTTGGCTCCAATTTGGAGTTTGGAAGGGCAATACTGCAACATGGCTGGGGGAGGTCAAGTTAAGTCATGGAGGAATTTATACAAGAGAAGATTTTCACATACAGTGAGGTGAAGGAGTTAATTGAGGTCAACAATAATGAGGTGAACAGGTAAAATTTGATACGGAACAGAAAGCAGACTGTGGATTATGGTGGGTTCTAGATAGCTGTCAGGGTCAGGATAGCTGTGAGGGGAGATCTCATTGAGACGTATAAGATGATGAATGGGATAAATAGAAGAGAAGTGGAGAGACTCTTCCCGCTCAGAAAGGATAGTAGGACTAGGGGGCACAGCCTCAAGATAAAGGGGGGGCGGTTTAGAATGGAGTTGAGGAGGAACTTCTTCACTCAAAGGGTGGTGAATCTCTGGAATTCTCTGCCCGTTGAAGTGGTGGAGGCTACCTCGCTAAATATTTTTAAGACGTGGGTTTTGATGGGTTTTTGATAAGAGAGGGGATTAAGGGTTATGGGGAGAGGGCGGGAATGTGGAACTGAGCCAAGACAGATCAGCCATGATCTTATTGAATGGCGGGGCAGGCTCGAAGGGCTAGTTGGCCTACTCCTGCTCCTTTTTCTTATGCTCTTATGTTTTTTTGAGTGTGTGGGTGTAAAACATTGTAAATTCTAAATGAATAAAAATGTTACCTCCTTGAAGCATCAATCTCTATAAATAATTCAAATTGCAATTAAATGGAAAAAAATCTGCACACTGAAATTATAATATTTTGAATCAAATGCCATTTTGGAAGTAATATCTTTTAAACTGGAGGCTATTTTTAGAATACTTTGAGATCTTTTTTTTTCCCCAGTACACTTGTAAAGGTTGTAGATGTAAATGTTTGCCTGATTCTGAAGAAACTGTGCAGATTATTCTATTTGATTAGATTGATCCAGCACAATTGGGATTTGTTGCATTGAGGGCCTGCGTGGAACTTGCATATTCTCCTCATGTGTTTCCTCCAGGTGCTTAAGGAAGTGGCCCTGGAAATAGTAGATCCATTGGTTATTTTCCAAAATTTTTTGGACTCTGGAATAGTCCTGACAGATTGGAGGTCAGCTAGTGTAAACTCCTTTTTCAAAAAGGGCAGTGGAATGAAAACAGGGAACTATAGACCAGTGAGCCTCTTGTGGTACTGGGGAGGTTGTTAGAGTCTGTTATCAAGGATTTCATAACTCAGCATTTGGAAGGCAGTGGTAATATCAGACATCGTCAGCATGGATTTACAAAAGGCAAATTGTGCTTGATGAATCTGTTGGAATTTTGTGAGGATATAAGAAGGAGTTGACTGAGGAAAACCAGTGGATGTGGTTTATTTAGACTTTCAGAAGGCTTTTGACAAGGTCTCACACATAAGACTACAATGTTAAGTTAAAGCACATGGGATTGCAGGTAATGTCTTGAGATGGCTGGAAGCTAGTTAGCAAAAGATAGGAAGCAAAGAGTTACGTAAGAATAGGAGCAGGAGTAGGCCATCTAGCCCTTCAAGCCTGCTCTGCTGTTCAATAAGATCATGACTGATCTGAAGTGGATCAGTTCCACTTTCCCGCTTTCTCCCCATAACCCTTAATTTCCTTGTCTGTCAAAAACCTATCTACCCATAACTTAAATATATTTAGCAAGGTAGCCTCCACCACTTCAACGGGCAGAGAATTCCAGAGATTCACCACCCTTTGAGTGAAGAAGTTCCTCCTCAACTCCGATTTAAACTGTCCCCGCCCCCCCCTTATCTTGAGGCTGTGCCTTCTAGTTCTGCTATCCTTTCTAAGCGGGAAGAATCTCTACCTCTACCCTATCCATCCCTTTCATTATCTTATACGTCTCTGTAAGACAGTCTATTTAGTCTCTCTTCATAGTCCAGCCCTCTCATCTCTGGTATCAGCCTCGTGAACCTCCTCTGCACTCCCTCCAAGGCCAAAGTATCCTTGCACAAGTGCGGCAACCAAAACTGCGCACAGTACTCCAGCTGTGGCCTCACCAGTACCCTGTACAGTTGCAGCAAGACCTCCTACTTTTATATTCTATCCCCCTCGCTATAAAGGCTAGCATTCCATTTGCCTTCTTGATCACCTGCTGCACCTGCAGACTGGGTTTTTGCGACTCATGCACAGGGACCCCAGGTCCCCCTGCACCGTAGCATGCTGCAGCTTTTCGCCCTTTAAATAGTAATCCCTCCTACTATTATTTCTGCCAAAGTGGATAACCTCGCACTTGCTAACATAGTGAGTTGGCATAAATGAGTCTCTTTCTGATTGAAGTCAGTGACTAATGGGGTTCTGCAGGGATCTGTGCAAGGACCCTAACTTTCACGTTATATATTAATGATTTGGAAGAGAGAACTGAATGTATTATCTCCAAATTTTCAAATGATATAAAGTTGGATGGGAAGGTGATCTGTCGGGAGGATGCAGAGATTGTTCAGCGTGATTTGGACAAGCTGAGTTAATGGGCATCTACATGGCAGATGCAGTATAATGTGGATAAATATGAAGTTATCCACTCTGGTAGCAATAATAGGAAGACGGATTATTACTTGAATAGGTGTAAATTGAGAGAGGTGGATACTCAACGAGACCTTGGCATCTTCGTGCATCAGTCGCTGAAAATAAGCGTGCAGATACAGCAGGCAGTAACGAAGGCATGTAGCAATATGATTTGAGTATTGGGATGGGGATGTTTTGCTGTGGTTGTATAGGGCATTGGTAAGGCCACATCTGGAGTTTTGTGTGCAGTTTTGGTATCCTTATCTGAGGAGGGATGTCCTTGCTATAGAGGGAGTGCAGTGGAGGTTTAACAGGCTGGTTCCTTGGATGGCAGGTCGGTCATATTTTGTTAGGATTATATTCAGTGGAGTTTAGAAGAATGAGAGGGGATCTCACGAAACCTATGAAATTTTCACTGGGTTAGAAAGGGTAGATTCAGAAAGAATATTCTCAATGGTGGGGGAGTCCAGAACTGGGAGTCATAGTTTGAAGAAGAGGAGCTTCAGGATATTTGAATTCGATGATCAGCCATGATCAAAATGAATAGTGAAGTAGGCTTGAAGGGCAGAATAGCCTACTCCTGCTTTTGGTTTCCATGTTTCCTCCCACAGTCAAAGATGGGTGGGTTAGGTGGTTTGGCAATGTCAAATTGCTCCTAGTGTTAGGGAGTTTAGCAGGGTAAATACTTGGGATTATGTGTATAAGGCCTCGGTGGGATTGTTGTGGGTACAGACTCGATGGGCTGAATGGCCACCTTTTGCATTGTAGGGATTCTATGTATTCTAAAGCTTCACACAGAAAGACCTGGTCATTGATGACAATTATGTACTGATATTTGGAAATATCTGTAGATGGCATGTTGGCACAGTGGTTAGTACTGTTGCCTCTCAGTAACCAGGGATCTAGGTTCAATTCTGGCCTTGGGTCACTGTGTGGAGTTTGCATGTTCTTCTCATGACACTGTGGATTTCCTCCCGGTGCTGTGATTTTCTCTCACTCCAAAGATGGTACATCAGCATCCCTCACGACAACGGCATTGCAACAACTGAGTCAGTACTCAACGCCGACAGTTGAAATCTCCAGATGCAATTTTGGAACTCACCTGCTTCATCCACAATGTCTTTACCTTCAACAACCAGTTCTTTATCTAGACATATGGAATAACCATGGGGACCAAATTCACGCCTCAATATGCCAACATCTTCATGCACAGTTTCGAAGAAGACTTCTTCAACTGATGCTGTACACTAGATACATTGACACTTTCTTCCTTTGGACTCATAGCAAACAATCACACAAATAGTTATATGATGACATCAACAAGTTCCATCCCACCATCAGACTCACCATGGACTACTGTCCAGATTCAGTTGCATTCTTGGTCACGTGTCTCCATCAAGGACAGTCACCTCAGCACTTCACTGTACTGCAAACCTATGGATAACCTCACGATGCTCCACTTCTCCAGCTTCCACCCTAAACACATTAAAGAAGTCATTCCCTACAGACACCCTCCATGTACACAGGATCTCTGCTGCACAGGGTGGCATGGTAGCATAGTGGTTAGCACTGCTGCTTCACAGCTCCAGGGACCTGGGTTTGATTCCTGGCTGGGGTCACTGTCTGTGTGGAGTTGCACATTCTCCTCTTGTCTGCGTAGGTTTCCTCCCACAGTCCAAAGATGTGCCATGCTAAAAAAAAGTCCCTTGGAACCCTGAGGTGTGTAGGTTAGAGGGATTAGTGGGTAAATATATAGGGATATGAGGGTAGGGCCTGGGTGGGATTGTGGTTGGTGCAGACTCAATGGGCCAAATGGCCTCTTTGTGCACTGTAGGGTTTGTATGATTCTATGAGGATCCTAACAGACACCTAGATGCTGAAAGATGCCCTCACAAGAACAGGATATGGCACTCGACTCGTCGACAGTTCTGACGCGCCATAGCGCAAAACTGCATCAACCTCCCTCCTCAGAAGACGAACACTGGACGAGTATCCTTCGTCGTCCAGTACTTCCCTGGAGCAGAGAAGCTGTAACATCTTCTCTGGGGCCTTCAACATGTCATTGAAGACGAACATCTCGCCAACGCCATCCCCACACCCCCACTTCTTGCCTTCAAACAACCGCACAACCTCAAACAGACCATTGCCCGCAGCAAACTACCCAGCTTTCAGGAGAACAGTGACCATGACACCACACAACCCTGCCACAGCAACCTCTGCAAGATGTGCCAGATCATTGACATGGGTACCATCATCTCACATGCGAACACTATCCACCAGGTACACAGTACGTACTGTTGCAACTCGGCCAAAGTTGTCTACCTGATGCGCTGCAGGAAAGGATGTCCTGAGGTGTGGTACATTGGGGAGACAATGCAGATGCTACAACAACGGACTAATGAACACCACTCAACAATCACCAGGCAAGAGTGTTCTCTTCGTGTTGGAGAACACTTCAGCGGTCACAGGCATTCAACCTCTGACCTTTTGGGTAAGCGTTCTGAGCCAGCCTTCACGACAACGCAGAATTGCTGAGCAGAAACCGATAGCTAAGTTTCACACACGAGGATGGTCTGAACCGGGATTTTATCTGTAACCCCCACAACTAGTCTGGGAGTGCAAAATCTCCCTAACTGTTCTGGCTGCGCTTAACCCTCTCTCCACTCACATTGTCTATACCTTTTAAGACTTGATTACTCGTAAAGATTTGCATTCCAACTCATTATCTTGTAAAATTGAGTTTGTATCTATATGTGCCCTCTTTGTGAACAGAACTCCTTGTCACCTGATGAAGGGGCAGTACGCCAAAAGCTTGTGGCTTGTGCTACCAAATAAACCTGTTAGACTTTAACCTGGTGTTGTGAGACTTCTTACTGTGTTTCCCCCATTCCAACACTGGCATCTCCACATCGTGACTCCAAGATGTGCCGATTAGGTTAATTGGCTATGTTAAATTGCCCCTTAGTGTCAGGGGATTAGAACTGTAGTTACGGGACGGCAGGGGAGGCCTTGGTGGGATTGTTGTCGGTGCAGGTTTGATGGATCGAATGGCCTCCTTCTGCACTGTAGGGATTCAGTGAAATGCTTTCCAGTGAACACTAAAACTGGTAAAATTCTCTTGTACTATTGGAATCGTGAATGACCAGTATGTTTTCTGTGTTGCTTTTCAAAGATATTGGCACTATCATGAGAGTTGTGGAGTTATCACCACTGCGAGGCTCAGTTTCGTGGACTGGTAAACCAGTCTCTTATTACCTGCATACAATTGATCGGACCATAGTAAGTATGTTGTTTTTAAGTTGTTCGGAATGTGCGGTTATTTATCGTGGTGGGGTGGGTGGTGTTATTAGTGACCTTTGCCATAGTTTTAATGGTTTTTGTGATGAGTTGTAAGAGGAGGTTTTTTGAAATGTCAGTGAAAAGTAAGCTAAAGAAAGTGAAACTTGAAAGGTGGCCTTATTTTTAAAGTTACAATTTACTTTCACTGCAAGTTTCTGTATCAATAATTGATTTACTTTTCCCACAAAGATGCCTTTTCTTTCACTGTATGCCATATTAGCTTTATGCTTAATTGAATTCTTATGTTTGCTAACTCTAATGGAGTTAATTGTCTCATCTCAATGTAGACTGAGAGACTTCGTTGGGTTGGGTCAATGGCAAGTCCTTGTTTCTTTTGGTTAGGTGCTCATGTTGGTAGCACTGGCTGGGCTGGTTATGGGAGATTTGGGTGGGTTATGTGCTGGCCTACTGCACATGTTCCCATTTCTTTCAATGTTTCTTCAGCTTCAAGCGCAGAAGATGTAAATGATGCCACAACAGGGAGAAATATCTTGCTGCCATGAATTTGTTTAGTGACCTTGGGTTTTGGGCAGAGAATGTGAAAGGTGGGGTGGGTGGGGAATTGGAAGGGTGGGAGATCTCCTTCTGTTAGTAGAATGAGAGGTATGCCTAGACTTGAGTCCAAAGAAATGAATACACCTGCCTTGGCTTCAGTCAGCTCCAGAGTCTGTTTGCCAGAAGTTGTTGGCAATCAAGTAGTATATTATTTTCAAGACATAACAATAAGAAAGCAAAACTTGTTATTTCATTTCAGCTTGAAAACTACTTTTCTAGTCTCAAAAATCCAAAACTCAGGGTAAGTCGTTTTTGCTAGCTTATTGAAATTATTTCTGTCACTACGACAAGCTCATGAATTTGAGATCAAAAGGCTATTCTTGATCTAACATGTTTGTTTCTACCTCCTGGATATTAGAAGTATAATCATCTACAAAATGTATCACCTATTCTAATTTCTTCCTCTTTCCACTCCCACCCTTCCTTTACTCATTACTTACACCATGAATAATAGCAGTTTAACATTTGTTACAGGAGGAACAAGAGGCAGCTAGACGTAGACAACAAAAGGAAAATAAAGAAAATAAGAGTAGTACAACAACTCCAACCAAGGTACTGTGCAGTGTTCAGTTTGAATGAAATAAGTTTTAGCAGCCTACCTGATCAAGCCACTGCAGCAAACGCTTTGGGAATTGTAACTTGTAATTTGTCATTGGGAGTATAATTGTCCCTTTCTGATATTATTACAAGTTGGGACTTTTATATTTTGTCTGTCTGATGCCTAGAGCTGCTGTTGACGTGTGCATCGTGACTGACTGAATACTTGATTTGCAGATCAAACTAGCTGAATTTTGCTGTATTAGAATAAATGAAATAATATGCCAATGAATAATTTTTCAGCTTTTCCTGAAGTGTCCTGTTTAAACAGGATGTATCATAATAGTATAGCAGAAAATGTGGAATATGAAAGGACAAAGCATATCTATTTTACTCAGAAATGAAAGCATTTCATGATTTTAGTTTCCTGCAGTTTCAATAAATTAGATACTGCATTTTCTTTAGTGATTGTGACTTGTTATTGGCAGGATTCTGGTCCCGAGGAGGAAAAAACTGGGGTAACTGGGATTAAAAAAGCATCTTCACCTGCTAAACCACGTAAGAGTAAGATAATTAACAAAAGCAAAAGAATTGCAGTTAGAAAACGAGGCCGCCCCAAGAAAATGAGCACTGCAATTTCAAAAAGGAATACCAAGAAAAGCCAATCTGCACTGGATCTTTTACATGCTCAGACTCTGTCGGCATCCTCACCTCAGGGTAAGTCTAACATCAGCTGCAGTTCGTCATACTTCATAACTGTCGGCAAATAAAAACCTGTGCCGAGTATTTCCAGCCCTTTTTTCTGTTTTTATAGTAAATAAAAACCTTGTTTTACTTGAGTTGGCTTGCACACTGGCTTATTTTAAACTGTCACCATAAAAAGGCTTCTGTGTTCGCCAAAAAGTGTTTTTACTATATTAGCTCAGTATTCTTTAAACCAAATACATTACAAAATTTGTGATTGATTGATTGAAATGTTGTTGGCAAGTCAGAGGTAATTATTTTGAGTTGAGTGCTATGATTCTTCATTTGTAGAGGCCTTTAATGTGTCTCTTAATTTCTAATAGTGAATGTATCTAATGTTGAGGTGAGCAAATCACCTCAGTAGCTTCCACAATTTATTCAAGTAATTCTTGGAAGATGTTTGTCTCCGATTGCACGGGTTTTGAAAAGCAGTGAATTGATTTTCTCTTTCATTTACTAAATAGACATTGAGCTAAATTTAACCTGATCACTCACTGATTTGTTTTGTGGTTCCAAAAGTGCTAATTTTATGCAATTTATGTTTTAAACACTCATTCTCTACTCAATTATGTGAAGGTTATTGATACCCACGTGCAAGGATTTCTTAAGAATGTTGGATTTAGTTGGCTGCTTGATAAAGATAACTGATCACTTATTTTGCTTTTCTGATCAGTTACTGGTGAATAATATAACAGCTGTTTGTGGGATATAAGAATAAGACAAAATTGGTTTGTGTACTTACCCCAGTTACTCATGGCTGTATTCTACTTAAAAGTAATTTGGCATGGGAAACAATTGCCATTAAATTTTGTGTATGTTAATCATCTTCCAAATGTTCTAACTGCAACAGAAAAAGTTCAGTACCATTTTGGCATTGCCTGCATATACCATAGATTTGCTTCTCTAGCACTGCGACCATTTTGGAATATTGGATGGTTTGGTTGAGATTATTTGTATTGAAACTGATAATTACAAACTGATGGTTTGCCAAACCTGAAATGTGTTGCTTTTGTCTTTCCAGATGCGTACAAGTCACCTCATAGTCCATTTTACCAACTACCTCCCAAAGTGCAACGCTATTCACCCAATCAGTTTTTACTGGGTCCTACACCACCTGCACTACAGAAGCTGCTAGGTAAGTATAGCTGTGTTTTGGCATTTGTCTGATGTAACTTTATGGCTATTCTGACCTTTCTATTAATGCAAGTAAGAAGCACTGTTCTGTGCAACTTCTGCTTGTTGCTGTTCCAGTTGTTGTGTTCTATTTTCTACCTACTATTTAAGTTTTGCTTAAGGTAGTCAAAACTGTCAAACTGTTAAGTCTTTATTCATTATTTTCACCTGAAACAATTGTCTAATCAGTTCTTGATTCAATACCTTTTTGACGTAGTTATTGAAATGGTAATTAGCATGCAACTTAAATGATCATTTGAGTCTTCATTTCACTGGTGAGAATAATTGTTTCTATTTTTATAAACATTGTTGCTATGGATCTGGAGTAGAAAAGCTATCTTTCCTACTTCCACTTTAATACTGGAAAGTTGGACATGATTTAATGATAGATCTGAATGAGTAACCCTGGAATTTTGTGTTTACTGTAACCATTTTGCTCTTGATGTGTCAGAAAATTTATTAATCAATTTTACACATTGCCCACCTGTTGGAGAACTCCCAAGTACTTCACTGTCTCCTCAATTTGTTGGCATTCATGTTGGCTACCTTACCTGTTATAACTTGCCCATTTGGTTGGATGTTTCCAAAGGGCATCTTGGATTCCTTGTAAGTTTGATTGCAGTTGTTTAATGATGCAACTTGGGCTTTATAGACCTTGGAGCAGGGTTTTAGATTTTGAGCCCTGTACAACAGCCATATTTTGCCCAATCAAGGGACAAGAACTTGGCATTCTGAGAAATAAGGGTTTAACAGAGAAGAGAGAGGCCAGCAAGCATACCTATACGCCTGTTGTTCTGAGCAAGGTTATAAAGTAGAATTAAAACATGATTTGACTTATTATTGTACAGCAAGTATGTAAAATCTTGATGAGTAGGTGTAAGTTGCTGAATTTGATCATTACTCAATTTCTAGAAAATTACTTAAAAGTAGTCATGGATACAAATTTAAAAACTAGTGCTTTGGAGTCTGTATTGTTTGAAAAAATGCCAGTGACTTGGATAATATTGTTTGAACTCTGGAATTTTATTTAGATTTAACATAGAAACATCTATTAAGTTGAAATAATGCTGTAATTAGATTTGCAAAATAAAAAATTCTCTGACTAGCCAAGTAAATTAAAATTTGAGTAACTGTCATTTATGAGGACTAATAACAATGGCCTACAGATGCTGATTGTACTCTCTTGCCACCTTGACAGCAGATTGTTTAAAACACTAGATTTCTTGCAATGTGAAGTGATGCAGTGATTAGCACGAAGTCTCCCAACTTTCCCAACTAAAGTGGGCCGAGCCCCACTTTAGGATCACAAGATTAAATTTTGGGGTCACGAGCTCTGAGGCAGCAATAGCTGCTTCTGGAGCTTGCCTGAATGTTAACAGCTGCAAGACCCTGTAAATTCGTGCACTTGTTTCTAATAGTGAATGTGACTAATCAGGCCACAAATTTCTGCTCTAAGAAGGTCCTGTGAAAAAGTAAATTTTTTTCTGAAAACCCTGCAGTTTAAACCCTACTTTGCTCAACCATCTGTTTGTCTGTCAGTGTGTCTTTCTTTCTCTTTCTGTCCCACACCTCACTTCGTGCTCAACAGATGAAACCTCCACCCCCTGCTGTTCAAGTTTTGAACCTCTTGCATCTTCACCCTGAGGCTCAAAGCTTGGGATGTTAAAATGGGGTCACACTGAGGAAAAAGTTAGGGAAGCACTGGGTGAGCATGTCGGATTGGCAGCTTGCATGATATTTTTCAAAACTAATGGATTGCATATAATGCAGATTGTATATTGTGTGCTGGTCCATAAGCCCTTATTTCTATATGGATGACTGTTGTTTGAAACTGTGGTGGAAGGGCTTATCTCACAGTACCTTAGCAAAAGTGAGTTTGAGTGCAATTTGTAGTAATGCTTCCTTGACCGATGATATCAAGACAAAGATGAAACCAGTCAGACATGCTGTTTTTGCACTATTTTTTAAAAAATTATATGGGAAGATCTGGAAAATATAAAACCCATCAGACTCCTTGCACATTATTAACTAGAAACTGATGCAATGTGACAGGTCTCTTGTGGCCAAATCAGCAGATAGACCTTTGAAGCTGGGCAACCTTCATTGATCTTGGCTGAAGATTGCAGTCTACAAGACAAAAGTATTTCCCCTTCTGTATTACCCAAGCACAAGGGATGCTGCTGGTAAAATTGCGTTTATTTTTGACACCATTAGATCCACCTAAATAAGGCTAGGATTGAGTACTTTTTATTGCTGTCTCTTCACTTTAAACTATTTTCAAGACAGTGCAATTAGTCCAGAATGGGAGAGCAAAAGCAAGGTTTGAAGGAGGTTGGCGAAAGCTTGGAAAATTACGTAAGGTATTGTGGCTAAGTGAGTTGCTGATGATGGTAGTTTGGAGGGATTCAGAAGTAAAGGGTACAAGGAACAGTGTAGTGGGGGGGGGGGCCACAAAAGTAGGGTGGATTGAGATCCTGCAGGAGTTGGAAAAGAAGGATTGAAATTTTGAAAGGAGAATGCTGGTGCACTTAGCCAGTGGAATTGGGTAAGAATGAAGATTATGGATATGTAGGGGTTGACATGGACGAGCATACAGAATGCTCTTGGGCAGGGTTGATGCTTAGAGAATATGCTGGGAGTCCAGCTGTAAGAACGTGGGAACAATTCAGCTTTGAGGTCATGAAAGCATGGGTGAGAGTTTTGGTATTAGAACAGGAGAAAATTAGGTACAAGTGAAAGATATTGCCAAGGTGAAATTAATTGGTTGAGCTGGATGCCAGTGGGCAGTTTGAGATGACTGGCTGAATTAATGGACCTAAAGCTAAGGTGTTGATGGAAGATGGAAGGCTTGAATTCTCAAGTTATACTTCATTTACATCTTGATTTTTTTTATATATGTGTATGTGTATTTATGCTTGGAGAAGGTGGCAACAATCCTTATGTCAATGACACAGGTAGATCAGAATGTTGTCATTGCGCATGTTGAAACTGCCTTGTAGTTTGTCATTCAGAGTGAAAAATGATGGTTGAAGATATATTGTTAATTATACCAGAGATAAATGTGCAGGCAGAGGAGGAAGAGCCATTGCCAGGTACGTTCTCATTGATTAAAGTGGAGCATGGGTCATGGTTGTAAAAGATGAATTGCAGTGGAGAGATACTGGAGGATGATATTGTACTTGTATTAATATACGGAGAGGTTAAGGAAAATGAGGAATAGAGAGCCATGGACGCATTCCACAGGATGCAGTTTAATTTTAAGTAGTGATATTTAATGCCATGGGTGTGGCAGAACTGTAATTGTGGTTGAAGGGTTTGTGAGGAGAATTATGGTTACAATTCAATGATGCTAAGCAGGTTTCTTTCAATCATTTTCCCAATCCATGGCTAAAAGTCGAGATATCAACTCTGATCTGAGAATGCCTTACTATATCCTACTGTTAGTAATATGGCTCAGTGATTTTTATCCTCCAACTTTATTTTGTTGTATCTCTTTAGCATGACCTGTCTGGAAAGTGCCTCTTGTCATACTACACATTGGTGTAGAATGGTAGCGGTGCCCATGTATGTTGTACTGTCATTTCTTAAAAGCTTGCTTGTTAGTGTTTAACGATACTCTGAAAATGTGTTGAGATTTTGAATACTGTTCCACTTTTAGATCTGTTTTACTTGTCTTCTATTGCTAGAATGTTCCCTAGCTATTGTCTCTTCCAAAGCATCCATTTAAGTACTTGGAAGAGCAACTGTACATTTTGTTATTTATTTAACCAGTTTCAATTTTATTGAAGAAATCCATCGCCAAGTGTTCTGGATTCACTAAAGTTCAAAATGCAGTTGATGTTCTGAATATTTCCCTCCCAAATACACACTATTTGTCGTATTTTAGTTTAATGTATTTTGGTGATAGGAATGTGTTTATTTATTTTAGAGTAAGAATAATGCATTAACTAGTCTTGATCAAATACAGAGTCTTTCAGGTTACAATATCTGCAGTTCATGGCATATATGAAGACACCTCAGTACAAGACAAACTTACAGCAGTTACTGGACCAGGAAAAGGTACAACATTTGGATCACTTTTATCATAACATTTATCATGTGATTAAAAGGACAGAATATTCTGCCAGTTTTTTTTTGAGGCTTTTTTTTTCACATGAGATGTTAAACGTTGTCCCTGATTTATGGATATAAGAAATAACATGACACTTTGACCAAAGAGCAAAAGAGTTATCCCTGGTGTCCTGGCCAGTATTTTTCCATTAGCCGGCATCATTAAAACAAATGATTTTCACACTACTGCCTCTGGAAGCAGTTGTGCACAAATGGGTTGCGGTGTTTCCTATATTACAACAGCGAATCTGCTCTGCTCCTCTGTCTCTGCTTTTCCCACCTGCGAACTCCCTGTACTTTTTCCCCCTGCTTGCTCTGTCCTCTCTCTGCTCTCTTTGCCCCCCAACACTGCAATTCTATGAAATTATTCTTTTTTTAATGGATCAATTCCTCTAGGTTATTTCCTGCAAAAGTCAAATCTCCTTGATATCAAATATGATGTAGTAGCTGCAATATGAACAATGAACCTTGTTTTCCATTTGAATGTTCACCAGAAATGCCTTTGAAATGCATTGTTAATTTAGAATTCACTTTTTTTAAAATCATGACATTAGCAAAAATTTGAGGCATTTTCAAGCTAGACCACTGGAGAAGCTTTTGAGAAGTTTAGCACTAAACACTGTGCATGATCTTTAATGTAGCATCCCAATTGATGTTAAAAAAAAAGCAAATTACTGTGGATGCTGGAACCTGTAACCAAAAGAGAAAATGTTGGAAAATCTCAACCGGTCTGGCAGCATCTGTAGGGAGAGAAAAGAGCTGATGTTTCGAGTCCAGATGACCCTTTATCAAAGTTTTGACAAAGGGTTGCCCGGACTCAAAACATCAGCTCTTTTCTCTCCTTACAAATGCTGCCAGACCTGCTGAGATTTTCCAGCATTTTCTTTTTTGATACCAGTTGACGTAATTATTCCATCTTTGAATTTAAGAAAATGCAAGCCAATTGGGTAGCTGTGAGTGAAATGTAACCTTTTTTTTGCAGTTGAAGAACATGCAGTTGACAGGAACAGCACAGCAGTTGTTTCGGCACTGTCAGACACAGAAGGAAGAAGTCCGCCTTCTTTTTCAGCAAAAACTTGAAGAGGTATAAGCTATGTGGCCATATCTGTAAAATATAAAGCTACTGATAGAGGGCTGAATTTCTCTGAATATAGAATTTATTTTCCCCTTTATTGGTAAAATAGGAATTTGTGTTTCGATTGAAATCCTTCCTGGAGTTCTGAGGAAGAACCTATGGCTATGCAACACTGGCATTTTCTGTTCTTGTTTGCTTTGTACGCAGGAAGGTCTATTGCTATTATATCTGGATTTATGCTCCTATTCTCCAGACTCTCAAAAAGTAGTCATAGTTAAATTCCTCCAGGTTAATTCAGTTGTCATTCACTTCCCTTTTATAAAGGGGGACTTTTAAATATGAATCCTTTAGTAATAGGCATTCACTAACTTGGCTGTCTCAACTGAACAGCTGATGTGATGGATGGGGTGTGGAGAATTTTTCCCCTCACTCATTTTTGGCAGCACTCCTGTGAAACCCCACAAAACAGCTCAGTGTTGGAAGCAGCGGATTGGACTTTACAGTGAGCTGTTAAGGGATGGTCCTCGCTGTTCACCTTGCTCACAGCTGCTTAACAGAGTTTTTGCGGATTTTATTTTTGTGCCGAACTGATGTCTGTTTCAGCACAGTTCGTTCCACGGCGACCTGTGAGCAAGCCAAGGAAAAGCATGTCACTTCAACCGATCAGATTAAAGAATCCTGACTGGGACATATAAATTCTAAAGGAGTACTATTTAAGAAATAATACAATTTTAGTACTGTCTGCAACTTAAAGTGGTGTTTATAGAAAATAATCAGGAAAATGTACTTTGTCTTAATTTTTTATTGAATGGGGCAAGAGTGATTGGCCGAGAATTTGTTTTTTAATCATGCCAACCTCAGCTATTTTTCTTGATCAAATTTCATACTAACAGAAAATGCTGGAAAATCTCCTGTAGGCTGATAGCACCTGTGAACAGAGTTAACATTTCGAGTCAGGATAACCTGTCATCAGAGCTCCATTCTTTCTCCACAGATGCTGTCAGACTTGTAGATATTTTCCAGCCTTTTCTGTGATTTCAATATCCGTAGTTCTTTATCTCTCCACACCACATCTGCATGCCCATGAGCCAGTTTTTTAATTCGATTATTTTTAAGTTTTAATAATATTAGCTTCAGTTAACACTGCTATGAAGTTACTGTGAAAATCCCCTAGTTGCCACACTCCAGCGCCTGTTCGGGTACACTGAAGGAGAATTTAGCATGGCCAATGCACCTAACCAGCGTGACTTTCAGACTGTGGGAGAGAAACCAGAGCACCTGGAGAAAACCCATGCAGACACTGGGAGAACATGCAGACTTCACGCTTTGACTCAAGCTGGGAATCAAACCTGGGTCCCTGGCACTGACACAGCTGTGCTAACCACTGTGCCAGCATGCTGCCCAGTTTATTGACCATAACACGTGTATACCAATTTTAGTGATATGTGCAATTAATTCTCACATTTGAGGCTATTTAGTTGATGCAGGACATTTCATTGTCTAGTCTTTGGTGAGTATTAACTGAAATCAGTGATGTGTAAATTCAGATATTTGCAGATTTTAAACATGACTCTACTGAGTGATACAAAGTACTATTGGAGGACAGGAACCCAATTAATAAATATTTTGTCAGATGTCTTCAGATTGCTTCAGATGTGTTTGGATTTACCAACCAACAAGTTAATTTTCAAAATTACTTCCGTCAAAAATGTGATGCAGAATTCATCAAGAAAGATTTTTTTGTTTGGAAAATTTATTAAGCAGCAATAATGTGTATGTAAAAATTGTAGTAAAGAATTAACAATTAGCCTTCTCAATTGTGCAAAATGTTTTAAAACTATATTTTGGCCTACACCCTCTCTTTTTTTTTAATTCCAGTTGGGTATAAAGGCCATGACATTCAATGATTTACTCCAAGCACAGAAAGAGATCATTGCTCATAACAGGCAGCTAAAAGAACAGACGAAGCAGCTGGAAAAGGATAACGGTGACCTCAGGAAACACAGTCTACAGCTGGTAATTATTTAATGGGTTTCAAGTGGGATATAATTAAAACATGTCATTTTTGATTCCTGTTGCAGTCTGAGCTGCTTGACCTCTTGTCAGTCGTAATTAGGCATTCTATAATAGAAGTTATTGCCAAACTCGGTTATGAAGTATTTATAAATAAATCTTGAATTTATTAATGTTTTTGCCTTGTCATTGTGGTGCTCTTTAAAGAACTTCTGTTACAGAATTGTTAGGGATTGCAATCTACTGCACATCTTCAGTTAAGTTTGTCATCAGTTTATTATGAATTGCTGAGTTAAGATATGCTGCATTCTCTATGAAGGAGAAAATGGTCAATTTGCTATTCTGTTCTCAAAGCCAGTTAGTGATTTAGCTAGAAATGAAGATTTGGTTTCCACATGCAGCACTTCTAAAGATAAATGACTTGAGAAGAAAGACCTCTATTAATGCAGTCAGAAAAGACTATGGTTTACACATTATGGAGAATCTTGGAATATGAACATCTTTTATTTGGGTGAGGGTTAGTTAAAAGGTTTTTTACTTGGGTCATAAATGTTACAGCTGAAAGCACGATGTGAAGAGCTAAATTTGGATTGGTCTTCTCTGTCTTTGGACAACCTGCTGAAGGAGAAGCAAGCCTTGAAAAGCCAGATCTCAGAAAAACAAAGGCACTGCTTAGAACTCCAGGTAGGATAGTAACAAGCTATTACTTGTACTAATTTTCTAAAACAAGAAATTCAAAGATTTGAGTTTGGTTTCCTTGTGTAGGTGATGTCTCCTTTGGATGAATCTAAAATTACGTACATGATCGCAAATTGAAATAAAGTCCACTTTTTGGCACAGTTGTCAGTCAGATATGAGAAAGACAGACCTGCAATACTGCAAGATACTTTTGATTGATCAGTTAGCTTGCCTCATTATGTTAAGTGGGAAAAGTGGACAAGTAGCTAGGAGCTGAGATTTTTCTCCATTCAACTTTGATATACCTCTTGAGACGTATCTGAAAAGGGTGCTTCTGGTTGGAGAATCAGTGAGAAGTTTCACCTTTCCACGTACAGTTGATTTGTGTTAGGTTAAATTCAACAATATTTTTGAGTATGCCAGTGGATTCCAAGCAGTGGCTGTTTTGAACATGTGCCTACGCACCTTGGGTTTAATGCATGTCTTTAAAAGAAAAGATTACACGCTCAGTAATACAACAAACTTTACATGTGTGCATTTCTTAGCGTTAGTCTATTAAACAATTTTTTTGTATCTGACGCACTGACAAGTTCATGAAAGTTGGCAGATCTCTTATTACACAAACATGTTATTATTTAACTTGAAATTTTGTAGCTTTGGGATTGGGAGAAGAATTTATTTCCTCTCCGATAGTGCTGACCTTATTAAAATACCTGATTTCATTCCCCTTTTAGCTTTATGCATGTAGGTTCAGAGTTGAAGCTATTTCCCTAATAGCCACCGCTAACTAAAATTTAGAATCTAACAGGTAATAAGGTTAGGACGGCACGGTGGCGCAGTGGTTAGCACTGCTGCCTTACAGTGCCAGGGACCTGGGTTCACTTCCAGCCTCGGGCCACTGTCTGTGTGGGGTTTGCACATTTTCCCCGTGTCTGTGTGGATTTCCTCCCACTGTCCAAAGATGTGCAGATTAGGTGGATTGGCCATGCTAAATTGCCCCTTGGTGTCAGGGGGATTAACAGGGTAAATACGTGGCGTTGCAGGGATAGGGCTTGGGTGGGATTGTTGTTGGTGTGATCTCGATGGGCCGAATGTCATCCTCCTGCACTGTAGGGATTCTATTCTCTGAATAAATAGCCTAAATATAAATACATAAAATCTAATGAATTTTTTGGCCAATTTGACATGATTGTCGGTCCTGCAAATATTAAATTTGCCACTTCTCACAGCCATGCCCATCATCAATCACTTGATCGTTGCGTTGGCTAGGAAGTAGATAATCGTACATTTCATGCTATTACCCTGTATCAATGTAATTTTTCTGTGCGAGTTGAGGCTGGCTGTTTAGAACTACATCGTGTGAAATAATACAATGCACTTGACCCAAATGAAAGTTTATTGGACAATGCTGAAGTTCAGTTTGCTTACAATTCATACAGCTGTCAAAATAAAATGCAGCTACTTTTGAGTGTCAGTGGAGAATTTACACACTCTAAACAATTGTTGCACAACTCTGGCAATCCCAATGTGAACCAGTTGGATTCACTGAGGATTGTATCCAGAAATGCATGTTTTTATTGGAATTTATAGATATTGGCTTCATCAGATCCATTATCAACATCCCATTGTTATCAAATTAGGTTTTGCATCGTTTGTTTAGAACCATCTTCTGGATGTATGATGATCACTTATTCCATTGTCTTGTTTTAAGAGAAAGCACTTCTATAGTTTATAATGATCTATGGAGGGATTAAATTGGCTTGTAGGCATTTAAATCAAATGATTTTCAGATCAATCTGAAATTGAAATTCGGGTATTTTTTTTCAGTTTGCATCTCAGGAAAGAGGTTATGGAGCTGGTAATTTGGTGTTGCTAACAGTATCTGGGTGCTGATGGAATTTAGCTGATTTTTTTTAATACAGAACTTCATGTGTATTTGTACAGACTTTAAATATTAAACCATTTGCTGTTAATGTAATAATTTGGAAAGATGGGATTAAGAATATTACTGTTTTCCCTCTTTCTTGCCTCCCTGGCATCATTAGATAAGCATTGTGGAGTTGGAGAAGAGTCAACGTCAGCAAGAGCTAATACAACTTAAATCTTATATGCCATCAGATGATGCCTCTCTTCAGCTACGCCACAAAAACAAAAGCTATGACATGGACACAGAAAGAAATAGATATCAGCTTGAAATTGACTGTCCTAAAATACCAATGGCAAACATGAATGGTCTGAGCCCCGAACTCTCTATAAATGGAAGTGCAACACCTTTTGAAATTCACAGTTCGTTAAACCGGCCTCCTTCCAAATCTCAGAATGTATACAACACTGTGTTCCCAGACCAGGAGAATGGACTGTGCATCCCAAACCTTATGAGTAAACATAAAGCAGACCGATTACAAAGTCACTCTCTCCCTGACTACACTAGGTTTTCTCCTGCCAAAATTGCACTTCGTCGACATTTGAACCAAGATCATACTGGAGGTGAAAAGCTTGCACATGACATACAAACAGCCTGTGCTCAGAGGTCAGTGACATGCTATTTTGAAATGAAAGGGCCAAGTAATGTTACAATAAAGTGTTTTGGACTTTTCCTATCAAGCAAGTGATGAGTATTTCCACTTGAGGATATAATTTTGATTATCTGATACTAAAGATGAGGTGGAGATGCCGGCGTTGGACTGGGATGGACACAGTAAGAAGTCCAACAGGTTTGTTTGGTAGCACAAGCTTTTGGAGTGCTGCTCCTCACTCACATGATGAAGGAGCAACGCTCCGCTCTGAAATCTCGTGCTACCAAGTAAACCTGTTGGACTTTAACCTAGTGTTGTGAGACTTCTTACTGATATTAGAGGTGTTTTGTTTTTGCATGGAGTTCAATTAGCAAATGTAAATATTTGGGTGGATTTTCTAATTATCTAGTATCCAAAGCTGGTACTTTTAATGCAAGATTTTAAAATTGAAACTTTGCACAATTCTAACTGTGGTGATTAGTTGTGATCCACAAGGACCTTAGGCATCCCTCTCTCCATTAGAGGGAGACAGTTGGTTATATAGCTTGAGGAACATCATTACATGTCAATTTTGGCACAAGACAAGGAGGCATAACCTACCACAAAAATATGATCAAACAAAAAAAAAATCCAAAAACAATTTCATACCTGGCTACACCCAGGGGACCTGAACTTCCTGTGTTATGCTAGGGGCAGATCTACATGGTTCAATCCATACCTGAGACATTTGGTATGCAAAATCAGTCCAGAGCGCGCACGCACACACACACACACATATATATCTTATTGTAACCCAGGAATAGAATAAATTATAATTTGAGACTCTCAGGAAAAATGCTAACTGACTATTGACCATCTTATTGGGCTCCAAGTTAACACTCTCACCTTGCCACAAAGCGAGTTGCTGCCAGGCTTTGGAATGCATCCGCTATGGGGAAAACTCTTCTTCTCAAGCATTCTACATACAAAGGGTGATGGAAATTCAGCTATCTCAAATTGCAGATTATACTAAGCCAATTGATAATTTAAAATCTGAGATTGATGTATTTTTGTCAACAGAAGGTATTAAGGGTATGTGGGACAAAAGCCGGTATACGTAGTTCGATTAGAGATCAGCTGTGATCTCATTGAATGGTGGCATAGACTCAAAAGTTGAATAACCTAATCCTGAATTATAGAGATTTAACCAAGGGTACCAGATACAATATATTTTGTTCTGTATGTTTATATGTATCAATTAGTTTAAACTCTTTCACATGAAATTGATGAATTGCAGGATTGAAAACCTAAAAGAAACTGGCCTCTCACATCAGAGTCCCAGCATTCCAAATGGTGTCCAGCATGGTTCAGGTGAACAACAGCAACCTTTGTCCCCTATATCCCAGCAGATGACGTCTGAGAAAAGTGCAGAGAAGGTACTATGAGTATAGTGCTTACAATTTTGTTTCTAAAGTGTATTCATTGTGGTGTGATTCATGCTATCTGAACTTTCTTATTTTCGTCTTCTGTTGATAAACTTTTGAATTGCATCTGTTTCTGGATTGTTGTCTATTCTTTCCACTTGTGCCTATATTAGGATGTAAACGATTCTCTCATGAGTGGGTGAAACTGGTAAATCTGAATTCAGTCATAAAGTGTGGAAACAGATTTGGTCTCAGTTATAAAGTACTTTGCAATGTATAAAAGCATGCCATTTGTGATGATTAGGTGTTGCTTCTTAAATAATCGCAAGACCTTTTGCCTTTAATATGAGGTTTTGCTTGGTGATCATCTTTCTTAATCTGTTCTTAGTGAAGAAAACCTCCTGGAAAGGAGTATTGGCTGTAGCTCAAAACGGAGATCCTTGACTAATCCAGATCTAATGGATATTGATGTTCCTGTCTAGGCACTGAAGTATTATCAAGGAAGCAGTTATAGAGTCTTAGAGGTTTACAGCATGGAAACAGGCCCTTCGGCCCAACTTGTCCATGCCGCTCAGTATGTATCACCTATGCTTGCATTTGGCCCTTATCCCCTTTATAATCCCATTTTACCCATGTAATCGTTTAAATGCTTTTTAAAAGATAAAATTTTACCTGCCTCTACTACTATCTCTGGCAGCTCGTTCCAGAAAGCACCCTATGAGTGGGAAAAAAAAAGCCCCTCTGGATCCTTTTCTGTATCCCCCCTTTCATCTTAAACTCTAGTTTTAGGCTTCCCTACTTTTGGGAAAATATGTTGACTGTCTACCCATGTCCCTTTTCTATTTTGTAGACCTCTATGATCACCCCTAAGCCTCCTCTGCTCTAGGGAAAAGAGTCCCAGTCTATCCAGCATCTCCTTATAACTGAAACCATCATTTCTTTCCTGCACTCTTTCTGCATCCTTTCTATAATAGGGTGGTCAGAACTGTACACAGTTTTTGGCATCCTAAAGTAGTTCAGTTGATTTTGATGGTGTTGGTTTTGAACCAGCCTGATTTGAACTGATTTTCATTTGTTCAGTTTTGTGAAAACACATTGACTTGGTGTGAAATTCCCCACAAAAGGAGAATCGTCCCCTGCCCAGCCCACTGTGCCAGTTTTGTAGCACAGTGGAATGGGAGACTCAAGCGGAAGTCGCTTTGCAGACCCCCCGCTGGGCGCCATGGCCTCCACGTGTCTCTGCCAGCCAGATTTTCTAGTGCAGAGCCGTGTGAATTATGTGAATTGTCATTTAAATATATTTTAAATCCCATCAGTGGACCTGGGACTGAAATCTCCAGGGGCACTTTGGCACTGCTCATTGAGCAATGCCAAGGGGACGGGGCCTAATGGAGTAGGGTCTCTGGGGGGTGGGGGTGATAGTTGGGGATGAGGGTTTCGCTGCCACTCTACAGAGGGATTATGAGCAGAGGGAGGCCAGTAGTGTTGGGCCACTGCGCATGTGCCGATCTTGGTGCTGACAAATCAGTGCATGTGTAGTGGCCCACTCAGTGCTGTCGCCAGCCTCTCCAGTGGCAATAGGTCCTGCCCACTGATTTTTTGCTTAGCATTAAGCATGCTAGAATAATCTGTGATGCACAGTGTATGGGAGATTCAGTTTGAAACTTCCGCTGAAAAAAGTGTGATTTACTCCAGTTTTTATGTGAATTCGACACATAATTTTTTTGGGAGCATTGCCCCTGCAGTCTTTCAAGCAAGAATTGCTCTGTACAGAAGTTGAGTTTGTGTTCAACTAAGAAACAGACTTTGCAGCTGCAGTTAGGAGGAAGAATTGAGCACAGGTAGAATCTGCACATGCACAGAATCATGTGGTATGCCAAACCTGCTCCAAATAAGTATGGAGCAGCCTTGCATATCATTGTTTTTCACTCTGGACTTTGCTGCTTTTGGAAGAAGCGAAATAAAATCTTTGACAGTTCAGGAACAAACGCTAAGGAAATTCTTCACTAGTTCTTGATGACAATTAAGCTAGTTCCCAAAGCCCATGCTAACTTGTGAGTATTCATAATACCAGCTACCTTTTTAAGTTGAGATGCCCTCCTCTGAGAAATTTATTCTTCCGTACTTTTTGAAGGATTGTTGTAAATCTAAGCTCAGTGTCTTGTTGCAGAGGGTAATGAATCTTTAAAAGTAATGACTTCTTATCTAATTCTTCACTTATATAGTGACATAGTGGTTAGCATTGCTGCCTCACAGCACCAGGGTCCTGGGTTCGATTCCTGACTTGGGCCACTATGCGTGGAGTTTACATGTTCTTCCCATGTCTGCATACATTTCTTGAGTGCTCCGGTTTCCTCCCACGGTCTGAAAGATGTGCTGGTTAGGTGCATTGACCTGAACAGGCACCAGAGTGTGGCGACTAGAGAAGTTTCACAGTAACTTCATTGCAATGTTAATGTTACTTGTGACTAATAAATAGACAAAAAAATTGTTTAATCATATCTCCTAGTTGCCTCATTCTTTTTCATCTGAAAAAACCCTATCCACTGAACATAATTCATGCATCAGTTTAAATACTTCAAACATAACTCTTCTAAGGTGATATTTGGCTAATGAGAATATCCTCATTTTCTCAGCCTGTCTAGATAACCAAGAACTCCAAGAAGTTGCTATTCCAGACATTTAATTTTGGTTACCTTTTTATTTTCACCTGGATTACAATATTGTTACTAAGTAGAAATCAAAACTGGATATTACAAATGAGGCTCTAAAAGCTGCCAAACTGACATTTGCATCGTGCATCTTGGTATTCTTTCAGCACTCTCGGCAAATGCCAAGTGCGATATCAGAACCAGCATTGAAATGGCGAGACTCCCATCTACAGCAATTTCCATGTGTAATTATAATGTACTTTCTAGCTACAAAACTGGCATTAGCTCCTCAACTGATTTCTGGTTTGTGGCAGTATTGTGATCTGGGATTAAGTTTTTTACCTTATCTGTGGGAGGTGGATGTCACCAGAAAGGCCAACACTCTTGCCCATCTCTGATTGTCCTTCTGAAGGCAGAACCGAGCTGCTATCTTGCACCATTGCAGTCTGGTGTAAGTATGTCCATGGTGCTTTTAGGGAGGGAGTTTCAGGATCCTGATCCAGTTGCTATGAAGAAACAATGATATAATTCCAAGTCAGCATGGTGTATGACCTTGAAGAACAACTTGCAGGTGATGTTGCTGCCATGTATCTGCTGTCCTTGTCCCTCTTGGTAGAAGAGATTGTGGGTTTGAAAAGTGCTGTCAAAGGAGCCTTGTCGAATTGCTGCAAGAGTATTTTGTAAATGGTATGTGCTACTGCTACTTGGTTTTATTGATGGAGGGAGTGAATGTTTTAAGGTGATGGATGGGGTGCTGATTAAGATGGCTGCTTTGTTTTGAATGGTTTAAAGCTTCTTGAATATTGAGACATCATTCATCTGGGCAAGTAGAGAGTATTTTATCACATGCAAGCCCAAGTTATAAGTTACTTTCTAAAGCTAAGTAGTTTTGGAATTTCTCATGCAACCTGCAAGTTTTTGGCTGCAAGGGATTACGGTAAGTTTCCTTCAGAATTCCCATCTGAACCTTAAACTCCCAATTTGAATACATTTCAGTGAAATGACTGGTTGCGCCCAAATTTGTAGAAATTCAGTTTTGTGGGCAGACTTTTAGGAGTTGGGTAGTGGGTCACTTGCCACAGAATTCCTAGCCATTGATTTCTTGTAGATGCAGTATTTAAATGGCTGGTCCAGTTTACTTTTTTTGTCAATAATAACTTATCGTGTTGATGGGTAAGGAACTCAGCAATGGTAACTCTATTTGAATGGCCAGGGGAAATAGATTCTCTCTTGCTTCAGATGATCATTGCTCAGCAATTGTCATGTCGCTGTCACTTATCGTGTATCAGCCGCAGCCTGAATGTTGTCCAGGTCTTGCTGCATGTGGGCGTGGACTGCTGCAGTATCTGAGGAGCTGTGAATGGTACTGAACACTACGCAATCGGCTGCAAACACCTCCGCTCTGACTTTGTGATGCAGGGGAAGTCACTGATATAACAGCTGAATATGGACCTTGGACACTACCCTAAGGAACTCCTGCAGCAAGGTTCTAAGGCTGAGATGATTGGTTTCCAACAACCACAGTCATCGTCCTTTTTGTGCTAGGGATGCCTAAATTATGGAAAGTTTTGCCTGATTCCTATTGACTGACTTTAATTTTACTAGGCTGCCTTGGTACCATATTTCATCAGATGGCTGCTTTAACATCAAGGGCAGTCGCATTCATGTTATGTCTGGAGTTCAGTTCTTTGTCCATGTTTGAACCAAGTTTGTAGTGAGTTTGTAACTGGCCCTGGTGGAAACCAAACCGAGTATCACTTGAGCAGGTTGTTGCTTGTTACATGCCGACATTGACAACACTTTCAATCATTTGGCTGATGTTGTCAAATAGGAGGCAGAGAGTGGGGGTCAATGGGTGCTATTCGGATTGGCGGTTGGTGACTAGTGGGGTGCCCCAGGGGTCGGTGCTGGGGCCTCAGCTATTTACCATCTATATAGATGATCTGGAGGAGGGAACCGAGTGTAGGGTGTCGAAATTTGCTGATGACACCAAGATTGGGGGAAAGGCAAATTGTGCGGAGGGTGTGGAGAGTCTGCAGAAGGATCTAGATAGGCTGGGCGAATGGGCCAGGAAATGGCAAATGGAATTTAATGTTGGCAAGTGTGAGGTGGTCCACTTTGGTAGGAAGAATAGTAGGAAGGACTATCACTTACGGGGCGAAAAACTGCAGCAGGCGACGGTGCAGAGGGACCTCGGGGTCCTTGTGCATGAGTCGCAAAAACCCAGCCTGCAGGTGCAGCAGGTGGTCAGGAAGGCGAATGGGATGCTGGCCTTCATAGCGAGGGGGATTGAATATAAAAGTAGGGAGGTCTTGCTGCAGCTGTATAGGGCATTGGTGAGGCCGCAGCTGGAGTACTGTGTGCAGTTTTGGGCGCCGCACCTGCGCAAGGATATTTTGGCCTTGGAGGGAGTGCAGAGGAGGTTTACTAGGCTGATACCGGAGTTGAGGGGGTTGAGCTATGAGGAGAGGCTGAATAAACTAGGCTTGTACTCGTTAGAGTTTAGAAGAATGAGGGGAGATCTCATTGAGACGTATAAGATGATGAATGGGATGGATAGGATAGAGGTGGAGAGACTCTTCCCGCTCAAAAAAGACAGTAGGACTAGGGGGCACAGCCTCAAGATAAAGGGGGGGCGGTTTAGAACGGAGTTGAGGAGGAACTTCTTCACTCAAAGGGTGGTGAATCTCTGGAATTCTCTGCCCGTTGAAGTGGTGGAGGCTGCCTCGCTAAATATTTTTAAGAAGCGGGTTGATGGGTTTTTGATAAGAGAGGGGATTAAGGGTTATGGGGAGAGGGCGGGAAAGTGGAACTGAGCCACGACAGATCAGCCATGATCTTATTGAATGGCGGGGCAGGCTCGAAGGGCCAGATGGCCTACTCCTCCTATTTCTTATGTTCTTATGACTTAGAATGGACTGATAGAATGGCAGTAATTAGCGAGATCGAATTTGTACTGCTTTTCGTGAACAAGACTTACCTGGGAGGTTTTGCACATTAAGGTGATGCCGGTGCTCCACTTGTACTGAAACATCTTGGCTCTAGGCATGGCTCATTCTGGCACGTGTCTTCAGTGCTGCATTTGGAATGTTGTCAGTTTCTATTGCATCAGCTGTAACCAGTGCATTCTGTGTTTCTTGACACCATGTGGAGTGAATCAAATTGGCTGATGATGGCATCTGTGGTGTCTAGGGATCTTGGGAGCAAGCTGAAATGGATCACCCACTCAGCATTTATGGTGAGAAAACTTGCAAATACTTCAACATTGTCTTCTGCACTGACATGCTGGGCTCCCGATTTATTGAGGATGAGAATGTTTGTGGAGCCTCTTCCTCCTGTTAGTTGATGTTCTCGGGAGCATGGTGAAGTTTCAAGAGGAGCAGTATCTCTAGATGATGCCTTTGCTCTTTTTGTGAAGCTGATTTAATAATCCTAATGGAGCTTGGCAAAAAAAGAGAACCTATGATAAGTGAGGTAATAATTCAATGTCTGGTCGCTTCTAAAACCTCTTATAAAGAAATACGTTCTTCTAGTTTTTTCAATTTTTCAATGGAGTATTTCCAGATCATCCAGAAGTAATATTCTTTTTGATGTTGGCAAGTAAATAATGGCATTGCAATTTGTTATTCTTGTAGATCTGTAACATTTTCTTGTCTGCTTTTGTGCTCTGTGATGTAAAATTCACTGAGTTTTAGATGGCCCTAGCATTGTTTTTCTCGGGCCTGGTTGTTGAAAGCTAAAATGTGTTCTGCCTTCCACTGATCATTGTTCGTTCTCTGACCATGATAATTTATCTTCCAGCAAACATGCAGTGGATAGGTTACCAACCACAGTTGGTCATAGTCAGTGTATCTTTACAAGCACCTCCACGTGTTGAATGAGCAGTGCTTGTCCAAAAAGAACTGCTGAACCACAACTAGCCAAACTGGGTGACTCGATTCCCCAAGATTTAGTGTGTGTTCATCTGAAGTTACAATCCAGTGTTGCTAGCCTTGCTGCTTTATCATTCAGTATTGGTTACCATTGAATTTGTACTGAATGGACCTTCTTGTCCATCACTTTGTTTTTCTGAAAAAAGTGAGGCGAGAGTGCTCTCACCCCTACAATACGGTTAGGGTCCATTGGCTGCAAAATTTAGATTTATCTATTTGATTAATGGCAGATGCTGTACTTTCCAGAGGCTTATTGTATTAATTTAATCCTTTGTACATTCAAGGTACACAGTGATATATCTATACATCAAAACTACAAACATTTCAAATGGTCTTGGAAAACGTACTCCATCTGTTATTCATTTGTATGCTTGAAGTAGGTCAGTGTCATCAATCAGTTGTAGTTTAATGAAAGGCTGTATTGTGACTTTTTTGCACTTGTATGTCCCATTTTGTGAATGTTCCCTTTTTTTCCCCTGTAGCTTTCTAAAGATGGCAGCAAAAGTCCAGTTAATAATTCTGAAACCATAACTAGCCTACCAATCAGTATTCCACTGAGCACTGTTCAACCAAACAAGTTGCCTGTCAGCATTCCTCTGGCCAGTGTAGTTCTGCCAGTCCGTGCTGAAAAAGTGGTAAGTAATATTTGGCTCAATTTGAAGTATAGAATTTTTTCAGTTGGCTAAAATAACGTTTCCACATCCAGTCTCATCTTAGTGGTTTGGTGTCCTAGCTAGTTGAACAAGGGGTTATAATGCCAGTAGATATGACACTCGTCTTGACTTTAATTTCCCCCAACCATCCCTTCACGTTGTATAATGCCTACTTAAATTGCTGCTACTGTTCCACGTTTCTGAACTACTAGTTTCTTGTCTCCCTTGCTAGGCCCATAGCTTCGCTTCACCTTGACTTGACTTGGACGTCTTGAGATGAGCTCTATATGGAATGGATTGCTGGGTCAGAGCAGCACCTTTGCTGTTCCAGTTCTGACATTTACCTTCTCTACCTCAAACTTCCAGAGAGTAATTTGTATTTCCCTGTGACCGCTCGTTCTCTCACTGTCTCTCTTAGTTATGTCATCCACAAACCTACTTTCATTTGCTTATAATGCATAACTGTAACTCTCTTCCATTATTCTTGCCTTTACTGTTACTGCTCCCCTTCCTGATGGTCTCTTTAAGACAACATTTCCTTTATCTAAATGTTACCAAAACTCCAGATACTTGATTTTGCTTGTACCTCTGGCACCAACTCTTGTCAAATCTCCATCTGCTATAATTAGTCCAAAAGATGTAAACCTCGAGTGTACTAACTTGATTCTGAGCTGTTCTTGTTTTTTGCTGAGTGCTTTTTTTCTGGCAATTCCTCTTCCTGCCATGGTGAATAAAACACTAATTTGCACCATTACTTAGAAAATTAGCTTTCAAATGCTTCCCATTAATTTTCCATTTTTTTTTCACCTATTGCAAATGTCAGTTATTACAGAACTTCCAAGTTCCACCTTCTGCTGAAGGTTCTTTGTGCCGATTACTTTAACTGTTTCCAAAAATACTGGCTCCCTGCAATATTGATTTCCAAGTCCTCATTTTTTCCTATCCCTCCGCCGTTTCATTGCACCCTTATGTCATGAATTTCCCTAAGCGTTTGTTCTATCATTGGTGGTTGATTCAAATCTATTTTAACTTGTGTCTTTATGTGAAAGCTCGTTGCACTGTATCTATTTAACCTTGTCTCTCCTCCTCTTATACTCTGTCAGGGTGCTACGTCAAAGGTTTTTGCAGAAAATGAAAGCATAGATAGAAGATTAATTGGCAAATAGGAAACAGTGGGCATAAATAGTATTTTCAGGTCAGCAGGATGTAATGAATGGTGTGCTACAATGGTCAATGCTGGGAACGCAAGTGTTTACAATTTATATACATGAGTTGGATGAAGGGACATTTGCCAAATTTGCTGATGAAATAGATGATAAAGTAAATTATGAAGAGCTCAATAGGAGGCTACAAAAAGAAAGGTTAAGTGACTGGGCAAAGATCTGCTACATGGAGTATAATGTGGGCAAATGTAAAATCATCAATCTTGGTTGGAAAAAATTGAAAAAGCACGTTCACTAAATAGTGAGAGATTGCAGAAAGATCCAGGTGTCCGAGTGCATGAATCACAAGACTGGTATGCAGGTACAGCAAGTAATTAGGAAAGCCAGTGGAACATTAGCGTTTATTGCGATGGGAATTGAATGCACAAGGTTATGCTTCAATTGTAGAGGGCACTAGTGAGACCACTTTTGGACTACTGTGTACAGTATTAGGATCACTTTATTTAAGGACAGATATAAATGGGTGGAAATAGTTCAGAGAAGGTTTACCAGCTTAGTACTTAGTATGGGTGGATTGCCTTATGGGGAAATGTTAGACAAGTTTGGCTTGTATCTGCTGGAGTTCAGAAGAGTAAGAAGCGCCTTCACTAAAACGTACAAGATACTGAGGGAGCTTGACAGGGTGGATGCAGAGGATATTTCATGTTGTGGGAGAATCTCAAACTAGTGGTCACCCTTTAAAATAAGGGATTGTCTATTTAAAATGGAGATGAGGTGGAACCCTTCCTCTTAGGGGGTTGAGGGATTTTGGAACTTTTTTGAAATTCGAATATTTTTAAGGCGGTGGTGACTAGATTGTTGGTAAGCAAGGGGATGATGGGTTATCAGGGATAAGTGGTCTGCAGGTTTGAGGTTACTATCAGATCAGCCATAATAAATAGTGGCGCAAACTTGAGGGGCTGCATGGTGACCGCTTCCTTGTTTGCATGTATGTTCTTAGGCACTCATCCAATCCTTAATACAATCAGTACCCATCTTCTCCAACTTCTCTTGTGTGTTGCAACAATTTGCATTTATTTAAGTTATTTGCCAACTTTAGCCATCTCTAAGTTTGCTTGTCATGATCAAGTTATATTGGAACAAAATCTCATTGAGACGTATAAGATGATGAATGGGATAGATAGGATAGAGGTGGAGAGGCTCTTCCCGCTCAGAAAGGACAGTAGGACTAGGGGGCACAGCCTCAAGATAAAGGGGGGGCGGTTTAGAACGGAGTTGAGGAGGAACTTCTTCACTCAAAGGGAGGTGAATCTCTGGAATTCTCTGCCCGTTGAAGTGGTGGAGGCTGCCTCGCTAAATATTTTTAAGACGCGGGTTGATGGGTTTTTGATAAGAGAGGGGATTAAGGGTTATGGGGAGAGGGTGGGAATGTGGAACTGAGCCACGACAGATCAACCATGATCTTATTGAATGGCGGTGCAGGCTCGAAGGGCTGGATGGCCTACTCCTCCTATTTCTTATGTTCTTATGTTCAAAATGACAAAGTGCTGCTTCTAGAGGAGCCTAATATATCTATTTTATACCAGTTTTCCAAGTTTTGGGAGATGGGGGTCTGGTGGGCCTGGAGCAGAGTCTTGTTTATCAGGAAATGCAAAGAACATGCTAGCAGGAGGTATGTCTCATGAATGGCATAAATTTGGTAAGGGCATTGAGGGTGATTGAGAAACAAGGAAAAATGCAATTTCAGGCCTCAGCAGGGGGAGCATTAGAGGAAGTCTGGCCCAATGGGATAAGGCAAGGAAAGAAGTGGCAGAGGTTGCTGATCAGATATCCTAATTGTTAATGGCAAAAAAGCCCATATGCTCTTTGCATTTATTGTTGGTGAATGCTAATAACGTGAATCGCAACTTAAAAGTATAAACAAGCAGAATCCAAACTGTTATGGTGACAGAATTGCTGAAATATTCTGGCTTGGAGCTATACGTAATATATATGTTCAGCAATAATTATACATTTTCTTATATATGGGTTTGGGATGGTGGTGTTGCTATGATCATTGGATATGAATCTCTGAAACGGGGATTAGTAATGGAACCACTATTAAACAAAACATAAATATAAATGATGTTCAGATTGAGCTGTAACAACTTCTTGGTTCTAGAGAACTGCATAGGAGCCTAAGATTGTAGTCAAAGGATGCTTTTAAATTACTCATTCACTAAGTTGGGGGGTCAAAGTGGTTAGTACTGCCACCTCAGAGCGTCAGGGACCTGGATTCAATTCCCGGCTTGGGGCACTGTCTGTGCAGAGTCTGCATGTTCTCCCTGTGCCTGCGTGGGCTTCCTCCGGGTGCTCCAGTTTCCTCCCACAGTCCAAAGGATTAAGTGAATTGACCATGTTAAATTGACCCTTAGTGTCAGGGGGACTAGCTAATGTAAATGCATGGGGATAGGGCCTGGGTAGGAGTGTGGACAGTGCAGTCCTCCTTCTGCACTGTAGGATTTTGCAAATAAATTGAAGCTCTGTGATACTCTACAGTTCCTTTTTGCATTTCATTGTTCTTGGTTTCTGAGAAGTTTTCAGCAGGAGACACTATCAAATATTAGTTTTCTTGTATATTTTGTAATGTTTTTGTACAAATATCAGTTAATTTGGTATCTCTTACAGAGAAGCACACCTAGCCCTATTCACATTTCGAATCGTGATTTACCAATGCTTGACAAACAATATGGTGCTACCTATGGAAATGCGGCTGGAAATAAACCACAGTCTTTGGCTAACTCAGGTACTTGTAGTTTTGAGTTATTGAAGTGGAGCAGGTTACCTTTGTGTTGATTTAAATGACAATTTGAATGTCGTTGACAAATTGGTTAGATCAGAAATTTTAATTTGAACATAATGAATATTAGTGAATGTTATATCGTCCATTTTTATTATGGCATCTTTGTCATTACTCCAGCATGTTAATATTTCTAATAAATTGTTGGCAGAAGGGAATCTCAAAAGCAAAATGTGTTACCTTTTTCAAAAATATCATTTGTGGCAAATTTCAAAGTAATTGAAGCTAGAAGTATTAGAATGTAAAATAAAGAATCTATGGAAGTCGAGATTTTAGGTCTTCTGTGTGGCTGTGAATGAATGAAAATGGATATATCATGTAGTGGAGAAGAAATCAATCGTTGTTGGTATTTGGGCAAAGTTTTCATTTTGTTTTGCATTTTAATACACGTGCCAAGCAATAATAAAAACTGGTAGAGATTTATCAAAGCTAGTTTGCTACACTGTGATTATCATTTTGCAGGTTTTTGTTACTCAGCTGGCTCTGTAGCGGTCAATGGAGTCCATTCTGGTTCTCCCATCCAGTCAGCCCTCAATAGTCATGACAAGACATTGTTAGAAGATTCTGACTCCACCAGTGTAGGTATCCTTGCCAACAGTTCTGTCCTACAGAGCGTAAACCCACAGCATCCAACAATGCACCTGATGCAGTCTCGGAATTCTGAACAGAACTCTCCAACTACGCAACATTCAGCCAGTCCGAGGCTATCCAGCTCTCAAAATCAAACATCCGGTTCTCCAAGCGTGGGCGGGGTTTTGCAGTATGCGGACACCCAAAAGGCCTTCTCGGAGGTAATCAAAAAAGATTTACAGTCAGACCAAGGTGCCTCGGATCAGGAGAATGAATCCAAACGGAGAATAATATTTTCCACTGCTAATGGTGGAAATATAAAGCAACCTTGTTTAAATAAACAGGCTCTTATTACTTCAGCCATCAAGTTGGAATCTGGGCAGCCAATGTCGCAAGAAGGAAAAAAGAAAGGCAGAAGAAAACGTTCTTCTTTGACGTCCAATTTAAATGCAGGCAACTCTCCGAAACGGAAATCCCTGCTTGCTGCACTAGGACTTTCTTCAGGATCTCCTTTGAATATAAGTTCCATGGTATGTGATTTGATTTATTCCCATTTTTGTCATTGTTTTGGAATGTGCTTTTGATTTCAGACTGACCCTTAAGATATTGTACTGCAATAAAAATGTCATTATATATTTGCCAATGGATGTTGTCTTAACATGGCTATTTCATTAAAACAGTGCAATTGAGACATTTTTTTTAAAAAGTAGGTATACTTACATTCATTCTTTTGTCTCTATTGAAGTTATCTTAGAACACTGCCCTGTTTGAGAAAATTTGTGCCTTGGTCTAATGCAATATTTCTTGCATCATATTGCTGTCATTAAACCATAAATAGAGTGCGTGTTTTTGTTAGTTGCTAAACTTCCTTCACTTTCTTATCAACTGAAGAAGTTCCATTTTTTTTTAAAAAAAGTCACTTCCTTGAATTTAGTTTGTGTTGTAAAGACATATATTCTTGCTGTTCAGTGGATCTTATTCTGTATCATGGGCTGTTCAGGTATTGCCTTGATCTCAACCTCAGTTGTTAACCCCTGGAGGGCATATGTTAGTTCACAAAGGAGCGTAGCTATAAAACTTAATTGGAAATGTGGTATGTCTGAATAACAGTTGGCTAGATCCTGGTTCCTCATTTCATGTACGAAAACATGTCCCCAAAGCTTGTGATTTTGTTTTGGCTGCCGTTAGTACTGGGGCAGCTTTAGCATCACCCAGTGCAGAAGTACCAAAACTGGGTAAAGTTTTATGTAGTGTCTAAGTTTCTTGCTGATAGACTAGCTTATGTTCCCTTGTTCTGAGAACCATGACAAGCAGGAGGCAATTTTTTATTCATCCGTGACAAAAGAACACTCTATAGGATGGGCTTCAAAAGCTAGAGGTGGAAGTGTATACAGATGTAGTTAGCACGTTAAGGATTTGAGACCCATCAACATTTGGTGATTGGTGGCACACCACTCATTACATTTTGCTAATTAGAAAAGAACCCCTTTATGCTGACTCTGCTTCCTGTTGGTCTTCTATTGATGCCAATATGTTACCCTCTAGACTGAGCTTTTCTTTTCAGCAATAACCTTTGATGTGACACCTTATGAAATATTTTCTGGAAATCCAAGTATGGTACATCCATCACCTCCCCTTTATACACAACATTTCTTTCTGCAAAGAACCCCAATAAATTAATTAAATATAATTTCCCTTGCACAAAAACCATGTTGACTCTACCTTGAATTGAAGTGCCTTGCTATAATGTCGTTAGTAATAGCTGCTAGCGTTTTCCCAATGGGAGATGTTTCCTGCCTTCTGTTCTCTGCTGCCCCCCTCCCCTTTTTTTTAGGGTTAGGCTTAAGGGTTACTTTCATTATTTCCCAATCCAATGGAGCCTTCCCAGAATCTAGGGATATTTGGAAAATTAAAACCATCACATTAAGTATCTCCCTAGTCGCCTCTTGTAAGCATGAAGTCCATCAGAACCCAATGATTTATGAGCTTGCAGCTCCAACAGTTTCAACAGGACTAGTCCTGTGGCCACTCTCTGCATTTCTTCCTGCTCTCTTTTTTTCATTATGTACTGTGGGTATGGACTGATCAGAACATTACTCGATTGGGCCATGACTTTGTAGAATTTGCACTCTGCTTTTTGTCAATATATTTCAGATATGACCGGTTCAATCTGCTATAGTTTTTATCTAAATCAAAATATGAAAATGATCTGATGCATTGCATGTGAAGATGGAAGTGAATGTATAATTATTCTGTTGATGCTGTCTGCTTCGGTTTTCAGTTCTTTATTATACAATCAAGAAAATTCAATCTAACATGAATAGCCAAATTATTTCTGAATTGTTTTGATATTGTTGCTGAATAAAGGGTGGGTTATTATAGTTTTCTTCTTTGAATTGATAATCATTATAATTACATCCCACCACTTACTGCTCAAGCTTCTTGGAATATGAACTGTTTTCAAGATGCAGGGAACACACCAAATGTAGAAATGTTGCAAAATCATAAGTGTTAAATTTGTTCTTTTAGGTCAATAACATCAACCAACCTTTGGAAATAACGGCAATTTCATCACCAGAAACTTCAGTGAAGAGCTCTCCTGTTCCCCATCAGGATAATGAAGGACCTCCAAGTTTGAAAAAGAAAAAGGTGTTTGCCTCCAATGGTGTTCATTATTCACCACTTACATCTGATGATGAGCAGGAGGAGGAAACTGAACAGATTAATGGAAGGTAAGGCTCTTGCAAACAGAAGTGCATATACTTTATAACTTTGTAGGATTTATATTTCAAAAATGGGTAAGTTAAGAAATATTTCTTAAATGTGCAATACAATAAAATTATATCACTGTCTCATTGTATATGGACTTGAACAATGATCAAGTTTGTTGCAAGTGAAGTATGACCTAATAAAATCAATTCGTAATTTATTATCCATCGGTCCTTGTCATTCTACATAACTGTTGTGCACTTAATTACTACAACCTTGGTTCAGTTTGAACTAACTGGAGTATTTTATTGGAATATTTTAAGAAATTGTTGCAGCGATTGGCAAAGTGGGGTAGATTGTTACTTGACTTGAATGAGAATTTGGAATAATGGTAACCAGACTATAGCAATTTGGAACTAACAAGAAATGCATGCGGCAGTGTGAGTCCTTGATTATGTAGAAAGTAAATTTAATGGACTTATTGAAAATAGCCACATCTTGGAGACCACGTAGTTGTCAATCTCTTTGTAGATACAATGATTAGAGCAATATATGGAATCTTACTGTTGGCGTTATCTATGCCTGAGAGATTGCTGCACTATGAAGTGTGTTACATGAAATCCTTATAACAGCATTGTTTTACCAGTAGCATGAATTTGAATATCAACATTTTGTGAAGCTTCAGAGGTTTGTCTTAACTAAGTTTTTTCCTTCGGTTCAGTCTTCATGTGAGTAGATTGTGAGATTGTTCTATCGTGAGGGATGGAAGAAACGTTTAATACTATCCGTCCAAGAAATTTGTCTGTGGTGAACAATGAACTGTAAGGCCGCAGTATAAGTAAGGCGTTGGTTTTTCTGGCAAGCAGCAAACTTGATTATAGACACCCTGAAAAGTCTTTGTAAAAACAGTACAGTTTGCTAAATTTCTTTCGAGTTCTGTTCGGTACCTCGAGCCAGAATTGGCAGAATGCAGGGATCTGAGTGGTTGGTGGGCTGGAGGAGATTAGAGATGCATGAGATGAGGCCGTGAAGAAACTTAAAAATCAGGTTGAGAATCTTAAAGATGAGATCTAATTTAAACAGGGACCCAATATAAATCTGCAAGAACATGTGATAGGTGAATGGGACTTGGACGAGACATTAGCAATATAGTTTTGGATGATCCATAGTTTAGAGGATTGAATATGGGAGAACAGCTTATGGTGAGTTAGAATAGAGAGGACTGGAGGCAACAAAGACATGGGGCAATGCTTCAGCAGTAGAAGAGCTGAGCTAGAATCTAATATGGAGTTAGGAATAGATGGTCGTGGTTAGAAGCTTGTCTTGGAACAATACTGAATTCTTCTTGAAATATAACGTCAAATTAATGGCTAGGAACTGTTTAAGGAAGACAAAGGCAATGGCTTTAGTTTTCCCAATATTTAATCCCCATGTTTTAGCAAGGCTACTCCCACATAATTACCTGTTTATTATTAGTTTGAGCAATTGACGAGAACTAAACTTTCCCCTGATTTGGTTTTACTATCAATGTTGTATCACTAGTGCATGACAGGGAGAAATAGCTAGAGATGTCAAACCTTCACTTCAGTGCCTGGTTTGAAAAAGGAGAATGAACTATGGATTTCCTCCAGGTTCTCCGGTTTCCTCCCACGGTCTAAAGATGTGCAGGTTAGATGGATTGGCTATGGTAAATGTGTGGAGATAGGGGAGAGGGCTGGGTAAGATAGAGAGTTGGTGCAAACTTGATGGGTCAAATGGCCTTTTCTGCTTAGAGAGATTCTGCTTCCACCTCCTGAGATATCAGTGTCCCACCCAGATTTTTGAAGGCTGCCCTAAATGCAATCATTGCATTATGCATCATATATTTTGCTTTAAGATTGCAGCTAATGTCTTCAGTTGTGACATCAGTCTCAGCACAAATACCATTAACAACTGTGGCTGTTTTAGTCTGGTGTCAGTATCCACCTAGTTTGTGGTCGAGTGGACTTCAATCGGGCTAATAGATGTTGACGACCAGCAGATGCCACAATCTCTGTATTCCTAAGACCTGAGTGCTCAATTACTTTTGAGTGTGGTGACCACTTGTGGATGTAGTACCTTGTACTAATAAGTGATGGTTACAAATCAACATATATGCACAGTTTAAGCTTCTTGCTCTTCTAAGAGAAACTTTGAATAATCTGAGTTACTAATGACCTCCAGGCTCACTAAGTTAACTGAGTTCCCATGGTGACCGAAGAATATTTACCCAGTCTGTTGACCCGAAAGTCTTGAGTGCTAAAAGAGAAATTCCTTACCAAAGACGGTTACTTTTTTCCCTTGGGACGATGAAGTCTTGAGTTAAATATTATTTTCAAAGGGTGCTGCAAAATTAATTGCTTTTGATTAAACTTATCAAATCATATTTGTGCACGAACTGTCCAAATTGGAACTGAGTATTCACATGGCTCATCTTATCTTATTGGGAAAAAGTTAACATTTAAATAGCTGATATGGCAATTTCTCTGAGATTGATATAATGAGTTACGAGATTGCCATAACCCATTGTACAGTGTGTGTGTTTGTATACATGTGCACACATGGATCTCAGATTTTCACCTTGACTGTTAGTGTTTCTTGGACCCGTGGTCCAGAGAAATATTATTTCTAGAGATGAAATGGGAGCTTGAATAACAAAGGTGGGTGTCATTCTATAATGAGACCAACTTAACTGCTGTCATGTTTGATCCATGGAAACCTGGCAAAAGGCGGCAGGCTTTGTTTTGGAAACTGGATCATTTATTCAGAAGGTAAATCTCAACTTGGAACTGAAGCTGGTGTGAGTAACCCAATAACCATAATTTTAAACCAATGAATTTGTGGGGAGAATTACTGTTTGTTAGGTATGAATCCTATTGAGCTGTCAGATATTCAGAATCTAAGAACTGTTCACACCAGATCAGCAGTTGTGTATCCTGCTCCTATTTCTTATGTTCTTATCCCCCTGTTGCAGAAAATCTGTGCAAGATTTTTCTATCAACTCCACATTTTTGCAGGTCATTATTGCTCAGAGCAAGTTTGTCTTGAACTTTTCTAAATTCATTCATGGTTTGTGGGTATTGCTGGCTGGGCCAGCATTTATTGCTCATCCCTAATTGCTTTTGAACTGAGTGGCTTGCTCAGCATTTCAGAGAACGTTTTATGAGTCAATCACATTACTGTGGATCTGGAGTCACACGTAAGCCAGACCAGGTAAGGCTAGCAAATTTCCTTCACAGTAGTGAAATGAGGTGGGTTCTTAGACCTTTTAATTCCAGTTTTTTATTATATTCATGTTTCACCATCTGACATGGTGGGATTTGACCTGGATTTCTGGATTACCAGTCCAAAGATAATACCATTGCACTACCATCTCACAAACCATTGTGAGAAGCAGAGGTTTCCAGTACTTTTTTTTTCCGCACAACAAAAGATTACTTTGTACCTTTCAATTGAAAATTGTTGGAGTAACACTAGAATTAATTATGTCTGTTCTCTGACAGGAAACTTCGAGCCCAGACTCTTGGGCAGTTACTATTTCATGGACTAATTGCAGAGAATTCTTTTGCAAGTTATTTGTAAAGCAGCTACAAATAAACTGTTTATATTCTTACCTTTATGCTGAGTTGACAGGAACATTAATAGTCCGAAACAGTACCTCAAGCCTGCCAGTAAACGTTTTGCAGTTCAGGGTTCAACTTCAGTAAAACTTAGTTAAATTTGAATGAACAAATTTTGTGTGGTATCTACTCTATGCTCTTAACTTTAAAAAAACAATTTCAAGTTGTGTATGTAGCTTCAGCCAGTACACCATTTGATTTTTTTTGACTTGCAGTTGTGGAGCTGGAAGAAGGGTTGGGACTGCATCCATTGGAATTTTAAAGACAGAGGTGATCTGATTGAAACACGGGTTCCTGAGTGGATGCTTCTCTTTGTGGGATAGACTGGATTTGGGGAACACAGCTTAGAAATAAGGGATGTCCCATTTTATGATTTGAATGAAGGGAATTTTGTTGAGGGTTTTTGGTCAATGGAATTTTCTTCCCCAGGGAGTGGCTAAGGCTGGGTCATTGAAGATTTTTGAGGCTGAGTTAGATTCTTCCTGACAATGGAGTTGGAGAGTACGTTGATAGGAATCAGATTTTAGCAGATGGTGAAACAGGCTTGAGGGGGGCCAAATAGCTGCTGCCTAATGTGTGTATATTCATGTGCCTCTATTCTTGAAGCATGGTGATGACTCGTTGTGTTACAATCAATAATTTTGCAACACACAGGGAGACCCTTTAGCTCACCATGCTTGTGCTAGGCTCTCAAAACTAACCCTTCCACCTTGCTCCTACACCTTTTTATAATTAAAACAAAATCTTTATTTCTTCCTTTTTAGAAAGCTTGTGTATTTTCTTTTTGGCCTTGTTTCTGGTAGGAGTCAATGTGCTAATAAGCTCAAATTTTGAAGCAATCCATTTTTGTTCTTTTGATGATTTGTGGTCAGATCTCAGACCAGATGAAATATTGTTTCTCTATTTACATGAACAAAACCCTTCATAAGTTTGAACATCTAAATAGCCTCCCTTTGTGAAATGAAACAGGTCTATGCTGCAAGAGGAATTGTGGTACAATGGATCAAACCTTTTCCCTTTGCACGTGGGTGCTGCTTTGGGCAAAGGTCAGAAGTGTTGTACCCCAGGGATCAAGACATGGATTAGTTTTATTTTCCTTGTCTATCTGTATAGATGATTTGAATTTGGCAGCACCATCTTTTAAATTTGTTGGAGGCAATGGTAGGAGATATGGTAAACAGTGAGTCGATTTCAGAACTATGCATAGGTTAACAGAGCAGTCAAAGAGGTGACCGCTGTAATTCATTTTTGGTAAGTATGAGGTAATATAGTTCAGAAGAGAAGGAATGCATATTTAATAAGACCATAAAACATAGGAGCAAAGTTATGCCACTCAACCCATTGAATGGCAGAGCAGATTCGATCATGGCTGATATTTTTCTCATCCCCGTTCTCCTGCCTTTTCCCCATAAGCCCTGATTCCCTTATTAATCAAGAACCTATCTATCTTAAAGACACTCAATGACCTGGCCGCCACAACCTTCTGCGGCACAGAGTTCCACAGATTCACTGCTCTCCTGCTGAAGAAATTTCTCCTCCTCTCTATTTTAAAGGATCGTCCCTTTAGCCTGAGGTTATGCCCTCTAGTTCTAGCTTTTTCTGCTATGGAAACATCCTGTCCATGTCCACTCGACCCAGGCCTCGAAGTATCCTGTAAGTTTCAATAAGATCCCCCTTCATTCTTCTAAACTCCAACAAGTACAGACACAGAGCCCTCAACTGTTCCTCACACGACAAGCTTGTCATTCCAGGGATCATTTTTGTGAACCTCCTGTGCACTCTTTCCAAGGCCAGCACATCCTTCCTTAGATATGGGGCCCAAAACTGCTCTCAATACTCCAGAATCTGGCCAGAGCCTGATACAGCCTTAGAATACATCCCTGCTGTTGTATTCTAGCCCCCTCGACATGAATGCTAACATTGCATTTGCCTTCCTAACTGCCGACTAAACCTGCATGTTATCCGTAAGAGAATCTTGAACAATGATTCCCAAGTATTTGTGCTTCTGATTTACTAAGCATTTCCTCATTTGGTCTGTGCCTCCATTCCTCCTTCCAAAGTGCACAACCTCACACTTTTCCACATTGTATTCCACCTGATACTTTGCCCTCTCCCTTAACCTGTCCAAGTCCTTCTGCATCCTCCATGTTTCCTCAATACTATCTGTCCCTTTACATATCTTTGTATCACCTGCAAACTTAGCAACAGTGTCTTCAGTTCTTCTTTCCAAATTGTTAATATATGTTATGAAAAGTTGTGGTCCCAGCACCAACCCCTGAGGCACATCTCTAGTCACTGGCTGATATCCTGAAAAGGACCCCTTTATCCCCACTCTCTGCCTTCTGCCAGTCAGCCAATCCTCTATCCATGCCAGGATCTTACCTTTAACACCATGGGCACTTAACTGATTTTACAGTCTCCTATGTGGTTCCTAATGGACATCTGTTGGGTGTAAATGAACAGAGACCTAAATCCCAAATACACAATTGCCTTTAAAATATGTATGTAGACAGTTAAAACCATAAAGTGCTAAAGAATGAAGCCGAGATGTGGGAATCCATAGTTGCGAGTAGAGAATCAAAACTGCAATTATTTACCCTGGAACAAGAAAACTGGGGAATTTTACTGAGGACTTTTTCAAAATGTTGAGAACTCTTAATAGTGAATAATGAGTCACTGTTCAGGGGCCTCAATGCGAAATCATCATTGAGGAAGGAGACAGGTTGGAAGAAAGATCTCATGGCAAGTTGTTGGAGAATGGAATATCTTCCTTGAGTGGTTGAGGTCAGGACCAATTGCATCTTCTGTGGGATGATTGGACTATTATTTACTGTAGAGAAATAAGGACAGTGGGGTTAATTACTGGTTGTTCTGGTAAACATTTGACAAACACATTTGGTAGAATAGCCTTCATTCTTTGATTCCTCAATGTGTATTGAGGAATATATAGTAGACTTTCATTATCTCAATGTAAAGGTCTTGTGGTCTTTTTAAGTGAAAATAACTTACATATTAAATGAGCTATTAGTAAGTTGCAGTATTTTCTGCAAGTAGACCTGCCCAAAGTAAGGCCCAAATGAAGACTTCATCTATTGTAAAATGTTGTAGCCTCAGCTAATGCTAAACTACTTTGAGAGATGAAATGGCTGTTTTATTTTAAACTACATTTTTAAAAACGTACCATCACAATTTGGTAAAGTGGCTGTGTAATAATGGTGGGGACAGCTCTAGGTTTTGTCAAATGACTCTATTTTTAAGGCATTTTTCTGCAGCTATTGGTTAAATTCTGAAATCAAAGGATCTGTTCTTGCTTGAAAGAGTTTCATGCTATGGGTTTCGTTGCAGCAGCTGAGGCTTGTGTAACTGGTCTTCCTTCAATGAATGGTCCATACAAATCCATTCTTTGAGTTGTCAGCACACAATGAAGAGAGCATTGGTTAATTGTTACGCTTTTTTTTAGGATTGAAAGAAAAATGACTCAAAATCAGTGCACTGTATCAATTGAAAGTAAAGAAATTCCAACTGTTTGTGGAGAAAATGACCAAGGTAAGAAATTATGGTTGTGCAATCAAATTGAAATAAGCCTTAATTTTTTTCAGATGTTTCACAAATAAATTCATCAGCGATTCCCCATATCTCTCAGCAGAACTGGGCTTTGAACTCACAGGACAATGTATTTTTGATTTTTAACACTGAGCCAAGTTTGTCTTTCCCTCCACTTCTCCAATCCACCCCATTTGAATCAGAACAACTATATCGAGAGCTTGGGAGAAGAGCAGCAGTAAGGTTGCAGATTAGATTGTCATAAAAAAATTTGTAGCAGTACCAGTTCAGCACTTCTGTACCATCGAGACTCTCACCTCCACAGCATTGGGGCTTAATGAGAATGCAAGACCAGAATAGGAAAGTGGCAGGAGGGTGAGCAGGGGCATGGGAAGTCTAGTGAGATGGTGTGCTGGGGGGTGGAAAAGGGCACAGTTCAGAGGTTGGGGATGGGAGGGCAAGCAGGAAAGGTCACGGCTCGGAGGGGGCTGCTGGAAAGGCCACAGCTCACAGGCTGGGGAGAGGCTGTGTCAAAATGCGCCAATCCGGTCACACAGGAAATGTTAAAATGAATCTTGTGACACTCCACAAGACCTTGAACCCTCTTAACATACCAACATTAAATTGAAATAATTTAAGCAAGGACTTGCTGTACTTAGATTTTCCAGTAGTCTGTGCTCAAAATGTTGCTGCTGATTCTGGGAAATTCCATGGAATGTTTGGCTGAAAGAAAGGTAATTTTGAGAGACGGATGGGATGATATTGATTGGAGCGAGAGCTGAGTATGCTGGGGATGAGCATGCCAGAACTGACTAATGTGCAATGATTGCTTGGATTCAGAAAATACCAAAAATCATTGAAATTTGTGGATCTCTCACTCTGGAGGAGCGATAAGTGGGAGGATGTAGATTGCGATAGACCAAAGGTATTTGATCAAACATAGTTACAGGATGGAGCAATGCCAAATACAATTGAATAGCACAAGTGAAAAGCTACTACACGTTGGAAAATGAAGGTTAAATGAACATTTGACAGTTTTATTTAAAAGCTGAAGGCTAAGTTGAATGGGATCTGGGGCAATTGCAGTAGATTTGAGACTGAATTTTATTGTGCAGCAACAGTATGTAATGTTCTAATGTATTGCTTGTTCAGCAAAGTACAAGGTCAGCTACGTGCAGTGACTCTACCATGAGTGTTCAACTACTTTTTAAAGGCAAGCAAACCATTCAAGAATAGAAGCTGGGAAGGTAGAATAATGAGCTTTGATCGCTTAGGATAAAAGGATCAAGTTACAAGGAAAGTGTAGGTAATTGAGACTCAGTCTTGATAATTTAGGATAAACTGAGACCAGGCCAATACTAAACTAGAATAGGGCAGTTCATGATCTTTATAATGAAGAGCTTTAATCAACACTTGAAATGCTGGAAGTAAATATTTTGGGGGATGGTATAAAAATGGAAGAAACCAGTGCAGGAGTAGGCCACTCAACCTCTTGAACCTGTTTGGCCATTTGATAATTCATGTGAGCGGAAGCGAAGTGTCTATTTCCCTCCTGAATGAATAAGCTCAAAATGGCTAACTGGCCTCACAATACTCATGTATGTTGTGATTCATGGTTTTTATGTCTTTAGCCTTGCTGATTTCTGGCTTTGTAAATCTTACTCTGTCAATATTATTCAGTCAGAGTCTTTATATTTCCATCGTGTGTACCTTTTACACGTGTTGCTCTCTTTGTTTACTTTGAGAGATTCTTTCTGCCATGGCTCTGTTTAATGCTATAAATATGATTTGGTTGTATTAAAGTAGCAAAGCATCCCCAAATTCTTCAGTGATTAACTTCTTGTGTGTAACTGATTCAACTCTAATTTGAAAGTGAAAGTAAATTTGTATTGTTTCTTTCACTCTGTTTCTTCTTGCATTGACTGTTTTTAAATTTTGTAGGTGGAAGTTTACCAATACGGAAGCAAGGTCTCAGTTCCAGCACTTCAGACAACAGCAGTAAATGGAAATCCACTTTCTCTCCAATACCTGATATCAATTTGACCAAGAACTCTGACAACACATCCCAGTCCGCATCTGCTTTGTGCCAAGCATCTCCTTTTGGCACCAGGCCTATTACAGGTGAACTTTCAGTCAGTGATGCTAAAATGGGATCCCATCAGAGGAAACACATCACCACCCCAGTCTCGGTGGAGGAAAATGGTTGTCATGCAGCCTCACCTATCACTTTTAATTACAGTTCTGGACGATCTGCAGATATCAGTTTACATGATTATAATGAAGGTGCTTGTTTAGCTCGTAAGACTTCAGAGATGGTGGGGTTGAATTCCAGTGCACTGTACCAGCTGACCAGGAACAAAGCTGACTCCAATATTGACTCAAATCTCTCTTCAAACAAGAAACAACCAGATGGGTTGACTGGTGCAAAGGGCGATGAGCTGAGCAAGTCAGGGGTCAAAGGTAAAGAAAATGCAGGAGGAGTAAATTATTTGGGAGGCAAAATGGAGAAAATGCAGTGCTACTTAATATAAAGATGATCAAGTTGCATGAAGGAAAGTAGAAAATGTAAACCTTTAGTTTAAGTGACCACTGTCCCATTGGGAGAAATACTGGGTGGTCAGAAACATGCTAGCTGCAGTTTTTCAGAAAGCAGTTACCCACAGCTAAACATTATGTTCACTTCAGTTGCACTCGCACCGTTCTGTTGCAGGTTTTTATCCTGGTCAACTTATCACAGGATTGCAATAACCAATGAGATTGCAGGGAAATTCAAACTCCATTATGTGGCCAACAGAATGGTGGCCTTTCTTTGGCTTGACACCAGTTGATGCAAACATGGTTCCTGTCACAGCTGCTGGTGTTGGGTTGACATTCTTGTGCTAGCTTTTCCGTTACTGATATTGCTGGTGAGACTGCAGGAGATGGGTATGTCAGAGTATACTGCAATTAAAAGCAGGGTACTGCACCTGGAAACTGGGATTTGCATTTCAGGAAATTGATAGTCTAAAAGCTTTGTTAGAATATTAACATGTTTAATAAACTTAATCAATTTAAATGTAAACAGTACTTGGACTGGTAGGAAGATACTTTCAGTTCAAAGATTTCTTACCTATTCCATAAACATTTCCTCCACTGTTACACATTTGCCACACTTTCAGAAGAGTGCCATCTACTGTCTGGTAAACTGAGTGCGAGAGTGAACACACTTGTGATCATGAAACATCTCCTTTAGTCAATTTTCTATGCACCACGAGGGACAGTTTTGCAGAGTAACCTCATGCCCTGTGGATTGAAACACTTGAATTAATTTTCTATTGCATGTTAGCAGGTAGAGAGGAAGGTTTCATCTTGTTAGGTTGTATTTGAATCCATATCTCAGATCAGAAAAGCCAATGTAATCAATGTTGATATCCAGTTCTCCGTGTATGATATATTTTAAGACCCCATAAACTGATAGGAATCATCTTGTGAATCCCTGGTTATAGTCGATTTTATATGGTTTTGTTATGGTACAAGTGTAATTTGCTAATTATTTCTTTGCTTGGTGTCCTTTTTCTTAAAGGACTAAAACATTTCATTCTGCCTTTTGGCAGGCACGGATTTGCACATTACTGGACCAAAAATTGCTTACTAAAAACATATATTTGCATGAATAATTCTTTCAGCTATTGTTGCAGGACAGCCTTATCATGCCTCGAGTAGCCATTAATAAATTTCAGCAAGGCAACTTGTGCAGTAGCAGTGAATCTTGCATCAGGAGCCTGATTTAATGTGGTGCCCTATCTCTCCATTGCTGGACTCTTGACACCCCAATATTGCACTGTTGGGGAAAAAATACATCAAGTACACAATATATTGATGTGTTCCTTTTATATTTGCGTATTTATCCCTTTTTAAACTAACCTCTTTCCCTATAAGGCGGGAGAGCAATGGAGAAGAGAAAGAGGTTAATGTTGAACGGTAGGTTTATTCGTGACATCGGATTTTTTCTGCAGTTGTGGCTAAGAAGCTGGGAATTGCAAAGCAAAGTTGCTGTTGCACTTTCAATTGTGGGAGGATGTAATTACAGTAAGACAAGTTTACCTCAGGCTATTTTGAACTTTGGAATTTATTATGGGGAAAATATTTATCAGAGTAACAAAACAAAATGTAGGTTTTAAACTAGGAGTGCAGATCGTTAAAATGTCTATAATGTTAGCAGTAGTAATATATCTAAATATTGGTGATCAGAATTGGGACCTGGTTTTGAGTTTTGCACCAAATTTTTTGTGCAATTTCTTCTGGTTGCTATTGAAAATAGCAAGACAAAGAAAATGTGTTGACCACATGTCTAAATATTATAATTTAATTTCTTTGTAATCCTTTAATATTGCAAGTCATTCAGAAAACCAAGTGTCATGGCCTAGCAGAATTATTTAGGAAAAATCTTTAACTGGCAGATGCTCAAGTTGCTGTAGCAAATGGGCTAAGATCCATCTTTATCTCTCATTGATACAGTATAGTGCAATGTGCACTTTTTTTGGCAGTTTCTTTTGTTGAGTATCCTGTATCTGAAACCCTTGTGGCCAATTGTGTTTTGGATTTTAGATAATCTTGGACACTGCATTTAGGCCTTGACCTGCTTACATTACCATGGCCTGGCTGTCATCTGAAGTAAAAATGGTTAAAACAGCAGGATGTACTACCGAATAATAAAGATCAGGTGCAGTTGGTGAGGTTCATGTCAGCTTGGGTCAGACTACCCATGCTAAATGTTGATGAGGTTAAGATGTAAGAGTTTTGGATGATAAAAGGTACTCTTTTCCAAGGTGATGAGATTTATCCATTTTTGTCTTTCACAAATGCAATGATTTATGAGTATTGTTTGAATATTTATCTCAGTGACCGTTCAATCACTAGTGGCAAAAATATCAACACGTTATTTTCCTAGCTGTAAACCTGGATGAACATTCAAAGGAAGGAAACGCTCTTGGGCATAGAATTTTTCATTTATTTTGTATCATAAATACTGGACATTTGGCATACCACTATTTTTTCAGTTCCTATGCATGTACAGGAGTAAAAATAATTGTCCGCGTGTAATCTTTTGCCTTTCCTAAGGACATATCCTTCAGGGTAGGAGGAAGTGTGTTTGATTCCTTGCTTAAATTATTCAAGTCCTTGAATAGTTCTGGTAGCTAGTTGTAAAACAACACTGATAAATATCTGGGGTCAGCTTGTTATCATTTTATGGGTTAGTAATATATTTATGGTATGCTGCTCTTTTGGAGGTAACGAGGAGAGAATCAATTTTTAATGTTGCCTCTTTCAGAGGCAGTTAATCTTTACAATGCCATTCCCAAGTATGTAGTGACTTCCATAAGAGACAAGAATGGGTCTTAGACTGGAGAAGGTGTAATGATGGAAGAATAGGGTGTTTTATTTTTGGTTGAAAATTAGATGGGTCAGAAAGCCTCCATCCAAATACATCTTATGTTCTTGTGAAATGTAGAGTTACACCTTTTCACTGAATTTCCTGGAATAATGCTGTACTTTGTGGCATTTTTTACTGATCATGTGTGTTTCCTCTGTTACAACAGTAGCCACATTTTAACAAATACTTAATTGGCTCTAAACTGCTTTGAAATGTCCATGGTTATGAAAAGTGCTATACAAGTGCAAGTTTTTAATGGCTTATACTGGTAAATATTTTAGGAAAAACAGCATTATTACTTTCTGCAAACAAAAAAAAATCTAAGTCAAGAGACCTATTATTCTTGGTCCAACTTGGACCATTGACCCTACCACCACTTTGTTGCAAGTTTTTGAAGTACCTTTTGCCTACATCCTTGCTTGTAGTTGTAGTTTTTAACCAGTGGTAATCTGTGCCTTATCTAATAGCAGTGGAAAGAAAATGATGAACCATGAAGATGATGATTAGAAACCACCAGTTTCGTGAATTTATAAGTTGTAGAATTGTGCTCAGACCTTTAAGTGAACTATGAAGATGTAAACAGCAAATGCAGAGGAAAAGAGAAGGACATGGGTGGTGGGGGAAACAAATCACTTGGGTTTCTTTTACATAACTGTAAGCAAACTGCTCCAAACCGTGGCATAAGCCTGTGTGGTCCACGAAAACCAAGAGTAGAGTTATTCTCTGGAAACCTCTCTTTATGCTGACCTTTGACTGGAGAAGCATACAGTTTATTATGAATTACCATTGCCATTTTTAGCGTGGATGATCTACATAAATAATCAATATATTGGCTCACACTGGCAATGCATGGAATCAGTGCTTGACTTGCCTTGCTTGTTACAGCTATCCAGGCTTTTTAATGTCTATCTTATTGGATTATTGGTGGTGCCTTCATCTTCTATAGTTGAAAGAAAGAAGCTAAGTTCAATGTTGGAACCTTGCATCTGAGATAAAAGCAGTTTCATGTCATGAAACCATAATATTGTTCCACATCAAGTTTGTGATCAGTCATCACATTCTGCAAAAAAGTTTTGATGGACATGACAAATGCTCACACGATTGACCATCAAAGTATGATTCAGAGGTCGTGGCATTCTGTTTGTTTTTAACCATACCAGGAGACCATCCTCCAAAAGCAGTGTATAAGAAGACAGAACAAGAAATTGACACCACTAGCTTTTCATGTAATCTTGTGCTACTGATTCTGGGATTTCAAGCTCCATTCAGCATCAAATATTCATTCAGTTCAACCTCTGGTACCAACAGCTAGATTTGATCACTGCAACCAGTAGTGGTGTTCAAATTCTGTAGTTTCTTTTGGCAAGGATTGATGCTAAAATTTGGGTATTGAATGTCAGCAGTAGTCTTTACTAGCTTTGCTACTACCCGCTTGCAAATCAAACATTGAGCAATATAAATTTGCTCCTCTGCCAAATCGTATTGTTGCCTTTGCAGTTTATTTTTCAGCCAGCCAGCTATTACTATTGGTGCTTTACATATTAGAACCTTTTTGAGTTCTAAAGCTGAGCCTGAAAGATCTTCCATCCTTAGCCTAATGTGTCCTACAAAATAGTTTTGCTATTTGTACTGATTTGGCCGCCTTAAAAGGGGAGAGAGAGATTAAATCCAATTCTGTTGTTGCATCTGTATTGTACTTATGTATTATGGCCTCGTGAAATAGGTGTTAGAAGGGCTATCTGACTAACTCTAACTCTACTTCAAAAATTATCCTTGGATTGGCTCCTTAGGTTGCAAAGAATCTTAAGATCTGAATCAGCAACAGATGGAGTAGAAACTTGCTACTTCTTTGAAGCCACCCTTCTGCTTATCCTAATTTCTGCAAGTCGAAAGGTGCAGGATAAATAATTGACAATGCTGGGGATTAATGCAATATCTCCAATTCTGTGGATGGGCAAAGTTCCTCCTACAATTCATTGTGTTGCCTGTTCAGTTGATCCAAACTTCCATGAAGTGTTTTACTTAGAAGTGAACACCTTTCGTGGGATCTCAAAAGGGGATTCCAATCATTTCTGATCCTCAAACCCAATTGTACTTGAAATAATTTGAAATATCTGAGATTAGGTGGCTGCCATTGACAGAGACATCAATTTCCATGTGGCTTTTCATCTACAACAGTGGGATTCCATGCATAAAGGAAGATACCATATTTTATGTCAACCTTCCCTAGAACTTGCAGGACAAGGGGCCACAGATGCTAACTTGTCAAAGACAAATGTGTTTGAAGCAAAAACTGATCAATACCTGGAACTGTCCTTTTAAGGTAGGGTAGTGAAAGCAAAAACTTGAATCAAGGGTCGTTAGATGATGGGACAGGGATTCCAGGTTTCTAACCAAGATTGTGCTAGATGGTCCCTTCTTTTGTAGTTACTTGCAACTAAGTGCTATTAACCATAACGTTGAAAAGGTGACGCCTAATATCCTGAGCGCGCTCTGTGCAAATTTCTCTGTTCTTGAAAAGCACACATCATTACAACACAATCACTGAAAGCAAAGGATGTCACTTGCTGGGTAACTGATGTACTATTAAACAGTGAATATAGTCACTGGGTTTCATTACCATTTTCATTTATCAAAAAGTTGATGTACATTTTTATTCAGTCCATCCTTGAATTCTTCTATGGCCTTTCATGTGGCTAACTGAATAACCTAAACACCATCAATTAGTAAATGGCATTTGGTTTGATTTTACTAGCATTTGGAGCACATTACCACAGTCCAAAGTAAGCCATTTCCTGAAGCACCCTACAATATTTTGACAAAGTGCAATTTAACAAAATGTTTACAATATAACATTTTGGATAGATTGAACTTACTGGAATGCACAAGAGGTTGAAAAATGATTCGGAACTGATTTGCAGAGATAAAGGCTCAAGGTTAAAAGAGCTACAACACAGCCAGCCAAACCAACTGGGTGTGCGGGAGTTAATCTCTGAGCTGGTGATGGGGTTAAGTTCTTCAGGAGCCCCTTCTTAGTCAGTGCATGAATGTGGTTATCTGGTGTGATCAAGGATCTGTCTCATTATGTCAGTAGTTCAGTAACAGTCATGATGTAGGTGCCCATCAATTAATTTGGAAGGGGAAGAAATTTTTGGTCGGTGGGAGGAGGGAGCAAAATTATTGCAAGTGACCTTAGTGTATGGTTGATAAATTCATAATATTTACATTTGTACTTTTACATAAAAAGTATATTTATTTAAATATACCAGAAATTGACTGAAAAGGAGAGTTGCTATGCTTTGGGTAACCTGAATTGATTTGCTTTTTTATAAATCTATTTTCTTTTGTTGCCTTTACTATGCTTGCTGAAACAAGCTGTAGGTGTGGGCTTAGCTGCTGTATTGATGCTTTGCTTCCTGCTGGACAAAAATCTTTGAGCTGTTTTTTTTTCTCTCCTGTTTCAGGTATTTTTAACCATGTGGTGCCTTCAGTCTCTTCTCATCAGTTTGGAGCCAATTTCAGCAATGTTCCAGTATCTAGTAGCACGATGTTAAGCTTTAACCCACTACAGGCTGTTCCTACTACTACCCATTCATTTCTTTCTGTATCTACTAGTACATTATCTTCCACCGAGAGCAGAGTGGCCCCCTACCTTACCAGAGCACCTACACAGTCTGTGCTTAACACACCTCCCCCCAATATTTCCTTACCACCACCCCCTCCACTGTTAAATTCAAACAGTTCTGATCCTTCCCTTTTCCGTAATATATCCACCGTAAGTGATGGATACTTGTCTTCTTCCATTTCTTGCTCCTCTTCGACTGCTTCGCTTCAATCTGCTAACACTGCATTAGCCATGAAGCTTGCATCTTTGCAACCCAAAGCTTCTCACCCTTCCTTCACAGTGCATCACCCACCTTTGCCACGTACAGCGCTTGCTCAATCAGCACCTCTCATCTCTCAGTCCAGCACAAATACATCTGCAATGTGGGTCACACTTGGCATGCAGTCTCCTTATGCTACACATTTCTCTGGGGTTAAGCCTCGATAAGAACTTGCGTACTTTATCAGTCTTATAAGGTAAGGTTAGAAAAATGTGCAAGGTTAAAACAATTTATCAGAATGTGTACAGCAATGTGTGAGATATCTTGATGAAATGCAAACTATAGGAAGTGTATAAATTAACTTTGCAATATTAAGATATCTAAAATATCCCATTTAGGAATGTTTTATTTGTCTTTTATTTAGTGTAGGCATGCGCTTCAGATCGGAAATATAGGTATAGATATCTCCAATTTTTTTAAGAAAGCAGCTATCCAATTCTAAGCAAAGTCCCAACACTTAAAGAAACAGAGGTAATGTTCCAGATCTGTGACCTTTTCAGATTTGTGACGTTTCATCAGAGCTGGGGAAAAATCACAGACCTGACATATTAACTGTATTTTTCTTGCCCAAAGATGCTGCGTGACCTTGCTGAGTATTTGCAGTATTTTCTGATTTTATTTCATGTTTCCAGCATCCACACTATTCTGCTTCTCCACAATAATATACTGGCATTGTGATCATTAATATGGCACTGATTAATTCAGGATTGTAGCCTGATTATTCATTTAAGTTTCATATGCAGGCCTATCTTCTCTGATGCATTTTAGTGGACATTTTCTTATTAAAATTACATTGATATTTTGCTGTTTGACTAATATTAAATTTAAACTTGGAACGTGGATATCTAAACTTAATCTGTGTTAAACTGCTGTTGATACTTAAAGGCAAATGGAGGATTTCACACTCCTTTGCCTAATTGTTCTTTGATTTTGTTTCTGAAACTAAAGAATGGTGCAGTTATTAATAGAAGGTAGATGATGTACTTTTTCCCTTTTATCTCTAGGTATTTAGGAATTCTACCTCAAAACAATGTGACCTATGCAAGGACGATGTGGACCAACTTCATCCACTTCCATCAAACAAAAGGTGCTTGAGTGGCCTGCAAACATTGTTTTGCTTCTTTACTACTGGAAAATAAAAGCAAATACATTTTACTGTGAATTGGTTTTAGTGTTGCTGCAAAAAACATGGCTCCTGTTGTATGGTGTTTTAGAAACTATTTATCTTTTTTCCAAGCGATTGGGACTCGTCATTGTTCCAGCAAGCCTATAGAGGCTTTGAAGTGTGAAGAGCAGCGCACACCAGCATTCATTTGTTAGCCTGCTGTTGGTGCTATTTTAACCATCACAAACTGTGCCTCTGGGTTCTGATCCCTGGTGCTTACTATTCTGAAAGGTTGAAAACGAAATTGTTAGCTGAGACCAGTTTCTCTGCAACAAGTGATCTTGTAATATTTTGCATCACTTGTTAACAGTTTGGTACTTGATGATGCAAATATTGCTCGGCCTCCTTCAGTTTACTTTATACAAGTACAATCCTGCTCTCCTCTTCCATTGATTGTGTCTCTGGTGTTTTTTGTCTCTGGTCTTTTGTACGTTGAGTGATTGTTCATGATAACACAGAAAAATACTGTCATCACTGTCTTTTTTCTCATTAATTTAATGGTGTTTTATAGCATTGTAAATTGCAGTTCAAACAATGTAATCTAATGCCATTAGATAAAGATTATTATTATTATACATTGAATTATTGCTGTGTAATTTTAATTGTAAGCAATAGCACATTGATTTTTCTGGTAAACTTAGTAAACAATGAAGTGTAAATTTTACCATTTTCTACACGTTTTGTTCGAGAAATATGTATTATGTATAAACAACCCAAGAGAGCAAAATGTGAAAAGGAAGACTAAAATTTAAAATACATTGGGATTTCATAGACTGTAGGTCATTTTAAAAATGTATTTTAAAAATTTCTTTTTCAAAGTTTTATACATTCAAGGTGGGACATCTTTACTAATCCAGTTTTAAAAAGTACCTCAAGTTTTTTAATATCCTTAACAAAAGTTAAACTTTCTGGTTAATGAATTCAACATTGGATTGTGCTTGAAGCTGATTTTTTTTGTTTTCTTTTTTTCATATTATTTAAAGAAGCTATTTTTTTTTAAGAAAAGGTCTGAAGCAAAGAAATTGCAGTAATTTTTTACATCATTCTATTCACTAACCAAACTGCAGTAAGACCAATGCCAAGCGTTTTTGTAAGTATAATGAAATGATTAAATAGGTAACTGAGGGTAACTGAGGCTCTTAGTCCAGCGAGGAACTGTGCTGTTCATTTCCAGTTGGAGCTGATTCACGTGTCCTGTATTTATTGCAGTGCAGCACGCAGGGGCTCATATAACATAACATTATTTAGCATGTTAAGTAAATAAATAACCTATAAAATGGGTTGGGGGGAGGCGGGGAGTTGGGGGGAACTTATTCTTGGGTTCTGACTGTTTTGAAACCACATTACAGTTTAAAACTGTTGTATTTTACCTGAATGAATTAACTTTTTTTTTTGCTTTTGAGATGTCCAGAAGATTGTTTAGTTTTAGTAGTGGCTATGTGGGAATTTTGAGTTTGTGACTGAGTAATTGTAATAAAATGAAAGCTTGTAAAAGTGTGAGCAGAAATGTTGACTTTTTACAGTATGGGAGAAACAGAAGTTCTCAAAGTTGAGCTTGATGGTTCTCCAATGTGCATGCACCTTGATGCATGACTAGCGTTTTAAATAATGACGACACATTTCTTACTCGTTCAGTGCTACATAATGTGCAGTATAGTTTAAAATAGTAAGTGTTCAAGTGCAAACATTGATTGGACACCTTCCACTGACTGGTTACCAGCATCAGTGCTGAGTCATGTTAATGTTTTGACCTTTACTTGAAACTAATATTTATTCAAGTTTAAAATACCATAATGTAGTACTGTGAAGAGTTGTACTTCCCTTTCTGTGTTCTGACATGTTCCTGGGCAAGACCCCATAAAATGCGTAATTGGGAAGAAAAATTATTGGAATGCAATCTTTTGTTTTCTTCCATTTTGAAATAGCTAAGAGGGTAATTGAACTAGGAAATAGTTGACTAAAATTAGACCTTTAGTCTGGTACTGGTACAGATGCAATAGTTATCAGGTATTGTAGACTCTGTTTTTGAGGTGCAACAAGTCAAAATAAAATCCAGAGTACTGTTCTATTGAAATAGACACTAAAACTGCAAGAAATCGAAATTATTCAAGAATATGGTGTTTAATTGGATTTCAGACCCATTGAACCATGATGTTGACTGCAGATTGATTATTTTGGGTATTACATTCTACTAGAAATTTCATGGAAGCATAGGAAGATGATGAGTCAGTTATAAATTGACTTCATTTTGGTGAAAGAATTCACTCTAGTACGTGGTAGATAGCTCACCATTAACTGAGTAAAACATCAAACAGTGGCAGGATGTTCTCATAAGTAGCCTTAAATTTATAGGTAGATTGAGGTGTAATTACATGCTGTGAAAACTGAGCCATATAACTTAATAGAAAAAAGGTGCATTTATGTCATTTTATGTTGGTTTATAGTAATAAAACAAACTGCTGTTCGGAAGCAGTCAAAATCAATTTGTACAATCCATCTGGGGTACCTTGATCATGCAGAAACTGTAAATGAGATTGCCCCTTAAGAATTGAACATCTATTGTGATCTGTACACTATTTATCAAGTTCAGTTTACTGTAAGGAAAATCTTCTGTACAAAGTAATACTATTATTTTAATATATATATATATATATATATTACCAAAATGCCTGAGATATATTAGAAGCTATTACCTAATTTTCTTGAGTATTCCCAAATACTTTGGAGGATATTTTTTTCCTGTTTGTAATGAAATTGTACATTTTACTAGTTTGGAAAAAGGAAGCCATCCTTTTCCAAGTGTCTCTGAACCATCAAAAGGCACAGATGATATTTTTTCAGCACTGAAAGGTAATGTCCATCCTATGCTGGATTTTAGATGTTAATTGTATTTTACATGCATCTTTCACTTCCCCCAACTGCACTTTGGGGTATTTGAGCATGGTTTTACATTTTAAAAATGCTTATGTTGGGAAAAACATTTGAGATACAAGTATATTTTAATCCTCATCGCACTGCATCCTGAATGAGCATTTAAACAATGTATATATAACCATCTAAATTCATGTAATAAAATTTTACATGTAATGTAAATCAAGTAGCCTGAGAGTTGAGATTGAATAGGTGTTAGGTTTATTTGAAATTAACCAGTTAGTACAAATTAAAATGCAGTAAATTCCATAAATATGAAGTGTACTGTGATTGTGAGACATGATAAAGGATATTGCGGGCACATACTATCCTCAAAACGTTTGCGAACAGGCGTTAGGACTATTAATTTAACAATTAATTGAATTGAAAACTGAATACCTTAGTTGTAAGATGGAAGAATCTGAACTTTTAAATGTTTTCCCTCTGAACTCCCCTCATAAATTTAAGCTTTCAACATCTCAGACATAGGTTCTCATCACTTTGTAGTATATGATTAGAAGACTATGTATTATCCTGTGTAAGATGGATGTTATCTTTAAATACACAAGTGGAGGATGAATCAGATATTCTTTGCACTTGTACCATACAGTCTGTCTTTTTGTGGCTATAGCTTATATTGTACAATGCTGCTTGGTGTGGAAGGAAAAAAGCTGTCCGAAATGAACACAATGTTAAGGAAATAAAATCTGTGGTTATTTAAAAATTCTGAATATACAAAACTTATTCAATATGTACAGATGAGAAGCTGATAATGCTCAAGAATTGGCTTGTGACTATTTTGGCATGGCTGTAGAATCTGAAATATAACTAGATATTCACATTGACGGCTGAATCAGTTGACTTTTTTCAAATTTTTCATAATGTAGACTTGGTGCATATACTGTGTGGTAGGGAAAGGGATGTTCTTGTGACTACAGTTGCCTAGTGCTTATTACATTTTGTGAAATTTGTGAAGGTTAAATGGCAAACAGTCTAAAGATCTGTTATTGTTTTGTTTGTATGTAATGTTATAGTGGAACTGCTCTTTCTTGTTGTTTTCTGTCATTCCACCCTTTTCTAAAAGTACTGTAAGTCCAGTTTAAGTTGCAACTACTAAAATGTTTTTTTTTGGAGGAATAAATTTTTGTTGGTCTGGCATTTTTGACATTTTACCCCCAAATTATTCTTGAATTTTTGTCTCTGGTGTTTGCTTTGCCAAGAAATTATGCTTCAAAGGTTTTTTGCTTTTTAATAAAGTTGTGTATTTCTAAATATATAATGTTGTGTACTTATTGGGGAAAAAACATATCTTTGGAACTGCAAAACTTGTAGAAAATTTCAATTCAACATGTCTGTTCGTAAGTAATCATTATCACTGCTACGTCTGCGGTTTAATAACTACATTGTCTAATCTACTTTTTCAAATTTATTTTTATTGCAGATTCAATTGTGCCAAATTTGCGGCAGCAAAAATTCTGTGCAGTACAATTTCAGCATTTCTAAAAATGTTCACTTATACAGAGGAATTAAAACAAATATTTTAATATCGATAGGAGCTTCTTGAGTTTCTATACTATCAATGGGATGAATCCAGCATAAATGTAGATGGAAAAGTCTCCATAGTCCATCCCAACTTATCCATCCAATTATCAACCCAATCCTGGCATTATTAACACCGTTCTGAACTGGGAGGGGAGACAGTGGTATAGTGGTATTGTTACTGGATTAATAATCCAGAGACCTGGGGTAATGCAATGGTGACCCGGGTTCAAATCCCACCATAGCAGATGGTGGAATTTGAATTAAATACATCTCTGGAATTAAAAGTGACTGTGGAACGATTGTCGTAAAAGCCTATCTGGTTCCCTGATGTCCTTTTAGGGAAGGAAATATGTCATCCTTACTTGGACAGGCTTACATTTGGTTGACTCTTAAATGCCCACAGGGATGGGCAATAAATGCTGGCCCAGCCATCTCACCTGGATGTTTATAGCCAGGTGCTGACTACGTTGTTTGCTAAACTTCATGATGTTCTTGCTAACATAGGAACATACAAATTAAGACCGGGAGTGGACCACTCCAATCCTATGAGGCTGCTTTACCATTCACTGAGATCATGGCTAATCTGATTGGAACCTCATCCCCACGTTTCTGCTTGTCCTGAATGACCTTTCATGCCCTCTCCCGCCCTGTTTATCATAAATTTATCTACCTATGCCTTAAAAATATTTGAAGACTCTGCTTTTACTGACTTTTCAGGAAGAGAGTTCCAATCATAGAACCCTACAGTGCAGAAAGAGGCCCATCGAGTCTGCACTGACCACAATCCCACCCAGGCCCTACCCATACCCCTACACATTTACCCACTAACCCCTCTAACCTAAGCATCCTAGTATGCTAAGGGACAATTCAGCATGGTCAATCAACCTAACCTGCACATCTTTGGACTGTGGGAGGAAACGCGAGCACCTGGAGGGAACTCATGAAGACACAGGGAGAACATGCTAACTTCCCACAGACAGTGACCCAAGCTGAAATCGAACCCAAGTCCACGGCACTGTGAGGCAGCAGTGCCAGCTACTGTGCCAGTGTGCTACTTCTCAGTTTTTCTGCTTAGTCGAATGTTAAAGATCCTGCAGCAAAATTGAAAGAAGAGTAGCGATATTGTGTGTCCTGACCAACTTTTAACACCTCCCCAATGCCTGTAGAAGAGCTAATTTGCACATCCAGATGATAAATAAACTGCCAGTGCAATTACATTCAAAAGTGATTCATTGGCTGTGAAGAGCTTTGGGAAGTCCTAATAATGTAAAAGGTGTTTAATGCAGATTCAGCAAGGACTTCTTGACAGTCTAGCCTCTGAATTGTGGTTCAGTGCCCATTCCAGAGATCTGCGTGTGTAATCTAGACTTGTATTCCAGTGTAGTGGTTATAAATGCCATCTTTAGAATCAGCTGTAAATTGAGGCCCTGTTTGATCTGCATAAAAGATCCCATAGTACTGTTTTGAAAAATTATTTTCCCTGATATTTCGGTCTCTCATGATGAGTTGAAAGATAAGTAGAGACCTAAATATCAGATCATTATCCACATCATTGTTTATGGGACCTTGCTGTTTCCAAACAGGCTACTGCATTTCCTAGAGCAGTGACTACACTTTGAAAGTACTTGCTTGGATGGAAAGTGCTTTGTATAGCTTGAGAACCATTTCTCTCGGTCAAGATGAACCGTGATGATCGATGTAGTCGCCAAGGTTGCACACTTTGCATTATCCTTCCACTGGAAACTTTATTGCAGCATTTCTTTTGCTAGGCATACTGTGAGCTGTCAATGTTGGCTTTTGCTAATTAAGAATATAAGAATTAAGCTGGGAGTAGGCTATTTGACCCTTTGAGCCTGCTGTGCCATTCAATAAAATCATGGCTGATCTTTTTGTGGATTCAGCTCCACTTACCCACCTGCTCACTATAACCTTTAATTCCTTTACTGTTCAAAAATTTATCTATCCTTGCCTTGAAAACATTTAATGAGGTACCCTCAACTGCTCCCATAGGCAGGGAATTCCACAGATTCACAATCCTCTGTGAAGAAGTTCCTTCTTAACACTCAGTCCTAAATCTGCTCCCCTTTATTTTGAGACTTACCCCTGTGTTTTGATTTCACCTGTCAGTGGAAACAACTTCCCTGCTTTTATCTTATCTTATTCTCTTCGTAATATGTTTCTATAAGATTTCCCCTCATTCTTCTGAATTCCAATGAGTATAGTCACAGTCTTCTCATAAGCCAATCCTCTCAATTCCAGAATCAACCTAGTGAATCTCCTTTGTATCCCCTTCATTGCCAGTATATCCTTTCCAAATTAAGGAGACAAAACAGTACCCATTACTCCAGTGTGGCCCCACCAACACCTTTATACAGCTGCAACATAACCTCGCTGTTTCTAAACTCCATCCCTCTAGCAATGAAGGAAAAAATTCCATTTGCCGCCTTAATTATCTGCAAACCAAGTTTTTGTTCATGCACAAGGGCACCCAGGTCCCTATGCACAGCAACATGGTGTAACTTTTTACCATTTTAAGTATAGTCCATTTTGTTGTTCTTCCTATCAAAATGGATGACCTCACATTTATCAACATTGTGCTACATCTGCTTGACCCTTGTCCATTCACTTAAAACTATCTATATCCCTTTGCAGACATTTAATTGCCTCTAATGCTAAGTTGTAGGTGCATTGGATATGCATTTGTTACCGCAGGTAATGAGTTCTACTTGTCCATCCTCTTGACGCAAGTGTCGTCTGATATTCAAGTACAAGGACAAAAAACATTTGTTGATGGTGGGGACCCTCATGTTTGTACATCCAGGCCAGAGCAAAGGAAAAATAATTAAAGTCCTTTGAGCTTCATTTCTGGCAAACTTTTAAGGATTTGCTGTATTGGTAGAAGTGGTTTCTTTTGGGAAAGATGTTAAATTAATGTCCTGCTCGTCCTGTCAGGATGTAAAAGATACCATGGCACTACTCAAAAAGAGCAAGAAAGTTCTCAATGTCTTAGTTGATATTTATCTCTCAACTAAAAGAGATTTTCTGACCATTCCTTGCTGCTGTTTGTGGGACCTTGCTGTGTACAGATTGGCTGCCGAGGTTCCAAACCTTGAATTACAAACATACAAATTAGGAATAGGAGCTCATAGCCACTTGGTCCCACGAGCCTGCTATACCATTCAGTAAGATCATGGCTAATCTGATATTAACTTCAGCCCCACGTTGTTTACCCCCAATTACCTTTTACCCCCTTATTGATCAAGAATCTATCCAGCTTTGCTTAAAAATGTTCAAAGATCCACTTTCCACTGCCTCTGGAGGAAGAGTTTCAGAGATTCATGAGCCTCAGAGAGAAAATATTTCTCGTCTGTTTAAATGAGTGTGACTCGTTTTTAAACAGGGACCCCTGGTTTTAGACACTCTGACAAGAGGAAACATCCAAATCCACTACGACTCTCTCCAACCTTTTAAAGGTGCGCCATAGAAAGCATTCTTTCTAGATGTATTACAGCTTGGTACGGCTCCTGCTCTATCCAAGGCTGCAAGAAACTAAAGAGGGTTGTGAATGAAGCCCAGTCTATCACTCAAACCAGTCTCCCGCCCATTGACTCTGTCTACATTTCCTGTTGCCTCGACAAAGCAGCCGGCATAATTAAGGACCACACACACCCCAGACATTCTCTATCCCACCTTCCATCAGGAAAAAGATTCAGAAGTCTGAGAACAGATGCCAACCGACTCAAGAACAGCTTCTTTCCTGCTGTCTTCAGCCTTTCAAATGGACCTACCTTGCATTAAATTGATTCCTCTCTACACCCTAACACTCCTTTCCTTCTCTATGAATGGTATGCTTTGTATAGTGCCCAAGAAGCATACTTTTCACTGTATACCAATATACGTGATGATAAATCAAAATTAATGCTGTACACAATACTTCCCATGCGCTTTCTGGGGAAGTGCCGGAAGATTGGAAAACGGCTAATGTTACGCTGTTGTTTAAGAAGGGTGCCAGGCAAAAGGCAGGGAATTATAGGCCGGTTAGCTTAACGTCTGTTGTAGGTAAAATGTTAGAATCCGTCATCAAGGAGAAAATAGCGAGGCATCTTGAGGGGAATTGTTTGATAGAGCGGACGGAGCACGGTTTCGTTAAGGGGAAGTCGTGTCTGACGAATTTATTGGAGTTCTATGAGGATGTGTCTAGGGCGGTGGATAGAGGAGAGCCGGTGGATGTGGTCTGTCTTGATTTTCAGAAGGCGTTTGACAAGGTGCCTCACGAGGTTATTACAGAAGGTCAGGGGGCATGGAGTTAGGGGTAGGGTGTTAGCATGGATAGAGGATTGGCTGTCAAATAGGAGGCAGAGAGTGGGGGTCAATGGGTGCTATTCGGATTGGCGGTTGGTGACTAGTGGAGTGCCCCAGGGGTCGGTGCTGGGGCCTCAGCTATTTACCATTTATATAGATGATCTGGAGGAGGGAACCGAGTGTATGGTGTTGAAACTTGCTGATGACACCAAGATTGGTGGAATAGCAAATTGTGCGGAGGGTGTGGAGAGTCTGCAGAAGGATCTAGATAGGCTGGGCGAATGGGCCAGGAACTGGCAAATGGAATTTAATGTTGGCAAATGTGAGGTTGTCCACTTTGGTCGGAATAATGGTAGGAAGGACTATTACTTACATGGCGAAAAACTGCAGCAGGTGGCGGTGCAGAGGGACCTCGGGGTCCTTGTGCATGAGTTGCAAAAACCCAGCCTACAGGTGCAGCAGGTGGTCAGGAAGGCAAATGGGATGCTGGCTTTCATAGCGAGGGGGATTGAATATAAAAGTAGGGAGGTCTTGCTGCAGCTGTATAGGGCACTGGTGAGGCCGCAGCTGGAGTACTGTGTGCAGTTTTGGTCGCTGCACTTACGCAAGGATATTTTGGCCTTGGAGGGAGTGCAGAGGAGGTTTACTAGGCTGATACTGGAGTTGAGGGGGTTGAGCTATGAGGAGAGGCTGGATAAACTAGGCTTGTACTCGTTAGAGTTTAGAAGAATGAGGGGAGATCTCATTGAGACATATGAGGATGCATAGGATAGAGGTGGAGAGGCTCTTCCTGCTCAGAAAGGACAGTAGGACTAGAGGGCACAGCCTCAAGATAAAAGGGGGGGGGCGGGGAGGGGGGGCAGTTTAGAACGGAGTTGGGGAGGAACTTCTTCACTCAAAGGGTGGTGAATCTCTGGAATTCTCTGCCCGTTGAAGTGGTGGAGGCTGCCTTGCTAAATATTTTTAAGACACGGGTTGATAGGTTTTTGATAGGCAAGGGGATTAAAGGTTATGGGGAGAGGGCGGGAATGTGGAACTGAGACACGACAGATCAGCCATGATCTTATTGAATGGTGGGGTGGGCTCGAGGGGCTAGATGGCCTACTCCTGTTTCTTATGTTCTTATGCTATACAACTGACGCATAACTTCCTGCCTTGTGCGAGCAATTGTCCTCACAATGAATGATAACATTCTCTAAAAGCTTTTCTGTTTCTTACTGTACCTACATAACTAGCTTTTTGTGATTCATGCACTAAGACTCACATATTCCTCTGCACCTCAAGAGTTCTGCAATCTCTCACCATTTAGATAATTTTATTCTTTCTACCAAAGTGGACACTATCATGTTTACCCACATTATAGCTCCATTTGTCAGATGTTTGCCTGCTCAATGTCCCTCTGTAGCCTCCATGCATCCTCTTCACAATTTGCTACCTACCTTTGTCAGCAGCTAATTTAGCAACCATACTGGTGGCTCTTCATCCAAGTCATTTGATTGGATAAATTGTAAAAAGTTAAGGCCCCAGCACTAATCCCTGTGGCGCACTAATCCCTGTGGCACACCACTCTTCACATCCAGCCAATTAGAAAAAGACCCATTTACGTCAACTCTGTTTTCTGTCAGCTAGCCAATCTTCTATCCGTGGCTTTTATTTTGCACAGCCTTTGGTGTGGCACTTCATCAAATGCCTCTGGAAATCTAAGTACTGTTCCCCTTTATCTGTTGCACATGTGACTCCTTCGAAGAATTCCAGTAAATTGGTTAAATGTGATTTCTCTTTCACAAAGGCACATCGACTCTGCCTTGAATTTTTCCAAGTACCTTACTATAAACATTTAATAATGGCTTAAATTGTGGCTACATTTCAAAGGGGTTTTGAAACACTTGAGGATGTTGTAAGTTTATAAAAGTGATTCTTTTTTGATGTAATTTCTTCAAATAGCTTGATAATTTCCCCATAACCAGATCACATCTTTGATGGAGACCTATGTATTTCACACTGTTTTACTGACTTGAAGTTGCCTGGTTTTAGCAATTAATTAACTCTTACTACCCCAGTAAACACTGTTGTTTATGTGCAAATGCACTTCCTCCACCTAGAGTAACAGAAGGCAATCGATCATTTTTAGTTTAAGCTTAACTAAGGAAAAGATTTATTTACAATACAGACTACAGCTCATTTGACTTTGGTGGTAGGGACTATAGTTCAATCATCACTTAAAACAAGTGCAGGATAATTAAGGGGAGCCAGCAGAGATTCATTAATGGAAATTCATGCTTAACCTGCTTGAATATTTTTTGAGGAGGTAATGAAGAAGATTGAGGACAATACTGTTGATGTGGTGTATAAGGATTTTCAAAAGGCATTTGATACAGTACAAGTGTTGACTACTGGGGTACCATAGGAATCAGTGCTTGGTCCCTGGCTATTCACAATGTATAGGTTTCAGATGAGGGAACCAGATGTAATATTTCCAAGTTTGCTGATGAGACAAAACCATGTGGGAACGAGTGGTGAGGAGAATGTGAAGTGGCTTCAATGTGATGTAGACAAGTTGATATGGATGAGTGTGAAATTATCCAACTTGGTAAGAGAAATAGGATGGCAGAGTATTAGTTAAATGGTGATAAATTGGGATGTATTGATATACAGTGGGACAGCAGTCACTGAAAGCAAGTAAGTAGTTGCAGCAAGCAGTTAAAGTAAATAGTGTGGTAGCCTTCCCTACAAGACGACTTGAGTACCTTATGTCTTAATGCAATTGTACAGGACCTTGATGAGTTAGCACCTGGAACTTATACTTGCCATTGAATGACTGCAGAGATTTTTCACCAGCTTGATTGATTCCTGAGATGGTAGGATTGTCACATGAGGAGAGATGGGTCCATTACACTTGTATTGACTTGGGTTTAGAAGTGTGAGGGAAATCTAATTGAAACATATAACTTTCTGCAATAATTGAGGTGATTTATTTTGGCAGGAAGAAAATAAAGGGACAAACTCCAAAGGAAGGTGTAGGAACAAATTCATTGCAGATGGCAGAGTATGTTCATAGAGCAGTTAATAAAGCATGGCGTATCTTGGGCTTTATTGGTAATTGATTACATCCATTTCTGGGCACTATATTTGAGGAAGGATGTTCTGAAGATACTGGAGAGAATACAGATTCACAAGAATGATTCCAGGGATAAAGTGCTGTAGGTATGAGATAGAAAAGATAGCTGTGAGGAGACTTGATAGAGGTATTCTAGGTCTTGAGAGGTATGTTTCTATTCTTGGGGTTAATGAGATCAAGGGGTAAGGGAGAAAAGGGGGAATTGAATTTGATGAACACATGTGATCAAAATGAATAGCAGAGCAGGATCGAAGGGCCAAATGGCTTACTCCTTCTGGTTTCTAATAGCATAAATCCATGGTTGGCAACCTGTGGCTCAGGATTCACTTGCAGGCCATCTGGTGTGGCTTACAAAACATTTTCTTGACCATTGTCCGTGCACAGGGTTGCCACATTCTGCTAATTTTTGTTCATGCATGTATTTTCTGACTGGTGTGACTGAAATGAGATGCACATAAAGCAAGGGCAGGTGAAATGAGGTGCATGCAGATTATTCACACTGACAGCTGTACACTTTGGATGAGGAGGGAGTGCAAACATATTTAACTATTTGAATTTGATAGTTCCATTAATGTATAAATTAAGCATTTTCTGTAATTTATTAAATATTTGGCCTGTATAAATGTATTTAGTCTTATTCATGGGTCATGGTTAGTGAACAAACCTGATTTCAAACTAGCAGCCTATACCAATGAAGGGCTACCTATGTGGCCTATTTGCTAGCCCAGGTTATCCATCACTGGGCTAGATAGCATGAAACTGCTCCTACTTGAGAGAACAGCAAGATCAAGGTATTGGATTGCTATCTAAAAAAAAATGTAACGTTACAGGGATAAGTGGGACTAACTGGAGTTCCCTCAGTATTTATGGGACAAATGACATCCTGCATGCAAAGATAGTGTTAAATATGATTCACAGAAGCAAAACTCAGCACAACAGTGCACTGTACAAGTGATGATTGTGCTGATCTAGTAATATTTTGAAATGACACTTGCATTGTATTCCACTGTGGTGGAATAATACAATGGAATCCACTGTGGTGGAATCAGCACCTGGCAGGTGCTGATTTTTCAATGCTGACCACTCAAAAGATTCTTATTTTAGACTACTTTTTGAACTTGAACAGATTCTTTCAACATTGAAACATATCAGGATTTCACTGACATAATGTCTTTGTAAATGATAGGATAACTACCTGGTATTGTCACAGTTTCCACCTAGTTTTCATGCACCATCAAACTACCTGACAATCATTGTCAAAGAACAACACAGCATGGGAAACAGGCCCTTTGGCCCAACGAGCCCGTGCCGCCGTCCCATTGTCTCAGTGACCTATTCATGATTTTAGTCTACGCCTAATGTGCGAGGATCAGGGAGGTCCAATATAGGGACAATTTGTTACCCAATCAATCAGCCTAAAAGCACATCTTTGGGATGTGGGAGGAAACCAGAGCACCTGGAGGAAACCCACACAACCATGGGGAGAACGTGCAAACTCCCACAGACACAGGCCCAAATCCATGTGTCCGCACAGCAACAGAGATAGTCTCTGAGCTGTCATGTTGCCCTCGAGATGGTCCAGTTTAAGCACACTAACGACATGAAGCAATAGGCAACTCCCGAAGCAGCGTCCAAGAGCAGCCCACTACAACCTGCCGCATGCATGCCCCTTGCTGGTCAACAAGGTGGACTTAAATGCCTGTGGAGACAAAAAATTCATTATTAAACAGGCAAAGACTGTAACATCCCTGAGGCAAAAAACGTAATCCCAAGACTACAATGTTTAGTAAGGCCTGCTATATCCCCCTATATGTAGACCGCTCATGTGGCTGTCTAAGTGACTCTTAAACAACCCTAGCGTGCCCACTTCCACCACCTTACTCGGCAGTGCATTCCACACCCCCACTACCCTTTGTGTGAAAAACTGCCCTCTAATATTTGTCTTATACCTAGCCCCCCTCACCCTAAGCCCGTGACCCCTCGTTCTATCCATTTCTAATAGCGGAAAAAGCTTACCACCATTTACTCTATCTATCCCCTTCATAATCTTATAAACCTCTATTAGATCCCCCCTCAGCTGACGTCTCTCAAGGGAAAACAGCCCAAGTTCGTTCAATCTTTCCTCGTAAGACAGCCCTTCCATACCAGGCAGCATCCTGGTAAATCTCCTCTGCACTCTCTCCAGGATCTCTACATCCTTCCGGTAGTACGGCGACCAGAACTGGATGCAGTACTCCAAGTGAGGCCTAACCAACGTTCTATACAACTGCAACATCAGACTCCTACTCTTATATTCTATACCCCTTCCTATGAAGGCTAACATACCATACGCTTTCCTCATCACATTCTGCACCTGCACCGACACCTTCAGGGACTTGTGCACTTGCACCCCCAGGTCTCTCTGCGTATCTATACTCCGGATAGTTCTACCTTTTATCGTATAACTCCCCTCCACATTATTCCGGCCAAAGTGCATCACCTCGCATTTCTCCGGATTAAATTCCATTTGCCATCTATCTGCCCAATCTACCAGCCTGTCTATGTCCTGTTGCATTGCCAGGCACTGCTCCTCAGTACCCGCCAATCCAACCATCTTAGTGTCATCAGCAAATTTGCTGATCACACCACCTACCCCCTCTTCCAAGTCATTAATATATACCACAAATAGAAGAGGTCCTAGTACCAAGCCCTGCGGCACACCACTGGTGACAGACCTCCAATTGGAAAAGGAGCCTTCCACTACTACCCGCTGTCTCCTCCTCCCAAGCCAGTTCTCCACCCATCTACATACCTGGCCTTGTATCCCATGAGCCTTCACCTTTTCTATCAGCCTACCATGAGTGACCTTGTCAAACGCCTTACTGAAATCCATATAGACGACATCAACGGCTTGTCCTTCGTCAACCGTTTTTGTCATCTCTTCAAAAAATTCCACTAGGTTCGTAAGGCACGACCTCCCTGTAACGAAGCTATGCTGTGTATCCCTGATCAGATTGCAGCGCTCCAGATGTTCATACATCCTATCCTTGAGGATCCTCTCCATTAGCTTGCCTATAACTGAAGTCAAGCTCACCGGCCTATAATTCCCTGGGTTATCCCTCTGACCCTTTTTAAACAACGGTACTACATTTGCAATCCGCCAATCCTCTGGGACCTCACCTGTGTCCAAAGAAGAGACAAAGATTTGCGTCAGAGGCCCAGCAATTTCATCCCTCACCTCCCTTAGCAGCCTGGGATAGATGCCATCAGGCCCCGGAGATTTATCCATCTTTATACTGTCTAAAAGTCCCAACACCTCTTCCCTCATGATGACTATTTCCCTCAACGGATCCTCAAACTCCTCAAGCACAGCACCAGACATCAGGCCCCTCTCCTGCGTGAATACCGACGCAAAGTATTCATTCAAGATCTCCCCCATTCCCCCAGGCTCCAAGCATAGTTCCCCTCCTCTGTCCCTGAGAGGACCAATCTTCCCTCTAACCATCCTTTTGTTTCTAACATAGGAGTAAAATGCCTTAGGATTTTCCTTAATCCTACCCACCAAAGCCATTTCGTGGCCCCTTTTTGCCTTTCTGATGCCCCTTTTAAGTTTTCTCCTACATTCTCTGTATTCTTCTAACGCTATCTCTGTCCTCGAATGCCTAGATCTAATGTACGCCTCCCTCTTCCTCCTGACCAGGTCCTCAATATCCCTAGTTACCCACGGCTCTCTAATCCTACCCTTCCCATCCTTCCTCTTGACCGGCACATGTCTTTCCTGCAAAGATTTTAGTTTTCCCTTGAGAGACTCTCACATACCCAGCGTCGACCTGCCATCAAACAGCTTACCCCAGTCCGTATCTTTAAGATCCTGTCTAATCCGGTTGTATCTAGCCCTCCCCCAGTTTAACACCCTCCCCTTAGGACAGGCTTCATCTTTATCCATTAATATCTTAAACCAGACAGAGTTGTGGTCACTGTTAGCCACATGCTCTCCTACTTCAACGTCAACCACCTGCCCAGGCTCATTCCCCAGAACCAAGTCCAGTATAGCCCCCTCTCTGGTCGGGCTATCCACATACTGCTCCAGGGATCCTTCCATTACACACTGTACAAATTCCTCCCCGTCAGCACCCTCTGATCTCGGCACCTTCCAATCTATCCCGGGGAGATTAAAATCTCCCACTACCACCACCCTATTCTTCCTGCACTTAGTTAAAATGTCCCTGCTTATCCCTTCTTCCACAGCCCTCGGGCTGTTGGGCGGTCTGTAGTACACACCCAACATAGTAACATCTCCCTTCCTATTCCTCAACTCCACCCATAGCGACTCGATTCCTATATCCTCTATACCTCCCTCCCTCTGCACTGCTATGATGCAATCCTTAACTAACAACGCCACTCCCCCACCTCTCAGCGACCCACCCCTATCACGCCTGAAGCACTTATACCCAGGAACGTTCAACTGCCAGTCCTGCCCTTCCTTTAACCAAGTCTCTGTCACCGCCACCACTTCCAACTTCCTTTCGAACATTAATGCCTTCAGTTCATCAACACATGCACTGAAGACCCTCAGAAACAATCCAATCCTTCTTCCTACCCTCCGGTCTTACCCTATCCCCAATCCCAGTTCCGTCCACCTCCCCACCCCCCCTCCATATTAGTTTAAACCCTGCCGAAACACTCCAGCTAACCTTCCAGCTAAGATATGCACGCCCTTCCCAGTTAACTGTACCCCATCCCTCTTGTATATTTGCCCCTCTTTCATAAAGACTTCCCAGTGGTCTACGAATCTAAAACCCTCTGCCCTACACCAATCCTTCAACCACGCATTTAGTTGGAGTATCTCATTATTTCTAGCCCTGCTAGCCCCAGGCACCGGCAGCAGCCCAGAGAACGCCACCCTGGAGGCCCTACATTTCAGCCTAGCCCCCAACTCCCTGAACTGCCTACATATGTCCCCCCTGCACTTAGTGCACGTAGGAGAGAAGGATGTAGGAACAATCACATCAGACTCAGTCCCTCCACCCTTAAAATTCCCTCTACCCTATCTGAAACATCCTGTACCCCTGCTCCAGGGAGGCAGACTACCATCCTGGAGTCCCGCTTTTGCCCACAGAACCGCCTGTCAATCCCTTTGACTTTCCCATCCCCCACCACTATCTCACACCCTGCACTCTTCCCTTCCTCCGAGGTATTCTTATCTCCCTCCCTTGCCTTCTCTACCCCAGCTGTCACCCCACCCTTGATATTCCGGGGCGGTCCTAGTGCCATGACTCCTTTTCTTTTCGCTCTTCCTAACTGTAACCCATCCATCTCTCCTCCTAGGTCCTGGTATCTGCTCAGTGTTACTGTCCCTATCCATTATTTCCTCATTTTCCCTAACTAAAAACATATCCTCCAGCCTCAGTTCCAGCTGCCTCACCCGGGCCCTTAATCTCTGCACCTCTAGACATTTCCCGCATATGTGGGCTTTCGGGAGATGTGCTGTCTCCAGAAATGTCCACATATGACAACGAACACAGTGAACACGTGTAACCCTAGACCCTGCCATTATGTTTGCCCCCCCAAAGATCATATAGATCTTTGTTTTTTTTTAAACATTGTAAAAATTTTTACACTGATTAACAATTGTGCAATGAATCAAATGCTGACACCTTCAATTAATTACCCCAAAGAGAATTTGACTTTTTTTGGCTCAAAGAATTAATGTTTGAGACAAGTTTTCAATAAATGCATTAAGTGAAGGCAATATATTGCTCAGTTGTTTGGTGTGTGAGCAGACACACCAGCGTGATTGTTAAACCTGGGGCTAGTGCCTGACAAAGAGACTAAACTGTGTCAGACAGCTGGAAGCATGACATTTTAAAAAGAATTGAATAAAACTTGCATTCAGACATTTTAAATTGGAGCTCATTATCTTGGAGGCATAAACCACAAAAAGCAGTAGTTCAGAAAGATGGGCAATTCTTGTAGCAGGTGTTATACATTCAAGTCAATAAAATCCTTGGCAGGCATAAGAAAATGAGAGAGTGTTAGCTAAGGCTGGATTCCAAAGTCCCTTTCAAATATGACACTAAGACTTATGGAGATGGGTTAAATTTGATGTCAAACCCTTAATGGCTACTAGAGATGCCCATCAAAAAACTTTCACTTTCAAAAATACTAAGTCCTATTTTAATGGTTGGATAGTCAAATTTCCATTGTCGCTGAAAACAAATTCCTTCAGTCAATGTAAGAAATCAAAGTACATTGATCTATGAGCATTTTAAAACAGAAAAGTTCAAATTAACATTGAGACAGATTGTCAAGAATGTAGGAACAGCAGGTAAAAATAGGTGGTTACAGCAGATAATCATGTTCAATCATTTGCAACAATGCCATTATGGACTCCTTGTCCCACAATGGGGTTTGATAAAAGAAACCACAGGAATTTCCTGTTGAATTTGGATTGAGGATTAAGTACAGTACAAAGTACAGAATGACAAAAGCAGATATACATCTTCCCTCTTCTCCCTTTAATTAATTTCTGAATTTTAAACTTGTTACTTTGTACTGGAAGTAGTTAAAATTAATGGTGTACTGCATCAAAATTAAGTTTGAATACAAAACTTTTTAGTTGGCTTTTTAAAGTTGTCTTTTTGCACTGTCATAAAATGCTTTTATTTTAACCAAAGTACTCAATACCCCAACACATGGGAAGTTAGTTTAGCCTCATATGGAGGAGACAGGTTCTTATTCAACAAAACATCCCATGATAATTTGTTAAACTAAACCATGAGGTGATGAGGCCATATGAGCAAAAGCTGAGTCAAACAGTGTTATGAGGTGGTGGATAGGGAAGCAATTCAAATCTTGATGCTTTTTTTTTGGCGGGGGGGGGCTGGTAGAAATTACAAAGAGGGAGTGCAAAGCCTGATTACTTTGAAAACCAGGGTATGAATTCCAAACCAGTACCCAGAGTAGGTCAGTAAGTGAAAATGGGTGAATGAGATTTGCTGCATGTTAAAACAGAGTGCCTAAGTGTGGGATAACCTCACATTTAGAGGGTAGAAGGTGGAGTTTGGACAATAGTGGATTATCTGAAACACTCAACTTTCATCATTCTCACAGGAAGATCAGAGGTGGTGCAGCTGCAGAAGTTTCACAATGAACTTACCATGAAGTGCCAGTTCTGAGAATGATAACACCAATCCCACGTGTTTCATAGCATGTAAAGGATTTATACACAGCATTTTATGAGATCAGCTTTTAAGGAAAGTGGCAGCTGAACATCAAGTTATACCCCTGGAAGACACTGCCCTGGAAACAGGTGCAACTGAAGCTATTGTAGGAGGTCTGCAATAGTCAAATGTAAAAATGTGCAAGAACTGGAGATAAGCATCTCCCCATTAGAATGGGTCAGTATCTATAAACAGATAGTTAACTGCTGAGTTCAACATAGAGGTCAAATTTGCATTTTAGCTTGCACTCTGCTCTTTGACTAAATAATGCTGTAAAATTACAGGAAAAACTGAAATGATTCTTGTGTTGTCTGACTAAACACAGGCTTAACTTTCACTTTCTAGAATTGAATTAAAAGGACAATAATTTCCAATTCCCAAAAGGCAGTTTTTCCTGAATCAATTCTAATAAAAGGCACAAAGGCCTCAGCAGCAGATAAGCAATGTTATGAAAACAGGCAGTCTTGCTAAACAAAATATTATAAGTGGTGGATATGCTCAAATTAAGACACATCCATGGTGAGTAAAATCATTAACATTCCAGATTAAGTACCTTTCATCAGAACTGGATAGTACTCAGCACTGCTACTGCACAGCACCAGGGACCTAGGTTCAATACTCAGTTTGGGGCACTGTGAGGAGTCTGCTCATTCTCCCCATGTCTGTGTGGGTTTCCTCAGGTGCTTTGATTTCCTCCCACAGTCCGAAAATTGCACTGGTTAGGTGTATTAGCTATGCTAAATTTTCCCTCAGTGTACCCAAACAGGTGCCAGGGTGTGGCAACTAGGGGATTTTTACAGTAACTTCATTAGTGTTAATGTAAACCTACCTGTGACACTAAACCAAAATAGCTTAGGAAAAGCAAATGTAAAAGACCAGCTGGAACAGGTCACAGGGCAGGAGTGACTATGTTCGACTTTGAGTCCAAAAGGTGATTCTCATGCTGGTAGAGCTGGTTGTTTTGTCTTGTGTTTTACCTATACTTACAGTTGTTGGGTTAAAAAGAGGGAGAAAATATTCATAACACTTACCCAGTTTCCAATCTGCTTTCAGCCATGGGTCAAGTCCTCCTGCTTATACACTTGGTTGATTTAATATTCTTCAAAGCTTTTAGTAAAAAATGATTTTGAGGACATGTTTCTGCATTTTATTTCTACTGACAAGTTCAATTTTCAATAACTTGTTGCACTTTTTTTTTCAGACAGATGTCCATGCATAAAAATAAAAGCTTGTTTTATTTTCACAATGTTGGAGTTCAAGTTCAATGGAGTTTCATTTCAAAGCTTCTGCATTGTGGCAGTACAGAGCACAAATGTACAGTTGAGGTTCCAAGGTCACAAATCTAATATACATGCAAGTTTAAAATATCTACAGTCATGATCCTCAGCTATCAAGGAGGTCCCATCCTCCTGGTAGAATTACTGTGTATATAATAAGTACGTACACCATTACAATTAAGCATCAGATCAGTAATTATCTTTCTATTGTAGAACTAGATCAACATAAAATGAAATCTTTTGATGCTTTATTCCAAACAGAAATGGGTTGTTCACAGTTAAGTCCATTGGCCACACCACGCACTTTAATGAGAGAATCCCAGTAAAAGCATTTACTTACAAGCATCACCACTTTTTCTCAAACTGCTACAGAAACATAAATAGGATCTAATTCAAACCATTTTATAAAAGCTGTATTTCATTCACTTACACCCCTATGAAAAATACCACAGTTTGTTCATACTAAAAAACAAATGTTTAAAACCTGAAATTAAAGTAGAAAGTGCTGGAGGAGCAAAAAAGTCCATCAGAACCTGTAAAGAGAGAAAAAACATTATTGTTTATGATTCTTTTTCAGAATGCAAAGTTTTACAATTGTCAGCTACAAACAGGAGGGGTCAGGGCTGACATTCTGTCTGCATACTTCACCCGTCCTTAAAAAGCGAGGTTACCCCATCACACTGCAACTGTTTCCAGCCAGACTTTTGCATCCTCTGTTCTACCAGAGAGGGCATTCTGGATATCTAAGACCTTCTGCATAAAGTACTCAACTGTTTCAAAATTTGTTTTTATTTCAAAACCAATTTGTAACTTATACCCTTGGTCAATGTTCTATGTTCAACTTTCAGAAGTCCTTTGAGTTTACACTGGAATATAAAGATTATGCCCTTCACCCGCCAGTTGTCATTACTCAGACCTCTGACAATAGAATGAGCCTGGGTGTTTTTTTGCATGTTGATGACCAGAACAGAATACACAACTGACCACACAATTGACTGTTTCAGAGACTGCCTCAGACTTCTTGGAGTAGAAACTGACTTCATATTCTGTAGATCCTCTCGTGACTGATAAGTCCAGTGCGGGATTGCCATGAACATCCTCAAATGACAGTTCATGTCGATTACAATACTTGAAACTTCTGCAGCTGTGTCACCTCTGACCTTTGGACTTGACCAGTCCAAAGATGTGCAGGTTAGGTTGGTCATGCTAAATTGCCCCTTAGCGTCCGAGAGGTGTAGGTTAGAAGAATTAGCAGGTAAATATGTAGGGAAATGGAGGTAGGGCCTGGGTGGGATTGTGGTAGGTGCAGACTTGATGGGCTGAATGGCCTGCTTCTGCACTATAGAATTTCTATCAAATCTTTCTTTGAGAATGTTGGAAATTGAGAGTTTGGTGTAGATGGTCCTCAAAGAACAGAACCACATTTCAGTGCTTGCCTCCGTGAGTTGACCAGCTTAAGGTGTTTTCCGAAGAGAGGTGATCGGCAATGCAGAAGTTTGTACAATAGTCGTTTAAGTTGCCCTGGTTGACTGACTACCTTAACGTTTCCTGCCCCAAGGCCATTCCCCATAGATCTGCCCAGAATCATATAGCGATCTGCACAGGAGGCCACTTAATTTGAATTCTCAGAAGGTAGTCTCTATGATGAGTCCAGCAGGATAATGGACCCCGTTTTTTTGTCCTACCCTCAAATTCTCATGTTGGAAGTCGTGTTACTGACGGAAGCATTTCAGAGCTTCATAGCATTGGGATGGTCTGTTCGAGTTTAATTTTAGTTTTCAGCTTCATACCATGCTGCTTCCAGACAAAATTATGCTAATCAAGATCCAGCATGCACTGATATCTTCAGTTGTGGCATCCAAGCAGCATATATTACCAAGGTGTGAGACAGTCTGGTGTCATCAGCTTGTGTAGCTGGTGCATTATAGTATGTGGCTGGGCTGGCTGAAACAGACCAGCATTTTCCAGCCTTTCATGCCAGCAGGTTGCTCCAGCCCTGTTACAGTGAATGGAGATTTGGCTGAGAGCCAATTTCTCCACCCTTGCATGCAGTGGCAGCAGGGAGTGAACAGCTGGAAAATTGCATCCATAATTTGTCTTGCACACCAAGGTTTCTGGCAACACTCTAGGAATCGTCTGCTATATTTTGATTGTCTTCCTTGTGGACAGCTTGGGCACAGAACCTCTTGGATTATCACCTCCGATGTTGGTGGAGCAACCCAACTTGGAGAGATTGAAGAGCTTCTCTGAACTGAAGCTAATACTGATGTCCCTGGTAGTTTCCTCAAGCATTGCAATAAAGAGATCAAAGAATTAGATCCACGATGCACCTTTGCTTCACATTGCTGGTTACCGCAACGGCATTGCGCATCTTGCCCTGGGCACAAACATGTCCAACCATCCCATCACAGTACATACTGAATTGTTGACAAATTTGTTTGAACATTGCAGTTTGGAGAGCAAATGCTATAGACTAGGTTGACTCTTACCATTGAAAGCTTTGGTTAAGATCTCTTAACAGCACATATAGATCCTGATATTGCTTTCTGTACTTGTAGTTGTACTACAGCAAACATTATAATTCTGGGACAGTCAATATCTCCAAAACCACACATTCCAGAAGACATCTAAGGCAGATAGGTTGATGGGATCTTTGCAAGATTTTTCCTGAAATTGAGGGGAGACTTAATCCTCAATAGTTCAGGCATACATTTTGGGATGCTTTCTGCTTTCACATGATGACTGTGTTGGCATCCTTGAAGTCCTGTGCAATTCTTTTCCTGATCACAGATACTCTTATAGACAGCTCTGTCCTATTTACTATCACACTTCCAAATCTCTGTTGGAATGTAGTTTAGGCCAAGGGATTTACCTTGTTGATTCGCTCTTCTATGGAAGGAAGAAGTGTTAGGCTTTCTTTCTCAAACAACTGCTTAATTTGAGGCAGAGAATCTGCTAAGTTGTGGAAGTCTCTGAACATAGAACACTACAGCGCAGAACAGGCCCTTTGGCCCACGATGTTGCACCGACCAATTAAAAAAGCAATGACCCTCTAACCTAAACCAATCCCTTTCCATCCATAAACCTATCCACGGATCTCTTAAACGCCCCCAAACTAGGCCCATCTACAACTGCAGCAGGCAGGGCATTCCAATCCCTCACCACCCTCTGGGTAAAGAACCTACCTCTGACATCTGTCCTATATCTACCACCCCTTAATTTAAAGCTATGCCCCCTCGTGCTAGCTTTCTCCATCCGAGGAAAAAGGCTATCACTGTCCACCCTATCTAAACCTCTAATCATCTTATATGTTTCAATAAGGTCCCCTCTTAGCTGCCTTCTTTCTAACGAAAACAACCCCAAATCCCTCAGTCTCTCCTCACCTCTCTTTCACCAAGCTCCTGAGGAGCTTGGTGAAATAATTGCAAGGTAGAACACAGAGAGAGACCTTGCTAAGGCAATGTGGAACATTTATAGTTCTCCACTTCTTGTCACCTTTCTTTATTTAGCAGTGACCCACTGCAGATATGATAGTGACTTTAAGGGGTGTCTTGACAAATACATGAATAAGATGGGAATAGAGGGATATGGTCCCAGGAAGGGTAGGAGATTTTTAGTTCAGTCAGGCAGCATGGTCGGTGCAGGCTTGGAGGGACGAAGAGCCTGTTCCTGTGCTATAATTTTCTTTGTTCTTTGATGTCTCTACCTTGACCAGACTGAGATCAGTTAAATCGTCGAAGAGGATGGATTCAAACGGGACCTGGTCTGTGTTGTACCAACAATTTCACATGACGGGTAATCTTTATCCAAGTATTTGCTGAATGTTCTGCACTGCTAAACACTTTACTATGAGACTTATAACTTTGACTTTTCTGTAGTTTTTAATGATAAAGTCCAGGAAAGCTATATAAATAGCTGTAGTTGTCACAAAACATTTGCACACCTTTTACCTACAGCCTCTGGGATCTGGTTTGAAATCTAGTTTCTTCTGAAATTCCATACTGCTCCAATGGATCCTGCAGACAGTACAAGTAGTATTACTTAATATGGAAGAACAATCATTGCAGTGTGACCTTGCATTATTTTAACTTTTCAGAAATCACACTTGTAAGGAATTCAAGGTGTGAGGGGTCAGACATGGAAAAAGAGAAGTTGCAGGACATTTCACTATATTCATTAATAAAAAAACTTTTTGTTGCTGAATGCTTTTGACATGGTGCAGTAAACATACTGAATTAAAACTGTGCTTATGTATAATGCCCTCCTGACTTATACTGAGGTACAGGCACCCAGGGGTCTCTGATCCCTTACCCAAATGGTCATTCTTCATTTACACGTTAATCCTTGGCACAGCCTTCTGGCTGACAAAAGGAAAAATCACAGCAAAGTCTGACCTGGTTCTCAAATCTACACATGCTGATTTCCCAACAGGTGATCACTGGATTATAACTGGTACTGGAGAAGCTGACCTTTTTTTAAGCCTCCCTTGCCCAGAAGCATTAAGATCCACTACAGGGGCATCTTGACAAATACACAAATAGGATGGGGAGAGGGGGATATAGTCCCAGGAAGGGTAAGGGGTTTTAGTTCAGTCAGGCAGCATGGTTAGTGCAGGCTTGGAGGGCTGAAGGGCCTGTTCCTGTGATGTAATTTTCTCTATTCCTTGATATCTTTACCTTGACCAGGTTGAGATCAGTTAAATCATTGAGGATAGATTCAAACTGGGACCTAGTCTGTATTGTACCCACATTTCATATGGGAGATCTTTATCCAAGTATTTGCTGGAATTTTGTGCACTGCTAAATATTTTACCATGAGGATGAGACAATACATTTCCAATGTGACTGACAGGATATAAAATGTTTATTGTGAACTCAAGAGTCGTACAGAAAGCATAAAGGAAAATGCAAAGGCATAGATAAAGAAATACTCAAGTATTTAGAAGCAGGGATAAAGCGAGACCATCATACATGTTGTCTTGGGAGATAATTGCGGGGTAAAACAGAGAGAAAGAGACTGGGTAAAACAGAGAAAGAGTTGCTCAAGCAATGTAGAACCTTTATAGTCTCCACTTCTTAAAGTTGCCAAATCATGCAAAGGAATCAGGACATGTGAAAGGACTGGCAGACTGTTAGGGATAGGAAGAGGCTACAGATTCATCAAATAGGAGGATGAGGCTGGAAGAGTGGTTATGTGGCTCCAGCACATTCAAGGGGGAGGTGGGGGAAGAGGACGTACAGTTTACGAGTATGGGAAAAAGATATGAATTAGACAGCTGGCACAGACACCATGAGTTTGTGCTACAAACTTCAAATTTCCAAGCTGCAGAGGGATTTTGCTGTTCTAACTTGCAATATTGCCTCTCAGATGGATAAATCTTACATTTCCATACCTCCAGGTTTACTGAATTTATAAATTTTTTGCTGGCTTGTCATTTAAGAGTCAGAATTGTTACCTAGGCTTGGTTGAATTTGAATTGTACAAGATCTATGAAAAATCAGTGCATGAGGAAACATTCGAATCCTTCACCTCTACCTCAACAGCACCTTCCTGCCTGCTCGCAACATCCCTCGCATCTGAGATACCAATAATTTGTTTGTCTCATCTTGAAATACTCAAGAGTAGAGAATCCACAACTTTCTGGGACAGAGAATTTCAAATATTCACAAGCCTTTGAAAGAAAGAACTTCTCCTTATTTAAGTCCTAAATGATCAGCCCCTATCCTAAGAAGCACCCACTAACTTGTAGATTCCCTAACGAGGGGAAGTAACCCCTTCATAATTTTGAATGTTTCACTGAGATCATCTCTCCTTCATTGAAACTCCAGAGAGTAGACACCCAATTTACTCAGCTTTTTGTCATCAGGAGAGCCATCTCATCCCAAGGACCAAGCTAATGAACCTTCACCGTGCTACCACAACACAGGTATAGTATTCCTATTTGAGATCAAAGCTACATGGAGTCTACACGTGTGGCTTCAAAGCTTTGCCCAATCATAGAAAAAACTCCCCTTGTAAAAGGCAAACGTACTATTTGCCCTTATTATTCGTTGTACCTACAAGCCAACTGTGTTCTTCGTACAATTACACTCAAGTCCTTCTCATCAACAACCAAGTTTCACACCTTTAATGTAAAGGTTTCTATTCTTATTACCACAGCGAATAATCTCACACTTCACATTACACTCCATCTGCAACCCTGCTGCTCACTCACTTAGCCGTATATATTTCTTTGCAGCCCGCGTCCTCCTCAACTTGCATTGCGATGGTTAGCACTGCTGCTTCACAATGCCAGAGACCCTGGCTTGATTCCCAGCTTGGGTCACTGCCTGTGTGGAGTCTGCACGTTCTTTTTCTAGCTGGAGGTCTGTCACTAGTGGTGTGCCGCAGGGCTCAGTACTGGGACCTCTTCTCTTTGTAGTGTATATAAATGATTTGGAAGAGGGAGTAGGTGGTGTGATCAGCAAATTTGCTGACGACACCAAGATGGCTGGATTGGCAGGCAGTGAGGAGCAGTGTCTGGCAATACAGAGGGATATTGATAGGCTGGTTGATTGGGCAGATACGTGGCAAATGGAGTTTAATCCGGATAAACGTGAGGTGATGCATTTTGGCCGGAATAATGTAGGGGGGAGTTATATGATAAAGGGTAAGCCCTTAAGGAGTATAGAACGCAGCGAGACCTGGGGGTGCAAGTGCACAAGTCTTTCAAGGTGGCAGTACAAGTGGAGAGTGTGGTGAAGAAAGCCTTTGGTATGTTAGCCTTTATAGGAAGGGGTATAGAATATAAGAGCTGGAGTCTAATGTTGCAGTTGTACAGAATGTTGGTTAGGTCGCATTTGGAGTACTGCGTCCAGTTCTGGTCGCCTTACTACCGGAAGGACGTGGAGACTCTGGAGAGAGTGCAGAGGAGGTTTACCAGGATGTTGCCTGGTATGGAAGGACTGGGGTATGAGGAAAGATTGAAGAGATTGGGGCTCTTTTCCCTTGAAAGATGCCAACTGAGGGGGATCTAATAGAGGTATATAAGATTATGAAGGGTATAGATAGAGTAAACAGAGGTAAGCTATTTCCTATAATAGACACGTAGGACAAGGGGCCATGGACTTAAGGTGAGGGGTGAGAGGTACAACACAGATATTAGAGGGAGGTTTTTCACAGAGGGTAGTGGGGGTATGGAATGCTCTGCCAAGTAAGGTGGTGGAGGCAAACACGCTAGAGTCCTTTAAGAGTAACTCAGACAGGCACGTGACTGAGTTGGAGATGGGTGGATATAGGAGATCCTTTTAAATAAGGGTCATTAGCATTGGGGCATCCCTGGTAATGTAAATGGGTATAGTATAATAATAATGTTTTTTCTCTTTTCATTCACAGGTTTTAAGTCAGTCCACCTCGTGTCCAACGAGGGGCATACACACGATGGGTCGTACTGGGGCTGCTCTTGGTTGTTCGAGATTGGCCTAGTGCTTCATGTCGTTAGTGTGTGCCTAAACTGGGCAAGACGACAGCTCAGTGACTATCGCTGATTGCTGTGCAGACACATGGATTTGGGCCGGTGTCTGTGGGAGTTTGCGCATTCTCCCCGTGCTTGTGTGGGTTTTCTCCGGGCGCTCCGGTTTCCTCCCACACCCCAAAGATGTGCTGTTAGGCTGACTGGCAGGAATAAATTGTCCCTAAATCAGTTTCCCTCAATCTGGTTGGCCATAAAACATTAGACAGGGGTCGTGGGTAGAGAGGTGGACTGGTGGTGTTGAGATGGCGGCACGGGCTTGTTGGGCCAAAGGGCCTGTTTCCCGGGCTGATTTTTTGTTCTTTGTTCTCCATGTTTCTGCATGGGTTTCCTCAGTCTGAAAGATGTGCTGGTTAGGTGCACTGGCCATGCAAAGTTCTCCCTCAGTGTACCCGAACAGGCACCAGAGTGTGGCGACTAGGGAACTTTCACAGTAATTCCAATGCAGTGCTAATAAGCCTACTTGTAACACTAATAAATAAAAACAAAAACTGCATCATCAGCAAATTTAGATTCACAATTCTCTCTCCATCTAAGTCAATGACAGATTGTAAATTGCTGAATATCCAGCACTGATCTTTTTGGCACTTCATTAGTCACAGCTTAGCAACATGAAAATGCCCTGTTCATCATTGAAGAATCAGAATCTCTAATCCCTACAGTGCAGAAAGAGGCCATTTGGCCCATCAAGCCTACACTGACAATCCCATGTTACCATGACACCAAGGGGCAATTTAGCATGGCTAGTCAACCTAACCCACCCATCTCTGGACTGAGAGAAAAATTGGGGCACCTGAAGGAAACACACGCAGACACGAGGAGAATGTGGAGTTAACTGAGGCAAGAATTGAACCTGGGTTCTTGGCGCTGAGAGACAGCAGTGCTAATCACTGTATCATCTTGTCTGATAATGAACTGTGAGTGGACCAAGACCTCACCTATAATTTTGGTAAAATAGATTAGATATCCTAATAGCTGTTAAAATTTTTAAAAAATGGACAAAGACTTTTTTTAAAATAGCTAAAGCTATGTTGATCTGTGACCCCTGAACAAAAGGCAACTGGCAGTTCCAAAGAAACTTGCACCCTGTAACTCTGAAGAGACACAAGTGAAATAAATAGGTGCTTGGTGGCCTTCACAGACTGTTGGGCCGAAGGGCCTCATTCTGTGCTGTAAAACTGTTACTTTTCTGTTTAGAAGCAGGTGGTAAGGGGAGAAATTAATGCTATTTAAGTTAATCTCCCCTTCCTGTTCATAACACAATCCTCCATCCACACTACTTTCTTAACCCAACTCCATGAGTCTTTACCTTTTTCAATAGCATTTTGTTAAGCACCAATCAAATGCCTTTTTTCACTCAGAGAAGGAGCAGAATTTAAAATCTCCCCTGTTTAGATATCTTAGACAATAGATTTTAGCACTGTGACTTAAGATTTTGAATAATAAATCATATTTTGAAAAATAAAGAACTCACTTTTCCAGTTATTTTCTTAATTTCATGTCTGTAAAAAAATAAACTTTCCCGCATGTATTCATAGCTGCAAAATAAAACAAATTAAAATCTATAAAAAGTAAAAAATTGACATTCAAACAGCAATGAACTGCTAGCGTGTTTTATTCCTAAACTATTGCTTTCATGGTCAAAACAAAGAACTGCTTGCTAAATCACTGCAGTTGAGTTAACCATAATTCTGTATGATACATTACAGTTTAAATGCTGTTGCTATTGAAAGATATAAACAACTTTGTTTTTAAAAGAATCTTCCAACCACCCAAATTTATCACCACCGCTTCTTGAATCAACGGTATTCAGAACGGCTGACTTTACTTTGTCTCCTCGCTCGCGGCCCTGACTGTAACTCCTGCTCGGGTTAGCTAACTGAGATCACGTTTCTTGCCTTCCACATGGTTCAGTTCCACACTATGCAGGAGAAGCACCCAATCCACAGCTGTCAGCTCTGACAATATGTGTGGAGAGAGAATAGAGCCAACATTGCAGGTCTGGATGACCCTTCTTCAGAGCTCCCTCCACAGATGCTCTCAGCCTCCTGAGATTTTACAGCATTTTCTGTTTTTGTTTCTGATCCCAGTGTCTGCAGTATTTGCTTTAATGCCCATTAATTTGAAAATTGGTTAGCTGCCCCATACATAAATAACTCATAGAAACCATGCAGAAGGAGACCATTCTGCCTGCATCAACAACCTTATGAGAACATAAGAAATAGGAGCAGGAGTAGGCCATCCAGCCCTTCGAGCCTGCCCCGCCATTCAATGAGATCATGGCTGATCTGTCGTGGCTCAGTTCCACATTCCCGCCCTCTCCCCATAACCCTTAATCCTCTCTCATCAAAAACCCATCAACCCGCGTCTTAAAAATATTTAGCGAGGCAGCCTCCACCACTTCAACGGGCAGAGAATTCCAGAGATTCACCACCCTTTGAGTGAAGAAGTTCCTCCTCAACTCCCTTCTAAACCGCACCCCCCTTTATCTTGAGGCTGTGCCCCTAGTCCTACTATCCTTTCTGAGCGGGAAGAGTCTCTCCACCTCTATCCTATCCATCCCATTCATCATCTTATACATCTCAATGAGATCTCCCCTCATTCTTCTAAACTCTAACGAGTACAAGCCTAGTTTATTCAGCCTCTCCTCATAGCTCAACCCCCTCAACTCTGGCATCAGCCGAGTAAACCTCCTCTGCACTCCCTCCAAGGCCAAAATATCCTTGCGTAAGTACGGCGCCCAAAACTGCACACAGTACTCCAGCTGCGGCCTCACCAATGCCCTATACAGCCGCAGCAAGACCTCCCTACTTTTATATTCAATGCCCCTCGCTATGAAGGGCAGCATCCCATTTGCCTTCCTGACCACCTGCTGCACATGCAAGCTGGGTTTTTGCGACTCATGCACAAGGACCCCGAGGTCCCTCTGCACCGTTGCCTGCTGCAGTTTTTCACCCCGTAAGTAATAATCCTTCCTACCATTATTCCTACCAAAGTGGACCACCTCGCATTTGCCAACATTAAATTCCATTTGCCAGTTCCTGGCCCATTCACCCAGCCTATCTAGATCCTTCTGCAGACTCTCCACACCCTCTGCACAATTTGCCGTTCCACCAACCTTGGTGTCATCAGCAAATTTCGACACCATACACTCGGTTCCCTCCTCCAGATCATCTATATAAATGGTAAATAGCTGAGGCCCCAGCACCGACCCCTGGGGCACTCCACTAGTCACCATCCGCCAATCCGAATAGCACCCATTGACCCCCACTCTCTGCCTCCTATTTGACAACCAATCCTCTATCCACGCTAACACCCTACCCCCAACTCCAAGTCCCCTGACCTTCTGCAATAACCTCTTGAGGTACCTTGTCAAACGCCTTCTGAAAATCCAGAAAGACCACATCCACCGACTCTCCTCTATCCACCGCCCTAGACACATCCTCATAGAACTCCAGTAAATTTGTCAGACACGACTTCCCTTTAACGAAACCATGCTGCGTCTGCTCTATCAAGCAATTCCCCTCAAGATGCCTCGCTATTTCCTCCTTGATGACGGATTCTAACATTTTACCTACAACAGACGTTAAACTAACCGGCCTATAATTCCCTGCCTTTTGCCTGGCACCCTTCTTAAACAACGGCGTAACATTAGCCGTTTTCCAATCTTCCGGCACTTCCCCGGAATCCAGCGACGTCTGGAAAATAACCACCAAGGCATCCACTATCACCTCTGCCATTTCTTTCAGAACCCTCGGATGCATTCCATCCGGTCCTGGCGACTTGTCCACAATCAGCCCCTCCAGTCTGTCGAGCACTGCCTCTAGTAACAGTAATGTCATTAAGACCCTCCAGTCCTACCACCTTTCCATCTCTAACACCCGGCAAATTATTCACGTCCTCCTCCGTGAAGTCAGAAACAAAAGAGTTATTCAGGACCTCAGCCATATCCCCATCCTCTACCACTAAGTCCCCCTTCTCATCCTCTAAGGGACCAATGTTCACCCTAGCCAGCCTCTTCCTTTTTATATATTTATAAAAACTCTTGCTATCCTTTTTTATGTTAAGCGCTAGCCCAGCTTCATAGTTTCTCCTACCCTTCTTTATCAACTTCTTTGTCGACATTTAAACCTCTCCCAATCCTCTTCTCGCCCACTACTCTCAGCTACTCTAAACGCCTCCGCTTTTAAATTTAACACTTTCCTTCACCTCCGTGATCCACGGCTTATTACCTCTCCTCCTAGGGTCCTTTTTGACCAGAATAAATTTCTGCTGAGCACCAAGAAAGATCTCCTTAAAGATCCTCCACTGCTCCTCAGCAGACCTACCTTCCAACGCGCTCCCCCAGTCCACATTCACCAATTCTTATCCATGCTTTATCCCTGTAAACCCACGTATTTATCCTGACTGACATTACGGGGCAATTTAGCATTTCCAATCAACATAACCGTGCACATCTTTGGAGTGTGGGAGGAAACCCACGCAGACAGAACATGTAAACTCTGCACAAGGTTACCCAAGACTGGACTTGAACCTGGTCCCTGGTGCTGAGAGACAGCAATACTAACCACTGTGCCATTGTGTGGTCAAAGATTATGTGGAGCTTCTTTTATTTAAAAGCTGTGGATTATTTTAATGAAAACCTCTATAAAGACAGATAAAAGCCCAGTACTATAATTACATCATTGAGTACATAAAATGATGATGGTAAATAAAATGTTAAATTATGCTGACATACCTGGCTTTTGTCAAGGCTTCAATCCACTCCTCACATTCATCTTTATTTTCACACACAAATGAATATTTTCTTTCTGGTTCATCCACAAATACTGCAAGAAAATTTTAAAATCAACTGCAATGGGACTAGATTAAAACACACAATTTATTTGGATATAGTCACAAGCTTTCAAACATTAAGGTGAAGCAGAAATATTCATAAGAGCTGCTGCTCAATTCAGGTTTGCTTCAGTTGTCAAGGCACATTGGTTCTAACTGCTAGCTGAGATATTGTCTATAATCATAGAATAGAATCCCTATAGTGCAGAAAGAGGCCATTTGGCCCATTAGGTCTGCACCAACCACAATCCACCCAGGCCCTATTCCCATAACTCCACATATTTATCCAGTTAACCCCCAACTAGGGTCAATTTAGCATGGCCAATCAACGCAGCCTGCAGATCTTTGGACTGTGGGAGGAAACTGGAACACTCAGAGGAGACCACGCAGACATGATGAGAACGTGCAAACTCCAGTGTCACCTGAGGCCAGAACTGACCTGGGTCCCTGGCACTGTGAGGCAGCAGTGCTAACCAGCATGCTGCCTATAGTAAATGCTACAGTTTGAGGGACCTGTTATCCTGCTGAATATGATCATTCCAGCATTCCTCTAACACTGCATTTTCCTTTAGTTGACTAGGTCCTCTCTACCTACAAGAGGTAGTAGGATTGGACCACACAATTGTCTATGCAAGACTACTGTATTTCATTTTTTGTCTGCTTGGATACAGTTGTTTTTTTAAATGAGAAATGAATGGCTGTCACTGAAAATGGTTCACCTTCAATGGTTCAGAACGTAATGGAAGAATTGGTGTTTTAAAAAGGAAACTGTCTCCGAAAGGGTTACTGGGAGGACTCCAGTTGCTGCTGTTCCTGAAAAAGACAGCATTTTTACAGGGAAAGGTAATTAAGCAATTTTAAGAAATTGGAAATATCTTGACCACAGTGGACTGTTTACAGGTTTGAAAAAAACATGCTTGGAAAACTGTTTAAAGCTGGTTTTGATTTTGCTTTGGTGGTGGTGAAGAAAAAAAGACAATGATTGGGTGAAGCACGCAGCAGCTCCTGAAGATCCAGACCCAATCCCAAAGCAGAGTGTGAATGGAAGATGCTGTGAAAAATCGCTCCACATTCCAAAATCAACTGTAATTTTTAGAATCATTGAACCCCTACATTGCAGAAGGAGGCCATTCAGCCTGCACCGACAACAATCCCAGCCAGGCCCAATCCCATAACCCCACATATAGGATGTGTTACAAATGCGGGACTTTACAAGAGTTGTGTTTTAAAATGTCTCCTTTAAGGCAAAACAGAATATTCTGGACAAGGGGATGGTGGCTATACTAAACCTCGGTCCAGAGGCAAGTCCATTTGACTTAGTTGTCACGGGACAAAAACTAAAACTTTTTAAAAATCAAATGATAGTTTTCACACCTTGATACAGTAAAAGGACAACTGCTTTGAGACACACAGACAGAGAAACAACGCAGATGGTTGTGTGTGGCAGCAGAAAGTCGGTATGGGTCTGATTCTGTTCAAAAGGGACAGAATGGGCTGGCAACTCCTTATTCCATGAATCAACAAAAGTCCAAAGTGGAAGTTGGATCTGACAGACTTAGGCCAAGTGGACTTTTCAAATACACCGTTGCAAGTTGAAGTGGCAGGGAGAAGTGAGCCTATGGAAAGCTAGGAATAACCTGGGGAGGACAGCGCTAGCATGAAATGGGAGAACAGAAAATGTCAACTTGCATTCAGAGAGAAGGTGGATGCCACCTTGAGTTGGAAATGGACGTGGGAAGGGAAATGCAAGTTACCAAGACATTGAAAAAAAGTGATAGGAAAATTAAAAACCCAGACCATCCTAATGGCAGAATGTTTTGACTCTTTATATAACCAAAATAAAAATTGGTGTTAAATTGAAAAAAAGGAATTAAATCAGAAGTGCCTAATGTATTTGTCATTCTTTTCTTAAATGGCAAAGGATTAGCTACCCAAAATAGCGCATACTGAAAACGCTCTCAGAGAATGTGATTGAATTCTCGGCTGTTCACACTGGTGGGATTCTCTGATCCTGCCGGCATCACACCCCTGCCTGCTGGTGTGAACTGGCAGCAATGGGAATTCCCATTGACAGCTGCAGGACCACAGAATCTCACCGCTAGCAAACACCACACCGCCTCCCACTGACAGGAAACAAATGGCTGGGAGGCCAGAGAATCTCGATCTATTACTTTGTTTTGTCATTTAAAGATTAGGTTATGAAGGTTGAATTTTGTAGATTGAAAAAGCAAATATAGGAGGAAAATAATACAGCCACCATAAGAATATGTAATTAAAATAGGGAGAAGTGATGCCTCAATAAAAATATTTCAGCTACGTTAAAAAAAATTAGCCTTCCTTTCTCAATGCACTATTTAAAAAACCCAAGCAACAACTTTGTCAGTAATATACTAGGAATGTCACTCCTTATTGCTTATCACAAGATTTCCTTAAGTGTGCATGATGGTAACATAAAGCGAAGAATAAGGAACTGTTTTAAATGTACAGTGCCGTGACATTGATGCAAACCAATTAAACAAATATTTAGCCTTGAACAAGTACTGACATTCTGTATGTTCTTTTTCTACATTATGATAGATTCCCTGAAAACAGATGGCAACTGAAGTAAGTTATCAATACAAGGACAACAAGGAAAAAAGAACACATTTTCAAATGAAAGAAAAGTCTTCAATACCCAACACTCCCATAAAAGAATTTTTTTTAAAACTGCACAATATTTTTTGTTTTGAGACAGAATGTTTTGTTAGGGCAGTAGGAGTACATTGTTGAGAAACAGTTGTGAATTCAGCTTAACTGGACACAAGAAAGTCTAATTTCTTTGTGTATAGCAGAAGCTCCAGGTAAGTGAATTTTGATTGATCTAATCCACAATAGTAAGGCCACCGGTGCAATACCTGCTCAACCCATTAGCCTCAGATCAAAGTGACCATCTCCACAAAAGACTGTCCCTCGCAAAGAAGGGTAGAGAGGGAAGTGGAAAAATTTAGTGGAGGATATGACACTGATGTTGGGGTAGAGGACAACTTCCTCCACATGTGACCTAACAGAACTTTGCACTGGATTCTCAAGTAGAAACATGTTCCAATCGCTATAGCTGCCATCGCATTTTAAAGGATCAGAAATTCATCTAAACAAAAAAAATCTTGCAGCATGCAAATTAAACTAAGTGTAGGCACATTTCAGTTAACTGTCAGAGTCACATTTCAAAACAGAACTTAAAGTAATATTTAAGTTCAGCTGGGGATCCCCTCATTTGTCAGAAAATGGAACACAAGTAAAAGTGAGATTACCTAGTGAGAAGCCAGTGTCATGCTCCTTTTGGATTCTACACCGTTCAAGTAATAAGGCACCAACGGGCTATTAAAAAAAAACAAATTTAAGGTCTTCTGCATCATTGACAAATATATTACTCAAGCCAGATTACTTTCCAAAATTATATCCTGGTTACTACTAAAACGATATTTTGTCCATTTCCATTCAGTTGGAAAGGCCAACAACCTGTTACTGCATGACTCAAATACCAATGGAAGTCTTGCCCACACTGACATGTAGGACAAGATGGACCCAATACATAATTTTTCCTGTACGCTTACAGCCAAAACCCAGGTAATAAACTGGCAAAACACATTACCATAGGTAATTATTATTGGTTACCTGAACTCATGAAATGAAGTACTAGAATCCCAAAAGTTGCATTGATTAATTCACTCACCAGCATTGTCCTATATTTTGAGATTGTATTTTCATAATAAAGGTGGCTTGACACTTATCTGCTTATTAAACTGTATGCACATAATTGATGTCTGGTATTTAATACAAACAAAATTTCAAGAGGCCTAATGGGTACTCCATGATTTGCTGTAGTGAACAAGGGGTTACAATCACATTTCTATCCCTCTTCAGCTCTAAAGAGTCATACAAACTCAATGTTAACTGTTTCTCTCTCCACACATGCTGTCAGATCTGCTGAATTTATCTGGCAATTTCTGTTTTTATTTCAGACTGCCAGCACCTACAGTATTTTGCTTTTATTTACATACCGAAGATGTGTAACCTTGGTGTCGCAGCTGGGAGAACCTCAGTTGGAAATTGGCCTCTGGAGAAGTCACCTCAGATACAAGCTTCACTAATGAAAATGTCCTGCTGCCTCTTGCCAACTATGTTAAATTGGTGTCCTCTGGTTACAGACTTTCCCACTGGTGAAAACAGTTACCCCTCATCTACTTTATCAAAACCTTTCATAACTTTGAGCTCCTCTAGTGAATTTCCCCCAACTTTATTTGGTCCAAGGAGAACAATCTCAGCTTCTCCAGTCTCTTCATTTAACCCAATTCCTGGTAGCATTCTGATGAATCCCTCTTCTGCAACATCTCCAGGACCTTTACAGCTTTTCTAAATTATTCAATTTAAGCTACTAAATATAAATTTATATACACAGGCATTTAAATTAGAAGCCATAGCATTTAATCCAATGTTACTTTGTCTAGTTGTGACAAGGGCATAAGTGCAACTAAATAAGGGTCTTGGAGTAAAGCATGACAAATGATTGACTTAAATGTTCAATTTTTGAAGAAAGAGTCATGGGTGAATTGGTCGAGTGACTGGCATACCCAAGAAATTTTGAAACAATCTTACCTCCTCTTCATCTATTCTGAAGTAGAATAGAAAGTTGACAACCAGCTTCACTAGACGACATTTTGCAGCTGGAGAAATGAAAAGGTATAAACATCAGAAAGCTTCTTAATACTCTATGCCTAGTTTGGTTCCAAAAACAATTCCAACGGTTCCCTGGTGGAGCAGATAAATTCTGCATCAGCAGCACTCAAAACACATTTTAAACTGACCATAATTTGAAGGCAAAGATTGTTGCAGCCTTTATAAAGTCTTTTTACTGCAGAGTTTTCAAAGAGTCTATGAGCAAGAACAAATGCTAGCAATGCCTTGGAGCTCCAATTGTATTCAGAATTATTCTGACCCCATCGAAAGAGAAAAAATTCTTTCGCACCAAAGTTCAATGTGAACTTGGACCTGAAACAAAATTCTGGGCACAACTACTTGAAGGTTCAGTGTTAACCTCCCATGGAACCTTCTGTCTCTGGATTGGTAAAGGATTGCTGATTTGCAGAAAGAAGCCTGTCCAAGTCATACTTCACAATTAATTTGAAGTTCATCCAATTCACCAGAAACCATGTATGTATCTCATGGCTGCATGAAGATGCCATTTGTTTGTTATCTGACCAGAATCATTTCCCGCACCTTCTAATGTTAATACGTGATGCATCCCACAGCAGTGACACTGATTGACATCACTTCATACAGGACAAACACATTTACTGCCATAACCACCATTTTATTTTTAAACTGTAGCAGTACATATGGTTGTTCCTATACTCGTGCACATCCATCAGAACATTTCCTTACTGAAATATAACTTGGTGTATATTCTAACCAGGGAAGAAGCAAACAATAAGATATACAAGGCACAAAAATATCTTTGTTGCAGTGTCTGGACATCCTGTTAAGTCCTATAAGCGCTCCGTAGTGATTTAGCAAGCATTATAGACATTTTTTTGGTTGTCAAAACAAAACTTGCTGTAGCAAGCATATAAAAATTTTCCCCTCTTCCCAAAATTTCATGATTGATCATAAATACTGAAAAAAATAGAATAGATTGGTGGTTGAAAGCAGGATTAGACATAATGGGCTGAAGGGCCTCTTCCAGGACTGTAAACCTATGAAAAGTAAAGTTTATTTATTAGTCACAAGTAGGCTTACTTCTGCACTGCGATGAAGTTACTGTGAAAATCCCCTAGTAAAAGGAGCACTAAAAGAGATTATAAACATTGATTTATAAATTACCCTGACAAGGTTATGGGTTTTCATGAGCTTTTGCATTACCCATCTTTAAATTTCTTTTTTTTTTAAATCCTGATGGGGCACACCCCATAATTATTTGATCCCGATGACTATAATCTATGCTATGTTCCTAGAAATTCCTGACCACATTTTGGCAGCGGGGAGCTGAGTCAAGAAAATTCTTGTTTGCTGCTCAATGATCTGGCCATGGCTTTGGCCTTTTCAAGCCCTGAACTTTATTCCTTTGTGATTATACTCATGATTTTGTGATATTGTCTTTTATTATTCACCTTTGTCAGGATAAACAAGCAGAGTCATTTGTCGTCTGTCATCTGTTATCCTGTGAAAAATCAAGACTGTCCATTGTTTTTTTTCCCCTCTGATTGTACTTATCCGCCTGCATGCCTGGCATTTTTTGCAAAGGAACTAGAGTATAAGAGTCACGAAATGTTGTTGCAATTGTTGGTGTTGGTGAGACCACGTCTGGAATATTGTGCCCAGTTTTGATCTCCTTATTTGCGGAAGAATGTGGTGGCATTGGAGACAGTTCAGAGCAGATTCGAGGACGAAAGGGTTGACATATGAGGAGAGATTAAACAGTTTGGGCTTATACTCGCTGGAGTTTAGAAGGATGAGAGAGGATCTGATTGAGATATATAAAATTTTAAAAAGGGATTGATAAAGTAAATGGAGACCAAATGTTTCCTCTTATGTGGCAATCTCGAACAAGATGCCACAGGTATGTTTTGAGAGGTGGTAGATTTAAAACCGAGATGAGGAGGAACTACTTTCCGCAGAGGATAGTGAATTTGTGGAACTCGCTGCCCCATACTGTGGTGGAGTCTGAATCACTGAATGATTTCAAGAAGGAGATAAATAGATTTCTAATTTAAAAAAGATATGGGGAGCAGGTGGGAAGATGGATTTGAGACTAGGGAAAGATCAACCACGATCTGATTAATTGGCAGAGCAGGCTCGACAGGCTGAATTTGCTTACTCCTGCTTCTAGTAGTTATGTGCTCCGATAGTGGAACGAGGGAGGCTATTGTTAAATGTTCATTGCTGATGGCATTCAAACTTGGTTTGTTGTGTGGTACTGGGGAGACAGGGTGATATCAGGGTCTGCCCACTCTACTTCTGGCCAAGTGTCAAATTCTAATACTTGGGTTTCAGTTTTGCAATCTGGGGACTGCTTGGGGGTCTCTTTTCTATTGGGGAGCATGCTGAATTAGTACAAGGGTTGTGCAGTACTTACCTTTTTTTTATGTGCTGTAATCCTTGCATTTCCACTGAGGGAGTATATTTTTTGGTACCTTCACTTTATTTATGTGAGTAGTGCCACAGCAGGGCAGCAGATAGGTAGTTTAGTGTAGATAAATACCCTAGGGTCTGAGGTTATACAACGAAATACATGTAAGTGTTAAAAAATAAAGCTGAACAGAAAATCAGACAGAACAATACAGCACAGGAACTGGCCCTACAGCCCACCAAGCCTGCACTGATCACATCATCCTATCTAAATCAACACATGTATCCCTCTATACCCCACCTGTTCACGTGTCTATCCAGTTAAGTCTTAAATGTCACCATCACGTCTGCCTCAGCCACCTCACTTTGCAGTGCATTCCAGGCCATCACCATCCTCTTTAAAAAAAACTTCCCCTGCACATCTCTACAGAATGTTCGCCCTCCCTTACCTTGAACTTATGCCCCCGGTGATTGACATTTCTGCCGTGGCAAGAAGCTTCCAACTGTTCACCTTATCTACACCCCTCAATTTTATAAACTTCTATCAGGTCGCCTCTCAGCCTGTGTCTTTTCAGGGAGAAGAGTCCCAGTTTATTTAATCTCTCCTCTTGCTAATACCATTCATACCAGGCAACATCCTGGTAAACTTTTTCTGTACTCCCTCCAAAGCCTTCACATCCTTCTGGTAGTGTGGTGACCAGAATTTGAGAATATTCCAAATGTGGTCTAACCAACGTTTTATATAACTAATATAATTTTCCAACTTTTAAACTCTATGCCCTGGTTAATGAAGGTGAGCATGTCATATGCTTTCTTCGTCACCTTTTCCGCCTGTGCTGCCACTTTTACATATTTGTAAACTTGTACTCCCCGATGTGTGTGTATCTGTGCTCCTGATGTTCTGCCATTTTTGTAGCTCCCACCTGAATTGGATCTACCAAAATGCATCATCTCGCATTTGTCCAGATTAAACTCCATTTGCCATTTCTCTGCCCAATTTTCCAGCCTATATCATGCTGCATTCTCTGACAATCTCCATCACTATCCGCAACTCCAGCAATCTTAGCATCATCCATAAACTTGCTAATCAGACCATTTAAGTTTACTTCCAAGTCATTTATATATATTAGAGGTCCCAGCACTGAACCCTGCAGAACATCACTAGTTACAGACCTCCATTCAGCAAACCAAACAGGATTTGTTAACCCTGATGCATTTACTTTGTTGAAAGCCAACATCCTCATTGTACCCAAATAACTTGCCACTTGGGTCTACATGCAGTTTGGAAGGAGGGAGGCAACCCCCAGTTACTTACAAAGCTCTGACTTCAAACGGACACCAGTAGCTAATGCCTTCCAGTTCATTGTACAAACCAACTCCAGAAATAGGCGTTGAAATATTGTACTTAAAGTTCGATAGCTATAAGCCAGTTATTTCAGGAAGCAGGAATGTAGCCACAGCCATAAAACTATCACAGGCCTGATGCTTGTTTTGTGTACTTACTGCATTAGTTTAACAAATGGGCTTCAGTTAACGCTGGTGCCATCCTCGTAGCAGCAAGATGGCACAGTGGTTAGCAGTGCTGTCTCAGCACCAGGGACCCAGTCCCTGGGAGAATGTGCCAACTCCATGCAAACAATTCAATTGTGTGTGGAGTTTGCATGTTCTCCCAGCTTAGGCCACTGTGCCGAGTCTGCATGTTCTCCCTGTGTCTGTGTGGGTTTCCTCTGGGTGCTCCAGATTCCTTCCATAGTCCAAAAGATGTGCTGGTTAGGTGCACTGGCCATGCTAAATTCTCCCTCAGTGTACCCAAAGTGGTGCCAGAGCGTGGTAACAAAGATTTTCACAGTAACTTCATTGCAGCATTGACGTAAGCTTACTTGTGACAATAATTAATGAACTTGAACAAGACTTATAAAGATATTAATTTTTGAAGTCTGGTAGTTGACCAACCACATGAATGCACTACCTGAATTATATGAGGAAGCTCAACCAATTTGAACATTTTCTTCATTAGGAAATTAAACCATCCATTTTTTGGAAACTGAAATAGTTAACCTCAGAACCTTACTTTTTTGATAGCTTAGAAAATAGAAAGCTACCTCACAAGCAATTCATCTTCTTACGAGTGTATTTTCATTCTGATACATTTAAGAACCTTTGATAACCTGACAACGTTCCTTGTGAACTTGTGGATATCTGCCACTGATTTTTTTTTCAAAAATCAAGTGCAAACTTTAAACACAAGTCAAAGAGCAGTTTTCTGATGAAAGGAAATTTGTAAATGTTATCTTTAAATGCAAATTAAACAACAGTTGTGCTAAAAGTAAATTTGAAAAGCTTTGCACGTCACTGGTTCTGAAATTCAAAACCAAAAACGACTGTATACTTAAAACATCTTGAGCAGGAGAGTTTGTATTCATTATGAACACTCAGTAAGTTTACTGTACTAAATCAGCATCAATGTTGAGGATGGTAGTTTGGTAATTTTCTTAAGACAAATGTCCAAAGAAAATTACCTCCATGACAATGCATGTTATATTTCCATTGATGGATTTTTGGAAATATTATTTCCTTCTTCACTATTATCAAATATTTGAATTTTTTTTTGAGGCAGCAATGTGAGAATGTACTTATTCCGTACAGTTAGCTTCCCATACCTCAACTGAACCTAGAAAATGACAGTCAGAAAAACCAAGTGGACTGAGGAACTTTACCAGGATCTCACTTAGACTCAAACAAGTGACATCTGGAGCAGGAAATCAGAAATAGCACATCTCAAACAGATTTGAAGAGGATTCCAAGGCAAACACAAATTGTACGATCTGGATTATGTCAGTGAAGTAAAACATCTTGTACAGTTTATGACCTGCAAAATTGCTGACCAGCTAATATAGTTATGGGAAAGTTTTTAATATCCCTCACTTTCACAAACTGGGTGTGTATAGATAACACTAAAGGAAGAATTAAATCAAATTCAAGATAACTTTAGAAAATTTGAAAACTGACAGTTACATAACAAATGAACATTAACATGAGACACAATGCACATTGGCAGGAAAACTAGAAACATCATCGGCATCTTCGAAAATAAAGAACTGAATGGGATCAAAGAGCAAAGCCAAAGATCAAAAGGTTCTTAAATGTTCTGACTTAGAACTGTACTGTCGTTCCTTTGCTATCACTGAGTCAAAATCCTGGGACTCCCTTCCTAATAATATTGTGGATGTACCTACTGCAGCAGTCCAAGGAAGTGGCTCACCACCAGCTTCAAGGGAAATTAGGGATGGGTGATAAATGCTGGCATAGCCAGCTGGGCCCACATCCTATGAACGAATGTGGCCAAATTCCACTCCAACTCCATCTTTGTGCTTGCTGACATCACCGTAGTGGGTCAAATCTCAAAAAACAATGAGACGGAGTTCAGGAGAGAGATAGAGAATCTGGCAAAGTGGTGCGACAACATAAATCAATGTCAATAAAACAAAAAAAAAAGTCATCGACTTCAGGAAGCGTAGTGGGGAACATGCCTGTTTATGTCAACGGTGATGAGGTGCAAATGGTCGAGAACTTCAGGTTTCTTGGTGTCCACGTCACCAACAACCCATCCTGGTTCCTCCCCGCTGATGCTATGGTCCAGAAAGCCCACCAACACCTCTACTTTCTCAGTAGGAGAAAGGAATTTTAGTATGTCTGCTAGGACTCTCACCAATTTTTACAGATGCACCATAGAAAGCATTCTTTCCAGACGTATCACAGCTTGCTGTGGCTCCTGCTCTGAACAAAGTACAAGAAACTACAAAGGGTTGTGAACGTAGCCCAGTCCATCACGCAAACCAGCCTCCCATCCACTGACTCTGCCTACACTTCCCGCTGTCTCGGCAAAACAGTCAGCATAACCAAGGACCCCATACAATCTGGACATACTTTATTCCACCTTCAGGAAAGAAAATACAGAAGTCTGAGATCACGTGTTAACTGACTCAAGAACAGCTTCTTCCCTCTGCCATCAGACTTTTGAATGGGCTTACCATATATTAAACTGATTTTTCTCTATATCCTAGCTATGACGATAACACTATATTCTGCACTATGTACTCTATGAACAGTACATTTTATCTGCATAGCATGCAGAAATAATATTTTTCACTGTATCCCAATACATGTGGCAATAATAAATCAAATGTAAATAAGTATGAAAATACAATCTTGGCAGTTGAGGTGCCTGCAAAAAGTCTTCCGCATTCTATGTAAGAAACAAAGTAGATTCTGGTTAAATTATTTTTCAGTTTAAAGGACTGAACATTTAAACCCATTTTGGATCTCAGTTTCCTAATGAAGGAATGGTCAAATTGGTGAACAAATCATTAAAAGTAACATCGCAGATGAGCAAAATCATTAAAATGGGCAAAATATAAAGCAATGGACTTATTTCTGGAGGCACTGAACTCAAAAATAGTGATGTTATGTTAAACTTACACAGGAAGCTGTGTACATTTTTGATCTCCATATACAAAAAACAGAAGCCAGGGTGAAATGTAATCATTTACAGGGACGGTACCAGAACAGAAAGATTATGGCTAATTGAGAAAGATTAAACAATTTGGGCTTTTTAAACTTTATACAAAAATATGTAAAGATGACATAATGGAGCTCTTTAAAATTAAGAATAGGTTATACAAGTTAGACATGGAGAGAATGTTTCGACTTGCAGAAGCAGCCAAAAGCTGGGGCCTAAAGTACAAGATAGCTAATAATAAATCTAAAAAGGAGAAAATTTTTTACCCAAATGGTTAAAATGTGGAACTTGCTATCACAGGAACTGGTTGGGGAAAATGGCTTAGATCCTTTCACAACCAAATCAGTCAAGCGCTTGAGAAAAGAGAATAAAAGATATGTTGAAACACTGAGATGGGGCCAGCGAAATAGTAAACTCAGTCGATAAACTATGCTAAAGGTAACTGGGCCAAATAACCTATTTGTGCTACAAATTCTATGCAATCCTATACAGTAAATTTCTCCCAGCTGGGAAATATTACAAAATGGTGTTTCCCAAACATTTTCTCAATGTGACCCTGTTTTAATGTCTGAGGCTTCACGGGATCCCAGTGTGAAAGCTGTTGAGGGGCAGGGGTGTGTGTGTGTGTGTGTGTGTGTGTGTGTGTGTGTGTGTGTGTGTGGAGATAAGAAACGTTAAGTGGGGGGGAGGTGAAGGATTCAGTACCTGAGCAGGGGATTTTTAATTCTTAATAAAAGCAAATTACTGTGGATGCCAGAATCTGAAACCAAAAAAGAGAAAATTTTGAAGACTAAGGGGGCTTCACAGTTGTCAGAAATCAATCTGAGCTCCGTGATAGCCTCAGAGCTCATGGCCCCAAATTCTTGTGGTGAGCCACAGTTTGGGAAGCCATATTCTAAAGCCAGCTGAGATAGCAAACTAGTCAGAGACTCCTTAGTAACGTATTGCTACATAAATGAGCACCTGTGTTTTAAGGATCAGGTTTATGTTGAGGATTTGTACAGTTATCTTGACACATTAATAATACAGCTTATAGACTGGATTCAGCATTTAACTCTCCATGAGAAGATGTTTAGGAACCACTGCTCTATTTCATCACAATACTGAAATCAGTTTCTGGAATGATTTTGTTTTACAGAATTTATTTAATCTTTCCTGATAAGAATGTTGCTAGGTACTCTTCCTCTCTCTGTGCTTGCAAAGAGTCAGCCAATGCTCTTCGCACATGGTCTCTTCAATATCTACTTCAAGGTGTTTCACCACATCAACATTCTAAGAACCGGACACACTTCAGCAAAATGCAGTTTTCAAAATTAGTATTTTAGAAGACATTAATAGTGCCAGACCCTAAGGTGCTATATAGATTCCCTAAAGATCAGCATTGCCTGAAATTTGTAACTGTTATGATCACAAAATGGTTATCACTACTTAAAGTAATAACAGTGTAAAGCTGACAGCATCTTCTGGCATTCGCACATGTGCAGTTTATTGAACGCAGAAATCAAGAATTTGCTATTGGAGTGTGTTGTTTGAGGTCTTTGCAGACGTAATCAACAAAGAATCAGGGATTTGACAGGAGTGTTAGCTTTTTACACTATTCTCACCGTGAAACTACTGAAAATGTTAACCCTTGTTGAATGAGACGTGTCTTGAAATATTAAATAGTCTATTAAATTGTAATCACTTCAGCCTTAAACAACTAACTTTACAAGTGTGACATATCAGTCCTTCAGAACATTTACATTTCTCTGCCATAATTTTATCTTTTTCTTTTAAATGTTGTTATTTTAGCTTCTACCCTAATCTTGCACATATACCCCATTTAACTTCTTTAAAAAAGAATGAACAATAAGGCCTGCTTATTTTTTGCGCTGAGAGAATTCTGCAATTTGATTGGCTAATTAGCTTATCTACTACCTCGACTGCTACAAGATAGTGACAAACCCAAAGCCGAGCAGGAGAGAATTTTGACACTCTAGAACTTGCTAAATTTTTGGACAGCTTTTTGAAGTCAGCATTAAGTGCCATTCCTTTGTTGTTAATCTGACCACAACATTTATTGTTGGTCCAAACTGCCCACATTCGTGGCCAACAAGCACAAACAAAAAAAGGATCGTTTACAAGAAAACTGGGCATCTGATTCAATTAAATGTTATTTAATTATACTACATTGTGGTAAAATTTTCAAAACTTGACCTTAAACCAAAACAGATGAGCAATGACAGGTACAAATTTGGCAACACGTAAATAGGGGATTATATAAACAAAATACATAGTCCCTTTCCAACTCCACCCCAGAGCAAACATTACTGCTTTCAGTAAAAGGCACAATGACTCCTTGGATTGGTTACATCCAAAACTCCTTCACTATTGGCAGATGGGTGTATTTTTTACATCAGGGATAGATTTCACAATGCAAAAATATCAAATACATCAAGAACTAGCATGTCACAGTAGGTGTATCAAACATCAAGTGGCATACGAGTTAATTTTTTTTCCTCTTCTGCTCAACTAATTGGGTTATTATTGTTTATATTTGCTCTGTCCTCATGTTATTTGAATTTGTAAAAACAATGGTTATTTTGGACTTAATATCAATTTCCTATGATAGGTAGAATGCTGTTGCAGATAGAATATTTAAATTTCCAATTAAGTTATGAATATACAAATATGAAATGCAAGTGATTGTTCTGGTGACCTACTGCAACGTAACTTAGTCCACAGGCATGATGTCTAATTGTTTAAGACCTACAAGCAGGGAATGAGAATAAATGAAATGTGCAATTACTACAAACACAATTGCTTTTAAACATTGGTTAGACACCATGTGTCAGCATTTGGAGAGGTAACGACTGGTTAATGTTTCAGATACAACTTTTGTCAGGATTCCGAGTTCTGATGGAAGGGTCCAATGCAAAATGTTAACCCATCTATTTTCCTTCACAAAAAGCAATTACTGAAACACCTGAATAAACAGAAAACGCCAAAATATTCAAGCAGGCCAAGCAACAGCTAGGGAGAGGGTAACAGCTAAGATTTCAGACATAAGGGAGGGATTTTCCAGCCAAGCTTGCCCCAAAACTGGATAGTCTGCCCCCCGCCACAATTCCCGTGGCAGGCAGGACGAAAAAAATCCTTCCAAGGTCTTTCAAGGGAACTGAGAAATGTTACAGGTGTAACGGGTTTGGAGAAAGCAGAGCTAGGAGGAGTGGGTTTGATACAGAAGAAAGAGCTTTGCTGCTCTCATCCCCTTTCCCCATCTCTGTACTCACTTAAAGAGCCGTTACATCTGTAACATTTCCCATTTCTGGCAAAAGGTCACTGACCTGAAACATTAACTCTGTTTTGCTCTTCACAGATGTTACCTGACACGCTGGATGTAACCAGTATTGTGTGTTTCCCCCCCCCCCCCTTTTACAGATGATGACAGACTTGCTGGCCCTCTCCCTGGCTTGTGCCTCAGAATGAACCAATCTACCAACCTCAGCTCTCTGTTCAACCCAATCTGAGTTTTACCCTCACCATTAAAAAAACCACCTGATTCTAATACCCTAACAACAGCTCCTTCCGTGCATATCTTGATCCATCAGCCATGGAAACCCTCATTCTTGCTCGTTGCCTCCTAAACTTCCTGCTACGTGAATTCCTGGCCAATCACTTGACAAAACCTCAGCTCATCCAAAACACTGCTGTATTTTTTTTAATTCATTCATGAGATGTGGGTGTTGCTGGCTTGGCCAGCATTTATTGCCCATCCCCAACTGCCCATGAGAAGGCCACACCCCAAGTCCAGTTGGACCATCACCCCTGGTGATGCTGACTTACCATTATGTCCCAGATCTCAACATCTTAAAAGTTCTTGTTTCCAAATACCCTCAGTCTAATCCCCATCTCTTTAGTCTTACAACTCTAGCTTGCAGCAAGAGTCTAGAGCTTCAGGAACTTTGGCTCAAAGTCACTGAGCTGCAGACACTGCAACGCATCAGGCGAGGGTAGAATGTTACCTGGACACTTTTACTAGGTGGTGGTCACACCCCTTAGGATACCCCCTTCTGATGTGGAAGATGGTCAGGAACAGGAGGGAGCAACAGCTACTTAGGCAGGTAAAGGGACCCAGAAAGCTGCTGTTCAGGACTGGCAAAGCTGTTGGACAATCGCAGAGGCTGAGGTTCTTTGTTTGTTTGGATGAGAGTGGGAGCAGCAGGATGGATGAGCTGATTGGCCATGTCACTGTGGGGCAGGAAGACTTTCAAGTTTGGGGATGGGGTGCAAAACAAAATGTAGTGGTAGTAGAGGTTAGTAAAATGAGGGGAAATTACACTGTTCTCAGCAGAAAAAAAAGCAAGCATCAAAAAGTGCCAGGTTTAGGGCATTTGCTCAGGGCTGGAACCTTAGTGGAAGGGGAAGGATCCAGTTGTCATGGTCCATGAAGATACCAACGACAAAGGCAGGATGGGGAAGGTGGTTATACTGTCACTATAAAGGAGCCAGGCACTACATTAAAAAGCTGATAATCTGTGTTATTACCTGAGCCATGTGCAAATAAGATAAGAGAAATGAATGCATGGCTTAAAAGGTTGATGTGGGAGAAACAGGTTCTGGAACATGGGACACCGTCACCAGTATTACGGAAGATGGGGGCTGCACTGTTGGGATGGCCTACAGCTGAACTGTACTGCAACTGGTGTTCTAGCAAGCTGTATAAGGGGGTTTTAAACTAAATAGTAGGGGGCAAGGGATGAAATTTGGGGAGATGTGGTAAGCCAAAGAATAGAGACAAGGCAAGAGAGAAAGGTAATAATATCAGAAACGATGAACAGAATGACAAGAAAGAATAGAGAGCACAAAAGTAAGAGTAAAACAGCAGAATGGCTAGCGCTTACAAAAATAATAAAAGAACAAAACTAAAGGTTCCGTATCTGAATGAATGTAACATTCGAAACAAAACAGCTGAACTAATAGCATACATTAAATTAATTAAGCACAATCTTATAGCCATTACAGCAACATGGTTGCAGAATAACAGATTGAGGTCTGAATACTGAACGGTGTATGACATTTTGGAAGATCAAGAAACTAGGAAAAGCTGGAGGCTTTGTTAACAGACCTTTGGGGGAGGGGGAGGGGGAGGGGGAGGGGGAGGGGGAGGGGGAGGGGGAGGGGGAGGGGGAGGGGGAGGGGGAGGGGGAGGGGGAGGGGGAGGGGGAGGGGGAGGGGGAGGGGGAGGGGGAGGGGGAGGGGGAGGGGGAGGGGGAGGGGGAGGGGGAGGGGGAGGGGGGAGGGGGATAGGCGAATGAACTAAGTTCAGGAAACCAGGATATGGAAGCGGTTTGGATTGAGATGAGAAATTATAGAGGCAGGAGGTATCTTGTGCGAGCAATCTAGAAGCTCCCTAATTGGAACTACTCAGTCAGAGAGAATATAAAGGAAGAGATCAGGCTTGTCAGAAAAGAATGCCAACAATCATAAGATTTATTTAAAATCTACATACAGATTGGAAAAAAAAAATCAGATGAGCAAAGGCAGCCTAGGTGAGGAATTCATAGAATGTTTTTGGATAGTCTCTCAGAATAGCAAGTTTTGGGGCTAACTAGAGAGCAGGCTGTACTATATTGTATTGTGTAACAAGATTAAATCGATAACCTCAGTGAAGGCACCCCAAGGTAGCAGCAATTATAAGATGATTGAATTTTACATTTATTTGTGGGAGAGAAGAGCACATCCAAGACTACTGTTTCAAACTTAAATATGGTCTATTATGAGGAGCGGATGCTTCCTCGTGGGGCATTCTAAATCACAAGGTCATAGTCTTAGCATAAGGAGCAGCAAATTTAAAACAGTTGAGGAGAAACTACTTCTCCAAAGGATTGTGAATCTGTGGAATTCACTACCCCAAAGTGCAGTGGATGCTGGAACAGCGAATAAATTTGAGGAGTTAGATTTTTAATTGGTAATGTATTGAAGGGTTATGGGGAGAGCGCAGGAAAAAGGGGATGAGGAGCATATCAGGCATGATCAAATAACAGAGCAGACTCAATGGGTCAAATAGCCTAATTCTGCTCCTGTATCTGAAGATGAAAGCGGAGTTGAGTAGAATAAACTGGCAAATGAGGTTAAGCAATGGGTGAGAGGTTCAGTGGCAGACATTTAAAGGGATATTTCAGAATACACAAAATAGAAACATTCCAAAAATTCCAAGGTAAGGAACCACAATCCGGGGTTAACTAACAGATAATATCAAACTTAAGGAGAAGCAAATAACTATACAAAAACAGGTCAGAAGATCTGATGAAATATAAAGAATGACAAAATGATAAGAACATAAGAAATAGGAGCAGGAGTAGGCCATCTAGCCCTTCGAGCCTGCCCCGCCATTCAATAAGATCATGGCTGATCTGTCGTGGCTCAGTTCCACTTTCCCGCCCTCTCCCCATAACCCTTAATCCCTTCTCTTATCAAAAACCCATCAACCCGCTTCTTAAAAATATTTAGCGAGGCAGCCTCCACCACTTCAACGGGCAGAGAATTCCAGAGATTCACCACCCTTTGAGTGAAGAAGTTCCTCCTCAACTCCGTTCTAAACCGCCTCCCCTTTATCTTGAGGCTGTGCCCCCTAGTCCTACTGTCTTTTTTGAGCGGGAAGAGTCTCTCCACCTCTATCCTATCCATCCCATTCATCATCTTATATGTCTCAATGAGATCTCCCCTCATTCTTCTAAACTCTAACGAGTACAAGCCTAGTTTATTCAGCCTCTCCTCATAGCTCAATCCCCTCAACTCCGGTATCAGCCTAGTAAACCTCCTCTGCACTCCCTCCAGGGCCAAAATATCCTTGCGCAGGTGCGGCGCCCAAAACTGCACACAGTACTCCAGCTGCGGCCTCACCAATGCCCTATACAGCTGCAGCAAGACCTCCCTACTTTTATATTCAATCCCCCTCGCTATGAAGGCCAGCATCCCATTCGCCTTCCTGACCACCTGCTGCACCTGCAAGCTGGGTTTTTGCGATTCATGCACAAGGACCCCGAGGTCCCTCTGCACCGTCGCCTGCTGCAGTTTTTCGCCACGTAAGTAATAGTCCTTCCTACCATTCTTCCTACCAAGAATTATAATACCAGAGAAAGGCAGCAAGAAAAATGAAGATGATGGTAATAGTTTTTATAGATATTTAAGAAAGGAGTTAACAAAGTGAGCATTCGTTCTATAGTGAGAATCTGGGTAATTAATAATGGACAATAAGAAGATTATATGAATTGAATTAGTAGTTTGCATCTGCCTTCACTGTAGAATGTCAAGGATGCAAGTAACATCCCAGGGCAGCATGGTGGCACAATGGTTACCACTACTGCCTCACTGTGCCGGCAACTTGGGTTTGATTCCCGGCTTTGGTCACTGTCTGTATGGAGTTTGCACATTGTGGGAAGAAACCTATGCAGGCACAGTCTGAAAGACGTGCTAGTTAAGTGTATTAACCTAAACAGGTGCCAAAGTGTGGCGACTAGGGGATATTTCACAGTAACTTCATTGTAGTGTTAACACAAGTCTTACTTGTGACTAATAAAAACTTTACTTTCACTTTAGAAGTAGCTGTAAATCAGGAGTTGGGAGGGAAGAACACAGGTAATTTACAAGTATCAGGGAAGCAAATTGGAGCTGTCGGCAGACAAATCCTTGGGTTCTGATGGATTTCATCTTAAGGTTTTAAAAGTGGCTAGGGAGACAGTAGACAATTTTATTTTTCTAAATTTCTCTAGATTCTGCAAAGGTTTCGTTAGATTGGAAACTAGCAAATATAACTGCTTTATTCAGAGAGGGAGCAAGACAGAAATAAGGAAACTACAGGCCAGTTAGCTCAACATCCGTCATAGGAAAAATGTTAGAAAGTATTATTAAACATGGTAAATACAGCACTTAAAAAAAAAAGCAGAAACAACATGATTTTGTGAAAGGGAAGTCACGTTTGGCTAATTTATTGCAGTTCACCCATCAAGAAGCAGTGGTTATGGGGGTGGGAGGGGGTCGCCCATCAAGAGACAACAATCACGGTGCAAGCAAGTGAGAAGAGGTCACCCATCAAGAGAAGACAGTCACAGGGCAGGCGGGTGGGAGGGGGTCACCCATCAAGAGACAACAGTCACAGGGCAGGCAGGTGGGAGGGGGTCACCCATCAAGAGACAACAGTCACAGGGCAGGCGGGTGGGAGGGGGTCACCCATCCAGAGACAACAATCACAGGACAGGCAGGTGGGAGGAGGTCACCCTCAAGAGACAATACACTCAGAGCACACAGGAGGGGGTCATCCATCAAGAGGCAATGGTCACAGGGCAGGGTGGGGTGGGGGGAGGTCGACCACCAAGAGGCAACAATTACAATATAACACCCAGGGCTTTACCTCCCTCTCTCACCAGCTGGAACCCCTTTAAATCCCAGCCCCCAACTCCCCCAGAGGCTGGCTGGAGGAACATGTATTGTAAGTCTTGCTTGTCCTTACCGTCGGTGCGCTTCGGCCCTCTCATGGTGAGCTCGGCCGCTTTCTCAGCCGGCTGCTTGGACAGACACAGCAGCTCCTTGTCATTGTATCGCATAGCAGCCGCTCAGAGAGGCCGCTTAGAGAGCCCGCAGCCTCCCCTCGATCCACAATCCCCACCCTCCCTCCGTCCCCGACGTTTGAAGCGACCCTCTCCCTCCGTCTCCACCCTGTGCCAGCTGCCCGCTTCCCTCAGGGGTATTCCTGGAACTCCAGGCCTTTGTGAAGTGGCACTGGTTGTGGTAAATATTAAAAAAATTAATCAAGGTGCGCGGGGAGGCCCGCGGCACATTGAGAGGTCAAATAAGCACGGGTAAAATGAGGAAACGCCTAGGGTTTACACCACAAAGGGAGCAGCATATAATGGCGATAAACCATGGCGGTTACTCCCACTCCACCAGCTTCACCCGCCGCTTGTCGTTCTCAATAAAGTTATTGAAAAGACCCACTTCCGGTGGACTGACCTCCTTCCGGTCGACCACTGCCGCTGTTAATAAAGTTATTGAAAAGACTCACTTCCGGCGGGCCGACCTCCTTCCGGTTGGTGAGGCCGCGCGCCGAGTGAGGAGACGATTTGGGCTCCCGGCGGTTTGGAGCAGCTTGGGGCTCCTGGTGGCAAGCGGCTGTTGGCCGGGGCTTGGTGAGTCGGGTTCGGGGCGGAATGATCATTCTGAGCACCCCCCCCCTCCCCGATCGCTCCCGGTTGTTAATGGGGCCGCTGTCAGATGTGGAGCTGCCTGAGGCCTGGGATCCAGGGGGCAATTGGAGCAATAAAGCCTGTGGCAACAATTGGGGCAACTGATGCGCGGGAGCTTAAGGAGTTAAAGTGCCAGATACTGGGCCTAGCAAGGATGCAAATGTGGACAGCTCCTCAGATCTACTCCATTTTCATTGAATCCCTACAGTGCAGATGGAGGCCATTTGGGTTTGAGTTTGGCTGACTCCTTGTGTGACCCAAGAGTGCGTCGTCCAGACGTGATTGTTTAACACTGGGATGAGGAGAGTTTTCCTCGCTCAAAGCATTCTGATTTTCTTCAAAAGGCGGGGAATTACAGGCCGGTTAGTTTAACGTCTGTGGTAGGTAAAATGTTAGAATCCGTCATTAAGGAGGAAATTGCGAGGCATCTTGAAGGGAATTGCTTGATAGGGCAGACGCAACACGGTTTCATTAAAGGGAAGTCGTGTCTGACAAATTTACTGGAGTTCTATGAGGGTGTGTCTAGGGCGGTGGATAGAGGAGAGTCGGTGGATGTGGTCTTTCTGGATTTTCAGAAGGCGTTTGATAAGGTACCTCACAAGAGGTTACTGCAGAAGGTCAGAGGACATGGAGTTGGGGGTAGGGTGTTAGCGTGGATAGAGGATTGGTTGTCAAATAGGAGGCAGAGAGTGGGGGTCAATGGGTGCTATTCGGATTGGCGGTTGGTGACTAGTGGGGTGCCCCAGGGGTCGGTGCTGGGGCCTCAGCTATTTACCATTTATATAGATGATCTGGAGGAGGGAACCGAGTGTAGGGTGTCGAAATTTGCTGATGACACCAAGATTGGGGGAAAGGCAAATTGTGCGGAGGGTGTGGAGAGTCTGCAGAAGGATCTAGATAGGCTGGGCGAATGGGCCAGGAAATGGCAAATGGAATTTAATGTTGGCAAGTGTGAGGTGGTCCACTTTGGTAGGAAGAATGGTAGGAAGGACTATTACTTACGTGGCGAAAAACTGCAGCAGGCGACGGTGCAGAGGGACCTCGGGGTCCTTGTGCATGAGTCGCAAAAACCCAGCCTGCAAGTGCAGCAGGTGGTCAGGAAGGCGAATGGGATGCTGGCCTTCATAGCGAGGGGGATTGAATATAAAAGTAGGGAGGTCTTGCTGCAGCTGTATAGGGCATTGGTGAGGCCGCAGCTGGAGTACTGTGTGCAGTTTTGGGCGCCGCACCTGCGCAAGGATATTTTGGCCCTGGAGGGAGTGCAGAGGAGGTTTACTAGGCTGATACCGGAGTTGAGGGGGTTGAGCTATGAGGAGAGGCTGAATAAACTAGGCTTGTACTCGTTAGAGTTTAGAAGAATGAGGGGAGATCTCATTGAGACGTATAAGATGATGAATGGGATGGATAGGATAGAGGTGGAAAGACTCTTCCCGCTCAAAAAAGACAGTAGGACTAGGGGGCACAGCCTCAAGATAAAGGGGGGGCGGTTCAGAACGGAGTTGAGGAGGAACTTCTTCACTCAAAGGGTGGTGAATCTCTGGAATTCTCTGCCCGTTGAAGTGGTGGAGGCTGCCTCGCTAAATATTTTTAAGAAGCGGGTTGATGGGTTTTTGATAAGAGAGGGGATTAAGGGTTATGGGGAGAGGGCGGGAAAGTGGAACTGAGCCACGACAGATCAGCCATGATCTTATTGAATGGCGGGGCAGGCTCGAAGGGCCAGATGGCCTACTCCTGCTCCTATTTCTTATGTTCTTATGTTCTCCAGAGTGTTGTACACGAAACGTTATTTTTAGTATATGCCAGGTTGAGGGTGATGGATTTGTGGAGTCGAGGTATATGGGGAATGGGTGAGAAAATGGAGTTAAGGCAGAAGTTCGGCTATGATGGAGCAAGCTCCACGGGCTGCATAGTCTACCTGTGCTCCAGTATTCATTTGCAAGCAGGTGGGAAACGTTTATGCTGTATATTTACATGAACGATATAGACAGGAGTGCTTCTATGAGAGATGTTTCCAAACACACTTGCCTGGGGAGACGATCTCCTGTATTTGTGGCAATGAATGCTGCTTCAGCTCCTACTGCATTTGATGTGATTAACTGCATCACTCTTCATGATTGCCTCTGCTCTATTTTCCAGTTCCATGAGAATGCCCTTCCCTGGATCGATACCCAAGCACAATTGTTTCTCATCTTGTCCTATACCTTCTGTGTTCTCTGAAGTTTATTTTCCTAACATACATGTTGCACATAAGCAGCATCGAGCCATAGATGGTGGTACAGCCTGCATACTTATGCAAACAATGCTAAGCACTTGCTTACCTGCCATTTTCTGTGATTCTGTACTACCTCCATTTATCTGATGTGAATGAGTCAGAATTTCCTTTTGCAATGACTTTTTGGAATGTTTTGAGCCTTTGTTAAAATTTCCATGTACCCTCACCACTGGCTCCATCTCTCACTTCAATTGCTCACTAAGGCTTCACTGTAAGCAACCTCAGGTTGATGCTTGAGCATTTGGCGTTCTCTCCTATGGTATCACTTTGGGTCAGTGGTAGCGTTTGTCTCTATAAGTCAGAAAGAGTGAATTTAAGCCCCACTCCAGTAGCTGAGCACACATTCTGTGTCAACCTTTAAGCATATTATTGAAAAACTGCTATATTATCAGAGTTATCCTTTGGATGAACCGTTAAACTGAGACCTGTTCAGCAGAACTACAGCTTACATTTAAAGTGGTCACTCAACTTGATATTGCTGAAGGTGGCGTGGGGTGGGGTGTTGCTGAAGGTGGGGTGGGGGGGCAGTGGCGGCGGCATGCTGTTGAAGCTTTTCAGCTTACACTTATCAGGATAGATGTTCGGCATTTTTACATCTTTCCTGATGAGTACAAAATGAAAAGCTTCAACAGCATGTCCTTTTTCCAGTAATACACGTGCTTATGTTTAGTGCCTTTACCAGAATGAAATACATTGAGGCACTTATAATATTGAGCCACAAAAAAAATTAGGTTAGCTGTTGAGATGTGGGTTTTAACCCTGTTCCAAAGACAGAAAGCAAGGTATTTGCTCTGAATGGTTTATTCCTGTTCATGAAGCTCAGTTCTCCCAACAATATACATGCCAGATTTAAGATAGTATTGTTTCAGTAAGTTGAAACCTCAGATTTTCAAGTTGAAGTCATTGAGACTGCACTGAGCTACTATTTTAAAAAAAAACTATAGTGGACCTCACAATCCACTGCGCAGGGCAATGCTGACATTGAGTGTATCTCAAAATAAAGTTTATTTATTAGTCACAAGTGGGCTTACATTAACATTGCATTGAAGTTTCTATGAAAATTCCCTAGTCGTCACACTCCGGCACCTGTTCAGGTACACTGAGGGAGAATTTAGCATGGCCAATGCACCGAGCCAGCACATCTTTTGGACTGTGGGAGGGAACCGGAGGAAACCCATGCAGACACGGGGAGAATATGCAAACTCCACACAGACAGTGACCCAAGCCTGGAATTGAACCCAGGTTCCTGGCATTGTGAGGCAGCAGTGCTAACCACTGTGCCGCCTGTAAGCACAATATGACCAGATCATGGCATTGTTTTTTTTATGATGGTTTACAAACATTTCCTATAAAGATGCCTTTTTATGATGCAAATGATAAGTTGCTGTGCAGAAAGCAAGGCATTTTGAACTAATATGTGCATTTTTGTTTTTAAATTATTTTAGATTTTGTGTTGAGATACGGTTCTTCAAGTAACTATGGATTTTCAACATCGACCTGGAGGGAAAACAGGGAGTGGAGGAGTTGCTTCCTCTTCTGAAAGCAATCGCGATCGAAGAGAACGGCTGAGACAGTTAGCTTTGGAAACCATTGACATAAATAAGGTTAAGTTCTCATCTTTGCATTTTGAATAGATACGTTCCTCGTAATGTTTCACTGTTCAGCATTGTAATTGTTTTCTTTCTTATTTTGTAGGATCCCTATTTTATGAAAAATCATTTGGGTTCTTATGAATGTAAACTTTGCTTAACACTTCACAACAATGAGGTGAGTTTGAAATACTCTGGGTGATTCAGTTTTGTCATAAAAGTGTAAAATGTGCGCTGTAAGAGGGAATTTTATTTTGTTTTCAGATGGCAGAATGAGGCAGTACCGACTTTTATTTTTATTGCCAGTTGCCAGGTATGTCCAAAAACATTGTGAAAAAAAAACTGCAAAAAGTCCTTGCAGTCTTCTGCTCTTTCCCATGCCCCTCTTTGTACCCTGAGATGTGGCAAACACTTTGTGCACATTGGAAAAATGAAAGGCTCAGTGAATCCTGGGCCCTTAAGGTGCCAGGCTGGAACGCAACGAATTGAATTACCTGATGCTCAAATACTCATGAACATTGTGTAATTATTTTTGTGCTGTTGTCTATCTGGCATTATATTTTATTTGCTTAGAAATGTTAGTGATGATTTTAGTTCAATAAAGCAGTCCATTGGAACTCCATACATCACCTTAAACATTAACTTTCTCCAGTGTTGTCATACTGTGGCAACTATGTGTACCATCTGTGAGATGCACTGCAGCAACTATCCAAAGCTGCTTTCACAGCTCCATTCAAACCTGCAACCTCTACTACCTAGAAGGTAGCCATCTAAGATGCCGTGTTCCGGTCACAGCCTCATCCAGAGGCATGGGTTCGAATCCAACTGATTTGATTTGATTTATTATAGTCACGTGTATTAGCATACAATGAAAAGTATTGTTTCTCATATGCTAGATAGTTAAAGCATACCGTTCATAGAGAAGGAAACGAGAGAGTGCAGAAGTATTGTTACATTCATAACTAGGGTGTAGAGAAAGATCAGCTTAATGCAGGGTAGGTCCATTCAAAAGTCAGATGGCAGCAGGGAAGAAGCTGTTCTTGAGTCGGTTGGTACGTGACCTCAGACTTTTGTATCTTTTTCCCATTGGAACAGAGAATATCCGGGGTGGGTGGGGTTCTTAATTATGCTGGCTGCTTTGCCGAAGCAGCAGGAAGTGTAGATAAGGTCAGTGGATGGGAGGCTGGTTTGCGTGATGGATTGCGCTACATTCACAACCTGAAGTTCATTATCAATACAGACAGTCATTCAGTCTATTCATTAACAGCATTTAAAATTGGGGATTGTTGGTGAATGTTTTAAATTTGATTTGAATTTGTTTCTACAGGGGAGTTATTTGGCGCACACACAAGGGAAAAAGCATCAGACTAATCTGTAAGTGTAAGATTATGCTTGGTATGAAAAATGTGGTTTTGTAGATATTCTGTGCTCAAGCTTTTGAGCTACTTCAAAAACAGTACACTAGCCTCATTACAGCAACATAAAATTGTAGAAGATGCAGCTCAGTGAGAGTTGCTTATTATACAGCGGCCATTAATGTGCATCGCAGCATTTAGTGTCCTTAAATGCTGCTGTAATGATGAATGGAATCTTCCATTCTGTGATGAAGAGTTTTAATGTGAATTGTGTGTGTGGGTGGAAAAATCTTGTTTTATTTTGTTATCTAACTCCCAGAACACCTTGTGAGGAAACTTCAGAGAGGTGTATATCATAGATACAAAACTAGATGTGTAAACGCAAGTGCAGATGTCAGACACGTGAAATATCTTTGTTAGGGAAACATGTTTCTTTTCTTGCTGTTACCTTCAGCCTCCAGCAAAGTCTTTCCAAATTATCCAGCAACCAATAAGATGAACTAAAAATTAATTCTTAAACTCCTATCAATGCTCTATTTGTAGTAACACCTTACACTGGAAAGTAATGATAAGAATTGAGCTTTGGGACTCATAGATATTCATCCTACTTGTCAGATAGTGCAACCTTCTGCATTGTTCTTCCTAATTGCTTTATTGATCATAGATCTGCTTAAGTAGCCTAGGGTGACTGTAGGTTTATTTTTCACAATGCCAGGTCACATCCTGTGACAACACAACGAACATCAAGAGCATTCTGTGTGAGGAATTGTACAGATGAGCCTGTATCTCAGGATATAACACACTGTGCTGCTGTGCTGACATCTATCATAATAGTTGCTTTATGGAAGGCTACAATGGCATACTGAGACTTTAAACTAGTACTTTGTCTACTGGTTACTTATTGGCAAGCAGTCGCTTTACAATCCGTTATGTAGAAGTATCTATTTTGATTTGATTTAGGACTGTCACATGCAATAGTATACAGTGAAAAATATTGTTTCTTGCGCGCTATACAGACAAAGCATACCATACGTAAAGAAGGAAACGAGAGAGCGCAGAATGTAGTGTTACAGTCATTGAGAAAGATAAACTTAAAAGTTAGGTAAGTCCATTCAAAAATCTGCTGGCAGTAGGGAAGAAACTGTTCTTGAGTTGGTTGCTACGTGTCCTCAGACTTTTGTATCTTTTTCCTGATGAAAGAAGGTGGAAGAGAGTATGCCCGAGGTGTGTGAAGTCCTTGATTAAGCTGGCTGCTCTTCTGAGGTAGCGGGAAGTGTAGATAGGTCAATGGATGAGAGACTAGTTTGCATGATTGACTGGGCTTCATTCACAACCCTTTGTAGTTTCTTGTGGTCTTGGATAGAGCAGCAGTCATACCAAGTTGTGATACAACCAGAAAGAATACTTTTTATGGTGCAGCTATAAAAGTTGGTGTGAGTCATAGCAAACATGCCAAATTGCCTTCGCCCCCTGAGGAAGAGGAGGCTTGGATGTGGGCGATCTGGACACCTAGAAACTTGAAGCTCTTGACCATTTCCATTTTGTCCCCATTGATGTAGACAGAGGCATGTTCCTCACAATGTTTCTTGACTATCTCCTTTGTTTTGATGACATTGAGGGAGAGATTATTGTCGTTGCACCAGTTCACCAGATTCTCTATCTCTTTCCTGTACTCCGTCTCATCATTGTTTGAGATCCGATACACTACGATGGTGTATATTTTGTCCAGCGTGGTCTTCATGCGCACGTGGCGTGGAATTTATGCCTTCACTAGCACCACGCTGAATATACCTGCACCAAACTGACGACAGCAGTTCATGAAGGCAGCTCACCACCATCTTAAAGACGGATGGACAACAAATACTGGCCTTGCCAATAATTCTCATGTCTCATGAAAGAATAAACTTTCTTTGTTGGATATACATTTTTTCATCAGTTCAGGATCCAGCTGTATAGTTTATTTTTCAATGGACTAAGATAGCCGAGGTAATGTCGGACACGTTTTCTTAGCAAGCTCTATACCTTTCAAATGTAAATCATTTAACTTTTCATTGGGAAGATACTTAAACAGGCCTCCCAATAATCATTCAATTCATAGGTACTCCAAAACTCATTTTTCTTAAAATGGCTAATCTGAGAGATCAGGTGGTACAGTTCATTGGTGGGTAAATGTATTTTTTTCCTGGAATACCGAAGCAGAGAGGTACACTCAATTCCTAATGAACTTCCAGTTCAAGCAGATACTCGAGAGAGAGGTGCAAATAAAAATTTAATGTGATGATGTGCCAATTAGGGAACACATGAGCATCAGTTATAGGATGTTTGTAAATGCACCGTGATAGGTCACGAGTCTACAGTTTTAGGAACTGTCAACAGTTCTGAAGAGAATGGACCTCGACCTGAGCAGTGCCTGGACAGTAAATATTGAAACTTCTTACCAACTAATTCTTTTTCTGTTTTGAATATAGAGCAAGGCGAGCAGCAAAAGAGGCAAAGGAAGCACCAGCACAGCCTGCCCCAGAGAAGGTTAAAGTGGAGGTGAAAAAATTTGTAAAAATTGGCCGGCCAGGATATAAAGGTATTTTTCAAACCTCGACTTGTGTCATAGTGAGCTGGTGTAGCAATTGGTTGTTACGTTGACAAAAATGTGGTAGGCTTTAATGTCAGTTAATTATAACCATTGGGTAAAAGCAAATTACTGCGGTTGCTGGAATCTGAAACCAAAAGAGAAAATACTGGAAAATCTCAGCTGGTCTGGCAGCATCTGTAAGGAGAGAAATGAGCTGACGCTTCGAGTCCGAATGAGTCCTTGTCAAAGCCTGTTTTGACAAAGGGTCATCTGGACTCCAAGCGTCAGCTCTTTCTGTCCTTACAGATGCTCAATCTTCTTCTTTATATGCTCTGTCTGAGGCCGGAACTCTCCATTCACCTGACGAAGGGGCTAACCCCGAAAGCTTGTGAGTATATTATCAAATAAATAGGTTGGACTAAAACCTGGTGTTGTCAGACTTTTTACTGTGCTTACAGATGCTGCCAGACCCACTGAAATTTTCCAGCATTTTCTCTTTTAATTGTAACCATTCCCAGGTTTAGGAAGTTGAATTGTGGAAAATGACTTTTGAAATTTTTAGTAGTTAACATAAATGTCAGTGTGAAACTTTTAAAAAAAATAGAGCCTGTCATTTAAAATTTAATAATGTGCAAGTTGGAAACATGGGAAAGCAAACCAGACTGACTCTCTCTATTTAAATTATGCCTCCTGCTGGTTGATCAAAGCTAGAGGAAGGCATTTACTGAAAAATTGCCATTTTCACCACCTGCAGAAACCCTGTGCAAACACTATCGTCTGTGAATGCAATTACTTCTGGTAAATTCAGAAAATTGGAACTTATCACTGATATCTTATGTTTTACGCAAACAAGGCACAACAGTTGAAGTTCATAGAAAAGATTACAACATAAATTGTCTCATTGTTTATCCCAGCAAGTGGAAAAGAGAGTGGCTGTGCTCTGCTTTCAAGGAGGATTTTATTGCAAATTAACTGCATCAAGATTTTAACCATTCTTTTTGTAGTGACCAAACAGAGGGATGCAGAAGTGGGACAACAAAGTCTTCTCTTTCAGGTAATGAATAGTTCTGCTGTCTGCATGTTGGTTTTAATTGGCCCTATTCTGAATTATTTTTTCCTTTTCAGTCAATTTTCTACCCTCCATCTCAAGTGCATTAATGCCTGGGCGGAGTACAGTAGAATGGACACTAGTTGCCCTTTGTCTGGTGCCTTGTGTAAGTGGCCATTATTTATATATTAACTGGCTAGTCGATCTAGTAGGCTATCCCAAGCATCCCCAATCTTGCCCACTTATTTCCGGCATAGTCGCTGAGTACTAATGTGAAGCAGAAATCCTCTCCCTCGGGCTCCAAAGTTAGTTGTACCACCAAATATCAGCTTACTCAAACAGAGCCTTTCCAATTCTGTTTGACTCATTTAGCTCGCTGTCTTGCACATCTCTTACAAAACACAGATTGAAATTTTAGTTCATCTGTGCTTAATAAACCAACTGTTGTGGTTTGAATTTTACTTTGGTGTCAAAATGTAAATAACACAAAGTATTTGGACAACCTTTTACAGTGTTGGGTTTTAACAATAGATGTTTTCTTGGGTACCACATGACAGCCACTGCTTTGTTTCCCCCATGAAGCAGCTTTTATCGTCCCATTTCTCAGTAAATGTAATGAGACTCTGGTGTCAAATAAGGAACCTTTGTCATGTACTCCGGATTACTGGAATATGTGATGTGCCGCCAAGTGATTTCCTTGTTTCCGGTAGGTAGAAGAAATGTTTCGGATTGTGGCTCCAGCTGTAAAGCATGAGACACATTTATTCAACATTAGCAGGTAATTGAATGGTGTTCAAAACAAACAATATTTTTGTGGTTATGATAAGCTTGACCCATCTTCTCTGTCATAAGCAGTTTCTCCTGTATAGACTCTTGAAATGTGGTCAGGATGCTATCTCCTAGAGTGGGACCTCTCGCTCGCCATTTAGCCCTGATAATCCCATATTTGTAATATTTGTTGTATTGTCATCCAACATGTCCATTCCAAACTTCCTTGAGGCTATCTCCAAACAAAAGTACCTTAATTTCATAGCTAACTCAGACTTTCGACCCCGCAAGATACTTGGTGGTGAATGTAATGGAAAGTCACATAGATTAATCCTAAACACTTTGAATGGTCTGATGCAGGCAACCATTCAAAATTTGCAGTAGCAGTTGATCCCCACATATCTAGAGTGTGCAACTCTGGAACCTACAGAAGTAGGTCGCAGCAACCCACTTTAACTTTTTGCCTGCTATGACTGATTTAGAAGAATCCACTAAATAATCAATTGTGAATGGAAATGTTTTCCACCCATACCTGTTGGTGGAGCAATGATGCTAATCTTAAGCACTTCTCAGGTTAATAGCATTTTTCATTTTAAATTTTATATGATAGTTTATGCTATCGTATATATTGTTTAGTGGTTTACTCTAAAAAAAATCAATTTTATTTCTTAGATTGATTATCCTGAAATTGCAGAAAGTGTGATTCCACGCCATCGGTTTATGTCTGCATACGAACAGCGAATTGAACCACCCGACAGACGTTGGCAGTACCTGTTGTTTGCGGCAGAGCCATATGAAACCATTTCTTTCAAGGTATTGTACTCCCATGGACTGGTGGGCAGCCTAGAAAGATTAATTCTTTGTTTGCTGTGAGGGCAAAACGCGAAAAAGTAATTTACCAAAATTACGTGCTATTTCTGATCATTCAAAGTTATTTTCTCACACTGAATTATTTAATGATTTGATTAACTTCAGTAAGACACAAATTAACTCATTGTATAATTCAATTTTTAAGTGAATTTTGAACCAAGAAGAGTAGACCACAGCTCCACTAATTCAGCTGAGTTGGCTGGACAGCTGGTTTGTGATGCAAAGCGATGCCAACAATGTGGGTTCAACTCCCGTTATTCATGAAGGTCCCGCCTTCTCAACCTTGCCCTCGTTTGAGGTGTGGTCCTCCTCAGGTTAAATCACCACCAGTTAGCCTTCCTGCTCAAAGGAGACAGCAGCCTATGGTCATCTGCGACTATGGGGACTTTATTTTTTAATTCACTTATCAGGAACAGAGTTCAATAAAGCTAATGTGAAACAAAATGTTGGCATTAACTTAAAGCGGTAGACTATTGAAACTGTGCAGACTAACAGTAATCAGGTGAACGTGTTATTATCCACTCACCTGATGAAGGAGCAGCCCATTGAAACTGTGCAGACTAACAGTAATCAGGTGAACGTGTTATTATCCACTCACCTGATGAAGGAGCAGCCCCGAGAGCTTGCGAATCCAGATAAACCTGTCGGACTTCAGGTGTTGTGAGACTTTTTACTGTGCTCACCCCATTCCCAACGTCGGTATCGCCACATGGTGCTATTATTGAAACGGTTACTTTGGGCTAGAAATTATGGTGATGATCACAGATGATGGCACAGGGGTTAGCACTGCTGTCCTCACTGCCAGAGGCTCGGGTTTGATTCCCGCTTGGGTCACTGTCTGTGTGGGTTTCCTCCGGGTGCTCTGGTTTCCTCCCACACTTCAAAGTTGTGTGAGTTAGATGCATTGACCATGCTAAATTCTGTCTCAGTGTACCCAAATGGGCGCTGGAGTATGGCGACCAGGGGATTTTCACAGTAATTTCATTGCAGTGTTAATGTAAGTCTACTTGTGACTAATAAATAAGCTTTACTTTAAAAGGGTCCAAATGAGGGGATGTGTTTTTTGTGTTGTTGATTGATGGAAAATTTTTGCAAAGTGGGAGGTGAGGGGAAAAACAAAATAATTAGCAAGTTCTGGAGAGGTGGACCAGATTTTGGAATAGTGCATGGGCCCAAGTCCTTGCATTTTTTTTTGCTGAAAAATGCTTTAAGTGTACATTGCACAAATTAAATGTGAATGTTTAATGTCAAGCTTTTATCAGATTGTTCTACTCCTCTACTGTGCAGATTTTGTTCAGATTTTTGAACAAAATGCATGGCAGGTTTAAATATCCATCATTGATTGACTGTTGTCAACAAACCAGATATCTTAATTCGTCCTTAATTGCATCTAGGTACCAAGTAGAGAAATTGATAAAGTTGAGGGGAAGTTTTGGACCCACTGGAATCGAGAAACAAAACAGGTATTGTCAAGCATTTTTTTAACAAGTATTGTCAATCCAGCACAAATGTGCTACGTCTGGATTCCTTGATGATGACTAACTCATGTGCAGCAAGTTTTGAGATGATAAAATCCATTAAAGTACCTGCAAGAGGTCACATGACAATATTGCGGAGCCCTCAATATCCACAAAAATAATTTTAGACAAAAACGGTCTTTTAGTCCCTTTAATTCTTCCAGAACACCCAATTCTAACACCTCTCAGTTAAACAAATCTAACTGTGTCTCATGAGTGAATCCAGCTCCCTGGTCTTGATATTTTTGGCAATCAATTGTTAGCCACCTTGTAAATAAAAAGTTTCTTCACCACCAGGATCCTGCAGCACTGACCTCTCTGAAAGTACTGTTGTCTGTCTCATTAATTATCTTGTATACTTCAGTAAAATGTTTTCTCAGTCTTTGAGGCTTAAAATCCCTGCCTTGTGTAGTATCCATTATAGCCTATTTCTCTAATACTAGAATCAACTATGCTGACTTCTGAATCATTTGAACAGCCTGAGTGATAGTCCCCATTATTTTAGGGCCAGATTTCTGTGGAGTACTTCAGGTACAGTGGGATCAGAGCACTGCATGTCTGTATAAGTAGTGGGAATTTTAACTAAATTGAGCATCTTAAAATGAAAATACTGCAGACCCTGGAATCTGAAACAAGAACAAAGGATGCTGGAAAATGTCAGTCGGTCTGGCAGCATCTGTCAGGAGGGAAAATAGCATTAATATTTCAAGTCCTCTTGGCTCTTCATCAGAACTGAAGAACAGGAGAATGTGTGAGATATTTAAGTGCAGCTGTGTGAAATTTCAACAAAAGGCAGCAACTTTAAGAACAAAAGACAGATGGCCTGGTATGGGAGGGTGAAGTGGGGGGAGGGAGCGTTGAGGCAATACATGTATGGGATATTTTAAAAAGGAGTTTAAGCTGCAGGGGAAAGGTCACAATCTAAAGCTGCCAAACTCAACGTTGGGCACATTGCAATCTTTGGGACTCATTTGGAACGTGAGATGCTGCTCCTCCAGTTTGCACTCTCTCTTGTCAGTTCTGATGAAGAGCCAAAAAGACTTGAAATGTTAACTCTGCTTTCTCTCCTTACAGATACTGCCAGATCTGTTAAGTTTTCCAGCATCCTCTGTTGTTGTAATTGAGCATCTTCTTTGCTTTGTTTATTGTCAGCTCATATTCATTTATAGAATCCCTGCAGTGTGCAGAAGGCGGCCATTTGGTCCATCAAGTCTGCACTGACTTTCTGACAGCATTCCAGCCATGCCCCAACCCTACAGCCCCACGTATTTATCCTACTAATCTACATATCCCAGGACACTAAGGCGCAATCAGCATGGCCAATCAACCTAACCCACACATCTTTGGACTGTGGGAGGAAACCCACGCAGTCATGGGAAAACCCAAGTTCGGAATTGAATTGGGTCCCTGGCGCTGTGAGGCACAGTGCTAATCATTGTGCAGCGTTGTTCGATATGCTGAACGTTGTTGGCTACGGTGGGTCTCTTTCAGCTTCTGTCACAGTTTTGTCTAAATCTGTCTAGAACATGTAAGCTCATTTTCAAGTACCGGAATTCTATTTGAATGTTTAAAAACTGTTGCAGTTTTAGTCACGCTAACAGCATACAGCCTTCTGCAGTTCTGAATTGTTAGTGGCAGCTCCAAGTGCAGATTTGACTATATAGAATTATTACATCACAAAGGGAATTCAGCCTGCCAAATCCAGGCCATCTCTCCGCAAGATTCATTTATTTGGTTCCATTCCCCTAGCCCTGAAATCTGTTTTGCTCAGGTGGTTATCCAATTCCCTTTTGAAAGCCACAATTGAATCTGCTTCCACCATACTCCTCAAGCTGCCCATTCCAGATTGTAACCACTTGCTGCCAATCACAGCTAGTTGTGTTCTCTGATTTTTCACCTTTTCGCCAACAAGAACAGTTTTTTTCTCTCTTCTGTCGAGCCTGTCTCATGATGTTGTCTCTGTCAAACCTGCTGTCAATCTTTTCTCCTGTAAGGAGAACAACCTGACCTCTTCCACTGTCCTTGTAACTCGTTCCTGATCTAATTATTGTAAATATTTTCTGCACCTTCTCTAAAGTCTTCACATCCTTCCTAAAGTACAGAATTCAATACCACACTTTAGATGAGGCTATTTCATGAAAGTTCATCATAGCTTCCTTGTTCTAGTATGCTCTGCATCTGTTTATAAAATCTCAAATCCTTTATGCCTTTTAAGCCATATTCTCAACCTGCCCTGCCCCTTCAGCAATTTCTGCTCAATTACCCACAGGTCTCTCAGCTCCTTCTAGCTCTTTAGAATTTGGCCCTTTTGTTTATATTGCCTCTCCTCAATCTTCCTGCCAAAATGTAATATTGCATACGTTTGTGCATTACATTTAATCTGCCACATGCTCACACATTCCATCAGTCTGTCTGTATCCTCTCTAAGGCTATCGTTAATGTCCTCACAGATGACTGCAGTCCCACCTTTTGCAATTGTATCTTGCATGCTCAAGTTAATAATACCTATCAGGAAAAGCAGTGGTCCTAGCCATGATGACCAGTGGCCCTGATGAACTGTACACATCCCTCCAGTCCGAAAGACAGCCATTCGTCTCTCCTGTCTGTATCCTGGCACTTGTCATTTCTGGGCTGCCGTATGTCATGCTGTGAGATAACCTAATGGGGCCAGGAAATTACTTTAGCCAAAATTTAAACATTTAAAGGACTTGGTGGCAAGTGGTAGAATAGACGAACAAAAATCATTTCATGATTATAAAGGCCATTTCAGCTCTGCCAATCCAGAAAGACTGCTTAAAAAATGATGGATAAAATGGGAGGGGGGAATATAGACGCTTAAGTAGCGGAAGCAAATAACAGTAACTTTCAAAACAAAATTCCATAATTATTTAACGGATGAATATGCACAGCAATGGGGAAAGTGCAGGGGAGTGAGACCAATTGGATAACTTTATCAAAGAGCTAGTACAGACAAGCTGGGCCAAATGACAATGCCCTGTGCTAAATGATTCTGCAGTGCTAGGCAGATCATTGGTAAAGTATTGCACATTGAAAATTTAAAGCAACAGGATGCACATTGAGGATATATTTTATCTATTGAGGCTTATGTGTGGTAGCTCATGGGATGTAACAGTGAGGAATTCAGCAAGATCGACTCCACTGGATCTTTTATCAGCTTTGTGCTGCATGTCTATTTCCAGTTGAAATGCACAGGAGTTTTTGCTGTAATATTAATAGTAATGCCATCTTGGGGAACATCCAAATTTTCAACACAGTACTTGTCGCTTCCAAAAATTGCTATGGGAAATAAATTTGAAAGATGTTGCCTTTACATTTTCAAAATTATTATGTCCACAGATTTTTCTGATCACTTTGAAAAGCTATTTTCAGGATCTGTGTATGAAGTTAGTGTCAGAATGTGTTTGACTCTTTGTTTTTTCCTCCTAGTTTTTCCTTCAGTTTCATTTTAAGATGGAAAAACCAGTGCAACCACAGAGCTTGCCTATTGGACCACCTGGAATAAAGAACAGGCCACCACCGCCGCCGCTCATGAATGGCATACCACCAAGGGCTCCCATGCCGCCAGATGCTATGCCACCTCCACGACCAGCAGGCATGCCCATGCCGCCAATGCCTCCAGGTGGTCCAGTGCCTCCTGGTCCACCACAGCTTCCGCCGGCCCCTCAAGGCCCTCCTCCAGCTCCTCAGGGACTTCCCCCGGCTCCGCAGGGTCCTCCTCCGGCTCCGCAGGGTCCCCCTCCGGCTCCGCAGGGTCTCCCTCCGGCTCCGCAGGGTCTCCCTCCGGCTCCGCAGGGTCTCCCTCCGGCTCCGCAGGGTCTCCCTCCGGCTCCTCAGGGGCTCCCTCCGGCTCCTCAGGGGCTCCCTCCAGCTCCTCAGGGGCTCCCTCCGACTCCTCAGGGGCTCCCTCCGGCTCCTCAGGGGCTCCCTCCCACTCCGCAAGGGCTTCCTCCGGCGCCGCAGGGGCTTCCTCCGGCACCGCAGGGTCCTCCGCCGACTCCACAGGGTCCTCCTCCAGCTCCACAAGGTCCTCCGCCTGCTCCGGTCCCACCAATGATTAGGCCTCCACTGCCCAGTGATTCTGCACCAGTATCAGCACCACCTACACCTCTTCCACCACCAGGTGTTCCTCCTCCTCCTACCAACTGACCTTGATGTCTATAAAGAATTTTGTGTTTTGACATAATACGATTTTTGTAGAGTAACCTTTAATTTGTTATTTTGATGGAGTCCTGTTTCTGTCAAATGTATAGTACCTTGCAATACTTCATCTTTCATTAAAGACATTTTCCAATACTTTTAATGGTGGGCTTCTTTTCTACCTTAATGTTGCATTCTAATGGTTCAACTATTCCCTAAAGTGTTCACTGAATGTCTCATCTTTATTGCTCAGTCAGAATATTGTATTTGAAAAGGAATCAAGGTAACAGGAGTTCAAGAGTCTTTCCTACATGCACCAGAAACCTAGACCATAAATAAAGATCTGTGCAGGAAGATAGTGGTGTAGGGGCTTTTGAAATGTGGACCAAGATGTATGCTAAAAATTCCATACAAGATAAATGAAGAAGTATTGAAGTAGCAAAGAGTGCAAATAACTCTTAAAAAGTGAAATCCAAAAAAGGAACATGTCACTATTTTGGCCATTTGATCAGAACTGAAAAACTACAGAGGGCAACTCTTCTAGAGGACAAAGCAGTGGGCAGCAGAAAGACCAGTCTTAGGTATACTTAGGTATGGTTGGATGATGGATATGTCTCAGTGTTGCAAATCAGCTACAATGGATGTGTGAGGATAGTGCAAGACAGATGAATGCAGCTGACCTGGCAGGATTAGCCGCACGGTGGCATAGTGGTTAGCACTGTTGCCTCAAAGTGTCAAAGACGTGGGTTCAGTTCCCAGCTTGGGTCCCTGTGCGGAGTGTGCACTTTCGCCCTGTGTCTGCTTGCGTTTCCTTCCGCAATCCACAAGATATGCTGGTGAGGTGCATTGACCATGCAAGATTCTACCTCAGTGTATCCAAACAGGCACCAGAGTGTGGGGACTAGCGTATTTTCACAGTAACATCATTGTAGTGTTAATGTAAGCCTACTTGAGACACTAATAAATAAACTTTTTAAAAATTGTCATTTAGTAATCATGCTCTAACTTAAGGTGAATCAATTTAAAGCTAATGTAGAATTGTACTGCAGATGTTCTATATACATTTACAATTGCTACATTTCCAGAGTTCATATTCCTTAAACTGGTAAATTTAGGTTAAGTGGCCTTATTGTTTTAAAAAAAGGACTGGATTCCATATGGATTTGGGACAGCAGCAGCAGCTCAGTAATACATCAAAGCTTAATTTTTGTGGGGAGGGGATACAGCATGTTGGCAAACATTTTTTAATTTTTGTACTTAAGATGTTTTATAAATTTGACATTTGCACCTTTAATTGCATGTGCCAAAAGTTAAACTGAATGCTTAAGTTGCAATTAAAATTTTAATTTTTAAGAAGTATTGTCATTTTGTGACAAAATTGCGTTCTGTATCCTTCCATTAAATCTATGTTGCCCCTGCAATTCACTTTGGTAAGGTACTGCTCAGATAATACTGTGGGTTCTGATAGCTCTTTCCCCATGTTATCTTGGGGAGCTTGAGCTCTTTGTTCTCACTAGCAGTAGTAACTTTAGTTTGGGGTGGTTTTATGTACCTAGATATTGGATTACGGTGGATGGTGCTGAAAGATATCTGACTGTATGATCTTTTGACTGTTTTCAGTATTTGTTGTTTCTTTTGTCATTTTTGGGGTGGCACGGTGGCACAATGGTTAGCACTGCTTCCTCAGAGTGCCAGGGACCAGGTTCAATTCTGGCCTTGGGTCATTGTCAGTGTGAAGTTTGCACATTCTCCCTGTGTCTGTGTGGGTTTCCTTCTGGTGCTCCGGTTTCCTCCCATAGTCCAAAGATATGCGGGTTAGCATGGATTGACCATGCTAAGTTGCCCCTTAGTGTCAGGGAGAACTAGCTAAGGTAAATGCATGGGGTTTGGCAATAGGGCCTGTGGCCAGTGCAGACTCGAAGGGCTGAATGGCCTGCTTCTGCTTTGTAGGATTTGATGATTTTTGAACTGATTTTTATGTTTTAAATCTGCATGTAAAAGGCTCGGGAAAAAATATGGCCAGCTGATTCTTTTTTTGAATTGGAACATCCTATCTCGTGAGGGAACAGAAGGAACACTCCAGACTGATGCTGAATCAATGCTCTTTCTGAAACTGTTCCGGGGGTAGTATCAATTTGGGTCAGTGAAACACAAAAACATTGAGCATCACAAACTCCCAAGATGTTAATCAACACCTGATTTGTAAAGAATGTAAACAGTAGCCCCTTATTTGGAAAATGATTTTGAGGAAACCATTTTGTTTGCTTTTAAAATCAAGTTTTTTGAGAGATGGTTCCACTAAAAGCCTTTAAACTATTTGTAAGTCAATAAGCAGCCAAGGTGGTTAACACAATACCTTAAAGGTGAGAGATTCCACCTAGGGAAGGATTTTCAACATGTTCTAGTTGAAGTACACCTGAGAACCAACCTCTGAAATTCCACTGCAAGAAACCTCAGCCTACTGAGAATTAGTGTTTTACTAATTCCTTGCTTATCTCCAAAGCATCAAGACCTTTCAAGAAGTTAGGTATATCCACAGTGCTATTGGGAAGAGTGTTCCACGTTTTTGAACCACTGAAGAAATAGCAAGATGGGGAGAATTTGCAGATAGTGTTTTTCATGTGTCTTCTGCTCTTGTCTTTTGAGGTGGTACCAGATACAGGTTTGGAAGGTGCTGTTGAAGGATCCTTGGTGAATTGCTGCAGTACATCTTGTAGATCATAAGACCATAAGACATAAGGGCAGAATTAGGCCACTCAACCCACTGAGTCTGCTCTGCCATTCAATCATGGCTGATGTTTTTCTCATCCCCATTCTCCTGCCTTTTTGATGGTGCATAAATGATGTGTACTGCAGCCACTGTACGCTGCTGGTGAAATGACCGAACGTATAAGGTGGTAGATGGTTTGCCTCTCAAATGGGCCATTTTTTCTAGGATGATGTGAAGCTTTGCATGTTGCAGGAGTTGCATTCATTAAAAAAAGGCCTTGACCACAAGTTAGGTAATTGAATTTCTTATGGCACTGAAGCTTGAATAAAGAGGTAAGAATTGGACAGAATAAAAATTGAAGTAGCTTGGATAAAATAAAATTTGGAGAGTGGGAGGAAAGGGGAATTAATCAGGGTGCAGCTGTCTGGAGGAGATTTGAGGTGTGAATTAGTTTAGAAGCAGGGTAAACATATATTTACTTAAGTGAAGTGGGGAACAATAGAACATAGAATTTTAGTTGTTAAAACTGCAGAAGAGATGAGTTGAACACGGGGACATTTAGAACCTAGGCTTCCAGCGTATAAGGGGCAAGTCACTCAGATAGGAGAATAAAAGAGAAATACAGAGCATCAGTATCTGGGTTGCTCTGTACTGACAAGAGACAGGGGAGGAAAGAAAGAGGAGAAGCAGGATGAACAGCTAAGATCATTGTCATGCCTGGCTGGAAATGTCAGTTCTGAAAGCAAGTTTGTGTTAAAATCAGTTGATTTGAAAAGCTCACATATTTCATGTTGAAGCCAAGAAGCATGCTTCTTAAGTAAAGAAAAATAATGTGTGGTAAGTATTTGCATATTTAACCTGTCAAGATAAGCTTTATGGGGTAGTATTTTAAGTCAAGAAAGATTTCTCAGAGTTCAGGAATGTGGATAAATGGGAACAAAGTTAATTTCAAAATGTGTGTAGTTTTTATTGGAGATGGGTGCACCTTTGTTTTGTATTGTGGCCTTGTGTGCTTTTACCTGTTAATAAGTATTTTATTTAAGTGGTTACATCAAGACCAGACCTTGCGTATCTTTCTTTACATTGAGCCAAAATCGCAAAATGAACAATTAAGAACTGGTGTTCCAAGTTACCCTTCTGGATTTTGAGATACTGTCACATCTGTCATCAACGGAGTTCTTAACAAAATTGGAGGCTTGTCTGGGATTTGTGAAGCGTCATTCCTTGGGTGTAGGGAAATTTGTGGCTTTTAACAGTAACAAGAATGAGGAACGTGTTGCACCCGGTGAGATACCCTGTGATTTAAGATAAGGTGACTGCAACATGGTTCCAACAATAGCTAAGACTTGCTAAGGAATAGACAATATAACTTTGGGAAGTTTGAAAAGTGTGACCAAAGCTAAATTGATGGAATTGGCAGATAAGTTACAATTAGGGGAAGGAAATAAGAAAGCCGACGTACTTGAGAGTGTAGCAAAATATTTAGATGTGCAAGGGATGTTGGATAGATCAAAAAGTGAGGCAATTGAGTTGGTAAAGATTCAATTACAAAGTGAAATAGAAATGAAGAAATTGAAATATGGGAAAGAGAGGACAAACAAACAGCTTTTCAAAGAGAAATGGCAATTAGAAAATTTGAATTGGAAAGGAAGAAACAGAAAAGGAAAGAAAAGAAGAATTTCAGCTTAAAAGACTGATGATTAAAGCAGGGAATCAGAGTATTTGTATAGAACAACCTAGTCGGGGAGATGTTTGAGTTCATACAGGCACTTCCAAAATTTAATGACAGGGATGTGGAAGCATCTTTCAATTCACTTGAGAAGATAACAACACAAATGAAATGGTCACATGAAATTTGGATGCTGGTCTTCCAAACTAAATCAGTAGATAGGGCTCGTGAAGTATATGCATCTCTGCCAGAAGAGATATCAAGGTAGTATACTATAGTGAAGAAAGGTGTACAATGGCTATGATCCGAACATTGAGTCCTCATGCATTCGTACCAGAGATTTACAGACAAAAGTTTTGAAATGTAAGTAAGCTGTCTGGATGGACTTGTATTTTAAAGGATTAAACAGAGCAATTTTGACAGGTAGGTAAGAACATTAAAAATAGAAGGAACTTACCAGGCTATTGGCGAAATAATTATTTTGGAAGATTCATTAGCTGCAGTGAAAAGGACTCAGAATCCCTACAGCACAGAAGGAAGCCATTTGGCCCATTTAGTCTGCACCAACAACAACCCCTCCCAAACCCTATCCCCTTATTTGCCCTGCTAATCCCCTGACACTAAGGGACCCTTTTTTTAGCATAGCCAATCAACTTAATCTGCACAACTTTGGAATGTGGGAGGAAACTGGAGCACCCTGAGGAAACCCACACAGGCATGGGGAGAGCGTGCAACTCTGCACAGTCACCCAAGACCAGAATTGAACCTGGGTCCTGGCCCTGTGAGGCAGCAGTGCTATTCACTATGCCACTGGGCTGCACATGTGGAGGACAGAGGATTAAAACTTCAAGGCTGGATGCTGAGCTGAAATTAGTTCATAGGTCAAAGCCTTTATCTCGACACCCTTGTAGTTTTGGGAAGGTGAGAAAAAGCTTAGTCAACTAAGAGAAAGATTAGTCAAACGATCCAAAGTGTTTCCACCTCCGAATAGAAACAAAGGTTCTAAAATTACAAGGGACATGAGGAATGTTCAATGTTTTCATTGCGATAAACAGGGACATATAAAATCAGACCAGTTAGAATTGTAAATCTTAAGAAAATAAGTTGTAAATGAGAGTTTGGGGAACAAGAAAAACGGGTAGAAGAAACGGGTAGAAAAAACAGAGAAGAACAAACAAAAGGACTGAATGAAGGTTTAAGAATGTACACACAACTTGATCAGGGGCAGAACGAACAGTGAGTGGTTGATGTATTTAAAGATTTGGGTAGTATTCTCTGCTCTCATCCATGGTAACACCTTTGTGAGTGAGAGCAGGGAATTTGGCATTTCAGCTGAAACTCCATTGCTGTGGCACCGATCCGAGCCACGAATGTAGAGAGAAGATTTCAGCCTTTGTTTGTAAAGGGAAAGTCTCTTCGTGTTTACGGAATGGAATGAGTAAGGACATGAACATTTTAAGAGCTGTCAGCCAGACTGATAATAGCCTTTTCACTCGCTACCAACATTTCCCCACCTTGTATTGCCTTTCCGCTTTCTGACTTCTTAGATTGATGTCTTGTTTGACTCTCAGAGTCTCAAAGGCCTTTGTTATTGCTAAGACAACACCTTAACAGCTTAAATTTGTTTAGTATCTTTAGAGTAATGAAAAGATCCCAAGGCGCTTCAAAAGGGTGTTAAAAAACAAGTATAACACAGAGCCACAAAGGAGATATTAGGTCAGATAATCAGAAAGAAATCAACAGGCAGATTTTAAGAACTGCCTTAAAGAAAGAAAGTGAATTAGAGGGACAGTGAGATGTAGGAAAGAGCTTCAGATCTCGGGGATGGACAACTGAAAGTAATGGTGGAGTGATAAAGATTAGAAATGCATAAGAGACCAGATTTGGAGGAAACAGATACATGTGAGGTTTGTGAGGTTGGAGGGGATTACAGAGACTGGGAGCTTCAAGGTCATGGATGGAAGAATGAAAAATTTTAAATCAAGGCATTACTTAAACAGGTGCCAACTTAGACCAGCAAAAAGAGGGCGATGGAGAAACTTGTTGCAAGTTAAGAGAGCAGTAACAAAGTCTTGGGAAACTTTGGGGCAAATTCTGCCGTCCTGCTTGCCAGGGGAATAAGAGCGGGTGCGAGGTGGACAATGGAAAGATTCGTTGACCTCAGGTTGGATTTTCTGGTTTCAGGGCAAGCGAGGCCTTTAAGTTTATGGAGAGTAAAACGTGCACCATCAACTGGAATAATCAAGTCTAGAGGTAGCAAAGGTATGAGTGAGGTTTTCAGCAGTAGATGAGCTGAGACAGGATGAAGTCAAACAATATCATCAAGGTGGAAGAAAGAGATCTTAGCGATGTTATGAATATTAGGTTGGAAACTCATCTCAGAATCAGGATCAAAAGATGATACATTTTCTGCTCCATCACCAACTTTTGCCCTTATTCTCCTTATAGTATCTGAAAGCACATGAGCATCTTCTTCTGGGTGTACAGAAACATACATAACTCAATACGGCTTCCAAAAAAAGGCTAAGGGAGTGACTGTACATCTATCAATAGTTTCCATCGTTTTCTAAGCATTCAAGACTACTATCATGCACCATTGGGTAATAGCCATGTTCAGAAAATAAAGTTAATTTATTAGTCACAAGTAAGGCTTACATTAACATTGCAATGATGTAACTGTGAAATTCCCCTAGTTGCCACAATCCAATGCCTGTTCAGATCAATGTACCAAACCAGCACATCTTTCAGTCTGTGGGAGGAAACCAGAGCGCTCAGAGGAAACCCATGCAGACACGGGGAAAACATGCAAACTCCACACAGACAGTGACCCAAGTGGGAATTGAATCCAGGTCCCATGAGTCAGCAGTGCTAACCACTGTCCCACCATGCTGCCAACACAAAAGCACACCAATATATAAATCAATATACATTGATTTTCAAAAATAAAAAGTGGCTCTCCTGTGGCATTGCTCACTTAGTCTAGGATCTGCAGCATGATATTTGGCTACTAACCAGAATTGGTCATGCAAGAGCTCCTGCAATCCAGTCAACTGCAGCTGATTGCAAATTCCTACAATCATTAAATTGCTGAAGTTTTTTTCTATGGAAGATGCAGAGCCTGGTGGAGATCAGGTGCAAATGAAGACAAGAGATTGGAACGCATGCATTGGGGCACTAGGCCAAGAGACAATTGCATAATGAAGAGGGGTAAAAATATTTGCATTTTCGGGATGGGCACCAATGGGCATTAACTAAGACTGATTGATAGAGAACTGGGACATTTTAGTGGTTAAGACATGGATGGCAGATTATGAATGAGTTGCAGCTTACAGGAAGCTGAAGCAAAAAATGTTAAAGAGGAGAAATTTCTATCCTGGTGGTAATGAAGACTATTTGTCTTATACTGTTCATTCACAGTTTTGTTGTGGGATTGGTGGGAAATGGAGAGAAAAGTAGTTTGGATCTCCACAAATGGGATTTGGATTTGGTGATATCCCAGTTCTAAGCAAAGGACATACGGCATGGGATTTGTTCCCACAGATGCTTAATACACATGTTTGTGATGGAGGCAGATGGGGGACACCATCATCATAGTGAGGAAGAAGGAAATTTACTTTTCACCCCTGGGAGTGTGAATTGTGAATTGCGCTATGCAGCTCAGGTGGTCCATTGCACAACTTTGAACAGCAACCAGGGGTATGCACAGAAAATGCTGGAAACACACAACAGGTCTGGCAGCATTTGTGGAGAGAGAAACAGAGTTAATATTTCAGGTTGTGACCTTACGTCAAAACAGCAAACAGGGGAATGGGTCAAACAGGTTCACAGCCTTTGTTGTACCCTGGATCATTGGCCAGGAGCATGAAGAAGTGATATAAAATCATGTCAGTTTGATTATATCACATGCTGTGTTCATTCAATAGGGAGGGGTGAAATCTATGAATCTTGGCCTTTGTGTATTCTAGAATCATTACAGTGTAGAAGAGGCCATTCGGCCCATCAAGTCTGCGCTGACTCACTGACAGAGTATCTTACCCAGGCCCTCTCTCCTGTCCTATCCCTGTAATTCCACAGATTTACCATGGTTAACCTCTCTAACCTACACATCTTGGGATACTAAGGGGTAATTTAGCATGGCCAATCAACCTAACCAGCACATTTTTGGATTGTAGGAGGAAACCGGAGCACCCGTTGGAAACCCACACAGACATGGGGAGAATATGCAAATTCCAATCAGTCACCTGAGAATTGAACCTGGGTCCCTGGTGCTGTGAGGCAGCAATGCTACCCACTGTGCCATTGCGCTGCCCATTCTACTGCGAAAAATTTATATTTGAAGAAAAAAAAGCACAAATGTTTCATTATACCAAAAAGCTATGGAATGATCGTCATGATTTAAACCTGCAATTTCCAGTGTGTTGAGCTACTAGGGAGAAAGGCAGGAAGATCAAATTGCCAAAAATATATGATGAAAGGACATTGGCCGGAAACTCTGTTTCTCTCTCCAAAGATGCTGCCTGAGAAGCATTTCTGGAAATTTCTATTTTTACTTTATGATATATATTTGTGACTGTTTTATTTAACATCTCCTTTTGTTTAGATTCATCGGAGGAATTCATAATTATTGAATGATAAGAAGGATGATCTTTCATTGTATGGATCATATTAAACAGAGTGGAAAATGGAGGCTCTAACAATCATGTTTGTCGTTGAATATCTATGCAAACAATACAACACCACCTTCCACCTTCTCCAGCTTTTATTTTTATGTCTTCTAGCTTTTGCTAGGAAATATTTAGTTCAGATTACTGGACTTCAGTAAGGCCTTTGACAAGGTCTCACGTGGAAGGCCGGCCCAAGTGCTTAGAGCCCAGGAGATCCAAGGCAAGTTGGCAAATTGGATCCAAAATTGGCTTTTTAATAGGAGGCAAAGGTGGAGGGTTGCTTTTGTGACTGGAAGCCTGTGAGCAGCGGTGTACCACAGGGATCGGTGCTGGGACCCTTGCTGTTTGTTATTTACATAAATGACTTGGATCTGAATGTCGAAGGTAAGTTTGCAGATGACACAAAAAATTGGTGGTGTTTTTGAAGTTGCAGCTATGAGGAGAAATTGGATAGATTGGGTTTGTTTTCCATGGAGCAGAGGAGGCTGGGGGGTGGGGAATCTGATGGAGATATACAAAATGATGAGTGGCATAGACAAAGTATGGCATAAAAATCTTTTCCCCAAGGCAGAAGTGTCTAAGACCAGTGGGGTTAGGCTTAAGGTGAGGAGTAAGTGGTTTAGAGGGGATCTGAGGAAATTTTGTTTTCCACCCAGAGGTTGGTAGAAATATGGAACACAGTGCCTGAGAGAGTGGTGGAGGCAGATACTCTCGCAACATGTAAGAAGCATCCGGACGATCACTCAAATCACCAAGGCTCTGGTCCAAGTGCTGGTAAATGGGATTAATATAGGTTGGTATTTGATTGTTGGTATAGACGTAGTGGGCCGAAGAGTCTGTTTCTGTGCTGTATGACTCAATAACTTTATGTTGGCATCATCAAAGATGCTGTCTTGTGAAGTGGTACAATGTAATTCTGGTAAACTTAGTCCTGATTATGGTCTGGAACAGAAACCTAAAACTTGTAGTCTTGATACAAGCAAATTTCTATCACTATATTGATTTGAGAATTACTGCATCCTATGTTTGTTAGGTGGACATTAAATAATAATGTAGTCAACATGTTATATTCAAATTTGATTATAATTTTCTTGTTCATCCCACCCTTTCAATGTAGCAAAATTCTAACACAGCTCATTTTGTAGCATAAAAAGGAATGTTGATCCAAAGCTTTTTTGGCACGTTTTCCATTGTGTGATATCCGTGAAAGAAAATACAAGGTCTGCTTGTGTTCTAAAAATATCTACAAAACCCTCCTTCAGCAATTTTAATGTAACACAATCATCAAGGCTTATCTTCAGCAGGACAAAGCCAACTCTTGCACTACATTCTTCAGCCTTCAACAAAGCTGGTTCAATCATGGAAGCTGTTCCAACTTTTGCGGTTTTTCACTTACTCGTTCTACTAATTTGCGCTCTTCCTATGGAGCAGAACACCAGGAAAGAACATGAAAATGTGGAGGAATCACTCAACAGCCAGTCTGATGACTTTCCAGATCTCCATTCACCAGATACACGAGAAAACTGCTCTGTGGACAGTCAGTCTGTGTGTGATAGAAAATTACTTTCTGGACAAGCAGGACTATTACAATCATCAAATGGAAGTGATAAGGTTGCCATGAGCGAATCCTCCCCGAAGGAGGCACAAGGAGAAACTCCAATTGCGAACAGGAGTCAGGAACTGTACGCCGTTTCTAATCAGAAAAATCCTCATGCTTTCAAAGAACCGATCTGTAGGCTACAGAGCAATGAAGAAAGCATTAATTATCTTGAGGTGATTGGTGTCATTACTGGATACGAACGCAGTTTCATTGAAGATGTGGTTTTGTTTGGTGACAACCATGTAGCTAAGTTTGGAATTTGCTCCGGTTTGAAAAAGAAACACACTGCATTCCTCTTTCTTCAAAGCTTGGCACTTCGTTTAAAAGCTGGTGTGGAAATGGTCAGACTGATGGTGCTACAGCTTTATGAAGGTAAGAAGATGACCATTTTTATCTGGAAAAGAAGGACCTGTAGATGCTATGTCACCTAATGCTGATTAGATCGATCCTTATAAATATTAGTTACTGGATAAATATTCTCTTCGAATAATGCCAAGTAGAAAGCTTACAAGAGATGTGTGACTATAATTTATCACCCAAGATCATTATGTTATAATTCATTTAATTAAAATAATTATATTTCATCAAAAGAAAAATACTAAATGTGAATGAAAATTCGGTGGAAAACTAAAATATGAGTTTCATTGATAACTATGTAATTGTGAACTGGCTGCAAATCAGTTGGAAGCACTTCTAAGATGACTGTTGTACATTTCACTTTGAATGCTTCCTGTTGAAAATTTCTGTTTGGGTAAGTTTATTTTAGAAAGAAACTATGCATTCTGTGTCATTATATTCCATCTCTATAAAAGAAAATTGCTGGCAATGAGTTCTCATATACAGAATCATTTATATCTCATTTGAATAGGATGAATGGTTATGCTATCGGAATGAGCATTGACCCCTCTAGATTGTGTTTATTTGCTTTTCAGACTGAAATGAATCAGAATCAATGGAACCTGCCTCAGCGTATATGTTACGTATATACATGTGTTATTGGTAGCACAGTGGTTAGCACTGCTGCCTAACATCACTAGGAACCCGGATTCAATTCCTGCCTTGGATCACTCTTTGTGTGGAGTTTGCATGTTCTCCTGGTGTCTGAGTGGGTTTCCTCTGGGTGCTCCGGTTTCCTCCCACACTCCAAAGATGTGCAGATTAGGTAGATTGGCCATGCTAAATTAGTGTCACAAGATGTGTAGGTGAATTAGCCATGGTAAATGTGTGGAGTTAGAGGGCCAGGGCAGAGGAAAGGGCCTACAATGTCAGAGGGTTGGTGCAGACTCGATGGGCTGAATGGCCTTCTTCTGCACTGTAGGAATTCTATGATTTGACATACATGTTATATATCCTATGTGCGTGTACGCAATAAGTAACACACATAGGCAATTAAAATTATTTGACAGACTGAACACGAAGGTTGGGATTTTCCAGCTACGCTTGCCCCAAACTGGAAAACCCCACCTGAGGTCAATGGACCTTTGTATGGTCTGCCACTCCCCCCCGCCCCCCAACACACACACACACACACACAGCCATCCATTATGATTTCTGTGGCAGGTGAGACTGCAAAATTCCCCTAAAGACTTCCCTCCACTGTTTGCTATTTTAGCACACTCTTACAAGCAAGCTTTAGAACTTGAAATCTACCTGGTCTGTCTTTAACTTATGCAGGCTGCGACTGGTAAGGTCATTGGCCTCCAGGTAACCTGAGTATAGAATCAAAGAATCATAGAATGCCTACAGTGCAGAAGAAGGATACTCAGCCCACTGAGTCTGCACCAACAACAATCCCATCTAGGCCCTATCCCCATTATCCTTGCTGATCTCTCTGACACTAAGGGTCAATTTAGCATGGTGAATCAATCTAACCTGCACATCTCTGGAGTGTGGGAGGAAACCGGAGCACCCGGAGGAAACCCACGCAGACACGGGGAGGATGTGTAAACTCCACACAGTCACTCGGGGCTGGAATTGAATCTGGGGCCCTGGCGCTGTGAGGCAGCAGTGCTCACCACTGTGCCACCGTAGAATAAGAAGGAGGAAGATGATCAGGGGCCAAAGTAGTGTTAAGCTGGTAAGTTTAGAAATAAATCTTTCCTTGTGGGTCTAGTTGGAAATAGACCCCACCAGAGGTAGATTTACAATGAAATACACCGCACATCGGCACAAGGCCCCAATCAATTGTGGAGGGCTCTGTTTCCATCAGTGTTTGTGGGCACCAATCAGAATCTGATAACTATGCATTTGCTGATTGGCTTAACAAATATAAATAAGCCTATCAGCAGGCAATGCAGAGCGACATCAGATTCTGATTGGTCGAATCCATTTAGAGCGGGAAAATAGACGGGTCTGAGTGTTGAGGCGTGTGAGCGAGGACCGAGAGACGATGAGGTGAGGAACAAGAGACGATGAGGCAAAGAACAAGAGACGACGAGGGGAGGAATGAGAGACGATGAGGCGAGGAATGAGAGACGATGAGGCGAGGAACAAGAGACGATGAGGCGAGGAATGAGAGACGATGAGGCGAGGAAGGCGAGACGATGAGGCGAGGAAGGCGAGACGATGAGGTGAGGAATGAAAGATGATGAGGCAAGGAACGAGAGACAATACGGCAAGGAGAGAGGAAGATCCTGTGCTTTAGTTCTGTGAATAAATGCACAGCCAGCAGGTTGCTCGACCCAGGGTTGAAGGCAGGCCAGCCAGCAACAGTGAGGGAAAAAACACAAGCCAAGGTGAGCCAACACGTCAGTAGCCATCGAGCAGCAAGGGGAGCAGGCGAGTGGCGACTCGACACAACCAGGCCTGAGGAAAGAAGGCTAAGCAGCAATGGTGAGACACAAGGCACCCAATTAAGACATACCAACATGAGAAGATGACAAGTGAGACAGGAGACTGCCCTGGTGACCCCAGACGGGTGAGGTTACTGAGAATGGGAAAATGGGAGGGGGGAGGGAAGACTGTGAAGGGGTGGGAGGTGGGGGACCAGGGGAGGAGAGTGGGTGTAGGGGAATAAGCCAGGATTGCAGACTTGCAAGGCGGGGTGGGGGAGTGTGTGAGGACTAGATTGCATTTTAGAGAGAGAGAGAGAGAGCTTGTAAGAGGGGAATGGACAGAAGAAGAATAGAGTGAGTGTTGTTCAAAATTCAGAGTAACAGCTTCATAGTTAAAAGATGAATCCAGAGCCTGAATGAAGAAGAAATTGACTGTGCAAAAGCCTGCTCTCTCAGAAAATTAATTAAAATCAAGATTTGTTTCTAAGCAATATGAAGTAACACTACCAATTTCGCTGTCAAAAATGCAAAAAATTGAAGGCGAGACGAGGGGATGAAGCTAGGCAAAAAGACAATTGTCGTAACTTTGGCACATCCACATGCCATTCTGAAATTGGATAATCATTAGGAATGTAAAACTGGTTGACACAGGGACTCGAACCTCCCAGTTGTTCATGCCAGCGAGATCGCCTGGTCCCACCAACAACACACACCTGTCATGGGTTTGCCGGTGGCATGGGCTGGAGTCAATGGAAAATCCCATGGCCAATGGTGCGACATGTCCCACCACGAGAGACAGACTCCACGGGGAGGCCAGAGCATCCCTACCCCGGGGTTCAAAACTCCAGCTGTGGGCTAATGCTGGCACACACACCCAGGAATTGGGGCAGGCGTGGCTCACAGAACGGCATTCCCTGTTGGTCTCCGATGAGATCTTATGAGCCTCCCACAGACGAGGTGGTAAAATTCCAGTGAGTTTGTCATTCTACTTCCAAAAGTTTGAAGTATTGAGCAGTGCACAATCATTCTCATCCACCAAAATATGGTTTAGCTATTTGATGACTTAGATTTGCCGATTTCCAGAGATACCACATCGCCTGAAAAAGTTGAACAAGAAGTGGCCTCTGGAATGACAATGGAGTGACAAGATATTGCTGATTCTTTTGTTGAAGTGAGGGAAGAAACCTACACTGAAGACATGGGTCATGGTCAAAATCTGTTCCATTGGGTATGATAGAATATTGTATACTGAGTAAACCAAAAAAAAGGTAATATGGGAAATTTGAGGAAGGAGTTTGAAGTTGGAGGCCGAAAGCAGTTTAGAAGTCTTCATAAATCCCATTTTCTAAGCGTGAAGAGAAATGGGATGACAGAAATTAGAAATTGGTTGATTTTCATGAACACCTCTCAGGCCATTATTCCCTGATCCTAGTAAAGGGAAATGAGTATTTGTTGATGGGTGCTGTAACTGGAGAAATATTGGAAGAGATATTGTTGATCATGAAACTTCTAAAGCTCATGTTAAAACTATGTGTGCATTCTTTCAAAGATGTAAATTATCTGGAAGAATTGATTCCATATTATTGGCTCAGTTTGTAAAGGAATGTTCTTATTAGAGAAAAGTGCTGAGATGTGTTGGCACTGCCAAACTGCTGTCTTCTTTGGGACTGTCTCCAAGAGGACATGATGAGTCATCATTGTCAACTTGAAGAGGCAATTTTTCAACCTGCCTCGAATATCTCAGTGAATTTGATGAGTTTCTCAAAGAGCATTCGAAAAGTTATCAGTATTGTGGCTCAGGGAAGACAACTTTTTAATATACCCAACTTACAATGATGCCATCACTATAATGGCAGAGTGACTCAGAAACAAATACACTAATAAAGCTAAAGATACCAAATACTATTCCGTAATAATAAATAATATTAAACATAGCTGTATCAAATTCAGAAACACCACATGTGAAAGCTGAAGCAAAATCCTTGACAGACAATTTTGCAAAATACAATATTGCTGTTTTTACTCTGTTGTGGAACCATTTACCTCAGAGAATCAATGCTACCAGCAAATCAAAGCAAAATGTTGATACAACTTCATTGAATGCTGCACAATTGTTAGTCTCAGTTAAAAGTGTTTTCATAGAAGTCCAAAATGACTATAGCTTGGTGGAAGCAGAGGCAGTGACATTAACAAAGAATGTCCTCTGATGATTAAAAACATACAAAATGCAGTAAGTTATTTTTTGATAAAACTAGAGACAACAAAAACACTTTAAATGGTAAAGAGAAGATCATTGTTGAGATTGTTGCCATTATTTGTGGTACAATAATGATGCAATTACAGAGTAGAAGTGAATCCCTGAAGAAACCTGTTGATTTATTTTACATACTTTTTGACAGAAGTTTGAATACGAATGCTAAAAGCCACAAGCAAAAAAGTAAGTGACTTCTACCAGTACGACATAGACACAAATCTGTTTGAAGATGAAGTGAAACAATTTGTTCATTTTATTGATAATGATGAGCTCTGTGTTTTAAGATCATCAGCTGATTTGTACGTGATTGCTTGCTGAAAACCTTCCCAAATGTGGAAACCATTCTGAAAATATTTTTAACAATACCTGTCACAAATACTTTCAACAAACATTCTTTTACTGCATTGAAAAGAATTTAAAATTATTTGTAAAGTACAATGAGGCAGGAACATTGTTCAGCAAGTTGATGATTGAAAGTGCATCTTTACAAGATTTTAACAACAATGATGTATTTGGGGAAGAAGTGTAGGAGAGAAGCAACATAAATTACCTTGCCAACAAGGGATGAAGGAAGAAAACCTTAAAAATCTGTTTGTCTTCCATATTGTCTTGTTTAAATTCTGTTTTTTTTAAAATGCATCATTGCTGGTATGATATAATGGCTATAGCTGGTCACATGCAGTTGGTTCTAACCACCATCAGTCTCAAGACTGGCCTTCAGAAAGTCTTTTCTAGGACAAAGAACAGAATATCTGCAGACAGAGCCACTGAATTGGACTTGGACTCACTGAACTCTCCACTCATGTGAATTTATGGCAATAACTTTGTTGATTTTGTGAGAGGAAGTTAACTTCTGAACCTGAACGAGATTCAGAAATATACCGAATGGCAGTGCATGCATCTTGTTGATTGGAATGTTTGCTCCTGCGCTGGACTAGCTCATTCAGTTCTGTACTGGCCTGTGCTGCAGTGATAGCACTGGCTGATATTTCCTTCTCATCAGCAAGTTCCATGCCTGTTTGCCTCAAGACTCACATCTCAATGTTGACCATCTTTACCAAGGTTCTGACAAGAGGCAAGTTTGGGTTTCAGTTCAACAATTATTCATACAGTTGTGATTTGATCAGTTAAAAAGTACTAAAGCAGTGATCAATTTGTATATTTTTGCGGCCTGGATATTTGCATTCTGTGGGGTGAGGGTAGCGGGGGCCAGGATATAATGGGGGGGGGGGGGGGGGCATGTCACCATGGCGAGGGGGCCAGAAACGAAGGTGAGCACAGGGCCCCACAAAAGACAGAATTTTCCCATCCCGCCCGCTGCGGGGGTCTTGGCAGGCGAGGGCTGGACCATACAAAAGTCCATTGACCTCGGGTGGGATTTTCCAGTGTTGGGGCGAGTGTGGCTGGAAAATCCCGCCCAAAGTGTCAATCCACCTCTGGGCCCCACAGTGAAAGTTTGGACCAAAAGCAGAAAATGCTGGAGAAACTCAGCAGGTCTGACAGCATCTGTGGGAGAGAGAATAGAGCCAACGTTTCGAGTCAGGATGACCCTTCATCAGTTTGGGTCTCTGTTGCACCAGTTTCCCAAACATGCTGTGCTGGAGATTCATATAAACCCCTCTTCCTGTGACTGAGTGTTGGCGACTGCTCCTTCTGACATTGGCTAGTGACTTTCTACCACTCAAAAAATACATTTCCTCACCCTCTGGCTGGTTGGCTCTGGGATCTGCAGCTCCATGCCTGCGGGACCTCACAGTGCTAAGTTCAGGGAGCTTTAGTGATTGCCTCTCTCCTTCACAAGTGCCCTTAACTTTTTTTCATTTGGCTACTCCTTCATAAGAACATAAGAAATAGGAGCAGGAGTAGGCCATCTGGCCCTTCGAGCCTGCCCCGCCATTCAATAAGATCGTGGCTGATCTGTCATGGCTCAGTTCCACTTTCCGGCCCTCTCCCCATAACCCTTAATCCCCTCTCTTATCAAAAACCCATCAACCTGCTTCTTGAAAATATTTAGCGAGGCAGCCTCCACCACTTCAACGGGCAGAGAATTCCAGAGGTTCACCACCCTTTGAGTGAAGAAGTTCCTCCTCAACTCCGTTCTAAACCGCCCCCCCTTTATCTTGAGGCTGTGCCCCCTAGTCCTACTGTCTTTTTTGAGCGGGAAGAGTCTCTCCACCTCTATCCTATCCATCCCATTCATCACCTTATACGTCTCAATGAGATCTCCCCTCATTCTTCTAAACTCCAACGAGTACAAGCCTAGTTTATTCAGCCTCTCCTCATAGCTCAACCCCCTCAACTCCGGTATCAGCCTAGTAAACCTCCTCTGCACTCCCTCCAAGGCCAAAATATCTTTGCGCAGGTGCGGCGCCCAAAACTGCACACAGTACTCCAGCTGCGGCCTCACCAATGCCCTATACAGCTGCAGCAAGACCTCCCTACTTTTATATTCAATCCCCTTCGCTATGAAGGCCAGCATCCCATTTGCCTTCCTGACCACCTGCTGCACCTGCAAGCTGGGTTTTTGCGACTCATGCACAAGGACCCCGAGGTCCCTCTGCACCGTCGCCTGCTGCAGTTTTTCGCCACATAAGTAATAGTCCTTCCTACCAAAGTGGACCACCTCACACTTGCCAACATTAAATTCCATTTGCCATTTCCTGGCCCATTCGCCCAGCCTATCTAGATCCTTCTGCAGACTCTCCACACCCTCCGCACAATTTGCCGTTCCCCCAATCTTGGTGTCATCCGCAAATTTCGACACCCTACACTCGGTTCCCTCCTCCAGATCATCTATATAAATGGTAAAAAGCTGAGGCCCCGGCACCGACCCCTGGGGCACTCCACTAGTCACCATCCGCCAATCCGAATAGCACCCGTTGACCCCCACTCTCTGCCTCCTATTTGACAACCAATCCTCTATCCACGCTAACACCCTACCCCCAACTCCAAGTCCCCTGACCTTCTGCAATAACCTCTTGTGAGGTACTTTGTCAAACGCCTTCTGAAAATCCAGAAAGACCACATCCACCGGCTGTCCTCTATCGACCGCCCGAGACACATCCTCATAGAACTCCAGTAAATTTGTCAGACACAACTTCCCTTTAATGAAACCGTGCTGTGTCTGCTCTATCAAGCAATTCCCTTCAAGATGCCTCGCAATTTCCTCCTTAATGACGGATTCTAACATTTTACCTACCACAGACGTTAAACTAACCGGCCTATAATTCCCTGCCTTTTGCCTGGCACCCTTCTTAAACAACGGCGTAACATTAGCCGTTTTCCAATCCTCCGGCACTTCCCCGGAATCCAGCGACGTCTGGAAAACAACCACCAATGCATCCACTATAACCTCCGCCATTTCTTTCAGAACCCTCGGATGCATTCCATCCGGTCCTGGGGACTTGTCCACAATCAGCCCCTCCAGTCTGTCGAGCACCACCTCTCTAGTAACAGTAATGTCATTAAGACCGTCCAGTCCTACCACCTTTCCATCGCTAACACCCGGCAAATTATTCACGTCCTCCTCCGTGAAGACAGAAACAAAAAAGTTATTCAATACCTTAGCCATATCCCCATCCCCTACCACTAGGTCCCCTTTCTCATCCTCTAAAGGACCAACGTTCACCCTAGCCAGCCTCTTCCTTTTTATATATTTATAAAAACTCTTGCTATCCTTTTTTATATTAAGCACTCGCCCAGCTTCATAGTTTCTCCTACCCTCCTTTATCAGCTTCTTTGTCAATCTTTGTTGACATTTATGCTTAAGGCAGGAATGGTCATCACTGCCACTTTTCCATTTTTTCACTGAGTTTACTGACTTCAGCCTAGTCAGTGATAGAACATGCCATTCCCCTTTAAATAACTTTGAGCCAGAATGAATAGCTGGAAGCAAAATTCTGATATTTACTTTTAAACTGTGTTGAAGGTCACTGGCGAATAATTGATGCAGCGTTGTAGTGTAAAATTTGAAAGTGAATGCTTTACTCAAGTATCACAGGAGGCAAAAGTAAATGATAAAAATGAACTTTCCGTTCAGTCGCATATGCCCAGAGGTTACAGGTGGGTATACAGCAGTGAATAAAGAAGAGGATAGGACATATCAGATTGAGGTGTTGAAGGTTACGAGGGGCATGGACAGGCTGGATGGAAGCAGCTGTTCCCCTTAGTTGAAGGGTCAGTCACAAGGGGACACATGTTAAAAATGAGGGGTGGGAGGTTGAGCAGGCATTTGAGGAAAAACCTTTTTACTCAAAGGATGGTGACGGCCTGGAATGCACTGCCTGGGAGGCTGGGATGCCTCGCATCCTTTAAAAAATACCTGGATGAGTACTTGGTATGCCATAACATTCAAGGCTACAGGCCAAGTGCTGGCAAGTGGGATTAGGTGGGCAGATCAGGACATTTCATGAGTCAGTGCAGACTCGATGGGCCGAAGGGCCTCTTCTGCACTGTAGTAATCTGTGATTCTGTGAAATCAGAAGCAGATAGGCTGTCAAAAGGCTCGCAATTCACAACAGGTTAAATGTATCGTAACAAAGGCAACTTTCAGTCAAGGTGGAGAAATAATAAATGCGTGAAGAGGACTGGGCTCACCTGAGAGGCAGTAACTGAACTGTGGCACTTGTTTCACAAAGACTGACTTGGCCATTTGCCAAGCTCTGCCAGTCAGAGCGAAGGTCACCATTCTCCTCGATTTTGATGTCAAATGATTTTCTGGAGTAACCCACTTGCAAAACAAAAAATCTTTTGAGCATTTGTTTTATTTTCTGTAAATAGAACGAGAAGGTAATTAATATTTCAGTTGAGCAATAATACTAACTGCATCCTTGATTTGTTTTCCTGCCAAGATTTTCCCTCGTGAATTTTTTTCTCAAGCTGTTTTACTGCCTACTTCTCCTCTGATTGACGTGCTTTATGTTTGTATGGTGAGTGGTACTTGCTGTGATTTCCTTTGACTCCTAGGGAGCGATTCTCCCCTCCAAAAAACCAAATGCCCAACAGATGGCAACACGGGAGTTTTTCCCTCCTGTTTTTTGGACGCGCTTTGTTGAATGAATCTCTGGGACACTGTGATGCGGAGTCCCTAACACAATTGAGATCGCACCCCTTCCTCCCAACCCCACCCAGCCCTAATGCAGTGTGCACTGGGTCTCCCCCAATTGGACCCCCCCCACAGTAGGCCCTGCCCCCCTCTGGCCCAATGCAGTGTCAAGATGCCAGGCTGGCAGTGCCAGGGTCCTAGGTTGGCACTGCCAGGGTACCATGCTGGCAGTGCCAAGCTGGCACTGCCCAAGGGGCACCACCCCTCCCCCCAACCTCCTGGGGGGGATTCAATGGCCTCTGTCCCCACTAGATTTTTTATTTGATTTTTATTTATTAGTGTCACAAGTAGGCTTACATTTACACCTGATCCCCAATGATGGGAACCAGCTTTTATCCCTGCTGGTGGGAACCTTTCCCAGGGGGATGGGAGACATTAGCAAGCTGGGAGAATGCCATCCTGGGCTCACCAATGCTATGGGATTGTAAATTTCTTCATTGTAACCCACCTTGCGCTGATTTCTGGTACAAGGTTGATTCTGCCAAAAAATATGACTTAGGAAACTCGCGATTGGCCAGGCACCGGTTGCAAATCCCACTACCGCGACCCCACCCCTCCGCTGATGCCTTCAATGGCTGGAGGTAAAAGCAGGAGAGAATCCTGGTCAACCATGCTTGATGGGGAATGACCACCTCCACCACCACCAACCTCCCAAACTAGTCCCTGGTGACGTATTAATGATCTGTTCCAGGAATAACTGTCAATGGAAACCAATGGAAATCTGCCTTTGTCCACCAATGATACAGAAAGAGAAAGAAGATGATTGCCATTCCATTTGAATGACCACAGGGGGTCCTGCATAAGTGCAGTGGTTCTTTTTCTTGATGTGGCTTGAGTGCATTGCATGGTGCACATCTGGAAACTTCCCTTTCCATGTCTGCATACACGGAGGGCCTGGACAACGATTCCTTGGCCCTGTATCTGTTTGCTTCCAACTCAGGGTATCCCGGTGCTGTTGTTGGGTGTGGTAGCTCTGAAGGGAGATAGGAATGATGACTGGCTGGCCATGCGGTATCAATCTATTCACTTCTGATGGTAAAGTATCTGCAGAGGGTTAAGTTTCAACTGGATGGTCCTTGTCCTTGTCGAGCACGAGCCAAAGACGTGCATCATGTTCTTGCACAGTACGATCCCAATCCAGAATGTAATAACTTTGCAGCGTTGGCCTGCAAAAAGTTGCACCACAGGAAAACCTGATGGCCAATGGAGATCCCAGAGGGCAGATGAAGAAAACAATATCTGCCAGCTGGAATCATGATTGTGATTACTTCAGAAGATTCTTCATCCATTGGGATTTTCCAGGACCCACATTTTGTACTGAGGATGGTGAAAACCTTAGCATTTGGCATAGCTCCTATCACCTGTTCCACTGTCTTCAGAGAATGATGAAGTCTGAGCAATGCCTTGTTCAAGTGTGCTGGATCAATGCAGATCCTGACTATACCATCTTTCTTCACTCCAGCCATCAGCTGAGACCCATTCCGCCGCCTCGTCTATAGGAGTTATGTCCCTGAGTGCTGTTATCTGACGCAGCTTATGAATTACTTTGTGCTTTGTGGTTACTGATACTCCTCTCGGAGCAGACACTGTGGGTGGTACCGACTCACTCAGTCTCACGCAATATACTGCTGATAACTTACCAACTTGTGTCATTGTTGAAGAAGTCTTTGTATGTTTTCAATTCTGGGGTCTGGGTTTTAGTAAAACATGTGTTTCTGGGCCAAATTGTGTGATCCCCAGTGTAATATTATCCAATAGTGGCCTTACATTCTGGTCAATCATATGAAGCCTGAAACTGCCCTATGTGCAGTGGAGAGTAGTTACATATTGGGTGCGAATGGTTCGTCTGCCATAAGCCATGAGGTCAGCTTGGGTACTGGGGGTCGGGTGCTACCTATGGTGAGTTCCCATAACAATTGGCTAGACAATATGTTACACTTTGCCTTGCATTACTGAGAATCAAGATGAGGGTGGTGAAGATCTCACCTTTTCCTGTGTCAGTGTCAACACTCCTGCAATAGAGTGTTGTTGGAGGCCCTGTAGCTTTGGCTGAGTTCCAGTCGATTCATCTTGCTGAAGCTCTGACCCCTGAAGGACTGACCGGCTGCCATGTTGCTGATGGAAGGGGAAAGCTGCTCTTGTTGTGATCGGCAGCATTTAGTAAAGTGATCCCATTTTCCACATTGGTCGCATCTTTTACTGTATGCGAAACAAGCTGTTCTGGTTTGGGGCTATAGGCCATTGCTGTTGAAGCAGGGCGTGCCCTGCATTGTGAATACTTTTGTTTTCAGTGCCGGCCTTGCTGGTGATGACCACATTCCAAAGAACAAAGAAGATTACAGCACAGGAACAGGCCCTTCGGCCCTCCAAGCCTGCACTGACCATGTCGCCCGACAGAACTAAAGCCCCCTACCCTTCCAGGGACCATATCCCTCTATTCCCATCCTATTCATGTATTTGTCCAGATGCCCCTTAAAAGTCACTATTGTATCTGCTTCCACTACCTCCCCTGGCAGTGAGTTCCAGGCACCCACCACCCTCTGTGTAAAAAAACCCTGCCTTGTTCATCTCCTGTAAATCTTGCCCCTTGCACCTTAAACTTATGCCCCCTCTAGTAACTGACTCTTCCACCCTGGGAAAAAGCTTCTGACTATCCACTCTGAAAAATGCCCCTCATGAAAGAATTTTTAAAAACTGTGTGGTATCAGTATGTTTGAAGTATGATTTTGTGGTAAAATGTCTGGTGTACAAAGTGGAGTTCACTGAAACAGGCCTGATTGAGTGCATTATTACAACTGTATCAGCAATGTTATTTTTGAGTGGTTAACAGCGTATGGCCCAGATTGCAAGAGTCCTAATCTGCTTTTTCTTACATTTTAATTGTTTTTGGCTGTATCATCATTTTGTTCAGCCCTCAAACCAAGCCTGCCCCACCTGGGATTGTAGATTGTATAGATCGATAGAAAAGTTATAGCACAGAAGGAGGCCATTTGGCCCATCTTGTCCATACCAGCCTGAGGACATCAAGGTATCCTTTCTAAACCCACCTTCCTGCAGCCTGTCCACAGCCCTGTAGCATTTACGATGCAGATCCAGGTATTTTTTAAAAGACTTTAGAGTCTCTGCCCTCACCACCAACTTGGGCAGCGAATTCCAGGCACCCAACACCCTCTGCGTAAAAAAAGCTCTTCCTCATGTATCCTCTACACTACTGCCACTCACCTTGAATCTATGTTCCCTGAATTATCCACTAAGGGAAACAAATTTATCCTGTCCATTCTATCTCTTCCCCTCATAATTTTGTAGACCTCTATCAAGCTCCCCCTCACCCTTCTTTGTTCCAAGGAAAATAACCCCAACCCATTCAATCTCTCCTCATAGCTACACTAGAACTAGGAGCTAGTGCTTTGTACGCTAAGATGGAAGCATTTCATCTCTTTTTATTACTGAATAGTCTCTGTCCTTGCTTTTTCCTCCCTGAAGTTTCACTGAATTACCATTACACAACTGGCTGCTATGGTGGTAGGATTTCCCAGTGACACAGAGGTTAATCACTTATAAGGAAAATCCACCAGTAACGAATTATCCAATAAATATTGTCTTCTGCTTTTGGAAGTTAATCCATTTTGCCTGAGCTGTAATGATTATTTATTGTCCAATCTTTTTCTCTCATAACCCGCACAATGGTTAGCGCGGCTGCCTCGTGGTGCCAGGGATTTGGGTTCAATTCCTGGCTTGGATCACTGTCTGCGGGGAGTCTGTACGCTCTCCCTGTGTCTATGTGGGGTTTCCTCCGGGTGCTCCAGTTTCCTCGCACAGTCTGAAAGAAGTGCTGGTTAGGCGCATTGGCCTTGCTAAAATTCTACCACAATTTTCAATGATAAAAGACCCAGTGTAATTTTCATTGCCTGAGTCACGTTTGCTCCAAACCATGGTCAAACCTCTCCTTTTATATTTGTTTACATATAACATATAAGACATGATTCCTTTTCCAAACAGTGAACTGGAAAGAGTACAACGTCCAACTGCAGTTCAAGGTGGCATATGAAAAGGATTTGCGTCGGCTGATAGAGGATTCGGAGATGTCTTTGTTGGTGTTTTACATGGGTCAAAGCCAAGGCTATTTCTTTGAAAGCGGAGGCGGATTTAGATTCCGTGAACTTCAACTGGAGCAACATCAGGTGATCTTTTTAATTATTCAAATAATCAATGGAAATGAGAAAACGGCATAAAATGTTTACTTAACCCGCGAATGGGAAGGATTAATTTTATGGCATAATTTATTTATGAATGAATAATATGATTTGCCGTATATTCATATTGACCTGATTACCTTATTTGAGAGACGGGATGACATCAATTAAAGCCACAATGTCATCAATTTTGGGCCTTCCAAAAGCATAAAAGCGAAAATAGTCACTTTCAGCCACTCATTCCTGACCCTCTTTAAGCCTGGCTCCTTTTAGCCTCTCAATTTTCCTCGCGTATTTATATCAATTGCTCCCACTGCCTCCCTGCTACCCACTGTAACATTAGGGAAACAGCTGCCTGAGGTTTATTTTTAGCTCATATCTAGGCTGCTAGGCAGCCGGCGTTAAGTGCTGTTTTCCCTCATGATTTTATTTTTAAATCTCATTCAGTTCATTTGCACTTGATCCAAATTTGATTACCCTTTTGTTGCAGGGGTAATGAAGTTTCAAATCCTATGGGCTTTATTATGCTCAGCTGTGAGGCTGGAACTTTGAACAGAAATAAACCATGGTGTCTCATATCTGTATTCATTTTCAACAGAGAGAGAGAGCGAGCACGAGCGAGCAAGAGACCCACATTTTTTTATCACTGTCATCCTGCATCAATTCTACCTTTTATTTCTAATTAACCATTTGGGCGGCATTGTGGCACAGTGGTTGGGACTGTTGCCTCATAGTGTCAGGGGCCCGGGTTCAATTCCAGCCTTGGGTCGCTGTCTGTGTGCAGTTTGCACATTCTCCCCGTGTCTGTGTGGGTTTCCTCTGAGTGCTCCGGTTTCCTCCCACACTCCAAAGATGTACAGGTTAGGTTGATTGGCTATGCGGAATTGCCCCTTAGTATCGGGGGGATTAAAAGGGTAAATATGTGGGGTGATGGGAATAGAGCCTGGGTGGGATTGTGGTCAGTGCAGACTCAATGGGCTGAATGGCCTCCTTCTGCACTGTTGGAGTTCTATGATTTGAGAGCTCCAGAGACTGATTTCTCTATGAAAACAAAGCCACCTTTTAATAGAGGACACTCTGATAGAGGGCAGTCTGCTGGATACGGGTACTGTTGAAAATTTATATTGAACTTAAGCCCTGTCTTTGTTTCAATTCTCAGCTCTGTGCCGCCCTATACTGTGCTTTTCATCTCTGCTAATAATCTAGCTGAATAGCCCTGTTTGCGTTACCCTACACTGGACTGGAATTAATACTAATCATTCAGCTGTTCATGAAAGCCTCCCTCCTTATCTTGCTTCATGCTTGAAGTGCCCTCAAGCTGTGCCAATTGTCTCTCTGCAATGGAAAGAAATGGTCCTTTATGAATGTAATGACTTCAATCAGGCCATTTGAGGTTGGCCTATTGGAGTGTGAACTCGCTTTGATGGGCCAGCCAGGGAGGTTTTTTCTTGTATTTAACCAGGGGTGTCAGTTCCTCTGGAACTCCCAAAGGTGGACTGCTGACTGATAGCACTCTGCGTGCTGCTGTTGGAATTGTAAATAAAGGGATTTTGGTGGAGGGATGTTTGCCCCCAAAGACTCATTACAATGAACTCTGGCTAAATACCTACGATAATAACCTCGTTAAGGCCAGTCCTCCAGATCAATGGTGCTTTACTGAAATAAAGAAACGGAACGCATCTGCCACTTAAAATAACTCAAACCAGTACACTGGATCTGCAATATCCCAGTCTATCTGTGAGCACGGGTTTTAAATTCCCGATGCTTGTCTCTTATTGAGTGAGCTCCCATTGCTCAATAGGAAAATTCATATTCCATATGGGGAGATCATTAATGATGTCCTATATACTTTGTGGCCACTATAACATCCCTCCCCATCTAGGTCAACAGGTCCCCCAGCAGCCCCACTGGCATGGAGTTCTTTTCATCTCTTTACAAACACCTGGGGTTGACGTCGGATCCGAAGGTGTGAATCTCACCGGGGACTTCTGTTTCGGAGGGAGCACCGAAGCTTCATTGTCACAGGTTCTTCCTCAGTGTTGATCTCGCTCGGGGCATGCGCTTCCTCAGCTTCCAGCTCTGAGTCTGCTTCTTGGCTGTTCGGAAGAGTGGGCTCTGGGTTAGCCTTGAGCTGTTACCCTGAACTGGTGGTGGTTGTCTCCACAGTTGGTAGTAAAGCTGGTTCTGGGGCAGACTCCCTGCTCCTTAGGTGGTCTAGATGTTTTTTCACAACCCTGTCCAGTAAGACACTGGTCACGTCTTCTCTATTATGATCCCTGGGACCCAGCCAGGACATCCCCAAAGTTTTTCCTGTAAACCTGATCGTTTATCTTGAATGTCCTGTCTGCTTTTGCAGAGAGACAAAGCACACTCGCTCATCCCGAAACCATAAAATCCTGCCTGAAGTCAATGGAGCTTCCCACTATCCACCCCTCACCTGCTCCAATTCCCGTGATGGCCATAGGGTGGGATTTTACAGCCATGCCCACCCCAAAACTGGGAATCACTGCCTGAAGCCAGCAGGCCATTGCAAGGTCCTTCCAGCCCGGTACGATTCCCATGGTGGGCGGGACAGGAAAATTCCACTCATAATCTTTTTCTGGATCTCTTGTCTAGACTCCACCCTCTCTGCCAGGTTTGGAATCAGTAGGCTTAGTCTCATGCAAAGCCAATGCCCCTTACTAGGCAACGGGAGAAGAACTTCTGGGTTCAGTTGATCAATGAATTCCTAATTCTGCTGGAAGGTAGAATGCTATTGGCCAAACTAAATAAAGTGTATTAATGTAATTGGACCGTCCAACTTGGATGCCAGGTTGGGTGGGGCATCAAATCTCCAGAAATGTATATCTGTTGTACCCATGTGATAAGAGAAGTTGGAACCCCCTGACTATCTCTCTCTTAAACACATTGGTCAAAAAAAATCTTTAACTGTCTTTTGCAAGTCTTTGTGTTTGCTGAGATTGGCTGAATACAAGACTCCCCCCCCACTGTGGGACAAACCAGGAAATTCCCCTTACAGCATGCCTCACTTTTGTTAAAGTTGGGTCTCTCTGCGTCCAGGTTTTAATCTGCTTTGCAGATACTGGTAAGGTCTCCGAAAAATTTAACATCATTACACTTCTTCTAGCGCCAGCAGCAGAGTTGGGCTCGCGGACAGCAGAAGCATCAAAGCATCAGCATTGGTTATTCAGGTTCCGGGGTGATGCGCTGAAAGATAGTCATAAGCAGCAAGTAGTGGAGCCCAATGTATCTGGGTAAAAGCAATGGGGGGATTACCTTATCTCCTTTGAAGAGCCCAAGTAGAATTTGCAGTTTGTCACTATTTTGAAGAGCCTACTGATGAAACCTTTTTATATCAAACCAAACTGCCAGTCTCTCTTTCTCAATTTGTGAGTGCCTGTGCCCAGCATCTGAGCGGGTCCTGGATGCATAATCTATGGGTATTTTTGATCCATCTCTTCAACGATGCAAAAGGACAACCCCGATCCCATAAGGGGATGTGTTGCACATCAGGATGAGTTCCTCCTTCGGAACAAAATGGGTTCACAGGTTTGACAATGATAATTGTTGTTGTACCTTATTGAAGGCCTCAGCCTGGAGTTCCTTCCAGGACTGGTCGAGAGCTTCAATTTGTTTAGTTGTCCAGTTCACCAACAACCTGTCATGGTTCACCCATGCTGACACTGTAGTTAAGAAAGCCCATGAAGGCCTCTACTTTCTCAGAAGACTAAGGAAATTTGGCATGTCAGCTATGACTCTCAGCAACTTTTACAGATGCACCATAGAAAGCATTCTTTCTGGCTGTGTCACAGCTTGGTATGGCTTCTGCTCTGCCTGAGACCGCAAGAAGTTACAAAAGTTTGTGAATGTAGCCCAATCCATTACGCAAACCAGCTTCCCATCCATTGACCCTGTCTACACTTCCAGCTGCCTCAGAAATGCAGCCAACATTATTAAGGACCGCATGCACCCCGGACATTCTCTCTTCCAACTTCTTCCATCAGGGAAAAGATACAAAAGTCTGAGGTCACATCCTAACTGGCTCAAGAACAGTTTCTTTCCTGCTACCGTCAGACTTTTGAATGGACCTACCTAACAGTAAGTTGATCTTTCTCTACACCTTAGCTATGGCTGTAACACTACATTCTGCATTCTCTCCTTTCCTTCTCTATGGATGATATGCTTTTTCTGCGTAGCACGCAAGAAACAATAATTTTCTCTGTACCCCAATACATGTGACAATAGTAAATCAAATCAAATCAAATCTCATTTGACGAGCTCTCGATTGCTCAAAAGTGAAACTCATAAATCACAAAGATCCATTAATGATGCCCCATGTCTTTCATGGCCATTGTAACAACTACCCACCTACAGACTCTTACCATCTTGACAAGGGAGACAAAACTTGTTATGGTCAGTTTCAGCTTTATGCAGTAAAAACTGACATTTTCAGCAAAATATTTAAACAACTATTGTGCAATGGAAATGTATGTGTTCGATTGCCAAAGCAGTGTTTTCCATAATTTATTGGAGTGCTTTATCTTGCGAGAATTTCTCCTTCTTTCTGCAAGTGCATTTCCCACTTTATAAAGACATACTATCAATGTGACACAACTTCTGTTTTCAAGTGGCTTTTGCCTTCCTAGTGAGTTTGACCAGAATCTCTGTCATGCTCACCATATTTAATATGAAATATGTTTTGCTCTTTAAACCATTTGTAGTTCCTAATAAATATGTCTGCATATCCCCACTATCACTGGACACATCGCTGGGCAAAGATTAATATGATTGTGAAAGTTACAATTTTGTCCTCTTTCTGGAACTTTCTTTCAGCTATCTTTTACTTGGCACGGTGGTTAGCTTTGCTGCCTCACAGTGCTTGGGACCTTGGTTTGGTTCCTGGCTCGGGTCACCATCTGTGTGGAGTTTGCAAGTTCTCCCCATGTCTGTGTGAGTTTCCTTTGGGTGCTCCAGTTTCCTCCCACAGCCCAGAAGACTCGCTGGCTAGGTGCATTGGCCATACTAAATTCTCCCTCAATGTACTTGAACAGGCGCTGCAGTGTGGCGACTAGAGGATTCTCACGGTAATTTCACGCAAGCCTACTTTTGACACTAATAAATAAACATTAAACTTTACTCCTTTGGTGCCTTTACTGCTGCCAATGCTTCCTTTAGCTGGACAAAGCAAGTTCTGTGATTTGAAGTAGTGAAAGGCAGGAAAGATATTTGGTGGGATTTGTCGATGGTTATTGTGAAGTAACAACATTGAATTCTTCTGTTCAGACCGTTTGCTTTAATGAAGGGACTAAGTACGTCATTCTGAGTATCCAAGGAATCCCTGGAAAATGTGCAGATGGCCAACTGTGTATTGATGTGTCTTTAAAAATCAGGCGCCTTTCAAATGGTGAGTCATTTGCTGCTCCTTATTTTTATGTTTCTACGAACATACTAAAAGTTGTAAAAAGTATTCACTTGTAAAACATGTCTTTATGTGAATGAGCTCCACCAGAAACTCCAGACCGATCATATCCCCCTTGCTGCCTCGCTCCGACTGAACCAGATTGTTTGATACATTTACGTTCTTCTCTTTGACTCTGAACTGTTTCTAACTGTATATATCCACTTACATCCATCTTTGTAATGGCACCTCCTCTACCTCTGTCTCAGTTCTCTGAGACAGTTCTGCCCATCTGCTGGCTGAAATCCACATTGATATGTTCATCACTCCCAGATTCAATTATTCCAATGCTCTCTGGCTGACCGCCTGTTTGTCCTCCATAGATTTCAGCTCATCCCAATACTCCATTATCTACATCCTATTCGTCTAACTTGCCCATTACATAGGAAAAGACTATTCAGCCCATCAAGCCTGATTCTCTATATCATTATGGACAGCATAATGGTTAGCACTGCTGCCTCACAGCACCAGGGACCCAGGTTCGATTCCTGGCTTGGGTGACTGTCTGTGCAAAGTTTGCATGTTCTCCCTGTGTCTGCATGGGTTTCCTGTGGGTGCTCTGGTTTCCTCCCACAGTTCAATAGATGTGCTGGTTAGGTGCATTAGCCGTGCTAAATTCGCCTTCAGTGTACCCAAAATAGGTGCCGGTGAGTGGCGACTAGGGATTTTCACAGTAAATTCATTTCAGTGTTAGTATAAACCTACTTGTGACAGTAATAAATAAAAATAAACCTTTGCACACTTTCATATGTATTTATTTACAGCAATGCACATTACAAACATATACCTCTTAACCCAGCACTTTATACACTTGTGAGCCAAACGGTGAACCAATTAAGCAAACTGAGGGACAGCCGTTACTGACTTGCTTCTACCTAGAGGGATTTGAACCAACAACCATGGCTTGTCATTGCGTGGAAGCTCAACGCTCTTGTGCCACAGAGTCACACACAATGCAAATTTATAGGAGCACATGTGAAGTCTCAGTTAATGGCCACCATACCGGGTGTTCTAGTTTCCTTCCACAGTCTAAAAGTGGTTAGGTAGATTGGCCATGCTAAATTCTCCCTCAGTGTACCCGGACAGACACCGGAGTGTGGTGACTAGGGGATTTTCATAGCAACTTCATTGCACTGGTAATGTAGGCCTACTTCTGACGCTAATAAAAAAAAATTCAGTACAATTTTTCCACATTATCCCCATATCCCTTGATGCCTTTAACATCTAAAAACATATCAATCTCTGTCATTAATATATTTAATTGACTTCACCTCCACAGCCCTTTGGGGTACAGAATTCCAAAAAATCACTGACTTCCGAGTGAAGAAACTTCTCTTCATCCCAGTCCTAAATGGTTTACTTCTTCCCCAATTCTAGACACACGCCAGTAAGGGGAAGATCCTTCCTATCCTTCCTACATCTATCTTGTCGAACTTTGTGAAAATTTTATATGTTTTTATATGTTTTATCTCTCCTTGTAAAACAACCCTGCCTTCCCAAGAGTCCGTCTGGTGAATTTTCCCTGCAGTTCACCAAAACTGTGTACAAAACTGCAGGTGTGGTCTCACCAAGGTCTTTGGATAACTGTAATCATAATTACATTTCATATGGTGTGATTAGTCATAGTCAAGAACAAGTTCAGCTCCCTCTTCAAGGCATAAAGCCAATCTTCATGCACATACCAACTGGCAGTGAATTCCAGAGACACCATGCCCTCTGGGAACAGAAGATTCGCCTAATGTCCTGTCTATTCCAACCCCTCCATAGTTTAAATTTGTGTCCCTGGTCCACTTCAATCTATTCAACACTCAATAGGCAAATACTGTCCACTCCAGAATTATTTTATAGTCTGTCCAATTGCAGCAAGACCTCTTCATTCGTGTACTCAAGTTCTCTTGAAATAAAGGCCAACATATCATTTGCCTTCCTTGTTGCATCTACATTTCAGCTTTCAGTGGCTCATGAACACCCAACTCCCTTTGGACATCAACACCTCCCAATCTTTCACCATTTAAGAAATATTCTGTGTTTCATTTTTCCACCTTATATTCCGTCTGTCATGTTCTTGCTCACCCATTTAGCCCACCTTAATCCCCCTAGAAGCCTCTTTGCATCCCCCTCACAACTTATGTTTCCACTTGGCTTTGTATTGTCAGCAAACTTGGAAATATTACATTTGGTCCTCATATCCAAATTATTGTTATAGATTGTGAATAGCCAGGGCTCTAGAACTGATCCTTCTGATATCTGACTAGTCACAACCTGCCAACCTGGGAATGATCCATTTAATCCTATTCTATGTTTTCAACCTGTTAAACACTTCTCAATCCATGCCAGTATATCTTTCCCTAATCCTTGTGCTCTAATTTTGCTTGCTAACCACTTGTTGACTGAAATTACCTACCAATTTCCTGGTGGGTTAATTAAAATTCTATCTCTTAAGTGGAATTTGAGACCCCATTACAGTGGGGGCAGGGGACAGGAAAATGCGGCGAGCCATTCAAAAGTCCATTGACTTCAGTGGGACTGGAAAACCCCGCAGGTGGGAGGTACTGTAAAATCCACCCCTTGGCCGGAATTTTACTGCCCCGCCCACCATGCGAGTTGGAACGGGCTAGTGCCAGACCATGGAAAGGTCTGACCTTGGGTGGGATTTTACGGTTTCGAGATGAGCGAGGCTGTAAAATCCCACCCCTTGTCTTTAAATTGCAGTGTGGCCTCATCCTCTCTGTGATCTTCTCCAGCTCTCTGTTCCATCCCGGGAACTGTATTTGCACGCGCTTTGAAATTTGTAAGTTTGGGTTAATAGGGATCTCAACATTTATCAGCAACTGCGGCGCACTTGGAGCTGGACTGAAGCATTTGGTTTTGATATTAATAGAATTCATTCTTGGTATTAATAGAAAATGAGCCGTTGTAATATTGCTCCTGATAAGATTTGAAAGCGGTCCATCTGGCAGGCAATTATCTTTGAAAAGCAATGCAGCACTTATTGGTTATTTGTGTTCAGTTACGAGGAAAGCCTTGTGCTACCACACTTTGAAGTGATATTTTCAGACAAAACAACAGATGTGCGGCATTTACCTGCCAGATGTACGCTCCGGGGGAGCTGGTGGTGGAGATTTAAGTGCAGCTGTGGTGGATTGATGGTTTTTTAAAAATTCATTCGTGGGACATGGGCATCGCTGGCTGGCCAGCATTTATTGCCCATCCCTAGTTGCCCGAGGGCAGTTAAGAGTCAGCCACATTGCTGTGGCTCTGGAGTGACACGTAGGTCAGACTAGGTAAGGACAGCAGATTTCCTTCCCTAAAGAACATTAATGAACCAGATGGGTTTTTCTGACAATGGTTTCATGGACAATGGAATCAGTAGATTTTTAATTCCAGATATTTTCTATTGAATTCAAGTTCCACCATTTGGCTTGGTGGGATTTGAACCCAGGTCCCCAGAATATTAGCTGAGTTTCTGGATGAACAGTTTAGTGCTAAAACCACTAGGCCATTGCCTCCCTCTGTTAAACACCTCACCTGATATCATATCCCATTGGGTAGAATGCATAATGGATGGCCAGTCTGCTACTTGGTGCCTTTATGCTGCCTCCCCAACATTCTTAATCATGGAAAAGATCTGAGTGCATGAAAATCTGATGAATGACAAGATCAAAATTTCTCTCATCTTCCACTAGCGATGCCATTCTGTCCCCTCCCAAACCCCACCCCACCGCACACCCACACCTATTTGCAGTAAAAGCATTAAGGTCAATAACAATATCAAGATCATAAGGTTAAAAGTAAAAAGGCCTTTATCCATTCAGCTCATGCCATTATGAACCCCCATTGGTTAGGATTATATGTATTAGGGTTTAGAGGGGGAATCCCGTAGGAACTTACAAAATTCTAACAGGATTGGGCAGGGTAGATTCAGAAAGAATGTTCCCAATGGTGGGGGAATCCAGACCAGGGGTCATAGTTTGAGGATAAGGGGTAAACCCTTTAGCGCTGAGGTGAGGAGAAATGGCTTCACCCAGAGGGTGGAGAGGAACACCACAGAGTGTAGCTGAGGCCAAAATGTTGGTGATTTCAAGAAAAAATTAGATACAGCTTTTGGGGCTAAAGGGATAAAGGTAATGGGGGGAAGGTGGGATCAGGATATTGAATTTGATGATCAGCCATGATCAAAATGAATGGTGGAGCAGGCTCAAAGGGCTGAATGGCCTCCCCCTACTTCTATTTTCCATGTATGTTTCTATGAGCTCAGGATTTGCACAATCTACATAAGTTTCTGTTTTTAAATTAGGAATCTACCCATTTCTCTTCCTTAATATTTGGCGCCACAATTTTCTCCCCCATTTTTGGGTGTAGTGATATTGTAGAACATTTAAAGGGCCACTGCAGTATCTTGATGAAGTGACTGTTCTTCACTCTTACGTCTAGTCAGTGAGCATCCTTAGGTTGTTTGAAGGATCACAGTTCTACGCAATTCCTTTCTCATCAATATCTGCATGCTTTCACTAAAGCTGGCTGGAGTCTGCCGGAGAGTCACCCACTTTCCTTGAGGGTGGAGCTCGAGTGTAACAGCCCATTGCTGAAATACAGGTCAGATGATGGATGAAAGCTAAAGATAACCCTCGTCCAAGGGTCACACCACAAGACACTTACCCATTAAACATTTGGATCATGATATCCATTTCCTTTTTGAATATTAAGTCAATATTCATTGCACTAGGTGGCAGTCTAGTCCAAAAGTTGACAAGTTAATTTATTTTTAACGGACAACTTCCTTAGTTTTTGTTTTCTTTAAGATCTCCAATTTCTGTCGACTTAATCCAAACGGAGAAGCTTGTCACATTGATGGATTTCCTTGCTGATTTTAAAAGCTAAGATTATATTATAGTTTAGCTCTTGAACCCGTTTCGCTATTCAGAGAGATCATGGCTGATATGTCATCTACTGTGCCTATATCCCTTAATAACATTGGTTAACAGAAGTCTATGAATCTCAAATTTAAAATTCGCAATTGATCCAGCACCAACCAATACAACGAAAGGGAGTTCCAAACTCTATGACCCTTTATATGTAGAAATGTTTCTTAATTCCACTCCTGAAAGGTTTGGCTCCACTTTTTAGGCAATGATAAAATCCCTATAATGCAAAAGGAGGCCATTCGGCCCATTGAGTCAGCGGCCACTCTCTGAAAGAGTATCTTCCAGGCCATCTCCCCTGCTCTATCCTCATTCCCCCAACATCACCCTGTCCTTGATACCACAGCCCGTGGAAATAGTTTCTCTCTAACTACCCTATTAGCAACCATTAGCATCTTTGAAACCTGTGAAAAAATTACCCCTCAAGCTGCTGGATTCCAGAGAACACAAACGTTATTGGTGCAACTTCTTCTTAATCTTTGGAGAGCAATCATTCTAGTAAATCTAGTCTGCATTCCTCCCAAGGTCAGTATACCCTTCCTAAAGTGTGACACTCAGACTGAAGACCATACTCCAGGCATGTTCGAAACTACTGTTGTGTGATTATTAACCCTTTGTTTTCTAGGCCTCCACATATAAAGGTCAACATTCCATTAGTCATTATGATATTTTTGTAAGAGTACACCAAATTTCAGTGAACTGTGTACATGAACTTATACTGTTTCTAGATTTTCACCATTTAAAAAGTACACTGATCGATCCCATTTTGTTCCAAAGTCACACTTATCGACACCAAAACCCATTTGGTGCTGTTTTGCCCATTCATTTAATAGCATCCCATTGTTATTTTAAGCTTCCGTCTGCACTGTTGACTATCCTTGCAGCATCAGTAAACTGGGATATACCATTCATTTAAGTTGTTAATGCACGCAGTCAGAATTTCTGAGGCACCTACACACATCCCCAAGCAATGCCACTAGTGACATTCCACCAGTTAGATTCGAATTCCAATCCTCTGCCTCTAATGGTGCACTAAGGCAGACTTTCATACGTTTCCGTAGCTAGTGATTCTTGGAACACGTTGCTAGCCTGTGGCCAGGGACTTATAGTTTGAGGGGCACTGTTCCACATCAAACATGGCTGACCAGGAGTCTTGCCCTCTTTTACCACCTGCCATTGGGGTGTTGGAAGCATTTGCAGGTTGACACTCAGCCTGTTTGGCTGCATTATGAATGCACACTGCCCCCCACCGGCCGTCAAGTCCTGGATGGGACTCGAACCCAGAACTTCTGGCTCAGAGGCAGAGATGCTAGCCCTAGCTACAAGACTTCCATCAATTAGGATGCTCGCTGATTATTCCTCTCTCAATTGCTTAACCAGGTCAATCATTTTCTCTCAGTTCCGTGAGCTTAAACCTTAGTTAACAGCTTCTTATAAGGGACTTTGGCTGGAGTTCTCCGACCTCGCCTGTGGCTGGGATTCTCTGATCCGGATGCAGTGAATGGAATTTTGGCTGAGCGTCAAATTCTCCATTCTCGCTGGCAGCAGTAGCGGGGTAGGCAAGACTGGAGAATTCCATCCTTTCCCTACTTCCTTCAGGTTGTCCCTGTAGCCAATCAATTGACACTTACTTAACTGCCATTAGATAAAAATTCAGGCACCATTGTGTTTGTTCAGCATTTCTGGTTCATTGATCAATATATTCTTCCTTCATTTAGTTTTCCTAGGCTTTTTATTAAAAAACTCAGAAACATCAGTTATTCCTTCCTTCCCAGTCACAAGGGGTTCTTCCGGGATTCTCCCATCTGATTGCTGTATGAAAATAAAACCAGATCATAACTGATGCCTTATCCGTGAGCTAAATCCAATTGAGGAAAGTTTCAAGAAACCAGTTAACAGTTCAAAGGTTGCTACGAGCTTTCTGCTTAGGAGAAGCTTGCATTGAAGAGGGTTCATAGAATCCCTACAGTGTAAGAGGAGGCCATTTGGCCCATCAGGTCTGCACTGACTCTCTTACCCCGGCCCACCCCCTGCCATGTCCCTGTAACCACACACATTTCCCCTGGCCAATCCCCCCAAAATTACACATCTTTGGGCACTAAGGGCCAATTTAACATTGCCAATCCACTTAACCTCCACATCTTTGTGGAGTGTGGGAGGAAACCAGAGCACCCAGTGGAAACCCACGCAGACACGGGGAGAATGTGCAAACTCCACACTGTTAGGTCCCCAAGGCCGGAATTGAACCCGAGGCCCTGGTGCTGTGAAGCAGCAGTGCTAACCACAGTACCACCGTGCTGCTACCGTTGGATAGGAGGTGGCATTATATTATTATATATCAAAAGACCTACAAAGAAACCCCATAGGATACTGTGAAATGTGGTGAGTTGGATCCAAAGCAAAGGGTAATGGCCGAGGGAAGTTTTTGCGAATTGAAAGCGATTTCCACTGATATTCCACAGTGATCAGTGTTAGGACCCTGGCTGTTTGTTTTAAATATTAATGATTTGGACTCAAATGTGGGAGACATGATTGGTAAATTTGCTGATGACACAATAATTGGCCATGTAGTTGTTAGTGAAGAAGGTAGGTGTTGTCTCCGGAATTATATCAATGGTTTGGTTAACTAGATGGGCAAGTGGCAAACCGGGTTCAATCAGAGAAGTGCGAGATCATTTATTTTGGGAGGACAAAGAGGAAGGTATTGAAAGGAGTGGAGGCATCGAGATACCTGGAGTACATGCCCAGAGTTCACAAGTTCATTTGGTATAGGAGCAGAATTAGGCCATTCAGCCCATTGAGTCTGCTCTGCCATTCAACCATAGCTGATTTACGCTCCTCGTCCCCATTTTCCTGCGTTCCCCGAAGATGACAGGACAAGTGGATAAGGTGATAAAGAAAGTATATGGAATGCTTTTCCTTATTTGATGAGGGATTGAACATAAAGGCAGGGATGTAATGCAGGAACTCTCTAAAACACTGGTTAGGCTGTGTGTATAGTTCTGCTCGTCACATTAGAGGAAGGTCATAGTGGATCTGGAGAGAGTACAGAGAATTTTGCTAGAATGCTTGAAAATTGCAACAATGAGGAGAGATTGGATAGGCTGGGATTGTTTTCCTTAGGACAGAGAAGAATGATAGCTGACCTAATTGAGGTGTAAGCATTGAGGGGTCTAGACGGGGTAAACAGGAAAGACTTGTTCCCCCTGGCTGAAGGGGTCAATTAACAGGGGTTCATAGATTTAAGGTGATTGTTTGAAGGATGAGAGACAATATTAGGGAAAACCTTGTTACGAAGAGGATCTAGGAGTCCTGGATTTCGCTCCCTAAATTGTTGGTTGAGACAGAAACCCTCAACTTATTTAAAAGGTACCTGGATCTACATTTGAAGTGTTGGAAAATAGGATTGAAATGAACAGGATTTCTTTCTTTGACCAGCACAGATATGATGGGCTGAATGACCTCTTTCTGTGCCATAAGATTCCAAACATTATCTTGCATGTGTGTCTTTGTCTATATATGCCATGTTTGTGAAACCTACCTCACCGCTTGCTTGATGAAGGAGGAACACTCCAAAAGTTTGTGATTCCAAATAAACCTGTTGGACTTTAACCTGGTGTTGTGCACCTTCTTACTGTGCCCACCTCTGGGAAGATTGAAGACAAGCAGGAGCACATTGGTCGGCTGGCCTGACAACAGCTTTCATGAAATTCCTCCCACTTCAAGCTTGCCCCAGCAGGACCAGGAAGATCCCACCTTGTGACTCTAAAATTGCTTTTCACTCTGTGTGTCTTTATCCCACACGGGTAGTCAAAGGTTTAGATGAGTGTGTTTTACACAATGCCTCACTCATTAAGAATTGTGTCCCTGAATAATTATTCATGCTGATATTCAAATTGATTTGCCCACATTGAATGATTTAAACAGGTGTCCCAGTGGAGAAGGAAGAGCTCCAGCAGTTGCTGTTTGGCTTTGATGAAAAACGCTTCACAAGGATGACGCCAACCTTGTTCTTTTTCATCAAGGAATTGAAGAACAAATTGATGCAGCCATCCTGCAGCACCTTTCAGGATTCACTGCCTCCGCCACCCATATTTGAGTAAGTATTGCTGGAGAACTCAAGACAGTGAAGCAGTAAGAGTGCTGTGGTTTAATCTAATTAAGTTGTTCTAATTGCAGTGTTAGATATCATTCAAGGTCCACATTGGGAAAGATCACATGGGGAGAGTTTCATGCATTGAACCATTCAAACTATTGAATTGTAATTGTGTAACTTTCTTTCTGTGTAGATTAATGGGGAGGCAATGGCCTAGTTGTATTATTGCTAAATCATTAATGCAGAAGCTCATCTAATGTTTTGGGGACCTGGGTTCAAATCCCGCCACAGCAAATGGTGGAATTTGAATTCAATTTTTTAAAATCTTGAATTAAGAATCTATGGATGACTTTGAAACTATTGTTAATCGTCAGAAAAATCTATCTAATTTACTGATATCCATTAGGGAAGGAAATCTGCCATCCTTATCCGGTTTGGCCAACATGCAACTCCAGAGCCACAGCAATATGGTTGACTATCAACTGTTAGAATGTAACCGGTGACAACTTTGTACTAGACGTAATGTGACCAATGGAAATGTAAGGGTCAGCTGACCCAGTAAAACATGGAACCAATTACAGAGTGATGTAATGGTCAGCTGACCAGCTGATTCACTATAAATAAGGAACTGTGTAGAATTGTGGGAAGCTTGGAGCAGCCCAGAATGAGTCCCCAAGTTTGGGGTAACAGCATTTCCTTATGCCTTAGTTTGATTTATAAGTTGGAGTAAGTTTTATTGTATTTTCATTGACTCTTCACTTTGAAGAGTTCCTTCTCAAGAACATCAACTGTCCTCTAAACACGGGTAACTAGGGATGGGCAATAAATGTTGGCCAGCCAGCGACGCATATGTCCTAGAGATGAATAATAAAAAGAATGTAAAATGTCAGACAGGTCGCAGTTGATGGCTTTCTTGCCTTCAAGTCTTGTTGTGAGTTCAAACACCATTCCTGGCCTTGGGAGCGAATATATTCACACTTTGGTGTGATATTGCTAAAGGTGCTAGCGTTTCCATGATGTATTCAGCTAAGATTTGGTCAACATGTGAAAAATCTCAAAGCACCAACTGGAAGTAAGCAGGAAGTTCTGTTGGTGCCTTAAGCTGCCAAACATTTCACAATCAAAATTGTTAAAACGCTTGAACTTGTCCTTTATTCAACTTCTGTCCATATGCTTTCTTACTTACATACATAACTGCTGTATATCAAACTATATGTCAAAACAATCTCTGAAATGCAGGGTGGGATCCTCTGATCACGTTTGCCCTGATGTGGCTATGCCGGCGTTGGACTGGGGTAAACACAGTAAAAAGTCTGACAACACCAGGTTTAAGTCCAAACGATTTATTTGGTAGTAGACTCACAAACTTTCAGGGTTAGTCCCTTTGTCAGGTGAATGGAGAGTTCTGGCCTCAGACAGAGCATATAAAACACAGGCAGTTTACAGATTACTGATTAGAATGCGACGTTTGCCCTGCCACTGCTGCCAACGAGAACAGAGAATTTAGCACTCAGCCAAAACTCCATTCACTGCAGCCGGACTGGAGAATCCGAGCCATGGGCGGGTTGAAAGTTGCTGGCAGTAATAAGGTGCAATGATAAGTGTAGTGGAGATGCTGGCATTGGACTGGGGTGGGCACAGTAAGAAGTCTCACAACACCAGGTTAAAGTCCAACAGGTTTATTTGGAATCACGAGCTTTTGGGGCACTGCTCCTTCATCAGGTGAGTGGAGGTTAGTTCACAAACACGGAATATATAGGCAAAGACACAATTGCAAAATAATGGTTAAAAGGTGAATTCCATCATGTGCTCCACGTTTAGTCCCAATCCCAGCAATAAAGATGAAGTAATTTTGTAGAATGTTTGTGAGCAGACATTCACTTTCAGTAGACATTTACTGATCTAATTTATCGTATGGTGGAATTAACTGCTTCCGATTTATAAGAAAAATGTGTAGCAATTAGACCCAATAAGGAACATTTGTGGGACATGTATGCCTTGTTGCTGAGAAGAAACCTTCATAGCAGAGTCACAACAGTGGCTGTGGCAACTCTAATAGGATAACAGCGATGATGTGTTCAAATAATTTATTCTAAAAAGATTGGTTTTGAACAGTGTGAGGAAGAATCATGAGACAAACTGAAACTGGAGAGTCAGAATCAAAGATGTGCGGGTTAGGTGGATTGGCCATGCTAAGTTGCCCTTTAGTGTCAGGGGGACTAGTTAGCATAAATACATGGGGTTACGGGAATAGGGCCTGGATGGGATTGTGGTCGGTGTAGACTTGATGGGCTGAATGGCCACCTTCTGCACTGTAGGGATTCTGATTCTACATAGAGAGAGAAAGAAAGAGATAGTTAAAGGGAAATAAGATGGCTGGAATTCTCCAGCCGTTCACACTGGCGGGATTCTCTGGTCCCGCTGAAAGCACACTCCCGTGTTCCCATTGGCATGGGGTTGACATCAATGGGAATTGCCACTAACAGCGGCAGGAGCAGAGAATCCCGTTGCTAGCAAACAACGCGCCACCTCCTGCAGACAGGAAGCGTGCGGCTGGGAGGCTGGAGAATCTCAGCCGATGAATTTTAGCATGGGAAACAATCAGGAACAGTTTTTGAAACCAATGCTTCTTCTAACCTTCGTTTCTGGGCCAATGTGACAAAGAGCTACTGGTTTATGTACAAGTATGATTTTGAATACAGCCTAATTCATTCAATTCTACTTTCAGAGAAGTCACTAAGACAGTTCAAAAAACGGAAAGTGGCTATTTGGAAACATCGGATTTGTTCTTTAATATGCCATCCTCGACACATGAGTCTCCTCGGGAGTTCCTACGCCAACTCAGTCGATTTTTAAATATGGTGTTAGATTATTCTGCCGACCAGCATTCCAGGCCTGTCCTCCACCTCGACAAACAAACTATCGAGAGCCTTCCCCACCAGTCACTAAATATTTCCAACGCCTACGTCTTGGAGCTCTTGGTGCAGTCTGATGAGCCGTTGATATTTTTACTGTCGGAGAACGCTGAGAACTTTCTGAAGCAAATGACAGAAAACGAGAATGGTGGCGAAACCGAGAGAAAGATGCAGCAACTTCTCACCTCGAAGCTTCAGAGCACAATCGGAAGAGTACTGGAGATCCCTATCTTTCAGAACAAGAAGGTTTTGACAAAACTCACCCACTTACTGAACGAGTGCAATTACCCCTTCCCCCTGCCTCACTTCCCTCAGGTCAGTGTCTCGCCACTGGACAGCCTGAAGAAAAGGAACCACACGCAGAAGACATATTACTCGTTTCTGCTACTGAAGACATTACAGACAGCGAAGACATTTTGGGACAAGAGGCAAAAGCTTTTCAGGCAAAACAGGAGCGCGACCAACCGGTCAATCTGTAAACTGGAGGAGCTCAGCATCGACTTTGACCGTCTGTCCTATGACTGGATTTTGGTTCCGAAATTGTACAATATACACAATTGTGTCGGCTCCTGCAGAATCCCCTTACTGGGGAATGTGTCTAATCATGTTGTCTTACTCATCAAAATGCAAGAGCAAGGACTTCCCACAAAGCGAGAGCCATGCTGTGTCCCGGTGGAGTATTCCGAACTCCTCCTGGCTGTTGTCAATGATGAAAGCAGCATGATCACCGTGTACAAGAACATGGTGGCTGAAGAATGTAAGTGTAGATGACACCCTCCCCCCCTCACCTTCCCCACCACCACCCCACCTGGCATCTTGGCACATTTCCCAATCAAAACCTTGTCAGAAAAGACCAAGGAGCATCTTTGGTTACACGTTCCCTCAGCCAAGTTGAATATTTTCTTACGGCATATTAATTCTGGAACACAGATACCAATTCCAGTTTGGATCATAATTGGCCCATCGGTTTGCAAATGGATCGCAAAATGGGAAAATCCAATCATTTCCCACATCTCCGTTGGTTCACGTCACTGACACTGGCTTCGAAATTAGAATAGCCGTGTCTTGTTTGACTATATTCTGCTTGGACAATGGACCACCATAACTTGCTTTATGCAAAAAAGCAGCACAAATGTAATCAGATATTCACATGCAAGTTAACTGAATGCAAAATTGAATTTCGCAACAATTCCTCTCAACCGCTGGGGATCAATCTCTCCATTCCTGTTTGCCGAAAGATGGAAAAGTAAATTATCAGCTTGAAATTCCCAATTCTGTGAAAGCTTATGGAGATTTATGCCAACGCAAGTTTAAATATGCCTAAAGTGCATGCAATATTCTTACGAGAATACCCACCTCTGACATGATGGACCAAACTTTGACCACAAAAGTGGATAGTTGCAGATGGAGTTGAGCCTGCTGATCTTGGATAAAGAATGAAGGCGGTGGTGGGATGGGCTTGTTCGAAGAGCCACCTCACTTCTCTGGGACTTTGGGCAGCATTTTCTGACCGCACTCATCCCAAGACCGGAAAATCCTACCTGGGCCCTCGCCAGCTATGATCCCCGTGGTGGACGGGACGGGAAAATTCCACCCTTTGTCTCAGTTGTTTTAGAAATTAGATCCCCTAGCCCTCACCCTCAACACCCCCTCCCAACCACCTCCATGAATCCTCATCCCCGCCACAAGAACTCAATGCCAACTCGTGCCACCCCCTTTTGTCCCTCATATCTTTCATATCAAGTCTGCTCACCCAGCATCCACTCTGGGCAGACCTCAGGAGCTATGAGGAGATGAGAAAAAATACACTTCTAGAAAACTAATACAGTTCTCACTCCTATATACTTTATAGTGAAAAAACTCCCATTCATAAACCCTTTTAAAGCTTTAAAATCTTCTTGAGCGGCTCATCTCTTACATAGAGTCAGGGAGCAATACAGCACGGAACCAGGCTCTTCCGCCCAACTGACCCATGCTGACCATGGTGCCGTCCCAGCTAGTTCCAATTACCTGCATTTGACCCAAATTCCTCTAATCCTTTCCCATCCATATACTTATCCGAATTTTTAAAAAAATGTTACTATTGAACCTGTCTCAACCGCTTTCTCTGGCAGCTCATTGCATTATGTAAACAACAAATTTCTATTTAGTAACCACATCAAAGACAGTTAACCTTGAAGAGATGTTTTAAGTTGCCAATAAAACTATGAACTCAGAACATCCCCACTGAGGTAATTATAGCTTTGAATCTCAGCCAAGCATTCATAATGATACTCCTTGGACAAATATCAATAGAGAGCTCTAATGAAATTACAGGATTAGATGCAACTTTCTTTTTCTAACCTATGCTTGTCAATCAAAGCAATCCAGCAGACGGATTTTTTTTTCACTAACAGCTGCCTGTTTAGAAGTTTAAAGAGCAGAGCATTTAAAAAGAAAACATGCCAGTTACACATACCATATCCACCCTTCAAGTGCGTTTGTATCTACTCCATCAATTTATGATTTGCACATTAAGGGTTAAGCTTCCAGCACCAGCAAAAATGGAATCTGTTTAAACACAGGACTGAATTACAATGTCCCATCTGTGTGAATAATGCCTCACAACCCCAACCCTAACCCTATTTGATAACAACTGTGCTTGAAACCCTCCACAGTTTAAGGAGAGCTTTTCTTATTCCTGTGATGGATTATAAGTCAAATTGAAAAATGAAAATTTCTATACATTTAAACCGACAGTTCATGTGTTCGCTTTAGTGTTTATGAAGTTAGAACGGTCTTGTGTGCACTCCATGAAGAAGCAATAGAAACTACTGGCCTCTAATTAGCTATACTATAACTGAACACAAAGCTTAACATGTTATTTACCTGTAAATTGTGTAACATCTACGAAATGTATTGGATACATTCTGTGTGTGTTCTTAAAGGATTTTCTTTAAATTAAGCATTCATTTCAATTGGCTTTATTTTCCAATATTTAACCTCATACTCTATTTTAGTAAGCTCGCATGCAAGAATATGCTTCTGACACTATGCTTTGCTGTTAAACATGAAGGAGATTTGCACAAGATTGAATTATAATAGAAAATTATAGAGCCACTTCCTAATCTTGTCAGTGCATTTAAGGGAAGATGACTGGGGTGCTTTCCATCAAGTGGGAAAAGTGGGTAAACTCACCTTTCTCCAGTAATGGGACCAGGTCAAATTATCACTCAAGGCAATAATAGTTTAAAATGAGGACAAGTTTGTTTTCAAAGATTTCACTGAAAAAGTAATGTAATGACTGCTACTTTTCCAGTTAATCTGGAGAGTCACCAAGTTCTCTATTATTATATCCTTGTTTTGTATTTTACATTATTATGCAATGCTTAACAATAAAACTCTACTTACATATGTATATATATGTATATATTCATATATGCATATGTGTAGCAATGGTCCTTGGAGTCATTTGAAGTCTGGTGAACATATTTAGTTCTGTCCAATGTGATAAATAATTAATTAGCAAACATTTCTCTTAAAATTACCAAAGAATTTGCACAGTGAACTCTCAGTGTTATTACTTTAACATCTGCCACTTTTAATATGTCAAAATCATTGCCTTGCCTTTAATCAGTCCATGGTGCTGAGCACATTGAAAGCCATCTGGCACCTTGTCAATAAAATGTAGCAAGTTAAATATAAGTCAGAACAGTGGCTTCAAGTCAGGTAATAATAGAAATTTATAATAGGAATCTAGGTCATGACTCAGGTTGCCATGGTGTAATGCTCCTGGCGTCTTTGGCTTTGCACTGTGAAGATATGCGCTCGTGATAGTTTTAATAGTAATTTGCAGCAAGGGGGATATTTTACATGACGACAAAAGCATCAGTTTGTATTCACCTCAGGAACTGATTCATCCCTGTCGATTGTTAAGGTTCTGCTCCAATGGTTGGTCCATTTGGGAATTGATTTGAATGGAGTTAATTCCCATTCCCTTAGATTTGGATACTTTAGAATTGTTCCAATCGATTCAGCCAATGGTGAGGTGACACGGATGTGGGACCATAAAGGAGATGGCAATTGGCACGGTGGCACAGTGGTTAGCACTGCTGCCTCATAGCGCCAGGGACCTGGGTTTGATTGCTGACTTGGGTCGCTGCCTGTGCGGAGTCTGCACATTCTCCCCATGTTCGTCTGGGTGCTCCCACAGTCTGAAAGAGGTGCTGGTTAAGTGCATTAGCCATGTTAAATTGTCTCTCAGTGCACCTGAACAAGTGCCAGAGTGTGAACTAGGGGATTTTCACAGTAACCTCATTACAATATTAATGTAAGCCTACTTATGACATTAATAAATAAACTTAAACGTAATCATTGTAGGCAAATGTTATTACCCAATTCTTCTATTTTAACATAAATACCAGCACTTTTAAGTGATCATATGTTACTAGTGCAGGCAGTAATTAATATTCTTTACAGTATTATACAATATAGAATAAGAACCTAGGCATGTTACAGATTACAAACATAACAATTATTTTGCATTTCTACAAAGAAATAAAACACATGGACAATAGACAAAGAGGAAATCAGTGACAGTTAAGGAGAAAATGGGGGGAAACATGGAGATAACAAGTTACAGGCCAGAATGAGGGCAGTAAGATGGACAGAAGGGTGAGATAGACAGGACAGGCAACATTCAGCAGCATTCCCAGACAAGTCTCAGATTGCTAATATCTAGATTTTTTATAAGAATTATAAGAGGTGCTTATAAATAAACCATTTTCACATACATTAATCTACTTTGAAAGCTTTACAACATTCAGTTGCGATAGGTTACTAATATTCCCTACGGGTAACAGTCTGATTACACAATTATCTGCCTCAATGCATTTGCAGAGGAGCATACACCAAAGAGAATAAAGAGAGATGAAACCATATGATCCACAAAAGAGAGAACAGAAAAGCTTAAGAGATTCTAATACAATAATATTCCACAAAGAAACCCTCACATTTATTATCCCTCCTCATCCCTGTGATATAAAACATGTATAATGTAGAAACATACAATATATTTTTGGGGTGGCAAGGTGGCACAGCGGTTGGCACTGTTCCCTCACAGCGCCCGGGACCCGGGTTCGATTCCCGGCTTAGATGACTGTCCATGTGGAGTCTGCACATTCTCCCTGTATCTGCGTGGGTTTCCTCCGGATGCTCCGGTTTCCTCCCATTGTCCAATAATGTGCGGGATAGGCTGCTTGGCCATGCTAAATTTCTCCTTAGTGTCAGGGGGGATTAGCAGGGTATATATATATGTAGGATTATGTGGATAGGGCCCGGGTGGGATTGTTGTCAATGCAGACTCGATGGGCCGAATGGCCTCCTTCTGCATTGTAGGGATTCTATGATTATTTACTACCGTGATTAGAAAGGGAAAGTCAAGTCTAGAATTCTAATTCTGAAGCTTCGGTTGGCTGTGTGATGGTATATTAATTGAGCTCCCAGGTTACCCTGTGAGGATATTTTACTAGAGACCGGCTCATAAGGAAAAGGAATACAAACAGCATTAGAGTTTTTAACTGTAGTCTAATCCACTGTCGCAATGTCAGAACACAAAACGTATCGTATAATATTGTGATTCAAAAACTGGGATCTCAAACTGAATTAATCATCCCATTTGCATGATTGCTCACTCCAGTGTGGAGATTACTGAGTCACACACTGTTACTGCATTGTTCAATTGTATTTAATTCAAATAATTAGATTGCCTCCAAGGCAGCAGTTTTATTAAAAAAAAGTTAACTTCACATACAAGTAAATAACCTTATTTGCCACAAGGAGATTTTTGTTTGGTGCAATAATAACTGTACTTTTATTTGGAAACATTGCACTTTACTGAGATAAACTAGCGTTTCTGTTTAGACTTGCCATGGAAGGTGCAAATATTTTCTAGTCCATGCAGCTAGTCATGAATGCGTGTAACATGGGAGCAGGGACATAACTAGTTGTGTTTTCTACTTTCCTTGAATTTATTTTTACCAAAATGCTTTCCCATGCCAGCCTTCTTAAAAACTTTTTCGCCTCCATAATGTTTACTGTGTTTGAACACTCTGTACTTACTATATTCTTTCTGCACTTTAAAACCATGGTTTTTGTTGTCATCCTGCTTAATGAAATACTTGTGCTTCTCAAAGTCTTTATAATGGCCTTGGTGTTTGTTGTACGTTCCTTGTTTAGCATTTTTCTCCTGTCTTCTTAGAAAACTGAGCTGATTAAATTTACTCCCCTTATCGCATCCCTCTTCTTTGCCCTTGGAAATCTTGTCGTCTCCATCTTTGATGTGTTGCACTTGGTAGCCCTGGTGGCCCCTATGTTTTTCCTCCGTTTTGAAGAGCTTATCTTCTTTCTTTTCAAATTCGGGCCTGTGATCTTTCCTGTCCTTACTGGACCTGGTTTCTGAGTCTTTATCTCTTGGCTTGTAGCCACTTTTCATGCTTTTGATCTCCTTGATGTAGGCAGAGATCTGCTTTTTATCAGCTGCCTCAACCTTGCCGCCTCCTGCCTTGCCCTTCAGTGTGGTACGCGCCTTTTTCAAATCTGTTTTGACAGGAGTTTGAGGGGGAAGCTTTTTCTCATGTTCACTGATGGCTTTCTCAGTTTGTGTAATCAGTACCTGATCCTCGAGGATAGTCCTTTCTGCCTGGTGAGAAAACAAAAACCATATCCTATAGGCTCTGAAAGAAATTGTGCTTGCCACCTTATTAGGACTGAGATGAGGAGTAACTTCTTCACCCAAAGGGTTGTGAATCTGTGTTAGTTCCTGCCCAGTGAAGCCATTGAGGCTACCTCATTCAATGTTTTTAAGGCAAGGACAGATAAATTTTTGAACTGTAAAGGAATTAAGGATAAGCGGGCGGGTACGTGGAGTTGAGTGTACGAAAAGATCAGCCATGATCTTATTGAATGGCGGAGCAGGCTCGAGTCGCCAGATGGCCTACTCCTGCTCCTAGTTCTTATGTTCTTATCCAGTGGTCTGGCCAATGTTTATAAGACCATAACATATAGGAGCGGAATTAGGCCATTTCGCTCATCTGATCCGCCATTTAATCATGGTTGACAAGTTTCTCAACTCTATTCCCCCGTCTTTTCCCCATAACCTTAGGTCCCCTTACCAATCAAGAATTTATATCTCTCTGTCTTAAATACATTCAATGACCTGGCCTCACAGCCTTCTGTGGCAATGAATACCATAGACTCACCACCCTTTGGATGAAGAAGTTCCTTCACATCTCGTTTCTTATGGGTCTTATGGTCTTATCAGATCTATTACTATTATTATTACTTATCCATTAAACAATCACACTAAAACACTTCATTGAGTCATTACATATTGTTATTTGTGGCAGCTTATGGTGCAAAAATTGACTTCCTGCAAAAATTGACTTCCGTGTTTCCTACATTACAATAGTGATTATATTTAATTGGCTGAACTTTGGAAGTCCTTTGGGATGGCACGGTTTCACAGTGGTTAGCACTGCTGCCTCACAATGCCAGGGATCCAGATTCAACTCTGGACTCGGGCCACTGTCTGTGTGGAGTTTGCACATTCTCCCCAGGTCCTCTGGTTTCTACCCACAGTCCGAAAAAGAATTCTCCCTCAGTGTACCTGAACAGGCGCTGGAGTGTGGTGACTAGGGATTTTCACAGTAACTTTATTGAAATGTTAATGTAAGCCTACTTGTGACACTAATAATTAAACTTTAAAGTAAGGGCCAATTTAGCATGGCCAATGCACCTGACTAGTGTGTCTTTGGACTGTGGGTGGAAATCGGAGCACCTGGAGGAAATCCATGTAGACATGGGGAGGACATACAAACTGCACACAGTCACCCAAGGCTGGAATTGAACCCAGGTCCCTGGTGCTGTGAGGCAGCAGTGCTGACCACTGTGCTACCTGTCACATCTTCCTTCCATTTTTCCGTATTACTACATTTTAATTTAAAAGAATCAAAATAGTTGCTTGGAGTAAAGCTTCAATGGCAATTATCATTTTATTATAACTCATGGATAACTCATCTGCTAAGAATCAACATTTCAAAAGTTGAGTAATGAGTCAAAAAAATCTGTTACCGTAAGTGTACTTTCTGTCTACAAAATGTCACTTCCTGCAATCACGTTTGTCACTTTCTGCTGACGAATTTTGCCAGATGTTCACAGAATCACGGAATTGTTACGGCTCAGAAGAAGGCCATTCAGCCCATTGAGTCTGCACCAACTCTCCGAAATAGCATTATTACTTAGTAACCATTCCCCCACTTTTTCCCATACTCTGTGCATATTGCTTCTATTCAAGTAATCACCTAATGTCCTCTTCAATGTCTTGGTTGACCCTGCCTCCACCAAACCTCCAGGCAGTGTATTCCAAACCTGAACCACTCACTTCTTGAAAAAGTTATTTCTCACCTTTCTCTTGCCCTTTTATAGGTAGCTCTCAATGTCAGCCTGTTGGATTGTAATTGCACCCTCTGCCACTGGTGTCACTGTTGCGCTTCTGTTTTGTGTTTCCCAACTTGCATTGTAGAAACTGCTTTAAATTCTACTTCTCAAATTGCGGTAAACTACTGAACTGAATAAAACTATTCAATAACATTTTTGTATAAAAATAAGGACAGAGTACACCATAGATGCTGGCAATCTAAAACATAAACAGAAAATACTGGAAAGTACTTCGAAGGTTTGACGTGACAAGTTTCTCTCAAGAGGTTGACATGACCTCTTGACTAATTCCAGCATTTTCTGACAGAAAATATGGCCGAAATTCTCCAGCTATTCACACTGGCAGGATTCTCTGGTCCCACCGGCAGTGCACCTTCACCCGTGAGTTTCCCGCTGGCATGGGGTGACGTCAATAGCAAACAATGTGTCACCTCCCGCTTCCCACCTTCCTGGTGGGAAACATGTGGTTGGGAAGCCAAAGAATCTCTCCTGATGACTTTGAAATGGAGATTGAATCCTGTTTGTGTGTCATTTTCCAATTACCCCCCTCCCCCACCTTGGCCCTATCAGCTTCTACAGTGGAGAGGGGGGGTTTCCACTCCTGAATGTACACATTGAGTGTGTCAACATGTACAGGATCCTACTTCAAAGCCAGATGCATTGGAAGGTGTGATGATGCATTAATACTTTGAAAAGCGGCTCATTCTGTAAATGATGATTGGATAACAAAACCTTCCATCTGTTCTGTTGCTAGAACTGACCCAAATAGCAGCACAGGACCACAGTGAGGCACACAAACCTTATAGGGTGACCACTGAGAAGACCACTGGGGACTGAGTTAAGACCAGAGGATTTTTGCACTGGGCTCCTGTCTTTTCATCAGGTAGCATGGCTCTGACATAGAGTCCAAAGGACATGTTGGTTAGATGCATTGACCATGCTGGATTCTCCTTCAGTGTACTCTTAAAAAAAACACCGAGTGTGGCGACTAGGGGATTTTCACAGTAACTTCACTGCAGTGTTAATGTGAGCCTACTTGTGATGCTAATAAATAAACTAAAATTAAACTAAAAATATACATAACAGCTTCTTAAAGCCCACCTCTACTCCTCGCCTGAATTGTTCCTGTTGGACAACTGGGCTCTAAATTGGCCCATTTTTGTTCCTTCCAGACTTACTCCTTTATCTGTTCAATTTTTTTTACCTATCAGTCTCCAGAGGATCCCTATCGTGCAGAAGAAGGCCATTCGGTCCATCGAGTCTGCATCGACCCTCCAAAAGAGCACTCTACCCAGGCCCATTCCTCTGTCCTATCCCTGTTAATCCTATGCTTTGGTCGTGGTCAATCCACCCAATCTACACAACTTTGGTCATCATTTCCTTCAATTTCTAGTCTTACTAAGTGCTCTTGGGACAACTATAAATTTGGTCCTCTATCAATCCCAATCTTGTTCAATATTTTGCTATCTGGCTTTGCTCACACATTATCCTTAATTTTTGTTTAATAATCTCAATCTTTATCCTTACTAGCTGGTGTGTGTTTGTGCTTTCCCCTTTGCTGAATGTCTACTCTTTCTTATTGGGCTCTTGTTCTTTATTTATCCTAATTTCATACCTTTGCCAACTTCTTTGCGTAATCTAGTACAGGCTTCCCTTTCTGCCCCCAGTTCAAGTTATTAAGAAATGAACTAACATCTTCACTCAGATCCCATTGCAAGAAGTCATTGGTAGCAATAAAGTCAATTTCACCAAAATTGTGGAACTTGTCAATAAATTCAGAAAATCCAAGTATGGATCAATATATCTTCAGTTCGTAAAAGAGTTGATGATTACATTTTCTGGTTTCATGAACAGATATTAACTCCAGAATGGATCAATACTCTAAAGGTTATCAATAATCTTTTAATCACATGTAAATAGGGTGGCAGTATTGATGGCAGCAATTTTACATCTAAAATGAAAGGTGGCACAGTGGCTAATATTGCTGCCTCACAGTATCAGGGTCCTGAGTTCAATCCCTGGCTTGGGTCACCCTGTGTGGAGCTTGCATGAGTTAATGTAAGCCTACTTAAGAAGAAGTTAACAGTGAAGCTATAATCAATGTCACATAAAAAGAGTCTTAGAGTCAATTTTCCATTTAAAAATATAATCAACTATATAGAACCAGGCCCTTCAGCCCAACTTGTCCATCCTAACCAGGTTTCCTAAACTGAGCTAGTACCTTTTGCCTGAGTTTGGCCCATATCCCTTTAAACCTTTCCCATCCATGTACCTGCCCCAACGTCTTTTAAATGTAATTGTACCCACCTTCTCTGTCCACTCATTCCATATACGCACCATCCTCTGTGTGAAAACGTTATCCCTCAGGTTCCTTCTAAATCTTTCCCGTCTCACCTTATGCCCTCTAGTTTTGGACTCTTCTACCCTGGGGAAAACACCTTGGCTATTCAACTTATCTATGCCCCTCGTGATTTTATAAACCTCTATAAGGTCACATCTCAATAAGTGAAAAATATTGGATTGTCTGGGTGGTATATCTGTTAATGAGCTCAAAACAATTAAGACATGAGCTTCTGCCTTCTTAAGAAAAATGTAGAATGCTATAGAATCTTTCAAGGTTATTTTTAAAAGGTATACAGTAACATTTCAAAGGAGCCTGCTTACCAATTTCAAATCTTCGTCATCAAGAAGACCACTGTCAGAGTACATCAATACATCATCGACTTCAAAGACACCTATTAAAATAAGCTCTGTGAGACAACCAGGCCAGAAGCAACCTGTACCTTATATTGAGGTCTGTGTTACTGTCCAATTCACAGGAGAGTCATCTCCTCCATTTCAGCCATTATTTTCTCGTTAAAAAATATTTTTTCACACCTATTTTCATGGTGATGTTATATCACTGCTGAGGTTGAATTCTTTCAGGCAAAGTGCTGGACCTGATATTGGTTCACATAGACATCACTGCTTTACAAACCAGTAAAATCTGGACCAGAGTGATCTCCTAGACTACTGTTAAATGGGCTGGAAAGGAATTTCCAAGATTTCCTTCTGGATTTTTGCATCTCCCACACAGAGATGCTAATCCTCCTGGAATGGCTGGGTAACTATTGGATTCACCCTCCAATGGCAACTTTAAAAGCTGTCGGGAAGATTTTAGAATGATAGAATTCCATGAATAAAAAGCAGAGATCATTTAACTGAAAAGTGATGAATAATCTGCAGGCAGCACTTCAACGTAGGCAGAGCATGATGACAGACAATGTTTAAGCCATGACCGGTGCCCGTACAACACACACAGATGGTCACTCACTGGTGAGTGAGCCTCGAGTCAAGACTGAGAGAGGGAAGTCAGAATGAAGGCCACCCAGAAGGTAAAATGATTAGGGGCAGCTGTCTTATCTTTCAACTTCCTCCTGCCTTCTTGGAACATTCATACTACAGTCCAGCCTAAAAAATTGGAGCAGGTCCCTGGACCCCTGGCTGAAAGGGGAGCCCGGGGAGGCTGAGGTAAGCTTTGTTGCTGGGCTAGGAAAATGGCATCGATTAAAATGGCCTAAAAGCCAAACTTAGAAACCTTTCTACCGAGAGAATTGACTCAGTGTCTCATGCTAAAATAATGGCTTTCTTGTGCGCATGCCAGCTCGGAAAAGACAGGTCAAAGGTCAACTGTTGACCTTATCATGTTCAGAGAGAAAAGAAACTTCCCAGAGAGCATCGCCCTGAGTTGGCAACCTTCATCCCAAGAGATCATAATGGTTCCGGATGGGGTGGTGTGAGTGTATTCATTGCGGTACATTAGGTCTCGCAATAGTGTGGAACTGTCTGGATGGACCAACGTATCTCTTTTTCAGTCCCTTATAACTTTGGTAAAGGTTTGGGGTGAGATTTCCTGGCCTCGCTTGTCCCGAAAGCGAAAAATCATGCCCAAGATCAATGGATCTTTTGATGGTCTCACCCACTCCAATTCCTGTGACAGGTGGGATGGTAAAATTCACCCCATGGTTTTCCAGCCCATTTGATTAGATCTTTTCAGAATAGCAACCCAGAAAACCAAGTGGTGAAGGAGAGAACTAGAGTCAACCTTCCAGGGGTGACACGGTAGCACAGTGGTTAGCAATGCTGCCTCACAGCACCAGGGATCCAGGTTCGATTCCCGGCTTGGGTTATTGTCTGTGTGGAGTTTGCATGGGTTTCCTCTGGGTGCTCTGGTTTCCTTCAAAAGATATGCTGTTTAGGTGTATTGGCCGTGCTAAATTCTCCCTCAGTATACCTGAACAGGCTTCGGAGAGTGGCAACTAAGGGATTTTTACAGTAACTTCACTGCAGTGTAAATGTAAGCCTACTTATGAATCATATAAAAAAACCTTTACGCACTTTCATATGTATTTATTTACATGCACCTCCTAACCCAACAACGCAGTTCAAATTTATATTATAGTGAGTAAAATGGTGAACCAATTAAGCAAACTGAGGGACAGCCATTACTGATTTGCCTCTAATTGCATCTAAACTTAGACCCTGGTAGGATTTGAACCAACAACCGTGGCTTGTCATTGCATGGAAGCTCAATGCTCTTGTGCTGCAGAGTTACACACAGTACAAATTATAGGGACACAAGTGAAGTCTCAGTTAATGCCCATTCCTTGCATATATACAACATCAACTTGAGGTATCTCTCTCCTGCCGCGCTATCTATGATAGTGTAACCCTGTGGTAGTGGGAAGAGACTGAATCGTTACATCTACACAGAGACATCAATATTCAAGAATGATCACCCAGAGATAGTGCTTACCCACAATCAGCTGAACTCCCATACTGAACACGACGATCGCTGCAGCTACAATGATGCACCGATTTAAGGTGATTTGTGACCAAGGGTCCTCTTCATCAATCTGCTTTGCTTGTATCTTTTCAACAGTCACCTTTTGCGACTTCACTGAAAGACAGAAACATTTATTTTCTTTTCCGCCCCCCCAACTAATTTTGGTCACCGCAGCTTTCTTGTTGCTTTCTTGCACGAACTTAATAGGGGTAGAAAGAGAAATTATTCCTTAGGATTGACAACAAAAACAAGAAATTTGCTCCCAACGCATTGTACTCCACACTGTACATATGATGTGGAGTTACTGGCGTTGGACTGGGGTGGGTACAGTAAGTAGTCTCACAACACCAAGCTAAAGTCCAACAGGTTTATTTGGCAGCACGAACTTTTGGGGCGCCCCTCCTCCATCAGGTGAGTGGCATTCACCTGATGAAGAAGTGGTTCTCCGAAGTGGTTGTCCAAAGATGTGCGGGTTAGGTTGATTGGCCATGCTAAGAAATTGCCCCTTTGTGTCTAGGGATGCGTAGGTTAGAGGGATTAATGGGTATAATATGATATGGGGGTAGGGCCTGGGTGGGATTGTGTTCGGTGCAGACTCAATGGGCTGAAGGGCCTCTTTCTGCACTGTAGGGTTCTGTGATTCTATGATTACTTATTGTGCATATTGTACATAGATTGTAAAATTCCACGCATAATGTATTTTATTCTGCACATTGAGATATGGATAAAACCTCCCAATGTCTACATTGGTGCAGCACTCCAGAGTCCGCCTGTGCAGATAAGATGGGTGTTTCTAAATGGAAGTGGATTGAATGATAATTTTCTGATAGAAGTCTACAAGGTTATGAGGGGCATGGACAGAATGAATAGTCAGAAATGTTTTACCAGGGTGGAAGAGTCAATTACTAGGGGGACATAAGGTTTAAGGTGCAAGGGGCAAGGTTTAAAGGAGATGTATGAGGCAAGTTTTTTACACAGACAATGGTGGGTGGTTGGAACTCGCTGCTGGGGGAGGTGGGAGAAATGATGGTGACTTTTAAGAGACATCTTGACAAATACATGAATAGGATGGGAATAGAGGGATATGGTCCTCTAAATGGTAGGGGGTTTTAGTTCAGTCCAGCAGTATGGTTGGTGCAGGCTTGGAGGGCCGAAGGGCCTGTTCCTGTGCTGTAATTTTCTTTGTTCTTTGTAAGGTGTCCTACAGTAAGGTTTGTAGTAGCATTTTATAGCTTTTCGAACTTGCTTTTTTTCCTGCTTCTCTCCTGTTGCAATGTGTCAGTTTTTTTGACATTTTTTGGTGGAAGGAGAGGGGGAGATGATGCAGCCAGGTATGTTATATTCCTGTACTGAACCAAGACTGCATTAACGTGCCAGTACTCTGCCAATACATGCAACTACCCATCAATAACCAGGCAGAATGGGACATCTACTGCAAAGGCACTTCCGGCTAACATGCACTATAGGGCTGGCATTGTCAGGGGAACAGTGCTCAGCTGTGCCCTTAAGTCCAGTTTTTTTGCTTCTGAACAAAGAACAAACAAAGAACAACCCGGCATGGGAAACAGGCCCTTCGGCCCAATGAGTCTGCGTCGCCATTTTAACAAAGCATTTTCCTATACCTACCTTGCCCCGTGTGTATGCGAATGGTACCCCTATTGTAGCCAGAGTCAGGGGAGAATAGTGTAGGGTCAGTTTGGGATCTGCTCAAGTAGTGATTCCAAGAATGAGTCCAATTGAGAATCATAGAATCCCTATAGTGCAGAAAGAGGCCATTCAGCCCATCGAGCCTGTACCAACAACAATTCCTCCCAGGCCCTAACCCTGTAACCCTACGTATTTACCCTGCTACTCTCCCTGACTCTAAAGGGCAATTGAGCATGGCCAATAACCTAACCTGCACAACTTAGTGTGTGGGAGGAAACCGGAGCACCCAGAGGAAACCCGCACAGACATGGAGAGAACATGCAAACTCCACACACTCCGAGGCTGGAATTGAACCCGGGTCCCTGGCGCTGTGAGGCAGCAGTGCTAACTACCGTGAGAAGCTCAAATGATATCAAAGGATTCAACAGGAAGTCATTGCCGTTAGCTGCTGTCAGCTGGACTGTGAAATGAGATCACTGGCCTGAACATTCTCAGTTATGTTATGATTTTAGAATGCATGCTGTAGACTTTGTTACTTTAGATTTGTTTTCCAAGCACAAACCACTGTCAGTGCAGCTGTTCAATTATCACCCTGCTACACATCATTAGGGCTTTCATACTGAAGATCTCACAATTAGGATATTAACAGAATGTGACAAAGAAATAATTTCCATCTGACTGTTTGAAAATTCTGTCTCAAGTACTGCATTAAAGAGTTTATGTTTCTGAAATATACTCATCACCTGAAGACATTCCAGATTCGATTACAAGCAATTAACATATATCAATCAGTGTTGTAAATGTGTACAGGAGTTATTTATGTCCACTCACAACTATTGATTAGGATTAGATAACGCATCGGATACAGGTGTTATTAACCAGTCACACCATCTGCACATCTTTATGGGAATGGGGGTCTGGCTGAAGAGTCTGTTGGAAAGTCAGTGCAGAATTGATGGGCCGAATGGTCTTTTTTTCGCACAGTAGGGATTCTATGATGATTATGGTATCAGGAATTCCAGAGTTGCAAAGAATACATATTTACAAAATTGAAGACGTCAGCAGGTAAACTGCCGGTAAACTCAGTTTCAAATGTCAAAAGTGGGATATTTATATAAATGTTTTAATTCGTAAGATATATCCCCTCTGGCTATTCTTGCTCTACATGATTGCTATTGTCTTCATCTAATTGGTGCCAACTTCGATATAAATCTGGCTGTTCACTCAGTCCAACTGTCATGTACTAGCATTAGAAACATTGAGGTTTCATTGCTGTTCAGGGCCCCATGGGGGAGAAATGTCTTTGAGTGGTAGCACCATGGGTTGTTACCTGAGCAGTCTACATGGCACTCTTCATTAATATCAATGAAGATTGCTGCTTAGACTATGCAGATAAAGGTTTGCAGTGCTGCCTGCCATGGTGAGTTGATGTACTCTGCTTAGAGGCTGCTATGCAAAGTATTCCCCCCTCACGCACTCCCAACACCTGTCCCCGCATTCCCCACATGGCAACACTCCCCACCCCTGTCTTCTACCTGGTTATCAAGGAGTCACTTATATTGGGAGTATACCGAACTGAATCGAGTTCTAAATGGGTTTGCAGTAGCACGGTGGCACAATGGTTAGCATTGCTGTCTCACAGCACCAGGGACCTGGATTTGATTCCCTGCTTGGGTCACTGTCTGTGTAGAGTCTGCACATTCTCCCTGTGTTTGTGTGGGTTTCCTCTAAGTACTCCGGTTTCCTCCCACGGTCCGAAAGACATGCTGGTTAGGTGTATTGGCCACGCTAAATTCTCGCTCAGTGTACCCGAACAGGTGCCGGAGCGTGGCAACTAGGGAATTTTCATAGTAACTTCGTTGCAGTGTTAATGTAAGCCGAGCTGTGACACTAATAAGTGTTGAAACTATTCAGGTTATCCCCAGTTTGGAGTTTGATTTGTGATAAAACATAACACGTGATAACTCTTTTATACAACAGTCTTTCACTTGTGTCTGTAACCGTGAATCACGTGGTGTGTTACCTTCCTCAGTCTTCATAGTGCTGAGCTTTTTATCCTTTGGCGCTTTGGTGCTCGATCTCTGCTTTTCCATTTGTCTATCACTTGCACCTTTCGATTTTCCAGCCTTTACTTCCTCAATTTGTAACTCATCTTTTTCCTTTTCTGTGTCCTGCGAGGAAATACATAATTGCCATCATGAAACCTCAACGAGCAAGACCTTCTTCAGAGCTCAGATATTTTACTCTACGTATAAGTTGACGTTATCTCTACGTGGGAGAAGTTTACCACTCGCACGATATTGAGGGAGAGGGGATGGATGATATCAGTTCGACTTAAGCTTCAGCCATTAATCTGGGTTCATTGCTGAAACTGTCAGCTTGGAGGCCAAAAGCTGCGGCTCCAAGTCCGACTCCAAAAAAAATCTAACATGCTTCCTTATATCCATTTTGGTCATATGTCCATTACTATGGGTTCAGCGCACCAAACAATAGTCTTAAATACAAAAGAAAAGCACTTACATCTGATTTTTCACTCATCTTTTTACTTTTCTTCAAAATAGGATCATCTGTGGTGAAAGAATGAAGTGTTACATAATTCCAAGGTAGCTCAATGTTGAGCCTTTCCTTTGTGAGAATCTATACTTTATTGCAATCGGTATTCACTTATACCATGGCAGAGTCATACGTATATGGAAAAAAAGAGAATGGGAGAGTCTGAAAATAAATTAGTGTGAGGAAAAGAAAGTGAATAAACAGTCAATGAGTGGCAATGTGGTGGAAAAATGGAAAGGGGGAATCGAAGGAAGATTTTATTTCAATCCTATCCTGTATTAAAAATTCTATTGACACACACTTCCTGTCGATTACTCTTTGTTGTCATGTTTTTCAATCATTATAAATTCCTAAAAGTAAAGTTTATTTATTAGTCACAAGTAAGGCTTACATTAACACTACAATGAAGTTTGCCAGTATGTCCAGGGTGCATGGGGTCCTGTTTGGATCAATGTGACTAACCAACACGTCTTTCAGAACGTGAGAGGAAACGGGAGCACCCAGAGGAAACCCACGCAGACACGGGGAGAATGTGCAAACTCCACACAGACAGTGACCCAAGCTGGGAATCAAACCTGGGACCCTAGCACCGTGAGGCAACAGTGTTAACCGCTGTGCCGCCATACCTATTTCCTATGTCTATTTTCATAATAAAATCCTATGATTTCCTATGTCTACTTTCATAATGAAATCTACCCATGCCAGCTTGTTCAGCTTGCAATTCCCAAAAGGATTACTAGACAATTACTGAAATGGGAGAGTTGTCTTCTGGGGAAATGTTGGAACAGGCTAGCCTTGTATCCGCTGGGGTTTAGAAGAGTAAGAGGTGACTTGATTGAAACACATAGGATCCTTAGAGGTTTTGACAGGGTGGAATTGAAAAGGATGTTTCCTCTCCGGGGGGGGGGGTGGGGGTCGCTGTTTTAAAATTAGGTGTTGCCCATTTAAGACAGAGGCTGGAATTTTACAGCTGTTTATGCCCCACTGCTGTTGATTCTCTCTCCGTTCACTGCACTGAATCAGAGATCCTGCTGGCGTGGACGCCCAGAAAATTCCAGAAATTATTTCTCTCAGAGGGTTGTGAGACTTTGACACTCTCTTCCTCAAAAAGCAGTGGGAGCAGAGTCTTTGGGCACTGTTTTACCTGCCATTCATGCCAAGGCCCCACTGCAGTGAAGTCAAACAAACTGGCAGCCAGTCAAATCTCCATTCACTTCAGGGAGATGGCAAAATCCCACCAGCGTAAACAGTGGTAAGATTCAGACCTATGAATATTTTAAGGCAGAGCTAAACAGACTCTTGATAAGCAAGGAGTGCACTGGAGATAGGTGAGAATGTGGAACTGATGTTACAATCAGGTTAGGCATGATCTTATCAAATTATTTGAAGGGCTAAGTGGCCAACTCCAGGTCCTAATGGTATGTTGTTAAGCTATAATCATGGTCGTTTGCCAGTGCTGGTGGTATAATGCTTCAGTTGTGTATTTAACAGATACTCATTTTGTCTTGGGGAGAAACAAAAATGGAAAAATGTTGAAAAACTCAACAGGTCTGGCAGCATCTGTGGAGAGAAAAACACACTTAACATTTCCAGTCAAGTATTACTCATAGAAATCATAGAAAAACTACAGCACAAACAGGACCTTCGGCCTACAAGTTGTGCTGATCATATCTCTTCCTACTAGGCTTACCAATAACCTTCAATCCTATTAAGCCCCATGTACTCATCCAGAAGACCCTATCGAATTTGCCTCCACCACCACCGACGGCAGCCGATTCCACTCACCCTCCACCCTCTGAGTAAAAAATTTACCCCTGACATCTCCTTAGTACCTACTCCCCAGCACCTTAAACCTGTGTCCTCTTGTGGCAGCCATTTCAGCCCTCCTCTTTTGTTCTGAAGAAGAGCCATATTCAACTCAAAACATTAACTCTGTTTTTCTCTCTACAGATACCGCCAGGCCTACTGAGTTTTTTGAGCATATTCTGTTTTTATTCCAGAATTTCAGCATCTGCGATATTTTGCTTTTCCTGTAAAGAAACGTCCCTTCTCCAACCGATTCTACTTCCCAGCCTCCCAACTTGTCTTTTTTTGTACTTTATGTTGAATAACATCAAACTAAAAATTATGGCCAGAATTCTCTGATGTCAGATACCCCGCCACTGCTGCCAGTGAGATTGGAGACTTTGGCCAAGTTTAAGTTTATTTATTAGTGTCACAAGTAGGCTTACATTAACACTGCAATGAAGTTACTGTGAAGATCGTCACACTCCTGCAGGCACCTGTCTGGACACACTGAGGGAGAATTTAGCGTGGCCAATGGACCTAAACAGCACGTCTTTCAGACTGTGGGAAACCGGAGCACCGGAAGGAAACCCATGCAGACATGGAGAGAACGTGTAAACTCCACACAGTCAGTGACCCAAGCTGGGAATTGAACCCAGGCCCCTGGTACTGTGAGGCACCAGTGCTAACCACTGTGCCATTGTGCTGCCCATCGTGCCAAATTTCCATTCACTGCAGTAGGACTGGAGAATTCCAGCCATGGACATGGTCAGAGAATCTGGCCTAGATAAAGTCAGTTGAGTTGTGTTTGTGCTCCTAATTCAATCATGCTATTGCCCTCATTCCTTCTTCATCTGAAGGCTGTGCTTGGGCTTGACTCTCAGCCTTGGGAGTTTGGTTAAGTGGATGAGTAAATATGGGAGAATATTGAAGGAGACCATGGTAGGACATGAATATGAATATAAGAAGCAAGAGAGGGAGAAGTGAGGCACAGCAATGCACCCACGAAAAGAAGAACACAGCTTCACACACATAATTATTCACACAAGTTCTCAAGTTGAACAATATTAACCTTGGGAAGGCGATGGTCTAGTGGTATTATCAGTAGACTATTAATCTGGAAACTCAGCTAATGTTCTGGGGACACAGAGTCGAATCCCGATGTTGGAATTTGAATTCAATAAAAAAATCTGAAATTAAGAGTCTTCTGACGGCTATGAAACCATTGTCAATTGTTGTAAAACCCATTTGGTTCACCGTTCTTAAGGGAAGGAAGTCTGCCATCATTACCTGGTCATGCCTACATGTGATTGCAGAGCCACAGCAATGTAATTGTCTCTCGACTGCCCTCCAAGGGTAACTAAGGATGGGCAATAAATGCTGGCCAGCCAACGATGCTGAATGAATAAATAAAAATACTATCACTGTTCAGGCTGGTGGGATTTTCCCATCCTGCTGCAGTGAATGGAGATTTGGCCGGCTGTCGAATTCTCCGAACTCGCTGCAGTGGGAGCGTGGAGTGAGCAGCAGGTAAGATTGCACCCTGCGCCTGTGGGGTGGGGAACAAAGGAAGGGGAGAATCATAGGTGGGTAAGTTACTCTTAAGCCATCACCCTCACACCGCTCAGTGCCTGAATCAAGGCTAGCACCGATGCATTCTGCTGCGAGGGAGAAAACGGTGTCACTAAACCAGGTGGAGCTAGGCCATATGTTTTCTAATTACCGCTGCCATCAAACTGATACCAGCTTCATGACACTAAATCACTTCCCAGTCACAGAAATAAAATCCCCTTCAAGCTAGTGCTGCAATGTGTGATGAAACAATATTTTGACTTTAATACACCTTGTTTTAGCTGGGGCTCTTCTTGTGGCACTATTTCTTGTATTGCATCTGCCAGATCTTCCTCCACTGATTTAAAGATGTCTTCTTCCATGTCCGATCTTTGAAAATACTTTTTTTTAACTTCCTTGCAATTTCCAGTGAGGGTAATTTCTTAGAGAGAGAACAAAGATCAAGAGAGTTTTATTTGTTTTTTTAAAAAATATATGTAAATATAAAACATAGAATATCGCCATATCCCTAAACTAGCAATCAGCAGCAAAGCACATTTTGACAACAGTTCATTTTGATCTCCCAAAGGACAGAGGAACAAGTTTGCAGTCCTACATCTTAACGTGAACTGAGAGAGTCAACGCTGAATCCTGAGAAAACTCCATTACAAGCTGCAAAATGCAGTCTGGAGGGAAATACACTGAGAAATTTACAACTTCAAGGCAATTAACTCCCCAGAAGGTGCCAACTGTCATTTTATAGAATCCCTTCAGTGCAGAAGGAGGCCCTTTAGCCCATCGAGTTGGCACTGACATTCTGACTTACCCAGGCCTTCTCCCCCACCCTATTCTACTTCCGCTCCTAATTCCTTTGTTGGTATAAACTGAGAATGAGTGTTTGTTACATCCATTATGAATAATATATTAAAATTCTTGTGCCTGGACTCTCCCTGTGCCACACATTCTTAGCATATGATTTGGAACAACTCTCCATTATAAATTATTATATTCTCACTGATAAGTATTAAATGCTTAATCATTTTGTGTAATAATTGGATTTCCACAATTATCAAAATCCTTTCTGCATCCTTTACTGAAATCTGACATCTTTTTTCTCAGTAATATCTAAAATAATGGTCTGGCATATTTACCATGGCTAATCTGTCTAACCTACACATCTTGGGACACTAAGGGGCAATTTAGCGTAGCCAATCCACTTAACCCACGCATTTTTGAATTGTAGGAGGAAACCAGAGCAAACCCAATCAGACACAGGGAAAATCTGCAAACTCCACACAGACACCCGAGGCCAGAATTGAACCTGGGTCCCTGGTGCTGTGAGGTAGCAATGCTAACCACTGTGCCACCGTGTCACACTAATGTTGCCTTTATTAATTTCAAGAAAACCAGGTGCAACATAAAAGTAGTCCAATGGTATATTAGTGCCAGTTTTAAATGTTCAGCTGGATGAACTGGAATTCATATCCATGTTCAAGACCTCCTTTTTAATCTCTATGAAAATAACAAACTAAGAACCAGTTGTTTGACAGAGAATATTCAAAAAAATTCAGTGAAAAGGATAAGTTAACTAATTCTACATATTTTGCTGTTGAATTTGCTTTAATTTTTTATTGTTAATTCCAAGTATCTAATTTCTAATGTATGGAAGAAAAATATCACTATTGATTTTTATCCCCATGTTTACCAAAAATAACAACAGATTTGATTCTCTTAGTGGCTGCTGCCATCTCATGTTTCCTTTAAGTAGCCACTGTTTTTCATAAAAGCCTAGACAGTGAACACTAATAGAACATTCAATCATTGTCAGCTTTCACAGCAGTATCTACTCCTGCCATTACTGATTCAAAACTGATCAGGTGTAGGAAACCGCTCCAAATATGTCCCCTGGAGCCCAAGAGTTCTGAGACCCATTGCGATGATCCTGTCCGGAACAACACAGCAGAACAGGCTAGGGATTGAAGCTGTACCTTTATGGTCAGTATATCATCAACCAAATACACCTCCTAAAACCATCAGATGCATGGGAGCATCATAAACTCCAAGCTTCCCACCAAGTTACAGGGCAGCCTGGTTTGGATAGTACACCACCGTACCCCCTTTATCGCTGGAATTCCCTCCCTATCAATATTGATAATTCCTGGAATTCCCTGCCTATCAATATTGTGGGAGCACCTATACCATAAGCAGTGGCTCAAGAAGAAGGCCCACCAACATCTCATCAAGGGCAATAAACGATGGGTAATAAATGCTGCCAATGGCACCTTTGTCTTAAGAATGAATGATCATCAAATTGACTTGCTACTTGACTGAAATTACCTGGCAGCAGCATATGGCTTCAGTGGACCTCCTGTGACTCCTGGCTCCACTTTCCGTTAAGTATTTTTTGATGGCTGCCATTGATTAAGGACTGCTGGTTTTAGTCCACACTTCAAACTGATTTTCCTGAATTCAGCCAACACTGATTCTGGCTGCCTCAGCTGATATTAAAGGGGTGGGGGTACCTCAAATCTGCATTAGGTCCCCTTGTTGCACATGCAAAGGGCTTTTTTTGCAAATACCGTTAAGGCTGCTGGCATGTTGGCACATCATGAATGTATGCTTCATACACACTATAATTGGGGGCTGATTAACACCAACAAATATTTAGGCTATTATATCAAAGTTCAGGCTTTCTGGGAAGGCACTGAAGAGAATGCAAAACAATTTGGCAGATACATTTAATCTGTGAAAAGGAAAATGTCTTCCTTAGCTAGACTGTTACTTTAGATATTACTGAAAGAAAAGATGTAAGATTTCAGCAAAGCATGCAGAAAGGATTTCTATAATTGTGGTTAAGTGTTTAACGCTATCAATGAGAACATAATAATTTATAATGGAGAGTTGTCCCAAATCAAATGCCAAGAACATGTGGCACAGTGAGCATTGAGGCTTAAGAGTTTTGGCATATTATCCATAATGGATATAACAGACACTCATTCTCAGTTTATAGGAACATAGGAATTAGGAGCAGAACTAGGCAACTTCAGTCCTTCGAGCCTGCTCTGCTATTCAATCAGATCATGGCTGATCTTTTCCTGGTCTTAAATCCACTGTCCCACCTATTCTCCATATCCCTTTAACCCATTTTTAAAATCAGAAATATATCTATCTCCCACTTGAAAACATTTAACAATTCTAACTCCATTGCGCTGTGGGGCAGCAAGTTCCACAAGTTCAGCCCCTCTGTAAGAAGTAGTTCCTCCTCATTTCAGTTTTAAACCTGCCGCCTCTCATCCTATACCCGTGACCTGTTGTTCTCGATTGCCCCACGAGGGGAATCATTTGGTCTACGTTTAATTTATCAATCCCTTTTAATATTTTGTGTACCTCAATCAGATCCTATCTCATTCTTCTAAACTCCAGCGAGTATAAACTCAAACTGTTTAACCTCTCCTCATACGTCAGGCCTTTCATCCCCGGGATCAGTCTGGTGAACCTGCTCTCAGCTGCCTCCAATGCCACCACATCCTTTCTCAAATAAGGAGACCAAAATTGGACACAATAATGATTGGCTTTATAACATTATTTATATATTTCAATATATAACTAATGTATATGATGGCTCAGACACATATTTAGTGAATGTAATTTCAATACAGGATGCTTGTGTTCATTGACTTTGAGTTTTCGGTATTTTTAATGAGCCTTCATAATACTCTTTTGTTTGCCAGCCAATACATAGTTTTACACTGAAAATTAATTTGTAAATTTGTATTCAATATTGTACAAATGTGGCTGTGCTGTTCAATGGGAGCAGAAGCTCCTGTAAGTGGTCTGCAAGTCTGACATTTATGGGAACTCACTCATGTTTGCATGATGACATGATAATATCACCCCACTGCAACATGGATAGGACATGCATGTCTTTCACATGTATAATTCTTTAACCTCTCTGACAGCAGAACTGACTTCACAAAGGAGGAGGCAAAATGTTCCTCCTCCTCCATCATCACCAGGAGGCAATGGCCTAGTAGTATTATCACGAGACTATTAATCCAGAAACTCAGCTAATGTCCTGGGGATCCAGATTCAAATCCCACCATGGCAGATAGTAGAAGTGAATTCAATAAAAAATATCTAGAATTAAGAATCTACTGATGACTATGAAACTATTGTCAGAAAAACCCATCTTGTTCAGTCCTTTAGGGGAGGAAATCTGCTATCCTTACATGTGATTCCAGAGGCACAGCAATGTGGTGACTCCCAACTGCCCTCCAAGGGCAAATTGGGATCGGCAATAAATGCTGGCCAGCCGGAGACACCCATGTCCCACAAATGAATATATTAAAAAATCCTATTTCACAGGTATGAGCTGAATTTCTTATTCAAACAGCTCAACTTGTATTTGATTCATGGTAAAAAGTAAAAAACACACCTCCCCTTCTGGTCATCTCATTCAACATGCATAAAATAGTCTCTTTATATCTTCTCCCAGAGCCAGGGGCAAAACTACTCTCCTCCTGTCATTTACAATGCATTGCCACCTGTAATGACCTCAGTGAGGCCCATGAGGTTGGCCTCATGGGGTATGAGATCCCTGATTGAGGTAATGCTTGCCTGCCCAAACAGGGAGTCTTACCTGTATTTATAATGAGGGATGTCAGGGTTACTGACACTCCAGAGTCTGACTTTGTACCTGAAACATTCTTGGACTGGTATTGAGGTTGTAAATGAGGTGAATCTGATGAAGGGACATGGGCCTCTGAGGAGTTATTTCACAAACAGTCTAAGGAACATCCTGTTTCCAAAACCCTTTGGCTGCCTTCCTGCTTGTTTCTACTCAGTTCTAAAAGCTTCACACAATCTTCATAAAATATTGAAGAGGTCTTTTGGCACAGTGGGTAGTGTCCCTGCCTCTGAGCTAGAAGCCCTGGGTTTGATGCATTCATAATGCAGTCAAACAGGTTGCGTGTCAACCTACAAACCTTCTAATACGCCAATGGCCAGCAGTAAGAGTGGGAGACTCCTGTACGAGATGTATGAGGTAAGTAAGTTTTTAAGCAAGTAAGGTATACGAGGTATTTAGTTTTTTTACACAGACGGTGGTAGGTGCGTAGAACTTGCTGTCAGGGGAGGTAGTGGAAGCAGATGCAATAGTGACATTTAAGGGGCGTCTTGACAAATACATGGATAGAATGGGAATAGAGGGATACGGTCTCTGGAAGGATAGGGGTTTTAGTTCAGTGGGGCAGCATTGTCGGTACAGGCTTGGAGGGCCAAAGGGCCTGTTCTTGTGCGGTAATTATTTTTGTTCTTTGCTTGTTCTGGTCAGCCGTGCTTGATGTGTAGTGGCTCCCCTCAAACTATAAGCCTCTAGTGATAGACTAGTGACCTGTTCCGAGAATTACTAGCTTTGGAAATGGATGAAAGTGCCTCAGTGCACTCAGGTGCGGGAAGAGAATTGGAATTGGAATCTTACATGTTGAGAGAGATCAAAGTATTTTTCAATGTATCTCTTTCTAAATAACCAGTGAAACCAACAAACTGTTGACTGGTTAATCACTGGATGAAGCATGTTTCCATTTGCGTATTAAGTAGCTTCCAACTAAATATATTAAATGCTGGAGAACATGTATTTTAAAGACCATAAGAAAGGAGTTGTATTTCACTGGGATTTTCCTACTAATCCACAGTTCTACCAGGATTTTCATGGCTTTTCCAGTCAAGTTACAGGGATCGAGAGGGAGAACCACGACTGAAATTCAGCCCTTTGCTTTTCTCCCCATTCCTTTTAACGGAAAGATTGTCACAATATATTGCAATGTGATCTATAGATATAAAAATATTTATTGAAATGCTGCACATTTAAATTTTGTGACATTAAGCAAACATGGCAGCATTGTCACTATAAATCCTGTGTTGGGAAAAGGTTGTGAGGTATTTGTAATTTCCCAAATTTCAGCCAATCACCATTGGTATTACAGTAGGATCATTCTATGCTTTCATTTGTAAATTTCAGAGAAGCTTTTTGCTGAGCTCTCTACATCCCTCCCCATCATAGACAGGACGGTAATTGACCAGGTTGGATTTCTCCTCTTTTTTTTTGTACAGGAAATAGCTGGGCAATTTTCCAAATAGCTGGGTAGATTCCAGTGTTGTAGCTGTACTGGAACAGCTTGCCTGGGGGTACAGCAAGTTCTGAAGCATAGCTCTTCAGTACTATTGCCAGAATTAAGTCAGTGCCCATAGCCTTTGCCTTTTTATTGATGTTGTGTGAAGTGAATCAACTTGGCTGAAACCTGACATCATGATGCTGGGTATTTCTGGAGAAGGCCAAGATGGATCATCCACTCTGCACTTCTGGATGAAGGTTGTTGCGAATGCTTCAACTAATCTTTTGTGTTGATGTGATGGGGTCATCCATCATTAAGAATGAGCATGATTGTGGAGCTTCCTCTTCGACTGAATTGTCCATTAACATTCATGGCTGGATGTGGCAAGACTGCAAAGCTTGGACCTCATCCATTGGTTGTGGAATTGGTTGATCTGTCCATTACTTACTGCTTATGCCGTTTGGCACATCAGTAGTATTGTGTTGAAACTTCACTTCATTTCTAGGTAGGCCTGATGTTGCTCCTGGCAAGTCCTCCTGCACTCTTCATTGAACAAGAGTTAGTGGTAATAACGGGGATATGTTGGGCCACGAGGTTACAGATTGAGGTTGAGTACAATTCTCCTGCTACTGATGGCCTACAGCACCTCATGGATACCCAGTCTTAAGCTGCTAGATCTCTCCTAAGTCTATTCCATTGAGCATGGTGGTAGTGCTACTTAATGCGATGGAGGGTATCCTCAATTTGAAGTTGCGACAGGCAGATGGATGAGGATGAGATTAAGTATTTCTTTCCCTCTTGTTGGTTCTCTCATCCCAGCCTAGCAGCTATGGAACATAGGTACATAGGAACATGGGTAGGCTATTCAACCCATCGAGCCAGTTCCACCATTTAATGAGATCATGGCTACTCTATGACTAACTCCCACATACCTGCCTTTGGCCCATATCCCTTAATGCCCTTGCTTAACAAAAAATTATCTATCTTGGATTTAAAGAAAGCAACTGATGTAACATCAATTGTCATTTGTGGAAGAGAGAGCCTAGCCCTGTTCCTATGTATCACAGCTGCTAGACCGGGGTGAGAGAACCAACAAGAAGGAAAGAAATACTTGATCTCATCCTCATCCACCTGCCTGCCGCAACTTCAAATTGAGGATAACTTAATCACATTAAGTAGCACTACCACCATACTAAATGGAATAGACTTGGAAGAGATCTAGCAATTTAAGACCACCTGTACATGAGGCGCTGTAGGCCATCAGTAGCTCAGTGTGTAGAAGTGCTCCTTAACACCTTTCCTGAATGGTCTGGCCCTAACTTTTTGACTATGCCCCTATTTCCAGAATCTCCCATTGGGGAAATAGTTTATCTACCCTGTCTTTTCCTGTTAGTATCTTGAAGACATCACTCAGATCACTCCTTAACCTTCTAAATTTTAAAGAAAAAAGGACTAATTTCCATGTCCTTTAGGACTAAGCCAGCTTGGTCTGGGATGGTACGACTGAGCCACCTCATTCAATGAGTTCCCCACTCATTGAACTTTGAAGCCCCCCCAGAGTACGCTCTGCGCTGTTGCCACCTTCAGTGCTTCCTCTGAGTACTGAGGTGGGTGAGTACATGGTAATCGGCTTCCTTTCCCACGCGGTGGGTTTCGAACCTGGGTCCCTAGAGCATTACCCTAGGTCTCTGGATTATTAGACTAGCAACAACACTACCACACCCCCACCCCTCCCTCCTACCTCGCCATTCCATATTATAATGTCATGGGATCTTTCACTCTCAACTGAGATCAGAGATGACTTAATGTTTCCTCTCAACAGGTAGGACTACAGGAAGCGATATACTCAAAATGGAGGGAAGAATACTTTTATGATATTAATACTGAAAGTAGGGAAAAAGATTTTTTTTAAAATCCCAACATCCCAAAGCATTTATGCTGTAACTTTCAGATAATCTGTTCTCCTTATTGGGCTTCACTGAGAATTTAGGATAAAACCACAAAGGAAGAGGCCTACATCATAGTTGCCAAGGTGACTCAGTAAGCTAAATGGTTATTATAAGCATCTGAGTTCTGAGCACACTGAGTACTCAAAGTTCAACTCCTGACAGATAGCTTGCTTATTCCTTCAAAAGCAGTTTTTGCAAGAATTAAGATCTGCGTTCCATTCTCAGATTGAAATCCTGTGCTGCAGGTAATCAAAATTAAACAACGGAAACTGATACATATTACTTTATGCTGTGTAATAAAACATGCATTCTGATGACAGCTGCCCCTTCCAGGCCAATCTTTTCTGAGCTAAATATAATATCTGAATAATCGCTGGTTAACTTCGTGCATGGTGCGCAACACTGAGTCATAGGTGAAAAGTTCCCCCTGCAACAGTGGGCACACACTACTTTGAGCAGAATCCTTGGAGATTGTTATCTATAAATAAATATGGTGTTAGGTGATTCACTCTGCTTATCTAGTTTGGTATGAGATACAGTCTAAAGGGCTTGGGGTGGAATTTTTGACAAAAATAACTATAGATACTTATAATTTTGTTCTTCTCGGAAAATTGCCGAATATGGTGACATTTTCACTTTGGTTATATATTCGGATGGCACATTAGCACATTGAGGGCAGGATCTTCTGGTGGCCCATTTCCAAAATTGGAAAATCCTGCCCGAGATCAATGGACTTTTATATTGTCCGGCCCCAGCCCACTACAATTCCCATGGCAGGCGGGAAAATTTCCGCCTTTATTTTTCAGTGCCGGTGTAATGCTGATAAATCGTTCATGGTGTTGCACAAGAGGACAGGACCAAACGTTGTATCCAGTTGAAGGGGAGTTAGAGGTCAAGGCTTTCCTTGGAGCAGAGCGCACATCTATTATTCAATCCCCATTCTGAAGTGCCAGGTTCATCGTGCCCTTTATTTGGCTGCTAGGTAGACTCATATAGATCCAAGATTATGTCCACAGCATGCTCACACTTCTGGTGTGAGTCATATTGGTGAGAGTGGTCAGAATATGAAGTTTCCACCATTCTCAAGTTAATTGCTTGTTGATTTCTACTGACTGTTGCTTCAGTTGCAAAAGCATTTGGGACTTTCTAGAGTCCTTTATGGTTGCTAAAGTCTACGGGCAGTGGTGTAACAGGTGCTGAAGGACACTGGCTTCAACATTCCTGCATAAATCAGTGGCTCCCTGACATGGGCGAAGGAGTAACAGGTATTTCTCTTGGGATACAGCATGACTAAGAGAAAGAGCAGAGGGCAGGCGAAGCAGGGCAAGCTGTTGGAAGATGAAGGAGAGTGAGGGGGTGAGGAGGGGAAAGAAGGGAAGGGGAGCTCTTAGCAGGATGCCATATCCATCGAGAATGTTAATGGTGTGGGTTCGTGCCTGAGCCTCAGCGAGGAACAGCGTGTGAGATGTCTGCACCCCAGAAAGGAAACTTCTCAGCGCAGTCTGCCACCTGCAGCATTAGGGCCACATTGCCAGTGGTTGTGAAGGTGGGATTATGGTGATGAATCTGTTCAGATTCTTCCAGGCTGCAGCTGGACATTTTGCTACACTTTACAGTTTGGTGTCCACTCTTCTGTAAGGGCAGTGACTGAGTCTGTCTGTTCAAAGAGACCTTAAGACATGTCATCCTCCCTTGCCAGGCAGCATTAGAAAGAACAAGCATGGAGCTTTATGAGGATTGCAGGCTTCCCTGTACTGTGGAATCACATTGACTGCATGCAGATTGCTCTGTGGGCACTACATGCAAATTCTTGAAATTTGTGGGGGTCGTGCATAGGTGTGTACATTGACTTTAAATGACTGACTTTACTTCAGGTAACCTCTAATGATTTTGGTACACCACCCCCCCCCCCCCCCCCCCCGCTTCATGAGGCACTCAGCTACTCAATAGCGTTGGCTAGTGTTGACTGCACACTACAACCATGGCATGAAGTTGGAAAACTGCACGTGTCCAATGAAAAGGCACGGGCTAATGTGGCTGTGCTCGCTCAGTCATGGAATATCATAGAAATCACAGAAACCCTACAGTGCAGAATGAGGCCATTTGGCCCATCGAGTCTGGACCAACAACAATCCCACCCAGGCCCTAACCCCGTCACTCCACATATTTACCGCACTAATCCCTCTGAACTAGGCATCCCAGGACACTAAGGAGCAATTTAGCATTGCCAATTAACCTAACCCGCACATCTTTGGAGTGTGGGAGGAAACTAGAGCACTCGGAGGAAACCCATGCAGACAGGATATCGATAGACTTTTGGACACCAAATGAATCATGAGACATGCGAATAATGTGGGAAAGTGGAGCAAAATTAGACCGAAAGAATTGGAGCATAAGTAGGTCATTTAGCCCATCGAGCCTGCTCCCCCACTCAATCAGATCATGACCTTAACTCTACTTTCTTGCCTTCTCATATAATCTTTGGCTTTGTATGTCAAAATTTTATCTAATTCAGCCTTGAATATATTCAACGATACAGGCTTCACCGCTCTCTGGAGAAGAGAATCCAAAGAAGGTCAACTATGATCCTATTGGATGGTGGAGTGGGATTGTAGGCTGTAGAAATAAAGCAGGCCTACTCCGGCCTTTATTTCTTGTGTTGTGTTTAGTTCACTGAAAACCTGCACTTAATGTCAAAGAACATCCAAGGAGGAATTACAAGAGAATTGCGCAGAACTTGGGGTCATCCCTTTCAACTGGAACTCCAGCAGCATCATGATGCAGCTTCTGATGGCCAGTGTTGCAGTTTTCAATGCAGCACACACAGTTTCCAGCAAAGGGCTGAGTACTTTAGTAGAAGCTCAAGTCGCTCCATTGCAAATTCAGCCTGCTGCTATCATGGTCTGAATCCTACTGTTCGAAAAGGGCTGCTGCATCATTCCATCACTGGTCTATCCTCCAGCAGAGCATTATGATTGCTGTGCTGCAGCCTTGAACTAGTGGCTGTGACTCCATCTAACACATAAGCCGTGGCACGGTGGCACAATGGTGAGCACTGCTGCCTCACAGCGCCAGGGACTTGGGTTCAATTCCAGTCTTTGATCACTATCTGTGTGGAGTTTGCACATTCTCCCCATGTCTTCATGGGTTTTCTCCAGGTGCTCTAGTTTCCTCCCACAGTCCAAAGATGTGCAGGTTGGGTTGATTGGCCATGCTAAATTGACTCCAGTGTTAGGGGATTAGCAAGATAAATATGCGGGATTATGGGAATAGGGCCTGGGTGGGATTGGAGTCACTGCAGACTCAATGGGCCGAATGGCCTCCTTCTGCACTGTAGAGATTCTATGATTCGATGAAACCCGCTGTCCTCTCTCAGGTTGATAACAATTCTTCTCCCTACCACTCCACAAGTGCCCTTGCTGTTGCACATCGCTGAGCTAGACCAGATTGCTGGAGCCCAGGGCCTGGTGGTACCATCTGAAGCTGGGCCTCCTTGGCTCAGAGCTCTCGAGGTCACGATCCATGGCCATCCTCCACTGAAGATCATGCTGCAGCCACTGGGGAAGCTTCTTGCTGGAGCAGTAGAATAGGCAAAGGTACACCAAAAACCAGGCATCAAGGATATGCACAAGCATGATTAGTTTATTAATGCATTCTATAATGTTCACATTTGTTTATTGGGTAGAAGACAACATGGTGGTCAATGATGGAGAAAGGTCAGAAATGTGGGACAGTTGGCAAATGGGGAGGTGTGGTTGAAGTTTGTGAATGATAGAACTATTGAAGTATTTGTATTATGTAGAGTATGGAGCAGAATTGTCCGCTATACTGTAGCCTCCCTTCCTCTGCATGTTCCTTCACTTCTTATTGCGTTTTCCCCTCTTCCACTTCCTCCTCCTCCTTGCCCTTCTGTTTCTTGTCTTATATGTGGTGGTAAAACCCATAATCGTGAGATGTAGGAAATGACTGTTGATAGCCACTCTGTTTAGTACTGCAGGCTTCCTCCAACATGAACCAAGCAGCAGAAGCATTACTTGAGGAAGCCAATGGCACATTCTATAATCTTCCTTTCGGCAGCATGGCTCTCATTGTAGACATATGTACATGGGATCCAGACAGGAATCATGAGCTGTGCCATTGGATGGATAGCCCTTGTTGCCCAATCACCAATTTTTCACTTGCTGTGGTGGGTCTAATGCATATGGCACGATACAGGATACCAACCAAAAGAAAGGGACAGTCTGCTGGAGGAACTGGGGTTCAGATGGAACCCGAAAAGCAGTGTGATATGCAGATGGGGCCTGAGGAAGAGCTGAGGGTGGGTAGTGGGTGCAGATGGGGTATGAGGGTGGTCTTGAGGAGTGTGAGAGGGAGAGGGGTAATTGCAAATTGGAACCTGATAGGGGAGGCAGGGAGGTATAGACAGGGTCTGAGGAGCAGGACAGTTTGAAAATAGGATATTAGGAGCAGGGGAGGATGCAAGCTGGACTTAAGAAACAGGGATGGGTAGTACAGGAAGGACCTGAGGAACAGTGGTTTGGGTGGGTGGGGGAGGGGTGATGGGGGGTGGACAGTACCTCAGCAGTAGCATCCTCAAATGCCCCTCCCCTACCTTACACTCCTTGGACCCTCTTGCTCCTCCCCAGACTTTCTCCCCAGACCTGCTTGGCATCTCCCTTCTCCCTTAGGCCTACTAGATGCCTTCCTGGACTGAATGCTGTGACAGTCTTGGAAAATCCAGGACAGCTGGATATCCTGACTGCTGCCAAGATAACATGCTTTCACCCGCATGATATGCTGCCTATGGTTCCACACCACGATATGCTGCCTATGGTTCCACACCACATCAATGCGCATTGAGGAAATGGAATAGGGCCGTTGATGTATCTCACACATAAACTCCTTTACCAAGATGGCATCCTCAGTTCTTTATATCTGAATTAAGTTCGCATTTTGGAATCCGATTTTCAGCAGGAAGTGCCTGTGTAGTTTCTAATAATGGGTGCAACCACAAACACAAACACAGCCCAATTTATCCTCCAGTGTTCCTCTTCAGTGAACATTTAAAACTTTGAATATTAAAAAGGAGGCACAACAGTGTCACTGCTGAAGGGAAGATGTATTCAATACAACAAAGCACATGGACAGTTCCATTATAAATGGGAATACAGGCATTTATAATGCAAAAACTGACACAAAAATGTGACAGAAAAGATGCCAGGAAGTAAGGCTTTATTGACAGGACTTAATATTTTAAGTATGTTATTGACAGGACTCATTGTTAAGGACTCAAATATATTCATTTGGCCAGTACTCATAGCAAAATTCTCAGCATAGTCCTTCAACATGCTTTTATTATTTGAGTGCAATTCACAATAATGGAAATTTCTCACATGTACATGCATTTTAGTGTGTGCCATATAATAAACTACAGGGATTTCCTATTGAAAGACACATCAACATTCTCAAATGATACAGAATTTGCAAATTTTCTAACGTCATGAGTAAGATTCTTCTTTTTTTGTGACTGAATAAATTAATTGATTTGTACTAATACTGCAGATGGACGTAATATGAGACTTTGACATCATGGCCCCTCCTTGCCAGTATTTATCCCTCAATCAACATCACAAGAACAGATCATTTGGTCATTACCAAACTGCTATTTGTAGGAGCTTATTCTGTGCAAACTAGCTGTCAGTTTTCCTACTTTACAGCAGTGACCTCTCTTCAAAAACACTTCAGTGTTTCGTGATAGCCAGTGACCATGAAAGGTATGCATTTTTTTACATCAATACTCTTATTCTTAGTTATGATGAAGTCTGAGAAGCAAAACAAAACTTTTCAACTGACCAAACTATTACAAAGCAAAAGACAGAAGATGTTGTACTATGATCATTGCTTTTATTTTTAGTTATGATTGAGTCTGCTGGACTTGACCCATTGATCTTGAATTTAATTGTTCTGCATGTTGGTGATCTGTTTCCATCAAATGTCAATTTGTCCCTTGGAGAAACTAATTGCATACACTCATTGAAACATTTTTCAGACATTTTCTCTCTTCCAAATCTATTGCAATTATTCCCAATTACTTTGTTTTTATGCCTTTTAATGGCATTCTGGTGGATTTGGTGCAGACCTGTATATATTTAAAAATACCAGGCATATGACTATTATAATGGGCAATTGGATAATTTGCAACAGAAGCAGATAGTCATCAATGTTAAAAATCAGAATCTAGCCCAATTCTTGAAGCTGAGAAACAAAACAAAACATTCCAACTGACCAAACTATTACAAAGCAAAAGACAGAAGATGTTTTCCAATCCTGAGGCATTACTTCTGTGCTTTCACAAAGTCTAAACGTGTGCAGGTTATGTGGATTGGAAAAGCTAAATTGCCCCTCAGTGTCCCAAGATATGTAGGTTAGACAGATTGGCTGTGGCAATGTGCGGGGTTATGGGGATAGGGCAGGGGAGAGGGCCTGGGTAAGATACTCTGTTGGCGAGTTGGTACAGACTCGATGGGCTGAATGGCCTTTCCTCCACTGCAGGAATTCAAAACTAGAGATGACCTGGGGGGAAAATCTTTGTACTCAATGGTTACAGTTTGAAATGCATTGCCTGATAGGGGAGTGGATATACATTCAATGGTGACCTTTAAAAGAGAATTGAATATATACTTTAGATACATGAATATTATTTATTTTATCCATTCGTGGGAAATGCATGTCACTGGCTGGCCACATTTATTGCCCATCCTTAGTTGCCCTTGAGAAGCTAGTGGTGAGCTGCCTTCTTGAAACGCTGCAGTCCATGCGCTGTGGGTTGACCCACAATGCCGTTAGGGAGGGAATTCCAGGATTTTGACCGAATGACTGCAAAAGAACAGCGATATATTTTCGAGTTAGGATGGTGAATGACTTACAGGGGAACTTGCAAGTGAAGCTGTTCCCATGTATCTGTTGCCTTTGTCCTTCTGGATGGAAGTCACCATGGTTTTGGAAGATGCTGTCTAAGGATCTTTAGTGAATTTCTGCAATGCCTCTTGTAGATCGTACACACTTCTGCCGCTGAGCATCGGTGATGGAGGGAGTGAATGTTTGTGGATGTGGTACCAGTCAAATGAGCTGCTTTGTCTTGGATGGTGTCAATCTCCTTGAGCGTTGTTGGCGCTGCATTCATCCAGGCAGATGGGGAGTATTCCATCACACTCCTGGCTTTTGCCTTGTAGATGATAGGTAGGCTTTGGGGAGTCAGGAGGTGAGTTGGTGTAGACTCGATGGGCTAAATGGCCTCTCGTCCATTGAAGGAATTCAAAACTAAAGATGAGCTGGGGGAAAATCTTTGTACTCAGTGAGTGGTTACAGTTTGACCTCTCTTGTAACCATTGTGTTTATGGGATAAATAATGGGCAGAGGTTTTAATTGCATTGTTCTAGATAGCCAGCATCAACTTGATGGACCAAATGACCTCCTTCTGTCATATTCTATGGGTGGGATTTTATGACCATACATGCCCAAGACCAGAAATTCCCACATGAGGTCAACAGACTTTTGAATCACCCACCAAACTTTCTGTCTCGCCCTCTACAATTGCCCCCGGTGGGTGGGATCGGAAAATTTGCACCAATGATTCCATAACTCGCAGTGACAAAGGGCTGAGTGAATTCAAGTGTTTCAATACATGTAATGAAGGTTGCTGTTCTATCATGTCAAATACTACAACAATCTTGTTATTTTACAATCTACAATGATGGATACTTTTTGTTCAGTGATAGTAAGCGTTAAAAAAATTATGTTACATCTGCATAAATCTGGACGGCAAGAATGTTAAGCTAGTGTGCTTTTTAAGGCGAAAAATTTTAATGGATTGGCAAATCAGTTAATTTGGAGTATTTTGCAGTTTGCACAAAGAACATAGACATGGTGGCAGATGGGTTAGCATTGCTGCCTTACAGCACCAGGGACCTGGGTTCGATTCCCAGCTTGGGTCACTGTCTGTGAGGAGTCTGCACGTTCTCCCTACATTTGCATGGGTTTCCTCTGCGTGCTCTAGTTTTCTTCCACAGTCCGAAAGACGTGCAGGTTAGGTACGTTGGCCATGCTAAGTTCTCCCTCAGTGAAGCTGAACTAGTGTCGGAGTGTGGCAACTAGGGAATTTTCATGGTAGCTTCATTGCAGTGTTAATGTAAGCCTACTTGTAACAAATAAATAAACTTTAGCTTTAACTGAGATGTCTTACAATCTACTCTATGATTAAGGGGTAAAGTTAGTCAGGACACAGGGTGAAAATCTTGGAAAAATGTTGCAGTATCTTTAATGTCTTTCTGAGCTGGTAGATAGGGTCTTGGTTTGACATTGCAACCAAATAACAAAGCTATTTGTCTTCAAAGGTGCAACAAGTGTCAGTTTAGGCTATGGATTCAAGTCATGGCACGTTGTAAATAAGGCGCAGCAGCACAATCATTGTCATTTTACACAGAATTGCTCAGTGACTCCTTCAAAACGTCATGTGACAAATTACACACAGGAAGTCTTAATTAGTTATTAAAACTACTATTGTTGTTTGAATGAAGTGACATTTATCACTGAAAGCTGATTCCTGGGCTTTAAGCATGAATAATGAAGAAACTGATCACCAATTTACTTGTTAAAGAGAAAAACTTTCTAAAGTAATCCTGCTAATAATTTGGCAGTTATTTTTCACCTATTTAAATATGCAGTTAAGGAACATTTGAATTAGGATTTGATAACTCACCTTTTCTGAGAAAATTACTTTTCCAAAAAATTACCATACATATTTTACTAAGCACAAAAGTAACCTGATTTGTGAAGCTATTGGAATTCATAATCTTAATACGATGAAATTGTAGAAGATCAGTAGGAATTGTAAACTTTTTACAAGCAAGCAAAAATGGTGGATGACACTGTGATACAGAATATTGGGTTTTCTGCCACTTCTCCCAATCCTTCATTAGTGCCCTTGTCCAGTTCATGCAACATTAATCATAGAATCCCTACAGTGCAGAAGAAGCTTTTCGGCCCATCGAGTCTGCACCAACTTTCTGGCAGAGCATCTTACCCTGCTCTCTCCCAGTAACCCTGCACATTTCCCATGGCTAATCCATCTAACCTAACCTTGGACACCAAGGGGCAATTTATCATGACCAGTCCACCTAACCTGCACATCTTTGGATAATGGGAGGAAACCGGAGTACCCGGAGGAAGCCTGTGCAGACACAGGGTGAATGTGCAAACTCCACAGTCTCCTGAGACCAGAATTGAACCTGAGTCCGTGGTGTTGTGAGGCAGCAGTGTCAATCACTGTGCTGTACCAATACATTGTGCCAAGGGTTACTGCATTAAACAATTACTAGGCATCGGTCAGAATAATCTACATTTACTTTTCAATTCTAGCAACTCATAAACCATTCTTATTTCCAGAATAATGAGATTTTGAGGTCACATCTGTTATATCAGAATAAATTCTCCACTTACTTTGATCTAGCTCACACACAGACAGTTTGCAGTGAAGAGCCTCCTAATAATAAATTGTGCCAACCTTTATTAGATCAGATCTTTGGGGAAACTTATCTATCTGTGGTATCAAAATGTTCATCAGATGATTACAGTAAAACAATTATTTAAATATAATACTAATTTTATACATTCCATTGATCAAATGTTTTGGACAGCATTAAGAGCCATTTGCTTTTCCTTACTGTCAGTATTTATTCAACAACTGTCACTTCATAACTCAGGCATACGCCAACAAAATGAACAATGTTATTTATATAGCACCTTTCATGACCTCATTTTAAAGTGCTTCACAGCTAATGCAGTACTGTTGAAGTGTAGTCACTGTTATAATGTAGGACACGACAGCTTTTATCTGCTAGGTCCTTCTTCCCTTTCTCTCTCCTCTCTTGCATTATGTTGCATATTATTTCTCCATATGCATGCTGTTATCTGAATTTGCCATTAATTGTATTTTACTGACCTGAGAGTTAGAATTTTACAGTATTGCATAATTATTACTGCATTATGGGCATTACAATTGAGGATTTGAAGTGTAGAGATTAATGGATAGCCATTATGGCAGATTATGGGAAAATTAAAACTTTTTTTAGATACTTAGTTCGTAGTACAATACTGACCACTGCTACCAAAGAATACAGCAAATAAACTACAAGGCCATTGTGACAATTGATGCATGGAGTCTGATCTCAGCTTGTCTCCAGTGCTAAGATTGAGAGTAGACTGTAGGTGGAACTTTGGAAAACAAACTCACATCTAACCTGTCCATGGTAAAGCATGCGATCACAACAACCAGCGACCTACTGGAACAGGTTGATATGTTTCTAAATGTTCATTGAAAGAATTTTTATAATACATTTTGGAAATTTTAACAAAAGAATGAGCAGATAACATTTAAGAACAACCTGTATTTTTACAACACTTTTTTTTAAAAGTCCCAAGGTGCTTCAGAGGAACACAATCAAAGATCAGATACAACCAAAGGATAAGATACTAGGAGTGGTGGCCAGAACTTTGGTGAAAGAGGTAGGTTTTAAGGATGGTCTTTAAGTGAAATGGGAGGTGGAAAAGTGGAGAGGTTCAGGAAGGGAATTCTCAAGGGTATTTCCTAAGTGGCTGAAGGTTAGGCCATCAAATGGAAGGTGAAGAGAGTAGGGGATGCACAAAAAGACAGTTGGAGAAATGCAAACTTCTTGGAGGGTTACAAAGTAGTAGGAAGCTACAAAGTAGAGATTCATGTCCTAATGGAAGGATTTGAAAACTGGGACTTGGCAACAATGCAAGTCTATGAGCATGGGGTTGATGGGGCAGCAGGACTTGTTGCGAATTAAGATATGAGGGGCAGAAATTTAGATGAGCTCAAAATTATGGGAGCTGGAAGTTAGGAGATGGTTAGTGATAGTCGAGTTTTGAGATAAAAAGGTATGGGTGAGAGTTTCAGCAGTAGATAAACTTCTGAGAGCAAAGTTGGATTATATTATGAAGATGGAAGTAGGCTGCCTTTGAAATGGAGAGGATATGGAATTGGAAGCTCAGTTCAGGGTTTAGTAGGATGTGATGTTGTGCACAGTCTGGGATAATGGCCCAGGGATGAGTGTGGAATTATTAGCAATGGAACAGAATTTGTGAGGGATTGAAGACAATTTTATTTGATCTTGTTTAATTATGGAAGTTGTGGCCCATCCAGAACTGAATGCTGGACAAGTGGACTGACTATACAGTCAAAGGTTCGAGAGGTTGTGGAAAGGTTTATGTTGTCAGCAAACATGTGCCTGCATTCAACGTCACTGAGGAGTTTCATGCCAATGAGAAATGGTAAGGAGCCAAGGATTGGTCCAGGGAGTACTCCAGAAGTAATGGTACAGCAGTGACAAGGGAACCTGTTGTTGTAGACTATGTGTAATGAGCTCAGTGAAGGAATAGGGTGAGCAGAACAGAACTTGGCAAGATTAGTCCTAAGAAGATGTGCCATGTGGGAAAATTGGTGAGTCAGGAGGATGGGGTGCGTGGGTTGTTGCATGTAAGGAGGCAGAGTACTTTGAAGGGCCCTTAGTAGAATGCAAGGAGAGCCACAGGGGGTGAACTTATTTGGAGAGGAATGAAACTTAGGGCAAGAGTGCAAGAACAGAAAATTAGAATAGTGAAGTGAATAGACCAGGGATTTGGACTTGGCAAAGTACCTGAGAAGGGAGAACTAAAAGGAGGCACGACAGGATAATGTGAAGGAAAGGGAACAAGAGTGCAGAGTCCAAGAATCCAAGGTAAGGAGGGAGGAGGGGGTACATGAAATTACAGACAGTAATCTCTCCAGGTTCCAGCTTGCCCTGAACTCACAGCAATTTTATGCTGGCTGGGCAAGGCCTGGAAAACACACCCTGGCCCCAGTTGAGGCCCTTAAATGGCCGACTCATGGGCTGCTTTCCACTCAGTCTCAGTGGACCTAAAAAAGAAGAAAAATTGCTGTCCAGCAGGAACAGGGGTGGGTCAGCGGGTACTTCCATCTGAAGTCCCCTTCTGGCCGGGGCCCTCCACCACTTAAGGCTCAGTGCTCTCCAAACCTCCCTCACCCCCTTGCCCCCTCTTCTAACTCCTCAGGTCTTCTGTACTCTCCCTGCCCTGGGACCCCCGATGCTTGGCCCACTAGTTCTTGGGACTTAGTCTCTGGCAGCTCTGTGCAGTGCTTCCTCTGGCCACTACAGCACTGTTGCTGGAGGGATTGGAAGGTTGCTAGCCAATCTGATTGGCTGGCAGTTCTCCAAGCAGGACTTCCTCCCTCTCCTCTGAGGGGTAGAAGTCCTGTCTTATGCCATGCAGTCAATACTTGTTAAAGTGTAAAATGGCAGCAGGGAAGATGTTCCTCACCAATTCTTCAGATGTTGGAGACCTATCCCCTGCCATCCTATAAATTTAGGACATAGAAATAAAATATTCAGATCCAGAGAGGCAGCCAAAATGTACATGTAAATCAAGATGTGGATGTGCTGGCGTTGGACTGGGGTAAACACAGTAAAAAGTCTGACAACACCAGGTTTTAGTCCAACCGGTTGGACTAAAACCTGGTGTTGTCAGACTTTTTACCATGTAAATCAACACAGGGGATGCATAGTTATGTTAAAAATTTGGATATATGGTTGTAAAGGAAAAGTCAGGCCACAAAATAATCATTGTAACAAAACCAATAGACTTGAAAATGAGGAAACAGCAGACCTATATGATGATGTTGACCTTTTAATCCATATGGACTTTATATTGACACCAATTCACTGACGCACCTTTTGTTAACTTGAGACCTCTAATGAACAGACTTTAAATCTGGCAGAGGTCAATTACCTAAAATCCTAAACAGATTAGGTATCTGGTTTGATTAAATAATTGACAATGACATTCAAGCATTTAGGAAAAATATTTAAAACAAATGGCTTTTAGTCATGGAGATATTTTCTTTTGAAGAGTCATTTTCAATGTTTAAATATGGTAAAATAATTATGCTTCCTTGATCAAGACTAAGTTTATCAAAGATAAATCTTCTCCTTCTCCATAGATAAATACACATTGGCCAATGAGTACACACAAAACGTTACCCTCTGTGTGAAATAGAACTAAAATATACAAAGACAAAAAAAACAAATTTCTTTTACTTCAATTGCTTTGATCACAGTGACAAAATTGTTTTAAGACAGTATTAATATGCTGGATCTGCAGACTTCAGTTTTACATTGCAACGCTTCCAGAAATAGTAACAGAACCCAGGGGCAATAAAAATGAAAAAATATATAGTAATAAGCTTATTAACTACTAAATTAATACACAAAATGAAAATGAATTTATCATCAAAAGCGACTCACATACTGTTAGAAGTAAAACTGTTGTGTGTAAAAGTCCTGATTTTGTGCAGTGCTGAGATCTCTGGCTGCCCCTCTCGTCTTCTCTGTCTCAGTCTGGGACTGATGATAGGCAACAGGTGCCAGCTCTGGTAGAATCAAAATATCAACCAATCCCGTGTGATAAAAATCTACAGCAGAGTCACTAATGAAAGTAACTCTAGAATTGACGGGTGGGACTTGGAATGGCCTGGGATTGAAGAATGTATTACAGGCAGTAAGATCTCCAGTTCCGTCATCCCTTGAAGCAGTTCACAGCAAAAACCCCTAGATGTTTCTCTACTTATCTATATATATAATACATACATATTTCTCATCTTTACTTCCCGTTCCCTCTTATAGACTTAACATTAGCGCATCCTTGAGTCGAAGCAAAATGTAACAAAATTCTTCCAGGAATTTTTGAAGCTCAAAGTCAGAACAGTTGTGAATCCATCATTCTAGCCACCACTACATGAGACTAATTGTGAGAGATACAGTAGTTCTATTTTAATAGAGCTGTGTAATTAGATTTTGAATCTATTTATAGTTTCTGTTTGTAATTTTCACAAAATGGAAACCAGATTACAAATCTGGATATTCTTTATGGCATATTTTTAGAGCACCAAACTGCTTTGAATGACTCCAAATGAGTACCTTTGAGACAACATTCTGGACTTAACTAATTATAGTGAGAAAGAAAAGTGATATCTCGACTTTTCCACTGAAATCAGCAAAGATAGAAATGTTGACCCCAATGTAACAAAGAACATGGTCAGTTCATCCAGGTCTCCCACACAAGAGTACATTCTGTGCCTTTTGCTTCCCTTGGAGTATCCTCCAAGTGATGTTCAAGATGGAGGAGTAATCATTTATCAACTGAGTGGAGATTATATTATTCTGAATATTTTTTGTACATCTCAAATTGTTTTCATAGTGTCATCCCAATCAGAATTTGGGCACATGATCTATTTACATAAAATTCTCGAAAGTGTCAATCATACATTCAGGTATTCTCTTCAGACTCTGCACTGCATGTAATACAGCATCAAATCAGAACCAAACAATCTGTAAAACAAATATTAAGCAGGAGAAAGAAAGTTATTTTCTGTTGTTTCTTTAACCATGGAACAACCTGGAACACTTAAGATAACAAAGAGGCAAGCCAAACAAGTACAAATGCAATTTTCAACAATAACGAGTCTCTGATTTTTTACCGAAAAATTATTTTATTCATAAAATTTTTAAAGAGATATTACATAACAGTTTGACAATATATAAAGTACTCTGAGTAAATATAGATAATTTTCTTTCAACTCAATACATGAGGTGCTTTACTACTCTTTACCATTACAGGTTATATTTAAAATGTACATTTATATTTCATGGCAAATCCAAGGAGTTTCACAGTTTCCAGCCTCTTGATATGTTGTGAAGGAAGGCCTGACTGGCCTCCAGACTTCCCCACAGGGAGTACTTGAGCAGTGCCCATTCAAAAACAGGGCCAGATTATTAGCTAAGTTTTACAGCCATGCTGCAGAAGTCAGGCTAACTATGAGCAATGTGGTTATTTGTTTGTTCAGTGTTTCACTATGTATGCCTGATGACTATTGACTGCATGTTATTAGTCAAGACTGTGTGGGTGTGGTTATGAGCAACTGAGACCAAACTGAAGTTGTAAACATGAGAGCAGGCATTTTAAATCAATTAAAAATAAAGCTTCAGTTCAGACACTCTGTATATCTTGGAGGCATAAAATATGCAATACCATTTGAGAACTGCTTGCTTTGGGTAAAATAATTTATTTCTTAACTGCATTATCCTGATGTTTACAAATAAATTCAATAACAAATGGAAAGAGCTTTCTTTCTAAAGGATCCCTTTAAGTACCCACACATTTTCAATCATTGCTATTATATTTTGAGAAAGGGCAAAATAGTGTTACTTTTAAAGTTAGAACAACATCAAAAACTGCCCCCATACACAATGCAAACATCTGTAGAATGTGTAGAAGTGACAAATACTTATGGGGTAACACAAATGGTAACTATTTCTGGAATGCTGCTACTATATCCTTGCATGCTTTTAGGCTGTAATGGAAACTTTAGTTGACTTCCTCAATTGCTGAATCCCCAAGACATTGCAAAAGCAAGAATTTACTTGAGATGTTGTTTTCCCCTATTCTGCCATTGCAGCTTTACTGGAAACCACTTTTGCAAGCATGAACATTTCTCCAAAAATTTTGTTGGAGTCATGCGGTGGAGTGGAGGAAGGTCTGAGAAAATGATCTGTATCAGTGTCCAAATAAAAGGGTTTCCATGTCATGTTTACTATCAACCCTCTGTATAGTCACTGGACTCGGCTTGTCTTTTCGACTCCCTTGTTTTGAAGACCATTTGAAGCAACAGGATCATTTTTAAGTTGATGTAAAGATAACAATGATTTAGGCTGTTTTTCATCTTACAGATAAATGTATTGCTTGAATTATTGCTCCAACATTTTTTACATCCGGCTTGAACAAAGCTTGAAATAATTTTTTTGAAAATCATTTATGGAATTTGGGCATCGTAGGCTAGACCAGCATTTATTACCTATCCTCAACTGCCCTTGTGGTGAGCTGTCACAGAGTTACTGAGTTTTCCAGCATGGAAACAGGCCCTTTAGTCCAGCTTGTCCACGTCGCCCCTTTTTTTTAAAGCCCTAGGCTAGTCCCAATTGCCCGCATTTGGCCTCTATACCCATCTTATGTGTACAATTTAATTGCCTAACCCTTTTTGAAAGATAAAATTGTATCTGCCTCTACTACTATCTCTGGCAGCTTGTTGCAGACACTCTGCCCTCTGTGTGAAAAAATTGCCCCTCTGGACACTTTTGTATCTCTCCCCTCTCACCTTAAACCTATGTCCTCTAATTTTAGACTTCCTTACCTTTGGGAAAATATATTGGCTATCTAGATGATCTATGCCCCTCATTATTTTATAGATCTCTATAAGATCGCCCCTTAGTCTTTTACACTCCAGAGAAAAAAGTCCCAGTCTATCTACCCTCTCCTCATAACTCAAACCATCAAGTTTCGGTGGCATCCTAGTAAATCTTTTCTGCACTCATTCTAGTTTAATAATATATTTTCTATAACAGGGTGAACAGAACTATACATAGTATTCCAAGTGTGGCCTTACCAATGTCTTGTACAACTTCAACAAGATATCCCAACTCCTGTATTCAATGTTCTGACAATAAAACCAAGCATGCTGAATGCCTTCTCCACCACTCTGTCCACCTGTGACTCCATTTTCAAGGAGATATGAAACTGTACCCCTACATCTCTTTGCTCTGTAACTCTCCCCTATGCCCTACCATTAACAGAGTAAGTCCTGCCCTAGTTCAATCAACCAAAATGCATCATTTTGCACTTATCTAAATTAAACTGCATCTGCCATTTATCAGCCCACTGGCCCAACTGATCAAGATCCCATTGCAGTCCAAGATAACTTTCTTCACAGTTCACTATACCAATCTTGATGTCATCTGCAAATTTACTAAACATGCCTCCTATATTCCTATATTCTCATCCAAATCATTGATATAAATGACAAGTAACAGTGGACGTAGCACTGATCCCTGAGGCACATTGTTGGTCACAGGCCTCCAATTTGAAAAACAACCCTCTACAACCACTCTCTGGCTTCTGTATCATCCCAATTTTGTATTCATTTAGCAGGATCCCTTGAGATTTAATCTTATGTAACAACTTACCATGCGGTACCTTATCAAAGGCCTTGCTAAAGACCATGTAAACAACATCAGCTGCATTGCCCTCATCTACCTTCTTGGTAATCCCTTCAAAAACCTCATTCAAATTTGTGAGGGATGATTTTCCACTCACAAAGCCATGCTGACTGTCCCTAAACAGTCCTTGCATCTCTAAATGCTTGTAGATCCTGTCTCTCAAAATACCTTCCAACAACTTACCCACCACAGATGTGAGGCTCACTGGCCTGTAGTTCTCAGGCTTTTCCCTGCAGCCCTTTTTAAACAAAGATAGAACATTTGCCATCCTCCAATCTTCAGGCACTTCACCTGTGACTATCGATAATTCAAATATCTCTGCTCGGGGAAACGCAATTTCCTCCCTATCCTCCCACAATATCCTGGGATACGCTTCTTGAACTGCTGTAGTCCATGTGGTGAAGGTCCACCTACAGTAGTATTAAGAAAGGGGTACCAGGATTTTGACTCAGTGACAGTGAAGGAATGACAATATATTCCCAAGTTAGGATGATTAGTGACTTGGAGAAGAACTTCCAGGTGATGGTATTTCCATGTGTTTGCTGTTCTTGTCCTTCTAAATGGTAGATGTAGTAGGTTTGGAAGGTGCTGCTTAAGGAGCCTTGGTGAGTTCCTATAGTGCATCTTGTAGATGGTATTGTTGGGTTCCTGGACCAGAACCCCAGAGTATGTTATGAAGCCAGACTTGACCCTATTCTTTTTTCTATTTTGGCAAAAATGTGAGGAAAGGGTACTTAATTCCAGGAATGATTCCACTGATAAAGTAGGGATTTTCTATTGTGAAACAATTTTATTTAATAATACAGTTTAAATATAATTCTAACAAATGAATTAGCATAACAGTAACAGTTGAACAATATTTAAAAATGAAAGGAAGCAACTTTCTAGCTTATGACTGTTCCAGATTCACTTTTAAATAAATACAGGTATCAAACCCAGGAATACTTACCTCAACAATTGTTGAATGTTTTGGAGCTTTTAGAGACAGATAGAGATCTGGGTGCCTGCAAAGTCCTTTTCACTTCAAAAAGGTTTCAGCTGCAAAACTAACTGCTTTCAACAAAAGCCTTTTTTCCTTTGCTACATCATTATCTCATGATCCTATCAAAGAGTCTAATCATAAATCCCAAAGAAATTTAAGTAAACCTTTAGCTCTACTTAACGTAACCATTTGCAAGACTAAAATGAGTAATTATTCTGCTCTCTCAAAATCTGAGTTGCAGTCATACCAACTGAATATAGCATAAAGCTGATTTTTTAAACATCCCCTTAAATATAAAAATTAATATATATATAATATATATCCACATTAATTACACTATTCTCATCATAGTGTACACTGCTGTCACTGTTCGTTGGTGGTGGAGACAGTGAATGTTTGTGGAATAGGTGCTAATCAAACGGGCTGCCTGGTCCTGAATGATGTAGAGATTTTTGAGTGTTTTCGAAGCTGCGCACATCCAGGCAAGTTGAGAGTATTTTATCACACTCCTGACCTATGCCTTGTAGATGGTGAACAGCTTTTGGGGTGTCAGAAAGTGAGTTATGTACCACAGATTTTGACCGGCTTTTATAACCACAGTATTTATATGGCTAGTCCAGTTTTCAGTTTCCAATCAATAGTGTTATAGTTCACTACTCCATAATGTTATAGCTCACTACTCCAGAAACTCCATAATGTTTTGTGGAGCCTCCCTGGATATTAAGTTTTGCCGCATGAATTTGGCTAGGATAAGCATGATATGTTTCACTTCAGGTATGAGTCAAATGACCCACTAGAGAGCTATTATCAAACAAAGTTCATTTAAGAATATAGTTAACATGTATAGTAAGAAAATTAGCAAGAACTTTTATCAATTACAAACAAGAAATAGAACAACTACTATAGAGTATAACACGCAATAAAAATATCTAATGTGTTCCAATAAAATCAATTCCATAGACAAAAGACCCTTTTCATAGGTTTAACACAGCATAGACTAATGCTCATGTGATACTGGACTTTGATGCTTTGGATGAAGTCTGCTGTTCACTGGATAGACTCAGAACAGTTTGAAGTCAGAACAGCTCCCCAAAACACCAGGCACACTATGGAATACACCAACAGGAAATTTCCCCCTTCAGAAAGACAAAACTTGCTTTCAGGTGATCAGCAGAATTTCCCAAACCAGGGAGTGTAAGACTTCTTTTCAGTCTGATGCCCCTTCTAAACCTAAAACTCAATCCTGCAGCCCCAGACTGAAAATGAAAAGGAACTTCCATACTTGACCTGCCAGCCAGTTCTTCTAACAATGCAGAGTAATAAATATCCCAGTAAAAATAAACAAACCTTGTTTAAGCAGCAATAAAAAGACTATCATAGACAGCTGGCAACAATGAGAAAAACAGACTGAAAAAGTTTACATACATCTGCAGAGTACATGATTTAAAAAAGAAACATTTCTTAAAGGTACAGTAATGTCACAATAGTAACTCCCAGGATTTCAGTGATGGCAATCAAAACAAGGGGCGATCAAGAATCATGTATGAATTTGAAATATCCTCCGATTGAACATGTAGTTATTGTTGAAACATATCGTCTGGCTTATGAAAACAATTTTGAGACTCTTTCCAGTGAACAAAGATGTCCATAGCATTGGATGGGGGAACAATAGAATAGACACAAAATGAGCAAATCCTTTAATTGGGATAATCGGAAAAAAATTGTTAATTATTATAATTTCCTGAAATGTTAAAAGTACCAAGTAATACCAGTATCTGTGCTGATCGCCCCATTGACAAGTTATGCCAAAATCTCTGGAATGTAAAAACCATATAAAGTAAATGGTAATCGGTTAAACAAATTGAGGCTTGAGGCTAGGTGCCAAACACAGACCATATTATGCTTTTGAATCCCTCTTTATAATTAAAAATTGAAAATGTTCAAAGTCATGATACCATCGTTCATGTATGTCAACCATGGAATGTTTAAGAAATTGCAATCATTAAAACTTTCAGTTTTTACTACAAACTGATAACAACTATATTCAATTACATAGAAAATACATTTCAGTTTTTTGCAAGGAGAATTTGAAAAAACTCATCATAAAACAGAAAAACATGACTTCAGTTTCTCTTGCACCTAAATTTTTAGTCTTAAGTTTATAACCCCTTGAAAATGGTAAGATTCGGGGTATATATGTGAGCTAGACTTTTTGCATGGGGGGTGGAGGTGTGGATGTGGGCGGCAGAGTTGCTGGGGCAATGAAATTAAATCAATGAGCTGCAGAGTTTTTTGAATTGGTATTAAACATCAAGAAAATATAGACATAAATTATTTGCTTTTTTTGTACTTGTCAGGAAACAGAGGTCAGTCTAAATGACCTCTAATATTGTTAAATATTAGATATATGGTACATATATAAGTCAGTTTAATTTAGTATTTTTGAGTAAGGAGGGGTATAACTCTAGTTTGATTCGTGTTAAACAAAGGTGTTTATAAGTATGGGAATTTTTGGTTTCAGTTCAAAATATGTTGAGATGGTTCTGAGAGAGTATAAGATGGGAGAAGTAAACATGAGATTGGAGAAAGAATGAGATATTGCTTAGCAACCAGGATCTACTTTTAGGGAAAATATCTTTTTTGAGTTTTGTTTTAACAAGGAACCAGAATAGAAGGAGATTAGCAAAGAAATCTCTGACAGCTCTGCTGGAAGAAAAGCCAGTAAGAAATCTCACAACACCACGTTAAAGTCTGACAGGTTTATTTGGTAGCAAACACCACTAGCTTTTTAGTGGTGTTTGCTACCAAATAAACCTGTTGGACTTTAACCTGGTGTTGTGAGAGTTCTTACTCTATTTACCCCAGTCCAACACCGGCATCTCCATATCAGGAAGAAAAGCCATACAGTGCAGTAAGGGGCAAGAAAGCAAGTGCTAGAAATTTAAAGAACAGCTAGTTAAGGAAACTAGAGAATTAAAGAGAAGTTTCCAGGAAGTTTGAAGTTAAACGTGAAACTGGAATTAGAACATTGAATTCACAGACAGAGCTGCAAGTACAGACCTGGGTGAAATTGGCTAGAGAAAAGCTAGAGATTGGAAACATTCGTAAGTTTGGTGCCCTTATTTCCAGCCTTTGGAAACAATAATGTCTGGTCGGGGAATGAGTATAGAAGTTTGAATGTTGTGGTCATTCAACACAAATAAATACTGAAAGGAGAATGGGAAAATATGGAGGCAGATCCCTGCAACTTGTACAGGGCACTGGTGAGGCTGCAGCTGGAGTACTGTGTGCAGTTTTGGTTGCTGCGCTTGCGCAAGGATATTTTGGCCTTGGAGGGAGTGCAGAGGAGGTTCACTAGGCTGATACCGGAGATGAGGGGGTTGAACAATGAAGAGAGGCTGAATAGACTGGGTTTGTACTCGTTGGAATTTAGAAGGATGAGGGGGGATCTTATCGAGACGTATAAGATAATGAAGGGGATGGATAGGGTAGAGGTAGAGAGATTCTTCCCGCTCAGAAAGGACAGCAGGACTAGAGGGCACAGCCTCAAGATAAGGGGGGGGGGGTGCAGTTTAGAATGGAGTTGAGGAGGAACTCCTTCATTCAAAGGATGGTGAATCTCTGGAATCCTCTGCCCGTTGATGTGGTAGAGGCTACCTCGCTAAATACATTTAAGACACGGGTGGATAGGTTTTTGGTAGGCAAGGGAATTAAGGGTTATGGGGAGAAAGCGGGAAAGTGGAACTGAGCCACTTCAGATTAGCCATGATCTTATTGAACGGTGGGGCAGGCTCGAAGGGCTAGATGGCCTACTCCTGCTTCTATTTCTTATGTTCTTAAACAGTGGAGAGAAAACCTGGTTTGAAAGGAAGGATTGGAAAACCTGGAAGCGGATCCTTGATGAACACAGCTGATGGAAAAAAGCAAATTACTGTAGATGCTGGAACGTGAAGCCAAAAGAGAAAAATGCTGGAAAATCTCAGCAGGTCTGGCTGCATCTGTGAGGAGAGAAAAGAGCTGACGTTTTGAGTCCAGGATCATCCGAACGCGAAATGTCAGCTCTTTTCTACCCTTACAGATACTGCCAGACCTGCTGAGATTTTCCAGCAATTTCTCTTTTGGCTTTAAAAAAACGTTAAACTCTTGTCTTCGCTCCCTCTCCCCAGATGCTGCCAGGCCTAGTGACTGCTTTTCTTTCCTAGTACCTTCCGCCTCAATCTCAGTCCCTCTCCTCCATTTTACTCCCATGTAAAAAGACTGCAAAATAAAACTAACCGCAAAGGCCACATCCAGGCTCGGAGCTGACAATTCCACTGGCCATGTCAGCCCGAGTTCACATTCATTATTTGTTTGGGGGGGCGGAAAAAAGACTCATGGGTGGCCGTTAACATATTTGAAACAATCTTGATTTAAAAAAAGATTTAGTTAAAAAAAAATTGGATAGTACTTCCCCTAACCTCACACATGGGCTGTTTGTTTCTTTTGTTTTGTAATATATTTTTTAAAAAAAGCCTTGGTGTAAAAAGGACATTTGTGTGAGGGGAATGGGTGTGAGTGAGAGTGACGGGATGAGGAGAGGGGAAAGGGAGGGATGGGGTGGCACAGGTGACGGTTGGGGTGACACCGATGAGGGATGGGGGAGGGAGGCGAGATGGAGGTAGGTGAGGGGAAGGCTGGAACGTGAAGGGATACAGGATAGGAAGTGAAGGGGAGGGGATGGGGATGGGGGAGGGGAGGAGGAGGGAGGCAGGTGAGGGGATGGAGGGCGCGGGGGAATTAGGAGAGGGAGTAATCTGAAAGCAGTAGAAGATGAAGCATCGGGCTACTGGAATTGGAATCCATTTTTAAAAAGAGGAGCCGTTAAATTGTGGGAGAGGCGGGGCAAGCTCGAGCTCCCTTCTCCCATGAGGCGCCGCGGCCCCCCTCCCCAAGTCTATAAATAGCCCCGCCTGGGCAGCTGCTGCGTCACAGTCGGTGCTGCTGCCAGAAGCTACGTGTGGGGTAGCGGCGCTCGCGGCTTCCTCCTCCTCCCTCTCTGTGTCTCTCTCTTTTTATATTTCAGACCAGCGTGTCCGGCACTGGCGGAGCGTTTTCAGCTTGTGTGTCCCCGTGGAGGAAAACCCCCCGCTCCCCCTTCCCCCTTCTAAGGCCGGATGGTCAAGATCTCCCTCCAGCGCATTTTGAATAGTCACTGTTTTGCTAGAGAGAAAGAAGGAAACAAAATGCCATCCATGACGTTTAGTAGTAATACTAGTACCGGAAGGTAGGGCATTTTTCTCCGTTTCGGATAATAAAAGAGAACCGCGAGTCAATTGTCTCCTTTAAAAAAAACTATCTTTCCTCGCTAGGCCTTTCTTAACACTGGCCGAATGTACAATAAGTGGAATATTCGCTTACAATAACGGAGGGTTGGTGTTAAAACCATCTATTTACCGTCGACGACTGTATTCGGCTGCGGAGGGGTACTGTGTCTGTGGTGTTATCTCTCCACAAATAAGTTAAAATCACCCTCCTCCACCCATATAAACCAACAATCTCGATTAAATATTTTTATTTTTAATCATTTGGCTGGGTTTAGTGGCCGACCCCAAATTTAATGGGGAAGAGTCTAGGTTCATAAAATGGCGTCCGTCTTAAATGGGAAAACCGGGCCCCAGGCTTGATTTTTTTTTCTCTCTGGTGTCGGGGCTGTGGGCAGATAAATAAGAGGCTTGGGAAATTCCCCCCCCTCCCCCCAGGCTGGAGTGCGTGTCTGCCGAATTGACGGGTGGTGCCTCCGATGGTTGGAGGCTGGGAATGCAACAGGAAGTCTTTTGTGCATTCACAACGCCTCTTGTTCTGAAAGATCACTGGAGGCGAGCAAGGCTGGCTCACCCCCTCCTCCCCATAGCTACACCTTCCACAGCCACCTCTCCCTCACCAGTGATGGCATTCGGGTGGGGGGGTGGAAATGAAAGGGAGAAAGTGCGTTTCCTATTTCTTTTCCTGGGTAAAATGAAGGCTGGAAAGCAAAGACCTGATGGGGGCAAATTAATTATAATTTATGGTGATTGATCTCAGATGATATTGTGCACCCTTCTGTTCACTTTAATAGAGCAGAAAATTGAGCAGGTTTGTATCATAGTTGCCCCTTTGAATTGAGCTGCTTCATGCTCTGCTGAATCTTAAATGCCCCTCTTTCCCTCTACAGGGGGCAAAAACAGCAACTGTGATTAGTAAAGGAAGCAGAAAAGGAAAGTTAACCTGATGCCTGGTTTGAGTTGAATTGATATTGATGTGAACAGTTGTGTACAGGGGAATTCTTATTTTTCTCTCTGAATCCAGGCAGGGTGAAATGACATTTAACATACCATTTTTGTTTCAGTCCCAGGCTGTCAACCAATTGCTGTAGTAACCCTGGTCCGGGGCCTCTGTGGTGTTCCTGATGTCCCTCACCCACCCTTGAAGATCCCAGGTGGGCGAGGGAATGGTCAAAGGGATCACAATCTTGCAGCCAGCTTACTGTATTCAGTGAGTATTGAGCTATCAAGTCAAATTTTAAAACTAAACTGTTGGAATTATTTTCCACGGCATGTAATTACATGGCTAGGTGACTAGATGGTAGTAAGCAGAGAATAAATGTTTTTTGGGGTTGATGTGATTGGGATTGAGCTCAGATGAGAATGCTCCTCGTTTGAGTGACTTAATGTGTAAGTTTATTTGTCCTGTAATCTTCCTTGTTTATACATAATGCAGAGTTAAGGAGAAATGCAGGACAATAGACCAGTTGGGTAAATGAGTAAAGATGATGTACTTTGTTCAGTGTAGAAGAAAATAGATTGTTTCAAATAGTTTGAGGTAGAGTATACGATGTAGTTTGACATAGCATTATTAATAGATAATAAAATATAAAACCTGGGAAATTGGTTTAGTGGGCAACCGAAGCTACAGAAGCTAGCACCTGGCATAGACCAGATATAATTTTAGAGAAAGGAGACAAACTTTGGAAGCTGGCACTGTTAACATGACAGATTCCTGAACTGCAGGTTGATTGGATGACAACAGCAATAGTGCTTGTGCAAAAACTGCTTTCACACACTTTACACCTTTGGAATTTCAAAGGATGGATGCTTGGAAACACTTAAAAGAGCACTAAAATATTTGATTTGTCTCCTTCCCAGGATAATCGGCTGAGTGTAACAGAAGATTTGAGTGCAAACAGCAGGACTAAAATTCTCCACTTCCAGTCCAAGCTTACTGATGCAAGAATTGTTCACTGGCGAGTAGTACTCAACAACAACAATCTGTACATTGAACTCCCAGGTGGGGCCTTGCCCGAGGGAAGCAAAGAAAGGTATGTGCTGGAGTGTGAGATTTGTATATCACATCATGTATGAAGTTTTTCTAATTTTTTTTGCTCAGTCAAATTTTTATAGTTAAACATTGTTGAATAAAATGGCTCTTAAATCCTTGCATTTTGACCTCTTTTATAACGTGACTGATGTGCCTGTGATCAATCCTTGGAGCTGAAAATCAACTAATGCATTAAGTTAGCCTGTTTGTATTAGCTTGGTGGTTTCGCCACAATTCTCAATGAAACTTGTGTTTTGAAAATAAAATGTTACTTTCAATCTTGAAGTCCTGACTGGAGAAGATCAGTGGATACTTTGCTAGATTATAACGTTATTAGCACCTTTCCTGTTTAACTGTTTGTAAACTTGTTCAAGAATAAATTCAGCACTGAACTTAACATTCTAACCCGATTCTTTTTCAGTTTTACCATCCTGCTTGAATTTGCAGAAGAACATCTTCAAGCCGAGCATGTTTTCATTTGCTTCCACAAGAACAGGGATGATCGAGGTGAGCGAGTGCAATGTTACTATTCTGTAATGTTGAGAATGTCTGTGGCCCTTGACGTGTTTTTTATGTAGCTGTCTATATTTCTAACTGCCATTGTCCCGCAGTAAACACCTGAATATTTAATCAATCTGATATAACAGTATTATCATGTTGTTATTCTCTAACCTAGAAATACAAACACATCAGTTTCATGTTTCGTCATCCTTGCCTCTGACAATGTTCCCATAACGTGCATTGGAGTGTTGGCTCTGTATCTGTACTAGCTTCATTAGAACATAGAACATTACAGTGCAGTACAGGCCCTTTGGCCTTTGATGTTGTGCTGACCTGTAAACCAGTCTAAAGCCCATGTAAAGGCCCATTGATCTCAGAATTTTTCCAGTGTTTGGTTTGTTATTATTTTGGTCCATGTGCATGTGGCTCACAACTCCTGATTTGTTTTTGAAGATTTTGCCAAGGGTTAAAGTACTAACCGAAGGAAACCATTAACTCTGCAATTATATTTGTCAAATTGCATTTAATTCTGGTAATCATGAAAATAAGTAAATTTAAAGTTTATTCACTATTGTGGCAAATAGGCTTACATTGACATTGCAATGAAGTTACCGTTAAAATGCTGTAGTTGCCGCACTCTGGCACCTGTTTAGGTATACAGAAGGAGAATTTGGCATGGCCAGTGCACCTAACCATACCTCTTTCGGACTGTGGGAGAAACCAAATCACCTGGAGGAAATTCATGCAGACACAGGAAGATATGCAAACTCCACATGGTCACCCAAGCCAGGAATTGAACCTAGGTCCCTGGCATTGTGATGCAGCAGTGCTTGTCACTGTGCTGCCCCAGTTAGGTGTCACTGAGCAGCTAAGATCCTATTGGGAACAAATTCCCTTCATCCAAAATTTCAATGAGATGACAAAGCATCTTAATTATTGAACTGAAACTGGCTGAATGAAGTGCAATCTGAGGGTTGGTGACATTTCTAGCTGTCACCAGACCTAAAATTGATTTGAAGTTCCTACTTGATTACGATCTTGCACTGATTAATCTTAATTTCAGTCCAAGGGAAAGCTCCTGAAGTTAAGAATTGAAATCTGCTGCCACACAGTCTTGACAGTCCATGCTCACTATTTCATAAAGTGCATTTGGTTCAACAGGATAGAAATAACATTGCAGTTGCAATGGTGAGCCAAAGCAGTGTAGTATGGTGTTTTCTATGGATCTGTGCACCGTCCCCAAGTCATGCAGTACTTTTTTCTTATTGTAAAATCTGGATGTGACCGTAGTTAAATATTATCTACCAAATGAAAAATTCTTTGGTGTACATTGTTAAGGAAGCAGTTGTAACCAATTGCAATGTCCAATGTCCTCGGCAGTTTTACAGATGCTCTGGTTAATTGACAAGTATTAAAACTGAAACGAGTGGCTGCTTCTGTAGTGTTGCTCACGAGTGTGAAAATAGGGAATCTTTGCATAGCTGTTTGATACGCAGTGGAATGTGATCGTTGGAATGCATAAATTTGTAATCTAACCAGTTTAAGAAATTCTGCAATTCTAAAGTTTGAAGTTGAATACATTGTATATTCCAGCATACAGATTTTGATTGGTACGATTAGATTGTATAACTTAAAATCTTGATCTGCATGAATCCTATGCTTAATTGTATTTGTCTTGGCACTAACTTCAAAAATAGTCAGTTATATGCATCTGAAAGGCAGACTTCCATTGGATCTGCACAGTAAGGTTTGGGACAGTTTTAAATACAACAAACAGAATGTAACTTAGAATCATAGAATCACTACAGTGCAGAAGGGAGGCCATTTGGCCCATCGAGTCTGCATTGACACAATTCCACCCAGGTCCTATTTCTGTAACCCCACATATTTACCCTGCTAATCCCTGACACTAGGGTCAATTTAGCATGACCAATCAGCCTAACCTGCACATCTTTGGACTGTGCGAGGAAACCCATGCAGATACGGGGAGAATGTGCAAACTCCACACAGTGACCTGAGGCTGGAATTGAACCCAGGTCTCTGCTGTGAGGCAATGGTGCTAACCAACTTGCACTTGAAACTCCTGCCTATTTTCCTACGTAGGTTGGTCCAGGCAAGTTATAGAGCCATTAATAGATTTCTGATATGTACAGGCAGATCAGCAACAAATTCAGCTTAGCAATCCAGTTTGGAATTTGTATTGGAACATGCCCTGGTATGACTGCACCTTGTATTTTGCCTGGTTTTAATCACTCAAGATAACCATTCAAACTGAGTTGGTGCAGAGTCACAAGGCTAATGCCAAGAATAAAATTCAAGGTCACAGACTGGTTCTTCAAAGGAAATCACTCAGCTGAAACACTTTTATAACCAACAACAGACTTTGTATCCCATGTTGGGGCATGATAAAACTGTGATTGGCCCTAAATCTGATGGTTTTTCATAGTTTTAATTTTGTCACCTTTTCCTACATTGCACTTGGAACAAATAGCTTGAGTGGAGGCAATACACTTTTACATTGCCTAGAAATCCCTTCATTAAAGAAATAGGCCCTACAAAGCCACAACATGTTAAGACTCAGCCAACTTAGTTTGTGTTTGTCCCATTTTAAACTTTTATAGTTGCATTGACTAAAGGTTAACTAAGCTGTGAATGTTTAATGCATTTGACGTGTAAAATGGTTCATTTGTTACTCACTTTCTTCAACATTTTTAAACTTTGCAGAGCTAGCAGCTTTTGCTTCTGACACTTATGATAATGTAACTACTCAACCAAAGACATTGGCCTGGATTATTTGGTTTATATGAACTTCATTAGGAACAGGACAAGACCCTTTGATCATCTTCTGCCATTCAGTATGATCCAGGGTGGTTTTCTACCTAAACTCACCTTCCTGCACTATTCCCATATCCCTTAACTCTTAGTATCTAAGCATTCATGAATCTGTTATAATTTCACAGGAAACAAAAAGATTGGGTCGTGCATGTGGGATTGAAGTCAAAGTTGAAATATTAAACTTTAAATATATTTTTGGGGTGTGTTGAATTTTTCTGTTTCATTTTTATCTGAACACTGTCACAGTGGTTAGCATTGCAGCGTCACTGTGCCAAGGACCTGGGTTCAATTCTGGCCTTGGGTGACTGAAAATTCCAGTTTCCCTATCCGTGGGTTTCCTTCGGGTGCTTCGGTTTCCTTCCACACTTCAAAGATATGTGGGTTCAGTGATTCTGAGGTAGTGGGATTCATTGTTGACAAATAACGAATTGCCTTTTTTTAAACTGTACGCAACTGTCACTTTGATCCTCAATTAGTGTCTTCCATTTTCCTTACAACTACAAGAGGCATTTGCTCCTCTTGTCTATACACCAGTTAAGCTGGACAAATTACCACTTACATGAAATGTTAAGTTGTCTTTTTAAATTTCAGCTTCACTGCTTCGCACATTTAGCTTTCTTGGCTTTGAGATTGTGAGACCTGGACATCCCCTCGTCCCAAAACGACCAGACGCTTTCTTCATGGTGTATACATTCGAAAGAGACTCATCTGATGAAGAATAAATGTGTGCTTTTATCTTGCTCTTTGTTTTGGGTTTCTTGTTTTGTCTCATCTGTGATGGTATATCGGTGAAATTTTGTCTTATCTGGCATTGCAGCCTCAGGAGAATCTTCAGGTTCAGTGGTGGTTGGTTAGATAATTTCACTTGTACTGTATCTCATGTTTGCATGTTATGATTATAACAAATAAATTGCTCACCATGAAATTAACTGCATACTTTTTTAGTTTTGGTTGACATGTTGCATTAATCGTGAATAAAATTTATTTTTACTGTTGATGTGCTTAGCTTGGAGTGAATAAAAATGTGTTGACTATTCACCATTGCCTCAGCCCACAAGGGAATTGTTGAAACCAAGGTTAAATAGTGAGGAATATTTTTTAAATTATTCGGTCAGCATTTATTGCCCATCTCTAATTGCCTTTGAGCTGAATCATGTCAGGCTAGGTAAGAATGGCATATCAACAATGGTTTCATGGTCATCAATAGACTTGTAATTCCAGATTTTTAAATTTCAAATTGTGCCATCTGCTATGGTGGAATTTGAACCCAGTTCCCCTGAGCATTACCCAGAGTCTCTGGATTACTAGTCCAGTTACAATATCAAACTTCTACCTCCATCTAAGTGGGATGATCTATTGTAACTTTATTTCTCAACTCTCAATTTGAATTACAATTGTTGGGTGGGTTATTTCCCCCAGTGTTTCTTTAAATAACATTCTGGTGGAATGGGTCATGTAAAAGCTGCACTCTATACTACCTTGTGTTGTTTCAAGATTAAATGTATCTTAACTGGGTGTGGCCACAACTGCCCACATTGCTGATTAAGATTGCACTGATTTCAAATTGGGCTCATTTTTGGTTTTCTGTGTCAAATAATTTAGTAAGCAACAAAATAGTTCAGTCATTTTAAAATGAGTTATTTCCAGGTAGATTAGCCAAATTAATTTTGGAGCAAATTTCATTTAACCTAATCTGCACAGTGGCAACACTCTTTGCTCTCAAGATCACCAAGTAATTTCATCTGTCCTAAAAGTCTACAGATTAATGGTGCTTATGTTCAAATTGATGCAGGATGGAAAAGTGAATCAACCCTGGTGGATATGTCAGTTCCAATCTGAGCAGCATCCATTAGCAATCATTTTTTTCTTGTCCCTCAGTCATTTGGTCAAGCCTCTGAAATGAAATCAGAACTGAGAATTAAAAAATACAGTTCAGCTTTGATGCCTTGCCTGCTAAATCGTGGCAAGACAGAGTGAAGGGAAATGGCCAGGAACAAACAAACAGCCCGCAAGTCCACTGGGGGGCAAAGCCCCCTGCAAGCAGCTGGCTCCAAGGCTGCTCGCAAGAGCGCCCTGGCAACTGGAGGTGTGAAGAAGCTTCACTGTTACTGCCTTGGCAATGTAGCCCTGTGGGAGATATGGCGCTACCACTGAGCTTTTGATTTACAAACTGCCTTTCCAGTGCCTGGTGTGGGAGATTGCCCAGAATTTCAAGACTGACTTAACAGTTCCAGAGCTTGGGTGTCATGCCCCTGCAGGAGGCTGGTGGGGCTCTTTGAGAGCACCAACCTGTGCACCATTAATGTTGAGCAGGTCACTATCATGCTGAAGAACATACACCTGGCCTGGCGCATCCATAGGGAGCGTGCCAGAATCTGATAGCTGTATAGAGATAATAACACACAATGTGATTTCATGCATTGTTACAGACAAATGTGCTTAAAGCTGATGTTGGGCTAATTCTGTAGTGACCAATTATCTCTTGTTTTGCAGCTGGGTAACTTGAGCTAGTGTTATGTATCTAATACTTTTAATCCAGATTTAAATTTTGTACACATTTAGCATTTGATCCACATCCTCAAGTACACCTTCAATTATCACTTCCAAAGCTAAAATTAGCACATTTAACACCACACCTTAATCCTCTACAATTCCCATTTTTTAAAATTGTGCATGCAGTATGTATATTTGTTCATTTATTTCAGAATACATGACTGAGTATATACATCAATCAGATCATGAATCTGTTCTGATTGGAGGTGTATATACTCAACCATGGAAACAGGCTTCCAATATCTGCACTCATTGCACTGAATGTGTTACATCATAGAAGCTAACTGGGTGTTTAAGTATGTCCCTGTTTGCAATTATCCCATTTTGCATTGTCTTGCTTAAACCTTGGTCTGTTAATGGAGTTTGTATTGTTTAACATTGTGAATTTCATTTTAATGTTTCCCACTGTATTTCAACTTTGAAGGAGATATAAACCCCAATTGGTTTTATTGGGCAAATGTGATACCCTTAAAATATTTAATATTTCACTTCAGTGGCAATTTTCAGGAGCACAACTGCAACTTTAAGTGAAAACTTAACTTTGTATCTGGAAAATGGGCTGAGTTATTGGGTAAAATTGGGCAGATTTGTGAGATTTGTCTATAAAGTAAATACATTGGAGTGGCTTTAGCAAGAATTAAAATGAAAGTTTGCACAAATTAGACTTAATGGTTACCCAGGAGTAGGTTTGGCTAGAGTTCAGTAGAAGGATTTGAATTGCATATGTATTCATCATTATTAATATCAGGGAATAAGTTATGGTGTAGAACAGTGGTGGGCAATCTGTGGGCCACATGCATCCCATTTTGGTTCTGAGTGCAGCCCACGAGATGTTTTGTTGACTTGTCCCTGTGCAGTGCTGCCATGGTCTGTTAATTTCTGTCTGCTGAATTTTTTCCCACCAGACAAGATAAACACATAAAGCAAGGGCAAATGAAGTGCATTCTGATTGCACACAACATTGAGAGCTGTGCTTGCAAAGTGTAATTTTTTTTAACTATTTGAAGCCGACAGTTCTATAAATGAGCACTTTAATCATATTCTCAGGGTGATGGTTAGTGAGCAAGCCAGTTTTCAATCTTGCAACCCATTGAGATGGATCAGCTCATTCACCAGCCTAGGTTGCCCATTATTGCTCTAGAAGCAGTATAGAAATATGCTGTCTCATGGAAAGGTGTTTTGAGAAACCAAATAAATTGTCAAAAATGTAGCCTTCTTACACCATCAATTCCTACCTCAAAAAGGAAAGCACTTTCCCTAAGGATGCCAAATTATTGATGTCACTGATCCAATGAAATGGTGCAGTTGTTTTTGTCAACAAGGAGCACATGAGTATTTTGTTTTTATCGTATGAGATGTCACACCAAGTTGCAACAGTGTTCTGGATTTAAAAAAAACTTTTGTAGCAATTGGTGCCAATGTTTCTCTTCCACCCTCACCCAGTATGCTTTGTGACAAAATGTTTTCCTGTTATGTTGTGATCCCATTCACACTAATCGTATAAGCATTTAATTTACCTTCCTGGGCCCCATACTAGCTGACCTTGTAAAGAATCCCATTTCGTCAGGTATTCCCCCCACCACCCCGTCATTAAAAATTGTAATAAACACAATCAGTACTTGCAAGCTAGTGCCCCATCCCCTCTCTTCCCAGCCCGTCAACAAGATGTTGCCTTCCAAATTTATGCTCCTCTTTGCAAATCCATGTTTGAATTTCCACCCTGATTTTTTTGTCCTTGCCGCAGCTCTGAAACTGCTTGATTGAAAGTCAGAATGACATCTCCCTGCCTTTCTCAAGCTTTGCTACTGAATTACCCAGCTGACTGGAACTTCCCTGTTTGCTTCCCTTCTAACTGTCCAAGCGCCCCCATCTACCACAGCTTTCATTTAATTTGTCAACTTTCTGCTTCCATTGACATTATTTAATGTGTCGTTAATATTGTGTCGAACAGTTCTAATGAAACTGAACATTTTCTGAAAACCCAAGTAGATCATACCTCCTGGAAGTTGAATAACTCCTTTAGAACAATCAAATTTGTGAGACGTAATCACTATCTATTAAAACTATTTTTGGATTTCCAGTGGCTGTGCTTTTAACCCCTGAAAATTATTTTAGGTGTCGACATGGAGTACTTGTTGGAGCATTAATATCAGGCATGCAGAGCCCAGTGTCAAATTACTGCCTGGAGGAAGTGGTTTGGGAGCACTTATGGGAGGTCTATGGTTTCACTTCTCACTCTCTACGTGTTACTTGGAATTCCTCAAGGACCTGTTTGAGGCTGCCTGTGGGATTACTGATCTTTTATTTCTTGCGGAACTGAAACAATTGTGTTTGGAAGCAAAATGAATCTGCAAATTTACAAAAAAGGGGAAAAGTACAAGCTCACAATCTTCTTCATTTTCTGACCAGCAGGAGATGTTTTCATAATAGAAATGCAGCTTAAAATTAGTAAGGCTCCTAACATAAAATAGCCAAACGGTCTCTCTGACACATTCTAATTTTAGTTTTTTTTCTATTGCATTTTTGCCCTTTGTGTTTTATTTGTGTTCTAGTAAATCTAGCCATTGTCTTAAAAACATTATTTTCAGCCTTCCCATGGAAAGAGGGGTTATGGATTATTAACATTTAGTGGAATAGGATGTTGACCTGTCGATAAGGAGGCACCTCCTAGCCTAGAGTGCAGCACTCTCTCAATACTCCAATAATGTTTTGGGCCTGCCTTGAACAGGGCTCTTATTGAGCGCTCAGAAATAACATGCTGTATCCAGCAGTTTAGAATCGTACAGTGCAGAAAGAAGCCATTTGGCCCATCGAGTCTCAACTGACACTCCAACAGGGTATCTTACACAGGCTCATCCCGCCCTAACACCAACCTACGTATCTTGGGACGTGAAGGGGTAATTTAGCAAGGCCAATTCACCTAATCTGCACATCTTTGGACTGTGGGAGGAAAATGGAGCACCCGGAGAAAACCCACACAGACAATGTGCAAACTCCACACAGACAGTTGCCCAAGGCCAGAATTGGACCCAGGTCCCTTGCGCTGTAAGGCAGCAGTGCTAGCCATTGTGCCACCCAGTAACAATTTGCAGTAACAACTTACATTTATGTAATGTCTTTAACATAGGGTTGCTGACTGTGATTAAATTAATTCCTGGAGGTTTCATTTTAGGACTTGCCCCATGCTCCAGCCATTACTCGGTCAACACATCCATCCCTGTGAGGCATTGCCTTCTTAATTGGAAAGCAAAAAGACTCATTACTTAACTGGATGATGCTTGACTGACAACCAAAACAGCCTTTTTTAAATCCATTTTCAATATTTTTATATCTGGTAAACAGAAATGTCCAAAGAAAATGGAAACAAAATATTTTTCAATGTGTCTATGATTTTTCTCCAGGGTTGCAGACTGTAGTGTCCTAGTGATTGATCCTTAATTCCTGGAGACTCCAGGCCCATCCTGGAGGGTTGGCAACACTACAAGATTGGCCCCAGGGCCCTTCACAGAGGTGCTATCAAATTAAATCTGACACTGAGCCATCGATTCTAGGATATGACGAGTTTCAAGGCTGTCTTAAAGGAGGAAATAGAGGTAGAGATGTGTCAGGGAGGGAATTCCAGTGGTTAGAGAACCAATGGTGTTTTGATTAAAACTGAGGACCTACAATGGTCCAGAATAGGAGGAACACAAAGATTCTGAGGTTGTAGGAGGTTACAAAGGTATGCAAGGATTTCATAACAATACTTAGAATTTAAAAATCAAGGTGTTGCTGAACCATGAGCCAATGTGAGGCGGATGAAGAATGGGCGAATGGGGGCTTGGATGATAGGAATGAGCTTCAAAGTTTTGGATGACTCAAGTTTACATGAGTTGGAAGATGGGAGGCTTTACAGGAAAACAATTCCAAGATTCACATCTTCTTAGTTCTATTTCGATTGGTCAGTAGATGCCTTGGAAGTAAAAGTCAACCTGAATGAACTTGATTTTCCTCCTTTGTTTCTTATCTGCAGTTACGCAAAGAGGCCTAAATCTATAGCCTGAATATATCTGACAATTACTCGTCTTGCAGATTGATCCAAACAGGTATGTATTCAAAGAGAGTTTTATAGAAGGGATTATTTCAAAGCTGCTTTTTTGGTCTAATATACTGTGACATATTCTGATGTCTTTTATTCCTCTGTGTTTGTTCAGGATGGAACAGAATTGGAAGATGTCAACTTGTCACCTGTACAGTTTTGCACCAGATAGTCTAATTTTTGATGGTCTGTTGTATATATTTTTAAAGTTTTCATGAGTGTAGATTACGCTGTGCTGGAATTCTTCAGCCGTTCACACTAGCGGGATTCTTTGGTCTTGCTGACAGGGTGGTCTCTGCTGTGGGTTTCCTGACAGCATGGTGTTGGCTGCAATAGGAATTCCCATTGATAGTGGCGGAACAAGAGTTCCCTGCCAGCGAACGGTGTGCCACCACCAAGAGAATTGCTGAGGGGAGGGCACAGAATCTCACTCTGTGTTTTAGAAGATATATTAACTATGCTCCCTTGAGGTGTCATACAGAGTCATAGAATCCCTACAGCGCAGAAGGAGGCCATTCTGCCCATCGAGTCTGCACCAACTCTCTGACAGAACCTCCCATCCATTCTCTATCCCTGTAACCCCATGTATTTACCTTACATACTCCCCTAACCTACACATCAGGGACACTGAGGAGCAATTTACTATGGTTAATTCCTCTAACCTACATGACTCGGGACACTAAGGGGCAATTTAGAATGGCTAATCAACCTAACTTGCACATCTTTGGAGTGTAGAAAGAAACTGGAGCACCTAGAGGAAACCCATGTGACACAGGGAGAATGTGCAAACTCCACACAGACAGTCACCCAAGGCCGGGTCTCTGGTGCTGTGAGGCAGCAGTGCTAATCACCGTGTCACCGTGACCCCTCTGGCACTCATACAAAGACTGAAAACCGTTGTGTTGGAGCAGTACATATGATAGCAGACAGTATTGTTTTGGCCAGCAGCTGTATTGCTAAGTATCTATGACCAGACTGGGGAGATCCAATGTCATTTTGACTTGCAGAAACAAGCAACAACAGATCTCCTTATTGAAGGATTGGTCCTGCACGCTTTCATTCTTGCTCAACTTGTTGCACAGCAGAGTTCAGCAGAAAATGACAATTGTAAAAGAGCATCATAGCGTCATACGGCAAAAAGGCCCTTCGGGCAATTGCACAGACAATATAAAAAGGAAGTTTATTTATTAGTCACAACTAGGCTTACAATAACGCTACAATGAAGTTATTGTGAAAACCCCCTAGTTGCCACACTCTGTTGCCTGTTCAGATATTTTGAGGCACGCCTTTTGGACTGTGGGAGGAAACTGGAGCAGACAGAAGCCCATGCAGACACGGAGAGAATGTGCAAACTCTACACAGGCAGTGACCTATGCCGGGTCCCTGGTGCTGTGAGAGGTAGCGGTGCTATCTACCGCTAAAGGAGCACTAATCCCAGTTTCCTGAACTTGTCTCATATCCTTGAATGTTATTGTATCTCAAGTGCTCGTCCACAAATGTTTAAGAGTTTTATGGTTTGCAGCCTCCATTGCCTTCCTAGCCCGTGCATATCCAGATTCCCCCACCCTCTAAATGAAATCCTTTTTACTCAAGTCCTCTCTGAATTTCCTGTCACTCACCCTAAAACTATACCCCCTTGTGATTGACTCCTCAACCAAGGGGAACAGGTGCTTCCAACTCACCATGTCCATACCTCTCAAGAAGGAGAGGATCAGCTCACAGGGCTTGTTCTCATGAGGCAAGAACTGTTTAAGGGAAAAGTAAAAATTGGGTTAAGGCACAAACTACTGAAATGCAATTTGCCATGGATTAGATTGAAGCAAGAATGATATATCCTAGACAGATCCTAAGGACACAACCAATTCCCTACAATAGAGACAGAGGCCATTCGGCCCATCGAGCCTGTACCGACAACAATCCCATCCAGGCCCTTATGTATTTACCCTCTAGTCCCCCTGACAATAAGGGGAAATTTAGCATGGTTAATCTACTTAACCCGGGCATATGGGAGGAAACTGGTGCACCTGGAGGAAACCCACACAGATACGGGGAGAACCTGCAAACTCCACACAGTCATCCAAAGCTAAATTTGAACTCAGGATTCTGGTGCTGTGAGGCAGCAGTGCTAACCGCTGGGCCACCATGTTATCCCAGCTTTCATGATCAAACATAACATGTTGTCATTCATTTGTTGGAGTCCGTGTGCATCTTATGTGAAATTCCAACTCTTCTGGGTTTCAACCGCTTTCATTACATGACCATCATTACTCTTTCAGTTGTGCAGATTAAATTCAAAGCATGATAATGCCACAATTTCATCCTGACACTTCAAATTTCCAGCAAAATGCCATTGACTAATGAATTTTATAGTGCCAGTACAAAAAACTCTTCTCTCACCTGAAGCCACTTGGAATTAAGAAAAAAAACTAAAATTCAGGTAACAGTAAAAGTAGAAGGAACAGGCTATGCACCAGCACAAAACAAGGTAGAGTCATTTGTAAAGCAAGTTATTAATGAAAAAAATAACATGTTTCAAATTAGAACTGGAGACAGATATTTTTAGCCGTCAAGTAGAGAATAAATTGAATAACCCTTAAAAATGAATCTGGAAATTGTGATGCTAATGAACCATACCCATTATGTGAAATGCAGGTGACACATCACCTTTGTGCGTCAGTGAATTTGCTATGTTACTAACCCTGCTGATGTTTTATGCAAGAGTCTCCCAAATTGAAATATTAGTTCATTGTGGTGTACATTTGCTTGGATTAATGTGGGACCCAGTGAGAAAACAGACCAGTCCTTACATAAACAATTAATAAAGAGTATTTATTAAAGTAAAAGAAAAGAAGAAAAATACATGCCAAGAAAGACCATAATACACTACGACACTTAAATATATGAATAATTAAATACACAGTTTCTCTGAGATTGCCTCTCTGTCCAAACTATACCCACATTCTCTGAACTCAATGAGACACTTCTTCTCCCAAACACATTCAATTTTTTAACTCTACAAGCCAAATCCAGCTCATAGTTACCACACAATACAACTTGTTTGATCAGGTCTGAAAAACCATCTATTGTTGGTTCAGCAGAAATACAAAACAGCATCTTGTAGAGAATATCTGTGATCTGCTGTGGCTTTAATTGTTAGATGGAACAGGCCCCTTGGAAGGTTTTGGCCAACCTGGCTGTTGGATGGAAACTATCGTGGGCTGTTAGGTGTAACTAGCCTCTGGGCTGTTGAATGTACTACCAGACCCCTCCTCTCTGAGGTGCTGGCAACATTTAGCCTCTTTGACTTTTCATTCTATGGGTGTGCTGTCTGTGCCTCTCAAATTCCTTGACTGTCGAAATTAGCATTCATTTTCCTCCACTAATCTCTCAGTTGCCTGGGTAACCTGTTTCTATGAATTGGGCAATTTTGTCTAGATGCCTGCTAAGCCTGTTACTGGGCAAATCATATCTGACCATACCTTTGGAATGGTGGCTGCTGCTGTTGTTAAGGAAATTTTGACCTGTTGCTGGGCAAATTGCATCCTATCGTGCCTTTTTAAAATTCTTGTTACTGCTGTTGTTATGCAAATCCTGACAGGCATAATCTGTTGGGTATTGTAGTTGTTGTGGTTGAATGGCTGGAATTGTGTGCAAGTTGTGAGTGGTTGCTGCAATGCCAGCAGCAGTGCTAAGCGTGTGAGGCTGTGGTGAAGCATATAAATGCCAGGCACGAGTCCTGATTAGTAGAGATTGTTAATTGTAAATGATAGGGATGCGGTGAATTGAGGAGTGGCAGATGCTCATGGCATATTTAGTAGGTTATGACATTTGAAGATGCATTCATTGACCTTGACCAACCTTGTGCGGTCATTGAACTTCTTATGATATTGCATCCAGGTACTCGTAGAATTATAGAATCCCTACAGTATAGAAGGAGGCCATTTGATCCATTGAGCTTACACTAACAACAATCCCATCCTGGCCCTAGCCCCATAACCCCACATATTTTCCCTATTAATTTCCCTGACACTAAGGGGCAATGAAGCATGGTCAATCAACCTAACTGAACTGTGGGAGGAAACTGGATCACCCGGAGGAAACGCACACTGACACAGGGAGAATGTGTGAACTCCATATTCATGTGAGACAATCACCCAAGGCCGGAATTGAACCTGGGTCCCTGGTGCTGTGAGGCAACAGGACTAACCACTGTGCCACCGTGCCACCATATCTTGACTTTTGACAACTAACTGCTCCCGCTGCCTTCTAAACATGAGACTGGGAAGGCTCCTGACTCTCTATGGTACAGGACATCTCTTCTCCTTTGTACCTCCTTACGAAAGCCTCTCATCCAGCGTTCAAAAAACTTGAAACCATTTTTCTGCCCATTTCCAGTTGTTATTGAATTTCACCTCCACAATGTTATTACTGCATTGTTGGCTTGCTTTCTTCTACCTCTTTGTTTATGGAACAATTCTTTCTCCAAGACAACAGCTTCCTGATCCAATGCCTTTTAGACTAAAAAAAGGGTCAGTTTTAGCATAATTCAGAAACATAAATCATTTTAATTTTTCAGTCAGTTTTGAAGTTATTCCTATTTTTCTTCTATTTCACTTATATTTAGTCTGCGTGAGATACGACAATACAAGTGATGACAAGTCAGCAGCCCTTGTTACATCATGACCTTGATGGAATTAAAATCCAGCGATGCGTAAAACAGGTTTCCAATGCCCTATCATCAGTTTTGAATTATTGTACAAAACCTAGATCAGCTCCATTCTCTTTTAGTTAGTGCTATTTACTCTTTGGGGCTTTAACATGAATTGAATACAGTTAATTCTGCAGAGCCCATGCTTCCCTGTTTAGAGTTTATAGCAAGATTAGAGGCATTTTTTTTACAGGAAAGAAACACTAGATATTTGTCCTTTTTAATGGCAATGCATTGTTTTACAAATTCTAGGATGCTGTTTGATGTTGCTATACTCTATGGTTAACTGGTTGTGACTGGTATTGACTAAGGAGTGTCTGTTTTTAGTAGCACTGCACAGGTGAAAAGTTAATGTGGTAGATCTTTTTTAACAATGCCTGCTGCAGTCTGAAGACCTAGGATAGAACAGTGACATAGAAATGCAAGGTCAAAGTACGTGATTGGCATACTAAGAACATTCTGTCCTAGACAATGCGGAGAGTAACAGAGAGTGTTGGGGGAATAGAAGTAAAATCATATATACTCGTTCCGCTGTTTAAGGAAAGTTCTGAAAGTAATGAACAAAACAGTGGTTTCTTTGTGAATGGATAACCTTCAGAACAAATGAGTCAGAGTAGACATGTGGAACTAAGAATGGGATCTAGTTATAAAACTTTTCTCTTGGATCATAGGTTGTCCTTTAGGGTCAGAGTGTACATAGGACTGGATTTTCCCACAGGCGGCATGTTGGCACAGTGGTTAGTTAGCACTGCTGCCTCACAACGGTTTGATTCCCGGTTTGGGTGACTGTGTGGGATTTGCATGTTCTCTGCAATGACATACAATTTAGCTTTTCTAAATTGACCCTCAGCTGCTGGCTTATCCAGTCCTGGGAGCCTGTAACCATTAAATATAAAATCAACTAAAATTTGAAGCATGCAGTGTCATTAAAATATTTAAATTAGGGAGCCATCTCTGTAAACCAGGACCAGTTCCACTCTGCCCTGACCACCAACCACCTCCCCCACCACTGCCCCATTACTGTCCTCAGATCCCACAAACTGCCGTCATTAAAATTGGAAATGACACATTACAGTTTCCCATTTTTGAATTCTTAACCCTCCATGTCTGATCCAAGGATAAATATTACCCTTATGTTTTTCTTGGTGGTTTGAAAATTTGAACATGGCAGTACAAAATGAAAGAATAAAAGCTGGTATTAGTACATACGCCTGTGAAACTATCAGTTTTGTCATTAAAGACCAATTTGCTCCCTCGTGGCTTTTGGGGAACAAAAGCGGCTGTTCTTACTCAGATAGGTTTAAAAAGTGACTCAAATCCCAAACTGGGGAAGCTAACTTGTAACGGCTGTCCCTCTGAAGTGGTCTGACTGGTCTCCAAATCGTATCAAGCCCCTTGCATTGGGTAAGTTAGAAGATCTACCTTAACTGGCCCTGCCAGCAACGCCATCCACAATGAATTAACAAAGATGCTGTCTGTTCGTTCACGTTGGAATATTTCCAAGTGAAACAGCTTTATGACGATTTGAAATGAGCTCCTAAACTATAAACTGGATATAATGTATCCCAGCAAAACGCATAAAGGAATGATTTGGGTAACACTTCATTATATAAAATTAAATTGCTGCACCAGAAGTTTCATTTTCAAAATGAATTAGCAATAGAGGATTATCACTGTTTGGAGTTAGTGCCCTTCTGCAGTCCTTACCTGGTCTTCCAAACTGACAGTGATGTTGACTCTTCAACTGTTTTGTTGTGTGTTTAGACTGAAGTTTTAGGGATTGCCTATTCTCCCGAAGTGTAATTCTCGCATTTGTAATTTCTCAAAACATTTACAGCAAGTGTTTGCACAGAGTGGTTAGCTCTGCTGCCTTGCAGTGCCAGAGACCCAGGTTCAATTCCAGGCCTTGGGTGACTGTATCTCTGGAGGTGACATGTTCCCCCATGTCTGCATGTGTTTCCTCCTGGTTCCCCCCACAGTCCAAAGATGTGTGGGTTAGGTGGATTGGCCATGCTAAATTGCTCCTTAGTTTCGGGGGATTAGCAGGGTGGGTATGTGAGGTTGAGGGGATGGGGTCTGTGTGGGATTGTTGTTGGTGCAGGCTTGATGGGCCAAATGGCCTCCTTCTCCACTGTAGGAATTCTATTGTATAATTTGAACCTCTGCGCGTGATTGCTGTTTCTCCATCTTGCAGATCTCGCTTACTGTGACCTGACAGCATTATTACATCAGCACCCTGTATGCTCCTAATGTTAACCCTTTGTTCGTCCCAATCACATTTACATACTCCTTTATTAATTGCCCTCTGAGGGCAATTAGGGATAGAAAACATGCTGACCTTTCCAGCAAGGCACACGTTCCCTGAAAGAATAATTTAAAATAGAAGAGTTGCAATACTTGTGAGGCAGCAAACTCTAACTGAAAGCAATGATGGAAGTGTGTACTCATACAGAAGACATAATATATTTTGTCATTGCATTCAAGGACTTAGAGAAATTTTTGGGAGTTTCATGAGAATAATTTAACCATATTGCAGCGTTAAAACCGGTGAGGACATATGTTAGACATTGCCTTTCTTTCCCACTGTTCGATTGATTGTAACAGGGTTTTTTGTGATGATGTATCAACTCAACCATTTATGCACTGATTGCAAAGAGCTCAGTCCAGTAGGGTTTCTTGAGTTTAGACATAAAGAGGTCAGTTTTTGTTAAGCTAAAAACCCACCCAAGTAAAGGTATAGGGGGCGATATTGAGCCTGAGTTTGCCATCCGTGTGAATGCCAGCAAATTCGGAAGTCTCCGGAAGTCGCAGTTCTCATCAGCGAGAACATGATTTCAGATCTTCTCCACTTCTTGCCAGCGACATCATCAAGCTCATGGCCATAATAGGCATGAACCCCCTTTACATTAATCTGAATATACTTAAATGTTATTATTCCACCCCCTTACCAGATATTGAACCCCACCTCACAGCTGTATATTGACACCTCACTGTTGTGAGGGAGAGGGGCGTGGCCAGGCAGTGCTCTGGCAATGTCCCCTAGCACCATCCTTTGGCACAGGTTGGCATCATATCTGTGCCAACCTGGCAACACCAACCAGTGACAAGGGATAGGCCACAGCCACATGCCGGAAGGGGGTGGGATTCATTTAGATGTGTTGGTGGCCGGGGGTGGACGGAGGAGCTGGAGATATTGTGATGACCTGGGATGGGGTGAAGGGGCTGATTATTGGGGGTGGGCTAGGGGATAGTTTATAAAAGGTGCCCAATCTCTGTGCAGCCGAGTTTTGCTGGTGTGTTTGGGACACTACACTGAGGAACTCCTGGAGTGAAATGATTAACTTCCATCCACCCCAACCATCTTTTGCCATGCTAGGTATGACTCCAACCAGCAGAGTGTTTCCCTAATTCCCAATGACTCCAGTTTTGATGCCACACTTGGTCAAATGCTGCCATGATGTCAAGGGCAGTCACTCTCACCTCATCACTGGAATTCAGTTCTTTAATCCTTGCTTTGGTAATTGGCTGGGTTGGCTGTCCTGCCTTTTGGGTACAGCACTGACCTGGACAATTTTCCACATTGCCAAATATGGTACTGTAGCTGAACTGGAACCGCTTGGCAAGGGGCACGGCAAGTTCTGGAGCACAGGTCTTCAGTACTATTAAAATTTTAAAGTTTATTTATTAGTGTCAGAAGTAGGCTTACATTAACACTGCAGTGAAGTCGCTGTGAAAACCAGAATATTGTCAGGGTCCATAGCCTTTGCAATAACCAGTGCCTTCAGCCAATTCTTGATATCATATGGAGTGAATTGAATTGGTTGAAGATTGGCATCTGTGATGTTGGGGACCTGTGGAGATCAAGATGGATCATCCACTCGGCACTTCTGGCTGAATTATAGAATCCCTACAATACAGAAGGAGGCCGTTTGGCCCACCAAGTCTGTACCGACCACAATCCCACCCAGATCCTATTCCCGTAACCCTCAATTACCCTGCTAATCCCCCTGACATTAGGGCCAATTTAGCATGGCCAATCAACCTAACCCACACATTTTGGACTGTGGGAGGTAACTGCAGCACCCGGAGGAAAACCCATGCAGACAAGGGGAGAATATGCTAACTCCACACAGACAATGACCCGAGGCAAGAATGGAACCTGGGTCCCTGGCGCTGTGAGGCAGCAATGTTAACCACTGTATCACCGTGCCACCCTATCGTTGCGATTGCTTCAGTCTTATCCACTGCACTGATGTGTTGGCTTCCCCAACATTGTGGGATGGGGATATTTGTGGATCCTCCTTCTCCAGAGAGTTGTTTCACTGGATATGGTAGGACTGCAGAGCTTAGATGTGATCTATTGGTTGTGGAATCACATAGCTCTGCTAGCATAACTCCGCCCATTACTTGCTGCTTATTCTGTTTAGCACGCAAGTAGTCCTGTTGTTGCGCCTGCCACACAGTCTGTTTTAACCCTTATACGATGGACAAAGAATTGAGAGTAGACTTCTTGTTAATACAACCATTATTTATTTAAAACACACAATCAATAATTACCCACCTAACCAACAAAAACTTATCTTACAGAAAATACTAAAGTTCAAGTCCAATACAAGACCTTGACTTAACTTTGCGTAACTGGCAAGTACCCAAGCAGATGTTGGCCTTTATCTGTGCATTGGTCTCGGTCATCAGCTGTGTAGTCTGGTCCTTTGGTCTGGTCTGGCACTTTGGCTCTGGTCTTCCTTCTTTCTCGGGTGTGGTGGCTCTCCTTGTGCTGGTTGTTGCTGGCGACGGTCACTGTTATTGTAGCTCGTTCATGGGGTCAGAGAGAGAGAGAGCACCCTTTATAACTGTTAGTTTTCGCACCCCTTATGGCCATTGCTACTCAATCGATCAGGACTTGATCACCCTGATCGATAAAGTCCAATCAGGTGCTGCCACACCAATCTCTGGGTATGCCCCCAATGGCCATGTCTGTAGGTGCTGGGGGCACGTAGGACACACACCTCCCTCCCAAATAAGGGGTTACGGCGCTCCCACGTTTGATAAACACCCCAGTTTGACCAGAAAGTCCCTTTTGTCCTGGACATGGCCCATATCCTGTGTATTCAGACATCTGAACTGCAGCCTGTTTATCTCTGTATTTTAGGCAGCAGTCTGCTGTTTTAGTTCTTGCCCAATTGTCCCAGAGTGATTTACAAACTGCCATTTTACGTGGCCTGTTTGGCCACACTGTGTTGTAACTTTACCAGGTTGATGCCTCAATTGTGAGCATGCGTGATATTGCTCCAGTTGAGCCTGCCTGCACTCTTCATTGAATGTTATTTAAGAGGGGAGTGAATGTTTCGGAGGCAGTTCAGAAGAGCTTTACCACTGGAATGAGTAGGTTGGTTTATGAGGAAAGGTTGGACAAAACTGGGCTTATTTTCATTGGAGTTTAGAAAAGGGAGGGGTGACTGTAGTGAAGTGTATAAGATCCTGAACTTCGTGACAAGATGGATGAGTAAAGGATGTTTCCTCTTGTGGGTGAGTCCAGAACTAAGGGTCACTCTTTTAAAATGAGTGAGTCACCCTTTTAAGACAGAGATTTGGTGAATTTTCTTTCTCTCAGAGGGTTGTGTGACTTTGGAACTCTCTGCCTCAGAAGATGGTGGAGGTGGGATCATTGAATATTTTTAAGGCAGAAGTAAATAGATTCTTCTTAGGCAAGGGAACCAAAGGTTATCAGGAGGTAGATGGGAACGTAGAATTCAAAACACAAATCAGTCAACCATGATCTTATAGAACGGTGGAGCAAGCATGAAGGGCTGAATGGCCTACTCTTGCCCTGATTTTGTATGTTTGTTTCTTATATATGACTGTGGAACCCACTCAATCGCCTAAATCTCAGCCACTTCAATACCACCTGTCCACTCAACCAGTGCTTAGTACTGCTGCCTCACTGCTCTGGGCACCCGGGTTCAATTCCCGGCTTGGGTTACGGTCTGTGTAGAGTTTGCATGTTCTCTCTGTGTCTGCATGGGTTTTCTTGGGGTGATCTGGTTTCCTCCCACAGTCCAAAAATGTGCTGGTTAGGTACAATAACCATGCTAAATACTCCCTCAGTGTACTCGAACAGGCTGCAGAGTGTGGTGACTAGGGAATTTTCACGGTGACTTCATTGCATGTGATTGTAAGCTTACTTATGACTAATAAATAAACTTTACTTTACTTTAGTCATTAGTATGACCTTCCACAAGATAGATGTGCGAGTAAGCACACACACACACACATACACACCCTCATGTTTGTATAGCTTGTCAATCAGCTATCTCAGGACCCATCAAGCCATAGTGGAAGCAAGTCATCCTCAATCCCAGCTTTATTTATTAGTCACAAGTAGCTTACATTAACACTGCAATGAAATTACTGTGAAAATCCCCTAGTCGCCATTCTCTGGCACCATGTTCGGGTACACTGAGGGAGAATTTAGCATGGCCAATGCATCTAACCAGCACGTCTTTCAGACTGTGGGAGGAAATTGAAGCACCTGGAGGAAACCCACGCAGACATGGGGAGAAGGTGCAGACTCTGCACAGAAGGAAGCACTGCCTAAGGAGAAGATATATATTACAAATTCAATATCCATCTAAAGCAGACTTTGTTAAATTGTATCAGCTTTGTTTAAAGTTTTGAAAGTGGAAGCTATTTTAGGGTATCAACTTTGTTTATGTGCTGCAGTTTTACTTTTTGCCTATTTCCTGGGTTATCCACATAGCAGTTGCCTTTTCAAGGCTGTTGAGCTGCGTCTGTGCCAGTAACTGTGCTATTTTCTCAGTTTATTGTTTCACCCCAGATTTTTGAATGTCCTGATGGATTTGGTGGGAGAAACTCTATTCTCCATTAACAAAATGCTTGACATCATCCCCTGATGTGTCACTACCTGTAAACCTTAGGTTGGCACATCATTTTGGAGCACCAATTGTTAGTGATAAGGAAGCCAGTCTTGTTAGAAAGAACAATCAATTCATTTCCAGATATTATGGTACTATTTCCAAGTATTTGCCAGCAAAAGCAGCCCCTCTTATACACCAGAGGGGAAATGAAAGGAAGGAAAGAAAGAATTTACTTGCACAGGGAGTTACTGAGCTAATAATCCAGAGACCTAGGGCAAGATCTGGGGACCTGGGTTCAAATCACATCATAGAGTCATAGGGGTTTACAGCATGGCCCTTTGGCCCATCTTGTCTATGCCACCCTAAGTTAATCCCAATTGCCCGCATTTGGCCCATATCCCTCTATACCCATGTAACTGTCTAAATGCTTTTTAAAGGATAAAATTGTACCCACCTGTACTACTACCTCTGGCAGCTTGTTCCAGACACTCACCACCCTTTGTATGAAAAAAATTGTCCCTCTGGAACTTTTGTATCTCTCCCCTCTCACCTTAAACCTATGCCCTCTAGTTTTAGACTCCCCTACCTTTGGGAAAAGATATTCACTATCTAGCTGATCTATGCCACTCATTATTTTATAGAACTCTATAAGATCACCCCTCAGCCTTCTATGCTCCAGAGAAAAAAGTCCCAGTCTATCCAGCCTCTCCTCATAACTCAAACCATCAAGTCCCAGTAGCATCCTAGTAAGTCTTTTCTGCAGTCTTTCTAGTTTAATAATATCCTTTCTATAATAGGGTGACCAGAACTGCACACAGTACTCCAAGTGTGGCCTTACCAACTTCAACAAAACGTCCCAACCCCTGTATTCAATGTTCTGACCAATGAAACAAAGCATGCTGGATGCCTTCTTCATCACTCTGTCCACCTATGATTCCACTTTCAAGGAGCTATGAACTTGTATCCCTATAACTCTTTGCTCTGTAACTCTCCCTAATGCCCTACCATTAATTGAGTAAGTCCTGCCCTACTTCAATCAACCAAAATACATCACTTTGCACTTATTTAAATTAAACTCCATCTACTGTTCATCAGCCCATTGGTCCAATTGATCAAGATCCCATTGAAGTCTGAGATAACCTTCATCTGCTAACTTACTAGCCATGCCTTCTATATTCTTATCCAAATCATTAATATAAATAATAAATAGTAGTGCACCTAGCACTGATCCCTGAGGCACACTGCTGGTCACAGGCCTCCAGTTTGAAAAACAACCCACTACAACCACCCTCTGGTTTCTGTCAAGAAGCCAATTTTGTATCCATTTAGATACCTCATCCAGGAGCCCATGAGATTTAACCTTATGCAACAACCTACCATGTGGTACCTTGTCAAAGGCCTTGCTCAAGTCCACGCAGACAGCATCAACTGCACTGCCCTCATCTACTTTCTTTAAAAAACTCAATCAAATTTGTGAGACATGATTTTCCAGATCAACAGCAATGTGGTTGACTCTCAACTGCCCTTGGAAATGAAGAGCAGTTAGGGATGGGCAATAAATGCTGGCCCTGCCAGCGGTGCCCAGCTCCCATAAATAATAAAAAAAGGCAGAACCCTTTATAATCTGAGCATGTCCAGCATTGTTTTACAATCATCTATTTCAGAACTGTACCCAGTTTTGCAATGTAGAAAAAGCCAGGAAATAACAGTAAGATTTCACAAGCAACAGTGAGAAGAAACTCTTCCTTTTAATGGTGCTAGTTGAGGGATAAATCTTTGCTAGGACATCAAAATAACTCTCGTGTTTTTCAAATAGTGCCCATCTGAGAGAGCGAATGGGACCTTGCTTTAACATCCCATCCAAAAGCAGTTAAATAAGAGTACAACAATTTAGTTCAGATTATTGTCTGAAGTCTCTGGGTTGTGACTTGAAACCATTGCTATGGAGAGGATGCAAAGAGATTCACCTGAGATTCAAGTCACAACACTGTATGGATGTGAGCTATTAATTGTATTTTGACAAATTAATTCTAGGCAAAACAAACTATTTTACTACTTGGAATTAATGAAGGAATTTGAGCACTTTTTGAAACATTTGAATTAGTCCAAAAAATGTCAGAAAAAGCAATTTAGTAGCTTCTTAAAAAAGTACTTCACAACTGAAGTACGCCTGTAGATGGAACTAGTGACCAACGTTCATTTCTTAAGGCAAACATTGTAATGTCTGCGCTGCTACTAAAAATCAGCTTGCTGGTTGTGGTCTCTATTTCTATCCCTTTGTGACCATTGCCATCTCTCTTAACCTGTGCTCCTTTGATTTGTTGATACAAATCTTTCTAATTGCTAGCATTCTCACCTTCTCTATCCTAATTTCACTTTCTCTCTTCCTCCGCAGTCCTTTTTTTATATCTGTCACCTACGTTTACATCTTTCTCACATGTTTTGTGTTTGCGACTTAAGTCACAAAGGGGCCTAATTATCTCATCGAGACTGACAGGTGAAGCTGCCTGGTGGTTGTGTCTCTGGCGATGGAGGCGCCTCTGTATTTCCTTATCCCTCGTTGCAATCTAGCTTTGCAATTGGCTGGGATATGTCTGATGCTGTGGTAACTACTTAGTCCTGCTAACTTCATTGAGTCCTTTCAGCAGGGTGGCACAGTGGGTGAATGTAGTCTCAAATGTGACTATTGCACAATATGGTCACTGGCATGAACTATAAATGCTCTGTCGGCAATTAAGCAGGATCAGATCTTTTCATTAGGGTGGCACAGTGGCAGTGGTTAGCACTGCTGCCTCACAGTGCCAGGGACCCTGGTTTGATTCCCGGCTTGGGTCACTGTCTGTGTGGAGTTTGCACCTTCTCCCTGTGTCTGCGTGGGTTTCCTCTGGGTGCTCCAGGTGCTCCGGTTTCCTCCCATACTCCGAAGATATGAAGACAGGTGGATTGGCCATGCTAAATCGCCTCAGTGTCAGGGGGACTAGCTAGGGTAAAGGCGTAGGGTTATGGGGATAGGGCCTGGGTGGGATTGTGGTTGGTGCAGACCTGATAGACCGAATGGCCTCCTTCTGCACTGTAGGATGCATTCTGTCTGGATGGGTTTGGAGAACTGCAGCAGCAGTCTGAATATTACAAAGCCCCCATCTTATCTGCTTTAATTTATTCCTGTTGTGTGACCCCATTCCTGCTGATCGGTAAACAGTCTAGAGGTATCGCAGGTTTGAAAAACATAGACTATGATTCCCCTAAAGTTCTTTCTGCAATCCAGAATGATATGTGAACCAATAAGCATGCAATTGCACTTATGTTTTGTTGGGAGATTGTTTTGGAAACACAACTAAGTACACAAAGAACAGTACAGCACAGCAGAAGGCCCTTCGGCCCACCAAGTCTGCACCGATACATAGTTTCTATCCCTCTGTTCACCCCATTCATGTGTCTATCATGGTACTCCTTGAATTTTGCTAATGTGCCTGCTTCCACCACCTCCACTGGCAATGAGTTCCACCCTCTGTGTGAAAAACATTCCCCATACATCTCCCCTAAACTTACCACCTTTCACCTTATATCTGTGCCCTCTTGTAGTAAACCCTTCCACCCTGGAAAAATGCCTCTGACTATCCACCTTTTCTATGCCTTTCATAATTCTGTAGATTTCTATCAAAACACCCCTCAGCCTCTGTCTCTCCAGTGAAAAAATTCCGAGTTTATTCAATCTCTCCTCATACCTAAAACACTCCGGTCCAGGCAACATCCTGGTGAATCTTTTTGCACCCTCTCCAAAGCATCCATGTCCTTCTGGTAGTGTGGCGACCAGAACCGCATGCAATATTCCAAATGTGGACTGCAGCTGTAACATGACTTGCCAACTTTTATACTCAATGCTATGGCTGATGAAGGCAAGCATGCTGCATGTCTTCTTGGCCCCCTTATCCCCTTGTGTTGCCACTTCCAGGGTTCCATGGACCTGTACGCCCAGATCCCTCTGTATGTCAATGCTTCTAAGGGTTCTGCCATTTACTGCATAAGTCGCACCTGAGTTTGATCTTCCAAAATGCACAATCTTGCATTTGTCTGGATTAAACTCCATCTGCCATTTCTCTGCCCAAGTCTGCAAATCTGTCTATATTCTGCAGTATCCTTTGACAATCTCTGGCGCTAACATCAACTCCACCAGTTTTTGTGACAATAATTCCAGATTTCCATGACAGTTACCTGATTTGCTTTGCAGCGTCTAAGGTACAGAAGGGACACCCACATCAGAGACACCAACATAGGATTCCAGAAATCAGGATGGTGTCTTAGCTCAAGCAACGGACTATCCGCTTATTATTACATTGCTGGTTGCAAATTGGCTGCTGTGTTTCACATAATCAAACGATGGACAGTGAAAAACGTTCTGGTCCATCTAGCCTGTCCCTCACAATTGTGGTGCTTTATGCATCTTCATAAATACCGTCTCCATCTCAAACCCAAAACATATGAATCAGACTTGTCCAATCTCGTTCACCCCTCCACCACTGCCAGTGAGAACAGAAAATTTGGTGCTCAGCCAAATCTCCATTTACAGCAGCGGGACTGGAGAATCCCAGCCAGGGATGAGATCTGGCCATGATCTCCTGGGGAAGGTGAAGAGAAAGATAAAAACCTTGGTTAGTTTGGGGGGGAGAAAACTGGGTAAGTATTCTCCAAACAATCCGCTGCCCCCCCAGTCAGCAATCAAAATTATATCTCTTTGGCCTTGATCATCCTTTTCAGTACCTACCTACTGTGAGGGGTGATCTCTGCCTCAACCAGAAACAGATAGGTACAGTGACACAGTGGTTAGCACTGCTGCCTCACAGTGCCAGGGACCTTGGTTCAATTCTGGCCTCAGGTCACTGTCTGTGTGGAGTTTGCACATTCTCCCCGTGAGTGCGTGAGTTTCCTCTGGGTGCTCCGGTTTCCTCCCACAGTCCAAAGATGTGCGGGTTAGGTTGATTGGCCGTGCTAAAATTGACCCTGTTGTCAGGAGATTGACAGGGTAAATATGTGGGGTTACGGGGATAGGGCCTGGGTGAGATTGTGGCTGGTGCAGACTCAATGGACCGAATGGCCTCCTTCTACACTGCAGGGATTCTATAATTCTATGAGATCCAGCTGCAGCTTATAAAGAACCTAACCTTACATCACAACAGCAACTGTACTTCAAAAGTTCTATGGAACATCCTAAAGTTATAAAAGGTGCTATGTTACCCTTTTTCCTTCGTTTTATCAATTTAATTCAACTTTTGAAATTCATCAGCTTAGTGATTGAGGGTAATCCATTACACATCAATTACATGGACTTTCAGAAAACTTTTCATAAGGAACTATCCAATAGAATCTTGTGGAATTAATGGTAATCTGCCACCATGGATTTTGAATACCTCTGGGCAGAAACAACAACTACAAAAGCTTGCATAAATATAGTGCCTTTTAGAAGTAAAACATCCCAAGGGGTGTGACCAGAAAGAAATTCAGACCAAAGAATGGATAGAATATGTGAACAAACACTAAGTTGGTCACAGAGGCAAGTGGGAGGCACAGTGGTTAACATTGCTGCCTCACAGCGCCAGAGACCCAGGTTTGAACCCAGCCGTGGGTGACCGTCTACGTGTAGTTTGCACGTTCTCCCCATGTCTGCGTAGGTTTCCACTGGGTCCTCTGGGTTCCTCCCACAGTCCGAAAGACATGCTGGTTTGATGCATTGGCTGTGCTAAATTCTCCCTCATTGCATACAAGTAGGTGTGGAGTGTGGCGACTGAGGGACTTTCACAGTAACTTCATTGCAGTGTCAATGTAAGTCCACTTGTGACACTAACAACTAATCTTTAAAAAAATGTGCTGGTTAGAAGGATTGCCCATGCTGAATTGCCCCTTAGTGTCCAAAAATGTGTAATAGGTTAGATGGATTAGCCATGCTAAATGCGTGAAGTTATGGGGATAGAGCAGGGGATAGTAACTTCTGATAGGGAGTTGGTGCAGACTTGGTGACCTGAGAGGCCTCTTCTGTGCTGCAAGGATTTGATGAGAGAAGAAGAGGACAATTCAAATAATTTCCTTAACATGGCCAGAAAAAATAGGTCCTTTCAATCAGATTCCACAAGGAAATTATTGTCTCGTCGCCTCATTACAGGAAGGTTGTGCAAGTTATTGAAAGGGTGCAGAGGAGATTTACAAGGATGTTGCCTGGATTGGGTGGCATACCTTATGAGGATAGGTTGAGGGAGCTCGGTCTTTTCTCCTTAGAGAGACAAAGGATGAGAGATGACCTGATAGATGTGTATAAGATGTTGAGAGGTATAGATCGGATGGATTCTCAGAGGCTTTTTCTGAGGGCTGGAATGGTTGCTACGAGAGGACACAGGTTTGAGGTGCTGGGGAGTAGGTACAGAGGAGATATTAGGAGTAAGTTTTTCACTCAGAGGGTGGCAGATGAGTGGAATCGACTGTCATTGGTGGTGGTGGAGGCAAATTTGATAGGGTCTTTCAAGAGACTTCTGGATGAGTACATGGGACTTAATAGGATTGAGGGTTCTGGGTAAGCCTAGTAGGTATGGATATCATCGATGCAACTTGTGGGCCGAAGGGCCTGTTTGTGCTGTAGTTTTTCTATCTTCTATGAAAGTCTGGATACCTGCTGCCTTATGCTGCCCACATTGCCCCTCTCAAAATAAATTTATTATCCCCTCACAAGCCACACCGCCCCCCCCACTGCCCCAGTGACATTCCTGATCCAAGGTTTACATTCCGATAGTGATCAGACTGAGCTACATGATGTTGACCTTCCTGAAGTCGGTCAGTTAGCTGCATTTTTGGCTGGGTTTGCCTCCGTTATTTGGCATAATGTTGACAAAATGGAGCCAGGTCCTGGAGGTACCTCACAGCTGAGAACAGACTGGCACATTCTAAGATCCAGGACTCCGAACTGCAAGATTCATTACAGCTTGGGGCAGCTATCACAAAGGCTCAAAGAGGCACTGTCTAAGACCCTCCAGCCATAGTGTACTGAGGGGTTGGAAATAATGTAAAAAACCTTGGGCTGTGGAAATAATGTAAAAAACCTTGGGCTGTGTGCATCAGATAGTGTAAGATATGAAATGCAGACTGTGAACATAGCTTGTAATTGTAGGTGTAGTGGGGCACTTCATGTACTGCACTGAAGCAAAAACTGATCTGTATTGTACTTTATGTCAAGTCAAGTTTGAACCATCTTAGAATCATAGAATGCCTACAGTACAGAAAGAGGCCATTTGGCCCATCTATAACACTTGTGTGGTTTTCAACCAGGTTCCTGACTGTAATCTCTGGGAAATTAATTATAGACTCATTTAATCATAAAATGATGAAGCACAGGAAGAGGCCTTTCCTCCCATCGTGCCTGTTCTGACTCTTAATTCCTGGAGACTCCTTGGGAACCTGATTGTGAGATGCTGCTATCAAGTAAAACCCTTCTCCACAAAACTGGAGGTGGGCAAATGTGAGGTCCGACTATGTTCTTGGAAGACTATAATTGTTTACTTATTAATCACAAGTAAGGCTTACATTAACATTGCAATGAAGTTACTGTGAAATTCCCCTAGTGGTCACCAGCACCAGTTCAGGTCAATGCATCCAACCAGCACATCTTTCAGAATGTGGGAGCAAACCGGAGCACCCGGAGGAAACCCACACAGAGAATGTGTAAACTCCACACAGCCAGTGACCCAAGCCAGGAATCGAACCCTGGTCCCTGACGCTGTGAAACAGCAATGCTAACCATTGTGCTACCATGCTGCCCTGTTGTAGTCATGCAGTGACCATGAAATCATTGTCAATTGTCACAAAAACCCATCTGGTTCACCAACATCCTTTATGGGAGTAAATCTGCCGTGTGGCTGTCTCTTAAATGCCCTCTGAAATGGCCTAGCAAGCCACTCAGTTCAGGGCAACTAGAGATGGGCAATAAATGCTGGCCCAGCCAGTGATGCCTGCATCGCGTAAACAAATTTAAAAAATCAGATGGATTTAAAAATGTAGGAGTGTAGATACAGCTCCGTCTGACAATCAGATGCTGCTTATGTTGCTCACTTAGGTGTCAGGCAAATTTTGAGAAGTGGGAAACCTCAGACTCTCCACCGCAACAAAACACCTTGAATGCTCATAATTGCAGATATTTCATTACTTGCCCATTCAAAGCCAACCAAAACAATCGAGTGGATTTTGTCAATCAAGATTATATTTCACTTGTTGCTTTGCACACAGGTTGACTAGATTTACAATGTGTTTGGTTACTAATATAACCATATAATGCACTCACCTGGTGAAGGAGCAGCACTCCGAAAGCTCGTGATTCTAAATAAACCTATTGGACTTTAACCTGGTGTTGTGAGATTTCTTACTGTGACCAGTCTAACAGTGGCATCTCCACCTCATGGCTAACCTTACCATAACATATTAATGTCAGGCTTGTGAAGCAATGGTTAGCTTCTCTGCCTCTGAGCCAGTAGCACCGGGTTTGACTCCCACATCCAGTACATGATGGCCTAAGGAAGGTGCGTTCCTAATGTGACCAAGTAGATTGAGTATTATCCTACAAATCCTTCCAACATGCAAATGGCTGGTGGTAAGAGTGGGAGACACTCCTGCTCAGCTGCGCTTGATGCAGGGTGGCGCTCCCTCAAGCTATAAGCCTCTGGTGACAGACCAGCGACCTGTTTCAGGTAAAACTAACTATGGGAGGAGATGAAAGTCTACCTTGTGCACCACTAGATGTGGGAAGAGAAACAACAACCATGTAGCAACTTTTATTCCACTCCAATTTTCTCCTCATTTCCTATGCTGCATGTACTGACTTGTGATTAGGTGTAGTCCTGTAGATCTCTGTTAGTATGACTCAATAGTTACTCTTCATCTGTGATCCCGAACAAGGAATGTCAGGCTATTCAATCATGGTTGTTTCCCTTCCCACATCTAGTGGTGCGAAAGACAGACTTTCATCTGTTCCCATAGCTAGTTTTACCTGAAACAGGACACTGATCTGTCGCCAGAGAGTTGTAGCTTGAGGGAGCACCACTCTGCATCAAGCATGGCTGGGATCACAGATTAGCCTGATCCACTTTCCCCTGGGTTCCAATGGTTTAGGAAATGAAACCTTGGATGATTTTACTTTGCCATTGTCCAGAGATGATGAGGTCAATGGGGGTACCCCATTTTGACCTGGCTAAGATCTGCTCACTCAGCACAGACAAAGCTATGTCTTTAGTAGTATTTAAACCAGAGTTACTATCGTGGTTACTGTGTTCTCACCATCCAATATCCAAATATCACATGCATAGATACAGGACATGCAGGAATGGTTGAATCGATTTGACTGCAGGGAATGTCATAGTCTGGATTTTCCCAATGCCCCAGTGCAGCAGGAGTAATGGTGGGTGGGAAGGGAAATGTGTCAGGAGATCCAAAAATCAGTTTCATGCCAGCATGCAATGATGACAGGATCTTCCGCCATTGCCCATCACGGCAGGGTGCATTTCCTGCCAGAGGCTGGCATAAAACTGATTTGTATCCCGTTAATGAGCTGCAGATGAAGATCCCAACTGGAATCGCTACATCTCCCACGCCTGATTGTCTGCGATGCTAGCGAGAAATCTCTCCAGCCCAGACATATCTAGATCAATGCGTCATCTAAAAGTTGGGATTTATCTGAAGAATGCCTTGGCTGTCTCACTGAGATCGATGTGAAGTTAGAGGCCTCCAGCAACCTGGAGCACCACATGCAGCACTGGCTGGCTGGAGCATCAACCATGTGGATCTTCATCCGGGATGTGGATCTTCTCAACACAGCAGCATCCCTGGAGACTTCCATGTGTGGACATGTTGGCACCACTTCATTAGACAGCAGACAGGCAGATTCTTCTGCCTCATGTGTTAACCTACTGAAGGCCTCCAACACATCTGCAACATAGAAACATAGTAACTAAAAGCAGGAATAGGCCATTCGGCCCTTCAAGCCTGCTCCTCCACTCACTTTGAAAATGGTTGATCATTGAATTTGATATCCTGATCCCCTCTTCCTCCCATATTCCTTGATCCCTTTAGCCCCAAGAGTGATATCTAATTTCTTCTTGAAAGCAGACAATGTTTTGGCCTCAGTTACGTTCTGTGGTAATGAATTCCACACATTCACTACCCTCTGGGTGAAGAAATTCCTCCTCGCCTCAGTTCTAAAAGTTTACCTCTTAATCTCAAACAATGACCCCTAGTTCTGGACTCCTCCACCATCAGGAACATTCTTTCTGAATCTACCCTGTCTAACCCTGTTAGAATTGTATGCATTTCTATGAGATCCACTCTCACTCTTCTAAACTCCAGTGAATATAATCCTAACTGACTTAATCTCTCCTCATATGAAGACCTGCCATCCCAGGAATCAGTCTGGTAAACCCTCGCTGTACTCCCTCTATAGCAAGGACATCCTTCCTCAAATAAAGACACCAAAACTGCACACAATACTCCAGGTCTGTCCTCACCAGTGTCCTATGCAATTGCAGCAAAACATCCCAATCCCTATACTCAAATCCTCTTGCTACAAAGGCCAACATACCATTTGCCTTCTTTAATGCCTACTGTATCTGAGCACTTACTTTCAGCAACTGATGCACGAGGACTGTAAGATCTTGCTGAGTATCCACCTTTCTCAATTTACAAGCATTCAAGTAATAATCTGTCTTCCTATTATTGCTACCAAAAGTCGATAACCTCATGTTTATCCACATTATACTGCATCTGCCATACAGATGCCTACAGATCAGCCTGTCTAAATCACAATGAAGCATCTCTGCATCCTCCTCAGAGCTCACCTTCCCACCCAATTTTGTATCATTTGCAAATTTGAAGATAAAGCATTCAGTTCCCGCTTCCAAATCATTAATATATAATGTGAACAGTCGGGGCCCCAGCACAGATCCCACAAGTCACTGACTGCCAATCAGAAAAAGATTCATTTGTGCCAACTCTTTGCTTCATATCCTTTGTGAATCAGCTTTTTAATCCATCTCCAGACATTCCCTGCAATCCCATGTGCTGTCTGTTACGTGAGACCTTGTCGAAAACCTTCTGAAAGTCTAAACAAACCTCATCTGTGGTTCTCTTTGGTCAACTCTACTAGTTACATCCTCAAAAAATTCCAATAGGTTCATCAAGCTTGATTCCTCTTTTGTAAATCTGTGGTGACTTTGTCTGATATTACCACTGCTTTCCAAATGCCGAGTTACGAAATCCTTGACAATAGACTCTAGCAACTTCCCCAGTACCACGAGGGGCTCACTGGTCTATAGTTCCCTTTTTTCTCTCTAATTCCCTTTTTGAATAGCGGGTTTGCATTAACAACCCTCCAATCCGTAGGAACTATTCCAGAGTCCAAAGAGTTTTGGAAAATAATCAGTAATGGATCTATTATTTCCAGGGCCACTTCCTTAAGTACTCTGGAATGAAGATTATCAGGACCTGGAGATTTATCAACTTTCATACCCCCCCCATCTCTTAGAATCATAGAACCCTACAGTGCAGAAGGAGTGTCTGCACCAACCACAATCCCATTCAAGCCCTATCCCCATAACCTCATGCATTTATCCTGCTAGTCCCCCTGACACTAAGGGGCAATTTCGCATGGCCAATCCACCTAACCCATACATCTTTGGACTGTGGGAAGAAACCGGAGCACCCGGAGGAAACCCATGCAAACTCGGGGAGAACGTGCAAACTCCACACAGAGAGTGACCCAAAGCTGGAATTGAACACCTATGTAGCCGACTCTGAACTGCGAATATGATATATTCTTAAATCGTTATGATGCTGGTGACTTTTATTTGAAGTAGATGAAAATAATGAACATCAACAATCTCGTACATAGCGCAATTAATGAAACAGAGATGGAATGGTAAAGTCGTTGTACTAGTGGAACATTCTAGAAAAGATTCAAATCAGAGTTGATTTATGGAAATGATTTTTTTATTCATTCATGAGACATGGGTGTCACTGGCTGGCCAGCATTTATTGCCCATCCCGAGTTGCCTTTGGAGAGCAGTTGAAAGTCAACCACGTTGCTGTGTCTCTGGAGTCACACGTAGGCCAGACCAGGTAAGGGTGGCAGATTTCCTTCCCTAAAGGACATTAGTGAACCTGGTGGGTTTTTCTGGCAATGGTTTCATGGTCAGCATTAGATTCTTAATTCCAAATACTTTTTTATTGAATTCAAATTCCACCTTCTGCTGTGGCAGGATTTGAACCCAGGACCCCAGAACATTAGCTGAGCTTCTGGACTAATGGTCCAGGGATAACACCACGAGGCCATCGCCTCCCGCATTGGCTTCTGTGCCTGATATTTTTCCATGGAATTCACATCAACTTGCCTGCCTCTCTAACTTCAGGAGAACTTCAGGGTTGAATTAAGATTAATGGGACTTGTCAAAGTGTAGGCTTTAATTTGGACTGGTAAGCACTGAATATTCTGTACAAACCAAGATCTCCATTCTGACAGTAAAATGGTCAGGTTATGATTATTTTACAATGCTGCTGAAAGAATTGGTTGCAGTGGGAAATTTGATATCCAGATTTACTGTGCAGCATTATCATTTCAGAATTATAGAATCGTAGATGGCACAGAAGGAGGCCACTTGATCCATAATGCCCATGTCCACTCTTTGAAAGAGCTAGTGAGTTAGCTCCATTCCCTTGCTCTTTCTCCATAGTCCTGCAATTTTTACATGTAATGATCCAATTCCCATAACATTAACATTGAGTCTGCTTCCATCACCCCTTCGGGCAATGCATTCCATACTACAGTCCACCGAACAGACCTTAACATGTGAAAGTGTTGAGGAACTAGATCCATTCCCTGAGGGGAAAGTCAGTTGTTACGGACACTGAAACATGTGAGCACAAAACTATCTTCGATTGCCATAAAAAACTCATCTGGTTCACTAACTTTAGGGAAGGAAATCTGCCATCCTTATCCGGTCTGGTCTACAAGTGATTCCAGATCCACAACAATGTGGTTGATTCTTAATCACCCTCTTAAATGGCCTAGCAAGCCACTCAGTTCAGGGCGATTAGGGATGGGCAACAAATTCTGTTCTTGTCACCAATACCTACATCCCATGAAATAATAAATTTTTAAAAAATCTCCTACATTAATCAACAATTGCAATTTTTAAAATTGTTACCTCATCTGACTTAAAACAAGAAATAGGAATTGTTTTGAACCCGGAGCTGGTACAATTATACCTGTAATATTACAATAGACAATAAAATAGCTATTCATTCATGAGATGTGGGCGTTGCTGGCTGGGCCCATTTATTGCCCATCCATCCCTAATTGCCCTTGAACTAAATGCATTTTAGGAGGTATTTTAAGAATTGAGCACATTGCTATGGGTCTAGAGTCACGTGTAGGACAGACCAGGTAAGGTTGGCAGATTTCCTTCCCTAGAGGAAGTGAACCAGATAGGTTTTTATGACAACCGGTATTGGTTTAATTGACTTCTGATTGAATTTAAATTTCACTATCAGCCATGGCGGGATTTGAACACATGTCCCGAGAGCATTACCCTGAATATGGATTGTTGGTCCAGCAATGTTTCTCCTCTAATGACATAGTCAAGAGGATTCCCATGCTGTCTGTCCCTGACAGCATACCCGTGATGGGAAGACGTTTCCATTAGCCTTCAAAAATTGGTGTTTTTTAAACTCCTCAAGGGCACAAACGGGCATGAGGACAAAGGCTGAGAATTCTGTAGAGAGTAACTTACCTCCTGACTCCCAAAGCCTGACCACCACACACAAAGACAGAAGTCAGGAGTGTGGTGGAATACCCCTCACTTGTCTAGGTGAGTGCAGCTCCAACGACACCCAGGAAGCTTGACACCATCCAAGACAAAGCAGCCCACTTGATTGGCACCACTTCCACCATCTTACACATTCACTTCCTCCACCACCAGTGCACAGGGGCAGGTGTGTGTACCATATATAAGATGCACCTTTATCACGTAGAAGGACAAAGGCAGCAGAGACATGGGAACAACCTTCAAGCCACACACCATCCTGACTTGGAACTAACATCGGAAAATGCTAGATAAAGTCAGCAGTTCTAGCAGCATCCATGGAGAGGGAAACAGTCTTCATGTTTCGAGTCAGTATGACTCCTGTATCACTGTTTCCTCACTATCGCTGGGAAAAAAAATTTCTAACCTCATTGGGTATTTCTGCACCAACTGGATTTGAACACATGTCCCGAGAACATTACCCTGAATGTGGGTTGTTAGTCCAGGAACGTCACTAGTGCATCTCCCCTAATGACATAATCAAGAGGATTCCCACGCTGTCAATCCCTGACAGCGTACCCATGATGGGAAGACTCATCATCATCTTCTCGAGTACAGTTGTTGATGGGTACCAAATCTTGGTCTCACCAGTGACACTCACATCCTAAGAGCATGTATTAAAAAACTGAACAATGTTTCAACCTGCAAGTTGAGGAAATGTGCAAGTAACTGGGAAAGTGTTTTTGATCAATACTTTATTATCACTTATTTTCACTTTGTTGTGATCAGTTGTGACAGCGTTATAGAGTCATAGAAGCTTACAGCTTGGAAACAGGCCCTTTGGCCCAAATTGTCCATGCTGCCCTTTTTTATCACTAAGCTAATCCCAATTGCCTGCATTTGGCTCATATCCCTCTACACCCATCTTACCCATGTAACTGTCTAAATGCTTTTTAGAAGACAAAATTGTACTTACTAGTATTATGCTGACAGTGAATTAGTTCGTGCAAAATCATAACTATAATTGTTATCCATGTGCAACAGGTTATAGTGAAAATTAATAATTCTACAAAACTGCATTTGTTAGTTTGCATTGTTAGTTCACATGGAAGGCGTGAAGCAACAGTAGCGAACATCCCACCTGGTAAAGGCCAATATTTACAAGTGCTTCATGTTGGAGCATACATTGGTTGAACATACGATGGGAAGGAGATTTGTTCCATTGTCTTTTGACATTGGCAGGAGGCCCAGCCAATTTTTGTGGCCTCAACCAAAAACGGTAGGATTATCATATGAAGAGAGATTGGGTCAACTAGGCCTGTATTTGCTGGAATTTAGAAGAATGAGAGGGGATCTCATTGAAATGTATATAATTCTGACAGGACTAATTGCAGGGATGATGTTTCCCCTGGTTGTGGGGTCTAGAACAAGGGATGTCACAGTCTCAGGATATGGTTTACGCCATTTAGGACTGAAATGATGAGAAATTTCAGGGGGTGGTGAACCTGTGAAATTATTTATTGTGGAAGGTTGTGGAGGGAAAATCATTGAATCACTGAAGGAAATAGATCTCTGCACACTAAATGTGTCAAAGGATATGTGGAGAGAGTGGGGGCATGGCATTGAAATAATCAGCCCTGATCAGAATGAGAGGAACAGCAGGCTTTATGGCTGAATAGCTTACTCCTTCTACTGTTTTCTATGCTTTTATGTAATTAATTTTATGTGAATAAACCTGAGTACTTGGAATATAATGTACTTTGCCGCTTTTCTTCACTCTTCTCCTGGATGCATGTACATTCATTCTGGCACTTGGCTGAGTGAGCATTATATCCTTCTAATTCCCCCGAGTATATCACACTTTTCATAAATAAGCCCACAGAATGAGTGTTGGTGGGCTAGCTGGCTGAAGATATTGTAGCCAAGTCTGTTACCGGTCTTCCCCAACATACATACTCACTGAATTGCCAGCAGAATTTTGTTCATAGCACTGGGAACATCGTCCAATTATAATCTATCCCCTTGAGCTCCCTCTCGAGCCCTTGACCATAGCCAGAACTGAGATCAACTAACTCAGTCCAACTTATTGAAAATTGACACCTAGATGGATCAATACCACACAAGATGGATTTAATGTACTCAACCATGGGCAGAAGACTCAAAAATCTTGGGAACTACTGCTTAACGTGTTACAGTAATGTTTCATCACCCTAATAGAACTGGTTAATTCCTGTTTCATAGAAAATAAGCCCGTAAATGAAGCTTGAGGCAGCTGAATCAAATTATTCTGACCATAACGTGTTATACAATCTGATACGGTATAAATATTTGTTGTTGCTGTTGTTCTGGTACAAGTGGCAGTCTATTAAATGCAACAAGAGTTGCATTTGTCAATGGATACTTGCACTGATTTCAACTTCTCAGTCAACCCTCTTCTTCCAATAGGGACTGCAACCCTTCTACCGCGTGACGCACTGAGTCGGAAGTAACAAAAGCAAAGTACTGGCAGCAAAGCCAGTCTTCCAGGTCTGCTTGGCTCACGTCATCGAGAAACATTTCTCCGAACTTCAGCATCAGAAGAAAGCGTTTAACACTCAACCAGTTTTTCAGCACATGACGTAGGTCTTTGGATCCAGTGTTCAGACTGCTTGGACCCCAGAGTAAAACTTGTAAGATGTGCCTTGCTTGGCAGATATGTATTCTTTTGTAAGGATCTGCACATAAGAGTAAGTGAGCAAGATGTTGAAGCCCTTTGGAATAAACAGAAAGCTGGGGAATCTGAGGCAGATCTTCTGTTTTGTACTCTTCATATTCCCTCTGGTTTGAAATCTTCTCAAATGGATTTGACATGTGCAGAACTTCGTAGATCAAAATGCCCAACTGAAACTCATCGACCTTCTTGTATTGGGTTGTTGACATCATTTCAGGTGCTAACCGGGTCTGATCAGGGTGCAGCTTTTGATCAAGGCCTGTATTCTTTTGCTTAGCTTTGGAGAAGTTGCTAATAATAAGTCTTGGCAGCTGAAGATCATGACCCTGTCCTTTGCCTCTTGGCTCCGGCACCTTGACCAACAGCAGATTTTCCAGACGGAGGTCGCAATGCGTAACGTTATGGTCTTTAAGGTGTTCCAAGCCTAGACACAACTGCAGAAGAAGGAGACTTATGTGACGCTCATAGACATCTGGCTGGGACTCATGCAGGGCGGTTGACTCTTTTACAAAATCTGCCATTGTTTGGTAGGGAACTTCCGGTGTGATGATCACAATCTGAGGCCTTTGGCTTGTGTTGCCATTTGATGGCGTTTTGGAGGTTTCTGCCACTGCCTCTGGCTCAGAGTCATTTGTTTCTGTCTCTGAATCACCAGAACTCAAGGCCACATCTTCAGGAGGTAAGAGCTTTGTTGGGATTGTGGCAATAAAGTGTCCACACACCAGCTGAACGTTGAAATGGGCTGGAAGGCCTTCCTGCAATGAAAGGCCACAGGGTTCCATTTGCAGAGATTCTTGGTTCAGGGTTTTGATGATCTACAATTGATAAAAAGTAATGTGTCATTAAAAAGAAATATTTTATAATATCATTATTAATGTTACTCTCAGACAGAAATTAGATTTATTTCCATGGGTATATGAAGATAAAAGGGCCACAGAGATAAAAATTAGCAATCAAGGATAGCGAGGCAAACTGAACCAGGTAAGTAAGTTATAATTGTGATGGCTGTAGATGCTAAACAATTGACACTACGACTCTCCCCTTCCATTTGGATTGTGAACATTTCCATTTGACAATTTAAAAAATAATGCTAGAAACTAATGACTGAATCAACTTACTTTCCAGCTGTTTGTAGTTTTTTTGGGAAAAGAACAAAATTCACCAGTAATTGCAGAAAATTGTATTCTTCTTTGTTGTGGAAACTGGACATTTTCCATGGTGCATATTTATTGGGGGCATCTTTATAAAGGAGGTGAAGGCTCTCAGGCCTCCTCTGGGAAGGCCTGTTGGTTTTATATACCAATCAGGCAGCTGAGAAGTCACTAGCAACCTTCCACTGATCAGGATCCCAGAGCAGCCATTCTGTTCAGTAGTACCACTGGGGTGATGGTGGCAGAATGTCACCCACCAGAAGCTCAGGATCATAGAGTGACCCAGTCCAGAGATAATTGATGGCGGGAGAGATTTTAATGTGTGGGGGCCAAGGAGGAGGAAGTTGTAGGAAGATTGGCAGCAAGGGAACGGTGTGGCTCTCACTAGGTCTCCTCTTTTCTGATGCCAGGTCCCTCAATCAAGCACTGCGTGCCTATAAACAAAGGAGTCCCTGAGAGACCACAAGGATCCTATAGAAGTTTCCATGTCATGTTCACTGCATGGTGAGAGTCCTGTTTGCCACTAGGTTAATACCAGCTGTGCCAGGAACCTAACTGGGAATTACTTGCCCCTTAAGGGCCTCAGCTGGTGGTGCGGCAGGTAGGCCACCTATGGGCTTCCTGCCAAGAGTTTAACCAGGGTGTGTACCGACACCATCTCACCCAAATAAATGCCCTCTGCTGCTTCCAAACCCACCACGAGGGAGGGCATATAAAATACAGACCATTGTGATATTTTATTCTTCATTTTCAAGATGTGCCCTCACTGGCAAGACCATCATGTGTTGCCTACCCTTAAATTCCCTCAGACGCTGCTTCAGAGGGTAGATCAATTAGCCACATGGGTGTGGGATTTAGCTGGTCCATCTCAGGATAGCGGGTTTCATTCTCTAAAGGACATTATGTGAATTAGTGTTTATTGCTGCCAGCTTTTTATCTGCAGATTTTGAAAACTGTATTGAAGTTGCCATGGTGGGATTTGTGCTTACATTTGCTGGATTACTACCCCTGTAACTTTACCATTACAATCACCTCCCTCACCGTATAGGTGATCAGGTTATGAACATAAGAACATAAGAAATAGGAGCAGGAGTAGGCCATCCAGCCCTTCGAGCCTGCCCCGCCATTCAATAAGATCATGGCTGATCTGTTGTGGCTCAGTTCCACATTCCCGCCCTCTCCCCATAACCCTTAATCCCCTCGCTTATCAAAAACCCGTCAACCCGTGTCTTAAAAATATTTAGCGAGGCAGCTTCCACCACTCCAACGGGCAGAGAATTCCAGAGATTCACCACCCTTTGAGTGAAGAAGTTCTTCCTCAACTCCGTTCTAAACCGCACCCCCTTTATCTTGAGGCTGTGCCCCCTAGTCCTACTGTCCTTTCTGAGCGGGAAGAGTCTCTCCACCTCTATCCTATCCATCCCATTCATCATCTTATATGTCTCAATGAGATCTCCCCTCGTTCTCCTAAACTCTAACAAGTACAAGCCTAGTTTATTCAGCCTCTCCTCATAGCTCAACCCCTTCAACTCCGGCATCAGCCTAGTAAACCTCCTCTGCACTCCCTCCAAGGCCAAAATATCCTTGCGTAAGTACGGCGACCAAAACTGCACACAGTACTCCAGCTGCGGCCTCACCAATGCCCTATACAGCTGCAGCAAGACCTCCCTACTTTTATATTCAATCCCCCTCGCTATGAAGGCCAGCATCCCATTTGCCTTCCTGACCACCTGCTGCACCTGCAGGCTGGGTTTTTGTGACTCATGCACAAGGACCCTGAGGTCCCATATTTATTCTAAGTAAAGGGAACTGACTAGAAGAAATTCACCCACTCGTATCACTCACTAAATACACAACACATGCCCAAGAGAAAACTAATACTGCCAACCAGTTTTCCATCCATCTCAAGACACTACCCCCTATCCAATGTGCTTTAATTTTGTATGCAGGGTCAGCATTTGTTGCCCATTCCTAATTGCCCTTGAAATGAGAGGCCATTTCATGGGCTTTTAAGAGTCAACCACATTGCTGTGAATCTGGAGTCATATATAGACCCAGACAAAGATGACAGATTTCCTTTCCTGAAGGATATTAGTGAACAAGATGAGTTTCTACAACAATCAAATCATGGTCATTATTAGACTTTCAAAATCCAGACTTTCATGGAATTCAAATTTCACCATCTGCTACAGTGGGATTTGAACTCGGGTGCCAAGAGCATTGCCCCGGGTCTCTTGATTACTAGTCCAGTGACAATACCACTGCGACACTGCCTTCCCTTAAACTCACAGTGGTTAGCACTGCTACCTTACAGTGACAGGGATCTGGGTTCAATTCCTGACTTGGATCACTGTCTGTGGGGAGTTTGCACATTCTCCCTGTGTCTGTGTGGGTTTCTTCGGTGTAGCTCTAGTTTCCTCCCACAGTCCAAAGATATGAGGTTGGGTGCATTGGCCATGCTAAATTCTTCTTCATTGTACCCAAACAGGTGCTGGAGTGTGGTAAGTAAGGGATTTTCACAGTAGCTTTATTGCAATGTTAATGTAAGCCTACTTATGACTCATAAATAAACTTTTTTTTTCTTTTGTTTGGCAGAGTGACCTCTCACAACTGCCAGACAAACTAAATTTTTTTGGCTTTACTATAGTGTTTAGAATTGCATTGGTACACTTTCTGGACTAGAATAGATTTTAGGGGATTTTTAAATATGTAAATATAGAAGCAAAAGTTTTAAAGATTTGACTTCTGAAGCACTTTAGCCTTTCAGTACTGAGTGCCCTTTTCCCTTTCTTCATGTGTATGTGTTCAACACACAAGAGCTAAATTGACACTTCTTCAATTTCCTAATGCTAATTGCAAAATTTAATTCCTGCAGGCCAAAGGAATATTTCACAATTCATAACAGAAAGAAGTCATTGTTACAAAAGCAAAATGCTTTGGAAATCTAAAACAAAATAAAACAATAATGCTGGACAGCAGGATTGGCAGCTTCTGTGGAAAGAGAAATGGAATTGATGGCCAGGATTTTTCTGGCTCTGTGGGACTTGACTTAGGACGGAACATTTGGTAAATAACAGAATGTCCGTTGACTTTTGGTGGAAATTTCCATTGGAAGTTTCTGCCCAATATTTATTGCAATGGGGAATGATGTATTAAAGGAGGGAAAACTTTCTACAACTGGGTCTGCAGGGTCTTGGTGATACAGCCCATAGAGTCCTGTGTCTAGTTTTGGTTTAGGAAGGATATATTTATGTTCGAAGCAGTTCAGAGAAGGTTCACTCGAGCAGCTTCCATCGATGAAAGGATTTTCATATGGGGAAAGGCTGGGCAGGTTGGAGTATTCATTGGAGTGAATTGGAGGTGATCATACTGAGACATGTAAGATTCTGGGCTGGCTTGATAGGGTGAATGTTGAAAGACCACTTCCCCTCGTGGACTAGGGGGAATTGTTTCAAAATAAGGAGTCCTCCCAATTTAAGACTGAAATATGAAGGAATTTCTTCTCTCAGAGAGTTGTCATTCTTTGGAATTCTCTTCCCCAGGGATCGGTGAAGGCTGTATCACTGAATAGACTGCGATAGACAGATTTTTGATGTACATGGGATTCAAGGGTTTGGGGGGGACAGTCAGAAAGCAAGGCCACAATCATCTTCCCAAATGATAGACCAGACTTTAGGGGCCAAGGGATTTATTCCTCCTCCTACTTCTTAGAAACTTATGATCAGGGCTGAAAGAAGCTATGAATGCAATAGGTTTGAGCAAATGATCAAAAGACCTTAAGAAGAGCAGAAACATTCAGCCCATCGAGTCTGTGCCACCATTCAATAAAATCATGACTCATCTGACATGATAGCCCTTAACTCCACTTTCCCTGCCTTATCCCCATAACTCTTGAATCCCTTACTGATTAAAAGTCTGCCTGTCCCAGCCTTCAGCATACATAATGACCCAGCCTCTACATCCCTCTTTGGTTAAAAAATCCACAGATTCACCACCTTCTGAGAGAAGAAGTTCCTTCTCATCTCTGTCTTAAATGGGAGACCCCTTACTCTGAGCTGATGCCCGCTGGTTCTAGACTCCCACAAGAGGAAACAACCTCTCAGCATCTACCTTGTCAAGCCCCCCCAGAATCCAATATGTCTCAACAAGGTGGTCTCTTGTAAATGCCAATGAGTACAGGCCAACCTACTCAACCTCTCCTCATAAGAAAATCTCTCCATACCCAGGATCAACCTAGTGAACCTTTTCTGGGCTGCCTCCAATATCTTTCCTCAGGTAAGGGGAACTGTTCACAATATTCCAGGTGAAAGTGAGGTGCGGGTGAGGGGTGGGGGAGACAGGAGGGTGCAGGTGGTCAGGAGGGGAGGAAGAAGGACAAAAGGGAGGGACTGTGATAGGGTGAACAGCAGAAGAAAATAAACAACCAAAGGTTACAAAGTGCAATGGCAAAAGGAGTGATAATGAGAGAAGTAGAGAAACTAAATATGTGTCTCAAGGAAGTGTGAATGGCAGGATAACTGCCATCTGAATACAAAGTAAAGGAAATGAAATAACATATCAATATTACTCTGACAGACTGCCATTGCTCTGAAGAGAAATTGCCTTCTATGATGTACCGATGCAAGGACGGTGCAGTGGTTAGCACTGCTGCCTCATAGTGCCAGGGACCCAAGTTCATATCCCATCTTGGGTCACTGTCCGTGTGGAGTCTGTATGTCCTCCCCATGTCTGCATGGGTTTCCTCCGGGTGCTCTGGTTTCTTTCCACAGTCTGAAAGATGTGCTGGTTTGGTGCATTGGCCATGCTAAATTCCACATAAGTGGACCCGAACAGGCGCTGGAGTGTTCCGACTGGGGAATTTTCACAGTAATTTCATTGCAGTCTAGTCACAGAGTCATAGAAGTTTACAGCATAGAAACAGGGCTTTTGGCCCAACTTGTCTATGCAGCCTTTCTTTTTAAAACCCCCTAAGCTAACTCCAATTGCCTGCGTTTGGCCCATACCCCTCTATACCCATCATACCAATGTAAGTCTTTTTAAAAGATAAAATTGTACCTGCCTCTACTATTACCTCTGGCAGCTTGTTCCAGTCACTCACCACCCTCTGTGTGAAAAAATTGCTCCTCTGGCTCTTTTGTATCTCTCCACTCTCACCTTAAATCTATGCCCTTTAGTTTTAGACAATCCTTCCTTTGGGAAAAGATATTGACTATCTCGCTGATCTATGTCCCTTATTATTTTATAGGCCTCTATAAGATCACCCCTCAGCCTCCTAAGCTCCAGAGAAAAAAGTCCCAGTCTATCCAGCATCTCCTTATAACTCAATCCATCAAGTAGCATCCTAGTTGTGACACTAATAAATAAACAACTGTCATTGTGGCATTGCAACCAATTGTTGTGGCACCAGGTATGTCAACACAGGGCAGAAGCCAGGCTGTAAAACTTTGGCATATATGTCCTTGCCCTAGTGTTTTTTTAAAACATTCATTCATGATGTAGGCTTCTCTAGCTGGGCCAACATTCATTGCCCATCATTAGTTGCCCTTGAGAAGATAATGGTGAGCTGCCTTCTTGAATCACTGTGGTGCAAGTGGTGCGGGTACACCCACAGTGCTGTTAGGGAGGGATTCATGAAGTTTGACTCAGTGACAGAGAAGGAATGGTGACAGATTTCTAAATCGGGGTGTGTATGGCTTGAAGGGGAACTTCCAGGTGGTGGAATATCTGTTGCCCTTGTCCTAGATGGTGGAGGTCATGAGTTTGGAATACGCTATCTAAGGAATAATACATCAGGCAGTACCTTTACCAATTAGACCATCAGGGTAACCCCCAGAAGGAAGATATTTTATTGCCCTACCTTCAGCTTTGCAGAGTATCAATATCTTATCTGACCATTTGCAGTTACCACATTAAGGTGCATAACATTAACTTTGTTCTGATTGGGTGGGTGAGGATGAATCAATGGAATGTAAACAGCAGCTATTGCAGCAAATAAATCTTTGAGAAGAAGCATCTGTTCAAAGGGTTTTGGAATAGGGAAGTGGCTGTAATTGGAGAAAGACACTTCCCCACTCTAAACACCAACTGATATCTTCTTCACTTAATTAGTGGAGTTACATCCTTTTTCGAGGATGTAATTAGTAGACTAATTCTTCAGGGATGTAACTAGCAGAGTTGATGAGCGGGGAGCTGGTAGATAAGGTTTATTTGGATTTTCAGAAGGCTTTTGTCAAAGTCCCATTTAAAAGATTAACATGTAAAATTAAAGCACATGGGATTGGGGGTCTTGTGTTGAGATGAATAGAAAGCTGACTGGCAGACAGTAGGAATAAACGGGTCTTTTTCCGAATGACCAGGCAGGGTACCACAGGAATTAGTGCCAGGACCCCAGTTATTCATGATATATATTCATGAGTTTAATCAGAGAACTAAATGTAATATCTACAAACTTGCAGATGACACAGAGCTGGATGGGGGAGATGAGCTGTGAGGAGGATGCAGAGATACTTCCCTGTGATTTGGACAAGCTGAGTGAGTGGGGAAATGTATGGCAGATGCAATATGATGTGGATAAATGTGAGGTTATCCACTTTGATGGCAGAAATAGGAAGGAGTTGGATAGAAGGGGGTGGGGTGGGGGGAGTGGGGACACGCCGCCCAAAACAGCCTTCTTTCCACATCAGCCCCTCCCCCCCAACCCACCCAAGGTCTGCCCCCACAAGTGCTCCTTCCCTCCCTTGGCCTCTCCATTTAGACCCCCGCTCTCCTCTCCCCTGCTCCTTTACCTGGTCAGGACTCAGGGCTTAGAGTTCGGGGACTGCTTGTAGTCCCAATCCTGCTGTCTACATGATGGGAATTCCCACTGAGTGAGGGGCGGAAGTCCTGTCTCCAACCAATTAACACTCCATGGAACAATGGCTGTGGGGCTTCCAGGAATAGCGGATATGCATTCCTTGCCAACTCCTTGAGTGATGCAGGGCAGGAAATCCTGCATTGTGAAAAATGTTGCCCTTGTTGTTTTAAATATACAAATACTCATCAAAGTGTTTAAATTCTTTGTGGCTATACAAAGAGTGACAGAGGGTGGATGCCCAGACAACAGCGCTATGACTAGTTAGACACCTGTCTTGGAAAAAAGCCCAAATAATGTCATGAACAGCTGCACATGAAGGAATTTAGGCTACTTCGTTTGTAATGGAATCTAATAAATGACAGTAACAGTTGGTTAAAAAGTGTGAGACAGTTTACCAGAACCACAGCCCGTACATAAAAATAAACTGCTTTTCAACCACCAGCTTTTGCACAGAGTAACAAGTGAACACTGCACAGTGACATTATGAAGTCACAAACAAAATATATTGCTATTTCTGACTTAATTCAGGTCAATGTCCTTTCACGATTTCCACCATCTGTCATGTTTAGCCTATTTTTGCTCAGTATTCCTGTTAGGCTATGCTGGTAAAATAAGATTCTCAGAGTAAGATGCAGTAGAGTTTTGATCATTTCTCATCTCTCTGTTAATGAATAAGTGGATACTGTAAATGTTAAAGACACATGGACAGAAAGAAATTGGATCCAGCTCCTTACACATAATAAAAACTGTAGCCCAAATTCCCCCATTTGCTACTTGTAACAAAATCTTTCCTATTTTCCCACTTGGTGCTTGACAGAATGTTAACACAAAGAAAAGAATCAGTAATAAATGCATCAATCTAACTAATTCAGGAGTGTGCTTTGAGCTTATATGACAAAGCTGATGTAATGGGCAGGTGGAGTCTCTGGAAGCGACTGGCAGCTCACAGGTAGAGATGTGATGGCAGGCAGAGGAACAACAAGAGGGATGAGATTGTCTCAGCAGACTGGAGTGCATGATGGAGGAGTCCATCTGCTTTCTATCTGATGTCCTGGCCACCATGGGGTAGTTGGCAAACATCATGGAGACCTTGGTCCAGCAGGTCAGATTGGCACTCAGTCATGAGCTTGATGGCAATTCACATTGATTGGCACCATCAGGAGAAAGGCCACATGGGGAGCAGGCACCTTGCTGTCTCTTCAGGTGCCCCATCTCCTCCAAGAATCATACTGGTGCCCACTTTGGATTGCGTGAGTTGCACCCGGAGGGAACCCATGCAGACATGGGGAGAATGTGCAAACTCCACACAGATAGTGACCCCAGCTGAAATTGAACCTGGGTCCCTGGTGCTGTGAGGATGAGCATCAAATACCCCAGAGACCTCCTCTCAGGACACACCAAGAGTGTGCAGTAACCCACAGTCCCTTTTCACTGTTGCTGCACCAACTCCAGCAGTGCAAGCTGCCGAGGGTGTATCTGCCCATAAGCAGGAGACCCTTATGAAATCAGGGGCCACCAGCCTCGGGTCTCCAGAGAATGTCCGCCAAGGCCATCACAAACATCAGGACATAGCAATCAATGGGCTGCCTGCACCTCTGCTGCAGATATCAAGGCCACATGGGGACCAGGTAGTCTAAAGTGTAGTGTGGGGTAAGATTAGGAAAGTTTTAATGTCCCTACAGGGTCACAGGTGCTCTATTGCTGTGAATAAATTACATGTTTTGAAAACTGTTCCATGGGAATATGATTGTAATAGTCAGGTGAAAGCATTGTGGTTTGTATCTTTGCAATCCTCTTATTCCAAGGTTCAACATTTCTCACTCAGAGTGCCCCCTTTTAAGATTAACATTCATGTGATGCCTACCTCAGTGCCATTTACACTGGACCCTTGGGTATTGTCAGAGAGATTTATTCAGAGTGTATAGAATCGTAGAATCCCTACAGTGCAGAAGGAGGCTATTTGGCCCATTGATTCTGTACCAACCACAATCCCACCCAGGCCCTATTCCCATAACCCTTCATATTTACCCTGCTAATCCCCCTGACACTAGGGTTAATTTAGCATGGCTAATCAACCTAACCTGCACATCTTTGGATTGCATGAGGAAACCGGAGCACCTGGAGGAAACCCACATAGACATGGGGAGAATGTGCAAACTCCACACAGATAGTGACCCGAGGCTGGAATTGAACCTGGGTCCCTGACGTTGTGAGGCAGCAGTGCTAACCACTGTGCCACCGTGCTGCACACTCTGCTGCCATGCCGCTGTGCTGTATGATGGTGAGTTCTCAATCATTAATCTCAACAGATAGCAACAGCTGAGGCATATATCGGATATGTGATTCTCTGCATAACTGGGTTTCCAAACTGATAGTGTCCCAAACAAGACATGTGCTTTAGGGTGAGAGAGAGTCCTACACTGGTTTGCACTGGTTCACGGTAATGTTTACATCCTTACAAGGTGTGGGAAAGTCCAGCCTTAACTCACATCACTGTTCTTCCTGCTGGATTTTAAGGTGTGGAGATGCCGGCGTTCGACTGAGGTAAAACAAAAAGAAATCCCACAACACCAGCTTAAAGTCCAAACAGGTTTATTTGTAGCAATTATTTTGCTATAAATAAACCTGTTTGGACTTTAAACTGGTGTTGTGGGATTTCTTTGGATTTGAAGGTGACAGAGTGAGCACATTATCAGGACACTGATGACCACAGCTCTAAGATCTGACCCCAGTGAGCACTTAAGGTCCGAGTGTAAATACAGGAACTGTCCTCTCAGTGATGGTTCAGTTATTTCCTCAAAATGGTTGGAGGGCTAGAGATGATATCTCATAGAATCATAGAATCCCTACAATGCAGAAGAGACTGTTCGGCCCATCGGGCCTGCACTGACCCTCTGGCTAAATCCCCCTACTTAGGCCCAATCCCCTGCCCTATCACCGTAATCTCGCATGTCGATCATAGCTGGTCCACCCAAACTGCACATCCTGGACACTAAGGGGCAACTTAGCATGGCCAATCCATCCAACCTGTACATTTTTGGACTGTGGGAGGAAACCGGAGCACCCGGAGAAAACCCACGCAGACATGCGGAGAATGTGTAAACTCCACACAGACAGTGACCCAAGGCTGGAATTGAACCGTGTCCCTGGCGCTGCGAGGCACTGATAATCACTGTGCCAACATGCCGCCCTGCCGATGATCAGATGTAGTTTTACTCCTTTTGAAACTCTTCAACTATGAAGATCTCACGGACACGTCTCCCCTCCTCCATGACATCATGGCGCTCTGGCCCAGGCATCTATTACTACATCCTAGCTACCTACAGGTTCAATATATTTATTTATTTTGCATTGTAATGTCTCACTGATCCATGTGGAAGTCTGTGCATTAGTTTGCAAAAGTCCCTCAAGATATTCTGCTTGCTCTCAACTTTATTTCATGTGTATTACCTTTTAATCAATTTGTTTAATCTGTCCTCTTTGTCTTGAAGCTGCCCCGTCCAAAGCTTCAGTTTTAGTTTGTCATATTTGTTAATAGAATCATCGAATCCCTGCAGTGCAGAAGGAGGCCATTTGGTCCATCGAGTCCGCACCAGTCACAATCCCACCCAGACCATATTCCTATAACTCCACATATCTACCTTATTAATCCTCCCTTCCTCCCTGACACTAGGGTCAATTTAACATGGCCAGTCAACCTAACCCACACATCTTTGCAATCCCAAGCCATTCTACAACTCAATGGCAGAAAGCCTCTTTATGCTCTTTTTCCCAGGGGGTTCTATTGCTCGTATCGGAAATGCCATCATTTGGATGCAATGATTAACACTATATGGCCCTATCCTCACCCTTTGAGAGACATAAAAGATCCCAGGACACAATTTTCCAAAGAGCAAGGATTTTTCCTTAATGCCCGGATCAGCTTCTCTCCCTCCGTCAACACCACAAAAATATCTTCCACCTCAGTGTTCTTTGTGGGTCTTTGTATTATGCCCCATTTCCCCCCATTTCAATAATGGTTAAACTTCAAAAGTAATTCTACGGCTGGTAAGCTTTGGGATGTCCGGAGATTTTGATTGCGCCATTTAAATCCTATTAAAGAAAAACACTTTTACCTTTAAAGCAAACTCATCCTGTGGATTTTGACGGTACTGGACTTTGTAATAAACGGCATCTCTGGAGTCACAACTAGCCTTGTCACCTGACAGCTTGAGATCTGGCCAATCTTTCTCACTAAACTTTATCTTGGCTTTCTTGTCATCCATGAAGAATGCACTGTAATTTGCACAAATGCGTTTCAGAGACATCATGCATCGATTAGTGAGGGTTCGGAAAATGTCCACCTGATTTTCAAAGTTAAACCAGTTCCGTAGTCCCTGATCTGAAGTGCAAAAGTTCAGTTTCTCAATATTTATCTGAGAATTGCTGGCATGATAGTAACTGGAACATCCATCAAGACTCCGAGACTTTATCATCCCTGCCCTTCTGCTACTGGAAGAATTTGGGAGATAGAATTTTTCATCAGCACTCGATGGACTGCAAGGGGTGCTGATACTTGTCTTCCCTTCGTAGATACCATACAGGGGGTTACTTATTTGAAAGCCAGGGGAGGCTGGAAGGCTCCTTGTTGCACCAAGCTGACTTCCACCGGGAGCTGAGTTGGTTCTGCAGAGTGTCTTCTTTGGAAGAGGGGGTGGCTGTGATTTGTCGGGGGACCTCTGCTCAGCTGGATTTCCTTGGGAGGACATTAACACTTCACTCACACTGTTGAGAGTCTTTGTAGGTGTGCTGGAACGGACCTCTGCTTCAAGGCAAAAGAGAACAAATCACCTCCAGTTAATACAGAGATATCACAGAATCACAGAATTATTACAGCACAGAAAGAGGCCACTTGGCCCATCCTGAGAATTCTCTATAGGAGCAATTAATAGAATTACAGAATCCCTACAGTGCATAAGAGACAATTTGGCCCATTAAGTCTGCACCGACAACAATCACACCCAGACTATAGCCCCGTAGCCCCACTAATCTCCCTGACACTAAGGGGCAATTTAGCATGGCCAATCAACCTAATCCGCACATCTTTGGACTGTGGGAGGAAACTGGAACACTCGGAGGAAACTTTTGCAGACATGGGGAGAATGGGCAAACTCCACACAGTGGCAGACAAGAATTGAACTTGGGTATGTGGCGCTGTGAGGCAGCAGTGCTAACCAGTGTGCCATGGCACTGCTAACTTACCTCGTGCTGCTGCCCTGCCTTCTCCTTGTAACCTTGCACATTCTTCCTTTTCAGATAACAATCCAATTCCCCCTTGAGTAACTCAATTGCCTTTATCTCTACAATTCCAGGCATTCCCTCACCATTCTCTGCATCAAAGCTTTTCTCTGCATCAAAGTTTTTGGCATTTCTTCTTTTGCCAATTATCTTAAACCTGTGCCCCTTTCTTCTTGATCCTTCGACCAATACGAACATTTATTTCCCTATTTGCTCTCATGATTTCAAATACCTCTGGAGCGGGCCTGACACTGAATTCTCCTGGCCAGCTAGCATCTCCCCGGCCATCCCCCCCCCACCACCGCAAGGAGCAGTTCACTCCAGTGGGGTTTACAAGAGCTCTCCACTAAAGGGGAACTCATGGTCGACCCTGTTGAAGCGAAAGGAGGCTATGGAGGCCACCCCATGTCAGGGGTAAGGTGGGGGTGTGACCCCTGAGCATTGCCAGCCTGGCAGTGCCAGCCTGGCCACCTGGCACTGCCTAATGGGCACCTCAGAACTGCCCACTGGGCATCAAACAGTGTCAAGGGGACAGGGCCAGAGGGGGTGGGACCTATAAGGGAGGGCAATCGTTGGGGGGGGGGGGGGTGCTCCTGCTGCCAACCTGCGCTTGGGATCAGTGGATCGCGGGCAGAGGGAGGGAAATGGATGGTCAGGAGCTGGCCATCCAGGTGGGGTTGGGGCGGGAGTGAGGGGGGGGATCAGGGCTGTGGTGGGGGCACATCGGGACTGCAGGGTGTGATCAGGGCTACCAGCCCTTCGAGTCTGCACCGATATTATCTACCACTAAAAGTGTGCTAAAATCATTTTCCTGCACTTCTCCCATATCCTTAAATGTTTTGATACTTCAAGTGCTCATCTAAATATTTCTTAATGGTTGTAAGTTTTCCGGCCTCCCTCCCCTTCCTAGGCAGTACATTCCAGATTCCCACCACCCACTGAGTGAAAAGATTTCCCTCAAATCCCCTCTGAAATTTCTGCCACTCACCCTAAAACTGTGCCCCCTCATGATTGACCCTCTGAACCAAGGGGAACAGCTGCTCCCTGCTTACCCTGTCCATACCCCTCACTGTATTATACACCTCATTATGTCCTCTCTTAGCTTTCTCGGCGCTAAAGAAAACAATCCAAGCCTATCCAGTCCCTCCTTGTAGCTCCATCCCAGGCAACATCCTGGTGAACCTCCTCTGTACCCCTTCCAGTGCTATCACATCCTTCCTATAGTGAAGTGACTAGAACTGCACACAGTACTTCAACAGTGGCCTAACCAATGTTCTGTACAATTCCAACATTACCTCCTTGCTCTTATACTCTATATCACGACTGATGAAAGCAAGTTTCCTATATGTCTTCTTAACTATCCTATTCAAGTGCTCTGTCACCTTCAGGATCTGTATGAGTACCCCAAGATCCTTCTGTTCCTCTGAGCTATCTAGTGTCCTGCCAATCATTAAATACTCCATCATCTTGTTTCTTCTTCTGATCTGCATCACCTCACATTTATTAGGGTTAATACCATCTTCTATCTCTCTACCCATCTAACCAACCCATCCATATCTTCCTTTAATTTACAACCATCTTCTTCACTATTAACCACCTTAGCAATCTTGCTTTACGTTCCCCCACATTCTCATCTATACCAAATATGTAGATAATAAAACAATAAGGGTCCCAGCGCTGATCTTTGTGGCACAAAGCTGGGCACCATCCTCCAATCACTTGAACAGCTTTTTACCACAACCAGTTGTGTTCTATTACTACCCAGTTTCTGATCCATCTTGCCAAGTTTCCTTGAATTCCATGATCTTTAACCTTTTCAATCAGTCTCCCATGTGGGACCTTGTCAAAAGCTTTGCTAAAGTCTATATGAACTACATCAACTGAGCTCCCTCATCCACATATTTGATCACATTTTTGAAAGATTGTAACAAATTTGTTAGGCATGACCTCCCTCTGACAAGGCCTTGCTGCCTATCCAGAATTAACCCCTGCCTTTCCTAGTGGATATTAATTCTCTCCTTCAAATAGTTTCTCTACTACTGACGTGAAACTCACTGGTCTGTAATTTCCTGTTTCATCGCTTGAAAAGTGGAACTACATTAGCCATCCTCCAGTCCTCTGGAACTTCCCTCATGGCCAGAGAGGAATTAAAAATTTCTGTCAGAGACCCTGCAATTTCCTGCCTTGCCTTCCACAGCAACCTGGGATGTAATTAATCCAGACTAGGGGATTTGTCTGCTTTGAAGCCTGTGAGAGCCTTCAATACCTCCCTATTTCCGATATCAAACTGCGCAAGTTCCTCACAGTCCCTTTTCCTGAATTCACCTTTTCCAGAGTGAAGACTGAAGAGAAGATTTAACACCCTTCTAATATCCTGCGGATTCACATACAGATTGCCTCCTTGGTCTCTAATGGGCCCTACTCTTTCCCTGCTTAATCTCTTCCCTTTAATGTATTTATAAAATATCTTAGGATTCTCCCTAATCCTGTTCACAAGACCATAAGACATAGGAGTAGAATTAAGCCACTCGGCCCATCAAATCTGCTCCACCATTCAATCATGGCTGATATTTTTCAAGTCCTTTCTCATGTCCCCTTTTTGCTCTTCCAATTGCTTTCTTAAATTTCCTCTTGCACTTCCCATTACAATTATTTGTACAGAGCACGATGGTACAATTATTTGAAACATTTAGAAAAGGTTTTCCCCAAATAATGCAGTATACCACTCAGAGTTTACATTTTAATAGTTTGGTTGATACTTCTATAATCTAGCAAACTACTGCAAACATTAGTTCCTTGCACTGTCCTAATTTAAGAGTGACTGTGCCTTTTCTCTCTATCAGTTTATGACTTTCTCATGATATCTAAGACAATGGCTGCAACTCTACCACCTCATCTACCACGGAATCAGAACGGGCAAAGGTCCAACAATGGAAATCTCCATTGAACTCGCCCGAGCAAGGCTGTAAAATCCTACCCAGTTGGTCAATGGATTCGTTTTTGATAAATTGTCAGCAACTGGTTTATCCGGTCATTCTACTTCCAGATTCCCTCCTGCGTATCATGCATATCTCTCATGCATATCTCATGCATCTCATTCCCTCATGCATATCTTTTGCATTGTGGCAACATATACTGACCCTGCAATGACGAAAAAAGAACTGATTCTACTGACTGTTCCACACAGGTTTGAAAGAGGTCTTCCTTTCCTAGTGATCTAAATCACAGTTTAAGTAGGCTTTGACAAATGTATGGAACTGAATTTAATTCAGTCAACAAGCGAAAAACCAGCATAAGGAGAAGCAACATTAAGGAACTACAGGGTTTGACTTTGAGTTTTGTCTCACTAACCAGGCTGGTGGTGAAGAAGTGAAAGCTATTAAAGTCATAGAGTCACAGAGGTTTACAGCATGGAAATAGGCCCTTTAACCCAACTTGTCCATGCCGTCCATTTTTTCTTAAAACCCCTAAGCCAGTCCCAATTGCCCACATTTGGCCTATTTCCCTCTATATCCATCTTACCCATTTAACTTTCTAAATGCTTTTTAAAAAACAAAATTGTACCTGCCTCTACTACTATCTCTGACACTCACCACCCTCTGTGTGAAAAAATTGCCCCTCTGAACACTTCTGTATCTCTCCTCTCTCACCTTAAACTTATGCCCTCTAGTTTTAGACTCCCCTACCTTTGGGAAAAGATATTGATTATCTAGCTGATCTATGCCCCTCATTATTTTATAGACCTCTATAAGATCACCCCTCAGCCTCCTATGCTCCAGAGAAAAATGTCCCAGTCTATCCAGACTGTCCTTATAACTCAATCCATCAAGTCCCGGTAGCATCCTAGTAAATCTTTTCTGCACTCTTTCTAGTTTAATAATATCCTTTCTATAGTAGAACTGTACACAATATTCCAAGTTTTTGAGGTGTAGCCTCATGTGCATTTCTTTGAATTAAGGCTGGGCAATATCAGGCTATCCTGACCAACAAGAAACAGTGGGGGCATGGGACAGCAGTGTCATACAGTCATAGAAGAATCCCCACTGTGCAAAAGGAGGCCATCAGAGCATCTTAGCCCAGGCTCCCCATTCTATCCCTGTAACCCCACTAATTGCCTTAATCTGCACATCTTGGGACACTAAGGGGCGATTTAGCATGGCCAATGTACCTAATTTACACATCTTTGGGCTGTGGGAGGAAACTGGAGTAGTTGGAGGAAACCCACACAGACATGGGGAGAATGTACAAACTCCACACTGGCTGTCACCCAAGGCTGGAATCGAACCCCGGGTCCCTGGTGCTGTGAGGCAGCAGTGCTAACCACTGTGCTGCCCTTGGAAATTATTTGTTATGGTGCTTACAGGAACATTCCTGGCCCTACAAAACTGGACCTCTTATCCTCTATCAGCTCTAGAACTTATCAGAGAGTGCAAGTTCCAATCAGTTCTCCCCTCAAATCCTAACCAGATTCTATGTAAGTCATGGGATCCCATTAGCACATTAAGTGGGACTTATCATTTGAAACAGGTAGGCATGAGGTGGGGGAGGGGGGTGGGGGGGTTGCAGGGGGGTGTTGGGGGTGGCTGTGGGGAAGGAATCTCTTTCAAAACAGCAGTGGGTCAGTTGTCAGGGCAAGAACCTGACAAGGCCAATTTTCCCCAAGTCCAACTCTGCCTCAGCATCATATCAATTCAAGAGTCTCACAACACTAATGGCATTTATGCCATGTACTTTTGGTGATCAACATATTTCTCCATTTGTTTTGCATTATTAATCTTTTAACATCTGACTTCTTTTGCAGAATAACCACAGCTGAAGCTGATTTCTGTCAAATAACACTAAATTAATGTTATCTTTCTGAAATGATCCACATTTAGGTTTGTTTGGAGTCTAACATGGGTTGGACTGTGCTCTTAAATCAATGGAACCAGTAAATTAACTCCATGAGATCAGCGTGATGCCTAATGATTGTATCTAGTTTCAGATCATGAAATGATTTTTGCTCAGTGACAACCACTTATGGTCAGTTATGCACATTCTTTTATACGTTATCAGATATAACAACTGTCTTTGCAAGTCAGAAGTAACATTTGTTTAAGATAAGGCATTGGTGAAGCTGAATTTGGAGTATTGTGTACAATTTCGGTCACCTAGTTTCAGGAAGGGTGTAAATAAGGTTGGAAGAGTGCAGATAATGTCACAAGGATGTTGCCGGGACTTGAGAAGCTGAGTTACAGAGCGAGATTGAATAGGTTAGGACTTTATTCCCTGGAGCGTAGAAGAATGAGGGGAGATTTGATAGAGGTGTATAAGATTTTGATGGATATAGTTAGAGTGAATGCAAGCAGGCTTTTTCCACTGAGGCTAGGGGAGAAAAAAAACCAGAGGACACAGGTTAAGGGTGAAAGGAGAAAAGTTTAAAGGGAATGTTAGGGGGGGCTTCGTCACGCAGAGAGTGGTGAGAGTGTGGAATGAGCTGCCGGATAAAATGGTAAATACGTGGTCACTTTTAACACTTAAGAAAAACTTGGACGGGTTCATGGATGAGAGGGGTGTGGAGGGATATGGTTCAAGTGCAGGTCAGTGGGACTAGGCAAAAAATGGTTCTGCACAGACAAGAAGGCCAAAAGGCCTATTTCTGAGCTGTAATTTTCTATGGTACTATATGATCTGACATCTTATGCAGCTAGTATTCTTGATGAAAGGGTACTATATCTGGAAATTTGGAAACTATAGCATTCCTTCCCTGTTTACATCTGTGTTTGTGCTTTTCTAAACGATTGCTGCACAATTTAATCACATGCTGTTTAGTTGATATTGTTCAATTTAAACCGGATAAGCAGTGTTGGCAGAGCAGGAGTGACGTTTGTCCAACAATAGTCAAGCAATAAGTTACACTTATTAACCAGTTGATTTGAAGAAAGGTTAGCATTCCTGGATTTCGTTCTGCAAGGTCATTGGCCCAATTAGTCCATGCTTACACTTTGAAAGGTGCAAGTTTTACTTTTAGAAACATAGAATCCCTATAGTGCGGCTGGGGGCCATTGGCCCATCGAGTCTACACCGGCTCACCAATTGAAAGCCTTCAGAGATGGAAGTCCCGCACCAGAATTCCTTTATTTACAATCCCAACAGCTGTACACAGAGTGCTAGTAGTGAGCGGTCTCTCTTCAGGGGTGCCAGAGGAACCGACACTCCTGGTTAAATACAAGGAAAAGACTCCCTGATTGGCCCATCAATTGACTCCTTAATCAGAGAATTCATATTCCAATAGGCCAACCTCAATGGTCTGATTGAAGTCATTACACCAACAGAGCGTCTTTCCTTGCCTTATCCTATAACCCCACATATTTACTCCCCCTAATCCCACTAATCCTTGGGACGCCAAGGGGCAATTTATCATGGCCAGTCCACCTAACCTGCATATGTTTGGATTGTGGGAAGAAACTGGAGCACCCAGAGGAAATCTATGCAGAACACAGGGAGAATGTGCAAACTCCACACAGACAGTCATCCAAGGCCAGAATCGAACCCAAGTCCCTGGCGCTGTGAGGCAACAGTGCTAACCACTGTGCCACCTTGCTGGCATTTCATGCCATTGAGATTGTAGGCTACATGCACTGAACCAGGGCCACATGCATTAATGCATTGATATTAGTGTGCATTTAGCTGAAGATCGTTTAGGATCAAATCACATTTTGAGTTCCAGCGTGCAACTAAAAGAGCTCCAGCAACTCATCATTTCCCTCTGCATTCCAATCCCAGTCTGAAGGAACTCTTTCTGTAAAATGTCCACCTTATTGTAAAAATAATCTTTGAAAAAAATATTCAGTTTGTAAGTTCTGTTTCCAAAGAACAGTTGTGGGATTATGGTTTGTGGTGTGAATTTGTTCTTCGGCAGGAGTCTAGTTATATTTCTTGAAACTATTATTGTGTAACAGCCTCAGAAAAAACGGGAGGGTGATTTTCAACTGCTAGCCATCTGCTCTCGTGCCCCCAAAATAAGCAGAAAGCAGTTGAAAATTGGAGTTGGTGGTTGATGGGGAGGGGAGGAGGGGTTGTGAGCGAAGGAGTGGGGGAGGGGGAATATCTTGGTTACCACATTAATGTTCAGGGCCCACTTTGTGAAATTTATAGGCAGGCCAGTATAGAGTTTATCAACCCACACTGAAACAAAAAGGAGACTGTTTCACGATGCCAAACCGAGTCCCTACCCCAATTGCAATTTTCCACTAAAAATGGGAAGAGTACTTCACGTGTCAGCAGATAGTGAATGGCCTACCTAGTGGTCCTGAGACTATGCAAAGGACATAACTGCATTAGAATTGGACAGAGAAAGCTCATTCAACTGATGAGAGGCGATCTTATTGAAACATATAAGTTCCTGAGGAGACTTGACAAGCTAGCTGCTGACAGGATGTTATTCCTTGTGACAGAGACCAGAACTAAGGGGCACTGCTTAACAATAAGGGGTCTCCTATTCAAGGCAGCGATGAGGAGGGTCTTCCTTTCAGAGGGTCATAAGTCTGAGGAACTCTCTTTCCCCAGAGAACATTTAGTATTTTTAAGGCTGAATTGAATAACTTGATTGACAAGGGATAAAGGGGTTCAGGAAGGAAAGTATAATCGAAGCCACTATTAGATCAGCCATGATCTTATTGAATGATAGAGCAAGATTGGGGCCTCAGTGGCCTGCTCTACTCCCAGGGCAGGGTCTTGAGCCCTCACATATGTCCATGAGATTGCTGGTGGAGGTTCAAGATCTGGTGAAACCTGGAAATCTTGTCAGCGAGATCACAATCTCTGATTTCTGCCATCCCTCTCAGGTTAACACCAATAATGGGCGAGCACCTAATTTCCATTAATTTAAATACATTTGAATCCAGTGAAAGACCCCTCTCGCTAGATCATCCCCCCTTGCGGGATTTTCAAGCCTTGTGTTGGGCGGCACAGTGGCGCAGTGGTTAGCATTGCTGCCTCACAGCTCCAGGGATCCGGATTCAATTCCCAGCTTGGGTGACTGTCTGTGTGGAGTTTACACTTTCTCCCTGTGTCTGCGTGGATTTCCTCCGAGTGCTTCGGTTTCCTCCCACAGTCCAAAGATGTGTGGATTAGTTTGACTGGCAATGATAAATTGACACTTAGTGTCCTGGGGTGTGTAGGTTAGAGGGATTAATGGGGTAAATATGTGGAGTTATGTGGATAGGGCCTGGGTGGGATTGTTGCCAGTGCAGACTTGATGGGCTGAATGGCCTCCTTCTGCACCGTAGGGTTTTTATGATTCTAGACATGAACCTGATGCGGGGATTTCCCCCACGCCAGGCAGGAGGGTGCAACGGTCATTCTAACCCCTGGGGGAGAGGGACATGGCCAGGCAGTACCCTGGCACTCCCCCTGGCACAAGTTAACAGTGCCAGGTTGGTAGTGCCAGCCAATGTTGGTGTAGGGACTCTGTCTGGCATCTTGAAACAGACTCCTCTTTGTTTCAGTGTGGGCTGATAGCCTCTAGACTGGCTGTAAATTGCACCAAATGGACCTTGAGCAATAAGGTAATGTCAACCTGGCAGTGCCAGGGGTGGGCCCAAGGGGGAACCTCACATGCGGGATTCATCCATTTGTGTTAGAGCGGAAAAGACACAAGAGCAATGGGGATGCCGGTGAGGAAAGGGGGAATCGATGACTGGGGTTGGGGGAGGGATGGGGATGTACTGGGGATGGTACAGGAGTGGAAGAAGGCACAGATACCTCCATCGTGGAGGTGGAGATGGAAGAGGCGAGATTAATTTCTATTTCCGAGATCGGAGCGACTCAATTTCAGCGGAGACCTCGGGACTGGTCGTAACAGCTTTTCCACTAATAAAGTGCTCTCATTCCTTAGTAACAGTTGATGGATTAAATGTGGCTGGCTGCCAGCAATGTGTATCTGCGGATAGGCACAATGTGATGATATGAGTCAGTCAGCAATGTCAATTTAGAAGGGCTGTGTGAGTCCAAAAGATTCTCATTTAAAAATAATAGCTAAAATAGAAGCAGACGTTTTTAAGGGAATGGAAGTGTGATGGAGTCAGACTTTTCTTTGCTGCTATGTCCTGTCACCGACCCTGTCTTGAATCATGTGGGTCAGGTTATTTCCAAGTTTTGGGTAGGTGCGTGCAACAGCAGAGAAGTTTCTGCCCCATCCGGAAAGTGGCATCGAGCTGCTCTGGAAGGGGGCACTAGAAACAGACCAAAAAGAAGGTGAGGGAAAACAAAATTCTAAACACTCTGGCCCTGCCATCCATTGTGACTCAATTAGTAATCAATATCTCACACAAGGGCCAGAATTCTCTGGCTGCTCACGCCATGTCACCACAGCCAGCGAGAATGGAGAATTTGCCACTTGGCCAAATATTCATTCACTGCAGCGGGAATGGAAAATCCCAGCTGTGGGCATGGTCGGAGAATCCCGGCCCATGCTTTCAGATCCGGCTTTTGTTTTAACAGAGGTGGACCCTATGAAATAGTCTCCACTTTCAAAATCACGATGTTTAGCCTAAGGTACCAGAAGAGAAACCTGGTGGATCTGCGTTCCCTCCACATTGACATTCCTTCCTGTTTTGCTCTGCGTCGTAGTTCTGCCCTTGCACTCACTGGAAACTCTACCCTACAATCGGCACAGGAACGCACAGACTTACTTGAAGAACAAGACTGAGAATTGACATCTTCAACTAGTCTGCCTTGTCAAGTCCAGCTACTCCTGTGCACAAAAGGGAATCCCTAAGTCTTGGCTTTACCTATCCTTAAGCTCTCTAAGTTTGGGTAGAAGGGGCATATACTGAAGGAAATCGTGTTCAACTCAAATTGGGTGACTAAAAGCTCTATTTTGTGCATTTCTCAGGAGAGTGCCTTTAGGTTCTTAAATACAGTGACAGCTTTCTGCTAGCATCAGACACTTATCTGATCTAAACCAAGTACCTGCAAAACCTTTACATTTTAAGGCTTATATCTTTAAAGAGAACCTTTTTCGTCCTCACTTAGCAATAAGTTACCAATAAGTTCATATCTTGATTTCTGAAAATATGTGAGAAAACGTACACTTCAAATTCCTTTTTACCAGCCATGTTTCAAAATATTCTTGTGAGAGATAGTACCTTAAATTTTTTAGAGATCGTATCTCTAAGCTACCAATGCCACAGGATGGAAAATAATTTAGTGCATTATTATCTGATCAAAAAAAAGCTGACTGAATTTGATTTAAAGATTCAAAACAATTTTTAAAAAAATTTATAACTGCCCAAGTAAAATACAATGTGAATAATTGCATAGCAATTACACTAATAAATTTTATCATCATTTAACTATTTCAGTAAAACAACAACTAAAACAGTAAAACATAGTAAAAGAGTGAGTGGTTTCTCTCCAGACATTGGATTTAATGAGTTTGTGATGGTTCTCCTCTTCATAGATTCCAAATAGCAAATCTGTATCTGAACTGTTTTCCTGGGCCCGTCATAGAGCTATAGAGGTTTACAGCATGGAAACAGGCCTTCTGGCCCAGCTTGTTCATGCTGCCCAGTATTTACCACTAAGCTAGTCCCAATTGCCTGCACTTGGCCCATATCCCTCTATACCCATCTTACCCATGTTGCTGTCTAAATGCTTCGTAAAAGACAAGTTTGTATCTGCTTCTACTACTGCCTCTGGCATCTCGTTCCAGACACTCACCACCCTCTGAGTGAAAAAATTGCCCCTCTGGACACTTTTGTATCTCTCCCCTCTCACTTTAAACCTATGCCCTCTAGTTTTAGACTCCCCTACCTTTGGGAAAAGGTGTTGACAATCTAACTGATCTATGCCCCTCATTATTTTAGAGACCTCTATAAGATCACCCCTAAGCCTCCTACGCACTAGAGAAAAAAGTCCCAGTCTATTCAGCTTCTCCTTACAACTCATACTATCAAGTCCAGTAGCATCCTGGTAAATATTTCCTACAGTTTTTCTAGTTTAATAGTAAATGTTAAAGACTAAGACACTGATATTCAAGGATCCCAGTGTTGGCATCAAGAAGTGTCAGACCAGCTACAGAGTGAGACTCTGCCCATTTTGCCACTATAACATGTCCTAGCCTAAAGTAGAGGCCATTTACATTCCTTACACGTTACCTTCCTGAATGAAAATGCCACAATCTTGTGTCCACTTCTGAAAGAAACTTCCCCAAAATTATTTTAAAAAAATACTTGTGGCCTGCAGAGCCAACAGACTTTTATTTTCATTATAATTCTAAAGGCAGATGTCCAATTCTTTACCCCACACCTAGATGGGCACTAAGGCAGATTTTTGTCTGTTTCCTTGGATAGGAATAGATCACTAGTCTGTTGCCAGGGGCTTATAACTTGTTAGGGATGATGTGGAGATCTGGCTTGAACTGGAGTAGGCACAGTAAGAAGTCTCACAACACCGGGCTAAAGTCCAACAGGTTTATTTGGAATCACGAGCTTTCAGAGCGCTGCTCCTTCATTGAGTGATGAAGGAGCTACGCTCCGAAAACTCGTGATACCAAATAAACCTGTTGGACTTTAGCCCGGTGTTGTGAGACTTCTTACTTGTTAGGGAGGGAAGGACCTCCATATCCTAAACTAAATATATTGCATGGTTACAGGTACCCGTGAATATCTGTGTGCTTAAAGGAGGTAATTGTGTGAAAGTAGCTACCACTTCATAGCTATGACATTGGCCACCTTATGTCAACAAGTGTTATATGTTAATATTTCTGGTTGTTGGCAACATAACTGGAGATCAGCACTGCATCTTCCAACAGTTCATCCACTCAATACTTGCTAAACTCATACTTTTGTACAGTTTTGGGACAGGGGTCATTTCCCTTTACTCCAAGTTCCTCCAGAAGTGCATTTCGGATGAGGCACTAACACTGGGGACAACACAAGAAGAACATAAGGAATAGATGCAGGAATAGACTTCGTGGCCTGTTGAACCTGCTTCCCATCATGGCCGATCTTGGGTTTCAACTCCACTCTTCTGCGCGCTCCCCACACAAACTCTCCCAGCAAGGCTAAAGCAAATGGCACACTTGAGGGGAGAGAGTCATTCACAGACATTTGAAGGCAGTCAACACGCCTGAGGTGAAATGAGAAAAAGACGGAAGGATGAAGCTATGAAATTACAGCATGTTATCAGATGACAACATGTACAGAAATCTATTGCTGCAAAATTGCAAGCATTTTCTTCACTTTTCCTGCTTTGTGCAATACCACAGACAGATGTAACTGGCCAGAATGGACTAAACATTAAAGAAAAACAGTGGAAGTGACAAAAAGTTAAAAGGGCTGTAAAATAAAGACAAACTGAATGTGAAAAGAGTTTTTAGATCGAATGCAACTTGAAAAACCATAGTAGAATAAAAAAAAAGATATTTTTTGTATGGGACAAATTTGCTAGTAAAAGGAAAACTTGCTCAGAGAGATAGGGTTGTAAAGAGAAGGGAAAGTTGAAGAGATGAAGGGGTTTAGGGAGGGAATTCCGAAGTTTGGGGTCTAAAGATTTGAAGATACCAGTGATAAAGGAATTGGGTTCACAATAGGCTAGACTTGAAATACATTAACGTAAGGTGGGATGGGCTTTGACAGTATCACCTGCAGCACAAAAACAAATATAGAATGGCCATCAGGGCTGGCATGGTGGCACTGCTGCCTCACAGTGCAAGAGACCTGGGTTCAATTCTGGCCTCAGGCCATTGTCTGTGCAGAATCTGCACATTTTTCTCATGTCTGCATGGGTTTCCTCTGAGTGTTCCACTTTCCTCCCATAGTCCAAAGATGTGCAGGTTAGGTTGATTGGCCATGATAAATTGACCCTAGTGTCAGGGGGACGAGTGGCGTTACAGGAATAGGGCGTGGGTGGGATTATGGTCAGTATGGGCTGAATGGCCTCCTTCTGCACTGTCGGGATTCTATGATCAGGAATTAAGCTTTTTCAAAGAGGAAATAGACTCAGATGTAAGATGGTCAATATCGGTGCAATGAAAAAGCACCTACACAATTACTTTCTCCTTTAAGTACACAATGTTTACAAGTCACTGTCACCACACCTTCATTTCAGGTCATGGAGATCCCTCCTTCCCTAACAGCACTGTGGGTGTACCTACCACCACATGGACTTCAGCAGTTCAAGAAGGCAGCTCAGTCCCGCATTCCCCAAATGTGATTAGGGATGGGTGACAAAATCTAGCCTAGCCAGTGGTGGCCATCTCTTGTGAAAGAACATTTAAAATCTTGGAAATATCCTGGTTGATGGTATCTCTTTCTCTCTCGCAAATTCGTCTCCTATCAAAATCCTTTAAATGGCTGCTTGGTTAAAGTGTAGATGGAGCAGTGAATTGGCCACTTTCACCTTTGTTTTAGAATTAAAATGGAATGAATGGAAATAAAAGTCTATTGGCTCTGCCTGCCACAAGTAGTTTTGTAAATTGAATCTGGGGGAGTTCATGACAGAAGTGGATGTACTGCATAACATTGTGGTAATTCAGGAGTGCAACTTGTGGGGATGTAAATGTCACCCAAATATAGATTTACCTCTTCCTCTGCACTGTAGGTGTAGGTGACCTGAACAGGCACTGGAGTGTGGCGATTAGGGGAATTTCACAGTCATTTCAGTGCAGTGTAATGTAAGCCTTGCTTGTGACTCATAAGTAAACTTTAAAAACTTTAAATGTGGCCTGTATAGCTTCCCACTCTCTTCCCAGATATTAAAATGCATAACATTCATACACTGCAGCAGCAGTTAAAACTCAGGGTATGAACAGGCGAAGCCTACGTTTGGTCAACTAGGATATCTGGTGTTGTCTATTGACAGTAGGGCAGCCAGAATACTGGCTATCATTGATAGAATCATAAAATCCCTACAGTGCAGAAGGAGGCCATTTGGCTCATTGAGTGTGCACTGACCACAATCCCACCCAGGCCCTATTCCCTTAACCCCTCATATATACCCTGCTAATCCCTCTGGCACTAGAGTTAATTTAGAATGGCCAATCAACCTAACAGTTAGTGATCTCAGTCTTCTCTGTAAAGAAATAAATTTCAACAAGTGACAACTTACAAAGGAAAGAACTTGCATTTTATGTACCTGTGGTTCCTTTCACAACATCATGAATCTCAAAGCACTTTAACATTCAATTAATCCAATCTTTTTCAACCAGGGAACTGTTGGGATTTGAAATGTTCATCCTAAAAATGATGATGGAAGCAAATTCCATAAATAATGGGAGGTGATTGGGGGTGGGGTGATGGCCTAGTGATATTATTGCTAGACGATTAATCCAGAAACTCAGCTAATATTCAGGGGACCTGGGTTCAAATCCCACTATGGCAAGTGGTGGAGTCTGAATTGAATTTAAAATACCTGGAATTAGGAATCTACTGATGACCATGAAACCATTGCTGATTGTCAGAAAAACCCATTTGGTTCAGCAATGCCCTTTCGGGAAGGAAATCTGCCATCCCTTACCTGGTATGGCTGAAATGTGACTCCAGACCCACAGCAATGTGGTTGACTCTCAACTGTTCTCAGGTTATTAGGGATGGGCAATAGCTGGCCAGCCAGTGATGCCCATGTCCCATGGATGAATTAAAAAATAATAATTTTAAAAGGGATCTAGGCAGGTATTTAGGGATAAAGAACTTTTAGGGCTATGGCAAAAATGGGAATGTCTGAGACTAAGCTCAGCTGCTCTTTTAAAGAAACAACACAGAAATGAGAGAAAGGCCCCTGTGCTGTAGGTTTCTATGATTCTCCGAATTAATTCTGAACAGTGTTGTTGTAATGTTATGAAATGGAGCAGCTGATTTGAGCACAGCACTCTACCCCACTCTACCCGCAATGTGGTAAATGTCCAGATAATCTATTTTAATAATAATAGCCACAACACAGGGACGAAAGCACTTGTTCTTCTTCAAATAGTGCAATGGGATGCTTGTTATATCTATCTGATAGACAGGATATTTTAATGTGCCATCTGAATGTAGATTAGATTAGACTAGATTAGATTTATTAGTGTCACAAATGGGTTTACATTAACACTGCAATAAAGTTGCTGTGAAAATCCCCCTAGTCGCCACATTCCAGGGCCTGTTTGAGTACACTGAGGGAGAATTTAGCACAGCCAATGTACCTAACCAGCACGTCTTTCAGATTGTGGGAGGAGACCGGAGCACCTGGAGGAAACCCATGCAGATATGGGGAGAACATGCAGAGTCCACCCAGACGGTGGCCAAAGCCGGGAAGCGAACCCAGATCCCTGCTGCTGTGAGGCACCAGGGCTAACTATTGTGCCACCATGGCATGATGATGGCACTTCCAGCAGTGCAGTGCTCCCTTGGCATAATGCTAGAGTGTCAGCTTGAAGCTGCAATGGAGGAAACTTGAACCCACAACCTTCTAACTCAGATGTCAAGATCCACAAATTTTGTTTCTGGATATAAAATAATCTCCATACAGATCTTTTTGCTACACTGAAAGTTATGATAAGAAAGAAGCTTTCAAAGGGGTAATATATTCATGAGAAAAATGATATAAATTACATGGAAACACATCATTGTGCCCTTTATACATAATATCATTTAATTAGAAAATGATGTCTTTTTTCATGTTCTCCTTTCTATTAGCAAGAAAAAGCATTAGCAAACACATTTTCATGAGGTTGAGTGCTATGTTTAAGAAATAGAAATAAGAGGGTGAACTTTCCAGTAGAACTATATAAATAGAGAATAAGGCCTAAACATTGTATCTTAATTGGGACAGTGTAGTGGGTGCAGTGCACCCTGGTAGCAGGACTGTAGTAGCATGGCCCTTTAAAGGTGGGCATTTCCTGAGGGCCACATGATTGGTGAGGACTCTAAGGGCAAAATCTTACCAAAAAATGGCAGAGTGTTGTTTCTGGAGGGAGGTGGGGCCTGAACGTTTTAAAAAATGGAAGGTCTCAAGGGCTCCCCTCCCCATCTCTGACTGGAGCCAGCAGTCACTGCCCATGATCATCAGTCCCTTCCTCCCCACAGTCAGAGCCAGCAAGCTCCCCCATCTCCCTCTTCTGCAATCATACTTACTGGCATCCCCAGCTTGTTGGAGTACTCCCAGCCCACAACCACCGCTGCATGAATCCCCTCTCATGAGGCTCCCACAGGTTGACACAGGTTGGCACTGCCAAGTTTGTACTGCCAGGTTGGTACTGCCAGGGAGGTATGGTGCCAACTTGGCAGTGCCAACATGTGCCACGGGGGGATTACCACGGCACTGTCCGACCAATTCTCTTGTCCACCGGGGTCTATAAATAATTTTGTATTCCTGTAGCGATCTCCATCACAGATTCACGCCTGTGTGAAAGTGTTGTAAACCACACCAATGTGACATCACATCAGCGCAGTTTGAAGATATGGCAACAGGTCAAGCTAGGGTGGGGGTGGAGGGTGTTTCAATGATTTAAAATGCGGGCAAAGCAGGTTCACACCCACTGTGGTCATGAACCTGATAATTTCACCGGCGAGGGACGGGAAAGGTTCAATGTGGCTGGTGAGAATGGCAACTTCCGGAGGACTTGCCGGCAACCACGCATCCGACGAATGTTGGCTCAAGATTTCACCCATTATGTCGCCCCAGTGGGAAGCTGAACCAATCAGCAGGAGGGTGCGTAGCACAGGACAAGGAGGAACTCGCAGTTGGAGCCAAGGAGTCAAACAGAACAATCGCGTTGTAATTTAATCTGACCTTGTTGTTTATATATTATTCTTTATTTTAACAATAAAACCTTTATTGACTCAAACCACATCAAGTTGCCCTCGATCTATTACAAGGACATTGGTCTGCCAGCCTTATTAAGATGGCATTGAGGAGCTGCGAACGTCACTAATGGATCCAGTGGCATCCCATGGGTGGGGGGGAGGGGGGGGTGGTTATTCTGCCATTTGTGGTGACTCTGGGAGAGAGGCATTAGGAGGGTCATTGGGGCAGGGCAGGGGCTGGGGGGCGTGTTGGGGGGGTTGGGGGAAGTGAGTATTCACCGGCAGAAGGCCGTGGTTTAAACGAGGTGTTGAGAGGAATATTTCTGCCCCTCTTGACACCACATTAATTAAGGCAAGAAGTTGAAACTTCATTCTTACATGGCAGCCTTCTGCGATTCCTGGCTTCGCTGATGTGCAACTGGAAATGCTGGTTACGAGGTGGAGTCGCAGCCTGACCGATATTTACATTATTAACCCCACATTTACATTATTAACCCCACATTTACATTATTAACCCCACATTTACATTATTAACCCCACATTTACATTATTTTCACACAATGAAAATTTGCTTGCTGGCTCCTTCACCATATCACCGTGAGGTGAAGACTTGTCCAAATGAATTGTCTGGTGCGATGGCGAAGGAATTGAGTTTCCTCTGCCCTATTGCTCTCAGTGACTTGTCTGACGTAATCAGGGCTTTCTCCAGCCCGAAAGGACCTGGGGGACCGGCACATTGGCGCCCCATTCAAAAGTGTCACGTCACTGATCGAAAAAGCTGATTTGAGCAGGACAGCCGGTAAGAAGGATTAAAATGGAGCAATAATTAACAAATAATTCATTAGGATTACAAAATAATTCGTTTGATGGATCAGCAAATGTTAGGTGGCAGTGAATGAGAATATATCTGAGGAAAAACAATTATATCTTAACCATTGCCTAATTATCACCAGTGAGTTTTATGGAGTACCATGATCTCTATCCTCCCCCTCCCCACCCTGCCTCCACCCACCCCCAGCTAAAATGTCGGTAGAAATCCCTTTCAGGAAAAGAACGGCTGCCCTGCAATAATTTAGTGGCCAATTGGCCATTAGTAGGCTGGAGGTGGGATTTCAGCCCCTCAGAGGTAAAAAATCTAGTGACAGGCCAAAGGCTTTTGATGTACTGGTAGCCCCACCAGGACAGTCAATCACAGAATCCCTCTAGTGCAGAAGGAGGCCCTTTGGCCCATCGAGTCCACACCTACCACAATCCCACCCAGGTCCCATTCCCACAACCGCACATGTTAACCCCGTTAATCTCCCTGACACTCGGGTCAACCTAATCCGCACATCTTTGGAGTGTGGGAGGAAACCAGAGCACCCGGAGGAAACTCACACAGACACAGGGAGAATGTGCAAACTTCACGTAGACAGTGACCCGAGGCCAGAATTGAGCCCGGATCCCGGGCGTTGTGAGGCAGCAGTGCTAACCACTGTGCCACCGTGCTGCCCAGTGATGGTCCAGAAAGGCTACACATTTGGACAACTCGGTAAAAAGTATATCGATAGTCCCATCTGTAAATCACCGAGGTAAAGTATATTCACTTTCGTGGGCAGTGAGGAGATGAGTTCAATGCATCGAAACTTTGTCGGTGTGTTGGGGCTTGGTGAGGGGAGGCTGGTTGGCTGGAGGAGTGGGCCAGGACGTATAGAAATCTATAAAATATTTACAAGGAAGCACAGGGTAGATAAAGACTGTTTCCACCAGTTGAGGGCTGCAAAATCAGGGGCCACAATCTAAAAATTACAGCCAAGCCATTCAGGAGAGATGTTAGAAAACACTTCTACACGCAGAGCGTGGTGGAGGTTTGGAGCTCTCTGGGTGGGGTTTCCCGGCTGCACTCGCCCCAAGACCAGAAGAATCCTCCTAAGGTTAACAGATCTCAACCTGGTTCTGTCCCGTGGGCGGAATGGGAAAATTCCACCCTCTTCCTCTCACGGCAGCGGATGCTATGTCCATTGTTAGGTTTAAGCCTGAGATAGACAGTTTTTTTATTGACCAAGGGATATGGGCCTTGGGCAGATACATGGATTTAGGCCACAGATCAGCCATGATCTTATTGAATGGTGGAGTGGGCTTGAAGGGCTGAATGGCCTACTCCTGTTCCTATATTGGTTTGAAAAGTCATGAGGGGAGGGCAATGGGTGGGGAAGAGAAGTGACGCCTTGGGCGGTTCTTCTAATGATCCCAGGGAACCAGTTAAGGAAGGGGCCACACTCAGCTATCTCCAGCCCATAGAGTCATAGGGTCACGGAGTCATAGAAGTTTACAGCATGGAAACAGGTCCTTTGGCCCAACTTGTCCACACCACTTTTTTTTTAAACCCATAAGCTAATTCCAATTTCTCACATTTGGCCCATATCCTCAATACCCATCGTATCCATGTAACTATCTAAATGATTTTTAAAAGATAAAATTGTACCCGCCTCTACTACTACCTCTGGCAGCTTGTTCCAGACACTTGTCACTCTCTGTGTGAAAAAAAATGTCCCTCTGGACACTTTTGTATCTCTCCCCTCTCACGTTAAACCTATGCTCTCTAGTATTAGACTCCCCTACCTTTGGGATACCCATGTAGGATAACTTGCCCACTGGTGGCTTAGCATGGGCTTCCCCCATTGCTGATTAAATGCTGTTTGCGGTGGACATTAATTTCCCACTTCTGGGCCTCAATTGCCCCATTGTTATCCTAGCCGCTGTTATATATGTGGCGGGGCAGGAGTGAATGGGTAAGCGGAGGGTAGCCACCTGATGAAATTTACATGTCTCCCCCAGCCCATTGATAGAGAGCACAAAATTCAGGCCAGATTATTTCTGCACTGGCTCACCTTGTATAGTACCAGCAGTCCTCCAGAGAGTAGAATCCCTGCATATGGCTCTCAGTATCATTCAGTACAGCATACAACACAGTATTAGATGAATAACAATTTTATATTAATTAATTATTTCTAATCAGTTAAGACAACTTGCTATTTTATGCAACTGGGATCAAGTTTTGGAAAACTTATAGTGAAATATTGTTTATTTTAATATTTTAGCTGCTCATCTACACTTCAATACTGCAGTGTTGGAGAAATACTGTAGTTAAAGTAAGAAGCAATTGAAAAACAGAAGTTTATTAAATTAAAAATCACATTTCATCTGTATCCTTCCCCCGTGATCACCTTACTATCTAGCTCTGTAAAAGTATAGGTTACATTGCACAAGACTTGTATTTGTAATTCAGTCCAAACTTACCCAGATTGACATACATCCTGCTGTCTGAGTCTATGCTGGTACTGGATTCTTCGGAGATGAATATTGCCGAGTCTTGTGAAGTCGAGATCTGCTGTTGTGAGCAGGTACTGCTCGAGTCCACATCAGATATGCTCTCACTCATCCCAGCTGCAAACCTTTGCCTGGGTGACAAAATAAGGCAGGAGTGTTTTTTTTTAATCTCTCTCTCTGTCTTGCGCTAATACTGACCAGACTTTATAAAATCAGGAAGTTCTGATGCAAGCTACCTTGCGAGATGCAACGAACATGCACCGGTGAATTGTTAAATGACGTGATGATAGGCAGGGAAGTGTTCCGCTTTCTGCGATAATGCAAAAACAAGGCACTCGTAAAAAATGAACGGCTAAAGTATTTCTTCTAATGGTGAAACTTGGCTTTCCCTACTTAGACATATATAAATAGACACATAAATGTATAGCACAATCTAATTATCTTGCGCAACGGATGTGCAATTTTTGTCTGTTAAACCACAACACCACAAGAGTAACTGAACTCCCTGTTTTAACCTAATGCCATTAGAGAGGGGCTATGGGGCTTCTATGTTTTCACTTGTACTTACTGTTCACCGTGGGGAGTTTATTTCACTCGGTGGCCTTTCAAGATCCACACTTTAAACAGACTTCCGACCCGGCCAGTCTGCATTTGCACATCGTTGAAAAAGGTTAAAAGCACAACTTATGGAGCATATACTCTTTGTGCATATATTCTCTGACCTCAGTTTGGTAGTGCATGGAATTTAGATGTATTAGTGATAGTGAAACATGTACAGCTCAAGGTACAGTCGCCTCAGGAAGGAAACAGACTTCCCCTGGTAAGAAAAGTAATGATAGGCCTCAACCTTACTTTGAAACTCTATGTATACACCTACTTCCCATGATGGCTTCGTCCAATTTAACACTGCACTTTCACAATTCAAGATCTCTTATTTAAGATTATGTGGGAGCAAAATCATTGGTACTGTGCGCTGAGCACATTTTCACATCCAGGACAGGGGATTAAAGAATTGGAGACAGGAACAAATTTTCTACCAGACAAAATATACTTTTTTTTCCCTTTCCAATATCCATTTGGAATGGCACTTTTAAACAGAAACTATTTTGCAATAGTTACAGTACCTTTTTTTTATTCATTCGTGGGAAATGGGTATCGCTGGCTGGCCAACGTTTATTGCCCACCCCTAGCTGACCTTGGACTGAATGGCTTGCTAGGCCATTTCAGAAGGCGGTTGAGAGTGAACCACATTGCTGTTGCTTCGGAGTCACACATAAGCCAGACCAAGTAAGGAGGGCAGATTTCCTTCCCTAAAGGACATTGAACCAGATGGGTTTTTCCGACAATTGGCAATGGTTTCATAGTCATCAGTGGATTCTTAATTCCAATATTTTTTATTGAATTCAAATTCCACCACCTGCCGTGGCAGTGAATCGAACTAGAGGAACTACAGGACTAGAGGACACAGCCTCAAGATAAGTGGTGGCGGGGGGGCAGTTTAGATCGGAGTTGAGGAGGAACTTCTTCACTCAAAGGGTGGTGAATCTCTGGAATTCTCTGCCCGTTGAAGTGGTGGAGGCTACTTAAATATGAAGTCATGGGTAGATAGGTTTTTGGTAGACAAGGGAATTAAGGGTTATGGGGAGAAAGCGGGAAAGTGGAACTGATCCACTTCAGATCAGCCATGATCTTATGGCGGGGCAGGCTCAAAGGGCTAGATGGCCTACTCCTGCTCCTATTTCTTAGGTTTCTTATGAACCCGGGTCCCCAGAACATTAGCTGAGTTTCTGGATTAATAGCCTAGCAAGAATACCGCTAGGCCATCACCTCTCCCTATATTTTACTGTATTTCTGGATTTTTAGCATTTCTTTTTTGCTGGGAATTTGTTTTTTATAGTTCTTCAAAATAGCATTATTCTTTAGATGTGGTACAAGGTATAAATGTGCCCATTTGAAGCAGCCCATCCCTGAGATGCTGTGAATTGGATGGTTGGTGCAGTTGTTGACTTATGACCACCCTGATGCTGCCTTTGTAATCCATCCTGACTGACAGCATTACAGGAGGGGTGGCGACCCAGACAATGAAATGCCGTCAGACTTTTGGTCACTGCCGCCCATTGTAAGGTAAGACCTACCCAAATTTCCATTCCTCGCAATGCCCCTTCTTAGGATTGGGGTGCGTCCTGGCACTTGTGAGTGGCATGATGGCACAGTGGTTAACACTGCTGCCTCACAGCGCCAGGTTTCGATTCCTGGTTTGGGTAACTGTGCAGAGTTTGCACATTCCTCCTGTTTCTGTGTGGGTTTCCTCCAAATGCGCCAGTGTCCTCTCAAAGCCACGCTGGTTAGGTACATCGATCCAAATAGGTACCAGAATGTGGTGACTGGTGGAATTTCACAGTGGCTTCACTGCAGTGTTAATGTAAGCCTTACTTACGACTAATAAATACATTTTACTTTTACTTTGTGCGCTGTTAGTGTTTTGAGACAATTATGTCTCTTCTGCAGAGCTCTTTCTTTTGGAACTCATTCATACCCAGCTAACATTTTGTCTCCTGTCAGTTCAAACCCCATACTCGGGCAGAGGTGAGAATTTTCTGGTGAGATGTTGAATTGAGGTTTTGCCAGTGACTTTGAAAAGTCTTTCGACATGTTTCTGAAGAAGACCAGAAAGTTCTCTGAATGTGCTGGACAACTGCCATCCCTCTGACAGACAAAGGTGAACCCACCTCCCTGCTAAAGATCCTGCTGTGTGCAAGTTGCTGCCATCTTTGCCTACTTCAGTAGTGACTCCATCTCGAAAGAAACGTGTTAAATGTGAAGCACTTTGAGATTTGCTGAGGTCATGAAAACCAATTCTAAATGCAAGCCCTCTCTTCTTAATATGCATATGACAGATACATTTGGATGTTGAAGTATTATGAAATTGTCCATTGCTTCTGCTGGGATTTAAGCATAATTGTTGCCCTATCAACATAATTGAATAAAATGTCATAAAAATATTCTAATCTCTCATGTTGATGGTACTTGAAAGCTATAATGTGCAGCGCATCCTCAACCTTCATATCATTTGATCAGAGAACTAGTAACAGTGAAGGGACAGCATGGTGGCACTGTAGTTAGCACTGCTGCCCCATAGCACAAAGGACCTGGGTTCAATTCCAGCCTTGGGTCACTGTGTGGAGTTTGCACATTCTTCCTGTGTCTGCATGGGTTTACTCCGGATGCTTCAGTTTCCTCCTACATTCCAAAAGTTGTGCAGGTTAGATGGATTGGCCATTCCAAATGATCCCTTAGCGCCCCAAGATGTGTACATTAGGGGAATTAGCAGGGTAAATATGTGGGCTTATGGGGATAGGCCATGGGTGGGTAGCTCCATCAGCAAGTTGGTGCGGACCCAATGAGCTGAATGGCACTGTACAGGTTCTATGAAGCTGCTGGATTTTGCTGAGGTTTTGCTCTGCACTTATCTGATCAGCAAGAACATAGGTGTTAAGAAAGCGTCATAAACCAGAGCTGTTGGAAGCTTCCTGTATGAGGTTATTGTTATCTGAAAATGCCAGATGGCCTCCATTTCTGCAAGACATTGACCGCACTCTGCAGAGAGCGCAGCTGGCAAGCAGCACACGGAGGGGACCATGTGTAGACACAACTTCCCAGGCTGCTAAGACCCCTTTTGGATTTTGATTCTGCAAAAGAGTTTTATTTCTGAAGCAATTTAGGACTTTGCGATTTCAGATTTTCAAACTTCCTTGGCAGCAGCTGTCCGAGGCAAAATTTATTTAAGTTTATTTATTATTAGTGTCACATGTAGGCTTATATTAACACCACACTGAAGTTACTGTGAAAATCCCTAAATGCACATGGGTTCAGAACATAAAATACTGGAGATGGTTAGCATCTGAAAGAAATTAATCTTTGGCTTAGGAGACTTTGCCCTTTTTGGGTAAAGGGTCTCCTTGGAAATGCTGTGCTTTTTTTCTCAGAGGCAGAACCTCCTGTATTTGTGTTTTTTTTTGTCACTTCGGATCTCTCAGTACATGCAGTACTTCCTCACTGTAATGAGTTCCTCTTTTGATCAGATTCAGCCCAGGCTACCTATGACTGCAGACATAAATACAAGAATCTGATATGTTGAATGGAAACATAAGAATATGAGAACCAGATATGTGGCTCTTGGAGTGTGCATTACAATTTATAAAGTTAACTTCTGCCATGCTCAGTTAGAACATTTGTTGCTTGTTGTGGAATGTAATTATTTTGACCGTGAAGGTTTCTTCAGTGATCTGAACAGCGATAAGCTCGAGCTCCGGGGTTGCAATAACTGACCGCAGAATCCCATATGTAGCAAGAAGAATTAGGGACCCCTACTTGAAACCTTCATCTGATAAAGAAGCAGTGCCAAAAGCTTCAAATAAACCTGATGGACTATAACCTGATGTTGTGTGATCTCTCACCTTGTTTTAAAAAAAGAAAGACTTTATAATTATAAACACTTTTCACAATCACTGTATCAAAGCACGTCACTGACAATGGTGTACTTGTAGTCACAGTAGGAACCATGGCAGCCAATATATGCATACTGCAAAGCCCTACAAACAGCAACTTGAGAATGATCAGATAGCCTTTTGTTCGTGATGCTGATTGAGGGATAGATATCGGCCAGGCCACCAGAGATAACGTCCTGTTGTTATTCAAAGTAATGCCATGGGAACTTTAACAGCCATCTGAGTAGGCAGATGGGGCTTTGGTTTAACATCTCACCAGAAAGCCAGCACCTCTAACAGTGCAGCCTTTCCTCGGTATTGTGCTCGAGTGTCATCGTAACGACTTTAGCCATGCAATTAAGGTTAGCCTATTAGAATATTAACTCCTTGATTAAGGACCTTGAGAAAACAGTTGATGCCTTCCATGCCCGCTGGGCAATGCAGGAACTGGGGTGTAATATTGACTCCCTTAATCACATTTTGATTTGATGTTTTAAGTTTTCTTTCTGCTTTGGTTTTTGTTTCAGGTGGTTCCCCTCCTTTTAGGGAGCTGCCCCTTTTGAGTTATTCCTAAGTTAATTTGATTTTGTTTATTTGGTTGGACAACAAAAGCTGTCTTTGATTAAGGGCCAAATTGATGGGCCAATCAGCGAGCCTCTTGCTCTGTATTTAACCAGGACTGTTAATTCCTCTGGCACTCCTAGTGTAGGCTGCTAACTGAAAGTACTCTGTATGCTGTTATCAGACCTGTAAATAAAGGAATTTTGGTGAAGGGACTTCTGCCTCTGAGGACTTGTTACAGTCAGTGTCATTTTTTTGTTTCTAAGCCCTAGAGTGGGATTTGAACCCAGAACCTGTGATGCAGAAGCAGGTGAGCTATTGACATGGCTATTCCCAACCACTCCCATTCCTGCACAGTGCCCTCTGTGAAGTACAGAGATACCCAGGCGTTCTTGTGCATGAATCACAAAAAGCTAGCAAGCAGGTCCAACAAGTAGTTAAGAAGACAAACAGCACTCTGGCCTTTTTTCTACAAAGGGTTTGGAGTTTAAAAATAGGGAGGTTTTGTTGCAATTGTACAGGGTGTTGGTAAGGCCTCATCTGGAATACTGTGTCCAGTTGTTGTCCCCTTAACTTAGAAAGGACATTGGAGTCATTCCAAAAGAGATTCACCAGGTTAATTCCTATGATGAGAGGATTGCCCTATCAAGAGAGAATCAATAGTCTAGGTCTGTATTCCTTGGAGTTTAGAAGTGAGGTGTGACCTTATTCAAACATATGAAATCCTGAGGAGACTTGACAGGGTAGATAGTGAGATGTTTCATGAGTGGAAGAGCCGTGAGCAGGGAGACAGAGCTACAAGATAAAGGGCTGGTCATTTAAAACTGAGGTGTGTAGGGATTTCTTCTCACAGAGAGTGGTAAAGCTGTGGAATTATCTGCCCCAAAGGGCAGTGGAGGCTGGATCATTAGAATTATTTAAAGTGGAGGTGGATAAATATTTGATAGATCGATGAATAGAGGGCTACGGGGAAATGGCACAGAAAGGGAGTTGAGGCCAGCATAAATCAGCCATGATCAAACTGAAAGGCTTGAAGGTCCTGATGGCCGACTCTTGCTTCTATTTCTTGTGTTTTTGTGGGTCCTGCATCAGAGAGTAGACTTCTTTATTACTGTGCTTGAACTTGTAGGATCATTTACATTCAACACAGACTACATGTTGTGCCATGAAGTGATCCTTTACTAAATCACTGAAAGTCACACCACAGATTAGCAAGGCCATTAAAGAAAAGGAAAGCACGCCATCCGCTTTAGTGCCAGAGGGATAGAATTGCAAAGTTGGCAAGTTATGCTAAACATGTATCAAACCTTGTTAGACCACGCTTCCAGTAATGCGTTGACACACTATAAAAGGGATTAGAGTACACTGGAGAGAGCGCAGTGGAGAGAATTACAATATTGATACCAGAATTGTGTGCGTATGCAAATCAGGAAAGGATTGGCACCCTGGGCATCTTAAAAAAAAGAAGGCTGAGGGGTGACATAAAAGAGGTCTCTCAAATTGTGAAATGTTTTGACGGAATGGGTACAGGGATTGGGTTGGATTTCATGAAGGTTGATGAAGTAGGAATGATGGCAGGAGTATCGGGAGAATTGGATGGAGTGCCAGCTTCAAGTTCCCAACATTGGGAAAAGTGGCCCTAGTTAAGATAGGGGTGGGAAGAGTCCAATGTGGGGAAGCTGCCTGCCGAGGCTCATTCATGAGTCAATTAAAGCCTATAATTCCTGAACCAACCGGAATTTAGTGGTGGCTCAAGTGGGAGTTGCACAGTTTTCCTGTGCTTCCCAAAGATTGCCCAGCAAACCTAATTGTGTTTGCTTGCAGCAAAGGAGATGGGATTCCTTGTTGACAGCCGCCATGTTTCCAATGGAGGGACACAGCATTGGGAATTTTGGGGGGGGTGGCATGGAAAACAGCACTGGCCTTTCCCTTTGAACACTCTGCTCCTCTTCTCCATCAAACCCTCCCCCCCGCCGGCCTCCATTCTGCCCTCACTCATCTGTGCCCTGGGATCTGGCATCAACATCAATCCTGGGGCTGGGCTTCGGGGTACTACCAAAAGCAGCCACTACTCCCAACCTCTAATTGGCCAGCAGCTCTCAGGGGCCGGATTTCTGCATGGGATGCTCAACACTAACCAGTCAACAGCTTGACAGCCACTTAATCGCGCCAGGCCTTCCCTTGGTGGGGAGGGTATGGGGGGGCGGGGGTTCCCACCTGTTCTTCAACAGGTATGGGTGGGGTCGGGAGGGGGAGGTCAGACATTGCTGCAACAAAGTCCCACCCAAACCTTCCTCTCGTGGGGAATGGAGTACCTAGAAACCGTTAACATAAGATAGTCACCAAGAAACCCAATGGGGAATTCAGAAGAAATTTCTTTACTCAATAAGCAATGAGAATGTGGAACTCACTAGTATGGGGAGTGGTTGAAGTAAATAGACAAGATGCTTTTAAGGGGAATTTGGAAGAAAAGATAATAGAAAGTTGCAATGGTAGATTTCATAGAATCAAAGAATTGTAGAAACTCCACACTGTAGGCCCAGCAAGCCTACAATGACAACAATCCCACACAGGCCCTATCCCTGTAACCCTACTCTCTTCTAATCTCCTTGATACTAAGGGGCAATTTGGCTTGTCCAATCAACATAACTTGCACATCCTTGGAATGTGGGAGGAAACCAGAGTGCCCAGAGGAAACACACGCCGACACAGAGAGAACGTGCATACTCCACACACAGAGTTACCCAAGGCCAAAATTGAACTCAGGTCCTTAGCACTGTGAGGCAGTGGTGCTAAGCTTTGGATGAGAATAATGAGATGAGGTTCCAGTGGATTTTAAACTCTAGCATGGACTGGTTGGACTGAATGGTCTCGTTCTGTACCATATATCCCACATAATCCAATGTTTCCACCCAGGTGCAGAAAGGGAAACACCTCGGTGATGAAATAATTTACCTCAGCTGTATTCATTTTCTGAGCACGTTCCACTACCTTACCTTCCTGCTACAATCCGCACCTTCTTTAGTCTTTATCACTACCACTAACACTCCCTTTGTCTTGTGTCCACACTATCTTTGTCAATATTTCCTGAGCTCCCAGTCACTCTAATCTTCTATTCTGCTCCATCTTCTCCACCTGCTCTCCAATTATATAATCCATCACATTTCTGCCTCTCTTCAGCTCTGAAGAAGAATCATACAGACTCGAAACATTAACTCTCATAGAATCCTTACAGTGCAGAAGGAAGCCATTCGGCCTATCGAGTCTGCACTGACCACAATTCCACCCAGCCCCTATCCCCGTAGTATTTACCTGCTAGTCCCCCTGATACTAGGTGACAGTTTAGCATAGCCAATCCACCTGACCCGCACATCTTTGGACTATGGGGGGAAACTGGAGCATCTGGAGGAAACCCACGTAGACATGAGGAGAATGTGCAAACTCCTCACAGACAGTGACCGAAGCCGGGAATCGAACCTGGGTGCTTGATGCTAAATAAAACAAATAATGTAGTTAAGAGGGTAAAATCGATGAATGTAGATTGGGAAACAATGTTAAAAGGTGTAAGTTAGACAAGGGATGGTTAGCATTTGAAGAATTAATGCATGATTTGAAAAATATATATTTCTTTAAGACAGAGAATCGTCGCAGTAAAAGTTGGCCAGCAAGAGGAGATATTGATAGTATTACATTGGATGAAAAGGAGCCTGCAGCGTTGCCATTGTGAGTAAATTTGGTACTAATTGTTTAGTGAAACTTGACTCTTTAGTCTCTGTTCTTAGCTTCAGTCTTTGCACTGCTAGCCTTCCTTTCAGGACTCGTTGGTGTCTCCAAAGTCCCTGTTGGATTTATGCTGTGTGGAGCTTTACGGTCACCAGGCAGCTTTCTGTTCCTCTGGTAAGGATGATTATCTACTCCACTGCAGGGAGCTTCTCTGAGGAGGGAAATAGGGGCTGCTGGGAAATGAGGCCAAGTACCTGCAAGCAGCATTCAAGAGGGTGGTCTTTTGGAGAAAGGCATAGGGGGTTCAGGGACAGCAGAGTGCAATGTGAAAGGGGTCGCAGAAAACACCACTGTCTTGCTGCCAGAGTATATATACTGGCAGTGGTCCAGTTACCTCACCATGTCAGAGGAGCCTTTACAAGGAGGCTGTGATCTCCATCTCGTAGATGATAGGGAAGGGGATCACCTCCAATTGTGTGATGGCATTCCATGCCAATGACTCTAAAAGTCACTATAGCCCTCAATTTCTATGGCCTCTGACTTTCCCCAGGGATGAGTGAGGGATCTATGTGGAGTGTCCCCATCTGCCACCCATATTTGTGTCAAGATGGTTACTAACGCTTTGTTCAGACAGGTCGTGACATTTATTCATGACTGGAAAGATGAGGCCAGCCAGGCTGAGAGAGCCAGGGGCTTCGCTGGTCCCCCTGCATCCAGGGTTCCATCAACTGCACTCATGTGGCCATCAGGGTTCCAGAAGGTGAGGCTGGTGCTTTTATGAAGGGAAAGGTTTCCATTCCATGAACATGCAGTTAGTTTGTGACCACAAGGCTCAGATTCTGCCAGGTGATGTAAACATTCTCTGTCACACGAGTGCCAAGGTTGGTTATTGTGCCAGCCTGGCTGGATGGGTCGTTGCTGGGTGACAAGGGCTACCCGTTGAAAAGCAGGCTTGTAACACCTCTCCATCACCCAAGCGGAGGAGAGGTATAATCACAGTCACTCCTCAAAGACAGTGATAGACAGGACCATTGGACTGCTGAAGATGAGATTCAGATAACTGGACCATTCAGGGGGAGCACTGCAATATCCTTCACAGTGTGTGTCTCTTAGAGTCACAGCATGCTGCGCTGTCCACAGTTTGGCCCTGGTAAGGGGGAGGGACCCACTCGAGGATGAAGATATCAAGGCAGCTCCACAGGCCGCAGGTGATAATCTACTTGTGAATCAGATGAGGAACCCGGGGAAGAACACCATGAGAACATGGAGACAGACTTCTGGAACCTTCAGGGAGTCATGGGCACCAGGGAGGCCGTCAGTCAGCCCACCTTCAGCTAGGCTGCCAAGGCACTGCTGCCATCTCATGCCAGGTGCACCACTTCCTTAGTTTCAATGAGCCATTCCATTGAACCCAAAGTCTGTTCAGTATCTGAGCAATAAACTTTACAGTCCCTCACATCCAACATTAGATACTGGCAGCAACTATAAAACAAGTGACGCATACTCAGCCAAGAGAAATCGATACAGATAGTGAACAGAACATTATAAAGTGTTAACAGTCACACCAGTAAACAACTTAATAAATAATGACAGGGTGGAAGATCACTCATGAAAAGTCCCTCTCATGTTCACAGTGATTTAAACTTACTTCTGTGAGTGCTGTGTCTTATGCCCCCCCCCCACCCCACTCCAACTCCCAGCAACTCCCCAACCTCTCCCTCTCTAATGCTGACAGTGTCATTGGAGCCATGGATGTTGGACCACATCATGGCCGCTGACCTGGGCTGCCTCTTCTGTCCAGGCCTCCTTGGTCCAGTGCCCACCTTCTGCCATCTCATGACATCAGAATATCCTGCCTGGCACTGACTTCCTCCAAATGCCGGCGGGCAGAATGCAAACCGGACTTGCCCTTCCGCCTGCTCTGCCCATGGGGTGAGGCCGTGAATTGATGATAAGGTCACCAACTCTCTTCCTGACAGTTCCCTATGGCTCCTCCCCAACTCCCCTCATCTCTCAGGGAGATGTCAACCTTTGAAAGCCTCTCCCAAGTCACCACTGCAGGCCAGGCATCGGACCGCGCACCCCCCCTCCCCCAACTCCTCCCAGCCCAGATGTCCCAACCATTCAAGGGACATGTTTCATGAGGTGGGCCTTCATTGGCCAGCCAGTGTGAAATTGCATCACCAAGTCCCTGTCACCTGGTAACAGTTTCCACAGCTACGTCTGGGCCTGCTCACCAGGCTGCACCTGAGAGAATGTGAAATTTAGGCCATGGTGGTGCATTGGTTTTGATCTTTTAGCATTTGATCTGCAAAAATTATCTAGATTCTGAAACAATTCCCAAGGCGTGGAAATTATTTATGGACCGATCAAGAAAGAAAACAGGAAACTGTAAATTAGTTAGCAGTTGGGGGCAAAATTGAAGAATCTATTCATAAGGATGTGGTAACATTTGAGAATCATAATATATTAGCATGGATAAAGGATTGGTTAATGCACAGAAAACAGAGAGTTGGAATAAATGGGAGATTTTCAGGCTAGCCAACTGTAATAAGCTGTACTCTGCATGGATCGGTATTCAGGCCTCAGCTAGCTAGCACCTATATTAATAACTTAGATGAGATGACCAAGTGGAAAAGTAAGCAGTGAGAAGGAAATATAGGAGCTGCAGAGGGAAGTAGACAGGTCGGGCAATTGGCAAGAGCTGAAAGATATAGTACAATGTGGTGAAGTGTGACATTATTCACAGTAGAAAAACAAAATAGAATTTTATTTGAATAGTGAGAGACTGGGAAACGTCGCATTCAAAGGAACCTGATGTTCTTGATTCACATCATGTTAACATAAATGTACAGAAGCACTTACGATGGTATTTTTTAAAAATTCATTCATGAGATATGGGAGTTGCTGGTTGGATCAGTATTTATTGCCCATTCCTAACTGTCCACTACCTCAGAGCATTTGAGAGTCAACGACATTGCGGTGTCTCTGGAATCACATGTAGGTTAGAATGGCAGATTTCCTCCCCTAAAGGACATTTGTGAACAAATTGGGTTTTAACGACAGTGGTTTCATGGTCACTATTGCACTTTTAATTCCAGATTTTTATTCAATTCAAATTTCACCGTGGTGGGATTTGAACCCAGGTCCTCTAGATCTTGCCCTGGGTCTCTGGATTACTGGTCCAATGACAATAGCACAATGCTACTGCCTCCCCTAAATTGTAAATTAGTTTTTGTTACAATGGGATTGGAATATAAGAGTGAAGAAGTCTTCAAACGATTCATAAGGCAAAGGCACACCTGCACATTGTTGGGCTGTGGGAGGTAACCAGAGCAATCCGAGGAAACCCACATAGACACAGGGAGAATGTGCAAACTCTGCACAGACAATCACCCGAGGCTGGAATTGAACCTGGGTCCTTGGCACTGGCAGGTAGTAGTGCTAACCATTGTGCCAACATCTTCCATGCCTTGGCAAGTGTTCCAGAATCCAGGGAATTTTTGCAGAGCAAATGCTGAAAGATCAAAACCAATGTGCTACCATGGCCTAAATTCCACATGGATGTGGAATCTGGTGTGCAGTTTTACCCGCCCTAGAGGGAGCGAAACAAAGATTCACTTGGCTGATTTCTGGGTTAAGGGGTTGGCCTTTGAGGAGAAATCGAGCAGGGGGATTATACCCTCAGGGTTGAGAAGAATGAGCGATTGTCTAACACGTGAGATTCATAAGGGGCTTAAAAGGGCAAATGCTGAGAAAATATCCCCCCTGTATAGGGATTCAAGAACACAAGGTCAAATATGGGAGTCAGCAGGACTGAGATGCAGAGAAATGTCTTCATTCAAAGGGCCGCGAATCTTTCGAATTCTTTATGCGTGAGAGTTAAGGATGGTCAGGTATTGAATACATTGAAGTCAGAGATGGATAGAATTTTGAATATTAAGGGACTTTAGGGATACGGAGATGGTGTGGTAAGCTGGAGTTGAGGTTGAAGACCAGCCTTGATTTTGTTGAATTATCGACGGACTCAAAGGGAAATGACCAAATGCAACTTTAATTTCTTATGCACTTGTGTTGGTGTTTAGGTGTTAACCAGATGAAAAGACACATTTCATCAATGAAACAGCTACCTGAGCAAAATGTGGAGTGATTCTTAGCGTAGATTGACTGAAGGAAAGTACAGCTAATTTCACAGCATTTACACCTCACGATGACTGCATCTTACACAGTATTTCATGTAGTCCATTGCACATGCTGAGCAAACTTGATGGGCTGAATGACTCAATTCTGCTCCTATATCCTATCTAATGGTATGTTTGTTTATGAAATGTCTGTCGATAAGTATGATTGCTCATGGGGAGATGATGGCATAGTAGCATTATCACTGGACTGGTAATCCAGAGATCCAGCCTAATGCTCTGGGCACCTCAGTTCGAATCCCACCACGTCAGATGGGGGAATTTGAATTCAATTATAAGATATCTGGAATTAAAGCCTACTGATGATCATGAAACCATTGTTGGTGGTCATAAAGACCCATTTGGTTCACTAATGACCTTTAGGGAAGGAAATCTGCTGTTCTTACCGGGTTTGTTCTACATGTGACTCCAGACTCACAAAAAGTTGGTTGACTCTTAAAATGCTATGGAGCCAGGGAAAGGTTGTAGCATAGAAGGAGGCCATTTGGCCCATCTTGTGCATGCTAGCCCAGGACACTCAGGTGCCCTTTCTAAACCCACCTTCCTGCAGCCAGCCCATAGCCCTGTAGCACTTAAGGTGCAGATCCAGGTACTTTCTGAAATAATTCAGGGTCTCTGCCCCCACCACCCCAACTTAGGCAGCGAGTTCCAGACACCCACCGCCATCTGCGTAAAAAAAGTTATTCCTCGTGTCCCCTCTCCACTAAAGCCACTTATCTTGAATCTATATCCCTTGGTTCTAGAATTCTCCACCAAGAGAAACAATTTTATCCTGTCCACTCTATCTATTCCCCTAATGGCATTGTGGGTCAGCACGTGGACTGCAGTGTTTCAAGAAGGTAGCTCACCACCACTTCTCAAGGGTAGCTAGGGATGGGCAATAAATGCTGGCCAGCCAGTGATACCTAAGTCCCATGAAGTAATAATAAAATAAAAGCCCTCTGAAATGACCTAGCAAGCCATCCATTTTGAAGGCAGCTTGGGATGGACGCTAAATGCTGGGCCAGCCAGCAATGCCCACATTCCATGAATAAATATTTTTAAAAAATTCACAATTGGGTGAAATGCATTGACTAATTTGCCAGCAACTCTGAAGAAGATCATCAGGTGATAAGTGGTGGAAAATAACTCACTGTGGTTTGATAATATCACACTCAGAAAGTTTTGTCAGATGGCATCGTGAGAACAGCATGGCAGTGGATCTCTGCAACATTTCAAAACTCACCTGCTGCATATCTGTGTAAAGTCTATGAAGGGGGTGGCTCAAGAGACCTTTTAACTGTTCAATTTTTCCTTCTAATTCTCTCAGGCCGAAATCAAGTTTATAAATCAGCTCTTAAAGCTAGTCAAGTATACAGTGTACTATGAATCTATATTGAAATTGAGAAACACCCTGTGCATACACAGTGAACTGGACTTCAGAAGGCAACAGGTAATCATTACTTGGACATCTCCCAATCTCACCCTGCTGGTCTGTGCAATGGGATATCAGAGAACCACATCTTGTAGCTTGCACAGGCCACCAACTGACAGCCACATTACCCAAACAGATTTCACTGCACCTCACTGGCACTCCTCCCTCTCTTTCGCAGGGGAAGGTGGCACATAACTGCTGGCAGTAGGGTTAATTGGAGGGGAGAGGAATGCCTACATACATGTGGAGGAGACGGTCATGGCCATCAACACATGACAATCTCCTCAGGATCCAATCTTTCTCCTCACTGCAATGGTTCAAGAAGGTAGCTCACCACTTTCTCAAGGGCAATTAAGAATGGACAATAAATAAAGTGTATTTATTAGCGTCACAAGTTGGCTTACTGCAATGAAGTTACTGTGAAAATCACCTAGTTGCCACACTCCGGTGCCTGTTTGGGTACACTGAGGGACTTTCAGACTGTGGGAGCAAACCGGAGCACCCAGAGGAAACCCACGCAGACCTGGGGAGAATGTGCAAACTCCACATAAACAGTGACCCAAGAATTGAATCTGGGTCCCTGGCGCAGTGAGGCAGTGGTAATAACCACTGTGCCACTGTGCTGCAATGATGCCCAAATCTCATGAATGGATAAAAAGAACTCCATATTCCCTTCATCCCAGAATCTCTTCTGCTTTAGAAGCTGGTGAGGGTGTAAGCTTGCTTACTTTCCATCTAAATCTACCCTTGTACCTTTGTCCTTTCAGGTGCCCAAGAATTGCAAAATGATCAGGGAGTGGAGCTAGAGCAAGATTACAATGATGATGGAGACAGACTATCACCTGATTATTGGAGACCCTAGCTCAGAGACTGACTCTATGTATCTTTGTATAACATTGTAGTGGGATCTGCACATGGTGAACACATGGTACTAGATCTCTGCAGCCTGGGCAGGGACAAAGGATAGCACAAAGGATTAGTGCCAGCTTGTCGGAGGACAAGGTTTTGCTGTGGCGGATTCCAGTGAGAATTTCACTGGGCCAGGCTACAGATGAAAGCTGATGGATGATTGATGGATTGGGAAGCTTCCCATGGTAATTATGTCAATGAGTGTGGAGAGATCTAACACAAACTTGGCTTTACATGTGGCTTGGAGCTGTACCTTTCTAGCACAGAGCTGATAGCCACCTCCCTCAATACACATGTGGACCCAACATGGTGTGGGGTTTATAGCTTTCTCTGCTACTGCACGTAATTGGACAGCAGCTTTGGAGCCGGGATGATGGCACAGTGGTTAGCACTGCTGCCTCACAGCGCCAGGGACCCGGGTTCAATTCCTGGCTTGGGTCACTGTCTGTGTGGAATTTGCACATTGTCCCTGTGTCTGCGTGGGTTTTCTCCGGTTTCCTCCCACAGGATGTGCAGGTTAGGCGGATTGGCCATGCTAAATTACCCCTTAGTGTCAGGGGGACTGGCGAGGGTAGGTGCTTGGGGCTATGAGGATAGGGCCTGGCTGGAATTGTGATCAGTGCAGACTTGATGGGCCGAATGGCCTCCTTCTGCACAGTAAGGATTCTATGATAATGTCTCATGGTGCAGCACAAGCAGCTTCTGCAATGGAAGCTCAATATGGAGTTCCTTTATTCTTTATTCTTCCTTGGGACCTGGGCATCTCTGGCTGGGCCAGCATTTGTTGCCCATCCCTAATTGCCCTTGAACTGAGTGATTTGCTAGCCTATTTTAAAGGGTATTTCAGAGTTAGCCAGATTGCTGTGAGTCTGGAGTCATGTGTAGACCAGACCAAGTAAGAAAGGTAGATTTCCTCTCTTAAGGGACATTAGTGAACCAGAGGAGTTTTGCAACAATTGACATCCTGGTCATCATTGGACTTTTAATTGCAGATTTCCTTTGCTAATGCATTCAAATTCCAGCACCTGGCATGACGGGATTTGAACCCAAGAATGCAGAGAGTTATCCTGGTTTTCTGGATTACCAGTCCATCCATAATACCACTATGCCGCTGCCTCCCCATTATGTCCAAAGATGTGCAGGTTGATTGGCCATGCTAAGTTGCCCCTTGGTGTCAGGGGGATTAGTAGGGTAATTACGTGGGGGTACGGGAATAGGGTGGGATTGTTGCTGGTGCGGGCTCAATGGGTCAAATGGCCTCTTTCTGCACCGTAGTGATTCTATGGTTCTATGTTAAGTCAGGTTGCTATTTTTGTCGACACCAGTGTTCAACAGGGCTTTCGAGGTGGCACGGCTGTCTAGCGATCTGCCCTCCATAGTGGATAGCACTGCTGCCTCACAGTGCCAGGGACCTTTGTGCTGCTTAGCCCACTTTCAGCTGGGCCAGATTAGGAGAGCGCATCAGCTGTAATGCAGAGCTCCAAATTGGCAGCGAGGGAATCAAATCAGACCAGCGCAGCACTCCGACTGATGTCACGATCTGCCTGCCTTGTGTGTTTCCAGCAGACGTTAAAACTTGCACCTGGCCCCTTCACCAAGATGCTATTTGGTGCGCTTTGCATCAGAAGTGTCCACGTATGCTGTGGATGTCAGTTAGAAATCCCAAGGGCAGCAGCACCGCCCAGAGAATGGAGTTCACAGAGCCCAATTCCTCCACCCCACATTTGAAAGGAGGAAGGGAAGAATGAGGAAGGTTAAACTTCCTCAGTTCTGTGGTTCTAGAGCAGCAGATGGTGCGATGAATCTTGATCGGAATAGAGTAGGAACCTGGATCAACACGAAACCAGTCCCAACATTTATACTTGAACTTTACTTCTGCTAATATAAAGCTTTTATATTTCAACTTAGAGACAGTGGGCGGAATTCTCCCCAAAAAATTCTAAGTGTTGAATTTGCAGGAAAACGGGAGTAATTCACGTTGGTTTTTTCAGTTGGAGTTCACTCTAGAATATGCTGCACTCTAGGCCCAATTTTACCATCGCGTTGTGCCTGTTTTCAGGCACGAAAGCTTGGTACAGTCGGGCATGAGGCGAGTAGCGCAATCTGCATCCACCCCTGCGCTGGTTCTCCCTTTACCAAGGCCCGAAAATGGCCATGATATGGACTGCGCCCAAAACAGGCACGACGGCCTTTTAAATTCATTTGCATCCATTTAAAGTGACTTAATGGGTTGCACGTCTAACCTTACTGGCGCTTCCCCCTTTACCACCGCGTTCACCCATCCAGAATCGGTGCGAAACAGACATGCTCCACAGAAGTCCAATTCGGGCGCTCCAGTTAGTGAGGAGGTAGGTGCCGAGCGTCCGACGGCTCTCTGCTTGAGATCAGGAGGTGGGGGGAGTTCTTCTGCCACTCTGCCTGAGATCAATGGAGGGGGAAGCGGGGGGGGGTCCGTTGCCACTCTGCCTAAGATTGGTGAGGGGCCTGTTATCAGTCTGGGTGGCAGGGTGTTGGGGGGATGAGAGGGTCAGTATTGTTGTGGGATTGGGGCAATGTCTGTGGGGGCCATGGGGAGACATTTTCTGTCCCGGGAGTGATGTGGCAGGGGAGCAGCATTCTATCATTTTTTTCTCGTGCGTGTGCAGTTGGAGGCGCCGATCGGAGCTGCAGGATTTTGGGCGCATTAAGCCTCGCCCACAGGCTTGTGCAGCACGATTCAGAAGCGCTGATATTTCTTCAGGCACAGTCTGAAACGCCTCAAAATGGGCCTAAAAGTCAGATCTGAAACATTTCCAGTCTCAAGTCTGCCCAGCATTTAGAATCAAAATAGTCAAATAGACTCTCTGTGCAGTGCAGTGAGCACCAGTGCGAATATCATTAGGTTTTAGTGGGTGGGGGCTATTCCTGCCTAGGAGGCTGTAACCGGTGGGCTTCATGCACAGTGGCCTCGAAATGTCAGCCTCCCGTTTGCTGGTCAGCGTGATGGTAATTCCACCCCCCACAGTGCCAATCCCCCCACCATCCACAGTGCAGACACCCCTGCGGGCAACCCCCTCTAGGCAGATCCCCCCTCCCAACCCACCCCGATCGCTGGCCTCCCTCTGACCCCCATCCATCCCAGTGGCAGTGGACAAGCACGGTGGCACAGTGGTTAGCATTGTTACCCCACAGCGCCAGGGACCCGGGTTTGATTCCTGGCCACTGTGTGTGTGGAGTTGTTCGTTCTCCCTGTGTGTGTGTGTGTGTGTGTGTGTGTTTCCTCCGAGGCCTCCGGTTTCCTCCCACAGTCCAAATACATGCAGGTTAGGTTGATTGACCATGCTAAATTGCCCTTAGTTTTGAGGGGATTAGCAGGGTAAACATGTGGGGTTACGGGGATTGTTGTCAGTGCAGGCTTAATGGGCCAAATGGCCTCCTTCTGTACTGTAGGGATTCTATGACCCCCCGTCCCCATCAATCGCCCTCCATTGCACTTCAGGAACTTTCAAGTGGTTATTGGATAGGCACATGGAGCACACAAGAATGATAGGGAGTGGGATAGCTTGATCTTGGTTTCGGACAAAGCTCGGCGCAACGTCGAGGGCTGAAGGGCTTGTACTGTGCTGCACTGTTCTATGTCTATGTTTATGTTCATATGCCGCACCCCTTCGACACTGCCTTGTGTGCAGTGCCAAGGTGCCCCCTGGACATGGGCACTTTGCCTTTGGGCAGTACTGGGGCATTGACTAGCACTGTCAGGGTACCCATATACAGGGGTCTCCACCCTACACCTAACTCCTTTGGGGGCCCCAATTGCCCTCCCTTCACTCCAGCGGGGTCAGGTCACCAGTTCCCCCAAAAGTGGGGAGCTACTGTTGCTGGAGTAAAACACGGACCCAGAAAATTCAGTTCCGGGCCTACTAATAGCATTTAAAATATCTAAAATGTCATTTAATGCTAGCCCCGCTTTCCCACCGATGTCATTTCTCCAGCCTTTCCTCGTTGCTTGGTTGACTCAATTTATTTAAGGCTTGAATGTGGGTTCCCATTATTCATTCCTTGCAACAGAATGAAGCTTTGTGTCATTCTTTGCTTGTATCTTTGTAAAATTATTATAGAAAAAGCATAATGAAAGAGCTCATAATGTTTCTTTGGTCCAAAGCTCCTCACCATCGATTTGAAGACCTTTCAAAATCACCAATTGGACATCTTGGCCGGAATTTCACCCACCCCCATCCATCACGGGAATAAGAATGGGCAAGGGGTGAATCACGGAAAGGTCCTTTGACCTCGGCAGACGGGGGTGGGGGGGGTACGGATTTTACGGTTTTGGGACGAGTTGGAAAATCCCACCCTTTATATTTAATTTTTCATTCACTCTTTATGCACTGTGTCTGCAGTTGAAATAACCAGAAGCTAAATGTGTTGACTAATGTCAGGTAATTGCTTTGAAAAGGCTATTTTTTTTGTTAATTCTGAGAATCTTTGTCTCTCTCAAGCAGACAGAAATTGTGGAACTAAAGTAACAAAAATAGGAAGTTACAATCCAGCAGATGTTATCGAGTTCTATTTCCAGTGAAATGTTTGAGGAAATCCTCCATGCTGGTATAGGTAGAGTATTACCCGTTTCTGTACTTCAATCAACTTGTCCCCAGAAATTATATTTTCATTGCAGAGCACTGCGTTCAACACTTTGCTGTTCGCTGCGTTTTCTCAACAAACCTTTGGTGAAGAGCTCCCACTAATGGATTTTTAGCTCATTGCAATATTACACTAACACTTGTTCTAAGGCAATGTAGAATTCTGAGTGAACCAATTTGTGATTATTTAAATATGCAGGAAATATATTTCAATTTATATTAACCCTATTTAGCTACAGTATCCTTGTCTGATTTTAGTTGCTCCTGTTCTGTGTACACAGAACATTTGTTTTCTGTCGACAATAGGGGCATTTGACCAGTCCTTGAGAGGGACTCGTATTTATACAAAACACAATAAATTGCTTTGAAGTATGGTCACTCTTGTTATGTGGGGACATATAACTCTCATATTGCGCACAGCAAGATTCCACCTCAATACTGAGTCACATGATCAGTTAATCTGCTTTTACCCTACTAATCCTACACATCTTGGGACATAAAGGGGCAATTTAGCATGGCCAATCCACCTAACCTGCACATCTTCGGACTGTGGGAGGAAACTGAAGCATTCGGAAGAAGCTCATGCAGACACAGAGAGAACGTGCAAACTCCACACGGACAATCACCCAAGGTTGGAATTGAACCTGGGTCCCTGACACTGAGAGATAGAAGTGCTAACCATTGTGCCACTCTGCCACTCTTTTTAGTTGAAGAAGACCCCAATTTTCTTTGAATAGTAGTGTAGAATTTTTAACATCTCTCAGAGCAGACTCATGTCTTTATAACAATGCAGCATTGCGCTGAAGTGTCAGGTTTAGATGTTTTAAGCCTCAGGGTCAGACTTGAGTTCACAGCCTTCTCCCTCATGAGGCAACTAAATGAAGCTAATAATTGTGTTCTTTAAATGGGTAACATTGTCATCATTCACTCCAAACTGCGGCACCTGTTTGTTCGCCTGCTACAGCTGAACTTATTCAGACTACCAGCAGGAAGGAAGAGCAGGCATTATATTGACCAATATCTATCTCTCTCACATCAGTAAACAAATTTTCTTCTCATTATCACATTGCTGATGGCGAAAGCTTTCAGTGTAAAATTGGCTTCTACATTTTCCCAACATTACAACAAGGAATATTCTTCAAAGGTAGTAAAGTGCATTAGAATGGCCTGAGGTCATGAGTGGTGCTATATAAGTGCAAGTCTTGCTTTCCATCTCTAACCCAGATGTGAGGTTCTGTAAACTGGAGAGACAGAGAACCCTGGCTGATATTTTATGACCTCGTTTGGGTGAGGCTCGTAAAATCCTGCCCGAAGCCAATGGAGAACTCCCTTCTATGAGCCATGGGGTGGTGTGCCAGCAAAATTCCAGTCAGTGTCTGTATTTTGGATCTCTGCTCTCAGGTGTCCCCCTGCAGAAGTCTATGGGGTCACTACTCACTTTATGATGGGTGGCAGGCTTCACTTAATCCCTCACCCATCGCTTGAGCGAGGGTTGATCAGCATTTCCGCAGTCTCTTACATGCAGCCTGTTATTAAGATTGTCTAAAGACTGTATGCAGTACTTAGACTCTATAAAAATATTCCTCTACAGGCTGCACATGATACATTTGACCCCCTGCAGCTGGGTATCCATTCAGCTAGTCTCTCCCCTCTGCTACCACCTCTATTTGCTCCTTACATTTGCTGTGCAGTTTGTGGTGTTACTTCCTGATTCTGGCTAAGTGAATCCGTCGGGTGGAATCGTCTGGAACTGGTGCTTAGGGGAGTGTGACACATGTGGTCGCCATAGAGAATTTGACTGAGTCTTTCTGACCCAGTGAGTTTGATAATGAAGTAAATAAAGGTTGCCTGCCTCATTCAGCTGAAATCAAGCTTTCCTTTAGCCATAACCCTGTCGGATCCACACTGATTATTTGTAAGGCTGGCTTTTCACATTCAGTCTCGCTTATCTCTCTGTGGGTGTGGACTTCTCCTTTAGAGATGGTCAAAACATGCAGTTATTAGCATTCTGAAGTCCAAGAGTGCCCTCCAGTGCCTGGTCTACACCCTGCCTAATAAAAACGAGTGCCAAAGCATCATTTGAGAGCAATGAAGCACTCTTAACTTGTAGTCGCTGCTGTAAGGTAGGAACTGAATGCTTTAATAGTTAAGTACGGTAGCGGGACAATGAGCAGAAAGGTTACAAGCACATACTGCCAATAAGCTGTGTAGTTTAGCTGACATTACCCTGATCAAACATTTAGGATCTGTTAACTTCAACTCTTGCTAACCAGAGCCTACTATCTAGAATCATAGAATTGCTGCTGTACAGAAGGAGGCCATTTGGCCCTTCGAGTCTATAGCGACCACGTTCCACCCCGGCCTACTCCCATAACTCCACATATTTACCCTCTAGTGTTATTCCTCTAACACTAGGGTCAATTTAGCGTGGCCAATCCAACTAACCTGCACATCTTTGGACTGTGGGAGGAAACCAGAGCACCCAGAGGAAACCCACACAGACATGGGGAGAATGTACAAACTCCACACAGAAAGTAACCCGAGCCGGGAACCAAACCGGGGTTCCTGGTGCTGTGAGGCAGCAGTGCTAGCCACTGTGCCACCATGGCGCCTGGCTAAGGAGAGTTGCTTAATAGCCAACTGAGGGATATGTAAGTATGTAATAATTTATTTATTTAGTTAATTAATAATTAATTTAATTTTTTTTGTAGGTGGAGGGGGATATGAAATACAGAACAATTCAAGATCTCTGAACTGAGTTTTTAAAAAGTCTTTCATGAGATGTGAGCATCATTGCCCATCTCTAATGGCCTTTGGTCAGGAAGGCTAATGGGATGCTGGCCTTCATAGCGAGGGGGATTGAATATAAAAGTAGGGAGGTCTTGCTGCAGCTGTATAGGACACTGGTGAGGCCACAGCTGGAGTACTGTGTGCAGTTTTGGTTGCCGTACTTACACACAAGGATATTTTGGCCTTGGAGGGAGTGCAGAGGAGGTTTACTAGGCTGATGCCGGAGTTGAGGGGGTTGAGCTATGAGGAGAGGCTGAATAAACTAGGCTTGTACTCGTTAGAGTTTAGAAGAATGAGGGGAGATCTCATTGAGACATATAAGATGATGAATGGGATGGATAGGATAGAGGTGGAGAGACTCTTCCCGCTCAGAAAGGATAGTAGGACTAGGGGGCACAGCCTCAAGATAAAGGGGGGGGGCGGTTTAGAACGGAGTTGAGGGGGAACTTCTTCACCCAAAGGGCGGTGAATCTCTGGAATTCTCTGCCCGTTGAAGTGGTGGAGGCTGCCTCGCTAAATATTTTTAAGACGTGGGTTGATGGGTTTTTGATAAGCGAAGGGATTAAGGGTTATGGGGAAAGGGCAGGAAAGTGGAACTGAGCCACGACAGATCAGCCATGATCTTATTGAATGGCGGGGCAGGCTCGAAGGGCTGGATGGCCTACTCCTGCTCCTATTTGTTATGTTCTTTTGTTGAGAAGCTGATGGTGAGCCTCTTTCCTCAGCCCACGGGATTGAGGCACTTACACACTGTGAGGGGGCCAGATTTTCATGAAGGAGGTGAGATGGTCGAGTCGGGAAATTTCCAAATCTGGAAATTGGGGGGGGTGGGGGGGGTTGAAAGAAAGGTACTGATAATTAGTCACTCATTAGTTTAATTGGCCGGAGCTCTGCCGGCCTGCTCTGATAGGTCAGTGGGCAGAGCTGCTTGCTCTATTGGGAATGATTGGATGTTGGGTCACCCTCTGGATACCTTCTACCACCACCTCATGAGGTTTCCTACCTCAAAACCCATCTCCAGATGTCTGGTAAACATAGAAATGTAGAAATTAGGAGCAGGAAGCTGGCCCTATGAGCCTTCTCCACCATTCAACCTTATCATGGCTGATCCTCTGTCTCAGGCCACACTCCTTTGTCATACCTTCAGAGTCTAGAAATCCATCTATTTTCTTCTTAAATAATCCAAGACCTGAAGGCAGTGACAAAATTGCACAAAAAAGGCTGGTTCCAGAATCAAAAGATTGAAAGATTTTCGGCTTTTTCATTAAGAATAGAGAATTTTTCAAGGTGATCTGATAGAGTTTGTTAAAATGATGAGAAAGGGTTGGATAGCGTGGATGTGGAGAGAATATTTTCACTATTGAAAGAGTCCAAAACAATGGACTATAAATAAAAGATAGTTGCTAACAATTACAACAGGGAAATAAGATATTCGATAAACTGCCATATCAAATGTTATCATGGAAAATGAAATCTCATGCTTAGGGAAAATATATTGGCATGGAAAGAGGATTGGCTAGCTAGCAGGAAACACGGAGTAGGCATAAATGGGTCATTTTCTGGTTGGCAAGATGTAACAAGTGATATTCTATGAGGATCAGTGCTGGGCCCTCAATGTTTTACAATTTCTATAAATGACTTTGATGAAGAGACTGAAAGCATGGTAATCACATTTGCTGATGATAGAAAAAAGGCAGGAAATTAAATTATGAAGTGGATATATGGGGCTACAGGGGACATAGATAGGTTAACTGAGTGGGCAGTGTTCTGGCAAATAGAGTATAATGTGAAATTGTTCATTTTGGCAGAAAGAATAAAAGAGAAGCTTATTTTCTAAATGGTGATAAATTGCAGAACTCTGAGATGCAGAGGGATCTTGGTGTCCTTGTGCATGAATCACAAATAATTAATATGCAGGTATAGCAAGTTAATAGAAAGCTACTAGAGTGTTATTGTTTATTGGGAAGGAAATTGAATACAGAAGTAGGAAAGTTATGCATTAGTGACATAAGAACATAAGAACATAAGAAATAGGAGCAGGAGTAGGCCATCTCGCCCTTCGAGCCTGCCCCGCCATTCAATAAGATCATGGCTGATCTGAAGTGGATCAGTTCCACTTTCCCGCTTTCTCCCCATAACCCTTAATTCCCTTGTCTGTCAAAAACCTATCTACCCGTGACTTAAATATACTTAGCGAGGTAGCCTCCACCACTTCAACAGGCAGAGAATTCCAGAGATTCACCACCCTTTGAGTGAAGAAGTTCCTCCTCAACTCCGTTCTAAACTGCCCCCGCCTTATCTTGAGGCTGTGCCCTCTAGTCCTGCTGTCCTTTCTGAGTGGGAAGAATCTCTCTACCTCTACCCTATCCATCCCTTTCATTATCTTATACGTCTCTATAAGATCCCCCCTCATCCTTCTAAACTCCAACGAGTACAGACCCAGTTTATTTAGTCTCTCTTCATAGTCCACCATATCTTGATTACTGTGCATAATATTGGTCTCCTAGTTTAAGGGAAGATGTAAATGTATTGGAAGCAATTCAGACAATGTTGACTAGACTTGTACCTGGAATGGGTGGGTTGTCTTAAGGGGAAAGGTTGGAGAGGCGAGGCTTGTATGCATTGGAGTTTAGAAGAGCAAAAAGTGACTTGATTGAAATATTTAAGATCCTGAGGGGTTTTGAGAGTGTGGATGTGGAGAGGATGTTTCCTCTTGTGGGAGAATCTGGAACAAAGGGTCACTGTTTAAAAATAAGGGGCTGCTCATTTAAGACAGAGATGAGGAGAATTTTCTTTTCACAGAGTTGTGAGGTTTTGGAGCACTCTTCCTTAATAGGTGGTGAAAGCAGAATCTTTGAATATTTTTAAGGCAGAGTTAGGTAAGTTCTTGATAAATAAGGGGCGAAAGGTTATGGAGTGATACATGGGAATGTGGAGCAGAGGTTAAAATCAGGTCAGCCATAATCTTATTGAATAGTAGGGCAGGATCATGGGCTGAATGGGCTACTCCTAATCCTAACTCCTATGTTCATGATATTACTGCTTGAGGCACATTATTACCACATTGATACCGTGAACTATTTATGTTTAAGTTTATTTATTAGTGTCACTACTAGGCTTACATCAACACTGCAATGAAGTTACTGTGAAAATCCCCTAATCGCCACACTCTGGCACCTGTTCGGGTACACTGAGGGGGAATTTAGCACGGCCAATGCACCTAACCAGCATGTCTTTCAAACTGTGGGAGAAAACCGGAGCACCCGGAGGAAACCCACGCGGGGAGACTCCGCAGAAACAATGACCCAAGCCAGGAATCGAACCCAAGTCACGGGCGCTGTGAGGCAGCAGTGCTAACTACTGTGCCACCATGCCACTCACAAACTGAGAGGAAAACAAAGATATCAGTCTGGGAACATGCATTTTCTGTATCTACTGGCAGTCTAAGGAGTTCCCGTTGTTCCTGCTTTACAATCTGACAATTTAATCTTCCTGGAAAGAACATGGTGGCTTCAAGTCTTGAGCAGTAAATGAAATTGAACAGAGGTTAAAGATCTGGAAGTGGCCTATTTCGGCCAAGTGGGTTAGGTTACAACCCGAACTGGAAGGAAAGCGGAATTGAGCCCATAATCAGAATGACAGAACAGGCTCAAAGGGCCAAGTGGCCTGCTCCTTCTAATGTTTGTGTTACTGGGTAAATCTTAACCAGAATTTAAAGAGTAATTAACAGAGAGGGGGATTTGGGGGCCTATCTGCAACCGGATCCAGAACCACTCTTACCATATTGTAATACAACCAACATAGTGTGTGTTATGACAGTAAGCTGAATCTAACTGTGATGACTTCAGCCAGGCTAATGAGGTTGGCTTGCTAAGGTATTAACTACGTGATGAGTCTTAACTGATGGTTAAATCAGGGAGCCTCATGCTCCTATTTAAAGCAGATTTGTCATATATCCAGCCTGCATTCAGCAGGGAGCAACTGGAGAGCTGGCTGTGTACAGATGTGTGGTGTAAATAAAGTAACTTGGTGACGGGACTACTGCCTCCGTGAAGTTATTACGCTAAAGAAAGCTAGAACTGCGTGTTACAGTTTCAGCTTTCTCTTGTTGTACTCTGTCGCCTGATTGTAGAGGAGATACTGCTTGCGAACATGAAAACAAGCAACTGTGAAAATGATCTGCGAACACCCCCATCATTTTTCAACTGGCTTCATTTGGAAAGTTTACAGGTGCATAGGGCATGTTATGAGATTCAATGCGGTGGCTGTCTTCTGTCTAAGTGCACAATGCTGTTAGTTGGAATCTGAAATGGTTTCTTTGAATGAAACTGTGCGGTTAATAAAATGTTGACATGAGTGTGAGGAAGCAATTTACAGATTACTTGGGTCATTCTGAGGAACTGCTGATGGCTGAAGAATCAATTGCATCTATTTGGATCACGATATAGATCTGTACACATAACATTCATGCATACAAGTACAAATTTAAAAAAAATCACGATAATGATTGCCTGTTCAAAACTAGCAAAACAGAGTCTCGGATTTCCCATTGCAGTTTTGACAACACACGCATTTCCACCCCACAAGAGTCAGAGAGGCGAAGTCCTTATGTTATTATTGCTAGACTATTAATGCAACGAATGTGCTGGTGACCCAGATTCAAATCCTGCCATGGCAAATGGTGGAACCCAAAGAAAGAAATCTGCTATTAAGAATCAACTAATCACCATGAAACCATTGCCAAATGTCTGAAAAATCCAACTGGCTCACTAATGCCCTTTAGGGAAGGGAATCTGCTGTCCTTACCTGGTCTGACCTACATGTGACTCCAGAACCACAGTTAAGTGGTTGACTCTCAACTGCTCTCCAAGGGCAACTAGGAATGGGCAATAAATGCTGGCCAGCCAGCACTGCCACATCCCACCAATGAATGAAAAAAGTACACATTTTTCAGTATTAAATGTGTAGTGTCAATAAAATAAAAATAAATTGTGGTAACTCATTTTTTTAGATTATTTACTAAATTAAGTGACAGATTTCAGCCACCTTGATGCAGAAATGTGACCACAGTAATTAAATGTCAGCAGAAAATATTGGAAGGTATTGGTGCTTGTGGTCACCTCGGTTTCTGTTTGACCTGACTAATATTGTGGTCGTCTGATGACCACAGCCGTTGGTTTGCAATTTGATCAGTTCCCTGTCAACTTGTTTTAAACAGCGCAGCTTTGTTCAAAGAAACTACTTCAGATTCCAGCTAACAGCATTGTGCACTTAGACAGAACACAGCCACTGCACTGAATTGCATAATACTCTCTGTGTGCCTGTAAACTTTTCAAATGAGGCCAGTTGAAAACTGATGGGGGTATTCACAGATCATTTTCACAGCTGCTTGTTTTCATGTTGTAGCAAGCAGTACCTACTCCACAATCAGGTGATAGAGTACAACAGGAGAAAACTGAAGCTGTAACACGCAGTTCTAGCCTTCATCATGTTCAGCTTACTGCCATAACTGATTGTCTGTAGGTTGCACTGCAATATGGTAAGAGAGGGTCTGGATCCAATTGCAAACAGGTCCCCAAATGCCCTTCTCTGCTGATTGCTTTTAAATTCTGGTTGTTAATAAGCAAGCATCAGGAGCAGGAATAGGCCATTCGGCCCCTCGAGTCTGTTCTGCCACTCAATAAGATCATGGCTGATCTGATTGTGGGGCTAAATCTTGCCAATGAATGGTAAAGTGTTGTTTCTGATCAGAAAAATGGCATGTTTCTCTCTGTTCAATGATGCAGCCTTAACCTCTCTGAGAAAGAGAATTTCATGGACTAATAAATGTGAGGCTATCCACTTTGATAGCAATAATAGGAAGATGGATCATTACTTGAATGGGTGTAAGTTGAGAAAAGTGGATACTCAACAAGACCTTGGAGTCCTCGTGCATCAGTCGCTGAAAGTAAGCGCGCAGGTACAGTAGGTTGTAAAGAAGGCAAATGGTATGTTGACCTTTGTTGCGGGCTGATTTGCGTGTTGGGATAGGAAGATTTTGTTGCAATTGTATAGGACGTTGTGAGGCCACACCTGCAGTTTTTGATGTCCTTATTTGAGGTAGGATCTCCTTACGGTGGAGGCAAAGGTTTACCAGGCTGATTCCTGGGATGGCAGGTCTGTCATATGAGGAGAGACTAAGTCAGTTAGGATAAAAGTCACTAGAGTTTAGAAGAGTGAGAGGGGATCTCATAGAATTGCATACAATTCTAACAGGGTAGATTCAGAAAGAATGTTCCCTATGGTGGGGGAGTCCAGAACTAGTTTGAGGATAAGGAGTAAACCTTTCAGAACTGAGGTGAGGAGAACTTTCTTCACCCAGAGGGTGGTGAATGTGTGGAATTTACTACCACAGAAAGTAGTTTTGTTGAGGCCAAAATGTTGTGTGATTTCAAGGAGAAAGCAGACAAAGCTCTTGAGGTTAGAGGGATCAAGGGATATGGGGGGAAAGGGAGAATCAGGATATTGAATTTGATGTTCAGCCATGATCAAAATGAATGGTGGAACTGGCTCAAAGGCCAAATGGCCTGGCCCTGCTTCTAGTTTCTATGTTTTACAATTAAAACATAGAACCATTCACCTTTACCACTTTAATACTAATGTTTTCCTTTGCTCAATATGACATGAAGGTTCAAAAGAAGCCTGTATCCTGTGCATTATTTTTAACTTTGCTGTTTTATTCCCTTTTCTGAGCTTATTAGGTCCTTGGCACTGTTATACTGCTAGCAGGTGAAAGTATTCATATTTATTAACTCATACTCAACAGGGTCACATCTTAAGATTTATGGATTCGATTTTATCTGGAAGTCTCTGTTAGGTTTCATGAAAATATGTGAAAAAATAGCCTTTGGCAACAGAAGTGATGATCAGGTCCAATTTGGATTTAACTTTTGCACAGTCCACATGTTACTGCAGCTGGTAATTCCAATTTTTTAAAATCCGTTCATGGAACATGGGGTCTCTGGCTGGCCAGCATTTATCGCTCAGCCCTAGTTGACCTTGAGAAGGACAAGTAGGGATGGGCAATAAATGCTAGCCAGCATTAATTGCAAATTAATTCCATTGCAGTCCCCATTTCTTATATTACCAGCCACTGATGCAATGAGGGTTTGATATACTTAATTAACTCCTCTCCAATCCCTCTTCTTTCCAACTTAGGCAGGCGCACATTTGTTTCGATGCTGTTATCAGTTTTACTGCCACAAATCATTGTAGCAAGTCACATTCTTATTAATTGATGCACCATTCTAACATTATAGCAGCATCAGGAGCAAGATAAGTCAATGAAGCAGACACTTTCTTGTTTTCAATGGTGGGTTTGGAGATGACTGAGGGCGAGTAAGCTGGTATTATCGTCACTGCTAACACACAGTTCATAAGGAATGTGGTGGAAACTGAAGATGGTGCAGCAGTGATAGTTAACGTTATCAGCCAGTTCAACAACTGGTGACTGTAAAAGAAACCTTGTGATGTTACTGTCTCCTAAAAGAGCTTTTATGATTTTTCAGTCAAACTACCATTTCCTGTTATGTGCTCATGCAGGGTTTATTTTCCACTGATAAACTTTCATCTGCTGTTAACATCAGGTTAAAAAAGAAACTTCCTGCCACAATATAAAGATGTACATTAATTTTTGGTGGTCAAAATGGTGTGATAAGGAAAGACTTTGCTACGCTGATGGAAAGTAAGAGACTCCAACAATGTATGATGCAGTCAGCCATGCTTAGGATATAAAATGTAAGATGACAAACTCTAGAAAGCACTGTATAACCATACTCTATGAACAGTTAATCCATTTGTAAAGATATATCTGGTTTGTTACACTCATTTCCTCAAAAATTTCTTTTAAACAGATCTAACTTTGAATATTCCTGAAAAGAGAGACATGTTACTGAAACTCTTTGTCTTGCACTCATCAGGACAAATGCAAGAATACCAAATTTCAAATGATTGCAACAATTTATGCTACAAGAGCAAAGGGGCTGATTTGTTGGCAAGTTAACTCTGATTGGCTAAGACATTGCTATGGAGAAGGCATCAGGGAGATAAAGAGCTCCAAGTTCCATGGTAACACATAAATGGCATAGGCTTGAACATATTTTAAAACTTATTTTTGTTTTATGTGGGGCCCATGGTTTTATTCCTACCCAACCTTATGTAGTCAATGGGGAGGTGGTGGAATAATGATATTGTTGCTCGATAGTAATCCAGAGACCCAGACTAATGCTTTGAGGGCATGTGTCCAAATCCCACCAGTAAGTAGTCTCACAACATCAGGTTAAAGCCCAACAGATTTATTTGGTATCACAAGCTTATGGAGCGTTGCTCCTTCATCAGGTGTGTCTCCCACCATGGCGGCTTGTTGAATTTGAAATAATAGGAATATAAGAAATAGGAGGAGAAATGGACCATTTGGCCTGCCCCCTTAACTCTGCCCCACCATTCAATAAGATCATGGCTAATTTGTTTGTGTTGGCTTCCAAATTCCCATCTATCTCTGATAACTTTTGATTCCTTTGCCCAAGGAGAACATATCTACCTCTGCCTTAAAAATAGGGGAGGTGATGGCCTCGTGGTATTATCATTGGACTATTCATCCAGGAGCACAGCTAATGTTCTCAGACCTGGGTTCGAATCCTGCCATGGGGCAGAGGGTAGAGTTTAAATTCAATTAAAAAAAATCTGGAATCTACTGATAACCATGAAACATTACTAATTGTTGGAAAAACTCACCTGATTCACTAACAGCCTTCAGGGAGGAAATCTGCCATCCTTTCTTGCTCTGGTCGATGCGTGTCTCCAGAGCCACAGCAATGTGGTTGACTCTCAAGTGCCCTCCAAGGGCAACTAGGGATAGGCAATAAATGCTAGCCAGCCAGCAATGCCCACATCCCATAATTAATTTAAAAAAAATTCAGTGACCCCCACTTTCACTGCCTTCTGAGTCAGAGAGTTTAAAGGTTATTTATTAGTCACAAGTGAGGCTTTCATAACACTGCAGTGAAATTACTGTGAAATTTCCCTAGTTGCTACACTCTGGTGCCTGTTTGGATCAATGCACCTAACCAGCACGTCTTTCAGACTGTGGGAGGAAACCAGAGCACCTGGAGGAAACCCACGCAGACACGGGGAGAACATGCAAACTCCACACAGGCTGTGACCCGAGCTGGAAATCGAACCTGGGTTCCTGGCGCTGTGTAGCAGCAACGCTAACCACTGTGCCACTGTGTTCCAGTTAATCAGTTAATAAATCTGCATTTGAAAACTAGTCTCAGTAATGGTGACTGTGAAACAATCATCGATTATTGTAAAAACTTATCTGGTTTACTAATGTCCTATGGGAATGAAAACTGCCACCCTTACCTGGTCTGGCCTACATTTGACTCCAGAGCCACAGCAATGTGGTTGACTCTTAACTGCCCTCTGAAATGTCCTAACAAGGTCAGTCCATGGGTACCAAGGGCTGGCCTTGCGAGTAACACCCGCTGAATTTGGGAGTGTCGAGTTGTTCCCAACCCTGAGCTGAGCTTCAGAGCTTGCACACAAATCATCATCAAGATCACCCATCTCTATTGCCAAAACATTACTGTTCAGCTGGAGGAATATGAACAGCTGGGCTTTGACAAAGGGTCATCTGGACTCGAAACATCAGCTCCTTTCTCTCCTAATAGATACTGCCAGGTCTGCTGCATTTTCTCTTTTGAACAGCTAGAGGCTAAATTAAAAAGTAGAACCATAAAAGTAATCATCTCCGGATTACTACCTAAGCATATTGACATTGGGTGAATAAGATTAAAGAGTTAAATGCGTGATTGAAAGACTGATGTGGGACGAATGGTATTGGGCAAACAGGGAGATGTACTATTGGAATGGCCTTCAGCTGAACTGTGCTGGGAACAGTGCCTTAGTGAATCAAATAACTGAGGTTGTTCATTCCAATTCTCTTCCAGCGCCCAGTGGACAGACTTTTCCATAAGACTTAGGAGCAGAATTAGGCCACTCAGCCCATCAAATCTGCTCCACCATTCAATCATGGCTGATATTTTTCTCATCCCCATTCTCCTGCCTTTTCCCCATAACCCCTGATCTCCTTATCAATCAAGAACCTATCTATCTCTGTCTTAAAGACACTTCAATGACCTGGCCTCCACAGCCTTTTGTGGTAAAAAGTTCCATAACAAGTAATTCCTGGAACAGGTCGCTAGTCTGTCTCCAGGGTCTTATAGCTTGAGGGAAGCCCTTCCACATCAAGCATGGCTGACCAGGAGTCTCTCCTGCTCTTACCGCCTACCATTGGCATGTTGGAAGGATTTGCAGTTTGACACTCGGCCTGTTTGACCAGATTATGAATGCACCTTCCTTGGGCTGTCAAGTCCTGGAGGGGGACTTGAACCTGAAGCTTCTGGCTCAGAGGAAGGGACGCGCCCCACTGTGTCACAAGACCTTCCTCAACTAGGGTTGTGGTTAGGGCTTTAAACTAAACAATTCAAATAGAGGAGGGTTCAGGTGGTTAGATATTTAGAAAATTAACAAGATAAGACAAGGACTTAGATCAGGATATCAATATGGATCATGATGAGCAGGGTGTGACACAGTGGGATGGAGGTTACAATCCTCTGCACTAGCAAATAGGGTGGGGAGGAAATGGTGAAAAGACAAAGGTTCGCTATCTGAATCCAAGCAGCATTTATAACAAGATAGATGGCACA